>NC_083359.1:44805714-46016428 GCF_030254825.1 Meriones unguiculatus
TGGATTCATGGACCACTTGCAGTAACTTGGGAGTCCTCTTTGGTTTTTACAACTGCTATTTTAAAGAAATAGACTTTTCCTAAGAGGAATGTTGGTGGTCACAAAGCTGTTCTATAATACGATACATTTAGCAGCATGAATCATGGTGAGAAGCATCTGGGACATTCTGATTTGCTCCCCATGGTGGAATTTAGGGGGTTCAACAGTTTCCTCTTTCAGATCTTAGCTACTGTAAGCAACTATGTTTTAGTCTCAGTTAGCTGCCTCTTAAGTCCTTTGGCCATGAGACAGTTTTTTGTTTTTTTTTTTTTTTTCATATCTTTTGACTTCTGTCTCCTTGCTTGAGCACAGGCTAAATGAGAATAGTTATAGAGAGAAGTACACAGATCTTTGTGTTTCTTACCCCTATTGAAAATGGAAGCACAGATATTTCAATGTCAAAAACAACAAAACACAAAGTATCCTCCTTTTTCACATTGCCTAGAACTTGGCAGTTTCCAACTTCTCCAAGAACAGGGACTTTCCCCATGCTTTTCACAGCAGCTACTTGCCTAATGGTTCCAATAGGTGTCTCATGTCTTAATGTGCGCTTCCTTTACCTCTCCAGTGAGATTGCCATCATAGTTACTTCTCTTCAGTTGTCTATTTCCCATTCTCCACTTTTACCTTTCTTGGGGTCACTTCTTACAAGGCTGACATTAAGTTATGTTTCATAGCACATTTCTTTGCATGCTGTCTTTTAAGGTGGTCCTTGGGTGAGAAGTATGTGCTACAATATACAAAGCAGTAGTTGGAGTCCTTTCAAGTCACCCATAGTGCTGTGAGTAAATGGGGCTAGTGGGGTTGTTAGAAACACCTATTCTAGATGTTTCAGTGGGAGAACTGAAAAGTTATTGACCTCATCCCTGGCTGTTTGTCCCTTGAGGTCTTCAGGGGCAATGTAGATATTACTTATGCTCACATCCATTCATATTTGAATTCTTTCATCTTGTTCTATTCTGTTTTGTTGGATTTGGAGACAAGCCCTCACCATGAAGCCCGAAACTGGCTTCAAACTTGCTGAGTAGCACAGGCTGCCCCCAAACTTTCCACCTTCCTGACTCATTCTCCAAAATTTTGGGGATGTTAGCATCCAACAGTATATTTGAACTTTACTTGCAAATATTTATAGAGCACTCAAGAAGTACATTTTATTTAGTACGTCTTCTGGAAATCAGTTGGGGGAATTTACCACCTTGACTTTGGAGAAGGTTGTGCTATTATTTATCTCCCAATTTTATGTTTAGCTAACAGACATTCATGATTGGAGACATCAGTATTTCCATATCAAAGTTCTACACTTGAATTCTTGGTCTCATAAAGGAACTATGTGGGTTACAACCAAATTAATTTCAATGTGTCACTCATGGATGAAAAAAATGCTTAATATAAGTTAATGTTTAAAATTTAAATATTTCTGGGTTTGAGATGACAGTACATTATGATATATCCAGACCCCTTGTATAACACATGGCATCACAAAACTGTTTTTCAGAAAACGTGTAGTACGTTGGCAGTCTACAATTTGTAGCATGCCCTTGCTGTCACAGCCTCTTGGTTTTGTTATCACAATTAAGGTATTCCAGGAGCTGTAGAGATAACTCAGTCAGCGAAGTGCCTGGGATGCAGACAGATATATCTATGTTCAATCCTCACTACCCATGTAAAAAAAACAAAAAATCAGAAGTGGTGGCCCATGCTTATAATCCCAACACTGGAAAGTAGGGCAGTAGAATTCCCATGGGGGCTTGCCAACCGGCCAGCCCAGCCTACTTAGCAAGCTCCAAGTCAGTAAGATATCCTGTCTCACAAGTGAGGAAGGATACCCAAGGTTATTGTCTAGCCTTCATACACAAGCATATGGCCACATGTACAGGCAGAAACACATACATCTGTATGCACACAGAAGCACAAATGCACACACACAGTTAATAAAGACACTTTGGATAGGAAAGTGATCTATTCATATCTGTCTTCAGTCATAAAAACAAAACATATAACTGTTGACATGTTTTTGATAAAATCACTTGGGTAATGCTATGGATACAGTACAGATGGACTTTCTTGCACCCTTCATGTTAATGCAATCAATACTCCATAAAACAGGGCATTAGAGATAGTGAAGTCATTTAGAGGACACATCACAGTGCCTCCTTTTTCTGTACTGAAACTACCTTAAGACCAACTCCACACAAGTGATTGTCCAGTCCCAACAGTCAGCCCTGCAAACAAACAGGTAGCATTATAGAAACTGAATAGGTTATACTGAGGAATACATATGCCTGGACATATATGTTTATGCATGCAATAACAATTAGTAGAGTGAGTATGAATTTAAAGGAGAGTGGGGAAGGCTACATGACATGTTTTGGAAGGAGGAAATGAAAGGGAGAAATGTAATTAAATTATAATCTCAAAATTAAAAAGAAACATTTTTTTAAAAAAAGCATTAGAATGATACCTGTCTTTAGTTTCTATGCACACACACACACTAAATTAACCTTTTCTTTGGGTGTAGCTGGTGAACATCCTTCACAGGTGTGTGTGTGTGTGGTGTGTGGTGTGTGTGTGTGTGTGTGTGTGTGTGTGTGTGTGATAGTATTTGATCTAAGCATGTCTACACTGCTCAGTACATATTTGCCCAAGCACACCTTTATAGGATTCTGACTTGTGGTCTTGATACAGCCATTGAGACACCTCACATGGATCCTGGATACTCTGAATGCTCGTGAACATTGTCGTTGAGCAAACAAATGCTAGTTATGTCTGCAAACGAGTCATGTCTATTTAAATTGAAGATGTGCCAGCTGTGTTGGCATCATTAGCACCAAACTTCTCAATTAAACCGTTGATACTATAAATATACTGCACAACTGTCTCAAAGAACGGGCTTCAGCATTCTCGTTATGGCTCATGCCACGGGCTCCAGAGCCACCCACCCCGTGCCACCTGCCAAGGAAGCACACACTGGAGATCATCCCAGGGCATATGGTGTCATTGTTTCATTTAGGGAGCGACACATGCGAAGATGGCTTTCTGATCGGTTCGTCTCATCCAGTTCTTATTTTAAGGGAAGTGTTTTGTGTAGACTGCTTAAGGAGTGTTCCATGGGTGACATTTGCTTCATGGTGTTGGAAGATGTCTTTTTCAGCCCTCTTTCCATAAATATATGTGCTTCTAGGCTCTGCTGCCTGAAATAAATATAAAAGCATCTGCGGGAATGGGATACTCTGCAGCAGTTGTTCTTTTGAAGTGCTTACACAGTGGAGGGTTCTTTACTATGGAGCATGGTTCACCCTGAGAGGCCAGTTCTTCATTTCTCACACTGTAAAATTGTCTTTGTCTGATTTCAGCGAGTTTTTTTCTCTGCCCTAAAACATACAAAAATTGTTCTAAAGGGCTTGCAAGATGATTCAGAAGATAAGATACTTGCTGCCCAGCTTGACACACTGAGTTCAACCCCAATCCTCTGCATGCATAACTTGGCACATGTACACACACATGGAAGAAAGAGAGAGAGGGGGAGGAAAGAAAGAAAGAAAGAAAGAAAGAAAGAAAGAAAGAAAGAAAGAAAGAAAGAAAGAAAGAAAGAAAGAAAGAAAGAAAGAAAGAAAGAGAGAATAAAAGAAAGAAATCTTAAAGTATTTCCTGCAGGAACCTTTTGCCATTGACTCTCCAAGTTCTTGCAATTCACTGCTCTGGGTAGCTTGGTCAAAGGAACTACTCGGCTTCTTGGAATTATTATTCTCTTTCCTCTTTTGCTCTTGGCCTCCCCTTCATCCATATCCCTCTATGCTTTGTTATAGAGCAATGCTTACCACATCTTTCCAGGGAAGAGAGAACAACACAGACTGTCCTAGGGTAGCAAGGCTTCCGTGAGTATCCAAACTGCACAGGCAAGCTAGGGATGACAGGAACTCACCAAATGAAACAAAATCTGCTGGAATGCATTCCATTGGCTTCTGTTTCTTTGTTCAGTCATTAAAATGGGTGTTTGCCTTTCATCTGCACTGAAGCAAAATTCCTGTCTGACTCTTCCCTGGGCCAAATCGCTTGCTTTAAAATAGTCCCTTCTACCAGCATTATGGGGAACAAACTATAAGCTAAGAAATACGCCATTTTCTTTTCTTTTTTGGGGGGAGGGGGTGTCTTTTATTTTTTAAAAATAATTTTTATTTTTTAATATTAATCGCGTTATTTACTTTGTATCCCAGCCGTAGCCCCCTCCCTCATTCCTTCCCAATCCCACCCTCCCTCCATCATTTCCTCCCTGACACCTTTCCAAGTCCACTGATAGGGAAGGTCCTCCTCCCCTTCCATCTGACCCTAACCTATCAGGTATCTTCAGGACTGGCTGCAATGTCTTCCTCTGTGGCCTAGCAAGGCTGCTCCTCTCCCGGGGGGCCCTGATATATTTAGTACTTGTGGAGCTCCCATCCTTTCCATGTCTTAATAACTCCCCCTTATTTCATATGATTCCCTGCACTCTGCTGAAGGTTTGGTTATGAGTCTCAGCATCTGCTTTGATACACTGCTAGGTAGAGTTTTCAGAGGTCCTTTACAGTAGGCTCCTATCCTGTTTCTTGTTTTCTCCTACTTCTGATGTCCATCCCATTTGTCTTACTGAGGATTGATCTTCTTACCCTGGGTCTTCCTTCTTGATTAGCTTCTTTAGGTGTACAGATTTTAGTATGTTTATCCTATCTTATAGGTCTAGTACCCACATATAAGTGAGGATATACCATGTGTGTCTTTCTGCTTCTAGGATACTCCACTCAGGATGATTTTTTTTTCTAGATCCCACCATTTGCCTGCAAATTTCATGATTTTCTTTTTTTAATTGTTGAGTAGTATTCTATTGTGTGATTATACCATTTTCTATGACATCTAGGAAACTTAAGAACCTTAGGTTAGAGAAGAGGATTCTGGATTATCAGATGCTCATGCTTTTAGGGAACCCCTTTGCATAAGCCCCAGTCAAGAATTACTGATGGGCAATATTCACTAAGACTGCCAAATACAACAATTTTTTTCACTAACACACACATACACATACACACAAATGTAAACATAAACACAGGGAGAGACAACCCAATAGTCAGAATTGAATTTTAGATAAACAGCAAGTATCTTATCTTATGTTATAAATATTATGAGATTTACTTATTCTATAAAATCTGAAATTTAAAATGTCAATAGTCATTTGTATTTTGTTTGCCATCTAGTTGTTTGATAACTGAAAATTTTGTTCCTGAACCTTTTATAGAGCCAGCTAATGTTAGGGGTGTGGAATGCGTTTGTTTAAGAGAATAGACTGTCACCTGGGGGATGGGTGGCATCACCCATCCTGGCTCTGCATATATATATACACATATAAAACATATACGTTTATATATGTTTATAAACATATACATCATATGTATATATATATATATATATATATATATATATATATATATCTGGATTATAATACACCGTTTGTGTTTGCACTTTTCCAACATGGTCTGGTTGTTCCTGGTTTTGTTGTGAGCTCAGAGCTAAAACCTTCAACACCACTTTCTAGTTGGGTATTTTATTATCAAAATCTCAGCTTTGTTGGGGTGGCTGATGGAAATGTTGTATAGGTAAAGACTAGCCATTTTTTTGATCTCTGTAGCTCAGTGCCTGGGAAAATACACACAACACACACACACATATAAACACACAGAGACAGAAACAGAGAAACATCAGAACATAGGATTAACCTCCTGGTTAATATTTTGTCCTGGGTCCTGGCAGTGTACCTAGCCTAGTAGAAAAGGCTAAAATCAAAAGATAATGAATACGCTAGCATTTCTAGCACTTTCTCATGTTACTTAGTAAGGGAACAACATAAAATGCATTCTCTTTACTAAGGAAAAGTGCTCTGACTTGAGAACTAATTATTGTGTATATTGTATAATGTATCCGATTTCTCGTTTTGCTCATGAGATATTTCTGTTTCTTTGCAGCAATTTGGTAAAATATTAGATGTTGAAATTATTTTTAATGAGCGAGGCTCGAAGGTAAGCAACTTGATTTAGTTTGAAATGTCTTAGCTGGTTGTGACATGTCTGTTAGGGATAAGGGGAAATAACTGCACTGTTTGAGTCAGCACCTTGAGAAATGCACTGTAGGGGAATTTTTTTAGAGACCACCTCCCATTTCCTAAGTGTTGGGAAATGCATTTGGGCTCCATTTAAAATATGTAGGGGGTAATTTTTAATTGCTGGTTTAAATATATATAGATATAATTACATATCTTATGTTGCCACAGGAAAATTACCCATGCTTAAAAAATAATGATGTTGCTACATTTTTTGTTTTTCAGTGATAATTATGTTCTTTATATTAAAAAGTGAGTTGATAGTCTCATGAGCAGGTAAATATGTGATTACTCTGTATTAATAAAGTGCAGTTCTTTTCCTGGGTTGCAGAGGAGAAAAATCTCATATACACCAACCTTTTGAACATAATTTTATTCATTAGTATGTTATAGATCTTCATTTTGTGGTATGCTATTGCTTTCAGTTTATTTTCCTACTAGGAAACCAATGTTTAAATCGCTTTTTCCTAGTAGGGTGACAAGTATTCATAGAAGGCTCTAAGAAAAGGTTCCAGTACCTACACAGAAAATGTAAACATTCTACTCATCCAATGTGTGTGCTCTGTCCATAGCTATAGAAGTGTGGTCCGAAATATGGAGCATTAGCAGCATCCAGGAGCTTATTAAAGATACACACTGTCCATTTCCAGCCCAGGCCTACTAAATCAGAATCTCTGAATCTGGTCCTAGCCATTCACACGTTACCAAACCTTCCAAGCTTGTCCTCAAAATGCCAAACACATTGTCTCTCCTTCCCCCAAAGGCCAAGCTCTCACCTGAATATAGAATAGCTTTTACCCAAAAGTATTTCATCACTGTCTGTGTTGTTGTCATAAGACCTCCCTCTTTTTTATCTTTATGTACCCTGAAAAGATTCAAGAGCCTCATGCAAACACCCCTCATATAAAATAATTACATAAGAAGTTTCAGCATTTACTGTGTAGTCACAGAGAAAGATGTTAGATGATGAAAGACAGAGTGGTCATAGAAGCCAGCTGTAGTACAACTGCCCATATCTCACAGTCCATCACACCTATAGTCAATCAGATCCTAAGGAACCTTAATATCTAACCTTTCTTCTATCCTTAGCCTCTGGATGTGGACATAGGGAACATCTTTGTCATATATAGAGAGATGCTGGTTGGACTTAACAGTGCCCCTTCTATGGGCACCTTAGAACAAGTAGGCATCAAGGAAGGCCCCTAAGCATCACTGGTTTTGTAGTTTATCACATGGCACCATAATGACATGACACTATAAAACAAACCTTATGATTTATTATTCTTTATAGCATCTTCCCTTTACCCATTCCCTCCTAAGTAGATCTAACATCAACCGAGTAGGACAGTGCTGATCAAATTGAAGAAATAAAATTCAAGAACTTACTTTTTCACATACAAATGACACTATAATCTGCCAGGTGAGTGGAAAGTTATCAGTATAAATCTGCATGTCTGCACATTCAGGGACCTGGTCATTCTTTGTCAACTTTAGCTATTTTTCCATTCTTGTAGTCTGATCTTTGAGCTAGGTTAAGGGGAAGAAGTTAGCTGCTATAGTGGGAACCATGGAAGTGAACATTTTTATACTTGCAGAGCAAGATGCACAGAGAAAAGGTATACTTAAGGCTAAATTTTCATGCTTGGGTTTGGTGGATCCCTGACAAAACTGAAGAAGCTAATGTACAATGTGTCCCAACTCTTTCCTTATTCTGAAGCTCTTTATCATATCATTGCCTTATGGTTTTTTCCTTGTTGTCTATAGCTTGTTTTTAATTTCCTTTTAATTTACATCTTGTTTAGTAAGATTTTTGTCAGTTGAAGAAAGTGATTTCATTCTGTTCTGAAAGATGTTTAGGGACACCACTGCAGTATTGTTGACTATTTTCAAAGTACAATGGTGGTGCTATTTTTAGGACTTTTTCCATCATCTTGATTAGCTTGTCCCTGGTGGCTTCAGGAAAAAGAACATTTCCGTTTTCAGCATCTACAGCCTGAACTTTGTTGGGCTTCTTTGTTTCTCTTTTCTTTTTTCTTTTTCTTTCTTCCTTTTTAGGTTAGGTACCATCTAGAAAGGCATTTGTGTATCTCTGAGTGGGAACCCTCACTCTGTGTCTTGCAGGTAGGAGTATTAAGTGATGCCATATAACAGAAAGTCCATGGAAATGCTACCTGGGGCAAGAACTTACACAAGGATAAGTTATCACATTTGGCATTTTCATAGGAAAGGGCCTTGTTTAGAGGAACATTTCCCCTTTAGCCCTCAAGAAACAGTCATTATTAGGATATCATGTCCATCACTTGCTGCCTCTGTTGGCCAGGAAGCCAGTAGCCCTAAAGGGCCAGAAACTCTCCTCTTGGTCCTTTATTCCCCATAGGGGAATAAAGCTGCGTGAGGATGACTCTACATATATGTGTGTGTGTACATCCATAAGCAGCATCTTAAATGCTTTAGAAATGTACAGCCTGAATTCGTTCTATACACTTGGGCACTATAGAAAAGGAACCTCTTCAAAGGGAATGACAGACTTGACTACATGCAGGGGTAATGAATCATACAGATAAATTATTTTCTTAAGAGATTTATTTATTTTTCTTCTGAAAGGCTTTGCTTCTTGGATAAGTTAGATTTAACTAGTCTTTATTATATTTAAGAAATGTGCAATTCGGTCTTTGATTTAGTGTATATGTATATACCCATATGGATCACCCCTTCAGGTGAACTGTTCTTGAGCAAGACAGACAGACTCCTAGCGCTTAGCTTTTCTTGAGTATCATGAGCAACTGCCATACACTGCTGCATTCTGCCACACAAGAGTCTGTTGAAGCTCTGAGCATACAGTTGGAGGTAGGGAGGCTTCTTGGGAGAAGGAGCTAAGCTGAGGATGAATGAAAAAAGAAGGGTGAAAGAAAAGAAGGGAGGAAGGGAGTGGAAAAGGAGGAATCTCATAAGAAGAGGCTGTATATGTAAAACTCACTGGAAAGATGAGAAATGTGAGGCTCTTAGTCATTGCGAATGTTAATTTCTATGGCCTGTCAACAACCCTCCTGTTCTACACATGAGTTCTATGCATTACACACTAGAGGAGTTGAGTTTTCATTTTTAATAGAATGTGTGAATTCCTTCTTCTGGGAGCTTCAGAATCTTGATTTAAGATCAAACAAACAAACAAACAACAACAACAGCAAAAAACAACCAATGAACCAAGCAACCAACCAAACAAAAAGCCAAAAAGAACAGGGTATTCACAGGAATGCCCCCAAAGAAAATCCACCACCTAAAAATATCAGTATCAGAAAGGAAAAGTAAGTAGGATAAAGTACAGTGAGAATTTATGATTCTCTGAAAGACTTTTAGGTTAGTAAGCTATTCTCTAGGGCTCTGTTTTAGGTCCTGTCCTTCATGTCCATCTGTCAACACAGACCTCTCCTCCAGGAAGCCCTCTTTTCTCAGCACTGATCACCTGTCCAAGTAGAACCTGAGAACTCAAGTCTCTCTGTGGAAGGATATCTGACCACCATCTGAACTCTGCCGCTACCTCCTTTCCTCCCTTCTTTACTTCATCCTTCCTTTTTTCCCCTTTCTGCCTTTTCCTCATTTCTTATCTCCTTTATCCTTATTTCCCTTTTTCCTTCTCCTATCCCCTCATCCTGTCCTTTTCCATTAGTATTTTCCCTTTTAAATTATACAGTACGAGTAACAAAACTTAAGACATTCCAGACAAGCATTCTATCATTGAACTACACTTCAAGAGTCCCAGTGTTTTGGTTTTGAGACAGGGTCTCACTGAGTCACTAAGACAGTCCTTGAAATTGTGATTTTCCTGCCCCAGCCTCACAGCTTTCTAGGATAACAGGCCTGCACTGCTATGCCCGTCTCTTCATGGCCTGTCTTCTTACACTCTTCATTGTTCCACATTATCATTCCATTCACCTCTAACTATTCAAACCAAAGGTGTTTTGTTCAGTCCAAGATAGAGATAAAAATAATCATCTTTTTAAGAATAGCAAGGCGCTGTTTCCTTGAAATGTAATCTTGACCACAGGGCAAATTATCACAGCATCTTAGCTCCAACTTTTAGAGACACCAGGACCCAGTGCTTTAGACACAGGACACCTGACAGCTGACCATTTTTCTAATCCAAATAGCAGTCTTCACATGGGACTTCTGATCATTTTCTGACCCAAAGAAGCCATATCATTTCTGTTCTGGATAGAAGGTAGAATTTTCCACGCCTGCTGGATATTTAGGAGACCATTTCTATGACAAGCTCAGCTTTGAACCTAACCTTCACCAGTGTCAGCATGTCATTAAACAAGTCTTTAGAAGTCATTCAACACCATGGAATAAGACTATCCATGGTCTTTCCTATCTCACCTGTACCTGTTTTCTGGAATGACACATCTTCAGCTCTGCTTCATGTGCATAATGTGCATTTAAGCCAGTGGGTTTGTCTTGGGTTCAAATGGCAACTATAG
Source organism: Meriones unguiculatus (assembly GCF_030254825.1). NCBI lineage: Eukaryota > Metazoa > Chordata > Mammalia > Rodentia > Muridae > Meriones > Meriones unguiculatus. Next base: position 44,816,356 of record NC_083359.1, read on the forward strand.
AATGAGTTTCCTTAGGACAATGTTTACCTTTGTGTTCTTTGCAGTGCTTTGGTAATAGAAAGACTTCTGATCCCAATAGAAATGACAACAGCCTTTCTTTCATTCATGAGGCAGAAACTATAAATTGTCTTTTCATGCCTGAAGACAGACTATAAGTCCTTTATCTCTCTGATTCCTAAATGTCTGGCTTGGATGCTAGTAGAAAGTCTACAAGGGAGAAAGACCATGGCTCAGGCATATTGTACACATGTTCTTCACTGTGTTCCTTACATCTATGCACAAAACTGGAATCGTAAACTCATTGTGCCCTGCTGATGACAGTTTCCAAAGCACCATTTTCTGTGAGTGTGGAATGAAGAGAGAGATAAGAAAAATCAAGCCAAGGAATCATCTAGGTAGTTTTGTGAGGCAAAAGGATGTCTAGTCTCCACTCAGGCTTTCTGATGTGGCAAATACAAAGTGAAGCTCAGGAATCAAAGTATGAACATGCTTAAGTCCCTTGCTGATGCACAGCTGAATTTGGAATCCGCTAGCCAGAAGATAGAGTTGTCAGATGAAGCAACTGTCCTCTCAAATTCTGCCCTTTGCCATCAAAGAAAACTTTGCTCCTCCCTTACCCAAACTAGAATACTCTTAGCAAATATTTTTTATGTACCCAAATACATACATAGGTACCATGTGCAAAGCTTTGGTGGAATATGTCATTGTATATTAATTGGATCACTGAGGCATGTCCTACTTACAAATTCTCACTCTGGGAAAAGCAATGCAAAGTCATTCAGTTGAAGTAAATGCATCTGATCTTTTTCTGTGTCTGATACTGACAAATATCTATTTCCTGGTACTGGAACACACGCATAGCTCATACCTTCCACAGACAAGCCCAGTTTTAGTGTCCTCCAGCTAGTGCACCCAGCAACCCTTCTCCAAATATTCCTCAATTATGAGGTCATCATAGGTACCAACTATAAGAGTGAGGGTTCTGTCAGATGGCCACTACCATTCTGCACGTATAATTATTGCACATTTGATTTGTAGAGCTGAATGTCATCCATGAGGATGAAGCAAGAGTCTTCACGCTGTGTGAGGTTTATCTGTGCTCTTTGATAGTTCCCACACAGTGCAGAATTGCTCCCAACTTACAGCAGTGTGGACCTTAATATATCCAAATTATTTCAAAGGTTGGTGTATATATTTATAAATAAAATGTACAATTAAGTTTAAGGATTTTAGAAGTGGTAGTTCAGTTTCTCTACACTCATTACAAGAACAGTGCCAGGGAGGAATAATGGTGGATTTTTACAATATAAATTAGTGGGGTTGGTGTTAGGGGCTGAGATATTAAAAAGCAAAATCTGTACTGGAGATGAAAAAGGGCATGCTTGTCATTCACCAGTCAAAAGGAAGGGCTTGGTGCTGCACAGATTACCTCTATCTGGGAAATGTCTTAATATTACTACTTGTTGATAAAGCAAATGACTACCAGCCTAGTGCCTTAGAACTTTGTTTTCTGGTTAATAAAATAATGAAAAAGGTCAAATTCCAAAGTCTTTTATTATTTGGGGAGGGGAGGGGGACTGCAAAGTACAAATGTAGAATGGTACTTGCTTATCTACATTGCTAACCAACAAAAAGTTTATTTCTATTCATTTCATGTGATTTTTGTTTTGTTCATTAGAACCACAAGATCAAGATTTATTATTTAAAAAAAAAAGGTCTTTCCTTTTTTTTTAGGCTTGTTACTTTTGTTTTTGAGAAGCAAAGGCTGTACAGTTGACAGAAATGAATAACCCTAAAATTGCATGAAGAAGAACTGTTCTTAAATCCACGCAGCATGACTTCGTAGGCAATGTGACAGGACTTGAGCATTCACTGTTGAATTCTGTGCACATGTTTTATTTTGTTTTATTTTTAATTTGCATGTCAAGAAACTGGTTCCCTTTCTTTTTCCTCGTTATTTCATTTATTCTCTGTGAAGAACTGTAAATTTATTTTGATCTCATTTTTTTTTTGGTTGATTTCTTTTCTTCTGTAGTGATGTTTAGAAAGGTATTTTTTGTTTGTTGGTTTGGTTTTCGTTTTCATATCCATCTTTAATTCTTTAGGGGTTCCAGCTAACGGGTGACAGGAAAAAAAAATCTCGTTCACATTTGTTGCTTAATGACTGCACATCGTAGTGTTCTTATAATTTCTCTAATTTGCATGTTACAGAACTGAAGCCAGGACAAGAAATAGCAATGAAAGCGAGAGAACTTTACCAAGTGGTCGTTGACTGAAATAATAATATGCATGTTGTTCTCCTTCTCCCTCCTGCATGCAGGGATTTGGTTTCGTAACTTTCGAAAATAGTGCGGATGCGGACAGGGCGAGGGAGAAATTGCACGGTACCGTGGTAGAGGGCCGTAAAATCGAGGTGCATGTCCAAAATATTTTCCTTTTCCTCTTTTTTTATAAATGTCTGCTTCACGCTCATTCGTCCTTTCAGGTGCATCATTGGTGTCTCGTGTGTGACCCTACTCCCTTCTCATTGTTTATATATATTTATATATCTATATATATTTATATATAAAAAGGAAAACTGGCCTTACTTTTTCGTTAAATTTTACTTTACATTATTCTTTATATATGGCTCGAGAGTAGATGGCAAAAAGTGAGATGAAAGGAAGGTTAATATGAAAGGTTCTGTTTCTTTGTTTCAGTTTATTTTCCATGTTTTATGAACAACGGGTGCCGTAGGATCCAAAGAGGACACAGTATTCAAACGAAACCAAATATAGCAAGATTTGTTTTGTTTTGTTTCTTTTTCAGTCCACTTTAGGGTTGAAGAGGGATCCACAGTGGTTTGCAAATTAGACCAAATTTCAAAGGCAATATCATTCAAAATATTAAAACTGAAAAATGAGAGGCACTTGTCATTAAATCTTTCACTTAAAAACAAAAGGCAGCTTGAATTTTTACATTCTTCCGACTAGACATTAAATAAGCAATCAGGATTTCTCATTTCAGTACATGGCCCCTTGATTGGAAATACAGACCCCACATTCTGCATTCAGTACTTGCCCTTTGTGCCACTGGCTTCCTCTTCAACACAGTCAAAGGGTCATATTTGTTAAAGCTTAAAAAGAAAAAAAAATTACCAGTTAAAAATGCTTTAGTCTTTGGAGTAAGATGTTGCATATTTTGCCTTTTTATTTTCCCCCCTCGACGGTAACGCTTAGGCCCCTCACCAAACTCTCAGTAACCATGGTAACTGTATACAAACCCATGCTGGCGATGGTGGTGAATGGTAAGTGATGAAGTCCATCTGCCGCTTCACGTATTTAGTGCTGATATATCTCTATACATATCTCTCTACCACGTGAATTTTTTTGACTTGTTGTATTAAGTTTTCTTGACGCTCTATTTTTTTGGGTCTTTGGTACGCCTGTAATTGAGTGTACGTTCTAAGCTAGCCTGGGAGGCTCTGACTGGACTGAGTTATGACCAGTGCACATCTTACTCAGATTGTTAACTCCATATTGTGTTACACAATGCACCCTCTCCTTTATCCTTTTGTTAGCTGTGACTTTAAAGCTTGAATGACTCGTTAATTCCTGCAATGTAAAAGGCTCTTGTTCCGAGTGTTGAATGCTAGATGTTGCTTCCGGTGGTTCCCCTCCCAAAGTGTTGCACACGGCTTAAACTTGTCTGTCCCTTTCTTTGACATTTATGTCCCTTGTACTTTGTCTCCTCCCTCTTCTCCACTGCATGCCCCTTTCATATTAACTTTATTTTCTGTTTAAAAACCTATCTCCTGTTTCTGTGTTACCATGGAGCACACGCATGCATTTAAATCTTCAATTATGCAGTATCTTTTAATTTGCTTTTACTGTCTCTTTATTAAACTTTTAAATGATATGACATTGCTTTATTGAAATGATTCATAAGTTAAATTGGTTATGAAGTAAATGTAATTATAAAAATGTATGATTTTTGGGTTATGCACCTATTGCCATTTGTAAATTAAAATGCATTTTAGTTTTTGTTTAAGTTTTTGTGTTTTGGTTTTGATTTTAATAAGTAGTCACAATCATTAATGCATGCAACTAATTGGCCCATGCGCTGGCCTTGGCATCCCAACTCACTGGAGTTTTCTATGTGTGTAGGTGAATAATGCGACAGCACGTGTAATGACTAATAAGAAGACCGTCAACCCCTACACCAATGGTGAGTCCACACTGCCTGTCACCAGACCTCTTCTCTGCCCAGCAGTCCACAAATTTCTTTAACCAGGGAATTGCTTTCTTTCTTTCTTTTTTTTTTATTCTTTGAACATTTTATGTATGTATACACTACATTTTTATCATATGCGCTCTTAACTGTCCCATCCAGTTCTCCCTCAATCCCCATATCTCCCACCCAACCTCTTGTCTTTCTTCTTTATTTATCTTTTTTATTTATTTTTTCTTTTAATTTAACAAACTGATTCCAGTTAGTGTCATGTAGGAAAATCCACTGTAGTCTTAAGGAACCTATCAGTGGTCAAATTTCTAAAAAAAATAGACCCTCCCAGGACAGATTACAACAGCTCCTCCCTCTGCCAGGGCTAGGACCAGTCTGTGCTGGAATTTATTTTAACTGTGCAGGCCTTGGGCAGGTAACGACAGCGGTTGTGATTTCACGCATACCATATGCCACATTGGCCCTACCTGGCTCCTGTCTCATTGCTGACCGGCTACAGTGAACTACCCCAGAGATGATTTTCCCAGCAAAGCAAATATAGTTTTTCAGTTCAGGCAGCCCATCTCTCTAGAGTAACTCCCCCAGCTCTAGGACCAGATTTGCATCATTTAATTTCTTGTAATGGTAGCAAATTAAGGGGTGAATAAAACTTTTATTTGTTTGTTTGTAATCCACATATCCTTAAGAATTTTTACTGTCGAAAGTGTAGTTACAGAGTTTGGCTCTAGCTTTCAGACTTCTTGGAATTTTGAGGAAGCTGATGGCTGAGCTCCATGGAAAAGTGGCTGGGTGAGTGGGTTATTCTTTCCCGTGGAGATATCCCTGAGCGCCATGGGTCAGGTGAGTCCAGGGATGCAGACTGCAGACCCATTTAGGTGTCGGAGCCAGCCAGGCAGAGTCGAATGGTTCTTGAGTTGGGCGTGAGGATTAAAATTAATAAAATAAACACACAGCACACAGGAAACTTTTTAAAGGTCCAGACTCGACAGCTTTTGCAAAAGGCAGACTGCTGCAGCAGGCAGCAAGTCTCAAGTGCTGCCTCATCCTCTGCCTCCAGCCTTCTGACCACTTTATTATTTGAGTAGTTCCTTTTTGTCAGTCAAACATCTCAGAACAATAGGTTAATTTGCACAAGGAGCCTGAGGAAGAGGTGTAACCCTCACAAGCTATCCCACCTGTTGTCACAAATAAAAGGAGATGGACTTGCAAGTTCTCCTCTGCCATTAGTAAAGACCTGCTAAAAACCATCTCTCCACCGAGATTTAAATAACAAAGCAGGCCGCTGAGTCATGGCTCCCGACTTTTAGGACAAAGGATTTCTGTGGTTACCAGAAATATTTCCCAGAAGCTATCATTAAAAAGAACTAACTGGGTACAGTGGCCTATGACTGTAATCCCAGCACTCTGGGAGGCAGAGGCAGGCAGATCTCTGAGAATTTGAGGCCAGCTTGTTCTACAAGCAAGTCCAGGACAGCCAAGGCTACACAGAGAAACTTTGTCTTGAAAAACCATGTAGCCCATGGCAGTTCAGGGTCCAAGTGGGTTCCATAGTAATAGGAACAGGGACTGTCTCTGACATGAACTGATTGGCCTGCTCTTTGATTACCTCCCCCTGAAGGGGGAGCAGCATTACCAGGCCACAGAAGAAGACAATGCAGCCACTCCTGATGAGACCTATTTGACTAGGATCAGAAGGAAGGAAAATAAGACCTCCCCTATCAGTGGACTTGGGAAGGGGCATGCATGCAGAGGGTGGAGGAAGGGAGGGATTGGAACAAGAGGAGGGAAGGAACCACAGGGGGGATACAAAGTGAATAAAGTCTAATTAATAAAGAATTGAAAAAATAATAAAACATATACACACACTTACAAACTGAATAAAGAACTGACGTGCAGCTGTGGATGTAGTAGGTGCTTCCCAAGCATGCCTGAGACTCTGGGTTCAATTCCTATCATCACCAGAAAAATGTGCTTTGCATTTATATGAAGAGTTATTAAATATGTTCCCACAGTTTGATTCATTACTTCTTTCCAAAATAAGCATCTGTTAAGGTATAAGATGGGAGAATTCTGATTTTATGCTAATTAGCAAGAAAGATGACTCAGCAGGTAACAGAGATGAGTTCAGATCCCAACACCCACGTACAAGTCAGGCCTGAATACACAACTGCTTGTAAAGACAGCTCTGTGGGGAGAAGAGGCAGGAGGATCAATGCAGCTGGCTGGCTATTAGCTTAACTATAGGCTCAATGAGAGATCCTGTCTCAGAAAGGAAAAAAAAAAAATAACAAAACCATAGACCCATCAAAAGGCAAAAGTTCACCTCAGGATTCCTAACATGTGTAAAGGTATAATACTCATATACATATATACACCTTAGATAAAAAATAAATAGAAGTGATCCATTAAGTTAAAGTTTAAGAACTTGATAGACTATTACCCCCATTAAAATGAGCAGTGTAAGGTAACCGTGGGATTATAGTAAGAAAAAAAAAAAAAAAAAAAACCTGAATAATGAAACCCATGTCTACACTCTGATTTCAGCTGATATCAGTACTTCTACCAAAATGGTAATGCTGTGTTGAATAGCAATTCAGATCGTATTTTTCTTTGGTTTATAGGTTTAAAAATAATGTAATTTTATTATACACAGGAAAATGGATGAAAGTTCTATTTTTAAAGTTTTAATTATACATGAAACATTGGCTTATTTTAAGAAAGAAAACAACCAAGGAGGAAACACAGTGAGAAATGTTTTGGCTAGCAGTCTTGCCAGCCTGGTTTCCTCCCTTCCTTTAGAGGAAGCCACAGATCCAGACTGCTGTCTATAATGCATTTTGCATTCTCAGGCATAGACATTTATAGACACATAGCTCTGTGTGTATAGTATTCACAGTGTGATCTACATCTTCCTAACACAAACAGAATGTGACATGCATAACTTGTAGCCAGCTATTATGAATCAGTTCAGACCTCTTTAGATACTGATCCATACATGTAGAACTATTTCTTTCTCATGGCTATGTAGTATTCCACAGATTGATTCAGGTCTCTAGTGTTTACTGACATGTCATTATTTTTGTTTCTATTTGGTACTATTAGAAACACATTAGCATTTTACAGTTTTTCTTTTATCTTTTCTTCTGGTGGCAAGCAATTTGACTATGTCAGTGTGTTTTCAAGTTCAAAAGTACAGCTATTAAGCAGGTATATACCCTTAATGTAACATGGAACGGACCAGAAGAATAACTTATTCTGCCATCCAGTTTGCCCAGCATCAGCAACTGAGGACATGCCCTAGAAATGTATAAGTAGTTCTGAGTGCCCAACACCTCTGAAGTACATGTCTGTAAGGATTTTCAGTTTGGGTAAAATCCATAGCTCTGCAACTAGGTGTTCACTGCCATCCATACAAATATTGTACATTCAAAAATTCATGGCATAGCTAGTTTGTATATATGTGTGTTGCACATTTGTAGGTGTACTTGCATGCCCTGTGAAAGTGTATTCAGTGAAAAAACAAACAGACTAAAAAGAGAGAGAGAGAAAATGGGGGGCTGGCTCAATGAGTAAATCACCTGAGAATAGGGCTGGGTGCAGATTTGCAGCACACACATAGATGTCAAGTGGATTATGGCTGTTTGTCTTTAGTGTTCACAGTTGAGATATGGGAAGATGGGAGATTCTTGGAGCAAGCTGGACAGTTAGACATGCTGAATCATAGACCTTGAAGAGGATAAAGAGCATCTACCTCTGGCCTCCATATGTAGAACCTGAAAACACACACATGTCCACATGTATACAAATACACAAATATATTCACATGCACACTATATATACATACATACAAATGTAAAACAATGAAATCAAATATAATTCTATAAGCCCTATAGTGTGTATACATACGTGTCTTAAAGAAAGAATTCTTGATCAAGTACATTTCCAAGGAATGACAACCAACTCATATAGAAATTTTAAGCACAATTCAAAGCCCATTTAAAATAGCTGGTATCTTTGTAGCACTGTGAGTTATGTATTATATGAGTCGCTTCAAAGACTGTACACAACAATGAAGGCCCAGAAAGACAACAGCATCACCATTATTTTAAAGAGTCTAAAACAGAAGGCATATAAAAAGTAAATGTAGCCTTTTCTTTTGTGTATAAAATATCCCTGCTATAACTAGAATGTTCTACAAATTATAATAGAATACAATTTGGGGAAATAAAGGCCCTCAAAATCTTTAAGAGGGTGTTGGTTTTGGGAGACTTTATATTAGTGAACTTTTCAACAAATGCCTGACATAGAGATGAAAGGTCCATTTTAACTGAGAATTTCGAAGGCTACCTGCCTGAGCCCACGACTCTGTGGGCGCTGACCTATAGTGAGACAAAGCATCATGATGGTGGGGAATGTTGCAGAGACCATTCTCCTTATGACAAACAGAAAGCTGAGATGTGAGCTGGACTCAAAAGCTTCGGAAGCATACTCCTTGAGGTCAACTTCTAAAAAGCCTGCATCTTCTTCCTTTCCCCTCCTCCCTCATATGCCAGCATGTAATAAGTCTATCAGCATTGTTAGATATTAACTATGTCTAGTCTAATTACTTCCCAACCTCCTCAGCCAATAAGTGGGCCCTTGATACATAAACCTCTGGGCTGCATTTTGTATTCTAACCATCACAGGGAATATGTCAATACCTATGCAGCCATATTAAAATAAGAAAATAATAATTTTGAGGTTCACTCTTTAGCTGCATGACCTATAAACCATAAAAATAATACTTTTTCCAAAATTATAAGTTGTCAAACTTTGAAGCTCATTTTCAAGTGTTGTAATAAAAATTAGTTGACAATGCCATATTCCAGAATTCCTTCAGTCATATATCCAACTGAAGTTTCAACAGCTTTGGGGTCTCTGTGATGCCTGAGACAGGTCCTAATATAATAAAAACCTGTAGGAGAGTGTGCAGAAGGATCTGTAGTGGAAGATTGTGGCTATTATCAGTGTGGAGGATAGAAGAGGTATGCCCATGGTGTTCTAATATAGCTGTACTATGGAAGACAATAAAAGGACATATAGAAGCTTTGCAAATTCCAAATCTGTCAGGAAGCTCCTCAAAAGAGGGAATTAGACTTTCTCTTTTCCTGTTTCTCCCAAAAGCATGTCTGGGTATAGAGAGGGGAACGGTGGGAGAGGGTACTCTACATTGGATAACAAAATGAGAACTGGATTTGGAGGGATTTCCTGAAAGTTGGCAAAGCATGGCTATTAGATGGGATTCTTGATTTCTTACAAATTTTTAAAAGGCTAGAATTGGGCAAAAATACCCAAGACCGTGGGAATAGGTACTTTGCTTCCGGTGTGTGCTCTGCTTGTGACTGCTGACATGTATCTAAACTATTCAGATTCTCCTGACATGGTTTTACTCTTTGGGAGCTGGACATACATTGCAACCAATACCTCAAGTGACTGAGATAGTCATAGAAAGTAAAGTACCATGGTGATACAAAGTAGACAGTGTCCTTGTTTTGACTCTTTGTAGATCAACAGTATTTGATTACAAGAAGCCTCAGTCTGAAGTGGACACCAAAGATTCAGATGCTTAATGGAGATGAGCAAGGGAAGCAAAAATAACAACAGCAACAAAACAACCCAAACAATCTGAGAAACTCAGTCTTGCTTTTTCATTGCTTGGGATATTTGTTTGTTTGTTTCCTTTTAAATTTTGTTTATTGGTTGACAGTATCATACATGTATTTGATTCATTCTGGTCACACCCATTCTATTTCTTCTCCTAGCCTTGCTCTACCTTACCCTACTACCTAGACCCCATCTGTCCCACTTCCTTGCTCTTTTGTTTACAGCTTGGTTTTGTTTTGGGCCACACTGGTTGACCATAAGCAAGGACACTTGTTTGGGTACTAGTGTGGAGATGCTCACTGGAACCAGAGTAACTTAACAGTGGCATCAGCAACGAAGACAATGGCTTCCTCAGGCTGCTGTAGGCTTCCCTGCAAAGATGGACCCCATGAATACCATCCTACTTTTGGTTGAATGTTTAGAGGCTTGTGCTTAGTCAGGCCCTTGCTATTGCAGGTTCATGAGTGTCACAGCCATATCAGCATGTCAAAGCCCGTATCTTCGAGTTTGCTTTTGTTCTAATCTACCTCTACCACTGAACTCTATCCCTAGCTTGATTATTACTTTTTGTTTTGATATAGAGTCTTACTTGAGTTGCCCAGCCTGGCTGGCCTTGAACTCACTCTGAAATCATCATAGGCTTTGAACTTGAGATTTTCCTGCATCAGGCTCTCAGATATCTAAGATGACAGGCCTGGCTGAAACTCAGTCTAAAACATTTCTCTTCTGTTTGTTTACTGAAGGTTTTTCTTTGAGCATAGAAAATAGTCTAGTTTAACAACAGACAGTCACAGTAGGGAGCTTTGGCTGACTGTTATTGTCTAGGTTGTCAGACATCTTAGCCTCTGGTCACCTATAATAAAGCTATCTGAAGGGATTCCTAGCATAAAGTTTCCATTTCTTACAGTGTTTTGAGAGAACCAGAAATCCTAAACATCAGGTGAAATCTATATGTTGGCTATGCTAAGCATGTCCATGCTAAGAAAACAAACAAAGAAACAAAAAAGCAACTCAAATGACGATACAACACATGTTCCCAGTATATGAATAACTGTTGTGTTTATCATTTGGATATTACCTCCTGCTCTATTTAATCTATGAGGTCTCTGTTTAGAATGTATGCAGGTTATTTTCTAAGGTTTTATTACATTCATTATAGCAAGGCTTGTACACCAGGGATCTTGTCCAGTGTTTTTCTAAAGCAGGCTAGCACATCACCCTGGACAAGCTACATTTCAGGAAGGCGGGGAGTCTGGTTTGGTGCAACTCCCGAAGGTCCAGCTCAGAGGGGTAAAGCTGCACATGCCTGCCAAGGCTTTGCTCTACTGAATTGCTGGATGGGATCCTGGGAGGCTGGGAGTAGTAGGCTTTATCTGCTTCTCTCTGTTTTGTAAGCCTCATTGTTCAGCTTAATGTCCCTGATGAAAATCTCAGAGTTTGTGAAGCCTAGGGACATATACAAACTGTCTCAGAAATTAAAATTGTCATTATTTTGTCTGTCTTCCTGACAGTACAAGCTTGTGTTTCTAGCAAGATTATCCCAAGGGTCTCTTCCGGGTACTAGAAGGAGCCACAGAAAGGATAAGTCCATTTGTGTGTGATTTGCATACATTTCCATACGTCTCTTTGACGTCTTGAGTCTGAGCAATTCTGCACAGAGGTGACTTTCTTTTTTTTTTTTAATTTTTAAATAATTTTATACATTCACTTGTATCCCAGCTGGAGTCCACTCCCTTTTTCCCTCCCATTCCTCCCCTCCCTCCCTCATCTCCTTCCAAGTCCACTTAGAGGGAGTGTCCTCCTCTCCTTCCAACTGGCCCCAGCTTATCAGGTATCTTCAGAATGGTTGCAATGTCCTTATCTGTGGCCTAGTCAGGCTGCTCCTCCATCAGGGGAGAGGGGAAGCTCATGAGTTCATGTCAGAAACAATTCCTGTCCCCCTTACTAGGGAACCCACTTGGATTACTGAGCTACCATGGGCTATGCCTGAGCAGGGGTTGTTGGTTATATCCATGCATGGTCCTTGGTTGGATAAACAGTCATATAGAAGACCCCTGTGCTCAGATATATTTGGACCTTGTGGGGCTCCCTGTTCCCTCTAGGATATACTAATTCCTCCTTCCTTTGTATGATTGCATACACTCTGCCGAAGGCTTGGTTATGGGTCACATAATCTGCTTTGATACACTACTAGGTAGAGTCTTTCAGGTGCTTTCAGTGGTAGGCTACTGTCCTGTTTCTTGTTTTCTCCTATTTACAGTGTCCATCCCCTTTGTCCTTCTAGATGGGGATTGATCATCTTACCCCTGGACCTCTTTCTTGTTTATCTTCTTTAGGTTTACATATTTCAGTATGTTTATCCTATCTTATAGGTCTATATAAGTGAGTATATACCATGTGTGTCTTTCTGCTTCTGAGATACCTCACTCAGGATGATTTTTTCTAGATCCCACCATTTGCCTGCAAAATTCATGATTTCTTTGTTTTTAATTGCTGAGTAGTATTCCATTGTGTAAAAGTACCACAATTTCTGTATACATTCCTCCATTGATGGATATCTGGGTTGTTTCCAGGTTCTGGCTATTATGAACAAGGCTGCTATAAACATGGTTGAGCAAATGTCTTTGTTGTGTACTTGAATATCTTTTGGATATATGCCTAGGAGCAGTATAGCTGGATCTTGAGGAGTCACTATTCCTAGTTGTCTGAGAAAGCGCCAGATTGATTTCCATAGCGGTTGTACCAGTTGACATTCCCACCAGCGATGGAGGAGGGTTCCCCTTTCTCCACAGCCTCTCCAGCATGCATTATCTCTTGAGTTTTTTATCTTAGCCATTCTGATGGATGTAAGGTGAAATTTCAAGGGTAATTCTTGTTGCCATCATTGGAAGATGGCAGTCCTTAACAGGTCCTTCACTGTATGTAGAACATTTGTCATCTGGAGGGCCTAAGGAGACCAAATCCTAGCAGGAAGGAAATGAAGACCATTCATAGAAAGCTCTTTGTGCTTTCTGCTTCTTTATAATAAGACCAAGTCTATAATTATGGAATATTTAGTAATTGTCAAATGCTGTTTAGTGCCTGGGTCTCAAGCTTCACAATGTCTTTGCCCGGCTTAAATTCTAATATGGCAGAATGATAGAGAAAACAAGAATAAAATGAAGGAAAGAAAGGGGAAGAAAAGAGAAAATAGAATTAGATAGTTAGCAGCGATGCAGAAAGTGTAACTGGGAAATGAATCAGTGAGTACCCACCTATAAGAGCAAGCAGGAGAGTAACATTGAAGATCATGTTTTGTAAAGGAATTGAAGATCCAGAAAATATGTGGATAATTCAGAAAGAGTTGGGAGGAGTTCTCCAAGCAAGGCCAGCAAATATCTGGATTGTTCAGTTAGCCTGGGTGGTTTTCAGATAAAAAAGAACAATACCCTGCTCTTGAAGAGATGGGGACAGTGGTGCAAAGTGAATGGGCTTTAGTTAGAGTGTGCAGTCTTCTAGTCCAAGGCAGGAATTTTGTGCTTATCCTAAGTCTAGAAGGAAGATACAGAGTTCTGAGGAGGAACAGAGCAGACTGTTGGTTTTGTATGTAACTCTTTAGCCATTGTTCATAAATGAAGAGGAAGGAATAAATGGTGTCTTTTATTTAAACTTTTTAACATTATTGGTTTTTAAGTGTGTATGAGAGAGAGAGAGTTGCATTCATTTGTGTGTCGTGCATGTGAGTTTGGGTGTGTTGCTAAGTGCATGAGAGTACGGATGCTTGCAGAGGTCAGAAGAGGGTTAAGAGCTCCTTAGAGCTGGAGATATAGGAGTCTGTGAGCTGCTAACATGGGTGCTGGGAACTGAGTTTCATTATTCTGCAAGAGCAATAAACAGAACTGTCTCTCCAGCCCCAAGGGTGGTTTTTAATTACTGTTATTGCTTCACTTTGCTTTGATATGACTCCTGTCTGGAAAGAAATAGATTGTAAAGTAGGAAAGCACTCTCCCAAATTTAATGAAGTATATTTTAATGGATTTCATATGAGATGAAGATAAGGTAGCAACTATTGAGCAAAATTTTGGGTGACCTGATTATTAGACGTGCTATTGGCTAAAGGGAAAGAGTAGATGCGAATCAACTTTCAGGGGAGAAGGGAGAGCTGAAGGTGATAGCCAATGCAAGCACAAGATTGGAAAAGGTAGTCAAGCCCCCTGTCTGGATGTGGGCAGCCTTGTTTAAAAGAAAGAGCCAGAGAGAAGAAGAAATATGTCATAGTCATTGAAGCCTAAGGATGACAAGCAGGCTTTCATGTTGCAGATGGCTTCTATACCTCAAGGACCAAAAACAAGCATCCCCCTGCCTCCAGCTAGACCCAACTTCCCCAAAGGCTATTCAGCCTCTTAATGCAGCACCACCTGGTAGAAAACAGATGCTGAAACACAAGCCCTCAGGGAACACGTCTCATCTAAACCACAGCAGCATTTAAAAAGTAGCCGTTTCTATTTCTCAGGTCTGTTTATTGAAAGGTACTCGGCCCTTGGTCTGAGAAACGAGGGCGCACAGGGCGGGTCACGTGTAAGAAAATGCTTATCTGGTGTACATGAAGCGCTAAATCTCACCTTCAGCGTGTCAGAACCTGTGACGCTGCATAAACCCGCAAACACGGTATTCCAGAGGAGAAGGCATGAACAGCAGACATTCAAAGCCATCCTAAGTTATATAATGAGTTCAAGTCCAACCTGGGGAACATACGACTCCTAGGCTACATAAGACCTTGTCTCAAAAGCAATTCTGGTACTCTAACTTCCACAGAGATTTACTAAGAAGACTAGAGCTGATCACAAGCTCTGAGGCATTCACATTCATTCCTATGTTGAATAAAAAAGAATCCAAAAGGTGCTTTCCAGCTTATGGCTTTTCTTGTGTACTCTCTTTTTGACAGAATATTTCTAAGAAGCCAGAGTTCATATTTAAGGCATCTTCCCACCAATAACATTTAGAAAACCAGAGAACACTGTTAATGTCATAGACAGGTGATTTGAAAGTTACCTTTGATATTTAGCACCAACTCAGGTGTTTATGCCTCCCAAATGCATCAGAATGTATTCCACGCCAGATCTGTGGGGGATAAACTACCATCGTCTGTTCTTCACAAAGCACACGTTGGAGAATTGGAATTCTCTGCTATCTAGAGGTCATAATCAGGAGGAGTAATGGTCACAGTATGTTTCCTCAGAGAGTTCTGCTTATGCAAGCTTTTGCATATCTGTGACTTTAGCCCAAGACACCACATGATGGATTATGTAGCAATGTTATATAAAATAAGACAAAAATTGAACTTATGACAGTGGACTGACTTACTGGTGCAGTTGAAAATAAATTCTGTCTTTTTCCCGAGGTTCACTTGTAGCCGGTCAGTGGTTTTCCATTCCATTCACTCACACCAGCAGAAAACCAAAAAAACAGACTCCAGAGTTTGCAAGTGACACTGTGCATGTTCCCCTTACATAGACTTGACATTTTCAAATGTAAAAAAGGCACACCATCTTGGTTGGTGTTTACTGTGGTTACCTGAAAGATAGAAGTTCTTGACTCAAATGTGATGTAATCCTTCTGTGCTTATTTTAAGGCTGGAAATTAAATCCAGTTGTGGGTGCGGTCTACAGCCCCGACTTCTATGCAGGTAAGGAACTTTGCTTTGCACGCCAACGTGTTGCTTGGTCTTCCCTAAATGTGCTTTGCCTGTCCCTAATTCATGGGTTTTGCAGCTCAAACCAAACCAAGAATCACATCCTAAAAGGGCCTCAATGATTTCTTTGGGCAAAATCGAGAATCACACTAGTGAGGTAAGCACAAGGCTCCATTCCTTGTGATCTTTCACATGGATTTGCCCTAGGAAAGCAATGGGGCTTTGCTCAGCAGCACATTGGACAGATGGGTGCAGGCTCATACCCATGCAGTGCTATCCCATGTACCTGTGAGCTATGCATTTCTGTCAGAGCTGCTTTCCTCTTTCCTAATAAAGCAGAGGGTTGAGTTGGTCATTTCAGCTGTGTGTGAATTGTTTCCAAGACAGAGCTTATGTGAAAGTTAGGAGGGAAAACTAACTTAGGTCTTTTTCCATGGATCAGTTTGGCTTAGTAAGTTCATTCCTCTCTACTTTTCTATATGCATATGTCTCTCTCCTCCCTTTTTCCCTGACTGAGTACCAGCTGCTCCTTAATAGGGAAATCCACTGATGTAGACAACTCATAGAACAAATCAGGGGACAGAGTTAGAAGCTTCCACAGCTAAGATTCCCTGTTTTGATATGGTGTGTTACCCTGTCACTGTTCCTGAGGTCTTGTCACCAATGCTGCCTTGAAAGCCTAGTAACCTAGTAGCTGACTTTCCTCATGGGTGTGGGAAAGGAACCTTCCTATGGCATGGTTCTTCTGAGGCACTTACAATTGATCTGAGCCAATCACTTAGGGCTGCAAGTAAATCTTGGTTCATTTTTTTTCCTGTTGGCCAACTCCTGTCATTTTTCTGACACTAAGCATCATCCCTATAGGATGTAAAAGGAACTGAACTTAGCTACGCTTATACAGGAACCAAACTAAAAATGGAACCTTGGATAAAGCTGGGAAGAGGCCGTATAATAGCTGAAATTCGCATTTCAACTCTACAGTGTTTTTGATTCCTCTTCCGGTGTGAATTTAGATTAAGTCTAGGGATCGCACCACATGTCCTGTGTTCACTCTATAAGGGAGGACACACTTGACTGTAAGGCTTCTCAACAACTGTACTACCTCCTAAGATGACACATGGACAGTAAGGAAAATGGAAGCTGAACCAGACAGTCCAAATTCAACCCTTCTTCCCCTTTTTGCCAGATGTGTTACTCTGGACAAGTCATTGAGCCTCTTCATGCCTCAGTTTTCTTCATCTCCCAAATGGGGATTAAGGCAGTATCAAGTGCATAGGAATTTATTAGAATATAAGGAAGGGCCACATGAAGCCTTGGCCACATAGTTAGCACCATATAAATGTTTGTTAAATAAGAATGAGGAAATTAATATTCAACCTCTGTGCTATGGTAGGAGGTGGGCATGCTATCGCCTATACTGCTGAGCCCTGGGCATATCATCAGACTCAGACTATTTTCATAACTTGGAAGAGGACTTGCCTGTAGATTATCAGCGCATCTGCTTGGGCTGTAAAGTCTGTGCTTAGGGGCATGGTTATCTGTTAAGGAGCAAGATGCAGCCTGGAAGATATTGGTACTTCTGGGGTACATTTTGTCCAAAGCTGCAAATATACAAAATCTCCCCATATATCAGAGAAGATCTGATACCTGAAGAGATAGCCACGAATCTACAGCAACTGTTCCAAGGCAGTGGCAGGTTCTCTAGACCTGTGAACATTTGTGATATGTATCTGTATTTAGGTTTTCTCCCTGAACACAGGAGCGAGAAGCAGGAAGTATTCCCTGGGGAATTTGCATAGATGTGAGTGTAATCGGAGAGCACTGTATAGTTTTCCTTCCTAATGCTCATCCTTGCTTCAACTCACCAGGATAATGTCAACCATTGCCTTTATTTGGAATTCTGCCCCACAGTGCAAGCCTGTTGATGGTGAAGAACAAAAAGACAGAGTCAGACTGACTTACATATGCAAGTATAAAAGAACCTGCATTCCTTCAATAACATCAAAACATTAGTTGAAACTATATCAAGGCCAGTGTTGGCAGAGAGGTCTCCAGGACAAGGAAAGGGGGGAAGTTTGGAGGCAAATGTGTACTCAGCATTTGCTGTGGTCTGGTACTGTTCTAAGGATACTCCATACAAATATTATTAAATCCTTGTGGCATTTTGCAAATCGAGACACAAAGGCATGCAAAAATCTTCCTTCGGGATTTTATACACACATGCACATACACAGAGACACAATGAGGTTTTGATCAACCTTAGAGGCATTAGTTCTTTGTTCTTTGTAAGTAGATACCATGGTTTCTTAATATTTTATAAATATTAATTCTATATCTGTGTGGCTCTGCACTATGGTCATTCCACTGTTTTAAGTCCAAACCAGAAAACTGAAAGAAACCACCTGATTATTCTGTATTGTTCCAACGCCACCACCACATTTAGGAATATGAGCTGGTTGTGTGAGGACAGTGTTGAAGAAACCTAAAAAAAACAAAAACAAAAAAAACAACGATATGTATGAGATTTGTTTTTTTAGTAAATTAAAGTTGTTGTTGGTTTTTTTTTTGGTTTTTTTTTTTTGGTTTGTTTTTGTTTTTTTTAAGCATGGCAGTGCATGTGTGAATCACATTACTTGGGAAGCTGAGGCAGGAGAATTTCCCTGAGTCTGAGGGTAGATTGTGTTCCAAATAGAAACCTTGTTTTGTAAAAACACAACAACAGCAAAGCATCTGGGGCAGTAGCGCAGCTGGCAGAGCGCCACACAGATGTCAAGTCTGGGTGCCTTCCAGATACACACTCACGGCTAAGAATTTACGAAACTTCCTAAACTTCCCACGCTACAAAGCTAGTTTGGATTGCCCTTGCACTTTGGAGGGTGCCCCACGTCTAAGTTGGAGACCTTGCCGTTGGCTTGCTTTGGATATTTCATGGGTCATCCCTATGTATGTCCAAATGGGGGAAGCAAGACTCATTAGTCATTTCTCAGCCTAAGATGTGTTCATGACAGATTTCATGACACTCCCATAGCATAATTATTGATTTTCCTTGAGCTTATACAGAACGAACTACCCAGCCTCCAATTGTCTCTCAAAATGGGGCATGGAAAGTTCATGGATTTTGTAAATTAAAATCAATATTTTCAATCTCTCCTAAAGGTAATTTTCCTAATTTAGTGGACTTTCCCCTAACATTTATTTTCTCTTTTAATTATAAAATGGCAAGTTATTGATTTTCCTATAGAACCTTCTGATGCCCCCAGTGCATTTTTATTGCTGATGTTGGATGGGGGTGGGGAGGGAGGGCACACTTCTTAATGAAGACCTTTAATTACTAGCTGAACAGTATTAATTTGCTTTGATAGATTATGACATTTGCATGCACACACATCCTGGAAGCATTTAAAAAGCTGTTTTAAAAGGTTTTTCATTTTGGAGGTTGCTTTTTTCTTTTTCTGGTTTCTCCCCCAGTCATATTTACTATGAACTCTTTTAAATTCTTATTGAATCCAAGTGTAGTAAAACAAATATACATAAATCTGCATATTCTAGGAACATTTATAAATCTTCTCCAAAGACAGGTGGGTGTTTTCATATAAAGCTAAGCAGTATTGATTATTTCCCCAAGTCTAATTATTTTCAGACCCTGTGAGGTTTATTCTCAGGACAAATGATTGATAAGTCAATTAAGGAACAGATAGGTCTTGAAGATTTTGACCAATATGTATGGCCACAACATCTTAATGTTTAAATAAAATTTGGGGTGCTAATGGAAATAGGATATCTGTGGGTATCGTCTCCCATTGATATGCCTTAAGTTGCTAGATGTAATTAGAAAAAGCATGTCCAAGAATCAGAATAAAGCAGGCTCATAAAAAATTCTTACCACACCCCTGTCCATGGAGAAACCTATTTGCCTTTTCTAATAAAATATTTAGTTGTGGGAAGATAACTCGGCTGGAAAATGCTTGGTGGTACAAGCATGAGGACCTGAGTTTAATTCCCAGAACCCAAAATAAAAAGTGAGCATTCTGGCATATGACTATAATCTCTGCTTGGTGAAAAAGACAAAGATGAATTCCTGGGACCTTACAATCAGTCTAGACTTCTCAATCCCCAATGCCCCAGTCTCAAAAACAAGGTAGATAGTTTCTGAGTAACAATTCTTGAAGTTATGCTGTTACCTCTGCAGGTACACACACAAACACACATTTAGTGTACAGACATGAGCACCCACATGCACACACATATAAAAAAATCTTTACCATTTAAAATGAAAATGCAGATAGATGATATCTATCCAACAAAACTGTTGATTCGATATACCTTTAATCTTCATAATAAGTGAAGCAAAATAAATAAGAAACAGAAGGTTATTCAGAGCTGTCATGGTGGTACTGACAAATGGCAACGTTCTGATCCTCAATTGCCAGTAAGATCCACAGTGCAGAGCTTCCCCACACTGTACATCATATCAGCCAACTCATTTCAGAGATTAAATATTCCATCAGTGGGGCAAGAATGTGGCAAAGCGTAACAAGATTCAGAAGATGTAGCACTTGAACACACATAACTCACTCCCATGGTTCAGGAACACCCAGCCTGCAAAGGAAAATTGCAATTTAGTTACATTACTCTAGGAGACACAATCAATAGAGGGAAAAAGGAACTTCTAGAGGAATTCAGATCAAAGATAGGGCTGTGTCTCAAAGATGAGAAAGGTTACCACTAAAAGAAAAGGAGAAAGAAAGGAAAAAAAAGGAGAAGAGGAAAGAAAGAAGAAAGAAAGAAAGAAAGAAAGAAAGAAAGAAAGAAAGAAAGAAAGAAAGAAAGAAGGAAAGAAAGAAAGAAGGAAAGAAAGAAAGAAGGAAAAAAGAAAGAAAAGAAAGACACAGACAGATGTGGAGTGGGGGAGGCAGAGTGTGGCAAGTGGAAGAATTTAAGACGATAGAGGAGTAGAAGTGGTCCTAGTGGCAATTATTCTCATTAGCAATATTTGAGAAGGGAAGAAGGAGACTTGATTGATACACCTAAAAATAAAACATGTTTCGTTTGTTTTGAGAGAGGGTAATAAAAAGGTACTAGATGAAAGGCATGCTGGACTGCAAAGCCCCATTTGAAAGGTGATCAGGTCTTAGAGTAAGCTGATCTCAAGGTCATGGGTAGGATCAGGTACAATAATGAGGGCAGGAGAACTTCACAGGCTCTAAAGTAAGATATAAATTTAAGGGATTAGTGTGACCACTGAAGTCACCTCCACTGTATGTCCATATCAGAAACCCTGGTCCTGGACCACATTTCATGAGAACAGGTGATGGTATAGTGGATTGAGATTTCAATGTGAAGTTTAAAAACAAAGAGTTGGGATATAGCACTCTGTGATTGCTCATCTCAAAAGGGCAGGTGCATTTGACCTTGGATTATCTGTACAAATGTGTGGGTTTTTTATGAGCATTCTGCCACTGTGAACTATGATCCATTTCAGAACTGTGTCAGGGAAGGAAGTAGCATGAAACCCCTTTTCCGTCAATTTTCCACTTGTCCTTTATCTAGGAAATTTAATAGGATGGTCTTCTGCATACTTTTGCATGAGTCTCTATCCAGCTCTTCTCCAGTATTTTGAAAATGTTAACATCGGCAAAATATAAGCTTGTTTCAAAAGCCATGGTATTGTGGCTAATATTGTTTTTCTACTTGACCAGAGAGTCATCTGGGAGACGAGCTCCAAGGCATGCCTGTGAGGGTTTCTAGATAGGGGTGATTGGAGTGAAAAGAATATGGGTGGCACCATTCCATGGACTGAGGTCCTGCACTGAATTAAAGGTAGAAAGCAAACCTAGCATGAGTATTCATTGTTCCTTTCTTGCTGACTTGGACACTATGTGACCAGCACCTGTCATATGCTGAGCTCCACCTTGATGGACTTTACCTTTGAACTCTGAACCAAAATAAACCTTGTTCCTTTAAGTTGTTTTTCTCGGGGTATTTTATCACACTACCTGGAAAGGAAACTGGCCCACAGAGTAGCTGTGACCCAAGCACACATTTTATTTTGTGTGAAGACTGAGCTCAGGGTATATGTGTGGAAGAATCTTGGACATAAGG
Source organism: Meriones unguiculatus (assembly GCF_030254825.1). Lineage (NCBI taxonomy): Eukaryota > Metazoa > Chordata > Mammalia > Rodentia > Muridae > Meriones > Meriones unguiculatus. The sequence goes on from NC_083359.1 coordinate 44,837,993, forward strand.
CAGAAAATTTTGCATTCAACCCTAGCACCTTGGAATATGGTGGTATATGTTCAAAAGTCCCCCATTGCCAGGAAAAACCCTCCAAGCAGTAAATATTCAGCCATCCCTATTGGCATGAATGTCTTGACATCCCCATGCAGAGAAGTAGGCTGGACTTAAATGCTGAGTTTTGTCCTTAAAGAGAATGTTCTCGTCAACAGTGACCTTTGGCTCTGGGATGCTGTGTATAATTTACACATCTGCTAAATTCAAATGCAGTGCACTTCAGTGAGCTGGAACAGGGGCATCCAGATTTTAGTCCCCAAGCAGAGGATTTTCAGCTTGAAAATGTTCCACTTCAGAGACCTTATCTTGTACATCTGTTTACCTTTGCCTCCTCATTGGGATGAGATTCATTTTGCTTCATGCCCTCTTCTCCCCCCATCTGTCTTATCGGATTTCACTCCATCCCAGCCCACATTTGGCCTTAATTTTTATCTGCGTCCTTCCCTGGCCCACAGAGGGAACACAGCTCATCTTTGATGGAGCCTTTGGGGGTTTTTGATCTTCAGATAGGATCAGGACTTGCTGAGCTAGTTAAAATAAATGCATTTCTTAAATAAATTTGTTCTTTCTGTTGCATGGGAAGTCTGTCAAGGCTTGCTCCTCCAAAGGCAGAGGGAGGCGGGGCCTCTCTGGTCTAAGAAGAGCTGCAAGTAGGACACAGAGAGGATGACGTTCAAAAGTTCTGTTAGGATTGTACTACGGTAGTGGTTAGGCTTGGCATGAACACACAGAGCCCCTCTGATGCACCCTAGCTGTACTAGACTCATCATGGAATGACCAAAGAATGAGATCACTGCAAATTAAAAATGCCACTTGCTTTCACTAATTAATTCACCCTGCTCGTGCATGTATAGTATGTGTACATATGATTTGTATATGTGTGAATGTATGTGTGTGTGTGTTTGTGTGTGTGTATGTGTGAATGTGTGATTGCCACTCCTGTCTTACTTGAAATCAGGGTGACTCTTTGATTGGTTGTGGCTGCCTGTGTGAGGCTAGCTGGGCCTTAGTGCTTCTGCAGATTCTCCTTCTCTCTCTCATCTCTTAGACCATGGATTACACACATAAGCTACCATGATCAGGTTTGACAGGGGCTCTAAGGCTTCAAATCCCCATCTTCCTGCTTGAGAGCAACAGATGCACCTGCACTTGCCTTAACCTTTGAGGATCTCCCCATTCCATCTCATTTCTTAGTACCAAGTTATAGACAAAAGGCCAGATACTTAGCCAAGGTAAAAGAGCAGATCCACGCCTTCCTGCAAATACCCAAGGGTCTCCAAGCATGCCAAACACTGCACTCCATGTACAAAAAAGATACTTCAGGAGCTTGTACACATCGACATATGTGCACACACACACCAAGAACAACAACATGGGGCATGCACACATGGACATCAATACACATGTAAACACCACCACGAACCAAAAAAGTGATACACATTGGGTTGTTAAGGATAAATAGGAGTTCATCTGACAAAAAGAAAAAAAAAAGTAGAAAGAGTTCCTTGCAGAGGTAAGAAGGCTGGTAGAGTCCCAGGCGTCCCTCAGCCTTTAACTGTGGCATCCATTTAGAAAATTCTGAAAGAATAAGAAGATGTAGGGACTCAGTCTTTGTTACCACAGCCGGGAATTTCTGGGGAAAGTTAAGTTCTTCCCAAAGGCTGAGGAGTATTGATCGGCTGCGATCAAAGGATGCCTTCAACAGAAATGCTGCTGAAAATACCAAAGAAAGGAATATGCATTCTGGAATGTGTCCTCTGAGCGGTGGGTTGTCATTGGAAGCACAGATAAGAAAGAAATGAATGAAATACCTGCTGGTCCATTACACCTAACCTATACCCAGAGGTATCTGATGAGGAACGGTGGGTGGGCAAAAGAAGAACTTGAGGGAGAGAGAGACTGAAAATTGCAGAGGTGAAGGAGGTGAGAGGGAATAAGACTCTACCAATACCTACTTTGCTGGGAAATTATGAAATAATGGCTAATATGGTTATTATATGCCAGTTTTATACATTAAAAATTAAAAGAGCAAAATAAACTATTTAAAAATATACTATCTATACAGATGAAATTATAAGATAATAAATTAGAAGTTTACTTTTAAATTTTTATTCATTTTTTATTAATTACACTTTTTTCACTTTGTATCCCCCCTGAAGCCCCCTCCCTCCTCCCTTCTCACTTCTACCCTCCCTCCTTCTTCTCCTCCCATGACCCTCCCCCAGTCCACTGATAGGGGAGGTCCTCCTTGCCTTCCATCTGACCCTAGCCTATCAGGTCTCATCAGGACTGGTTGCATTCTCTGCCTCTCTGCTTCAGGGAGAGGTGATCAAAGAGCTAGCCACTGAGTTCATGTAAGGAGAACAGGGGCTGTCTCTGACAAATGTTTACTTTTTAAAAAACAGAAATACCTAGATATAATTAGTTATAAAGGCTGTTACTAGGCTAAGGAGATGGCTAAGTAAGTAAATTATGTGGTGTGCAAGTACAAAGGATCCATGTTTTATCCCACAAACCCATATTAGAAATACCTGAGTTCAGTCCATAGACCACACTTTTATAACTGTGGCCGTATCCATGCCCTCTTAAATACACAGTGCTGGGAAGGCAGAAATTGATTTCTGGGCTCACTTACTAGTTTGCTGACCCAGAAAAGGAATCTCAAGGCCAGTGAGAAGCCCTGCCTTAAAAAGAAAGTTAGGAATCACACTCAAGCTGTTTCCCATTCTCTGCACTCCCATGCATTTGGTAGTGCATGCATGCATGTACACATACACACACACACACACACACACACAGACACACACACACACACACACACACACACACACACACACACACACCTCAATCCCCACTAACCTCTACTCACCATCCTCTGAATCAAACACTTGATGATTTAAGCTAAGACCAGCAAGGAAGTGATCATGGAATCCATCTCTTTCACTCTAAACCTCTTTGCTGATGAGACAGTGTCCAGATACTTCAAACAGGAAGCAAGGAGTGTCTTAAACAACTATATATGTTACACTACCCCTTTGTTTATAAACTATTCAGTGCTCTTGACTTACCGCATTTAGTGTTTTTTGAAAAAAAGTCCAACTAATTAAGTTGTCTAAGTAGACTCAAATTGACTAGTCTATTTTACACGCTTTATGCTCATTATCTGTTCTGCAAATTTAAACTATCTCATTTCTTTTTAACTCTTTGTCTTTTAAGTTATGTGTATATGGGGAGGGTATGTGCAACTTAGTGTGGTGATGCCCAACAGCCAGGGGTATCAGATAGCCTAAAACTGAAGTAACCGTCGACTGTGCCCTGCCCAGGGGAAGTAGGTTCTGGGAACCAGGCTCAGGTCCCCTACAAGAGCAACATGAGCTCTTACGCACTGAGTCGGTTCACCAGACGCCCACCCTGGACTGTCTTGGTGCCATGTCATGGTGTTGAAGAATCAGCTCACCCAAGGCACCATCCCACTTGAGTGAACAAAATTGCTAGGATAATATGTTTCTCAAACTTTGTTGGAACTGTTACAACCCATTACAGTCAAAATATTGGTTTATGAAAAATTAATAAGGCCAGTAGAAAACCGAATTCAGTATCTACATTAGCTATTTACACCAAAAGAAATCAGCCAGAATTAATTATGCTGCATGCAACATTCTAATGGAGTTTTCATTAACTGTATACCATTATGGAAACTAAGCAAGGATTATTCAGAGAATAATGCCAGCAGCTGTTATTGTTTGAGAGATTAAATTAGTTAATGGGTTACATATTCAAATCTGATGCAAAGGTTAATCGATGTACAGTCATCATTATATTAAGCCCTTTATCATTCTAAGACACAAACACCCCAATATTACTGATGTTTTTCCTGGGAAAATAAAAGAAGCCACTCTTTGCGTCTTTCTGCTGTTTCTTTGATGTGCTTGTGATATGAAAAAAAAATTGGAACTCTGTATGTTATTAATAGTTCTCTGTAATTTTTGCAAATAATTTTCACTACCTGAAATATATTTGCTTTTATTCTAAAGTACATACTTAACATACACACACACACACACACACTTTCCCTCTCTCTCTCTCTCTCTTGCTCTCTCTCCAGTGTATGTGTGTGTTTCTGGGAAGCATATTTAAGTAACTATATCTAGTTGCTTTCTGAGAGATTCAGAGGTGAAATGTATTTTTTCTTAAGAAGGAAACTCAAGATGTTAGTCTCCTCCATTTCCAAAAAAATAGCTGGAGCACCCTAAAATAGAATCTTGTGATAGCACACAGACTATAAAGAGGAGGCATGGGGAACCTCTCCTGCTCAGGAGGAATGTTCGATGAGAGACCACAGACCAGGGTGGCCTGGACTTTCATTTCCATACCCTAAGCCAGAGAAGTATTATCACAGACAAACCTTCACATTTAAAGGTTTATAATGAATTGCCATTTTAAAGTATTTGTCATTAGTTTTATTATGGTTAGCATAGTGATAATCTTGGCTGCCACTTTCTTAAAGGAACAAACTAGTTCCCACAATGTCATAGTTCAAGACTCTTAATATTTATTATGATTATTACTATCCATGTGACCACTCAGAAACTATTTGCCCAGCCATTTCATGAAGTTGACCCAAACGTAATATTACTTAATCAACCAAACAATTTAATCCCTATTTTACAGATATAGGGAATGAGGTCTAGAAATAGTTAATTACTTATCCAAAGTCAAATAGCCTACAATCATTTAAGCCAGAAAACAAAACCAAGTGGAAAAATTTTGAAACCTGTTTTTGGTTGCTGTTTGGTTTGGTTGTTTGCTTTTTTTTTTCTTTAAGTTATACCATCAAATCTCAAAAGTCCATTAGTTCTTCAGTCTCTGTTTCCTTCCTCTGTTTTACTTCAGTCCTGCAATTTTCTTATCTACCAAAGATCCATCCTGTTCAGAGATGTCCTGTGCTGGATGTCAAGGCCTAATGCAGATTCTTAGATGGGACTAGGGGTCTCTCTGTGCATCTCTTGGCTGGGAATCATGTGTTCCAGCCAGAACACAACCTCACAGTTCTAAAGATACCTTCAGTGTTATGGGGACAGTGACTATTGGTAATTTTCGGGTTAGGAAGAGTCACCTTGATTACAACAAGTCAAGCGTCTTATGGAGAGGCAGGCAATTAGAGAGAAAGAGTCTAAATGTCAGAATTAGATTAAGCTGAAAAACGCCATTTTTTTTTCCTGAAAGTTCCATTTCTTTGCCTTTTATTTCTCTTAGCAAAAGAGGAACAGTGCAAATAAAGCAGAGTTGGTACAGGACCTGAAAACTAGTCTGCTCATTTCTCTTGTCTGGGCTGCTGTTGAGATGAGCTCCAGAGTCCCTGAAATCTCAGCACTACCTCCAGCTGCTGGCTGGGAGAATTGCCTCAGGTAGTAGTACAGACCTGCTGGACAGCAGCCAAATGGAAAAGAATCACCAGACAAGGAAGCATGTGAAATGCATGGCTCTGGGTAACCCCTCCCCCTGCCTGTACGTGGCCCTTGTGTCCATGAAATCTAGCTGCAGCCCAGTATACAAGAACTCTGTGGAATCATTTCTACTCCACGACCACATCCATTGGCTCACAGATTAGAACAGTGAGTAAAAATTGTGAGGCACTATTTTAAAAATCATGTCATCAGAGAGTAGAGGGGTAGCTCAGTCAATAAAGACTTTCCCATAAACCATAAGGACTATAGATCAACCCCCAGAACCCATGTAAGAAGAAAATCCAGGTATTATAGTACTATTATATTCAACTGTTGGAGAAGTAAACAGGCAGAATATTGCCTACCAATCAACCTAGCCTAGCCATTGAGCCCCAAGCTAGTGAGAAACCTTTTCTCAAAAACAACACCTGAGTTTGTCTTCTGATCTTCACATACGTGTGAAGTATACAACTACACGCATACACACATAGACACACACATATACATACACACACATACCACCACCACAAACAACAACAGAACAATGTCCTAAGATTTTTTAACAAAAAATAAAAAAATAAATTTTGGCCAGTATTGATAAAATAACGTCTTCTGAAGTATTTTTTCATGTCAGCTTCCTGAATAAAGGCTAGGGAATATCTAGATAAGGTTTCTGTTAATGTGACTCCAAACAGCAGGAGGACGTTAAAAAATCATATTGTAGGGACTGGAGAGATTGCTTAGGGGTTAGGGACTGTGGCTGTTCATCTAAAGGTCCTGAGTTCAATTCCCAGCAAACGCATGGAGGCTCACAACCATCTGTAGTGAGATCTGGTGCACAGGCACACATGCAGGCAAGTAATAAATAAATAAATCTTTTCAAAAATTGCCTTGTAAATCTTTTCTGAAAAGAGGTGGATAGCATCTATTTCAACCTTTTTGGGCCTTCTGGCTTCTCCTGCCAGGTCTCCACTCCCTGTCAGAGTTCACTGTACATATGGATGTGAGTATGGCCGTGAGTCAACAAAACTTTACTAATAGATACGGAAACGTGATTAAGACCAGCTAGCTCACTAGTCAACAATAGTATTCTGTTAATTTCTTTTCAATTGTGAATATCTGAGTCTCACCTTGTACATAATAAAAGTCAGTGGTGGCTAGATTTACCGAAGACTAGATAATTTGTTGACACGTGGTTTTGAAGAATATTATTTAAACCTCAAGTTGAGGAATGTGCTTGACACCATTTGCATTTAGCTCTACAAATCAAGGTTACTCTCAGCAAGGTCCTAAATCTCTCTGTTTCAGTATCATAAAGGGTATAATTAGATATGAACATAGTACCATTTTGTGCTTGAGAAAGGGTTTTACTATGTATCCCCACGTCTGCCTAGAATTCATAATCCCCCTGCCTCAGCCTTCCAAGTGTTGAGATTATAAGCATATGCCATCATACCTAGCTAATAGTTCCTATAGTACAAGTTGCAAAGGGACATATGGTAGATGAAAGAATAATTGGAGCTTTTGCATATTTACTCAGTAATTTCTGGGTGCTGGGAAAATAGGTCAGTTGGTAATGTGCTCTCCAGGAAAACGTGAGTTTTATAAGACCAGCACTGGGAAGACAGAGACAGGAGATTATTGGCTTTGCTAAGTATTTAGCCAAGCCTTTGTTGGTCAGCTCCAGGCCAGTAAGAGACTCTTTCTGAAAAAATTAAGAATGTGAGGGTATTGAAAAAGACACCCAATGTTGACCTCTGGCCTACATACACTTGTGTATGTGCACACAGTATATATGTATACACACAGAGAGAGACACACATAGACACACACAAATGCGTGTACACAAGAAGCTTTTGGAGTTGTTGTCAATCTTTATCTCATATTGAATTCAGCATTGTCCCTTAAAACCACAGGTAGCCTAAAATTTGGGGACAGGTAAATAAGAGAAAGTCACTTGAAATGTTATTCAAATAATCAGGGAGGAAATTGTAAACAGATTCTTGGAACTGTTCTTGTAACTTTTGTGCAAAGCCTAAAATTGTGCCAAATTAAGAAGTGAAAAGAAAGATAAGAATTGATGCATTTGTTTATGAATATTATGAAAATCAAAACTTAGAAAAATAAATTAAGTTGAAGGATTATTTGTGGAATAGATTTGCTTCAGGGCCCCTTTAAATATGGAAATCTCCTAGTAAAATTGAAAAGCATTTTGATTTATAAGAATTATGTATACATGCAACATTTTTCAGCGACATCTGTGCCCAGATAAATGTAAGTAACCCTCTATTGGAAGTACTGTTGTAGCCCATCAGAAAAGTACATCTTTTGGGCTGCTATAAGAATTTTTGATATTAACTGTGGTAGTGTTAGCTTAATGTTAATCTGAGGTTCAAAATATGTGACTTCAGAAGCATCCACAGCCTTTTCTGGCTCTGAATTCATTTGTCAATCAGAAACAGTTTGTTCCCAGAGACTGAATGGGAAGAGCCCAGACCTTTGAGTCTAGCAGAAGTCTAAGCATCGTAAGATGCCACATGGGAGGACAAGCTAGTAAGTGTCTCATTGGACTTCATGACAGGGTCTGTGAGGAGACTGTTAGGTGAACTACCTTGCTGGGACTTAAGAAAGCATCCAAGACAGGGTAGCTATTGGCAGAAATAGATTATTTTCAAAATTCTGAGGGCTAACAGCAAAAGAATAAGGCACTGGTGGGTTAGAGTCTTCTGAGGACCCCTTTCTTAGCTTGTGAAGATGGTTGCCATCTTTGTAAATTCCTGTGGTCTTCCTTCTGTCAAAGACTATCCGAATTGCCTCTGAGCAGAAGAATAGCACTCTTGTTCTATTAGATCACACCCATACAATCTCTTTAACCCAATTGTAATATTTGAAGATCATCCCTTGGAATGTCAGGCTATGAACTCCTGGACCACATGGGTTTTTGTGTAACGTAATTTCATGCAATCCTTTCAGTAACAGAAAACTCGCAGGGCCATCTGCAGGATCACATAGTCAGCAAATGAATAGTAGCCACCTCCACAGTTCAAAGAGAAATTGATAGTAGGAGAGTCTACTCTTCCCCAGGTTGCAGAACAAAGACAATTGTCTATCATGTAATAGATGAGACAGACAAAAATAATATTGCACTGTTTTCCACAGAGCTGCTTACCTGGCTGGCACTCATGAAGCCTGGTGCACAAGCCCTGGCACTACAGAAACTGGGTGTGGTAGCACACGCCTGAAATCTCAGCACTTAAGAGGTAGAGGCTGGAAGATGAGGTGTTCAAAGTCATTCTTGGTTATATAGTGTTTGGAGGTTATAGCTGATAGACACAGCCAGTGTCAGTTTCTCAAAAAACAAAAAGCCAAGATGTGTGTGGTAGGTGGGGTGGAGGGTCATATTTGGAACAGATCTACTAAGACAGACTTCTGTCCTATCAGAATCTTCATGTGCTTGATGTTTGTTTGGATATGCAAAATTTTGAACCTCTGAAGTAGACTCCCTTGGGGTGAGGTCTTGAAGGACACACACTTTCCTATTTGATCTATTTGGGTTATATTAAATCCCATAATGGATTAGAAAGCTTCAATCTAGTGTCCTGAAGATGTGGGAACACATTTATTGTGAACATAAGTGTGGTCCTTCCATGACAAGGTATCTTCTAAGACATTCAGGTCTTCAGACTTCACCCAGACCTTCAAGTCAGAAGTCCCAAGGTACCCCAGTGACAAGTCATGTGTCACGAGGTGGCCACCCTTTTCCAAAGTCCAGTGCCATATAGAAAGAAGCCAGAGGGTTTCTATTTCAGCAGAGGGCCCCCATTTCTCATGAGCCTGTAGCTGGGTTGTTCTTTTGGGATCATTTTTCTACTTTTATACTAATTTTTAAAGCTTCTAATAATTATTGGAGCCCAAATAACCTGCTTTTTGTTCAGAATTCAGAATTTGCCTGATTGATAATAAGGTTTCTGGAGTGGGGGGGAATACATGATTGGCTTTTTGTTTGTTTGTTTGTTTTTTCCATTGTTGTTGTTATTTTTCCTTTAAAAAGTCTAAACTACCACCACTCCTGGACCTTCTTAACTGGATGTAAGCAAAGGCAGGTAAACATTCCTTGGCAAATGATGAATACAGAATTTTTTTCTGTGGTTGGGGAGATGGCTCCATGGGTAAGGTACTTACCCTGTAAGACCTCAGTTCAGTCCCCAAACACCAAGAGTTTGTTTTGTTTTGTTTTATTTTGTTTTTAAACAAGCCAGGCACACTGAGGACGGGAAGATCTCTATAGAGACTCTAGCCAGACATCCTCTGCTATTAGGCATGCTCCAGGCCAGTGAGAGAACTTGTTTCATTTTTAAAAAATAATATGGTGGATGGTAACTAAGAAACAACTCCCAACATTTTGTGGGTTTTCCTCTGGCCTCCACACACACATGGATACATGTATATTTTTCTCTTTTTATTTAATTTTTTCCACAATATATTTTGATCATGTTTTCTCTTTGTCCAACTTTTCCAGATCCTCCCATTGCTCTACCCAGTCAAAATCAAAATATTTCTGGCATTAATGATTACTAATCTGTCTCAGTCTTGCCTGTTGTGGCAGATAGCAGAAAGATAAAACCATTCTTGCCAGCTGTAAGTATATAATGAAAATTGTCCTGAGATAGCATATTAAATTTTATTAAACCCAGTGAATCATATAGCTGACGACATAGGCCCAGGTTAGTGCTCTGAACCATTTTTAATTTGTTTGTTTCTTTGTTTTTGCTTGTGTTTGTCTTTGTCCCTGCTCATGTGCATTTTAGGAAGGATAGTACGCTAGGTGTTCAAAATAAAAACAAAACAATGAGATCCAGAGATAGCCTCTAGAGTCAGCAAGTCATTTGGTACATGGTAGAGACACTTGAAAATCCCTGCAGAGTGAACACTGATCCTTACAGCCCCATCTTTGCCCAGATGAACCCAGGAAGAGAGCAACCTAAGCTCAGGCAATGAGCTTCTTGCACTCACATAGCCATTGGCCTTCCTCTTTCACATCTTGTTACAGTCTGATACTTTACTAGGCCAAGTGACATGAGACAACCCTTGAGGAGGCCAGCAGAGAGCTCTGTGCTTGAGTGACTTAACACAGTAGAGGTTTGTGGATGTATTTGAGACAGTATGTGATGCAGGAAACCTTTTAGAATGGGGCCACCACTGTTTGTATTGGCCTTAGAGCATCCCAGCTATCTGTTTGTTTCATATGTTTAAACAAGCAAAAAACACCTTTCAAATGTATTTGTCACGGGGTAAGAAAAAGAATTGGTTACTCCTAATGGCCAGGCATACGGAATATCCCTTTTCTGTGTGAATATGTGTGTGTGTGTGATTTATACTTGCATGCATTTGGAAAGTCAATCAGAAATCAACCTCAGGCATCATTCCTAAGTTACGATCTACCTTGTTTATTTGAACCAAGGTATCTCATTAGCCTGAAGTTCTATAATTCAGATAGGCTAGCTAGCAGATGAATCCAAGGAGTCTATCTCTGCCTCCCCACTCTACCCTCCTGCTGGGATAACAAGCACATGCCACACCACTCCAGGCTTTTCACATCGGTTCCGGGGACTGAACTAAAAACCTCACAAATGTGTGAGCATTGTCCTGACTGAACTATCATTCTAGCCCCTCTTGTTTGTTTGTTTGTATTTCCTTTTTCTTTGGAATACAGTAACTTAGCATAGTTATTCAAAGAGATGCTGGCAGGGACCTCTACTCCTTTGACCCTACATGCTAAATGACCTTTATTTCTTCCTTCCTATCCTCGTCCAATTTTATTGCTCAGAAGTGTTACCTGCTACTTGTTCAGAAGCCAGAGTTTTGGTCACAAGTTGCCCATCATCTAGGTTCCTGGATCCAGGGGAATGAAAGGATGTGTAGGCATAATTATAAACCTTTCCCATTTAGAAACAGCCAAAGGAAAGATGCTCATTCAAGTAGAAGCAGATGGAGGAAGACATAGAAAGGATATACTTCCAATTCTTTGAAGGAAGAGAAGTGTTGGGAAGAGACAGGTGGTGATGGAGGAGCAGTGGTTCCTGGGAAGAGCAGTTCTCTGTGCAAAGGCTATGAAGTTACACCATTGTTTATGCTTGTTTGAGTCTAGGTTGTTTATTTAGTGATTAGCAGCAGGGTTAAACCTTTTGACACTCTCCTTCCTATCTGTGAAAGGACATGTCCTTTCCAGGCTGAAGTGCCAGGGTCGTGAATAACTTCCTACCCCCAGCCACATACACATGCAATGACAGGGCAAACGTCCAGATGAGCAATGGGTTGAAGTCACTTCAGACATCCCACTGGTTTTCCTTCGCCCAGATAGAGCCCTAATTGAGATGGCCTATGTGGGCATCTTCCCAGAACTAGGGATGCCGAAGCTTCTAGAACTCTGCACATGGTTGACAGGCTTTGGAACAGGGCCTGGCCATTCTCAGATTGAGGTCTGTCTTCTTGTAGATGCAGATCAACTGTAGTTATCAGTGGTCCAGGACTTGGTGGCTAGGGTTGCTATTCACTAATCATGTGATTCAATCTTAAAAGAACCCACAAAAGGGGCTGGGAATGTATTGTCCTGAATGAGGAGCTGATGAATCCCCAGCACTCAGGTTAAAAGCTTAGCCTGCCTATCACCCCAAACTTGGGGTGGGGCAGGTGAACCCCAAGAGCTCACTAGCCAGCCACCTTGCCCAGTAAAAAGGGGCACGTTCCAGGTCAGTGAGAGACCTTGCCTCCAATCAATAAGGTGGAAAACAGTAGACAAAGACCCCTATATCCTTTTCTGGCCTAGAGAAATCCAATTCTGTGTTCAGCTTAGTAACAAGTCTAATACCTCCATGCCGTATCACACCACCATCCCCTCAATAAACCTGGCTAGGAGAAGAAAGAGAAGGGCATCTTAGCGATAACTTGTGAATACATTTAAGCTCCAAGCAAATGAATTTTCAGCCATAAACATCAGGCAGTAGAAGGTGCATCTCAGAGAGGTTGGTTGCAGAAAGCACTATTTTTAGCATAAATAAATAAATAAAGTCTTTAAAAAAATGTGTTCTAATTCAACTCCACTCATTAGTCCCTGCCCAGGGTCAGATATCTCACTAGGTACTGGGATAAAATGGTAGGCATGACTTGGCCCTGCCTTGGGGGGGAGGGTTCTGCAAGTAAAAGCCATATGTAAATAAGGAAAGGATCTGCCAGGGAATTCGAATGAATATGATAAGACTATGAATAGGGAGTAATTAATTCACTCCTGATACATGGGACTGGAAGAGGTCACTTTTAAACTATGCAGAAGGGAGACAGGAAAAGCCAACTTTTAAAAGAGTGGCACCATATGCAATTATAAATACCCGACCCTGTCAGAGGTAGAATGGCCAATTTTATCTGATTTAACTTAGCCCTGAGGGCATGGAGAGCATGGAGTTAGTTCTCCCCTCCCTACCAACACACATTAAATGGCAGCAGTTGCCAGTAGTCATGTTGAGAAGGATTCTGGACATTCCAGGACAATACAAACTAATCAATAATATTAAAATTGATTAGTGATGTCTGTCTTGGCTATAGAGTGGCTAGGTAGGAATATAATTTAGACCCACTGTTACTCTTCACTTACAAGGAGCTTAATGAGCTGAGGATCAGATATGTAAGAGTAGACACAGCAACCTGTGGTTATGCTGCTGGTTCACGATAGTTGTGTGGTCTCTGTTAGGGGCTGGAAAAGACAGAATTCAAGGAACTCGCTATGAGGCTATGTATATGCTGTGTTGGGAAGTGCTTCCAATGATCTTGTAAACAGTCTTTATAGGGCTGCTTATACCCTATTAGCTACTTGACCTACTTTTAAAAACAAATATGCATTCATCAGCCTTCTCCCTGAGACCTATGGAGGCTGCCCTGGTCCCCTCTATTGCTGGGTTTTTATTGAATTTAAGGCTTTCCTTTAAACAAAGGTCACAAAGAGGGAAGATAACTCACTATAAGCACTTTGCAAATTAAATTAGGGGATGTTTTTAGGTAAAATAAAACCCAAGTTTTATGACCAAGCATAGATTTTGTTTTACAAAAGGTCAAAATCATTGTGTAAAGATTGTTTTGTTCTGTTTCACTGCTAAGGGAGCATTGAAAGAAATTATTCTAGGTTGGCTTCTTAGGATCCATAGTCCAAGAAGGATAAGAGAGCTTCAATAAACCCTGCCAGGGTTCAACTTTCTACTTAGAATTTGTGTTGTGCCCCAGTAGAATTCTACACACTGTCCTAAGGATATTGAAACTTGACTCAGGGGGGTTAACAGAAGATACTGAATGTCCTTTAACTTTGTTTTTAGCTAAAATCAGATGATTTTCATTTTTTGAAATTCTGGTGCACCCTCCACCAAGAAACTTCAGATCTTGTTTTAAAGGTTGATTTTTAACCAGGGATGTTCAGGAGAGAACGGTAGGGGAAGGGTCTCAAAATCCACCCGCCAGCATCTTCATGTTGGAGATTCAGAAAGGTGGCTTGCTCTGTGTCCTATAGTAAGCTCTATTTCTCTGTATGACTCTCAGTGATGAGCAAAGTCAGATGGGCTGCCACCATGGCAAGGTCATGCATATGTGCTTTACACTTGTTGCTGGCACAACTGCCGGTCCTGGTGGGTAGCTCACCTTCCAGTGGCTAAATTTAAAACTCTTCCCTCCTCACTTGTAGTAGGCATTTGCTCTTTAGTCTCTTGCCAGTTACCTGCAACCTGAAATGATTTTGAAGGTCCAACTAGACCATATCAGAGCTCTTGTATGATGATAAATTTAAATGAAGTAGGAAGGAGAAACCATCAGTTCAGCAAAAGCTGGTCAGGACAGGCGCCCACCAGTTCTTACTATACTGACTATCAAGCCATGTAAGATGGATTCATTCTTATGCCAGAAAAATTTTGAGTGCAAACGAGAAGGAGGGGTGGATGGCTCTCTTCCAGGTCCAAGGATAAGACAGGTGTGATATATGCAAGCTATCTTTTTGTATGACAAAAATATGCTTCATAGACATGGTGACTAGGGGAAGAGAAGAAGGGTTTGGGATTTTAATGAAAAGGGGGATGAGGGAGATAGCTCAGTTGGTGAAATACATGTCATAGAACCATGAGGGCCTTAGTGTAGACTTCCAGCACACAGGTAAAAAGTTCAGTTACCTGCCAGTCAGCCTACCTGAATTGGTGATCTCAGGTTTCAAAAGAGCCCCCATCTCAAAGGTAAGATAGAGAATAATAGAATATAGAAGATACTTGATATTGATTGATGGCACACACACACATACACACAAACACACACCTTTCTTTTAACCTGGAAATAACTTTCAAATTCTAGAGAAGCACAGAGAGAAGGTGGACATGGATTTAAGGTAGCATTTCTAGAGTCCCTCTGATGTATCATATATCTTGTTAGAACCTGAAGGGGTTGGGTGGTGAGTAGGCAAGCAGGACTGTCAGGTTTCTTGTTTCTGGAGCCCAAATGACACTTGGGAGTTTGAACTACATGTCTGTGTGTTTTAGTGGAATGTAGGACAGTATGATAGACCCCTTCCACAAGGGAGACTTATTTCTGAGGCATGCTTATGACATAGGCTTCATTTCATGAAAGATGGCATTTCTACTCCAGCAGCAAAATAAGTGAGGAAAGTTGACCCAGCCCCATCAGGGAAATGAACAGAAACCACAGAGAGGTATTTGCAGCATCCCTCATTGGTTTACTCCATGCACACCAAACTCCTTGCATTCTCTGCAATCTTTGGGTTTGAGTTTAATAGCAGTAGCAGAGGCAAATTAACACCCCAAAGAGGCCTCAGGCCAGTTATCTTAAATGTGAGTGGGTAGTTCAAAGCATGCTACAGAAGAAGCAAATGTCTTAGGACTCCACCATTCCTCCCTGCTGTAAATTTCCATTTTACAAGGATAAGTCAGATGCTCTGTCCTTTACCTCAGGCAGCGGCAACCCCACACTGCTGTGCCTGGTTGCCCTCAGGTCAGTGTGACAGACTCTGCAGCAGGAGATGCTGGGATGCAACCTGAAGCAAGGAGGTCAGCAGTCTTCTCCCACAGCACTGGGCATGCATCCAGAAGTGGCCATAGGGATGAGTACCAAGGATTCTCTTCTTCATCGCTTTCCTTCCACCCTTTCCCCAAAGAACTCATCCACCAAGTGAAAGTTTAGGGGATGGGTAGGAAAAGTTGCCTCTGAACAAATCAATACCTAGAGTTCCCATTTGTGGAACAATTATTAAATGTCAGCCCTTCCCATGGACATCTTTTGGAGGTAGGTATATTTATCCCTATTTCTCAGATAAGAATAGTGAGGCCCGGAGAGGCACAATGACTTATAAAGATCACAAAGCAAAGGGATGTTTCAGTCCAACCTACTGTCTGGTTCTTATTGATATTCTTAAAGTTTGTTTAAATTGCATATATTAATTATACATGATAATGGCTTCCATTATGACATTTCATGTATATATTTTTTATCAGTTCCTCTATTACCTTCTCTTTTTCTCCTCCCACTCATACCAGTTCTCTTCCAAAGTCTCTCTTGTGCATTTTTTTCTTATTTGATGTTCAAATGAATTTACTTAGGGGATGCTTACAGAGACATGAGGAATGGGTTTGCTGCAATTTCTTAGGACCCCCTTTGAGAACACTATACCACTCCCATTGCTTGTATGAAAATTGAGCTGTATATTAACCAGACCCCTTAGCTAAGCTTCCTGTGAAAAGGCATAGCATGTATTTGGGGTGCTGTGGAAGTGGGTGGGTGTCTTCCGGTCTCTTTGGCTTCCTGTGCTCTGAGATGTGGCTGTGTTTTCATTTTCTGCCTTTCTTGTTTGTGTTACCATGCTCTCAGATGTAGTGTGCTGTCCCCAAACCAGATACCATCTCTTCCTCTCTCTCTTTCTCTCTCTTGTAGGCACGGTGCTGTTGTGCCAGGCCAACCAGGAGGGATCTTCCATGTACAGTGGCCCCAGTTCACTTGTATATACATCTGCAAGTAAGCCCACAGCTGTGGCTCTTTTTGTTCTGTGATATGTATGAGTGTGCTCATCTCCCTTGCCATGTAAGTCTCCACTGCTCCTTTAATTCCTTCAGGCTATCCTCTTCACAAGATGGAGTGAAGTTTCATGAGCATGTTTGTTTCACCATTACCTTAAAATCAAACTCACTCTGCTTGCTCCCATTCACCTCCTAGATATGTACCAGCCATTCTTCATTAAAACTGTCATGACTGACTGTTCTGATGGAACATGGGCTCTGGTTGGTGGGAAAGGTTGTGGGAGGAGGGGAAACTAGAGGCAATTGCCTGCAATGATCATATCTCTACAAATTAATGGTAAATATGAAAGACACCCCATAACCCAGCAGGCATCTTGTTCTGTCCCTTTGAATATGGAGGATTCTCAGTGGGAACTATGGTCAGCTTATGGCTTGTTTGCAAGACTTATGAGGCTAAAGTAAAAGGAGATATTAATATTTTGTTTTTTCATATTTAACTGGAAGACATCAGTACAAAAACACTCTGGTTAAATTGTATATATGTATAGAAATACATACACATTTAAATATAGACACTAAGACCTAGGAACAGAAGACTAAATATAGCTTGGATGGAAGGCCTAGGGAGCACCCTACCTGATTCTAGAGCAGATTGTACAACCAAGGCCACACTAGACCCTTTGGGCCACCTTCTTCTGTCCTTTAGCTAGGACTGAGTGTTTAGTTATTATCTAATGCAGGCGCTATATGTAGTTCTGGGAGATTCCCTTAGTTGGCAAATGTGCCCTCTTTAGTGTTGGTGTACAAAACTGAGTCTGTGGTTCTTGGGATGGCATGGGCTACTGAAACTGGCTCAAGGAGGGTAGCATTCAAGTGGAGATACATGGTAGTCACAACAATGAATGGAAGGAGAGTCTTCACTGCAGGGAGAACCTGACACTCAGTTTCCAGAGTGGGAGAACGAGACCAACTAGAGCGGTCACTTGGGACCCAAACTGTAATGGTGACAATCCTATGACATGCTAGGAGTACAGAAGGTGGAGATTGGCAGCTATTTCATGTTCAAACTCAGTTTTGAACTGGTTAAATGAGGGGAGTATTTTTCTGTGTCTAATGGAATTCTAAACCTAAGAAGTGGGTTTTTGTTTTTGTTTTTGTTTTCTGAATTGAGGTAAATTGTCCCTTGTGAGTCACCATAGATGTTAGCCTTTTCCACACCTGCTCCAGGTAGGTGCTATACTGCTTGCTTTACAGGTGAGGGAGTGGAGGGCTTCAAGGACAGTGACCTATCCTGGAGCCAGGTGACTTCCTCAATGTTCAGAGCCATTTACAGTCAAATCTGCTTCTTTTCATTCACCTGCCACTCTCACTTCTTCTCTATTTTCTGGGGAAAGAGTTGATGAATGGTGTAACAGAACTGGTCTGCAGAACTCCCAGAACAAGCTCTCTATATGTATGTCCTACAGAACAGTGTGGGAGGGTCTCAGGAACACTAATCATTTGGAGTCATCACATTAATTAGCCACCTTCATCAAGCAGTCAGTTAACTTATTGGGTAGGATGGCTCTGTATACTCCTGTGACATATTTTTGTATTATTTACAGAGGTCAAACAGACACAACCTCAGAAAGTACTAATTTGAATCTGTCTAGCTGTTCTAAAGTAAATTGGGGGTATGTTTTATGCATCAAATATAGAAATATCACACAAACTCTCTGTTGGAGGGGAAGATGTCAGGAGTTAGCAAACTAAAGCCATAGTTCAGACCCTGTCTTTACCCATATTCTAAGGAATGTAAACCAAATTGAGTGAAAGTATGTATTATTGCCAGGTATGAAGAGATGGGCTTGGTCCTAGTACTAGGGACCTAGGGAGGCAAGTGTGTCCTGAGTTCAAAACCAGCCAGGCCCTTAGCTGCATAGTGAGAACTTGTCTTAAAGAAAGTGCGCATTTTATATTTATATTATTTCAATGGATATTCATCATAAGCTCCTGATATTCTAAGCTATTACAAAATGTCTCTTACAGAAATGGTGTCTAAGCATTCACGCAATGCTAGGCTATGTGGTGACATTACCACCTCACATATATTACAGAAGCTTAGCTAGTTCCTAATTTAAGTAACATCAGTCATCTCACCCACACAGTTCTCAACTTCTTATTGTCACAGATCAGCCATGTGACCTCTAAAAAATATGCTAATGGCCTCCTCATATGCTACTGTTTAATTATATCTTAATCTGTTGCCCCAATTTTTGAATCTTCAGGTTTATAGCAATTATTTTCAAATATATTAAAATCAATGCCCTTTTCTATAACAGTCTTAAAGGAAGCAATTAATAGCTAATTTCATTTTTTTTTAATTTTTAAAAGAAGCCCAACCTAGTTTCTTCCTCTGACAGTCTTGCCTGGTATTTGGGTTGGCGAGCTTTGAGTATTTTGTCTGAGCAAGGGAGCCACTAGCGGCATGGAGAGGTTACTCATGCCCCCTTGGGCACCCTGCTCAGACGTCCTCTCTTCACTGCTTTTCGATCCGGCTGTTTGCAGAAGGATGGCGCCTTGGCAAGATTCTTCCAGGTTTTCTTTTTCCCACCAGATGAAAACACACCCTCTGGAAGAAAGCCATGGCTCCTGCTCTAAAGGCATCCCACCAACATGTCCAGGCGCCTCTCCTCTCAGGCCACACTCCGACAGGGCGAAGAACTCTGTTCTCTCTTGCCTCTGAGGCCTGAATCATGCAGTCTTTCTTGAAATCCTGCCCCTTCTTTCAAGTGGAGGCTCCTTACTTCTTAGCAATGTTTTAGGGTGTCCTTTTTAACATTGAAGATGCATGTATTTCTCACTTTTGACTGACAGTCATGCTCCCGAAAAAAAAAATGTATATGGAAGTTAGACTTTGTGAGTTAACTGTTCTTGTGTAAACTGACTTTTTATATTATGGAGGTCTCTCCATTTATGTATTTTTTACTACTTAAAATAATTTTTAAATTTAAATATATTTTTATCATATTTTTCTCATTGCCTCAAGTCCTTCTAGATCCTCTTTCCCTCTCTATCCACCTTACATTAAGTTCTAAAAACAACAAACCAAGCAAGCAAAAATCCCAATAGAACAAAAAACTTCCCTTAAACCAAGAAAACAAAATAAAAAACAAAACAAAACCCACCAAACTGTACCAAATAAAAGCACGTGCGCATACACACACACACACACACACACACACACACACACACACACACACGCACACACACACACACACACACGCACGCACACACACACACACGCACGCACCAATTCTGTGGAATCTATGGTCAACTCCTCCTGACTATGAGACTTGTCCTGGAGTGGTCGTCACTCCAGTATCACTCCCTTGGAGAAAACTGATTTTCTGACTCCCAGCAGATATAATGATAGTTCAGTTGTTAACATTTATCCTAGTGGCTAGTTTCATTCATTCATTCAGTTTTAATATTAACAAAGACTATAAAATCAAATTTTAACAAGACAAACTAACAGAAGGAAAAAATCCTAAGAGAAGTCAGAAGAATCAGAGACCTACTCAAGTACACATTCAGAGGAATCCCATAAAAACACTAAACTGTTATATATATATATGTGTGTGTGTGTGTGTGTGTGTGTGTGTGTGTGTGTGTGTATGTGTGTGTATGTGTATGTGTATGCACTCACGCTTTTATTTGGTACAGTTTTGTGGGTTTTGTTTTATATATATATATGAGAAAGACTGGTGTGGGCCATGTTCATGCTACTTTAGTCTCTGTGAGAGTTTCTATGAGCTTTGATTTCTTGATTTAGAGGGCCTTGTTTCCTTGGTGTCTTCCATTCCCTCTGGCTCTTACACCCTTTCTACCTCTTCTTTCATGGGGTTTCTTGAGGTCTAAGGGGAGAGATTTGAGGGGACCTTCCATCTTCCATTTAGGAATGAGTGTTCCAAGGTCTCTCACTCTCTGACGTCTGGCTGTGGGTCTCTGTATTTGTTCCCATCTGCTGCAGGAGGAAGCCTCTCTGATGTTGGCTGAGCAAGGCACTGATCTATGAGTCCATCAGAATGTCATTAGGAGTCATTTCATTGCTACTTTTTCTTGTTGTTTCTGTTTTGAGACCAGACATTTTTAGTTTACCCAAGGACTCTGTGCTGACTAGTTTCAAGTTGTTATTTGCCCAAGCAGTGGCGGCTATGGGCTCCCTCTTGCAGAGTGGGCCTTAAGTCAAATCAGTTGTTGATTATTCCCACAAGCCAGCATTGTTCAGCATATTTTGAAGACAGTGCTCCACAGTAAATCAAAGCATTTGTAGCTAGCTAAGTGTTTATGTTTCTCCTTTGGTAGCATAGAAAGTAATTTCCTAAACCAAACACACTAGAACATAGGGGCGGAGACTGTGTGTAAGCCCGGGATGGACATCTCAGTGTTCAGTGAGTTGTGTAGGTATTGTCTTCAGCAATAGGGCCTTCTGTCAGTTTATGGAGAGTGGTATATATGTAGTCTTGGCAACAGCCTCAGCTGTTTGGGAATTTTGAAGGTGCCCATTTGGCCAGCACCCCAATTAGATATAACCCAGTCCCTGTCCTGGGAACTTCTTTAGTAACCCAAGCTGTCCAGTTGAGACTCTGTATTCCCTTTATTTGGCGATTTAATTTAGATCACCTCTGTATGTGTATATAATTTAGGAAGTTTTGACTCTTTTAGGTTTCCATATGCCCCCCATGCTCCTTAATCTTAGATGTCTTTCCTTGTATTTCCACCCAGAACTCCCTCTCCCCAACTCCCCTTTTTATCTTTTTTTTTTAACTTTTACTAATTACACTTTATTCACTTTGTATCCCCTATAAACCCTTCCATCTTCCCCTCCCAATCCCACCTTCCCTCCCCCTTCTTCCTGCATGCCCCTCCCCAAGTCCACTGATAAGGGAGGTTCCCCCTCTCCTTCCTTCTGACCTTAGTCTATCAGATCACATCATGAGTGGCTTCATTGTCTTCCTCTGTGGCCTGGTAAGGCTGCTTCCCCCTCAGGGGGAGGTGACCAAAGAGCAGGCCAATCAGATAATGTCAGAGGCAGTCCCTCTTACCATTACTATGGAACCCAGTTGGACACTGAACTTCCATGGGCTACATCTGTGCAGGAGTTCTAGGTTATCTCCATGCATGGTACTTGGTTGGAGTATGAGTCTTTGGAAAGAACCCTGTGTTCAAATTTTCTGGTTCTGTCTCTCTCCTTGTGGAGTTCCTGTCCTCTCCAGATCTTACTATTTCCCACTTCTTTCATAAGATTCCATGTACTCTGCCCAACAGTTGGCCATAAGTCTCAGCATCTGCTTTGATAGTCTGCAGGCAGAGCCTTTCAGAAGCCCTCTGTGGCAGGTTCCTAACTTGTTTCCTGTTTTCTTCTTCTGATGTCCATCCTCTTTGCCTTTTGGAATGGGGACTGAGCATTTTAGTCAGGGTCCTCCCTCTTGATTAGTTTCTTTAGATAGACAGATTTTAGTAGGTTTATCCCATATTATATGTCTATATGAGTGAGTATATACTGTGTGTGTCCCAACTCCCCTTTTGATCCTTCCATTTCATCACTTGCCCTGGTCCATCTATAATTATATGGTCTATTTTCTTTCCTAAGGAGATCTCTGTTTTTTTTCTAGTCTCCTACTCTATATCTAACCTATGTGGTTCTGTGTACTATAGCTTGGTTTTCATTGACTTGACATATTATCCACATACAGCAAATACATACCATATTTGTCTTTCTGGATCTATGGTATCTCACTCAGAAAGATTTTTGTAGTTCCATCCATTTGTCTACAATTATCATGATACCATTTTTAATGGCTGAGTAATATTCCATTGCATAAACACATTACATTTTCTTATCCATTCTTCTGTTGAGGGACAACTAGGTTGTTTCCAATTTCTGGCTATTATGAGTAGAGGAGCAATGAACATGGTTGAGCAAGTGTCTTTGTGGCAGGAAGAAGCATTCTTTAGGGATAGGCTAAATAATGGTATAGCTGGATCTTGAGATTAATTAATTTCCATCATCTTGAGGCACTGCCACAAAGTATACAACAGTGGCTGAATGAGTTTTCACTCCCAACAACACTCTATGAGTGTTCTTCTTACTCCATCACAGTGAGTTATCACTGTGTCTTTGATCTTAGCCACTCTGATGGATGTAAGATGAAATCTCAAAGTAGTTTTAGTTTGCATTTTTCTGATGGCTAAGAATGTTGAACATTTCTTTTAAGTGTTTTTTTGGTCATTTGATTTTCCCCAATTTTAAATTGTACTCCAAAGCTATAGTAATAAAACCAGCATGGTATTGGCCCCAAAACAGACACATTTGTTGATCAGTGTAATTAAGTTGAAGACCTAGATACATAAACCCATATACATATGAACAGCTGAATTTTTTATAAAGAAGACAAAAATACACACTAATAAAAAAAGTACAGCATCTTCAACAAATGGTGCTGGTCAAACTAGATGTCTACATGTAGAAAAATACAGATAGAATCATACTTATCACCCTGTACAAAACTCAACTCCAAATGGATTTAAGATCTCAACATAAAAACAGATACACTGACCTTGTAGAAAAGAAAATAGGAAATAGCCTTGAACTCATTGGCACAGGAAAAGACTTACTAAACAGAAGATCATTAGCACAGATAGGAAGGATAACAATTAATAAATGGGACCTCATGAAACTGAGAAGCTTCTATAAAGCAAAAGTCATCATCATTTGTGCAAAGCGGCAGCCTACAGAATGGGAAATGATTTTTGTTTTTTTTTTTTTTTTACCAACTATACATCTGATAAAGGGTTAATATCCAAAATATATAAAGAACTCAAGAAACTAGATATTAAGAAAACAAATAACCTAATTAAAATGGGGTACGTATCTAAACAGAATTCTCAATAGAGTTTCTCTCCATTTTTAAATTATCTTTAAATGTTTTCAAATTAAATTGTCCACATTCTTAGCCAATAGATAATCATCTGTAAATAACTCCCTTACATGCAGTAGGGGAGATGGTTTTTAAAGGAACCCTGCTGGATGAATCTGTAATGAAAATAATTCCCATTGAAGTCGTCTGCTTTTTAAGATGCACTTTTGCATAATGTTTTCCCCTACTAAGTAAATCTTCCTGATATGATCCAAGATACACAACAGCATTAAGAGCAAGATTTTTCACTTGGGACTGCCTTGCAGTATAACCCAGTCCCTCTGCACTTCCCTCCTGACCTGATAATTTATACTGACTTAAAATTGACATAGGACATTGACTAGCCTTCCATATAACCCAGTGAACTAGTCTCAGAAACCGGATACACTTTATACAGTCCATCCCAGAATTAAAGTCAGAGCAAAACATCAAAAACTTAGGCAGGATCCATTCCTACAAATGTAACGTGTTTACACCAAAGGTTGTGAGCAATATGGTCCTTTGCCAAAGGAGTTTTGAGATGGGCAGGACAGGGCTGGTGACTAGTTTGATGCCTACCTCTTCTGGACTGTTACTAAATAACAATTTTAAATAACAATTTAAATACAATTTGTTGTTACTAAATAACACCAAGTTTAGGTTCATATGAAGAGAAACAGAAGATAGCTTGAAGTGCTAAAGATGGAGGTCATGCTATTAGGGAAGGCAATAGCTGCTTCCATGAAGGGTTAAACCCACTCCTAGTTTGTGTGAGCAAGTAGAGTGATGGCTTTTGGTCAACACTTTTGTATATGACAGTAAATGGTTATCAGCATCATTTTCTTGTAAATTTATGAATAGATTTAAACTGGAATTTTACATGGAGTCCCTGGAAGCAGGAAATACACACACATGTCTGGGACCACATCCTTTTATAAACCTGGACAGTAGTCTATGTAGCCTTTTAGAAGTTTTCTCTCTTTCTTGCATGTTCATTTGAGGACTATGCTCTGCAATGGGTGAGGAAAACATTAGTCCTGTGTTTTTACATAAAGGCAAGTGCTCATGTACATGTTATGCACATATTCTATGTCATCATGTTGGGGTTTATTTAAAATGCTGTGACCATCACCCTTGGGGCCTCTTGAACATTGTCAGGCTGTTTTGTGAAGTATATGATCCATCACTCAGATCAGATAGAGCAAGCCACTCCTTCCACAGCCCTCACCAAGGTAGACATATCTCTAGCAGCTTTACACACCCATGCTTTACAGTCCTCATCTGCAGCCCCAATCATGGGATTCTGAACCCATCTCAACACACTCTTCTGTAATGACATGTTTTGGGTCTTACCAAGCTTGCAAATTATACAGGTGAAAGAAAACATCTGCCCTTGTTCTCTTTTGCATGGGTTTCTTCCTTATTATAAACACCACCTTTCACACATTTAATTGTAAATTGTACTTAACCTCTTCTAAATTCTAATTTTTATCATTCATTTTTGCTGTCTATGACAAGCATTGATATTGAAGTGTATCTTTTTTTTATGTTACTCACATGCCATTACACATTTTTAATTGTGCAGGCAGATAGAGCTGTCTTTTCTTATACTGTCAGATTTAAATTTCATTGCAGAGTTTAATAATCACTACCAGGAGCCCATTAGTTTGATACCATAGCAGAATGCCATAGACTGGACTGCCTAACCAATGGACAGCTATTTTCTTATTACTCAGGAAGGGAACATCCAAGATCAAGGATGCCAGCATGGTTGGGTCCTGGTGATGAGTCTTGCCCAGCTTTCAGATGGCTACCTTCTTGTATCGTCACATGGTAAAGAGAGCAAGCAGGACCTACCACATGTGTCTTTTTTCTTTTCTTTTCTTTTCTTTTTTTTTTTTTTTTTTTTTTTGTCTAATCATTTTTTCTGAGGACCACTTCACCCAGACCTAACCTGTTCTCTAAAGCCCCACATCCAGATATTCCACTGAGCATCAGGACATCAGCATAGGGATTTGGAGTAGAAGGAAGAGGTTCAGTTGGCAGCAAGCACCTGGACAAAGGACTGCCGCATCTGCCGAGAGTGGCAGGCGCATGCTCCTGCAGAATTATCTCTGTCATTCCATCTGTTGCCAGTGCACACAGGCATGCTTTCATAGTTCTAAGGGAGCCACTGCTGAACATGCAACCATGTGAGGAAACAATAAAGGTGGACATTAAGGAGGCAGTTTTATCTGTAGTCCCACTGCACAGACAACTAAGAAGCCTCAATAATACCAAACTGCAGAATCATTGCCTGCATCGTTCACTTCTATGAATCTCAAAGGGCAGGTGGCCATGGCATGCTTCTAATTGATATCCCCACCTCAGGTTTTATGGACGTGACTGTATAACACCCCTAAAACAATAAATTACCTGGCAGAAACAAACATAAATCAGAGCTGCACTATCCTTTGCTCGGACCACAGGTGGAGCTGCTGTTGGTTTCTGTAATTAAAGTAAAGAACAAAATTAACTCCTAGCTGCCCTTTCCTTCTCCTCAACACAGAAGTGTCAGCAGACATGGCTCAGTTCACAGACAGAGCACATTGGCTGCTGTGCTCCTGAAGCATCAGTTTGGAGAGCTGGCCTTCCAGTCTTATTGCTGGTGCTGGGGAATATCCTGGTTGGCTCCAAGATGGCTTTTCATAGTATTTTCTGAAGGAGCTGTGTAAGATAAGTAATGCCAGGACCAAGATGAGCAAGTGAGGCATGCAAGCTTCAGACAAAATGTAAAAAGCACCTAGAAAAAGAGGATGAAATGAGATGGTAATACTTTAATGTAACTATTAAATTCAAAGATTAATGGGAAAGATCCGTGAGGAATAAATATTGAAATTTGTCACAGAGGCAAGAAGAGACATTAGTTCTTTTCTTTGGCTGACGGAGTCCAGTGTAACACTTCAGTGTGGTGTGTTTTCATGTACAGGTGTTTTTTGTTTTGTTTTGTTTTGTTTTTTGCCACTGATTACATTTTCAGAAAAAATGGTCTTAAAATTATTGACTAGTGAATTTTGGGGTCCCTCCTAACTTCCACTTTATCCCTAAGGTGACACTCCTAGTTGGCTGTACCTACTGCTAAGCCTGAAACAATGGAAGAAACTGTCTGTTTATTTACTCTATCTTGGGTCATTGCTCAACCCTTTTAATGATCTTCCTCCTACAATCCTCAAGAAAACACTACAAGTACTATAAAACCATCTACCATCTTATCCCACTAGGAAATTTAGGCTCAAATGGATTAAGTCTTCACATTTTGACCCCTAGATTCCTTCCCAATAAATACCTTTAAAACTTGATTGCCAGAGATGGAAACAACCTCACATTGGGCTCCTAAAAATAACAGAGCAGGGACTGTTCAGGAACCCTAGACAAACTATCTAGCACCTCTAATTGAGCCAAGGCCCTGTTTCTTTATGTCTATCGCACGATTCTGGAAAAGCAGCTTTTTTCATCTCTGCCCAAAGCCTCACAGGATTGCTCTTCAGACGGACAACAAGGTTTAGCCTGATAGCATCTGTGTTCTTCCAGCGTTGAGAGTGGCATCGATGACTTACAGATCACAGAGACTCTCCACCTGTACCTAAGTGAATAGCAGACTCTCAAAAAAAATTATTTACAAGAATAATCTGCAGCCAGATTTGCCTCAAGGGCATTCAATCATCAATCTCCTCATGTTTTTTTCCATTCTCATTTGCAAAGGTCAGACACGTCAGCCACCTGAGGGTGGGGAGGCAATAAAATTCTTTTAATAATCATCTCTGGGTAACGCTAGCATCTTGTATAATTGTATCAAAACAAGTGTAGACTAGGAAGATGGCTCAGTGGGTAATAGTACTTTGGGAAGAAGCATGGGGAACTGAGTTCAAATCTTTGGCAGTCAGGAAAAATGTTAGTCACTGACACATATGTGGCTTTAACCCTCTGGCGGAGGGGCAGAGAGAAGGATTGGTGCAACTTGCTGGCTGCAAACTTAATTCCGGAATTATCTACCCATCAAGAAGGTGTTGCCTTTTTTCTTCTACTCTCCCTCCTTTCCCCGGGGTCTTGCACATCAGTGTTTATTTCCTTAGTTAGTTAGTGTGTATAGTATGTATGCACTCAGTGCTGATGTAAATTTCTCTCTTCTTTCTCTCTGTTTCTCTCTTTTCTCTGGCACAAATTAACTCTATAGGGAATAATACACGTAATTGTGACACATTTATATGTTCATAGAACATGCTTGGATCTGATTCATGGTGAGGTAATTCTTAATGTGGTTTAACTGATGCTGACACTCATTTAGATATTGTCCCTGGATGCCAGATTTTAAAGAACAGTTTCGTTGGCAGAAGAGATGGCTCCATGGTTAGGAGCATGCATTGCTTTTTTGGATAGCTCAAGTTCAGTTCCTAACACCCACATCAGGAGACTCTCCACTGCCTATAGCTGCAGCTCCAAGTAGATTGGAGGTCTCTGGCCTTTTCAGACAGCCACACGTGTACATACCCACACATATAAACAAAGCTTTAAAATACTAAAATGAATATTTAAACAAATTCACTTGCATTTCTGATCCCTATTACCATCACTCCAACTCCTTTATCAGCATGATTCTGGCTGAGTCAGAGCCACAGCCCATCGTCTTAGGGTGGCTGCTGCTTATTTTGTTTCCCCAGAAAATAAAAACAGGTTTACTACCCGGACATCCACACTATTGCTGCTGCTTCCCTAACTTTGAGACATGGTTCCACAATGCAGCTTACGCTGACTTCAAACTCTCTTTCCTCTTGCTTCAGCTTCCTAAGAGCTAGGATGGTCAACATGTATTACCATACCCAGCTTAACCTCCCCTGTTCCCATTTATTTGAAGGGAAGGACCTGCCAGCCAGCAACCTCTTTTCAAGTGACTACTATCTTGCATTCTCCATTTGGTTATTAATCTCAATGCAGAAGAGTGGCTTTCATCTTTTTCAAATGGGGGTCTGCCTTCTGTGAAAGGCTGCCAGTCGTAAAAGCTCCCATCCCATGGTGTGCCCCCAAACATCTTATTTGTCTTGATATTTCTTTCACAGAAATACATATGACAGATAAGGAGTCACTGGAGGCTGCGCTTGCTTTGTGTCAGACAGATATTAAAACAATAAACTATGCTGCCCTGGGATTCCAGCACACACAAAGCCAGAGAACAAGGCCGAGATGAGATGTTTCTGAAAAGTGGGGAGGCAGATATGCAGGGGGGAATTCCCTGGAAACACCAAAGCCTGTGATAGCATTGAGAGAAAGCATTTTTTAATGCTCACACTTGCTTAAGAGGATCAACCGCCCAGTGCTGCTCATGTTGCGTGCCTTGACAATGCCCACCCACTCTTCAGCCTTAACAGGGGCAATAGAGAAATCCATCCATAGTTTGAGAAGCTTATGTTGAGCAGTTTATTTTTAAAGTGCTGGTCTGCACTTTCTTTGCTTCTTTAAGCTACTGTGGATTTTAAAATAACAAGGGGCAGGAGGGTAGTATCCATTCAGATCTCTGCCCATGCAAGTCCTAGAGGTGAAAGCTAAAAGCAAGCTTTGTTCCTGAAGGGGAACAGAGGGCAGCGTGCTGCCACAGAGTGGGTGTATGATCCTAGTAGACTCACATGTGCAAACTGCACCGGGTTAGCTGCAGAGCTAACCCTAACACCCCAGGTTTGCAGACCTGCAGAAGAGCAGATAAGAACTAATGATGGGAAAAGAAAAAGAATGCTTGAATATTTCAAGAGCTGCAGCGAGGGTTCCAGGGGCTCTTTGCATGTGCATTCTGATCACAGAGACAGAACTACAACTAGAGATTCCTTTTCTCCTCATCAAAATCAAACTTCCCCATTCAGTAAAAGGGTGTCAGAAAAGGAAGATGAGCTTGCTTCTTGTGGAAGGAAAGAGTTTGGGAGCATTCATAGCCACCCAAGAATGTAAACATTTGCTGTACTGCTACTTTGAGTTTCCCTAATCCACGCTATCAGTTACAGATAAGAACCATCACACGCCAGCCTATATCTACCAGAGAACTCCAGTGCATTGGAAGGGAATGAAACTTTAGGCTCAAATACCCTAGTTGCATGCATATATTACATCTACCTCACTGGACTTTTGTTTGCATATTATGCAGGCTTTTGGCACGTAATTTCTTTCTCTGTAAAAACAAGAAAGAATTGGGAAGATAGCTCAATGGTAAAGTGTATGTCATATAAGCCTGAGGACCGGAGTTCAATCCTCAAAGCACGCATAAGAAAAGCAGGGCATGTTGGCACATACTGTAATCTCAGGGTTGGGCATGTGGAGACAGACATATCCATGGAGATTGCTGGAGACACACTTTGGTGGCGTCATTGATCAAGCCACTGAAAGACTCTGTCTCAAAAAAAAAAAAATCCCAAGACACCTACACAGTGATATCTGAGGGTTTTCTAGCCTCTGCATGCTCGTGTATTTCTACCCACAACACATCGATCCCTTCAACCTACACAGAGTTCTACTTTCCACTAACACATTCTGGTTCCAGTCAGTGGCTTCACAAAGTTCTCCCAGCACTTCCGCACAACATAGTGAAAAGATCGGAGTTGCAGTGTAATCTGCTTGTGTTGTAGCTATGATATGACCAAATGTATTTGCTATGTAAATTGTCTTGGATACTCACTCATATGTGGGCATTAAAAGAGATGGCCCGTTCTTTCCAGACTTCTGGAGTTGTAGCAGCTACTCAAGCAATAGGCTGGCCTCTCCTTCTCTTTCTTTATGTTCTGCAGAATCTTTGAAAGCTTACCACAGAACCTGATTGGGAAGGTTTTATTAGTGCACTGGGCAATCTCCAAATGGCCCTTCTTCTGTAAGTGGGCCATGGGATTCTAGCTCCTAAATCAGACATATGATTAGCAGGTGCAGAAGGTACTTGGCCTACAGATTTGTTTTGGGTGTTGCTCAAAGGCTCAGACTCAGGATTTTGTTGTTGTTTTACTGTTGTTTGTTGTTGTTTTTAAGCTAAATGCTGATGCTGAAAAACAGAAGGCCTCAACACTGACAGTCAGAACAGCTATCTTCACAGTGGTGGGAGGGTGTGAAATGAACAAATGCTTTTGTATGTCATAACAGTCTTGTGAGTCACTACCAGCCCCCTCCAAGGACCCCAAGCTCAAGAGCTCTAGTAGCCCCAGAGAACCATGGGAAATCCAGCCCAGCATAAGGCAGCTAATTTATCTCACTTGCCCTGCTTCCTACCTGGAGAGGCACTCCATCGAGCTCACTGTTCCAGCCAGCTGTTGGATAGATCGGAATGATTTAACAATTGAACCTTTACTGTGTATATATGCACTCGATAAAGTCATTATATAAACTATTTGGTTTCTCTTTTTTCCCTCCATGGTTTCCTGGGGTGGGGGGGGAATAAAACAAAACTAAGTTGACATTGGTACCGACTTTGTCAAACTAAGAGATTATGGCAAATGGCTCCATCTAAATTAAAATAGATTCCAGCTTCTGTGATCCCTCCAACAACAGAAAGCACTTTTGCAAATGTTGGCTTCATTGCTGCCAAATTAAACAATCCAAGATGGAGATTCATTTCCATTTTGTTGAATGAAATGTTACAAAAATCTTTCTGGGGGAGATCTGTCAATACCTGTGAGTCAGAGGGAGCACAAGGAGCTCTTCGCAGAAAGTGTGGGACGGTGTCCCCAGTAGCCCTGACACGTCCACTGTGCATCTGCTAGATCCCTGTCATTTGTAACACGGGAGAGAAAGTGGCTTGATTCCATAGCCAGTGGGAACAGTGGGGTAGCTAGAGAGCCCAGAGCTGCAGTCCTGCTCAGCCCCACACAGAGGAATGATTTGAGAATATTCCTGTGCATGGGTAACGAGTGTGGGTTTTGTTCTGCCTTTCAGAATTGACTGTTTTGAGTCAGGAAATCTTTCTGCTTGGGGAACACTAGTCCTGTGATCCAGAACAAATCCCCGTGTGCTCATTTGTGCCTGGTTTTCTGTATGGTTTTCTTCAAGCTCACTCATTTATGCACAAGCAGGAGATTTATTTCAAACCAAGCTGTGGGTAAAAAGATATGTGGTAACAGTATTGACAAATTAATTACATATAGAACAAAAAGTATAGCACCTCGTCCCCAGAGTGATAGGACAGCTTTATGTTCAGATAGCCCAAACTTGAGTTGTTGGTGGATGTTGGTATGTGAGCATGCCTGTTTGTACACATCTGTGCAGGGCAGAGGTGGGCCTGCGTGTCTTCCTCTGTCTTTCTCCACATTATTTTTTTAGGCAAGGTCTCTCACCTAACCTCAAGCTCATTGATTTGCTTAGGCTGACAGGCCAGTGAGGTGAGCCACAAGGATCCATCTGTCACTACCCTCCCCAGAAGCATTGGAATTACAATCTTGTGTCACCATATGACTTTTAAATATGGGTATTGGGATTGAACTCACATCCTCATTGCTTGCAGAGTTCTCACTTTTACTACTAAGCCTTCTCCCAAGTTCTAAAACATGTTTCTTAATCCAGCCATCCAAATTCAATAGTTGTAGGGAAATAGGATCACCAAAACCTCATAGCAACTCAGTGTGTGTGTGTAAAACTGAGGCCTCTACCAACACCACTCTACTGTAACCCTTGTTGCTACTTACACAGCTCTATAGGTTGGATGGTTTACTTATGACAACCCTGGCTTACATCCAAATGAGTAGGTAAACTTCAGTAGGAAAGGAAAGGCTGTCCTTGTATTTTTTTTTTAAATTTTTTTTTATCAGTTACATTTTATTAACTCTGTATCCCAGCCGTGTCCCGATCCCTCATTCCCTCCCAGTCCCTCCCTCCCTCCCTCATCTCCACCGTGCCCCTTTCCAAGTCCACTGATAGGGGGGACCTCCTCCCCATTCATCTGATCCTGTTTTATCAGGTATCTTCAGGACTGGCTGCAAAGCCCTCCTCTGTGGCCTAACAGGACTGCTCCTCCCTTCGGGGGTGGGGAGACCAAAGAGCCAGTCATTGAGTTCCTGTTAGAAATAGTCCCTGTTCCCCTCACTTTGGGAAACCAATTGGTTACTGAGCTACCACAGGCTACGTCTAAGTGGAGGTTCTAGGTTATATCCATACATGGTCCTTGGTTGAATGTCAGTCTCAGAAAAGACCCTGAGCGCATCTGAAAGACTCTAACTAGCAGTGTTTTCAAAACAAAGACTCATGACCAAACCTCTGGCAGAGTACAGGGAATCATAAGAAAGAAGGGGAGTTAGTCTGATGGGGAAAGGATAGGAGCTGTCCTTGTATTTTTAGCAACATAAATCTGTGGACTGTGGCCAGTTAGTGGAAGAGCAATGAAGATTTCAGGAATGTCTTGAAATCTCAGATTATTAATACATAAGGACAATAATGGCATAGCCCCTCTCCCAGTATACCTCCCAAC
The DNA here is from genome assembly GCF_030254825.1 of Meriones unguiculatus. NCBI lineage: Eukaryota > Metazoa > Chordata > Mammalia > Rodentia > Muridae > Meriones > Meriones unguiculatus. The sequence continues at coordinate 44,870,934 of NC_083359.1, forward strand.
AAGGAGTGTACTGAGATCTCCAGAAAGTTTGTCAATGAAGTGTCCTGCAGATTCTCCCAGTCCATGATGGATTGAGGCTTGTTCCCTCGGACGTAAAAGAAACATAAGAGAGGAGGTTGTAGCTTGTGCAGGCAATAGAATGGAAGGCACACTGGGCCATCTTTCAGAAAACAGAGAGCACAGGAGAAATTGGATTGGGGCTGTCTAGCATTTGGATGAAAAGATAAGACCCAGAGGCTGCGGAGTTGCTCTAGACTCCAATTGCCCCAAGGAAAGCAAAAAATAGTACTATTCCAGATTCATGTGGATTCTCAAAGAGCTAATGGGTTAATCTGTGCATCTGGCAATTAGCAAGTGTTAATAAATGCTAGCTGCTATCATGCAGTTGAATCCCTTCCAACTGATAATGCAATCTCGAAGGCTAGAATTCTGCCAGCTGTGATCACGTCTTTGCTAGCATTATTCCAGAGATCACTGCCTGGGGTTTTGACAAGTGAGATTCAGGTTGTCTCAGCACTCGCATCCTGAGTAACCAACGCCTTTCTTTTCCTTTGAGTGAGCCACCTGCCCAGGCAGCATTTTAACAAATCTTCCAAGTTCAAGGTTACTCAGAGACCCAGTTTTCTCTGTAACCAAAACTGCTACAGAATTCTAATTATCTGACAGTATAATCAGAACATTTCAATGATCTTCTTGTACCAGACCATTTTGTCCATGTGGGAATCACAGTAATCCCCAGCATACAGCTCTCAGGATATTCCAAGGGAGAGCTGTGAAAGGACATGTCAGTCAAAGAGGTGGTAAGAAAAATGATAGGAAGGGGAAGAGCAACTATGGTGTAATATGGTGGTATTCACATACAGAGAAAAGATGTAAAAGATGCCATGAGAAAATGAAACCCAGCAGCAGACCAAAACTTGTCTCATGGATTCCACGTTAGTCTTTATAGAGTGAACAAAAGGAAAAGAGTCTGGCAGACCCACCCAGGCAGCAGCTATGTTAGGCTGGGAAAAAAAATGAGACATCTCAGTCTCTTTTCAAAGTCATGTGAAGACTTAGATCAATACATTTTGCCTTGGCAGTCAAGCCTGTGTGGTGTCCTGTCACCCTCTACCCTGTCTCCTTTCAAGACCACACATCTTTCTCCAAGTTCAAATTCTTGCCAGTTCTTATAAACACATCCTAATCAGACGTACAACCGCCTTAGAAACTTCTGGCTAATTTGGATTTGACTAAAACTTTTGTACCATGACTGTTATGTAAAGAGATTCAATTATGGTGCGCAGTGTTTTGTGAGTAACTACCGCCCATAAAAAGTTAATTAATCAGGGCTGTGTCAATTTCCTGGTGCCGTGTCAATTTGCTGCAAGGTAATTAATCACTAATCACCCACCAGCCAGCCAGCCGAGGGACGATCCACCAGCCATTTACTGTGACCCCCCCCAACAAATGGCCAGCGCAGCCAGCAAGAAACACATCTCGCCTTTCACAATATTTTTATCGACACTTTCGGATGCTGTAGCAGAATGCAGCAACAAGCCTCCGCAGTTCAATGGAATATGAATATTAAAGAAAGAAACGAGCGGAGATTTATAGGGCATTGCATTTCTGTTATGTCAGTTTTGAGATTAAACCAAGCAAATGAACAGTGAAAAATTACTCTTCCATGTGGAGAATGGTGATTAGAGTTGTACATTAATTAGAATTTTTTTTTGTTTTCCCATTCAATGCATTTCAAATGAGGATGTCCTATAAGGAACCAGTTTGTCCAAAATGTAGATTTATTCACTTCGAAGAAGAAGAAGCAGCATTTAACATCATTTGTGCTAAAACAAGAGTGGATCCCAAATGTGGGTTTCATGCATAAATACGGTGGGTGGAAAAACCAGAAATTCCACAAACTCAAGGGCTCTTTGGGGTCTTTGTATAAGTGCCTGAAAGAACAAGTCACTTTCCCCACAAGCCCTAAAATTACTGATTAAAAGAAGACCTTTGTTTTTTGGTCTAGAACTTAATATACCCTGTCATATTAAATCTGCACCTAGAAGAATGACTTGTCTTGTGTGAACCCTGTGTTCCAAACCAGCATGGTGAACTTTAATTTTGTATTCATTTTGGAAACAGAAGTTAACAATTTTGGCCACTTGGAAAAAATAATCAGGGTTTCAGACCTCTCACTATGATGTTTCCAGATAATGGCCTGCCTCTTAGGGGCTAGGCTGGCTGTTTCTGATACCCTAGTGCTTTTGTTAACTAGGACACCTTATCGTAACAGGAAATGTGAGTCCCCAGCACAAGGGAATCCAGTAAGGTCCTGAACCTGCTGCTGAAGGCACATTTGCACCCCAAATTCAAGCATGTGAATGCTTCCTACCATCCATTGTTTACCGAATAATTCAGCTACAGATTAGTATGAGAACTTGTGTCCTCATATCTTTGAAGGGTGGGGAATCAAGCAGGACTTCAGAATACAAAGTGGGAGGAGGCACAAGACAAAGAGAAGCCCACACACTCTGATGGCAACACCTTTACCAAGGCATCTGGCAATCTCATGCAAATTCAACCCAGCACACAAATGCAAAGAATAATTGCCCATTAAAGCGGGCTGTATATTTTTATGGCTGTGTTGCAGAATCTGCCCCCCTGTCGGGGTGTGCATCTGCTATTCTTCTGTCTCTCCCAGAGCTCTAAAACTTTAATATGCAGTTTATAACCCTCAAGTATTTTCCACTGGCTTTGTGTTTCTTCTCTTGGGATTTCTGGGCTTGTGAAATGTTCTCATTTGTGTTTATTTTTGAAGGTAAGCACCATGTTCATAAAGGAGACAGAGAGGGAGGAGGCATTACTCACTGTAAATACATGAACGTGAAGTGCATTGGAGGCGGGAGCTTTGTCTTTTGAGGGAGAGATGGCAGGAAGCAGTAGACACTCTGCTGAATGGCTCCTTTGGCTGTTTGATACACCCACATGTCTCCCATTTAAAACCCTTGATTTGCCGCGATGGTTGAGTCCCACAGACGGCCTCTTGTTACTTTACTTAACCTTCCTTTTCATTGAGTTTCCACGGTATAGAAGGAGTCCTCATGCCTAAGGGTGAGGTGATGCCCCTACCCTCTACATATCTGCCCTTATATCCATTTCTCTGAATCAAGGATTTTGTCAGAGGCTGGGTAGAGCTGGCAATGAACACAGGTCAGACACCTATGGGATTTTTGATCCTATGCTTTTCTGGTGTACCATCATAGCTTATGAGCTAAATCCAAATTTAATTTGTTGATACCAGACTTCCCAAACTTTGATTTATACTGCACAAGTTCAAGAGGGTATGTGTGGGTTTTCCCTCCCTCATTTTTCCATCCAGAAGGAAATCCAGAATTGAATTCTACACTCACAAATCAACTTGAATGCTACCATTGTCATTTCATGGTGGCTTTATTTAGGTATTTAATAACAACAAGTTATCAATCAAGGGTGGGAGGAAGCAACACAAGAGCTCTTGTTCTAAAGATGCCTATACATTGACATCTTTTTGTTTTCCACATTATTCTTTGTTGTTTTTTGTTTGTATTTTATTTTGTTTCTTTGAGACAGGATCTCCCTATGTAGTTCAGGCTGGCTTCAATATTTCTGATTCTCCTGCCTCGACATGCTAAGTGCTGGTATTACAGGTGGGAACCACTACACATCCCCCCCAGCTTATATAGAAATATTAACAAAAGTGACAGATTTATGTAATTTCTTTTCATGCCGGCTTACTCCATTCCAGAAATGGAGCAGGCGTGTGGTTTTCATTTGGCATTCCACATTGCACTTACTAAGCATTTATATCCTCTTTCTGGATACAAACACTTGAACTAAAATGTACATAGATGACAAAATCCTTTTAACTCAATAAGAAAAGTGTTGTATCACAGAGGAAATGAATCATTAAGAGGAATTTTTCCCCCTGTATATTTGAAGAATAAATCCATTCTGGTTGTGTTTAATCTGTGTCTAGGTTATCTGCCCAGGTAATTGCTTCAAATGCACATTTAACCACATGCCAGCATTTATAAACCACTGCACTCTGTAAGCAAATATGAAAAGTTCCACTTTTTCCACACTGTAAGTATAAAGAATTCTGATAAAAAGATGTATTTGTTGTCTTTGAACCTGACAATGTGACTTTATGGCACATGACCAGCTGTACTACCATCAGCAACTATGGGAGAAGGGAAGAAACAAAGGTAGTGACTCCAAAAGTCTTATCATGTGGATATGGATTGGCCTTAACCTGCTTGTTTTACTCAATTAACTGTATACAAGGAGAGCTGCTGCTGAACAGGAAAGACATTGTTTGTGGTCTGTCTGGATGGATAGAGTGATATAAGTAGCTTTAGTAGGTACTGTCTGTCTGAGTTAGTTTACCCAGAACAAGCAGCATTTTGCATGTAAGGTCAGTGAGATAGTGTGTGCATGCCTGTGGGTAATCTTGGGTCCCCGTTCTCCTAAAATGCCATCCACCTTGTTATTTTCAGGCAAGGTCTCTTATGATATGGGGATCACTGGATAGGTTTGACTGGAAAGCCAGCAAACATCAGGCATGTGCTTATTTCTACCTCTTTGGTGCTGAGACAAAGAGCCTGTACTATTATGCATGTTTTTATTCGTTTTCAAATATAAATTCTTAGGCTCAAAAACTAAGGTCACTTTGCTGTTAAAGCAAGCATATTCCTTATTGAACCCCAAGAACCATTTTTGAAACATGCCATATATTTTAAAATCAAAGAAACTTAAGCAAACTGAGGATTCTGATACTTCTAAGTGCCACATTTGTTCAAGAAGTCTCTTCTTCCACTGGAATCTTGTGGGTTCTTTATCTAGTGGCATCTCTGGACGAGTTCCATCATCTCTTGGGACCACAGTAGAGATGATCTTTCTAGAACTATGACTGACTCTATGACTTGTGCTATGTTTATCTGCAGTTCTGGGCAGTGATAGAAGGTGGACAATGAAGAAAAGGGACTGTGCTTTCCTAGAAGCAGAGGCAGTTGGGTACCAAAGGATGATCAAGGTCCAGACTGGGTTCAGTTAGGTGCTCCTCCAAACCAAAGAACAGGGCAGATGGAGAACCCTGCCTTAATAGAGCTTTTTTTTCCTAGCATCAAGCAAGAATGCTTCTTCTCTCTTTGTGCAATCCAAGCCACTTGATTTTGACATAGGAAGCCCAGAGCATCTGTCTTCAGAAGGAAATTATATGTGTGGAGAGTATACAAAGGAAAGATAAAAACAAAGAAAGGAAGGAAGGAAACAGAGGAGAAAGAGGATGTAAAGATGGAAGGAAATAAGGAGGGAAGGAGAAAGAAGGAGGAGATAGAGGCAGAAGGAAGCATGGAGGGAGAAAGGAATAAAGGGAGTAGACGAATAGAATGAAAGGATGGAGGTATCTATTCACCATTCTCCTTGCTTCTTACGTCCTTCACATTCTATCTGGCTCCTCTCTCCTTTTCCTACTTGACTTTCCTTTGTTTCATCCAGGATGTCTGGAGTTGGACAAGGTGGTGCACACCTGTCCTTCCAGTACTTGGGTGGTAAAAGCAAGGGTGTCATTGTAAGATGAAGGACAGCTTATTTTACATAGTGAGTTCCAAGCCATAGAGGGCTACATGGAGAAATCCTATCTTAAAAGGGAGAAGAGAGAAGGGAGAAAAAATACAGAGGGAGTAGGAAAGGAAGAAAAAACAAGTCATTCTCATGGGGCACCAGTATGGGCCTCACTTTCTCCCTGAGGGTTGCTGCCCTCGGCAAGGTCACTCTAGGCTCTTACTAGCTCACGGGATATGCCCTCCCTGCAGCTATGTTTGAACAAAACATTGCTCTGTAGTCATTTATGTGTCCCTTCCACTGGGGAAGGATCATGCCAACAAACCTTGCTTGGAAAAGCCCAAAGCCTCATCTCAGTATCCTCAAGCACCTTTCCCACCCAAGCAAAACAGGATTAAGCCCCAGCTCTCTGCTCTGGGCAGCACTTGTTACCTTTACTCCAGTGTCAAGCTTCTGCTTCATGTGAGCCTTACATCCAAATTCTGCAAACCTGGTCTTCACCTAACAGGAGTCTGGTCCCACTCCTGTGGCCCCAATGAAAGGGATAATGGGTCAACAGAATTACAGGGTGCCCTCACCCAGCAAGGGAGCTGTTCAACCACACCGTACATTTCTCATTTGCCTTATTCTGAAAATGTGAAAAAATGTGTGAAAATTTTTATTTGAGTCATAGCGAAATAGAATCGGGATGGAACCATCCCCATCCATTGTCTCCCTAGTCCTGAAGACTAGGACTTTTCTTGCTACATTGCCAAAGGCTTGGATGAGCTCATGATTTCCTGCCTTTTCCTGTAAGACATGAGCCTCTATATCTGCCATATTGGTTAAAACACAATCCAGGAAGCTTGGGTGCTAGGGCCTGGCATGAGAGCTCTATAAACCCACATATTTGTCTTAATCATAATCATAACACAGTTCAAAACTTCAGATAGAAATAGGAGAATAAAGTCAGTAGGCCTGTGTTTTATGATCTTAGCATTTTACTCCCACTGTAAAGAAAAGTATCATAAAAGACTCTGCTATGCCTTCTAGAGCATGTACCAAATTCCAGATAGTCTCTGGAAGTTGTTCTTCTCTTCAAGAAAATTATCCCTGCTAATAATTCATACAAAATTGTAAACATCTATGGCTTCTCCACAACATAGGTACAAACCCACTCTGTGCACAGATGGAGGGCTTTGCTCTAAGGCCTCCAGAGTCCCTGTGTGGCCACCCCCACCTCCAAGAAAGCAGGTGCTTCCTGGAGGTTCAGGTACACCTCTCATTTTCTTTCTTGTTTTTTGTCCTCCTCCCACAATCCCTACCTGGGTTCACAGCTGAGACTTTTGAATATGATGATATGATAAGATGCCTGGGGCAGGATTCTGCTGCTCCTGGATGTGACAGTGGGAAGAAGCTTAGGCCCCTTTTAATGGGGTGAATACAAATTGGAGAATAGGTTTAGCATGGTGTGAGTGAGAAAACTCTCATCTGTCAGAAGTCCAGCAGAAGCCAGGAAAAGGGAATTGGGGTCTGTGTTCCAGAGTTCCTATTGTGCCCCTCATTTCTGGTTTCTGGGTCCTGACTGAAGCTTTTATAGATAGTGGATTTTCACTTATATTTTTTAGGAAACCCAGTGTCTATATGGGATAAGGTTTGGGGTACAGAGTCTTTTTCATGACCTGGGGAGTCAGCACAGGTAGAACACTATGAGGCTCAGCAAGAGACCAGAAGCTAGAAACAGAATCATTTCTGATGAATGCTTAGATCTTCCTGAAGAGTTCATATCTGCATGTGTGGGTGGAAGGGTCTGCCAGGAGAGGATCCAATACTGAAGAATCAGGCAGGTGTAATTCCTTTCCTGACTCCTCACCACTCCTTTCTCCCCAGACAAAGGAAGCCAGGTGCCCCTCCTTACCTGTCTACAGGTACAGGCATGTGTGCACAGATGTACAAGGGCTTGTGGGATGTTGGTGGACTGTTGAGGGCACAAAGCTATATCCACACTCAGAGAACATGCCTGCACTAAGGCCTCAATTAAAAGTTCCTGGCAAAGACATGCTGCTCAGTAGAACACTTGCTCTAAAAATCAAAAAAAGGGCTCTAAAGCCCTTCGTTCCATTCACAATCATTTCCCTGCAAGAAAATTAAATTTGTGACTGGCCAGGAATGGACATAAAAGGAATGTAGACTATAAATAAATAGTATACATGCCTATGTATAGATCTATGTATATATGTGTATATATACACACACACATTATACACACACATATGTGTATACATATAAACAGAAACAATGGTTGAGGCACTGCATAACTATTCAGACTTACTTTCTTATAATATACGTTTCCATGGGGAGCTTTTCTCCTGTAATCGGGAATTCCTGTCAGTGTCTGTTACTTCGTTTATTCTCATGGACAGAAACTCTGTCATACCTATACTGTCTCACCAGGTTGCTTTCCAGGCTTGAAGCACTTCGCTTGATCTTGTGGACAGAGGGGAGGATGTGTCATTCCACCAGGCTCCATGCACATCTCATGGTGCTCTGCTCTCTCCTCTTCCCCAGTGCCTGGCTTCCCATATCCAGCGGCCACCGCTGCAGCTGCGTACCGAGGGACTCACCTGAGGGGCCGTGGCCGCACGGTGTACAACACCTTCAGGGCTGCAGCGCCCCCACCCCCGATCCCGGCCTACGGCGGGTAAGTGCTGCGCCCTCCTGGGAGGGGGGCTCCCTGCACCTGCCCTCCCTCCCCAGAGGCACGGAGTGTTTGCGAGCGCATGATGGTCTTGACCACCCCACCAGAACCACCCCAGCATGCAGCCTAATATGCGCCTGCTGCAAAGCACCTTGCAAAGAGTACTGAAAAATGAGTGTAATTTGTCTGGTCATGGTTGGTGCCTTTAAGCATTCTACATGTCACATGTTGTTATGTAAATTCTCTTTGAGACTGAATGCTGGAGAACAGAGAAATGGTTACAGCCAAAGATGTATTTCTGATGACTGCAAGCATCTGGTTATTAAGGAGGTTGGACTATATTTACCCCTTGAATGCAAAGGGGACATGAGGTTTCCCATATGTAAAAATCACTGGGGTGATCTTGTTTCCCTCCTTGCAGACATTTGGCACTCTCAGGTGTGTGAACTTTTGCCTGAGAAAATTACGTGTTGAGTCAAACACAACATTCTAGACAGGAATGAAATTACAGTTAATTTGTCTTTTACTTGTGTTTTCCAAAGTGACTCATCTTGTTCTTTCTCTTTTTGACTATCAACTGAGGTTTTCTGTAATTGGATGCTGTTACTGACAACCAATGTTCTAGGAATAGAAGGGAAGAAAGGAAGGAAGAAAGGATGGAAGTGGAGGAGACTGGCTGAAAGGAAACCACTGTGAAATGACTCTTCCTCCGCTCTTCTATTAGGGAATCTTGGAAGGGCATTCTCTAGGCACAGAGAGCCAGCTGATTCTAAGGCAATGGCCCTACATTAGGACCAGGTCTAGGATATTTTTGATTGTTACAACAGGATGGACATGGGTGATGATATCTAATGGACAGACTCCAGAAACTACTTAAACATTCTGTGATCCTTAGAGTAGCCTCACCCTCAGGGCAAAGCATTGCCTGGCTAAAAGTGTGAATTGTGCTTACATCTGCAGCATAGAAGATTCAGCTGTGCTCAGGAGAATCTGGTATAAATGTTTCCAGGCCAGTGACTAGCTTTCTGGTAGAAAGAATATGCCTATGCTCAGGACCATATGAAAAGGGTTAAATGCATTTTCTTAAAAGCTTTGTTGCATATAAATCTTTTAGGAAATCTGAATTACCCCTGCTCACTCCTTATACTGGTGACAAAGGGAAATACTCTTGCTATTATTTATTCATGTCTCACCCACTCCAAAAGAGCTGAGCTGAAGTGCATGGAAAAAAAAAAAAAAACCAAAAACAAAGACTACGAAAAAGGCTGGAGAATATGCAGGAATGAGGTTATAAAATCATCAAAATGGGAGTATAAAGGCAAGAAAAGGAACAGGATCACTGACATCAGGTGTTTTTGTGTAAGTCATTACTGTGAGTCTGTGTAAGGCTTCTTAGTGGGTCAAAACAACAAGAGAAATTATGAATGATAAGAAAATAAGGACCAAAATAAGGACACTGGCTTTATAGTCTCACCATGTCCCAATGTATCCACACATTATATAAAGGACCTTTGTCTCTATAATTTGTATAACACCCACACAGTAGAGGCCCACTTGATACATGGGTTATGAAAGACACTGGAAGAAGGGGGACTAGAAAGGGATAAGTAATCATCTGGGTTCATGTTCTTGCTAAAGAAAGATTCATAAGCCATAAATGCAAAATAGCACATTTATACCACTTTATTCTTTCTGAAAAATCATCATCTGAGTACATGGTAATTGTAGCTTTTCTGTGTATATACCCCTAGTCAGTATCCCACTACTGTACTGAACAAGAAAAAAAATAAAGTAAAATTATATGGCCTATCCTCCCTTGAACAATTTATAGAAACCTCAACATAACACACCTGCTATAAAATTGAAATTTACTAACTTATAATGAATGTGCTCTTTGCCGGGAATAACCATGCATAACTAATTAATGCCACATTCGCCAGGGAGAAACAGGCACTTCCAAATGGTACACAACATGTTTGTGACTCTTTTGGAAGGGACAAAAATGTAATATTCCAGGAGTCCTCCTTACCATACTGGCTGTAATGGTGACACGCATTTATCTCCTTCCATGAATATGTCTCTGCCCTACGTGGAACACACAGCAGAGCACAAATAATAGCATGTGCCGAGAAGAAAGTATTGAGTTTAACTGAGCTGGGGGCAGATCTTATGGCTAAAATTCTGGAATAAGAAGTTTAAAATACAATCCTCAATGTCAGAATCTCCACTCACTGAGATAGAGCAATTGCTTTGCCAACATGAAAACCTGTATTTGAATCCAACACCATGTTAAAAAGCTAGGCATGCCTGTGACCCCAGCACTGGGGGGCTGGAGATAGGCAGATCCTGGGAGCTCACTGGCCAGCCAGACTAGCACAAAAGAGCAAAGTTTCAGTTCAATGACACACTGTCTCAAGATAGTATGTTAGAGAATGATAGAAGATGAAATACATAGGTTCTGCTCTGCCTTCATGAGCACACAGTCACACTCATGTTCAAGCATGGCACGCACACACATTGATTAATTAATTAATTAATTAATTAGAATTATCAACACAGGCAGAAGGCTGATGTAAAAAAAAAAATCTGTAAGACCCAAAGTACTGGTGAAAAGTGGAGATTCGGTTATCTGCCTAGGAATTTTACTGGACTACAGATAGCTAGAATGCATCTGTGTGCAAATAAATGAAAATGATGAAACCACAATCTAAGAAGAAAGTTCTCTTTGTTTCCTCTAGACTCGTTGGCTTAGATTACAAAGAAGGCAAACTGTCTTTTGTAGGAAACACAGTGGTACTCTCAGAGCACAGATTTCCCCAGGAGAGAGGTTCCCGATTCTGAGCTGGGTACAAGCACTGAGCAAAGGTGTGTAGATCACGTCTGTTTCGAGAGCCTGACATATCAGGTGGAGATGGTCGAGGAAATGAGGGTTCCCAAAGCTGCTGTCTCAAAAATCCTTCAGAGGAAGGTGTTAAGGCTTGACTGACATCTTTATTCCAGTTTTCTTCAGCCAAGCACCTCACACTCGACAGTAGCCACACCTTGTGGCCTTTAGTGTGCTTCCTATACCACATTCTTAAGAGTTTCTCTGGATGAAGTCTGGATCCAGCATACAGGCTAATGACTTCAATTGACATGGTAGATGGTAAGATGGAGGGGCTATTTACCAGAGGAGGATCCTTAGCCCAGCATGGGTGTTTAGACAAGGCTTCCCGGAAGAAAAGACATGGTGACAAGGCTATGTCCATCCAGACTGCCACATTAAGATCTTGTCCTGTGAGTACCCACCCAGTCATCCATCTCCATCTTTCCTCACAAAACACATTTATTAAAGAATTTTTTTATTGTCACCAAATGAAGATGCATCTATCTACAACCTACTTTTCATGCACTATCCAGTGTGAGTTTATGTTACTAAAATCCCCAGCCCCAAAGGTGTTTTTTATTCTAGGTCTATATAGGATTTTTCTTTTTTTTTTATCTCTGATAGAAAGAAAACACATGCACACACATACAAACACATACACTAGCACACAGTCACACCTTCAGACACTTACATGTGGCATTTGAATCTTCATGGCTACCTCTGTGGAACCTGGGATAGTCATTGGATGTATAGAACATTGATATAAGCATCCAATACTCATTAAAGAAACTTATCTGCATCTGTTTTCTGCCCCTCCTGGCAGTTAAACTGCATAGATTATGAAGAGGGCCTATTCTGTTTTCTTTGGCATAACTAAATAAAGGTCTCTGGAAATATCAATATATGATAATCACTCCTAGAGCAATATTTCTGCTGATGGACAATAAAGTGATTTTGGAATAATCAGAAAACCCTAAACATAGCCAGCAACTCACTATCAGCTGCCAACAGTAAATGAATCAGAGTCAGAGAATGATGCATAGTAAACATGGTATTTTACCACCCTAGAAAGCTACAAGGAGATATACAGTTTCCTTGACAGAGAATGAAACATGCACCCAGCTCCATAGGATTGATGAAGGATGAAATAGGAAGAGCTGTACAAGGTCATGGCTCAGTAAGGCCCATGCTAGGACCTGTTTGCTGGACTGCAGCTAATCTTGTTGAGCTTGATGGGATTATTGACATTTTTGTAAGTTACCTATACTTCCCTTTCTTGAATGCCCCCTTTTTCTTGAGGGGATACAAGGCTGATCTTATATATATGCCTTTATATGTACTTTTACCTCTTTGCTAGGGAGCCCTTGCAGTTCAAAAGCCCCATATCACTACCAAAGCATGACATAGTCATAGACAGTGACACATCAAAAGCTTATGAATGCCTTAGACTAAACATAGTGTCTCAGTTAGTGGACTGTCTCAGAGTCCAACGGATGAGTGTTTTCTTATTTCTCCATGTCTTAACTGAAGTTTTGAATGGAAGCCACAATGTCCTATCATCCAATGAGTCATATTCATGAGAGAGTCTCCATTAGGGAGTTGTTATTTAAAGGAGATTGCAGGCTGGCAATATAAGTGGGATTGTATACGTACTCACTAGACTGAGCTCAGCATTCCACATAGGTCCCTGCCTTTAATCCCATTCCTTGAGCATCACCGCAGGCCTTGCTTCATTGCACACTAAGGAGTTACTAAGTAGATACTTATGGAGTGTATGCTGTGAATGTTGCATGGTGATACAACCTTAGGAAGCATCATAGGAGATGTAGGCCTAAACACCCAGCTCTGTCTAGGAGCCTTTAGTCTTTGTTTTGTGGTATCTATACCATCTACTTTCCTTGCCGATCCTACAAACTATCAGACAAAAGCAACTTAAGGAAGGAGGGAATGCTTTCTTGCAAGCAGGTACAGTCCTCCACAGCAGCGAAAGCAGGGCAGCAAAACCTCAGCAGCTGCACATTTTATCCTCAATCAGGAAGCAGAGAAAGACAGACTCTTGTGCTCTCCTGGCTTCTTCTCTTTCTGTTCAGCCTGAGCCCCCAAGTCCATTGCTGTCCACAGCCAGGGTGGATCCCCAAACCACAGTTAACCCAATCTAGAAAGTTCCTCACACCTGTGCCTGGAGGCTTGTCTCAAGGTGATTCTAGATCTTGTCACATTAATAATCTATTAGCCATCTATTAGCCACTGCAGCCTTTAATTAAGATACTCAACACATCCTTGAGTAACTTATTAGAACACTTGTGCATACAACTTCTAAAATTCCCTAGATAAGTATTTTAGGGCACCTCTGTATCACCATAATAAAGCTCAGACAGTATCCCAGGAGCAAGCATCTTAAAATTCTCCCATACAAGAATAAACCAAGAGACTCACGCTACTCAGCTCCCAATATCTAACACCACCAGGAAGATGTTGGCAGAGAGGCTCAAGGGGCCTGTTCCAGATACCAAAGAGTCCCCAGGAGCCTGCCACACATGGGAATGATAGCCACCTAACCCCTAGACCCAAGAAAGGTGTGGCCCATCCATATACTCACACTGGCTCAAGTAAGGGCAGGATTTCCACAAATGCTTTTGGTAATCTGATTAAAAATATGTACCATCCCTGAAGAAATGTGTATATACACAAACACATACACAGTTTTATACAAATATCAATGTGTGCATGGAGCCAGCTGATAACCACTCTGAACAGTTACATTTAAGCTTATTCAAAAATGTAATTTATTTTCTAGGTGGAAGGGTCAGTAGGGAAGAGGTGTTTTTAAATGCCTTTCCTACAAAAACACATTTGTGGTTGGTATGTATTCTGTTACACAAACAGATATGCTTAGTTTGGGGCATCCTCTGCTTTTGTTCCTTCCTTGTTCCTTTTTTCTCCTTTTTTCTTTTTATAAAGTAAACTAATTTGTGTAGTGCAATCATTCCCTGCTTGCCTCCATCCAAATATTTAACTACCACTATTACTTTCTTAGGAAAATGAGATGTGCATTTGCATCATGTTCTGGCAAAAGCATATTGCAGTCCTAGAGTGATTGACAAGCAACACAATTACCTTTGCATGGTTAGACAGACCGTTTCTGCATTAAAATAGCACTACATCTGTTCAGTGCATGACAGCAACTCCCTTCTGCAACATGGGAACTGCTGTGTGTCTATAGCTGCATCTTCCACATGGGTTCCCATCTTCTTTCCCTACATATGTATGATATTTTAAGTGCACCTGTTTGCTAAGGCTTTATAAAAGCAGTGGAGCCATTTCTGGAAAGGCCCAAAGGACTCTGCAAGGACTCTTTCACTCTCCACACCTCCTCAAGAACAGCATCTTAGAGTCTGGAATGTCACTCAGTTTACATGATGCTTTTCTAGCATGAACAGACCCTTAGACTTGGTCACTAGCACTATAAAGTCTGGCAAAGTGGTGCACACCTGTTTTCCAAGCGTTTAGGAAACAGAAACAGGGAGATCAAAAGTTCAAGTTTATGTCTGATACATAGTGAGTTCGAGGCCAGCCTGGGCTACATGAGACTATGGGAAGTGAGGAGAGAAAATATCAGACCCCAAAGAGTCTGTACTTCAGTTTTGTCTCATGTTTAATTAAAAATAGCACCTAGAATATGTCACTTAGCAACACAATAATTTATTTCCTTCTTGAACTACAAGCAGCAATATCACCCATTTCTTGAAAGAAATACAAATCCTTTAGCCAGCCACCCCATCCAGATCTATTGAATCAAGACTCTTGGTTGGACATAGCACTGGCCATCTGTGCTCCAATTAGTCCTCCAGGTGAGTCCCAGGCACCTTCAAGTCCAGCTAGCACTGTCTGCCATGACATTAAGACTTCTGCTATGGAACCACAAGACCTGGGCTAGAGTATTTATTATTTAAGTCAATTGTTTTGGTGTCTAGGGAAGGGAATGGAGGCCTTGTTGGTGGAGGGGACACAAGGAGGGTGAAAAGCACAGGTGCTTCAATGGGGCCCATCCCAGAGCAGTCAACTTGCAGACAACTGTGACTAGTCATTTGGGGGAAACAGCACTGCTGTAATGTTGGCAGCCCATTCCAGCTGGTTTTCTTTACTCTGCCAGTGAGAGGACAACGGCTGTCAGCTCATGGGTTCCTAGGGTCACTAACGTCAGGGAGGCAGATCACTCACTGTCTCCTTTGTGCCTCCGAAATGTACCCGGTACAAGAGACAATTCCTTCTCGTTGTGGTTGGTAACAGCTGGAATTCTTGACTTCTTTGTCTAAAAGCCAACATTTCCTAAGACTCCCTAGGACCCAAAGCTACTAAGTGTGCCCTTCTTCCAGGCCCTCCAAGGAGCCAGACACCTTCCAACCATGGGTCCTTGCACCTGCTATTCCCTTTGCCTGCTTGCTTGTCATTCTGAACTCCCCTCTTACTGCCTCTTTCCATTATTTGCCCTTTTAGGGTGCCTCTGTTCCTCCCTTCTGTAGCTGCAACTGTAGCTTGATGCATGGCCCTGGCTGTACTTTCTTCCCCTCTGGGGGCTGTAAGATTTCTTGAGATCAGTGGTGGGAGAGACTCATGTGTGATGTCCCAGCACAGTGGTTGGGGAAGAGGAAACCTTCCAATGTAGAAAGACAATACTTACATCCCATTTGCTTGTGCTTAAGAGAATGAGGGAACTTGCCCACAGTTTCTCTTCAATTCCATGTCTCATAAGTTTGAGTGTCAGAGGTCTCAGAATAACCTTCCATCACCATGGGGACTACAAACCACAGCAACAGGGGTCTTTTTCAGAGCAAAGGCTCCCGGAAGGCAAATGGCACAATGTGTTCTTTCCTGACTTCTGAAAGCTCTTAATACAGATAAGTGGGAATGCCTGGCAGGAAACCAGCGCCTATGTACAAACACTCTTTCTGGAATAGAGCAGCAGCCATGTTCCCTGAAAGGACCCGGTCTCAGACATGCCACATAGCTCTTCCTCCTGTTCAGTGGTGTGTGCCCCTGAGCCTCCAAGGTCTAAGTTTGACTTTTCTTTCTCTTATTCACAAAATGAAACAGAACTCATCTATCCTATAGACATTTAGGATAATGCAAGGCTTCCTGTATTTAAATGAATACGTATTTTTTTAAGTATTAATATTTACTCACACCCCTTTAGTCTTCTTTACTAGTAGGATTCGGGATTGTTTTTCAATCTTATCTCTTCTCTTCCTCCAATGTCATTAACCATTACAGCTTAATATGCAAACCAGACACAAATCTCAGATTTCAGACTCTCAACACCAACAGTAGTAATAAGACAGAAAGATAGGGAATCACCGAGAGGCTCACTCTGGCCTCAAGCCAAAGATTCTCTGTCTTCCCGTCCTTTTTAGGGTCTGGGTGCCATCTTCTGAAGAGATAGCTATTACACCTCTTCTGGGCATAAAGAAAGGTATGAGTATTACACCTTAAATGAGATCCAATATAGGGGAATCCTATGATGCCACTTCTATGGCCAAACAAAGTATAGACTCAAATGCATTTCACATGAGATGGAAACTAGCAGTCTAGACAGACAGGAGTCTGACATGCTGATGTGCACACAGAGACGGTTTGTTACTGAGCTTCAGGTAGCTCTGGGGTCACAGTTGTGGAGTTTATTGCCTTCGTGCTAAGCATGTTGGTCATCACTTCAAAAGTATTACCTGACTAAGTCCTATGTTAGCATATATGTGCCCACCTCTTCTCCCATTTCACAAAGAGTCAATCAAGCTCAGATGTCTTTAGTAACTTTGCCCCAACTGCAGAGCTGTTTGCCAGGGAAGTTGCACTTTGATGCAAATATCTGTTTCTGCACCTTGCCTGGCACTTAAGTGGAGATTTGGCTGCTGTTGGATGAGGATACTGGGAGAAAAGATATTGGGAACCAAGGGGGAGCATGAATAAAGGCATGATGGCATGAAAACATGACATAGACACAATCTGCTGTAGCTAAGGCAAGGTCTGCGCTTTGGGGCCCTAAGTTACTATCTGTTGCTTGCCTGCTTTTCTTCAGATCTGCTCTAAGGCCTGCTTGTAGAAGCTGACCTTGCCTTCTGACCCCATGACAGTGCATTTTTATGTTGCTAATGTCAAAGCAAATTCAAAGCCTAGCTCAGGACCTTAGAAACCTCTGCCTGTTTCTTGGATTAGGGTTTAGTGCTGCTTGACAAGTGTTCCCGTGAACTGTAGCCCGCCAGGATCAAATACAAACAACAGCTGAAAGCCATTCCTACCAACCTCCTTAGTGTGTGAAATCCCTGCCACACTTTAAGGATAATGGTACTTGGGGGTTAGCCAATCAACTCTGAAAGAGCTCTGGGAAAGAAGCATACTACCATGTTCTCCAGCAAGCTGGTGTCACTGCTGTGTATGAGTGTGTGCGCTTCAGTGATGAAATGCACTTTCCCTTGGCTTAAGATGTTTGGCTTTTCTGTGTGTTCATTCTGCTCATGCAATTCTTTTGTATCAAAGTTGTGTTTCTATTAGGGCCCTGGCTAGACTCAACAATGGATTCACTGGTCCTTTGCCAGCATCATGAAGCATTTAGAAACTTGATGGGAAGATGCTAGGGGAGGTTGCTGATGATTATTGTCCCCCGAAAACAACAGTTCAGATGCACAGCACTGTACCCTCAGGATCTCTGCAGTTCTCGCAGAAGCCGGAAAGGAGTCCAGGGTGCACGTGACCTATGCAAACCCACTCAGATACTTATGAAATAGAATGTAGTTCCATGATGACATAACATTGAGCTTCTTTGCTTTGATATTCCAAGAGACTTGGCAAAGTACAAGACCATTCTCTGCCCCCTTGAAGTGGTTTTTTTGGGGGGAGTGTGCTCACTTATAGGACTATACAGAGCTTTCACCAAGTTGTGCTTATTCATTCAGAAAGTGGAACCTTGCCTTAGTCTGAGTGTGATTTATCTGAATACTTCCAAACATATACACAACTGAACTCTCCACACAGGCATTCATGATTACATAAGGGCTTGGTACACACAAACAGATACATGCACTCCCATACACTTGTGAAGATGAAAAATACACATAGTTAGTATGTATGCATATCTGCACATGTGCACTTGTGGTTTTCTGCTACACTGACAATAAAAGTCTCACGAAACTACCATGGGTAACAAACATTACAGGATGAAATAATTACAGAAGAAAATGTCTGACCCCATCTGGGTTACTTGAGTGTCCCCTAAGGCCATCCATCTTTAGCACACTGTGAAAGTGCTCTCCCCCTTGGCTGTGCCCTTGCAAGCACAGATGCTGTGTCTTGTATTTGGTGACAGAGGGGAGCTGTGGTTTGGTTCCAAATGTTAATAGTATTAAGATACTCAGGTCTGTGTAGGCCACCTGAAAATACATACGAGCCCTCTTTGCCTTTCCAACACATGCAATGTACACCCTTCTGAGAGTGGGAAACTCATTTTGGTGCCTAAGCAAAAACCACTCTGACTCTGGTCCACCATGAAACCCAGCCACAATGGAACCCCAGCCGAAAGTTCCCACTTTGATGGACATCCGTTGTCTCCAACCTCCTTAATCAATTTGAAACTCTCCTCAGTTCCTGTGTTTCGGATCATGAGACCAGACTAACCTGGCCCGTGCGGGGTTGGTGCCTCTGCATGGGGAACTGCACTAATCCGAATGTTTCTCTTTGTGTGTGCACCTTTACAGTGTTGTTTACCAGGATGGATTTTATGGTGCAGACATTTATGTAAGTATTCATTAACGTGCATGCTGTCCTCCTTAGCTCCAGGGGTCATTCTTTGTACAAGTTTGCTCTAAACTCAGTGGGGACAAATCACCTCTTCTGGGTCAAGAGGGAATTTCCAATTGCCGTTCAAGGTGAAGGGGCTGCTGATCAGGAGCTCAAAGGACGCGTGATTTGCTCTTTGAAGGGAATTAATGACTTGGACTTGATCAACTTTGGAAGAGACGAACACAACTGTACCCATTTAAAAAGGTTTTTTTATTATTATTATTATTTTCTCTGTGCCAAATTAAAAACTCCGCCCACTGTGACATTCTCTCTAATGTGCTCAGTATGCTCTGTGTGTTTTCAGTTTGATATTCAGAACAACAGCTGTAGTTAACAGCTGCAGAGAACCGAAAGGTATTTTCATGGCTGGTAGTTTTTTATGCTTTCCTTATAAATGAAATTATTTATTGACAGTGCTAGGAACATTCCATTTCTCTCATTTCTCTGAACACAGCAATAAACATCTAACTCTGCCACCACCACATTTGTGACCTGGAGTGTTGGACACTCCTTCTAACCTTTTATTCTCTTCATCTCTCCAAGCGGGTCTAGAACTATCTGCTGATTTGTTCCATTTCATGAAAACCCTCCTGAGGAAGATGTCCCTCATCATGATGCAGTGCTGCTGTGATGACAGTGGTTTGGAACAGACGAAGGGGGCAAGAAAGGAGTCCATTCCTAAATCTCTCTCTCTCTCTCTCTCTCTCTCTCTCTCTCTCTGTCTTTCAAATACACACACACACACACACACACACACACACACACACACACACACACAGATGTATCATTAATGACCCCAAGTAAGTAAAGGGAATCATACTTGTTTTTCTCATACTAGATTAAAAAAAATACCTCAAATAATATTTCTTTGCAAACTGATGCTACTTATTAGAAAATAAGAGACACTGGTTAGTTTATTTTATCCCCTTTGAATCTCACAGTTTTGAAGCAAAGTAATAATCTCCATCAGTGATGGTCTTAGTTTCATCCTGATTGCATCTGAGACACTTGCTGTCACCATCAGGTTAGTACAATTTTTGCCCTCTTGCTAGACTAGCATGAATGAACATGTTCTTCATTTATCCTGAGAACAATTGACTTCTCACTGTTATAAAACTTAAGCTGCCCCTCCTGTGCCCTTTTCTCCAGAATTTCAGTTCATGCCATTTCAAGTGTGAGGTGGGCAGAGCCTGGTCCTACTTTTAGGTATAAAATGAATTCAAGAGTCAGTCTATAGCCATTGCCTCTGTGTAGCCTAGAGAGAAATATGCAAATGAACCCAACATTAGTGAAATTGGGGCTTTATTATTATGTCCTTAAAGTTGGGAGATGGAAGTGTATACTTAAGAGATAAAATCCAGTAGAAATAAAACTACCTGCATTAACATCTTTTCAAGAAAAAAATAAATATGAGACTTTTTAGTTAAAAATAAAAACATTATAATTTAGCCATCAGTTATTGGGTACCAACCTCTCTGTGCCTCAGTTTCTCATATGTAAAATACTTCATTAATTCTGCTCTCTCATGTGTATTTTAAATGGATGATCTTTTCCTGGCCTTGTAGATTCTTTTTTAACATGAAGAAAGTGGTGAGCTCCAGGTTCTGTGAGACCCTACATCACAAAGTGAGGCAGAGATTTGATCAAAAATGATACCTGATGTCAACCTCTGGCTTCTGCACATGTATGTGCACATCTACAATATGTGTGCATTTGTACATACATACACAAGCACATACACACACACAGAGAATAGGAAAGGAGTGGAGTAATTCTAGCACTGTACTCTGTGTATCCTGGGGTACTAGGGGCTATGACAGAAATACCCAGAGCAGGGCAGAGAGAACAAAGCAGGCTCAGAGAGTGGGTACAGGTATGCCACTCTCCTTATGTTCACTTAGGAGAGTCACTAGTCCTGGAGGAAAAGCTTCCTGTGTCCTTAGGGAACATTTAGAAGCCTCTGTAACCCAGAAACCCAAGTCCCCTGTGCTGAGTGGGGCAACTCCTAAAATCATTAGTATGAAGCTTGCAGGAAAAATCAGAGATTCTTCAGATTCTACAGCCTGATGCCTAAGTTGTGCAAATTGCTCTCTTTTCAAGCTGCCCGTACCATTTTCCAACTATTCATATCACGAAAACAATGTGACTTTTCAGTGTCTCTTCCAAATATGTCATGAGGTAACCCTGCTGAAGTTAGACTATCTGTTGCCCTGTGTTTGTCCTCTGGGCTCACAGGGACCACTGTAGCACAGTGCTGCTGAGGGGTGTGTTCCTGTAAGATAGATGTGAACTAGAGTGTGGGACCTTTTGCCTCAACAACAGAACAGGGGACCATGGGCAGCCCTAACTTCAAAGGAAGCAAACGGCATGAATTATTCCCTGCATGCTTAGGAAAAACTGTGGTGAGGAAAGCATCCCTCCTTTCAACGGAGACGATCAGGAAGTAGGCTCCAGGATGAGCTTGTGTGCCATGCAGCCAGCAACAGATCATTGACAGGGGAAGTGCAGAACAGGGGTAGGCAGGATTATCCCCAAAGCTCTCCTCCTGAGGGGCTATAATACACACTTCTATTTTAAAAGAAAGGGATTCCATTTTTATAAATAACATGCCAGTCTGGAAGATAACATGCATCTTAGTGAAAAGTGTTGAAACAAACTCATCAGTTAATTTTATTACTGCTGTGACAAAGTTCCCAGCAAAATAGACTTAAGGGAGGGAGACTAATTTAGGATCATTTTTGAGGGCACAGTCAGCCATGACCAGAAGTCATGGTGACAGGAGCATGAGACAGCTGGTCATATGACAATCCACAGTCAGGAAGCAGAGAAAGATAAATGCCAGCACTCACACCACTTTCTTTATTCATTCAGTTTAAGACCCCACCCATGGAAGGGTGCCATTTACTCTTCAATTAACCCAGTCAAGAAACTCCCTGCCAGATGTAGCCTGAGTGTATTTCCTAGGTAAAGGTAGATGCTGTCATATTGATAGTTAATTAACCAACCCACTCATTTTAACTAAAAACATGCCAAATTGGATAATAATGAAATAATAGTAAGAACAATATTAATTGGAAGTTGTGGAAATAGACTTCCCTGGACCTACAGAGCTGAGTCCCTTGTTCACAGGTAAAGCTGTGGGTGGCACAAAACTGGACACTGAGGAAGGAGTAGAAAATAAGTGCTGTTTGACATTTTCAGGGAGGGTCAAAGAAGATGGCATCTGATCAAGGACAATGATTGAAAATGGAGAAAGGGAGGGAGAAAAACTATAGTAGAGTAATGGAAATGTGACTAATGCTTGGTGGAAACTGGGGTAAGACAGTACTAAATTAGGCAATAGGATAAAAGGGGAGAGGAAGGAAAGAATACACAGAGTGTTAACATTACCTGTTTATTATTATTATTATTATTATTATTATTATTATTATTAAGAATACCCTAATCTCTGAAGAGGGAGAACAGTGCTGAGCCTCACCCCAGCACATAAACCTCAAGATTCCAGTGCATTTCACTCTATTTTTTGTTAGAGACTCTGGTTTGTACCATGTCTCAGCAAAACTGTTTCTTCATTTAAGTTACTTGCAATAACTAGGTGTACTCGCTCTGTGCTCAGTGACCTTGGGAACAGAAGGAATGAGCCTGGAGCTTTGGGGGACACAGAGAAAGCCTTTAACCTTCAACTCCAAACCTTTCCTTCCAAAGACTTTATGTTGAAATGGTTCCAGGTAGGGCTCAGCATAAGACTGGCCATCCTCAGTCACTAGGAAGATTTAGGAGGCTGAGATGTGAAAGAATATTTGGCATCTAGTCTACCCCACAGCATCTTCTCGTCAGAGCTCATAAGACAGGGACTTTTCCACCTTCATTTTCTTCAGAGAAGGAAGCTTTTCTCCAGAAAATAAAAATTTAAAAAGGTGCAGTAGTTTATTCCAAAATCTTCCTTGACACCAAGGCTTGAGCCCATATGATCTGAAAACAGAGTTCATCACCTAAGCATTGGACAACAGATTAATTTAAAAAGTCTGAATTCAGTAAGAGGAAGGAAGGGAAGAGAATGAGAAGATATTGTAGAGATTGTGAGGGAGTGTGGCTGAAGAGATGACTCTGTGGTTAAGAGCATTTACTGTTCAATCATGAGGATCAGAGTCAGGACTCTGAAATCCCCATCACAAGCCAGGTAATTAGAATTCTGGCCTCCAGAGCTGCCCAAGACACACACTCTCTCTCTCTCTCTCTCTCTCTCTCTCTCTCTCTCTCTCTCACACACACACACACACACACACACACACACACAAAGAAAGAAAATAAGATAACGAAAAAGAGGCATGTATAAAGGGATGAACAGAATACTAGACAACAATATCCATATCTGAAACATTCAAACAAACAAGGAAAATTAGGAAGAAAAGTAAGAAGGAGGGAGAGAAGAGAGAAAGAGGAGAGAGGGAGAGAGGGAAAGGAGGAGGTGATGAGAAAGAATTAAAATAGGTAAGTGTAGCTCCATGCTGTGGAATTTTAGAAGAGAAGTTTAATGCAATTAAAAAGAAAGAAAACCAGGTGACTCTTTAAAATGTGTATACAGAGCTAAAGGGCCAGGTCCCTAAATGACTTCAAATAGTCAACCACTTTGCTATCTGCCATGGAAGTCAGAGACTTATTTCTCTCCCACCTCCAGTGACTCAGATGAAACTGCCCCAGGGGCAACTCTTCATCTCACAGCTATTCTCAGTCTGTGGGGCTCTACTGCGATGAGATCCGAGTTAAGCATTTAACGGATGTGTGAACCACCGGTACCTGTCTTATGTGCACCCACAGATTCACTAGACAAGGCTCTTTAAGATACCACCAAAGCCCTCTGTGTGACCACTGAGGTGCCATTTTGCTGTGTAAGCAGAAATGGCTAAAGTTCCTGTATCAGCTTGGGTTGTCCCTGCACTGTTATATTACCCCCCACACACACACAAGTCAGTGACAACAGAACCAAGTCTTCGGGTAAGCCAGAAAATTCCAATCACGAGATAAGAAAGATTCATAATACTGAAACCATAGGGGTGCAGAATGAAAGGCGAGAAGCCATGAAGTTATCCTTTCGTCTTCTTAAAAACAAGCATCGCTATATCCTGAATGCAGAGCATGCTGTTTGAGCTCCATGTTCACCTTCCTCCTAACCAACAATGTAGGAATTTTCAACTCTAGGATTGGGTCCATGCCTGGTGCCCCTTTTGGCTTGGCAGGTTGCTCTCAATACTGAGCTAAGAGAAGCAAACTTGTAAATGAATTGCTCCAGGGTTGCTGTCTGACTTGTGCACTTTCTCTCATTTATTTCATTTTATTTGCATTGAAAACATTACATCTCTGTTTCCTTATAGAGTAGTGTATCAAGAGCCAGTGTATGGCAATAAATTGCTACAGGTATGAATTCCTGACTGATGGAAAACACTCACCACTGTGGTTGTGGGTTTGCTCTGAAATCCTGACTAACAAGATGATTCTCGGGAGGGCAAATGTTCTCTAACATAGAGCCATGAAGCCTTGACTGAATTTTCCAGTTTTAATGCAACTTCATCTTTGTTACCTTCTGATATGTCCACAATGGAGTTTGGACACATTCTTCCAGACATCAGCATTTTATTTGTAGACTTGGATGGATCATGAATTTGCCATGTTAGAGGTCTAATGTGGCTTTTAATTTCTTGAATTACAAAAATTAAACAACCAAAAATAAAAAATGGAGAAGATGGCTCAGCAGGTAAAGTGTTAACTGCTAGGGTCTGATGGTTTCCTTGAGCTTGATGGAGAGAAACCCAGGGAGAAGGAGAGCTCTGACTGCTGAAAGTTGTCCTTTGACCTCTACATATATGCTATGGTATGTGTGCACACGTGCACACATATAAACAAGTTCCCTAAATGTACATACACACACAAATACACCCCGAAATAATGATTAACATAATGATAACAATGACGATGATGATAAAGTCCAGAATCAAAGTGTGTCTAGACTTGATATAAATTAATCAGAAAGAAAGAATTTTTGGACTAGGGAGATGGCTCAGTAGATAAAGTACTTCCTGTGCAAATATGAGGACCAAAGTCTGAATCCTCAGGAAACCAGATAAAGTTAGAAATAATGCCGCTTGTTTGTTTCCTCACTGTTACACAGAGATGTGAGGATTCTAAGAAGCCCCAAGGCCATCATAAGAAACAAGGTGCAAGGCAAGGGCCAACACTCAAGGTGACATCATACCTATGCCATGGCACATGTTTATGTACACACACACACACAGGCCACAAAGTGTGTGTGTGGATTTGTTAGAATATATTTTTCTCTATAATCCTTGGAAGGTTCTTAGAATACGCAAGATTATTTAAATAAAAAACCTCTTATGCTTCTGTCCATGAGGTGCTACATAGCTAACATCTCCTATTACGCTCCTCGCTTTCACTGTAGGTAGTCAGACATTTTCCCTTCCACTTGCTAACTCTATTTCCCATTGCAAAAACAAACAGACAAACAAACAAAACAACAACAACAACAAATGAGTAAATCTGAAGGAAGTTTAAAAAGAAAGAAAGAAAAGTCAACGCATCCATCTACCACTGGCAAAGAGTCTTAAAATGCTGTCTACAGCTAAAATTACAACTGCCATGCAAAGTGAAAAATGATAACACAGATGCTCAATGGGACAGGCCTGTCACTTGAGCACCCACATGCTGATACAGGAGGATTACAAGTTCAAGGCTGGTTAGAGAGTAAGCCAAGAGTATCCTGGGCCATTTAATGAGAGCCTATCTCAAAACCGAAGTCATACAAGGCTTGGGTTGTAGTTCAGTGATAAACACCTGCTATATGTGCTTAACGGCTTGGTTTCATTCTCCAGGAAAACATGCATACATAGATACATACACAGGCACACACACACACAAATATTTTATGAGTAGTAAAAATGAAACTATGCTATATTTTTTCTCCTTTGTTTTGGGGAAGGAAAAAGTCTTCTCTTCCATGACATTATTTTTGTCACTGGGTCTGGACACACCAGGTTTGATAAGACCTGGGTCTGCTGACATCAAACAGAAGACAGATCTCATTCCTCAGACATCAGCACAAAATGATGTAGAAGCCCTGGCTCTGCTCAGCAAGCTGTAGTGCACAGAGCAATATAGCTCATCTGAATCACCTTTAGAAAAGCAAATTAAAGCAGTTTGTATCTGTGGACCATTTTACAGTGTGCACACATACACTGTGTTAATGCACAGCCCCACTGTTGCTGTAATATGGATTTCATGCAGAAGAGAGCTAGGAAAGATGATGTATAGTGCAGAGAGGTGGCGTGATCAAGCCACCGCATCCTTTTCACCCCATTATCACATATTGCGGGACCAACACTATAGCCACCAGCCCAGTAGATGCTTATATTTAAATAAAATTAACTAAAAATCAAATTAACTGTTTTTTGATTTTTAAATCCAAGCATGGAGGCATCTCTTTCTCATCCCAGAGCTGGAAAGGCAGACAGTAGGATCTGCAGGGCATGCATGCCAAGTTGTAGACTAATTTGAGACCCCCCCATCTCAGAAAGAGAGAGAGGGAGACAGAGAGACAGAGAGAAACAAATACAGAAAGAAACAGATACCGAAGGAAGGAAGGAAGGAAGGAAGGAAGGAAGGAAGGAAGGAAGGAAGGAAGGAAACAGTGCCTGAGGAGGTTGTCCTCTGGGCTACAAACACATGAACTCACATGTACACTAACAGCTGCATACACAAACGCACATGCAACACACACTGGTTTAATTAGTGAGTCTGGTGTAACTGTAACCCTAGTGTTTGGGAGGTGGATACGAGCAGGTCACAAATTCAAAGCTTGCTTGGCCTACAGAATCAGCTCAAGGCCAGCTTTATATTTTTAAGACACCATCTCAAAATAAAAAGTAAAAAAGGTTTTGTTGCTGTTGTTGTTATTGTTGTTTAAAGAAAGACTCAGGAAATAGCTTAATGGTAGAGCATTTCATGAACATTTACAAGATCATAGTACCACAATATAAATGACAAGGTAAAAGCAAATCAAATTAATGAAAAACAAGTAAATTGAAACTTCAATTCATTGTAGTCCCCACAGTTCAACTGCTAAGACAGCCAGCCACCATGCTGGACAAGACTTAGGCCAAACATTGCTATCATTACCACGTGACCTGTTTATCAAGGTCAATACCACCTCACTTACTCGAAAGCTATCAGCAGGCTAGGACACTGAGCCTGAAGGACACTTGGTAGAAGCTATGAGTATGAGCCTCACTAGAGGGTCAGTGTTAGTTCTCAGTCCGGATCGCAGATGCCTCCAACCACCTAAAACTACACACCCAGGGTATCCAGTGTCCTCTTCTGACCGCTGTAAGCACATCCACACATGTGTCATATATTCACACACATGCACACAAATAAAAGTTGAAACATAATATTGGCTGGGGATGTCACCCAGTGCTTGCCCAGCATGCACGAAGCCCCGAGTATCTCCAGTTCCTCATGTACAAGGCATGTTGGAACACATCTGTGATTCCAGGCCTCAAGGGGTGGAGACTGGATTATTAGAAATTCAAGGCAATTCTTAACTCTACAGCAATTTGAGGCTAATCTGTGCTGTATTTTATCCTGCCTCAAAAAGAAAAGAGAATAGTTAAAAGCTAAAATGCCAAGTAGCAGAACTATCCTCAGTTGACCACTTGTACCTGCTTGGCATAGACAGTGGTTTCCTCTCAGTGGTGAAGCACTGGAGAGCAACCATTCCCATGCTTTCGTAGTTGACCTTCCAAAGGAGAAATGAAGGGGAAAGGAGAAATGTGTAATCAAATTATAATCTCAAAAATAAAATTTAAAACAATAACAAATTTTCTTAGAGACAGCGTGGGTATGCATAGCTGCATTTAGTCAGTGAAGCTCCCGTTAGTCACTTTTGCTTGCCTTAGACAATCAGACATGTTTCCCACTTGTCTAATTCCTACTCGCCCTCATGGCAGGCCCTTCTGAGGGTCTGTGCCATATAATCTGAGCCATAAGGATTTGCAAAGGAGACCTTGCTGGCAACAGATTCCATGTCACCATGTAGAATTTACTTGGAAGTGAATATACCTATGCAAATAGCTTTACACACACACACACTTCATCTAATTGTTATTAATGCCTCATAGCCATTGGCTGGCCAATTCTAACCCCTTCCTACCTCATTAAATTTAGTGCACATTCTTGTATACTTATATCATTCTGATATATCATGAAAGCCAAGAAAAATAGTCAAGTAGATTAAAAGAACAAGTCTAGAAAACTGGTGACCTGATTTCTCCCTGGCCCATCATTCCTCCTCTGGAGTTCAGCGCCAGTCTGACACCTGCTTTGTTTTTATGACTCTTCAGCACTTTAATGAGTTCCCCCATTCCTCATTAGAGAACACGGTGTTTGGAGCACCAGGTGGTGTCTTGCTAAGACCTTTTTTGTTTTAAATTACACATTTTTTTTTTCCTTAAGGAAAGCTGACATCGAAACTTCTGGCTCTGTATTATTGGCGATTATCCACCAAGATGTCTTGTGTGTGTGTGTTTACTAAGTCTGATCCAAAGAATAAATTTCCTGATAGAAAAGCAGGCTCTTTTGAGCTATGATATACATGGTAGAGGACTGCAGTGGGAAACATTGGAAGGAACTATTGAAAGCTGTTTCCTACATGTTTAAAGTTACTTTCTAGCCTTGTTTCATCCCTGTAAGTCCACAGTATGACACTTGTCAACTTTGCCCTCCTGCTACCACTGTGCTCTTGTCAGCCCTCTGACACAGAGTTCTGCACTGAATTAGCTCCTCACGGAGAAGGTGAGAATCCATCCCTTGGAGTATTGTAGGACTACGCATTCTCATTAGAACCTGAATAAGCCCCTGCTGCCTCTGGACACTGGATCCAGTTTGTTAATTGTGCAGAGATCGTTCCATGGTGGCTGACATATTGCCCTGGTCTGTTGAACAAGAAGCCGTTATTTTCTCGGTTTGATAATCGATGCTCCACTGCACACAATTTCTTTTCAATAAGCCCATTTGCTCTTCCTCTTTGCTTAATTGAACAATAGCAATTACTGGTACACAGAACTAAATGTTAATTATTTTTCTTCTCAGAATTTTTTTAGTTTTCTTTTATTTATTATAATTTTTTCTGTTTATATCCCAGCTGTAGCCCCCTCTCTTGTCCCATTCAAGCCCTCCTACTTTCTTCTCTTCCCATGCCCTTTCCTCAGTCCAGATGTTTTTTCTTTTAATGCTTTTATTTACAAATTGGAAGGCTTTATCATATTCATCTCCTCTAAACCACATTCTACACCTGAATGTGTGTGACAAGTGTGATATATGTGATCTGCAGCAGTGTGGTATGTGTGACCTGTAACAGTGTGATATGTGTGTATGACCTGTAGCAGTGTGACATATGTTACCTCAAACAGTGGATATTTTCAGCAGAGAAATCAGAAATTTTGACAATTGTTCACTTTTGTAATAATTATGGAACATTAATAAAGCATTCTACAAAATCATCAGTGATTAAATGACTACACACATACACACACACAATTACTAAGAAACTTACTCCTCTAGCTTCTAAAATCAATATGAGGTAGGAGAGTATTTACTTTTTATAAAGAACTAATCAAAGATCATTTAATAAAATTTAAGTTAATATTTGGTAGGTGATAGTAAAGCACAGTCATTTCTGAAAACCTGGAAAGTTCAGTAAAGTAGAAAGAATATTTAATCCTCACCCCAGACCATCACCATTAACACTTAGGTGTGTTCCTTCCAAAGGCCCCAGGGTTCTGCCTTCGGAGGATGTGTGCAGGATCTCTAACCTCTAACAGACAGCCAGGCCGGGTGTCCAGCCTCCTCTCTCTTCAGTGTTTTTCTACTTCTGCTGTGATACTAAAGCTTTCATTAACCTCAGCCTTGGATGGGTGGACTTGGGTACCTGCTGTTCTGGTATGGGCTCCTCCCCGCTGGGTGACCCTGAACTGGACTCTGCATCCCTAAGCCTCATCTCTCCTTGCATTCTAGGGTGGTTATGCTGCATACCGCTACGCCCAGCCCACCCCTGCCACTGCCGCTGCCTACAGTGACAGGTAAGGGGCTTCCTTTTCTAGACGACTTGATGATAGCTGGTGGGGGCAGAAAATCTTCATTCTTATTTGATCCTGCTTGAAAAGAAATGCATGACTACTGAGGAAGAAACCCCTAGAAGTTAGGGTCCATGGTGAAGCCTTGCACAGGCTACGTGGAGAGAAGATGGTGCTTAGGCTTTGCACATTAGGAACTCCTTGCCCTGTCTGATGTAATGCTAAGAAAATCTGCCCTGTCCCTGGATAGCTATTTTTCAGGTCTCTTTATTTCTATAACCATGTATCCTTTGTATGCATGCGTGTGCGCGCGCACGCGCGCGCACGCACACACACACACACACACACACACACACACTGCAGTACAACCTTCTTATGGCCTTCTATGTAAAGGTCATAATTCATCTAGCTCACAGAAAGAAAATGAGAGCCTAAAGGTTCACTTCTTTTCCCACATGACACCCAGAAAAACAACTCCCCTCTGCTCCATTGAATTCAAAATAAAGGAATGGGCAGTACATCTGACTTCCATAAGGAGATTCATTGATCTTGGCAGTATCCAGTGCCCAAACTTACAAACATAAGCCAACTTTCATTTGCACTCCACACCTCACATGGAGACTGGCAGCTGAATGTATAGACCTGTATTTGGGAACTGCAAAATTCTGGATGAATGTGTGTGAATGCCTTGGTCCCCAGGCTTTGTTGATGTGATGGTTTCTAAAACAGTTATAGCTATTTCTGTATAGGTGCCTTGTTGAGAGGTGGGACAGTAAACCAGCCAAAAAACAAAATGCGTGTGTTTTCATATTGAATGCGATTTTCTGCCTCTGTTCTCTGAGGACATCAATGTGAATGTTCAGGTGCTCTGCATGCATGAATGTCTGGGAGGGTGCTTATTTTTGTGATGACTATTTTAATTTGACTATATGTTTCATGAATTAAATGATAACAGTAATGATTTGCATGTGTGGCTGAGGCATGCTGGGTCAGACAGGTAAGCGAGCAGGTGAGGTACATGGCCCAAGGGTGAGAACTGTCAGAAGACACTGGGCTCGGGCCTGGCTTGTGGCCATGCAATTCCTCTCCGTTTGGTGTGGTACACTTTTCTTGCACCTCACCCCATTTCTCACAAGAAGAGCTGTCAACAGACAGCAGCTGCAGAATTCTCCTGCAGTTTAGTAAAGCAAAAGGAATCCCTGAATTTAAGATGCCATACTTAGCTTTATGCACAAACTCATCATAAATTAGCTGTGATTTGCTGTCTGACTACACACAGGAATTATTACTGTTTTCTCATGAGCACTTATAACACTTTTTTCAAATTGTAGAGAATCTTCAAAGAAATACAAGCCACTGGCCAGACACACTTATAAATACATGAATTATCCATTTACCCAATCATCCAGTTGCGAAGACACAGGATGCTTCATGTAAATTATTATCTTCAGTATTCTCTGACACTGGATTAGGACAATTGAGAGGGTCAAAAAGGCTAATAAAAATGATGACAATCTTGAAATACTTGAGATCATTCTACAAATGAAAAGGCTTAAGTGTTATTAAATTCCACATACTGAAGATCCACACAGCCTCAATTGTAATGTGGCTCGGCTACAGCCCTTAATTATTTTTATGAAAATATCTCTAGATGCTAAATTCTCAAACGCCCACTTTGTATGTAATTATAATCACAGTAACTTTAGCCTGCTGTATAATTATAAGAATCTTAAACAGATTTATTTCTTGGAGTGTTTATCTTGCTTCTCCTAAGAATAAATACATCTAGCCCCAAGTTGAGGAAAGGTTAATTACAAAGATAGACTTTAAATCGCCTTCTTCAATAAGACTAATGTAGCACTTGATAAAAACAAACAATGTTTAATACTATTCTTAGAGTTACTGAGGAAGCACATCATCTCCACTTGCATCTGCCTGAAACTGTTAAAATTCTCTGCATTGTGAAACACCATATATGTAAATATCTGCATAAAACCCACAATTTTAATATTATTAAGATTCCTCATTGGTGATATTTTCTACTGAAGAAAAAATACTCTCATTTTTTGATTACTAAATCTTTAATAACGACAATTCCCAGTTTAGTTTAATAGTTGCAGCTGAAGGAACCCACTAACTATATCCTTTTCCATGTAATTGGCCTCTTGCTGTTTATTAGAGATATTTGCACATTAGGTATTCTTGGTTGCTGTGGAAATTGATTACTGGCTCTATTTAACTTTGTTGTGAGCAGAATACTTGTCACCTATGGAATTATTCATTGAGGTAAATTCAGTAATAGGTAAATTACCAGAAAACAATCTCTAAAATAGAATTTCTAGTTTGATTTATCATTATTAAATGGTGGTACCTTTATTTTTAATCAATGCAGACAAGGAAAGGGCTTTATTAAAATACAGTCAGGGGAAAATGGGGAGTTATCAGAATATCTTTTGAATCTATACCAAAGATACAGAATCTATCCAGGGCAATGATAAATCACTATATTTTTAGACTATCACATCATCAGTAGTAACAAACTCTTTCTTCCTCATCTCTGGAAGACAGAAAAAAAAAAGGACAAAGAGAAAAACTTCCAAACCAAAAGAAACTCTTTCAGACTTGGAAGGGAAATCAGCAGAGTGGAGAATGTTTGAGAAATGATCCTTGGCTGTCAGTTTCATCAAAAACAAGACAGTAGTACCCCTTACCCGCGATTGGCTCTTCAGGCCTCTCCAAAGTGTAAACAAGTCTGCTGTGCTCCCCTACCCCTGCCAACTGGGAGGATATTACCTTTACTCAACACAAATTATACCCTTATAACATTAAAGATTCAGGAACCCCTTGAGAAATATTGAATGACAGTAACCTCAGCACTGCCCAAAAGGTCTTTAATGGGTACCTTCCAGCTCCCTGTCCATCATCTTCCTAGTTAAATGATCACATACTGACAATCTCAGAGCAACCTGAGTGTCTCTGAGAGTTGACCTACTGAATAAAGACCATCTGCTGCCACCAAGCTTTTCCCAAGCTACAAAGACTGAACTGAACTAGGTAACCTCACGGCCTCATTGATGAACTAAGTAAGGATAGGTGAACGACTTTCCTCGGCATTTTATAAGCATTCGGTAAACACTTGACCTGATCAATTCTTTATTTTGTTAATCTCGCTTTGGTGTAATGGATGCCAGCTGTCCAGACTCTCAAGGAGATTGTTTTCTGAGCTTGAACCAATCAGAGCATGGCGGTGGGGCCTGTGGTCATCTGGTCATTGCATGCTACTCGGTGTTGCTGATGTGTCTGCGGTACGTGCTGGGTTGGACAGGTCCATCACATTAGCTCCGTGAATGGCTTGCTTGGAATAAGCCTGGGGTGAAGGTCTCTCTTTATTGATTGGCTCTTGGTTCCTTGTGTTTTATGGCTTGGTCCTTGTTGCATCTTTCGGCTGTCTGACTGGGAGGTGGGAAGAGGAGAAGATGCCCTGTTCAAAGAATGATGCCACTAGTAGTGGGGAAATATGTGATGTGTATAGAGCATTGATGAAATACTCTGCCTAGAAAGATAGAGCCTGGCCATGCTTGTCCTGCTTGCTGATACTCTAACATTCCCTGAGGATTGGTGCATGAAAGTGTCCCTCCACGTTAGGGAAGAGAGGAGCTAGACACAGACCAATTAGGAAAAAAAAATAAGAACAAAATATTTTACTGTCAAGTTTAACAATACATATGGTTGTACCAGGGACCATTTCTTCTATCAATTAAAACATGATTTTCTTTTCGAACAAATACAATATTTTTTTTAAAGTAAGGCAGTACATAATACTGAAAAATGAGGCACTACAATCTATGACATAGGAAGGAAGATTTCTATCAAGTTTTGTGTAGCTAACAAGGATGTGCTCACTGGAAATGTAGTGTCCACCAGTTGACACTTTTAGGAAATATGTTTATGTTAACATTGATTTTTATAAAAATGTTTTATCTCAAATGTATTTTCTTACATTTTTATTATAATGAGGTTTTTGAGTTGCTAGTACATCTTTAAACTAACCAAGAAAAATGTGCTCTGGAACATGGATAGAATGAAATAGTCACAATTATGTAAAGATACCTTCTGGGTAAGAGGTGCCTATTAAAACTCAACCAAAATTATAAAGCATTTACTTACTATAAAGATTTACAAATTCCAGAGTGGTATTGACATAACAGTGCAGAACCAGGCACATAGATATCCTTAATCCAAGTGAAGATGGAAGCAACAGGGTTTTGTTTTAATATAAACTTCATTTTCTAAGACCTTATAGTTTTAGTGTTTTTATATGATAAAGAAAGACAGTATAATATTGGCAATCCCATATATCTCAACCTAAAATGCACCCAAGCAAAATCTTGTCGTCTTACATACTTATTGGCAACTTCTGAGAGTTTAGAGAGAAATCTCAGAACAAAAAAGCCAAGACAGCTTTTTCAGGCAGCCATGGGGTGTGTTAACCACCATTCAGACCAGGGACTCACAAGCTGAAGAACAGAGGGTCTATTTAAGAGAGATATAGATTAGCATCTTTTAAAAATGTAATAGGCATGTCTTTGGTATCATATTTAAAATTATATATGTGATAGAGGCAGAAATGGAAAGATATGTAGATGGGTAAATATGTTGATGGATGTGAAGAGAGATAGATGATAGATGCATGGGTGGAAAGAAAAGAAAGCAGGAAGAAAGGAAAGAGAAGAAGGACAAACAGGAAAGGTAGGAGAGAGAAGTGAAAAGGGCATCTTTTTTCTTTTCTCCATCTTTTCTCCCTCTTTATGTTTTATCATGAGCAAATATGCAGAGAAGGGAACTAAATTCTTAGGTAAAACCTTCATCTGAAGACTGAAGCAGCTGAGGGACCTGAGTCCATTCCCATTTGTGTAGCATGACCCCTCAATCTGTCTTAGAAGCTATTTTCTGGATTCATATTTAAGATTGCCAAATTTGCATCATGTAAATAGGCAAATTGCTTTATTTAAAATGATAAGGCATAGCCAGGCTGTGGTGGCACATGCCTTTAGTCCCAACACTTGAGAGGCAGAGGCAAGCAGATCTCTGTGAGTTTGAGGCCAGCCTGGTCTACAAAGCAATTTCCAAGACTGTCAAGGCTACACAGAGAAACTCTTCTTTAAAAACAAAAAGAAAGAAAGAAAGAAAGAAAGAAAGAAAGAAAGAAAGAAAGAAAGATTAAGCCATTTTACTTAGCATCTTTTTCTAATTTATATATTATATATAATTATATATAAATACATATACAGGCAGAGAGACACACACACACATATATATGGAAACTTTAGTTCTGGCACCATAAAAAGTAAGTGAGCATACTGATAAAAAGCTTACCATTTCAGGGCTTTTTTAATTATGGAAAGATTATTTCACAAAAATTGTTGTATCATCTGAAATTTGAGGATTTTACTTGTTTTTCTAGCCATACGCTTCTGTTCCAAACCAGATGTGATAAAAATTTCATCTATTCCTGAACATCAGAAACAAGCACATGCCTGTTCTTAGGGACAGATATGAGGCTATGTCTCAAGTTCACAGGCGTACTATCTTCCTGATCCAGCAAAGCTGGGAAAGTGGAGCATGACCATCAACTTTCTCATTGGGGACTAATGAGTTCTGCCCATGCTTCCCTCCACCATGGGGCTACAATGCTTTTCCACTAGGAATGGTCCACAATAGAGAATGATAACATTTGTTTCTTCTTTTGTTGTTTTATAGCCAATTTTCCTTTTTGTCCTCTGCTTTGGGAAATTGCTAAACCTTGACAATTGTGTGGGGGCTTCCTGTTCACACTCTCAATCTTTTTGAGAAGGAAACTATTGGGAAGCATAGAGTGGTGTAACAGAACTTGGTCATGTCAAGCAAAAACGATGCTCCCAGGTCAATGAGGACTGGGAAGCTCACGAGGGCTTACACCAGACCCAAGAACATCATCTGGAATGGCCTAGTAAGATAAAGCCACTGAAGGTAAGAAGTGGCAGTGAGGCTTCCCCCTGTAACCTGCGACAGCAGCTAACTGAGGTTTTCCTTGGTTTTAATTTTAAGTCCTTTTTGTCATTGTGATGAGCAATTCTTACTTTTTTTTTAAACAAAAGATGCTTTTTCACCTTATTATAAGAATGTAGCAGGAATGAGCCACCAGTCTCTATATCCCTTCAGCAGTCCCACTGATGAAACCTTACTCAGAATTTCATTAAATCTCTATACTGAAAGCATATACACATGTGCATGCTCCTGTACATACATAGATACATGTGAGCACAGATTTGTGAATGTACATTGTTTTATTCTTATGTCTTTTTATTTTTATTTTTTGCTTTTTCATTAAAAGTTTTTTTTTTTTGGAAACAAATTCAGTTACTTTTTTGCTTGACACATATTCCTTTTGAGGAAAAAAATTTTAAAAACAGATGTTATTTGTTTCAGATAATTTTAAGATATTTAAAAAGGAATGCATTTCTGAGGAAGCCACGGCAAAATCAAATTCTTTAATAAACCACGTGCAGATAGTACTGCTCTTTGAAAATTGTTCTGATTTGTATCTTCTTCAAAATCACACAATTATGTTAATTCTATTTTCTCCCAACATACCCTTTAAGTTGTCATTGATTTAATTTAAGAACAACTAAGATGATCCTGAAATTGTAAAGAAGGA
This sequence comes from Meriones unguiculatus, assembly GCF_030254825.1. NCBI lineage: Eukaryota > Metazoa > Chordata > Mammalia > Rodentia > Muridae > Meriones > Meriones unguiculatus. The sequence goes on from NC_083359.1 coordinate 44,907,728, forward strand.
AGCAGAAAGGGCTTCAGATTTAGGTCAATGAATGTCAAACTCCGAACAGCAAGGAGCAATACTGATGTTATAAAAGGACTTATTTCCTGATTTTCTCTTATATTTAACTTAGAGACCATTCACACACAAACACATACACAAACACACATACTAAAACACATATGCTAATAAACTAATATACAAACACTCACACATAATCACATACTCCAGCCCCCCCATACACAAACCTTAAATGTACCCAAGTTTTGTCTCAAAAACTAATTATCGTTTATACATAACCTACCATAACTTCTCTAGTGTTATGTACTGTTGAATGAATATGTAATTGAGGTAGTTAAAAAAAAACAGTCCTGTAATAATCTACAGACTGTACCAACAAGGAGCCAGGGAGAGATTAAGGACATTCCAAACCTAACAGACCATGGCTGTCACAGCCATGTGGGGAGCCACTTCTGCAAGTGACAAGACAAGGTATAACAACTCCTTTGGTCATGTCATGGCCTAATTACGTGCTTTTCAGGTTGCAGATCATTGACTTGATGGGCCACAAAAAAGCAAATGAAATCCACCTTTTAAGTACTGCCATCAGGGCCCTACCATGAAAGTTTATGAAATCTTGGATTTCTAAAGGTAGATTAGAAAACTTTGGTGAGAACACAGCCTTCACAGCCTCTGGGTGGGCCCTTTCTACTGCAAATAAAGAGTGAACTTGGTAGATGGCAGTTGTCCTGAGGAACAGAAACAAACACACCCAAAAACGAATCTTTGTTCATGAAACATTTGTAGATGTCTCTCCACAAACTGGGAAAAGTTCCTGCTGCACAAGCATGAAGACCCAAGTTCAGATTCCCAGAAACTGTGAAAACAGGATGTGGCCACATGCACTTATAATCCCTATGCTGGGAAACAGTCAAATCTTTAGGGCTTCCTTTCCATTTCATGCTAGCTGAAATGCCATGCTCCAGCCTCAGTGAAAGATCGTTACTCAACAGTAGATGGAACATGGTCTAAGACTACCCTGCTTTTAGCCTGCGTTGTCTGTGCACTTATGCCCTGGTGCACACATGTACATACTTACATAGGTGCACACACCTAAAATTATAAATCTAAAACCCTCAATTTCCCTGCCACATTTTTTTCCTTTTGGGTGTTTCTTCTTTCTTTCTTTCTTTCTTTCTTTCTTTCTTTCTTTCTTTCTTTCTTTCTTTCCTTCTTTCTTTCTTTCCTTCCTTCGCGATGGTGATTTTTCCTTTCTGTTACCTTTTTCTGACACTAGTTCATATGCTAAACCTGTTATCTTTAGGGATGAGAAGAATTTTTTTCCATTAAAACTCTCTCCTACTCTTTCTAAGAATATAACAAAAGGAAGTTATGACCCTACACCTAAGAGTGCAGGTTGACTTCTTTTCCAGAACTGCTCCTGTTGGCATGTGGCATCTAAGTTTTTTCTATATCTGTATGCAGTGATTTCATGCAAAAAAGTCATCTGACAGAAACGAATGGCTCTTGATGATTTTTCTCCCCAGTGTAGATCACAGTGATGGATTCATCTGGAATTCAATGCTCTTCAAAACTGTAGTGAAGTTCATACTTAATTAACATACAGAATAGTTAAATGGAAAACCACTTACTGTCAGGGGGATGGGATGTTGGTGGGTGAGAACTAAAGAGACTCTTAATTAGCTAGCTCTCTGGCCTTCCATCTAGGCTTAATTTTGCTATGCAGTAATACACAATGTTTAGAAAGATGAAGATTTCAAGGAATTCGAACAATTAAACCCAAATATTCTTTCTCCATAGTTATCTTCATAATTTACCTTGAAATGCTCTAGCCAGAGATGACAGAAGGGGGCCACACCTCTGATTACCTTAGTCTATGGTTGCACCTAGGTGCTATTGTCTCCTCTCTACTCTCCCTTCTTCAGTAACCTCTTAAATGTTTGGCATTTGACCACCTGATTCAATGGATCTCTGGCCATGATTATCATTTAACCCCCAAGGTCATAGGAAGAGAAAGTGGTTCCATGATAAGAGCTTGTCATTGCATAATAAGATGCCATCAATATAAAACAAATATAAAAACATGGCTTCTTTTGATGTCACTGAGCCTTAGTTTTTCTCCTTTACTCAGAGGACAAATCATACACATCAAACTAAGAGTGAGATGAATGCTGTAAATCAATAAGATGGTAGAAATGTGATTAGTTATTTAATTTCTGATTTATTGGGTGGCTTAGAGATGATTCATTGTAAGCACTGGATTGACAGGATGGCAGCAATAAGTTGACTCTCTTTAAATTGTGAGTTGTTTTTCTTCCTGGTCAACTCCAAAATTCACATAACCAAAGCATGCTAACACTCAACAAGATGCAGCTGAGTTACGGTGTGAAACAGGATCTTTTACTTATTGTTCATGTTCTTTAATGTATACTTGTGCTGATCAGTCTTTGCCACTGATATACAAAAGCTAATCACAAATTTATGTTTATGCCAGACAATAAACACAGTTGTTTAATCCACGAGAGAATGTGGACAAGGTAGAGAGACTATCAATCTTCTTCTTGCGGTGTCTATAAAGTGAGAGTGATGGGTGGTCACTAACTTCTTGGCTTCCAGTGAGAATGTACATGGTATTGCATGGAAGCTCTTCAGCTGTTGCCTGAGTTCAGCACTCAGTGTATCATCATCATTGCCATCATCATCAGTAGTGATGTCACTCAACTCCATGAGTGTTTAGTGAGTACAAACACATTTTCTCCACATTCATGCTTTTCCTTGAATGTAGATTCTCTTCTCATAATCTTCAACAGAGATGGAGTCATCTCTCAGATTCTTAAAAGAGACACTCAAGGACAAATCCAGCCTTCAGATCACCACTGACTGCCCTTTTTGAGTGTGACAGAGAGAATACTGTATCTTTCACACTGCTTTAATTTTCCATTAAATCTGTACAAAGTCTATGTGGAACATATATTTTCATTTCTGGCTCCATTTCCCAGTGACAAAACTAAAGCTCTGAAAGTTAAAATAACTTTTCTAATGAGACACAGTTTGTAGTGACAGCCCTGCCTTTTAGATTCTCTGCCTGTTCTGTTTTATCTGAATGGTAATGTAGTTGGAAGTGGGTGGAATGGTAGATGTTGTAGAGATTGAAATGACAGGAGAGGATACACACTGCCTCTAGGTAAGGGAAAGACCCTTAGAGACAACTACCCAACATCCAGAGTTGTCTAATCAGTCATGTTTAGGAGAAACTGGCAACTCTTTTTCTTTTTAATTTAAGCCTTATTAATGCAATGTAAATAAGGGAGTTGTGTCCAAATTAAGTGACTCTAAATGTACTTTCATATATTCATTTTTTAAATAGAGGGTCAGAATAGATCCTATTGGTGCCTTTTCTACTTCATTTGGTTAATTGCCGGCTTGTTTATATATGTCACATCTCATCTATGTATGACATAATACATATAAACCTAAATAATAATAACCACAAAGAAGGCAAACATATGTATCTCACTGGGGCCTGTACATTCCAGAAAAAAAGATTTTAAAAGTGGAGATGGAAAGAAAGGTTGAACACTTATTTCTATTACTTATTGCTATTTCTGTCTTGGGGGGACCTCTGCTACCATCTGCCAGGCCAAGAAACCGACCCACAGGCTGCATGGATTTTTGTTCTCAGCATTTGCAGGACTTTAAGTACACATAAATGTTTTGTTAGGTTTGAAATCTACAACATTGATTCATGAAAATTCACTATGAGCAACACAGATTTAGAGTTTTTAACAATAAAAATATAGAATTAAGGAGTCAAAGAGTGAGGAGCAGACAATAAAACCTTTAACAATAAAGCTTAACACTGGTGTTATTGGAGAACAATCAGTTATAGTCTGGCCTCATCTTCTCATGCCGAAGTCTGCCCTTTAACCTCTATCTGGCTTCTCAAATCCCCTTGAGAAATACTAACAGGCTACTTTGTTCACTTGATACTTAGAATTCAGTGAGTAATTATTTTTGGAAGAAAATTGCAAATAGATGAAATTTAACCTAGGATGGGGAGGAGTGAGAAATAAAGATGATATATAGTAAGCCACAAGACTAATGTAAATATGCCACCAGCTGAGTCAGATGGACTCTGGATGATTGGTCTGTGGAAACCATCTTAAAATGGAAGGACATCTGTGGCTAAAATGATATATGCCATTTCTGTACCATGGACAGTTGAATATCCTTATAATTATCTCTCTCAAGTCTCAGTTATAGCATACCCAAAGAGAAATTCAAATATCTATCATTTTGTTGCAGAGAAACAACTGCAGATTCAAAATGATATATAGGAAATTTCCCTAGAGAGGCACGGATATACTATCCGTGATAGAATATTTCCTATCCCCTATGTGACTGCTGCTGAGCAGAATCTCAGAGGAAGTGAATATAGAGGGCTGGGTTCCAGATAACTGTGCTCATAGTCCACTTTCACCAATGAGCATTTTGCTTCAAATGTCCTGACTCAGTTTATTGATCTTTCATTGGGGTAATCATAAGATGGGTTATAAGGAAGGTAAAATAAATATGTAGGTATGAATGACATTTAGCAGCCTCACATCACAGGCAAAATCTCAGTCCATATTTCATAAAGTCAGGAGTCTTGAGAAGCATTGCTTTCCACACTTGGAATGAAAGATTTACCAGCTCAATGTTGGCCATTAATATAGTGCAATACCCTTCAGAGTATCTATGGGACTCTGACACTGGTCAGCTAAACCAGAATCCAGAGCAGAAGAGAGCCAGTGGGTTGCACTACCCCAAACTCTCCCTCTGGATCATTCAAGCTCAAACCATTCAACAAACCATTCAAATAGACAAGTAGAACTCAAACTTCAGTTCATGTGAAATTTAAGAGGAGAGTAGAAGCAGTCTAAGCTTGAGCTCCATCCACAAAGATACTCATTCAGTAGGTCTTGGGTATAACTTGGTTACCAGAAATATCAGAAGTTCCCTAGGTAACCACCATGTTTATCCGAGGTTAAGAATGATGGCCAGACACTGTCATCTACAACCAAGGTACAGAGCAGTTTGCTGAAAATAAGATGTAAGTGATGTTTAGATGCACGGGTCTTTATGGAGAGAAGAAAACATTTGATGGCTAGCATAAGGAAGTAGCCCATGGCACCAGCCTTCTTTCTTATCATGAGAGGTGGTTCCCACACTTGCACTGCTCAGATCATTTAATTATTTCTGAATTTGTTTGTGGACAACACTTTTTCAGCTACAATTTTCATTCCGTTTTCTTTCTCTGGTAATTTGGGATAAATGGCTTCAGAGAACAAATCCACACATGGCCTATTTAAAGGCATCTAAGTAGAACATTTGTTTTAAATGATCTTTCAGGGTAGAAGGAGCAGAAAAATTCATAAAATAGCACAGCACAGAGTGATAGACACCAATGTGAAGCCCTTGAGAAGTCCAGAACCATTGTTCTACAGGCCACTTCATTGACCTACTCCTTGAGCCTCTTTGCTGCAACATTGCTATTGATCTTATTCACAGTCAACTAATGAAAGCAAAAACATAGAAGGCAGGTAAATATGCAGGCTGGTCACATCTATTTTATGAGCTCTGTAGAAAGGCACTTTGCTAACATTTGATAGGGGATCTTTCTGGAAGGGAATAGGACTGGTTATGTGTACTTGAAAATAAAACAGAATAGCACAGAACTCATGCTCAAATTGGCCATCATTTTTGAAAAGCATTTTGAAAATCCTTCTGGTACTATATGACTGTGTGCCATTTCCTTCTCTTTGTCACTGCTGGAAATGAGTCAGACCTTTGAGATTTCATCTTACTTAACAGAAGTGAGCTAAACCAATTCCTTATAGAAAGTAGGTTATCAGAACAGACATGATCTCTTTTGTTCCAAAACATTCTCAAGAATTCTAAAAATGATACGGGGTAGGCCCAGTTGCTCAAAAGCCCCAAGCAAGAAGATCTGTTGATCCTAGTACCTTGAGACCAGACTGTGTGGTGAAATAGCATTCTACCTCCAAACAACTGACCAAAAAGACCCAATGAGAAGAGAAAGTCCAATAGATGAAGGTTACCAAAAGCAATGGTGGATGGTAGAAGAGGTAGAAGGGAGAAGGAAGGGAGTAAAAGGAAAGATGGAAGGAAGAAGGAAAGGAGTAAGAAGAAAAAGAGAAAGAAAAGAGGCAAGGGAGGCAAAGAGAGAAGAAGAACAAAAAAATACAACATTTTAAGAGTTAAAACTCATGATGCCCAAAGAGCACTCTTAAAAGCAGAATCATATTGCATAAAATTCTGGAAAACTTAAGATCTAATTACTTTACAATAATACCTCTGGGTTTAATTTTACTAGTTTTCTCTATTCTTTCAATAACCATTTAACATCTGTGTGGGTTGCTTTCAATCATCCCAGCTCACTCTACCTAGCAACCTAGGAGTTGGGGTTGCAGCTCAGTTGGTAGAATGTTTGCTTACCATACATGAAACCCTGGATTAAATCCCTAACACTACATAAAACTAGGTATAGGGCCATATGCCTGTAATGGCAATATGTTGGAATTAGAGGCAGGAGGACCCGTTCAAGGTCATCATTGGTTATATAGAATATTCCTTAGAAGGGAACCATGTAGAAGCAACGTATGTTTGTAGTGCCTTATACAATTGGGGGGTATGAGTCAGGCAGAATTTCTTAAATAATACTCACACCCAGCATGCATATGGGAATGATTCTTCTTAGAGCCTACCCTGTGAATGAACAAGGCTGCCATGCTCAGTTATGGCTGAGCTCCTGTTATAGCCACCTTGTGAACAGAGGTCCTTTTAAGTGCTTGTCTGATGCATGCTGGGAATACTGTACCTGAAGGTTAGGCATGCCAAATCTCACCAACTCTTATAAGACAACTCAAGTTCTATACTACATATCTCTTTCATTTTCAGATACATCAATTGTACTCATCAAAACTAGGGTATCTGAAACCCAATAGTTTCTAAGTTTTAAAAAGTTTTGGTCATAATAAAAATGTAGCAAACAACAAAACTTACTTTTATTGTTTTAAGATAGAGGATAAATGAACTTAGTTTTGTCTTTTGATTTATAGAAGACAGTATTCTCAGAGTGTGTATAATTTTGTTAGGATTTTATTGGTTTAGAAATAACTAGAATTTTCAACTGAATGTTAAGTTCCAGGGAATATTCTAGAGGTATCTATCTCTGTTTATATTCAGAGGTACACCTCTTGTGACAGCAATACTCTTTTGATGTTTTATGAAATGCTCAATTGCTGGATGTTTTTTGAAACACTGGAACAAAAGCATTCATATTAAGACTTCCTTGGAAATGCATTTATCTAGGTTCTTGATCCTTATGCACAGTAAAAATCTAACAAATCAGAACCCAGCGCCTCTTTGGGGACTTTTAAGGCATTTAAGACCTTAGCCAATCTCAATGAGCCATTCTAATCAACAGGGTATTGATATTTGTATTTCTAGGGAAATCTACAGTACCTCTGCACTCAAAATACTTACATTGTGGAATGGTTACCATTGAAAATACCTTGAGAGAGTTTTATCATCTTTCTAAATTTAGTAAACCAATGTGAAACAGCATTTTCTATTATTTAAATTTTTCTCTCCAATATGCATCATTACAAAATAAATTGAGAGAGGTTGAAACATTTGCTGTGCAATTGTTAGGATCTGAGTGTAGATTCTTTTGAGGACCCACTTAAAGCCAGACACAGTTGTGTGTGGCTATACTTACAACATTCCTGCCATTCAAGAAAAGGCAGAGGCAGGAGAATCCTTGGAAGCCCACAGGCCAACTAGCCAAGTGTACACAGCTGGAAATAACAGGAGATGCTGTCTCAAACAAGGAAGATAGCAAAAACCAATACCGAGGTTGTCCTCTGACCCCCCATATGTGCATAATGACATCAGATGTCTCCCTTAAACAAAGAATAATATAGAAAGATAGGGGTTCTTTCAGTTGGTGATTTTTTTTTCCATAACCTAATTTCATATAATGTGCTCTTCTGTAATGAAAGTTTTTTTTTTTTGTTGCTTTTTAAAAACAGTTTTGAATAGTATATCAATGTATGGAGTTTTATGGTATTCCTAGTTAGTCCTGGTACACTCTTTTACTAATAATAGTCTTTACTTTTAAAAAGTTGTAGTATATTTAGCATTAAAAACTTGTGTAAGCACAACTTGAAATAGCTTGGACTTAGCCATGTACCCTGGCATGCTTTGGTAACACGCAGTATTAATACCCTGGCACAATAGCTTGAACACGCCCACATCCCAATGCCCTCATGATTTCATTTAAGTGGTCCCGCATGCCTGTTTTGTGATCTTTCCAAGCTTTCCAAGTCCACGGTCCATCAGCACATTTCCTTGCCACACCCATGCAGACGCAGCCCCCCTCCCCACCCTTCACCTGTGCACATGGAACCAATTGCCAGAGAGCACGTTTCCCCCTGAGCGAGCAGTATTGTGAATTTTATCTTCTCTTCCAGAAATCAGTTCGTCTTCGTTGCAACAGATGAAATTTCTTGTAACACCTCTGCAGGTAACAGACATTCCTACTTCCTGATGGTCCCATCTGAGTCTCAATATCCTTTTTTTTTCCTTTTTATCTTCTTCACATGCTGCAGTTTGTCACTGTAGAAAATTTAGTTCTTATAAAGAGAGAAAGAGACCATATACTTTTGAGTGTAGCTGAAGATTTTAGGCTAACATATGAAAACTACATGAGGCGTTTTGCTAACTCTGATGTTTGTATTTCTGATTTTAATAATACCTGGTCAGAAGAGTAAGCTTTGTGGTGAATGAATGCACAACCAAACTCATGGATTAAGCAATATTCTTATAATAAAATACTGACAAAGGGAGCTTAGGAACATGACGTGACTCTTGTCCTTTTTGACAGATTGTATCTAGGTTCATAGACATTGAAATGAAAATTATTTGGTATCTTTATAGAATATGATTGGCCATAAGAGACTGCATCCATAAAGCCAGTGGCATTAGGAAATATAATTACTTCTGTCTTATAAGAAGGGGATCTTCTATCCATTAGCTACAGATCCTCCATTTCCTTTTCTTCAACACATATTCTCAAGTATCAGGACTTAGAGAAAGGAAGGTTTATTTTGTGTTCAAAATCAGGCCATTGGTGAATAGAAATTGCCTAGTTGCATGATATGCCCATCAAAACAACCATTGTCATTTCACTTTGATGTGGTTCACAGCAATTAAATTTGGGATTACTGGATTAAGTGCCTAGATAGTGCCTTAATGAATATTAGACTATCTTTATTCTCTCTCTCTCTTTCTCACGCTCTCTTTCTCTCACTCTCTGCTGTGTGTGTATGTGTTCTTGTATGTGTTCGGGATTGACTAAAGCCTAAACTACCTCAGATACTCACTAGACAGTCTTGCCAATGGATGCTTTTGACGAAGGAAAGTGGATATAACAACATGCCCCAGATGTAAGAAAGCACACGTACCACCCAGCCTTATGCACAGAGCATACATCTGTTACCATTCACTTTTTATCAATGGAGTAGTAAACAAAGGTGAACATTACTAATATTTCAAGCTCTATTCAGAGTCTTTAGAGAGAATTAATGAACTGAAGGACAGAGCTAGGAACAGGCTTCTGGCAGTGCCACACAGGTCTCCACATCTGGGTCCTTTATAAAGTCATTCTCTGCATTGTTAATGGGTTGAGGTTTTGCTCCAAGAGTTACACAAGCTCATTTTCTAAAGCAACTGCTCACTACATTTCCATAAAGCTCCTTTGCTAATGCTGCTGATCTCTCCTCCCCTTCTCCTTAGGTTCAAATATTCAGGCTTCTCTCAGAGATGTGCCATAGCTAACTCTACATTAATGCCTTACACTGGAAGGTAGACTGTTAATTGCATTTCTGAGAGTGGCAGAGTCAGAAATAAGTTTCTGGAGACACAAGAATAACCTCACATTCCCAGAGTATAGCAAGGAAAAGGAGATAGGATAGGAAGAAAGCTGAGTTGGGAGGAATGGTGGTTTAACATGTGGACGCACTTGTTGCAGACTTTCTGCCCTCCCTGCTAAACTTCATGTGTGTTCCAGTGTGTCTCAGGCTCTATTTTGACATCATAGATTAAAAACTGAAAACTGGTAACATAAAAGATAGACTGGACACTGTTCTGTTAACAATTTGTCCTCATGCAACCTTCTATATAAAAGCAACATATAATGCTTGCCTGAGCACACCCTGGCTTGCCCCCTGTCTTGTCTTCTCTAGGGAGGGGGACCCAGTAAATTATTAATGAATTGATTGCTATGAACCACATTTCAAAGATACCACTATTCCTCTGATGGCCATATTAATAATGTTGTGTGCGTCATAAGGTCTCGTTTGAACCAGAGGTTTTGAATCAAGCAGGGAGAAGAAAAAATAACCATATCAATCAGATTCCCTTGCAGTTAGCCTCCTTCCCATACAGAGTCAAAATGAGAAGTCAGAACTACAGTGAAATTAATGTCATCTTGGGACTCTCCCCTTGCAAATTGCAAATCCCTGTGCACCTACTGGATTATACAGCCCACTTGCTTGTCAGAGAAACACCACAGAGGGCAGAGGTATTGTATCCTGGTATCTAGCAGCAACTAGGGCATGACACCAGGCACATTGCTTTTTTGTAAGAGGATAGAAGTATCAGTGAGCTGGGCTGAGGATGAGCTTGGTGGTAGAAAACATGTGTGGTAGGAATAAACCTCTGGGTTCACGTCCCTGCATAGAATTAAAAAATAAAAATAAAAGAAGAAGAAGAAGAAGAAGAAGAAGAAGAAGAAGAAGAAGAAGAAGAAGAAGAAGAAGAAGAAGAAGAAGAATCAAGATTCTTAAAATCTTGTTTTGTAGAGCTTGCTGGATTTTGAAAAAAAATATTTAGAAGGATTGGTCCTTGGAAATGTCTGCAAGTCGTGGGAGATATGAGCACACAGTCTGTTTGTGACTTGGTGGTGATGAGATGATCACTAAACAACAGCAGAGGCAGGTCATGATCTGTGAGCCCAACGCAGAGGGATGCTTTCTATTGGCATATTTTGCAGAGGATGCCCTTACATTGACTCTCTTTTGCTAGCTGTGTGGAGTAGTTGCTCATTCACATTTGTTGTCTGTGAGTCTGTTTGTGTTGTGGGAACATCAATTTTCTCCTCAGTGATTCTAAGTTTTCTGTATTTGGGTTTGTCAATTTTCCTCTGGGTGGGGCATATTCTGGAAGGAACAAATAGAAACTGTCCTTTTAACAACAGGGTATAAGGCTAACTATTGCACTTACCTAGCCCACTTGAACCATCTATTAACATATAACATCAAGAACTTTTCATAGATTGGAGTCTACAAGAGGTGCAAAGGCTGGAAAGGGTGGAGGACATGATTTTTCCTTCTGGGAACCCCTTCCCTCTCCACCCCACACATGGCTCTGTGATTTACTAGAGCAGTTTCAGGATGAACTTATAACTGCACAAGAACAAGATGGGTCTTTTGTGAGAATAGGGGCTACTGAAAAATCAAGTTACTTTATGGTTGGAATTCATTCAAGTCTGTTAGTTACTACAGAGCTGCTGTCACATGCTGGGGATACATCTCCATCCTGAAGTCACAGCATTGAATAAATCAGGATAAGCTATCTTCAGACAGACTTCCATTCTAGTGGAGAGCATATCCCAAATCTTCACATAGATGAAGAATCATAGGATATACTTGTATATAAAGGTAGGCTGGAGATAGTGAGATAGCTCAGTAGATGAAGGCTCTTTCCATCAAACCTGACAACTTGAATTTGATTTCCAGAGTCTGAGTGGTAGGAGTGAACCAAGTCCTCAAAGCTGCCTTCTGAGCTCCACTTACCTGCCATAACACATGTATACCTATACATATGCATACACATGCATGCACACAGAACAACAATTAAAATCCAATAAATGCAAATAAAAGGGATATAGTCAGAACCTCTCCAATTAATCAAAAAGCAGTGCAGGAGAGGGACTTTCAGGTGTGATGTAGCTTTAGCTACCATGATCAGAGATGCTTTCTACACTATGGAGACCCTGAGAGAACACCTGAATCTAATTAAGGAATGAACCAACTGTTTCATCTCTAGTACTGTGATAAAAACAAACAAACAAACAAACAATAGAAGTCACCGTAGGAGTAGAAAGGATTACTTCTGTTTGTGGTTCTAAGCTACAGTCTTTCACCTATAAGATGCCAAGGCTGGAACTCAAGCATCCTGCCACATCACTCCATTATCAAGAGCAAGAAGGATACATGCTATACACTTGCTCTCATCTAGCTTGCTTCAGTCCTGGGTAGGCCAAGACCCCCTTATCAGGTAATGGTACTGTCCACAATGGGCTGGGTCCAGCTCCATCTATTAACAGTCAAAATATCCCCCCATAAACATGCCCATAGGGCAACCTGATAAAGAAAATCAATGAAGACTCTTCTCTCCTTCTCTTGTAAGAATCTAAGTTGTGGCAAGTTGACAGTTGAAACTAATCGTCACACAAAATTTTCCAGTTGAGAGTTCATCAGGTTGAACATACAACCAGTGCAAAGGCTTTGCAACTGGGTATGCTTACTGTTTGAGGAACAAAATATCCAGGGTGGTGAGAACAAGTGTGTATGTTAGAGATATCAGGGCAATAGCAGGAGCTCACAAAGGTAGCTCAGACAAGTTAAGACTAGGAGGCTGTTGAAACCATTTGGCATTTTCCATAACCATTGGAGGATTCATTTCTATCTTATTTTATAACAGTCAGTCAGATATCTTGATAGAGACCAGAAAGTTATATGATGAGAAGAGAATGAAAAAAAAGCCTCCATTGAGACTCTTGAAAGTGTGATGACAGCCTTTAGTGACTCCTCGCCATGATAGAGGCCAGAAAGTTACATGATGAGAACAGAAGAAAGAAAAAAAGCCTCCACAGAGACCCTTGAAAATGTGATAACAGACTACAGTGACTCTTGGCCATGAAATCTGGGGAAGTAGTTGGTTTTGAATAATACTTCCTGGGAGAATAAGCAGGGCATGCTGGTGTGGTTAGCAAACACAAGTTCAGTCCATACTGAATGTGACTCCTGTGTTACAGTCACTTTTCTTATTGCCAGGACAAAATGACTGACCGAAGAGGCTTAAGAAAAGGGGGCTTTCATTTTGGCTCACAGCTTGAGGGTCTAGCCATGGTGGTGAAGGCACAGCAGCAGGATTTTGAGGTCATTGGTCACATTGCATCTAAAGTCAGGAAGAAGAGGAGAAATGCTTTCTTCTTTTTATTGAGTCTAGGATTGCATCCCACGGGATGGTGCCACCAACATTCAATGTGGATCTTCCCTCCTTGAGCAAACCAATATAGAATCTCCCTCAAGGATGTGCCAGAGACTTGGCTGCTAGATGATGCGAGACCTTGTCATCTTGACAATCAATGTTGACCATCACAACCCCCCTCTTCCTCAAGTGTGGTTTGAGAGTTCTCTCCTAGTGTAGAGGGTTACACTGAGCCCTTAGCCCCTGTAACAGCTATCTCTTTTGTGGGTTCTGCTTAATTATACAGGATGCACCAATAACTTGCTGTTATCAAGTGAGTTCTGTGTGCTAGCATGTAATGATATATATATATGTATATATGTATTAATATATGAGTGTACACACACACACACACACACACACACACACACACACACTTTTCCCGTAATAGGGGCTATAGAAAGGGCTCAGTCAGTGAAGTTCTTGCAGCATAATCAAGAACACCTGCTTTATAAGCCCTAGAAAAGCTGGTCCAGGGCCCAATGTTTATGATACCCAACCAGGGGTAAGGAGGTGTCTGTAAAAAAAAAATAGCTAAGTGAAAATAGCAAAAGCTGTTGGAATCATCCACTGTGAAGCAGGTCTCTTAAATAAAGAAGCAATATTTGGCACATCCAAGGCACCAGACTGGGAATGAGCGCTGTTTTCTTCCTTTATTCCCCATTGAGCCTGCATGCATGCACACACCTGCAATAAACTTTCAGATAATATTTAGAAGAAATTGCTAAATTGGTCATTCCTCTAATGGATCCTTCAGCAAGTTCCCTCTAATTGTCCTCCCTGCATCGGAGTGTTCTGATTGCTCAGCAAAGTTGTCACAGAGAAAACTGATTTGTGGTTAATTGGGGTTGTTTCCAGTGGAGTGTGATGTGCATTTTGCTAGAAGTACCAGGTGCAGAGGGAACATGTAAGCAAAGGTACTTAGTAAAAATAATAATCTCGTTTATTGCGAGCTTACTGTGTGTGAGGCACTGTTCCAGGCTTGTGGCATGCAATAACAATAAAATGTACTCATAAAAGTAAAATGTCCTTATCCATTTACCTGGTAAAATTAGGGATATATAGATTACTCTGAATTTGCCTAAGTGGAAGAAGGTGACAGCAGTGAAAACTTAGGAAAGAAGTATCATTATTAAATTCAGAGCATGAGACTTACTTCTGACACTAAGGCCATTCAGACACCCACCCACCCCTCAACTCTGGGCATTAGATTCCTGGGTCCAGAGGAAGAGCCTGAGTCTCAGAATTCCAGCACGTTCTCCCAAGCAGTTTCATAGCAGAGCGAGGCACACACCTGGGAAGTCTTTCTAGCCATCTGTGAGGCTGGTACTGGAGTGTTTTCTGGATATGGCTCTTCTACTATCTTGACTTTGAGGCCCAAGATCTGGTTGGCTCATCTGTATTTCTAAGTCTAAAGAATACAGTAGAATTCATAAGCATGTGGGCTTTTATTGCTGTACAAGCCATTCCATTAATAATTGTAAAAGTGATTGTACTTTAAATATATTGAGATAAATACAAACAAAACTGTATTTCCAACTGTGACTAGAATGGAGTTTCAAACAATATGTAGTACTCATATTTGTGACTGTTGTTCCATTTCTTTGAAACTGAATTGTTCTAGAGAAACAATTTGTTGGCATGATGCCCTCCCTCAACTTCATGTTTTAATGAGTTTCTTCTAAGTAAAGCATTGTGCATGTGTGTGTGTGTGTTGTTGTTAGGGTAGAAGAAAATAACTTGAGGTTCTGAGCCAGAACCTAAGTCCTTCTCACTATTCTTGTTACATCTGCCAGCCTCTGATCTGCTTACATAAGCATAAGGGAGATCAGTATTCCAACCCAGGAAGAGCTCTCGCCTGTGTGCCCCATCCCATGTCCAAGAGGCAGAAGACATCATCTACAACATTCTCAGCCAGTAACTGATGCCTGTTTGGTACCTTACACCCTCATCTCATCCTTATTATACTTTGAAGCCCTGCACTGTCATGATATCTGCCTTTACTTAGAAAAGGTATAGCACAAGAGTATGATGACCAAGAGTATGAGCCGAGTCCAAGGATCCTTAGCTACCACGCCTCTCTACTCCTCAGAGGGAGATTATCAGATCACAGAGCTGATGAAGGACACAAACAGTTGTTTGTGTATCTTATGCTGCTGTTGAGATGCCCTCGTGATTTCAAAGCATGATGGGAAATTTCTACTAGCTTTTATTACAGTGGTGTTAATAAAAACCCTCTCTTTAGAAAGAGGGTTTCTAAGAAGTTGTCTTGAGTGTTTCTGTGTCTCTTCTTATCAGATGAGGCATTCCTTTCACAGTAACATATTACAAGGCCCAAAGTGGGACTTATTGTGTCTTCCTAAATGGCTGGCTGTTGTTCTGCATGGTAAATCTAGAATCAAGGTTTTTCTTTCACACCTGCCCCAGTGAGATTCAGACCAATGCAAGGTTTTAAAACTGTACCTAGAGGACAGGAAAATGATTCTATATGATTTTACAGGGACATGAAGTCCAACTTCCCTACAGGATTACAAAGGCTTTCTGAGAAGACACTGTCATGTTTAAGTCTGTAAGATAAGATCTTACTCTGTTTGGCAGTAGTGTCCCCTTTGCTTGCCTGTTTTTTAAAGTGAGAACTAGTTACTGGTTGAATTAAAAATAATAATGTTCCCAACTCTTATCCTGGAAAGTGAATGGATGATGACTGAGTAAAGGAAGGAAGTAACACTGGATACAGGAAACAGACAACCTCAAAGGCCACATGCCTTCTGAGTGCTTTTCTTTTTCCTCTAAGAGAGCCATGCTGCCTATAGCTCCCTTCCCCCTTCCAGTCCCTGGGAAGAGCAGAGGGTATGGCCCAGCCAAGCATGAACTTGTTCAGGATCACAGGTTCATGCTGTGTTATCCTCTTCATAGAAGGGAGTTACAACTCAACAATGCATTCTGGCGATGATGAAGCAGGCCATCGAGCTTTCTTTTTACTGTTTCTCTCTTTATTTTGCAAAGCCCTTGAAATTCATCAGATGAGAGTTATCTAATAGGAAAAATATCTGGGTGGAATAAAAAGGTCTTCTGCACAGTTTAAGTCTCCACCTACTCCCTCCTGACTGCCTCAGATAGTGTCATCAAGAATGGGCACTGTGATGGGCCAAGAAGCTTGTTAAACTCTTCACTGACACAATCGGACTGTCTAGGAAGGCCACACCATTTTGAAACTTCATCTCAGAGGGAAGTAGGTTTCACCCACCTTTCTGCCCCACAGGGATTCTCCCAGCTGTGGGAAGGTGATGCAGAAGAGATCACAAAAGACTCTTAATTGAAAAGGAGTGAAATTAATTACTTACTATATCCTTTGAAGAAAACTGTGAAATTGCTGTAACCCCTCTTAATCTACCCACATAGGCACATCAGATTCCATTAGCACTCTGCTTGTCCTATCTAGATTTTTGAAAGCATTAACAATAAGTACTATTTATATGTCTCAGTAGGACTGGGAAAACATTTTTTAAAATACATGGATTCAGGACTGGGAAGATGGCTGGTTGGATAAAACACTTACCATGCAAGTGTGAGCATGGCACAAAGAATCCCCCAGCATTCCCATAGAAGCCCTGTGGTGTGGCAGCCAGGCACAAGCAAGCTGGTTAGCTAGACTAGCCAAATTTGCAAGCTCTCAGGGTCAGCAAGAGACCCTGCCTCAATAAATAAAATGTAAATCAATCAAAGGAGACACCTAAGTTTAACCTCTACCCTCATTTGTACATCCAGTATCAACATCTGGCATTTATGTACATCTGGCATTACGTACACACAAAATACAAATACACATGAATACAAACACACACACACACACACACACACTGCACATATATATGCATACAAATAAAAATACAAGTTCCTGTTTCCCATTCAACAGATAGAAGAATCATTCACTTCACTGTAATGTAAGCTTGAGTTCAAGTAGAGTAATTGAAGCTACAGCTGTCACCTCTAAATTAGGGAGATAAGCATTCCACAGCAGTCATAAGCTGGTTGCTATAAGGACCTGTGAGTGTATTAGAATAGAATCTTTCAGCTGCCTCTGAAAGCAAAAGTGCAAGAGGGCAGTAGTGAGAGGCCAGCTTGTGCTATTCCGTGTAAGAAGCCTTGCGTCCTAGTGTTCTCCATTCTCTGTGGATGATTTAAAAGTGTATCAAGTTGGTTCTTGTGCATTTCACGTGCAAATTTGGCAGAGTTCAGATAAAAGCACACTATTTTGGAGTAGGAAGGATGTGGAAAGAGTAGTCTTGTCTGACTTAGAAGAACAAGGACAGTAGAAAGACAGAACTAGGATATGGAGGTCCTTGACTTTCTCCCTGAGGACTTCATGTTGCCTCTCTGTTTTAACTTGAGGCCTTATGGCTACAGAATATGATGCGCAGCCAACAAAGAAGGCATTCATTATCTCATGTTCTTCTTTCTTACAAAGTTTTAGACTTTGTGACTATTTGTCTAGTGTGTGTAATACAGCAGGGCTGCAACGCTCCACATTACATTTCAAGAGTCCCCAGATTCTATTCTTATTTTTTGCTATCCTGAAGAGTTTTGAATGTCTGTCAGTGGCTAAGGAGAATGTTTAGCAAATATATCCTAAAGAATCTAGCTACTGATAGAATATACAGTATTGTTCTGGGGAGCTAGCTGAATGGGGAAGAGTGCTGTTCTGTACCTGTGGGGACATGCGTTTAAATCCCAAGCACACATGTAAAATATTAGACATGGCTGAATGTGTCTGTAACCCCCTACACTAGGGAGTTGGGGAGTCAAAAAGACAAATTCCTAGAATTCATTGGTCAGCCAGCCAAACCAGAATATTTCAGTGAGTGACCCTGGACTTAAGATAATAATATAAAGAATGATAATAGTAAACACACACACTATATATATTAAAATTAAGAAAAAAAACATAATATGGGTTTAAGCATCTTTAAAATCTTGATTTTCTCCTCCTCTTCACTCTTTCTCATATAAGCAGCCCATGTCCATAGAGCAGACACAGCCTCAGCCTTATGTGCCTCTCTTACCATGAGGGGAAAAGGTGAACAACTGTGTAGAAAAGTAAACAAAATTATCAGAGATGCGCCTTATAGCATGAAGGGTAGACAGGGCTGGAAAGTAGGCTTCAGGAAGGGTGGTTGGAGGTGCCATTTGGATATTTAATCCAAAACATAAACTTTATAAAGAAATGGTTCAAGGGGAAGAAGGATGAATGGTCAGGTACTGAGCTGAGTTTGCCTGTGTTTAAGGACTGTCAATGAGACCTGAATGCCTAGGACACAGAGACGTTGGGCTACATGGGAACAAATTATGGGCCAAAAGAGGAATAGAGGCTATGATTCCAGAACCCGTTGAAAACTGCTGGGGAGGGGTGGGATTTAGCAGAAGAATAATGAAATAAAATTCATACAAATGTGCATTGAATTAGAGAAATAGATGGATGAATTAAAACCAAAGAATGGATGCGCAGATTATGTGAATTTGAGAACTGTAAATGGCTTTTTTATTTGAAAGGATTAGAGGTGGGCAAAGGTTGTTGAGTTTGATCGGGAGTCTTCTGTCCTCATACTGTATGCAGAGTACAGTGAACATACTTCATATTTTCTCAAGATTGCTGGTTTGTTGGAATTGGGGCCAGGAGAGCCTCATGGTCTGAATATGTCCTTGTCCAGTTTTATCAGAAATGGTAGTGTAGAAGATAACCTCATTCCAGGTCAGAACCTAACATGGCAGTCATAAGACGCGTTGCCCTCACTCTTGTGAAGGTCCCTGGTAACTGCTTCTTTTTGTTCATCCTGTGCTTACCCAGCTCTGAGGACATTGGGTGTCTATGTGCATGGCATGTTTGCTGAAGAACTGCTCAAGTCCCCATCTTCCCTAATAACCTTGTGTCTAAATTGTCCTGTCACACAAGGGCGTGTTCAGAAATTAGCATTTGAAAAGAAGCTTCCTTGCTCTCTGTTAGAGCTGACATGGTCCCTTTTCCTCGGTGGAAATGAAATTTATTAATCATCATAAAACCATGGCATTCTGAAGGTAGAGGTCACCCTGAGGAAAACAAGAGCCTTCTCATTTGGGAGGAACCATTTGGGGCTGCTGTATTTTCCTCTGTCTTGGAAGAGAGTTTTGACAAAATGTTACCTTAGATTTTTTGCAAAGGTTGAAGCTATGTCCAGTATTAGGATACTAAAATAATTAGAGAGGACTAAAAGGTTGAAGCTGTGCTTTCATTCAGCTCATTCACAGGTCTCATGACAAGTGGACTCTTATGTACATGTACAGTACATGTGCACACATGTGCCTGTGTAAAGGAGGCCAGAGGACAACCTCAGCTGTTCGTCCCCAGCATAGTACACACTTATTTTTGTTTTTTCATGATTTTTTTACTGACCTGGAACTTGTCAAGTAATTTAAGCTGGCTGGCCAGGAACCCACCAGAATCTACCTCTTCAGTGCCATCATACTTACTATTTTTGAAAATATGGTTTGGGGAGCTCTAACTCAGGTTCTCATATTTGCAAAACAAGCCCTTGAACAACTCAGCTATTTCCCCAGCCCAGAGTGGACATTGTTGCCCCAGTAAATCTATTCTCAAAATTAAAAACAAATTGTCCTAAACTCCCATCTTCACACTCCCTTTGCAAAACTCTGTGAGCTGCTGCTTAACATGCTGCTCTGGGATTCCTTTGCATTTCTTCTGTTAAAGTCACCAAATTTGCCAGGTGACCAAATTTGCCAGGTGAAATGTTAACAAACAACCGAAATCGATAGAGTAAAACCAAATGCCATTGTCATGTTAGCATATCCTGATGCTTTGACCTTGCATCTACTACTCCTTGTAGGAAGTGGGCTCTCTGATCAAATTTGTATTTATAATGAGTAAAGAGACACAAAGGTGTTTGAGGAAAAGAAAAGGGAACACAATCTGACCATTTGTTAATTTCAGAGGAAAGTGTGCATCTGAACAGGATTCATTGCAGCAGCACTGCTGAGGCTCGGCGAGCCCGGGCTGGGTGCTGGAGATTAGCCTAGGAGATTTCAGCTCCTTGCCATTGGAAACAACTGGAAGGATACAGGTGTTGGAGAGGGTCCATGGGATGTTCCAGGAGAAGTCAGATTCATCTGTTGTTTTGTCCATCTGGAGTCTGAGACTTAAAAAGTCCTTCATTCAGTTTATCTCCCCATGTTTTACTGTGTGAACCAAGTCAACTTGCTGGATATATTCTCCTTTGGAAACCAGGAAGGCAAGAACTGGTGCCTTGACCATTGACTACTAGACTTGCCACTGGACCTGAATGAGTCTGGCACTTGGGTCATCTCTTGCTTTTAATAGACTCTGAGAAAGGTGATTAGAAGGAGAATATGGAAAAAAAAAGAATGGAATTAAGTGCAATCAGCTAGCATTTCAAGAGCACAGCAAAGAATTTCGTCTGGTTGATAGTATAAATAAATCCATTCATTCTAAAAAAAAAAAAAAAAAAGTCAAAGTCAAAAGCCATTGAAAATGCAGAGATACCAATAAGTGGGGCTGGGACATCCTATGTCTTCCATCTTCCATCCTCCAGTTGCTGTAAGTGTTGTTTGCTAAGATAGCTTAGCCATGCCCGCCCCAGCTCTAGCACCTGGCTTTCTCCTAAAGGATGCTACTTCAACTGAGTGCCTAATCTCCCACCTAACAGGAAAGTTTTCAACTGGCATTTGTATTGCTTGTGCACTAAATAGCATACTGACTTGCCTTTTGGGGGAGATTGGCTTTATTATGCAACCAACAGAATCAGAACAAAGCCAATGTCCAGCTCACCATTCCCTGCTCCCCTCTTTTCTCTTGTTATGCCTGCCTCTTTCTCCTTCAGAGAGTATCCTCTCCGTAAATCACTTGTGTTAGAGTCTCCAAGTTAGACTTGCCTTCCAGAAATCCTTTTCTAAGTTTGCAGTCATGCATTGATCAGTATCAAAATCTCACTGATCAAAGTATCTCTGGAAAGGTCTCTGGAGATGGGTGTCAAACAAACAAGGACATGCCATATTATGGATCAACTGTGCACATTGCCTGGGGAGGATCAGAGGTCTGCTCTAGTTCTGTCTGCCATGTAATCTACAACCCATGAAGTAAACTAGAAAGTCACTGGACACCCAGTACACTTGGTTTCCACCCCCTGTTCATTTTCATTCCAATGCCAGCCCTTTACGCCATAGTAGGTGAGGAAGAAAGACAGTAAAGATAGAAGAAATAACAAAAGTTCAGGAAGCAGGAGTAAAACACACTGCTCCAAATGTTCCTATCTTAAAAACTGGGCCAAGGAGACACGAGCTGCTTCGATGCTAAGATCAAAGCCAAACCAGGCTATGATTTCTGAGTGGGGCTCAGGGGCCCACAGACCCTTCACAGTGTCTCATCTAAGTACAGCTGTTCCTTGGCAATCTGAAGCAGTAGACAGTAGTTGCACAGGCAGATCACTGAACCCTTTCTGATGTGCCTGATCTCATTTGCTTGGAGACAGTCAAATCAGATGCAAAGACATCGACTCATTTCCTCTTCAGCATTAAATTCTGTCTAGGAAACTGGAATTCTCAAGACTAATCTCTCTAGTGTTTGCTTCCTGCCTGCCTCAAACTCTGAAGTAGCTACACCACAGTGAAAGAGAATGTGTGTGTGTGCATGTGTGTGCGTGTGCACACACACACACACACACACACAGTTACGTGCCACATCTATGCAGTGGTCCGCTGAGATTTTAACAAGGATTTCGTGGTTTGTGTAAGTGTAACTTTGGATGTTTCAAAGACAAAATCATGTAACAATGCACTTCTCAGAGTGGGTCCCCATCATTAACTTGCACAGGACTGTGTATGGAATACATCTATAGGACCAGCTGTGTTACATGGACCACCACGCCCAGGCTGAGCTTCTCAGTCTCCTGCGGTGGAGGGGGATGTTTCATGTTTTAGGATGAGGACAACCCCTCCGTGTAGTGTTGGTATTCTGTATCTTGCTGCTGCAGTATAACTGTACATCTGGACCAATGTCACCTCTTCCTTCCCTTGCAGTTACGGACGAGTTTATGCTGCCGACCCCTACCACCACACACTTGCTCCAGCCCCCACCTACGGCGTTGGTGCCATGGTGAGTAGCAGCTCCTCCTTGTCCTCTGCTCTTCCTGCCTTCCTGCCTTCCTCCCTTGCCCTCCCCCCCAACCCAAGCTGGGACCTCAGTATGGGCTGATGGTTGAAGTCCTCTCACTTTCCCTTAATTGAATTTGTCTCTTGTGCTAACAGCAGCTAAAATGCCACATTAATCCTCCCAGTAAACTTGATAAATGTCTTAATTTCTTGGCAATGTAGTGCATGTAAGTTATTATATTTCTAATTTTGCAAGTCTCACCTAGCGAGCACTTACCTTAATGGAATAATTAGTCATTTTGATAATTAAATCCATCACTAACGGAATGCAGTGTCAATGCAGAACTTTTTTTTTCTTTTTTTTCCCTTCCCTCCCGTGCTGCTCATTCACATAGCCCCAAGGTTCCAGCCCCAGCACAGACTTCAGAGGAGCTAAGCTGCACACTTCCAGGCCTCTGCTGTCAGGCAGCTGAGCATCTGCCTGCCTCTCCTCCCCTTTTACAATTCATGTTTAAAGTCATAGTCGCCCAGGAGAGAAAATAGACAGAGGGGCACACTTTGTGTGTGTGCCTAGTACATAAGAAATTAAGGAATCAGCTGGCTTTGGGGGTGATCTTGTTCTTTTTTTTTTCCTTAGGGGGTGGGAAATCTGGGATTTTGTTTTTTTGTTTTGTTTTGTTTTGTTTTTGGGAAGGGTAAGGGGGAGGGCAAAAGTGGGAGGCAAGGGAGGGGTGAATTTGCCTGTACTTGTTCAAACTTCTATGCACTAAAACTCTTGAGTCCAGTAAGACATGCCCATCGCGTGAGAGCATCCGCGATCATTACAGCGCCTTGGCATGCAGTCTTCTGCTTGAGTTGAGAATATCAGTCCTCTCCCAAAAACTCGGTCCCAAGGGCATTCATTGGAATCGCCAATAAGTATAGCAAAAGGAAACGCATAAGTGTCACCTCATAACCATAGGAAGCTATGGCTGGACAGTTCCCTGGACCCTGGGTCATAGAAACCCAAGCAGGATTAGAAAAGCCTACCTTTGTACATAAGCTTAATCACACCCAGCAGTGAAGCTGCTCCACCCCCACCACAACGTCAGAATCCATAGGTTGCCCACGCAAATCCAGAAGCCGGCTTTTATTTTTATCTCAATGTGGCACTCCACAACCCTGCTTCAACACCTAGGCCATGTGAAAAAAAGCAGTGGAAAAGAAAGCCGGATTCCTACCTTCGATAAATCGTCTAGTACCACCTTTGAATGTAGTTAGAGCTTCTCCCAGTGGAACATTCTATCAATTAATCCATTCATCAAATAAACTAACCAGCACAATGAGCCAGTTCCTACCCATCCACCTTCCCATTTGTAAACCGTAGTCCTCATAGCTGGTAGGACTGGCAGGTCCAATTCAATTTCCTGGAAATTATATTTTTTTTTTCATAAGGAGTTGTAGAAGGAGGTCAGGACTGACCATACTATTAGATTTCTGAAAAGATCCTGGGATGGGGTAGGGGGTGCCCTCTATTTTGGTGGGTTTTAAGTGTATTTTTTTTAACATTAGTCTTTTTGATGATCCACATGTTACAAAGGAAACATGTAAAAAAACACACCCCTCAAATTGCTTTGTTTCAGAATGCTTTTGCGCCCTTGACTGATGCCAAGACTAGGAGCCATGCTGATGATGTGGGTCTCGTTCTTTCTTCATTGCAGGCTAGTATATACCGAGGGGGATACAACCGTTTTGCTCCATATTAAATGACAAAACCATTAACAAACAAATAAACAAACAAACAAACAAACAACCTTCCAATGTGGGGAGAGGAAGCTTTCCGAGGCCTGAGTGTGGTGACACATGCAGTAGGACATCACTTTAGCAACTCAAAGAAACAACAACTAAAAATTAAAAAAAAGAAAAAAATTACATTTTTTATCTTATACCTCAGATATTTTGTTCTGTGTATTTTAATATTGTGGGTCTTTGGTTTCTGAAGGTTTTCATAGTTCAGTTGCTGGCTGTAGGAATTTTTGTGGTTGATCTAGAGAGAGGCTAGATATGAATAAAACCGATTTAGGGCCATATCCAGAGTGCTATATTATGTAAATGAATTATATATGCTGAACATGAGGCTACTGGGGTTAAGCTGTCTGGGAAGTCATTCTTTCTGCATCTGTTTATTTTATTCTGTGAAAAAGGGAGGCTGGGAGGGGCTTAGGGGTTTGGGACTGGGGTTTGGCTGGAAGAAAAAATTATATATATATGCATATATATATACATATATATATGTATATATATATAGTAACTGATGAATCTAAATGACCCACTGCACCAATGATCATAAACTTAAGGTTCTAAGTTACTCCTGGCAAAGCCAAGCCAAAGGCCATTTTAAGAATCTGCTTCTCATAGCACTGAGATTGGAGTTGAAGGAAGCTGTGTAAATCCACCCTCTTACCATTCCACCCTCAGTACTCAGCTTCTTACCTACCCACTAGTTATTTAAGCAAAGACTACTAGTTAGGCCATCAATAAGCATTCTTTTTATATTTCTTCCAGTATGAGAAATTATTGATATCACTGCTGACTTTTATATTATGGGAGGGAAAAATTAACATTAATAAAAAGGTGATTAAAAAGCACTGTTTCTATTTTTTTCTTTTTTTCCAAAAAAAAGAAAGTAATAAAAACTTAAATTCTTTGTACCAGTTAAAATATGTATAAAATTTACATCTGTGCAGTGGAGTTATGTTCTAGAGACAGTCTCTGAGGCTTTAGTTTTAGCTTAGTAGATTAACTGTTAGAGACAGACGTATAATTTTTATGGAATTACATGATAATCATATCTGGATTTATAGTCGCATTTTACAAGTATCGCAATCATTGAATAGAGATAATCACGGTATTTTCATCAGCTTGATACTTTTTGAAAACATGACTGCGCTGTGAGCAACTTGCAATTTTTCAGTCTGTGAGAGCCTGCCCTTCCCTCTCCCCAGTGTCCCGGGGTTATGTTCAACTGGTTTCTTTACTTCTGTCTCCAAGGCCCAAGACAATTGCCAGAAGGAAACAAAAACAAGGCAAAAAAACACCAAAATTTCTATCCCTCCCCAATGAGCAGTGTCTGCCCCATCCTTTCTTGGAGCAGGGCCAGAGTGACACAGCCGAAAAATTGCAGCTTGTGATTTTCTTCTGTTTGAATCCCCCCATGTTGTCCTGTTTACAAGTTAATCTAAGTTGGGGTATCTGTCATGGGTCTTCCTGTTTTTGTATTTAAATTATAAAATATCAGCAAGCTGTTCCCTGAGTAGTGTTCCTGCCTGTGTGTGCAGTGCAGGCCCCATGGCACGCACTTTAGTAAGTTATCAATTCACGCTGTGAACCTGCCAATCTGCTGTAACAACTCTGCTTTAAAAATCAAAACCAAACAAAACTTTAAAAAGAAAAAAAAAAAGTGTTTGTGATCCAGCTTTTCCTCGTCATCCTACGTGCATGCCCGTAAGATCAGTTGGATATTAAACCATCAATAAAGTTTCATGAGATTTGAAAACAAAAGTTTTTTGTAGCTTCGATATCTAAGACAGATGATGATCATGGCTTGGGAGAGAAAGAAAAGGCAAGGGCGAGAAGGGGGAGGGGAGAGAAACTGCTGAACTGCTGAGAAGGGAAAGGTCTAGAGACTGGTTGTCTTTCACCCCCTTTTGAGCAGGGAGAGATGGGCCTGAGGGGGACTGCTTGGCGGCATCCCTTGAAAGTTCTCATCCCCCACCTGCTACAGCGGGATGACCTGGTTGATGTTATCCAACGCAACAATCTCTTATGATGCTGTGGCATTCGACCCCAGAGGGGATAAAGATAGTAATAGAAAAGGGGCTGCAGAAGGATCAACAGATTCCTCCCAGTCACCCCCGCTTTCCAAGCCCAGAACCTGCATTGTGTGTGACATCACAAACATGGAATTCTTACTGTGCTGGCTAAAGTAAAACTCATTTGCAGTTTTGATTTTCATCAATGAACTGTACTTTCCCCCACGACTGTATGTAGTTTTAATAAAATCATTTAGAGCAAGGGGGTGCCCACCGATGTTGCAGAATCTTTTGTCCAGGCACCCCGCTGAGCTGCCGATAAGTCGTTTTAAAATGTCATGTCAGAGGTGTAAACAAACATTTTGGATTTTTTAAAAAACAGTATTTATTTGGAATGTTTTCATTTATCTAAATAACTATTGCTATTATGAATTATGGAAAAAAGATTAATGTGGCATATAGTGACTTCTTAATACACATCACTCAATCTGCAAACCCAGAAAATGTGTATATCTGTCTTTAGAAATTAGTGTTTATATCACTTACAGTGGTTTGTGAATAAAGAAAACTGGTTTGTAATATCAAAAAAATAAAAGCTTAGTCTGAAAAGGTACCTGTAAGTTTGTGTTCTGAGTTCTTCTGCCTCTGTGGATTTTTTTACAGGGTCAGTTTTACACACACACAAGCTCACCCACAGCCACATGCCTGTCAGGGGTCGGGAGTGGGTACCACCAGGTGGTCAGGGTGTGACCAGGTGCTCCTGAACCTGCTTTGCTCCTCTGGGTCAGATCCTCCCCATTTTATCCCACAGTCGTCTATTGAAAGAAGTCCATGACCCACGCGGGGCTGAGTAAGAAACAGTTCACCACACTTCAGCCGTTCTCCAGCATAATACAGTCTGCGGTTTAACCACATTATCGGCACACTGTAAATTTCAAATACACGTAATTAGGCAACAAGTTGGGGGCATTTGTAAGGAAACCCGAGAGTTCACACTACTGGCTGCTTGGGATGAGTCGGGAAGCATGTTGCGCGTTTTGTGTTTTTTTATTCTATTTAATTATTTAGGAATCCCCTCAGGGACCTAGAAAGGTAAAGCAACGGTGTCTGTGGCCAAGTCTGAGGACCTGAGTTCAATCCCTAGAGCCTACATTATAGAAGTCACCGAAACAAGTTGTCCTCTCAACTCTGTACTTGCACTCCAGCATACACGCACATCTACACACACACAAAATGTACACAATTGAAGAAGCTGGGCATGGCAGCTCATACTTGCAAGCCCAGCCTTGGAAGGACTGTCCTCAAGTTCAAGGCCAGTCCGGGCTATATTGTGAAATGATACCTGAAAAATAAGTTGTTTTTAAATGAGAGAGAGAGAGAGAGAGAGAGAGAGAGAGAGAGAGAGAGAGAGAAACAGAGACAGAGACAGACTGTGAGAGAGCACGCATGTATGTGTTTCATGTGACACCAGAGGCTCTGGATTTCCTGTAGCTGGAATTACAGGTATCAAGAGCCCCCTGATGTGGGTGCTGGAGAGTAACTCAGGTCTGCTGCAGGGGCAGTATGCACAGAGCCTTCTCTCTATTAAATTACTTTTAAAATAGAAAGAAATCCTTCATGCTTAAACAATATACCCAATGTAGTTACTTGAGAGTATCTTAATGCTACCTCATGTAATTATCTTAACAAGCCGGTCAATCAGAAAGCATGCAAAAGTTAAAAAGATTCCAATAAAAGCTAAACCATAGCCCTATCCTACGAGCTTTTTACCCATCTGGTCTAGGTCCTGAAAGCATGTACCTCCTAATTTTGTGGAATATGAACATAAGAATCAGTAGTCAAAGATGTGTGTGTTCCTCCAGAGGACCTGAGTTCATTCCCCCAGATGCCTGTAATTCTAGTTCCAAAGGAATCCAATGCCTCTGACATCTATGGGCACTCTGTCTCTGTGTCTGTCTCAATGTCTCTCTCTCTCTCTCTCCTCTTGTGTCTCTTTGTCTCTGTCTCTACCCTGTCTCCCTATGTCTCTGTCTCTATCTGTCTCTGTCTGTCTGTCTTTCTGTTTCTCTCTCTCTCCCTCTCTGTCCACTAGGACAATGTCACACTAACACGAAGCTCAAAGACTTCCTCTCTAAGTTGCGTCTGGTGAGTTCATCACAGGAGTAAATCCTTAGGCTCCTTGGTAGCAAAGAGCAGCACCTGTGGAAGGTACCATCCTCCAGGGGCCATAGTTATCAAGGCTGTGCTCTACTTCCTTGCATGCCAAGACTGAAGAATGTCTGTCCTCACACGAGCTTGTGCA
Organism: Meriones unguiculatus; assembly: GCF_030254825.1. Lineage (NCBI taxonomy): Eukaryota > Metazoa > Chordata > Mammalia > Rodentia > Muridae > Meriones > Meriones unguiculatus. The sequence goes on from NC_083359.1 coordinate 44,936,357, forward strand.
CACGCATGTACACAAGCACATGAACCTCCATATGAAGTGTGCTTTCCCCCTTCCTCTCCACAGTCTGCGATTACTTTAATCAGCAGTGAAATAAAAACCAAAACATGAAGGTAATAGCCCCACGCGAGCAGAGAGGAAGCAGACATTGGGAAATTTACAGATGTTGGTTTAGCGTGGGATCTTTCACTTTTCATTCATGTAGAAAAAAAATGCATGTGCACAGAAATATGTGTTTTTATATTTGGAAGACTTGTACAAAAATTCTCCAAATCTTTTCTAAAGAGTGTGAAATTTCCATCATACAAACTGCTCAAGATTCTACCTAATGGTTCCTCTGGAGTAGGGGCCAGCTCCTTACAAGGCCCACAACAGAGCCTTTCAATACACAGGTAAAACTCTGCTTTCTCATTTCTGATGTTTGCAGTTCCAGGATTGGAAATTTGCATTTGACCAGCAACAGTTGCCACTAAGCACTTTAGAAGTGTCTCCTCTGAGATGCCAATCTTTCTTCCTATGTTGTATAATGATACCTTCCTTGAATATTGGGGAGGCGCCAACAGGGTGTCCTGTGGTCTGGAGAATTAGCACAGTGGCCACAGGTCTGATCACACAGATCCAACCTGGGGAAAGTATTTACCCATTCTCTCTCCAGTGGAAGCTACATTTTGAGGAGAGAGTTGGTATTGTGATGAGAACACTGATCAGTCTTTTAAAACTAAGAAGAGTGCCTTTCCCAAAGGGGACACTGCTGAGATAACTGTGACTAAAACAAGCTACAGCCATCCAAATACACTGTTTGCACTCTACACTTGTGCTTAATCTTATTTACATGTAATTACTATTCATCCATATAGAGGGGACAGCACGGCTGTCTTTAAGTCTTTTTCAGTTTCTTTCCTTCATGTGTATATATGTGGGAGAGATAATATCTGTGCACATGCACGCGTGCACAGATGTGATCCTCCACAGTGTGCCTGTGGAGGTCAGAGGACAACCTGTGGAAGAGTTCTCTGCAGCCACTGTGTGGGGACCTAGGGATCATTCTCAGGTAGTCAGGGTTGGTACTGAACTCATTCACCAGCTCAAAGACATGCTTTCACCTCACTGAGCTTCAGCTACCTCAGTAAAATAACATAGATCTAACGGTCCCCTGAGGTTCTTGAGAAATTAGATGCATTAAAACCTGCCCTGCTCTACAGTAGTTTATCTTTGTCATAAAATAAAACATGCTTACATACATGCACACGTGTTTCAGGAGCATATATCTCTATGATACAGGTTTACACCTAAAGATTTATGTACCCGAAATACATTTATAGGTATACGTAGATTTATATCTCTATATGAGATGTGTGAGCTCACAAACATGTAGGCTAGAGGTCACTCTCAGTGTCTTCACTTAGGCTGTGTCCACCTTGGTTTTTGAGATAGAATCTCATTGGTCTTGATCTCACCACCCCAGACTATATCTGCTGCCACATTTTTATTTTTTAAGATGCTCTGCTTTAAACACAATATTCTGTCACCTAAGCCTCCCAAGTTTACTCACTGCCGTACTTAGCTCTAACATATTAAGTAGATATTATGTATGTTTACTATAAAATTACTATAAAATTTACTATAAAAATTAGATATGTTTACTATATTAATACATTCAATTTTATGCCTATCAAATAGGAATAAAGTATATGCTCATTTAAAATTGATGATCAGCAAAAGGGATTTGTTACTGTCATTTTTGCGATCCTTATTATTTTGATTGTCCTTAACCCTCAGTGGTTATAGTATATTACTGCCCATGTCTACCTACCAGAATTGGAGTTCAAGCAGGCTGGGGATGTGTCCAGGGTGTGCAGCTAGCTCTAAGTAACAAAACTGTGACACAATGGCTGGCTCCACAGTTTCTGCTGCTCCATGCTAATGCAGGTTCCACGCATATCCTGAACTTCATCCTCACAGTAGCCCAGGTAAGTAATCAGCCTCATGCCCCTACTTATAAGCAGTGTAGATATAGGTCAAATCCAGGGACCTTCCTCTCCGACATACTGCACACTCGGAGATGTGTGCCTCCAGTAGCTGGCTGGTCAACTCTGATCTAGATCAGGGCTTTGTTCTACTGATGATCCTTTTTTTTTTACCTTAAAAAATCTTAATATAACCCTAAGTATATAAAATAAATATATAAATGAATCACTGATAACCATCATTAAGAAGTGCCTTCTAAAACCATCATGGCACGTATATAATTGAACATGAATTAAAGGGGAAATATGCACACTAACGATAGATGTGCTTGTTTTTCTAACACAGTCCAATCCAAAGATACACCAATTTTATATGAATTGCTGAAAGATGATGACAGGAAAATATTTGAAAGTTTGTTTTCCATAATGAAATCATTCAAATTCTAGAAGAACAGAAAAACCTGTGTGTACTGCAAAAACACTGCAATTGTGCCAGCAAGAGGTAAAAGCACACACACCTGCCACCAAGCTAAACAGTGTGAATTCATTCCCCAGGCCCCACTTGGTAACAAAGAGAGAAAGAAGCAACTCTCGAGAGTTGTCTTCTAACCTCCAAATGCACATCCCCCACCACACACAGGCGCACACCAAATAAATAGATGATAATAAACATTTAAAAATCCTCCAATTCACAACATACAATAGTTTCAAATCTAAACCAAGGTGTTCTGGGCATCTTCCATAGCATGGCATGGTGTGACGGTTCCCACAGTGCCAAGCCCACATGTCCTGTGTTTAGAACGGACGCTGCAGCAAAGTCTCAGATGCAACACAGGTGAGCACTTTTGGAAACAACCTGAATTCATCTTGCTTTGGTTTGAATTGCTTTTTGGTCACTGTGCATTCAGAAACGTTCCCCTCTTGTCACAATATTGGGTGAGTCCCTCACAGTAACCCACAGTGTAAGCTGTTTTGGTCTAGTCTGTGCAATTCCACAAGGACCGCAGACATTACCTTTCGTTCTTGCTTCTGCATACCTATGAGCAGGCATACCACTGCTCCCAGGATTATCCCTTAGGACACCAAGGATGTGCTGGTGACTTTGACATCCTAGCTCTCTGACTGAAATAGACAGATGGTGTGTCGCCTGAATGAAGCAAAAAGTCAGAAAGAGCAAAAGTATTCCCCAGGCTCAAGAAACGAAGGGAAAAAATAGCAGGTGTAGGTAGGAAATAGAAGTGCAGAGACCCAAATAAAGTAGGGTAATGGTGCTAAGCGGGCAGGGAATGTCTGAGAAGGCTCAGAATGCAAATTGGAAGCTCAGCCTCCAGATGCCAGCGAAAGACAAATCTCCCACAGCCCCAGCATCTTAGCTCCCGCTCCCTGTAAAATCCACCTTCAAGCAGATAGTAATAACTGCAGGGGGTAAAGCAGCCCCTTCCTGTTCACAGGTGGGAAGTCAAACTTCCTGCAGCCATAGCAGGAAGTTGTGTGGAACTGAGAAAGCAGGTCACAGCACACAGCCTGCCTTTTATCTCCTTCAAACACTCCCAGGCTGACTAAACTGTGGTACTGCAATTCTTTATTGTAAGGAGGACTTGTGCCCACAACCCTGGTGCTGCCGGATGGGACTGACAGTAGACCAGCTGGCAGCTGCTTCTTCCTTTTTAAGTTTTCCTAAGTTACAGTGACTAGATGCTGTATTGTTCCTCTGACTATTCCCCTTTGTTCAAAGACCTGTTATCCTCTCAATGGATTGGATGTCTGTGGTGTAATTCAGAACAACAGCTAAAATGATGCTTTAACCAAAAAACAAAAACAAAAACAAAAAAACCTACAAATCTTTCCATCTTAAATGCATCATTCAAATATTGATAACCCAGAATTATTTCTGCCCTGGTACAGTGCAAGAAAAAAAATATATAACTTCCCTGTTTGAAGAGCAATTTTGTGATACTTAAAACAAAAGGACTCACTCAAGATGATTTTTAAAAAAAGAAAAAAGAAAAACACACAGAAATCGGTGTCTTCCATTAAATCAAAGACAGCAGTGCAAATAGATGAATGGACACCAAGATTTAGTGGCATAACAGGGTTTTTATTTTTTTAAACAACTGCTGGATGAATTTGTATTTCTCCTCTACTTCCCTCACTCTTGTTCTCACCATCCTCATCATCTCTGCTCTCCTCATCCCTTCCCACCCAATCCCCCACCTCTTCCCTAAGAGCCCTGTGGTTTTAGGCAATTTAATTAGCTTCCTTCGAGTTTTCATATTGCTAAGACCCCACATCAGGCTTCAGTGTGGGTTCAAGACTGCACAACCCTGAAGCCCAGGGATCTGGAAAATCATTTTCTTTTGACTTGAGGACAAACAGAAGACCCCCTATTTAGGGCTTGATTTAAAACAAAAGCCAAAAACCCTAAAAGAGGTTCGATTAAAAACCACAGAGGGGCTGCTCATCTACCTAAACACTTGAGCATCCTTGCCATTGATGCAGCCTGTGTGCCCATCAGCCTGTCCAGTAAGGTCCTGGCACTCTGTGCTCTGGGTCTGCAAGGCAGCAGAGGGTGCCCAGGTCCAGAAGGCAGCAGAAACACTCAGCTCCCAAGGCTCTCTACCCCAAGTTTAGATCCCATTCACTGTACTTGACCCTGGGTAGAGACATAACCATACCCAATCTACTTCCTCTTTAAGAAACTGGCAAAGCGGGGGTGGGGGTGGGGCTCTGACTTCTCTGAAATCTGATTTCAGAAAGAGATTTACAAAAAAGTTCTCAGAATATAGGAATATGGGAGAAGTGCCATAAGGATCTACCTCACAGTTCTTTTTTATCCCTTCCATGAACCCATCCCATTCCCAGAGGGATGGGGTGATGGCTCAGCTAGCAAAGAACTTGCTTTCCAAATATGAGAACCTGAGTTCAAACCCCAGAATCAACATAGAAAAGCCTGACATTATGATGCACACATGTGATCCCAGTGTCTTGAAGGCCCTGGGCCTCCCTAGAACTGTCAGGTTCCAGGCCAATGAGCTATTGTCTTAAAAAAAGAAATAAAGTGTGGGATCAGAGAGATGTCTCAGTGGTTAAGAGCATGTGTTGCTATTGTAGAGGACCTGAGTTCAGTTCCCAGCACCCACAAGGCGCCTCACAACCATCTGTAACTTCATTCTCTCTCCCAGTTCCCCTTCCCAACACCTCCCCCACCCAGTTCCCTCAGTCCATTCTTCAGATGTCTATTTTTTTTAATGTTATTTATCTTCATTTTATGTGCATTTGTATTTTATCTGCATGGATGTCTGTGTGGAGGTGTTGGATCTTGGAGTTATAAACCGTTGGGAGCTGCTATTTGGGTGCTGGGAATTGAACCCAGGCCTTCTGGAAGAGCAATCAGTGCTCTTAACTGCTGAACCATCTCTCCAGACTCCAGATGTCTATTTTATTTTCCTCTCTGAGTGAGATTCAAGCATCTTCCATTGAGCCCTCCTTGTAATTTAGCTTCTTTGGGTCTGTGGATTGTAGCATGGTTATACTGTAGTGAGTACATACCATGTGTGTCTTTCTGCTTCTGGGTTACCTCACTCAGGACGATCTTTTCTAGTTCCATCCATTTGCCTATAAATTGCATGACGTCTTTGTTTTTAATAGACGAGTCGTATTCCATTGTGTAAATGTACCATATTTTCTTTGCCATTCTTCAATTAGAGACATCTGGGTTGTTTCCAGTTTCTGGCTATTCTGGATAAAGTTGCTACGAACATAGCTGAGCAAGTGAACTTGTGGTATGGTGGAGCATCGTTTGGGTATTTGCCCAGGAGTGGCAGAGCAGGTCTTGAGATAGAACTATTCCCAGTTTTCTGAAAAAGCACCAGATTTACTTCCAAAATTTTTGTACAAGTTTGCTTTTCTTAATTACACCAGTTTCGAATTTTCACTTCCCAGAAGTCAATACCAGGGAGAAAGGAAGATTTTATTTGCAGTGTATGTATCAAACCCAACACTTTATAGACAAACACTTCACCACAGTGGACTACAGTCCAAGCCTGAATATTTTTTGATGTGTCCTGAATCATTTATAAGGGTGTTACATCTGCATCTAAGGCCCAGGCATGAGGCAGCCCACCTCATGTCTTTGGAAACTATGTTGGTGCCCTAATTCTGCTATTGACTTTGCTTATACTTGCATAAGACCGAAGCTAAATTTGAAATAAGTTTGAAAATGGGACATTTTGAATAATTATAAATTTGAAAATGTAGAGTTTAAATATCTTCGAAATAACAACGGAAACTGGGTAATAACTCTGTTACAGGGGTCTTGGGTAAGGGAGGGGAATCATTTGGTGGTACCACTCAGTTCTCTGACAAATAGATATGCATCCTGGAAAGAAGACCCATGCAGACAGAATAGTAGAGTGACAGCTAAAGACAGATGGGCTGCAGACAGAGTGGCATCAGATATTCTAGGTGGGGATGGGAAAGCACAGCCTAGGAAGGGTGTCCCTGACGGAAAGTAACAGAACTGTGGAAGAGGCAACCCAAGAGTAAAAGTGAGTGTCTGAGTGTCCTGGACACAAAGTTATAGCTCCTGACATGGGGACAAGGAAGAAGCTGCCACCAGAGAGTAAAGTAGAGCTGTTGGGGTCTCAGATACAGAATAGCATAAATAGATCTGGGGTAACTGGCAGTGTGAACGACAGTTACTGGTTGATAAAACTGAGAATTCCAGCCACAGGGAGAAAAAGGAAGAGAAACTACCAGCTTGGTCACAACAGAAAAGCAGCTTCCATCAAGGAGTTAGGGAAAACACCAAGGTAGGAGTAGTTGGCCAGGGTGCTATGGGTTGGACTTTTATATGCTCCTGTGGGCAGGGCTTTCTCTCCATCCTTATTGATCCAGCCTGAGCTATCCCTTCCCTTAGATTGGCTCTTTTCTCTCTGCCAGCCTTTAACAGGTTCTAACTATTACAATCTCCAGGGGTTGCATGAAGCAGCCATTCTTAAAGGGACCCATCCCTATTACTCAGGTCTGTCTGTCTGCCCTTCCTCTCCTTCCCAACAGCATGATGAGAAAATTCCTCACACTGTCACTGACAAGCAGCCTGAACTCCATGGCATTCTATTTCTCCAAGTTACTTATTTAGTAGTGTTGGAGTTGGAACAAGAGTCCCCTGCAAGGCAGGCATGTGCTCTGCCAAAGAGTTTGACACTCAACTTGTTGTCGAGCTGGAGAGCTTATGTGAAAACAGGCTTACCTGAAGTTTCCATTTTACACACGTCTGTGTGTGTGTGTGTGTGTGTGTGTCTGTGTGCGCGCGCGCGGGTGTGTGCATGAGAGCACGTTTGTACTGTTGTACACATGTAGCAGTTAGAGGACAACCTACAGGAGTCTACTCTCTTCTGCCATGTGGGTCGTCTTGGCAGCAAGTGTTTTTACTTTTAGCTAGCTCAGGGAAACCTACTTAAGATTTTTTAAGTGGTTTTAGGTAGAAAAAAGAGACAGAGTAAGACATCCCCTAAATGTTAGGTCACGGAAGAGACAGTGCAATGAAAAGAAAAACAAAAAAAATGAAAGAGAAAGATAAACACGAAGAAAGGAGGGAGATCGGGACAGAGGGAGGAGGGATCAAAGTATATGGAGTGAGAAATACGTGGGAGAAGGGAGAGAAAGAGAATAGACAGAGAGCAGGAAAGGGAATTATAAAGGCCAGCAGAAAAACTTCCCACGTAAGTTCTCTATTACACATTTGCATGTATAATGGATGCGTGCGTGCTTTGCTTCACACCTAGTGGCCATTATATGAACTACGGCGTTTCAGTGTTTTAGCCCAGGGTTACATTTCCTTGTGCCATGTTCTCATTCTTCTTGCTGCTGGTATAGTTTCTCTCGGGCCTTTAACAGGCCTTGCCCAAAGGTGCTACACTGCAAAGTATACATTTAGTTTTAAGCTGTCCACTAGATAGGCAAACAAAAACAACCAACAAATAGTTTAAAAGAGATAAAGCTAATTCGCAGTTGAGTAGGTGGTAGACACATGCACACACATGCATGTATGGGTGTATGTGTTTTCATGTGTTGCTGTGTGGAGGGCTCATGTGCACATGTCTGCAGGAGTTTGTAGAGGCCAAAGGGATGTTCCTCTGGCATGCTCTGCTTTTTGTGTTTGGTGTTTGTTTTGAGACAGGGAATCACACTGAACCTGGAGATTGCCAAGTAGACTGGACTGGCTGGCCATGAGCCCCAGCCTTAGGGATCCTGCTACCTCTACCTCTAATCACAAAGATTGCAGGCATGAGCCACCCAATCAGGCTTCTTACGTGAGTTCCAAGGAATCAAAATCAATCCTCATAACACACAACAAGCATTTTTAACTCCTTAGTCCATAAAGTTAATAATGAAACACTTAACAATAATAATACACATACTATTGTTCTAAAATAACATATTTTGTTAAATAAATATATAATGAAACAATAAAAAATAAAAGTTAATAATACACTTAATGGATTACCTAAAGCACTATCATTTCAACATGTTAAAAACAAAAGTTATGTGAAGAAGATGGCTATGCCATCCTTCCTCCCCATAATGCACTGCTGTCTGCAGGCACTCACGCTGGGGAAGGCTTCTGTTTGGACCAGTCCTGTATCTAGGGCTCTAGGGCCACAGATGACTAAGGGCTCCTACATCAAACCACATACATTCGGACCACTAATAACCCAACTGTTTGTGTTCACCCCAAGCCCCTCATAACCTAAGCCTTGGGGTAGCGCTCACCCCAGAGGGGCTGCCGCCTCATGAGGATGATCTAGTGACAGTGTGATCACTGTCATCATGGTCCTATAGCTGAGTTGGGGTGAAGCCTTGTCCTCTGCCCTCTGTATTCTCAGAAAGTTGAAGACAGTCTTGCCTGCATCAGCTGCTGTCCTCTCAGGAGGCCACACCTTAATTTAGTTGTAGTTGCTACTAAACAGATTCTTTTTAAAGTGGCTTATAGTCGTTATAGTGCATGATACTAGACTTTGTAAAGACACTTTCATGCAGGAATATAATGTACTTTGAATGTAGTCTTGAAACCTAACCCGGTTCTCAGGAGGTTGCTGTGACCAAGGTATTAAATTCTGAGCCTTCTTTTAATTAAATTTTTACTTTTTATATTAATTAGTTTATTCGTTTTGTACCCCAGCTGTAGTCCCCTCCTTTATTCTTTCCCAGTCCCACCCGCTCTCCCTTATCTTCTTTCATGTCCCTCGCTAGTCCACTGATAGGGGAAGTCCTCCTCCCCTTCCATCTGACCCTAGTTTATCAGGTCTCATTAGGACTGTCTACATTGTCTTCCACTGTGGCCTGGCAAGGCTTCTCCTCCCCCCCACAAGGGGGAGATGATCAAAGAGCCAGCCACTGAGTTCATGTCAGAGACAGCCCCTGTTTCTATTACTAGGGAACCCACTTGGAGACTGAGCTGCCATGGGCTACATCTGTGCAGGGGTTCTAGGTAACTTAGGTTATGTTCAGGAATAGTCCTTGGTTGGAGTATCTGTCTCAGAAAAGACCTGTGTGCCCAGATTTTTGGGATCTGTTGCTCTCCTTGTGGAGCTCCTGTCCTCTCCATAAATTCTGAGTCTTAAGGGTGGTGAACCTTGAACTTGGAAGGTGTAGCAGTGCCCCAGCTTCATACTTGCCCCACACCCTTCTATTTCTGTGATCCTTATGCATCTGTCCATTCACCAATGAAGCTCCATCTCTGTCCTATGCAAAAAAGGCAAAGAGAAAAGGAATCATGATCAGAATAAGTCACCGCAACAGCACTTGGCCAACCCCTCTGAGCTTGATTCTGCCCTTGGGTGTTAGTGCCTTTTGTTGTGGAACGGTTTATACTGTATCTTTAAAAATATGCATGTGAGCCAAGAAAGGTGCGGTAGTCAGCATCCTCAGGACTGGTGGAGCCCTAGGACTTCAGTGCTGTTCCTCTCTCCAGGAGCATGCCACCAGTGTGCTGGCAGGCATCCAGCTGCACCACGCTGAACTTGCAGCTCCTGGAATGAAAATCCATGCACTCAGAAGGAGATTTTATAGTCAGATTCTTTTTACAGTTTCTTTTTTCATATCACTTGGTAAGGATCTTGATACACAACGGTATCAACAGTAAAATGGGTGATGATAGAACGGTCTGGAGGCATCTATTTCCAATCCAGAATAGGAGCTTTATCTACTCTTTGTCATAAATTTTTGTATTCTTCTCTTCCAGATGGCCACAGTTGCAAAGTAGAGCTTGTTTTGACATCTGGTGGTAGGACAATAGTGTGCCACTGCCCTTCTGCGGACATTTTATACCAACACATGAAGCCTATCCCTCAACCTGAACCTTTGCATAACAATGAAGGAACACACAAACAAGTGCTAAAAGCCAAATTATGAGGAAAAAGGGAACACCTTGAGTAAGGCCCCACGAGAGAGCAAGTCAACAAGGTGTTCTTCACCACAAAGTGTCACAGGCACCCACTCAGACAATCTCACAATTGTCTTAAAACACTGAATCCTACCAAAGACATGTGACTGCTCATGCTTCTTGGGCATCAAGGAAATATTGCTTAGTGTCTCATTGTCAACTGAGAAAATGCAACCTGGTATATCCATGATATTTCCTACACAACCTGGTTTTGTAGGAAAATAATGAAAATGTCTTTTAATAGAAAAAAGACACATATTTATGGCAACGCCATTTCCAAATGTGGGTTGCATGGGTTCAAAGTCTTCTTTTCAGCTGAAAAGAAGATATGGACCACAAGAGATAGATACACGTCTCCCAAGCCCATTTTGGTTATTAGCAGAACTGAGTCCCTTGAGGAGCCATGTCTGGGGAGCCTATGCTTATTCTGGCTCATAACTTTAGTGGTAGTAATAGATTACTCTGGAATTGAGTAATGTGTTACTATCATGAAGACATCTTCTATCTTCACAGGCAACTCATCTTATTTGTAAGAATAGTTTTAGGACAACATGTTTTTATGAGAGTGAAAAAGCCTTAAAGAACCCCTTTGCATACTGACCATGACACTTGTTTACATCAATAATGTAGGGGCTTGAACTATAGATAGCTCAGTTATTAAAAATGCTTACTGCTCTAGCAGAGGACCAGAGTTTGTTCCAGGCACCCATGTCAGCTTATTCACAATCTCCTATTACTCCAGCTCCAGGAGATATTGACAATTTTGCCTGATCTCCATGGGCATTGCACTCATGGACACACACACATACACACACACAAACAAACACACACACAGAGAGAAAGACACTATGTGTTTTTTAATATATAAAAAATTCCCCTCCCTTGAGTCCTTCGAGATCCTCTCCTCACTCTACCTACTCAAATTTAAGTTTTTTTTTTCAAAAAGCAAACAAAACTCAATACAACAACAAAGTTCCTCAGACCAAACAAATAAATACATGTTAAATCCAGGAATAAGCAGAAGGATTTCCACGTCTATATATTTAAATTAATTTTTAAGGTTTTTCCCTCCTTTCTTTTCTGCTTTCTTGCATTTTTTAGTTCTAATTTGATTATTTTAATCCTTAATTGGTAAATGATTTATAGCAATGAAGTTCAGTGTTATGTTTTCATTATATATATATAATGAATATATATATATATATCCATCATGTGTAATTTGGCTAACATCACTCTCCTCTTGCACCTCTGAATCTTTGCTCTGGGGTATTTAAAACGTGTCTCTTCAGCAACTTCGCAATACACTTTAGTTTTAACTTTCATCGTGTGCTGTGCCATGCATGACCACAAATCTGCTATTGCCACTTTATCCCCTTTCACCCCCATTTCTTTTTCCTGCCCCTTTGGTACCTAGTTATCTGGTAGCCACCATTCCACCATCTGCTTCTTTTAGATGTTTAAACTCCACATGAGTGATGGTGTGTGATGTTTGGCCTGTGTGCCTGTCATGTTTCACTTAATATTAGGGAGAAGACATAACTCATAATTGGAAAAAAATGTCCATACATCACAGAGCAGATAATGTGCTCATCTCTGAAGTATAAGAATTCAAACTATTTAATAACAAACTAAACTAAATGAAATAAAATAAAATAATGGAAGAGACGGAAACAGTGGGCCAAGTGTCTGAATACACATCTATAGGAAAAGTGTGAGCAAGATGTGGTGAAGTATGGATGTTATGCCAGCATGTGGGAGGCTTGAGGCAGAGGGGTTTAGGCAATATACAGCTGTATAGTGACTTCAGGACTAGTCTGTGTTATGTGAAGCCCTGTCTTGGAAGGAAGGGAAGAAGGAAGGAAGGAAGGAAGGAAGGAAGGAAGGAAGGAAGGAAGGAAGAAAGAAAGAAAGAAAGAAAGAAAGAAAGAAAGAAAGAAAGAAAGAAAGAAAGAAAGAAAGAGATGGTTTCCAGTAGGGGCTTTTGTTGCCCAACTCCACTGATGCTAGTTCCAGTTATGGGACCATGAAAAAAAGCTGTCTGCTACTGCCACAATATTGTAGTAGTAATAGAAATAATAATGGTAATAATAATAAATAATAATAATTTTGAAAGAAAAACAGAGATGCTAAGGGCTCACAGATATGAAAAATTCTCAGTATCTCTAATCATGAAAGAAATTAAAATTAACACCACAATGACAGCTAGCAAGTCTTGGTGCAGATGTGAAGACAACCCTTAGACACTGTTTTAGGAATGGAAATTAGTATACTCATGTTGGTAACATTGAAGTTCCACAAAAACTTGAACATGGGATCAAGTCATTATCTAGCTTTCCTGCCACTGGATAACAGAATTAAAACCAGTGTACCAGAAGATGCCTGCGCTCCTGTGTTCACTGGAGCAGCCTTCCTAACAGTAAGTGAAAGAACATGTATGGGTAGATGATAAACACATTCTGGCATGTGTATGCAAGTGTGTGTGTGCGTCTCTCTGTGTCTGTGTGAGTACAATTAAGCCTTTATGAAAGAGTGAGGTTCAGTCTCGTGTCACAACGTGGGTGCATCATGGGTCTACACATTTACACTACTGTGTAAGTCCAGTCTGGTGAGTTTCTAAGAAGAGTGTTTTGGACAAGATAAAACCCGACAATAAAAAGTATGAAGTGTGGTTTGTTGTGATTAATATTTATTCAAGACATGAACCAGAGTGAAGACTTTCCTACAATGTTCCTTCAGCTGCAGGGAGGAAACAGCCTACCTTGAACTGACTTCATAATAGCGGCAACAAAGGGGAGAGGAAGCCAAGCCTTGGGTGCAGATCTTTCATCCCAGTCTCTTAGAAGCATAGGAAGGAGAGTCATGGGTTCAAGGCCTGCCTGGGTTACAGAGCTAGTGCAAGGTCAGCCTAGGAAACTTAGTGAAGATCCTGTCTTAAAATAAATGTTACAAGATGTCTGAGTACGTAGCTGAGTGGTATAGCTCTGGCTTAGAATGATGTCTCTGCTTCCATCCACAGCCCTGGGAGGGACTTGGGGGTACCTCAAAATTAGATAATTCCTCCAGCTGCAGTTTTCAAGCTAGTTTCTCTCATCCCTCAATCTCTGCTTCATTTTGTATTTTCTACTGGTCTCAACCGTTACCTTCCAGTCTTCCCTTCTCTTGCTTGGAGTAGCTCACTCTATATTACTGCCAATGAGAAGGCCCACACAGATCCAAGCCTTCTATTTCGCAGGGAACTTGGACCAAAGAACTAGCACATGTCAAAGACAGGTTCTGATTGGTCTGAGGTGTTCTCTCCTCTGGAAGCTTGGCTCAGTGTCATAGAAATGTTTCTGAAGTTGGGAGGGAAGACAGAGGGGAAGAGAATATGTAGGGAAGCAAGGAAAGGGATGGACAGATGGAGAGATTGTGCTAGATGAGCTTCTCATACCTCTGGTGTGCAGTGCATGCTGACATCACAAGCTCACATTCCAGACCCAGGGCTGACACAAGATCAAAGTGAAATCTCCATCCTGCTGTTCGAGCTAAACAACCAGAACACATCATGTCTTCCTGAAATCTTGTCACTCCTGTGTGTGTCCTCAATGGCACATGATAAAGCTGGCAAAATCTAGGAACAAATACTAGCAAGTAGAGACTCCAAAGCATTGTTGAAATTGAATTTTCTCAACATAACCATGACTGTAGCCATTCAGACTAAGCATTCTTCCCATCTGGGAGCTACTTTTTGAAGCCTTGAAGAAACTAGGAGCACAGACATTGCCCATTCTGCAATTGGTCTTTCCTGGTTTGGATGCCCGCTGAGCTAATAACCCACTGACTGCAGTTTAGGCTTTTTGAAAGCTAAGTTCTAACATCAAACTTTCATCTGGGCTATAGCAGCCTGTCTCTAATGAATTTTTTATTTGTTTACTCATTGCTTTTCTGGGATATGAAAGAAACACTCATCTTTTTAATATTAAAAATAAAACTTTAAATCAGGACCTCATCCAATGGCAAACTGTTTAGACTTCCTTCAGCCAGGAGGGATTCACCAGTGGGAAAATTGCGCTCTGAAATAAAGGGAGATGGGAGAGCCAGGAAAGGGTGACATGCTGTATGAGTGTTCTTCTGCTGTTTCTTTTTAATCTTTTGGAGCAGAGGTAACTTATTCATAGCAGACAGTGTGCTGTGCATCATGTGAGTTCCAGAAACTCACCCACCAAACAGCTGAGCTCCCTCCAGCTCTGCGGGACCTGACTCTACTGTCTTCTTGCGCAATCTGTTTGCTCTTGGGGACTCCAGAACCCACAGGAGCAGAGTGTCAGGCAGAGGAGATTGGAAGAGGGGGATCTAGGTGTCACTTATGGGAGAAGTTGAGCTCAGTGATGTGCAGTTTTGGTGTAGGTGTGTTCTTTTGCTTTTCACCAAATTGAGAAAACTTTGTGCAATTGGACAGGAGCAAGCCAGTAGGATATGATGTCAGCTGTAAGGACAGTACTGAAAATGCTTAGTACTGATGGCCTTGAATAAGGTTAGCAAGTAGAGAAACCAGGGAGGTGCTGTCAAGGAGCAACTGTCAGCCTTCTTTGCTGGGATACATGCAGTCCTTCCTTGGCATGGAAAGAGGTGGTGCCCCATGGAACACACCCTTTGCAATGTTTTTAATGTTAATTATATTTTAATTATGTGTTACGGTTTGGTTCTGAGATGTCCTGACCTGTGCTGCAAAACTTTGTCCTCAACTCTTTGCACTAGTTTGGGAAGCTGTGGGTCTTTGAGAAGTGGTGCTCAGCTGGTAGAGTTAGGCCACTAGAGACAAAAGTTCTAGCCCAGTCCGCCTTCCTTCTGCCCACTGTAGGCAGGTGGCCAGCTCTGTACTTCTGTCCTACCAGCTGTCTTACCCTCTCTGCCATAATGGACTGATAGTACCTGCAGCTGGGATTCAAGTTGCTTCTATTAAACCTCGTGCCAACTTCAAGATTCACACACTGTATATTTAAAACTCTATAAATACCCTCCTAACTACTTTATTTGGAAGCAAAGCAATAGGTGTTTGCCTCCCAACTCTGCTTGTATTTGCCATAAAGAATAAACTTTTTCTCTGTACCTCAGTTTCATCACAAACTAGGAATAGTAGCCATTTTATTTAGTTGTGACATTAGTGACATAATGAGACCTGTCATGTTATGTAAAGAAGAACTCAGCAGCCTGTGAAGTGTTTGGGGGTAGAGAGGCAGGAGGATCAGGAGTTCAGTGTCATCCTTGGCTGCGTGGAGTTCAAAGGCAGCAAGGGCTACACAAGCTCTTGTCTACCTCCCTCTCAACACCCCCCAAAAATGAAAAAGAGGACAAAAGGAGAAGAGAAGCAGGAAGGGGGTGTTGGGGAATATAAGGAGGGAGACTGAAAATGAAAGAGGGAAGAGGGAGGAGAACACACAGGAGGAAGAAGAAATAAATGCTCAGTATTGCCAGTGGTTAGTTGACTGCATATCTGAATTCATTTTCTCTCTGTCCTCTCCCCTGTCTACATGACCCAGATATATTTTTCCATTTCTGCTGGGGGAAATACTTCTCATACTTCACCTCAGTCCCTGAAGGTTGAAGATCTAGCAACAGTACAAATCCACACTTGTGTGTGTGTGTGTGTGTGTGTGTGTGTATGCTAAGAGGTGCTGGGCTAGCTGTGGATGCTCCCGTGTATTCTAGACACTTCTGATTTATTTAATCAGTGTGACTTTGAACTTTATATAATCCTAAAAACTTTATAGGAAAGGTGTGTGCTTCCTGAATGCCCCAGCAGCAGGCTCTTTATGCAATGTGATTATACCATCTTCATAGAATCACGAATATCTACGCAGATCTCTAAAAATTCACAAGAAATTTAGTTATGTATGGCATCTTGAAATATTCCTTTGTTCTCTTTGAAATAAACATTTATGTGTACATAATAACACTTGCCTGGAAGCGGCCTTTGGAAGACCTCCTAGAACAACATATGCTAGTTAGGATTGTACTAGTTAGGATTGCTAGTGCTGTGATGAAACACTGGGATCAAAAGCAACTATGGGAGGAAAGTGTTTATTTGGCTAATGCTTCCCCAGCACTGCTGGTCACTGAGGGCTGTGAGGACAGGAACTCACAGAGAGCAGAAACTTGGAAGAAGGCACTGATGCAAAAGCCACAGAAGGGTGCTACTTCCTGGGTTACTAATTTGTTCCTTGCTGGCTCAGTCTGCTTTCTTACAGGACTCAAGACCACCAGCCCTGGGATGGCACCCTCCACCATAGACTCTGCCTTCCTCCATCAGTCACTAATTACGAAAATGCCCTACAGCCCCCTTTTATGGAGGAATTTTTTCAATTAAGCTTTCCTCATCTCAGATGACTTTAGCTTGTGTCAAGTTGACATAAAGCTAGCTAGCACAAATGAGTTTATCTGAGACCCAACACACATACACATGGAGGCTCAAGCCTGAGTTGCCTGAATGTAAGGTATTAACAACTGGCTCTCCAATTTCTTCTGTGGAAGAAGCTGGGAAAGTCACAGTTGTGGACACGAATTTCCTTAACCCTGTAGAAATGAGGTCAGTGTTAATATGAGGACAGATATCCATTGACTCATTCACGTGTGTGTATATGGGGGTTATATGTGTTCATGTGTGTATATGGGTGTGTGTATCTCTGAGTATGTTTGTGTGCAGGTACCTGTGCTCATGTCCAGCCAGAAGTTAAGGTCAAATGTCTTCCTTGGCATGCCCCATCTTATTTTTTTGAGAGAAAGCTTCTCACTGATCCTGGAGACCCTCGGTTTTGCCTGTATTCCTACCAGTCCCTAGTTTCCAATGCTGGGATTATAAACAAAAGGCCTGGTTTTAAACCAGTGTTGGGGATTCAAACTCAGGCCCTCAACTTTACCCACTGAACTATCTCCCCTCCCCCTTGACTCCTCCTCAAAAGTATGCTGCCAGGGTGCTTTGCCATATGGAAAGCACTCCCCAATGAGTCATGCCCAAGTGACATCCCGGCTGGCTGGACAAACCTCTAAGTCCACATTGGCATTTCCATGTAGGTATTTTAAAAACAGGACCCTATGATCTCCAGAGTGTCCCTGCAGGGGACCAAGATGCACCTGGGAGGAAAACAGCTTTTCTTACTTGAGTTTGAACTTCTTCAGTTGTCTCTTCTTTCTGTTTCAGGACAAGCAGTATTGAGAGCTCTTTTGCCATTGTTCAACTGAGTGGCAGTCCCACCAAGGGACACTCAGCCTCTCTCATAGGACAACAGTTGAACATGAGGATTGAAAGTAACAACAGTATGCAAATGTCCTAGCAGGAGCCTTTGACTTATTTCCAACAAATGCCTTTTTTTCTGCTTACTACCCAGTGGGTGATCTCAGGGCTTGTTAGTACCTTTTCTTTGGTCAAGTACCAAGTTCCAGTTGGTTCCTTTCCTGTATCTTTGGGTGACCTTAACATGTTCCTTCTCCTCAAACCTGATGCCTATAGTGAAACAGAAAAATGAAGCTCTGCAGTATGAAGTAGCCAGAGAGCATGCTGTGTCGCTTACACCGAGGGTCAATAAAAAGAACCGCTGTTATTCCTTTCTTGATTATCTGTATTCTTATTCCAGATGCATTTCTACAGTAGGCCACATTTGTGGTGGGGGTGAGGCCTCCAAGAACATTTTTCTATTTCTGTCTTTGGAGAGGAGAGACAGGTGGAGGAGCCTGCAGTTTTTATCTAGCTCATTGGATATGTATGGCTTCTTTTCTGGCTCTTTGGCCTGGATCTCCATAGGGACAAAATTTTTCTTCTGATAAATTTCCAAATGTAATGGAAAATTTTTTTGAGGGAAATAAAGAAAAAAAGATGTTTGTACTATTGCTGACAATTATTGCTGGTGGACAAGAATAGACTTAGTCAAAACCCCAAAGGCACTTCAAAACTGTGTAATGCAATCTACCTCTCTGCTCAAGGATCATAGTATCCGAGGTGTGCTGAGGGCTGGGTGTGGGCTGGGGCCAGATATCAAGACCACAAAGCTGGAGTCTCTGGAATCCCCACTGACTGTATCAAATGACTTCAGTTGAGCACTTTCTTAAAAGTCTAGGTGATGTATTTCAGTGTCTCTGCTTGGCTGTATGTATCATAAAAGTGCATGCTTCCCTGTGT
Source organism: Meriones unguiculatus (assembly GCF_030254825.1). NCBI lineage: Eukaryota > Metazoa > Chordata > Mammalia > Rodentia > Muridae > Meriones > Meriones unguiculatus. The sequence goes on from NC_083359.1 coordinate 44,954,919, forward strand.
TCAGCTGCAAGCTGTCTCTTGTCCAGCTGAACAATGAAAAGTTATGAAATCTCATTGCATCTGGTCTGCCACACCCTTCAACTTCCACAACTGAAAAATGGGACTCATACAGTTTAAAGATCTCACACGAAAAATCTAAAATTCAGAATGTCCCTAAAGTTTTATAGATAGAGATAGATAGATAGATAGATAGATAGATAGATAGATAGATAGACAGACAGATGGGTAAAGATAGATATATATGGATATAGATATATAGCTAGATAGATATTCATATATCTCTCTATCTATATCTATATCTATCTATCTATCTATCTATCTATCTATCTATCTATCTATCTATATAGTAGTTTGTATATAAAAAGAGCATATCACAATGGAGAAATTCCACACCAAAAAACTTTGTTTCATACAGAAGCTACTTGAAATATTTGTATAAAATCACCTTTAGACTATATCACCTTAGACTATAAAAAAATTAATAGTTTTGGATTAAGGTCTCCTTTCCAAGATATCTCATTGATGCATACGCAATGATTTTAAAGTCAGGAAACATAGCCTGTAATTAGATCACAGATGTGAAGCTGTAGATAGAACCAGTCTCCTGCAGATCCTGTTTAGCGCCTTCCCTGAGCCACTGAGTACCAACAGCATGTTACAGCTCTAGCTAGGTTGAAACAACAGGAATAGCTCCCGAGTTACCATTCATGTCCTATCTAGTACCTTCACCCACTAAACTCAGAGGCCCCCATCCTGGAAGCTCAGAAGCTCCACTCCTCTAAAGTTTACACACATCAGGATTTTCCTTTGTGATGTTTTATCCCACCTTCCTCTGCTGAAAATGCCTGGCATTACTAAACACACTTTTGCTTGAAATCCATCTCCCTATAGATTCTGGGAAGAGAATGTTTGAAATACCAAGCATCTCAGGTAAACAATATTCAGCCGGCCTCTAAAGATTATGAGGGAAATCAGGCACAGTATGATGGAAGTTTGGTTTTGTTTTACTCTGGTTTTGGATAGATTATTGTGGACATGTGTGTGTACCTCCCTGTATTTTCAAACACAGCATACATGTAGGAACCCCCAGGGGCAAGAGTGTTAGATGCCCTGGAACTGGAGCATAAGGAACATAAGCCACATAGGTGTTGGAAACCAAGAACTTGGGTTCTTGGGAAGAGCGGTAAGTATTCTTGACTACTGAACCATTTTTCTGGCCCTTGAAAGTAGGTTTTTGCTTAGCCCTTGACACTCTGTTTACCATTATGGGCTACCATTATGGAGGATGAGGTAGGTAGCTCAGAGAGATATTCCTATTGTCCCAACCTTTCTAGTACTGAATGGTAAAGAAGATGGACTGCAATTACCACTATGAAAGGAAATAAAAACAATATTTGTCATCATCATCATCATCATCATCAGGGACTCTCATGTGATATCAGATTATAGAGACTGAGCCAAAATTCACGAAAGCACAAATTCTATAAACTGCCTAAAATTGCTTAAAGATATTTTATTTACAATTGAACAAATAAGACTAAGTATGTGTGAGAGAGCTGAGAAAGAGATCAGAAAGAGAAAGAGAACTACATCTGTACCTCTTTATAAAAGCATTAATCCCATCTTGTCATGACCTAATCTAAACCTAAGCTTCCCAAAGCCCCACTCCAAAAAACATCACCCCACATCAAGAGAAGCCTCAATGCCTCCAATCTTAGGCACACACAGGATTCAGTACACAGCGTAGGCTGATGATACCAGTTTCTTTGATAGAAACTTAGATGACAGAAGTGCCTCATCTGAGCTTTCTCTGTCTATTCTTTTCTCCTGATATCTGTATAATGGGTAAAGTATTGAAATCACTTTGTAATGCTGGGTGTTGCTAATCTATGTCTTGAAGTCCAGCAGTACACATCTTGTGATATTTAGGTGCACCAGAGTTTGATGCATACATTTAGGGTCATGCTGCTTCTTGGTTAACTGTTCCACTGATTGGGATAAAGTGTCCTTTATCTCTTCTGATTAATTTCAGTTTGAAATCTATTTTGCCTAAATCTATTTTGAAATAGATTTTAAGGTGATGACCCCTGTTTGTTCCCTGGCCCATCTCCTGAAATACTTATTCTTTTATCCTTTCACTCTAATGTGAATTAGAGGTAAAATGACCTTCTTGTAGACAACAAAAAGATGTCTTTCTTTTTAATTATATATCTATCTATATATATAATTTGAGATTGCAATTATGTATCTTCTTTTCTTCCCATGTACTTTCCTTCTCTTTGAAATTCGGTGTTTTTTCTTTAATCGTGTGATATCTATCTGCATACTTATCTATCTCTCTGTATATGAGTAAATGTTACTTGCTCAGTCTATGTAATGTTACATGCATATCCACACCTTCAAGACTGACCATTTGGTATTGGATAGCTAATTGGTTTCCTTTTCCCTTGTAAAGACTATCTCTCTAGCTCTCAGCATTTCTTAGTTGCTGTAATTCTTGTCTAGGGTTGAGGTCTCATGGACTTTTCTCTGTTCACATTTGCATTTCTATTAGTGTTTTCCTTGTTCGGCTCAAGTTTAGGCAGCCATATTGGTGAAAATTCATGGGTGTAGCTTCTGACACTTCTAGGAGACGCAATTTTACAGCCAAGTCTCTATTTCTCTAGCTTTTGTAATCTTATAATAATCTGTGGGTATCTTGCATGTAGTTAGTAATTTTTCTGGTTTAGCAAGGTGGCGTTGAAGGTTCTCCTCTAAAAATCTATGATTTCAATAACGCTGCATATCCCACTAGGTTTCCCTTACTGAACATGATTGTCTTCTTGGTGACCAGCTCTAAAATTTAGAGAACCATTTGTTACCACCAAGATATGCATGCATGCTGTACACTACACCCTCAGCATTAGCATGCACGATGGTCACGGCTTTGGTTCATAGGTGTCATAGCTGGGTAGTACTGCTGGTTGCTTCTTTCCTTTGAGAAGCTGGATGGCACCTTCTAGTTCCATGTTCTCAAGGAGGAGGCTTACAGCTCAGATCTAGCTCAGGCAACTCTGGGCGCTGTGTCTGAAGTGCATGCTGTCTTCAGCACAGTACGAACAAGGACAATGACAATATCCTATAATGTTTTGGGAGTTTCTTGGATAACTCTGACCAACAACTCAAAGTAGGATTTCCCATGCCTGATGTTGGGGTTTTTGTTAGATGGTCTATGGATCTTGGGGAGATCATTGTTAACCCAGATGGAAATTTTTATTTAACTTTTATATGTATATTTATCCACAGACTTACTTGTATTCTAGGTATTTTTAGGCAGATGATTAGTAGTATGGTTCCTTATGACTTTTTCAGATATCCTTGCTGTTATTTTACCTAACCCTTTCCTTCTGTAGTTCTTTGTCTAGGCTTGAGGCCTCCCCCTACCTAATTAGAGTCCCCTATTTCCCCCTTCAGAGCACTTTGCCATGATATTTCCCTCTCTATTGCTCATCCCTGACCCCACATTGGTCTCTTTTTACTTTCCAGTTTTTTGAAGTCACTTCAGAATATATACTCATATTTGAAAACTTGGAGCTATTTCATTACTGTTTTATTCCAAGTAGCTAGGAAATGGAAACTTGGAGCTATTTCATTACTGTTTTATTCCAAGTAGCTATATGATAGCTGATAGAGGAGGTTTGGGGTAGATATGATCATATTTCACTGTGTTCATGTATGAAATTCTCAAGAATTAATAAAATCCATTTAAAAATAAATAAGTAAACCTTGTGGATGCTAGGCATGGTGACCCACACCTTTAATGCCAGCACTTGGAAAGCAGAAACAGGCAGATTTTTTAATTTTTATTTTATTAACTACACTTTATTCACATAGTATCCCCCATAAGCCCCTCCCTCCACCCCTCCCAATCCCACCCTCCCTCCTCCTTCTTTACAAATGCCCCTCCCCAAGTCCATTGATAGGGGAGTTCCTGCTCTCCTTCCTTCTGATCTTAGTCTATCAGATCACCTCAGGAGTGGCTGCATTGTCATCTTCTGTGGCCTGGTAAGGCTGCTCTTCCCCCCAGGGAAGGTGATCAAAGAGCAGGCCAATCAGATTATCTCAGAGGCAGTCCCTGTTCCCATTACTATGTAACCCACTTGGACACTAAACTGCCATGGGCTACATCTGTGCAGGGGTTCTAGGTTATCTCCATGCTGGTACTTGGTTGGAGTATGAGTCTCCGGGAAGACCCCTGTGTTCAAATTTTCTGGTTCTGTTGCTCTCCTTGGGGGGTTTCTATCCTCTCCAGATCTTACTATTTCCCACTTCTTACATAAGATTCCATGTACTCTGCCCAACAATTGGCCATAAGTCTCAGCATCTGCTTTGATAGTCTGCAGGGCAGAGCCTTTCAGAGGCCCTCTGTGGCAGGTTCCTAAGTTGTTTCCTGTTTTCTTCTTCTGATGTCCATCCTCTTTGCCTTTCAGGATGGGGATTGAACATTTTAGTCAGGGTCCTCTCTCTTGATTAGTATTTTAGATGTACAGATTTTACTAGGTTTATCTTATGTTATATGTCTATATGAGTGAGTATATACCTTGTGTGTCTTTCTGCTTCTGGGACAGCTCACTCAGGATGATCCTTTCCAGGTCCCACCATTGACAAACAAATTTCATGATTTCCTTATCTTTCATTGCAGAGTAATACTCCATTGTGTAGATGTATCACAATTTCTACATTCATTCTTCAGTTGAGGGGCATCTGGGCTGTTTCCAGCTTCTGGCTATTACAAATAAGGCTGCTACAAACATGGTTGAGCAAATGTCCTTATTGTGTACTTGAGCCTCTTTTGGATATACGCCTAGAAGTGGTATGGCTGGATCTTGAGGAAGCGCTATTCCTAGTTATCTGAAGAAGCGCCAGATTTGATTTCCAGAGTGGTTGTACAAGTTTATATTCCCATCAGCAGTGGAGGAGGGTTCCCCTTTCTCCACAACCTCTCCAGCAAGTGTTGTCACTTGAGTTTTTCATCTTGGCCATTCTGATGGGTGTAAGGTGATATCTCAGTTTTTTTTGTTTTGTTTTGTTTTTTTAATGAATTGAAGGCCTTTCTAGTCTGCATAGCAAGTTCTAGACAGGCAAGGCTACATAGTAAAATTTTATCTCAACACACACACACACACCTGTACCTAGTGGTGTCATTCTGCCTGCAGAATATGGCAAGCTTAATTTGTACCCTGGTTCACAAAGGAGTTCAACACCATTCATCATAACGTGTTGATTATAAATGTACTGTCTTCAAATGACCTTTAACACAATTTCATTAACAGCTTATAAGAGTGTGATTGCGTTAGGCAGTTCAAGTACCTGACAAAAGCAACTTAGAAAGGAGGGGTTTAAGCTGGCTCACAGTTTGAAGATACACTCCAACATGGCAAGAAAATCATGGGAGCAGAAATATAGAGGCTGCTAATTGTGTTGTCTGGAGGGAGAGAACAATGAGTGCTGGTGCTCAGATTGTTTTTCTTTTCTTTTCTTTTCTTTTCTTTCATTTAGTCCAGGAACTCATCCCACAAAAGGGGGCTGCCCACAGGTAGGTTAACTATTCTTACCTCATCCAGATAATCCAGACCTAATCCAGATAATCCCCACAGAAATTTACTTCCATAGTGATGCTAAAACTCATCAGACTCACTGTCCTAGTGAAAGCTCCACTTTGCAGCCATTCATACAGAACTCCAGCTGGTGCATGGGAAAATAACTTGTGGGAGACTGAGAAAAGGATTCCAGAAAATTAAAGGCTCTGTGCATTCTCTGTCGGCTCTGAGCATGTGCACAGAAACTGCAGTGCTGTTTTCATGAATTGCTTATAAGACAGCCTTTCCCACGTGATGCAACTCATTAATGAAGGGTATTTCTCAGTAGATTTGTCATATTAAAAAGGCACTGTCTACTATGCTAATCAACTGTGTTGTACTAGAACTCCATGTAGATTAATTAAATGTATTACTTGCCAAAAGAAAGTGATGTAGATGCAATAATCCCCTCCCCCAACCAGGAACATATATGTCCTCATAATAATGGAAGCATGTAAATTACAGGGCATCTTTTCACACAGAAATAAATACCTTCTGGATTGTTAGTTACTGTGACTTTAAACAGGACCAAACCGAATGTTCTTGTCACAGTTGAGTCAAACACTTCTGCAAATAAAAGCATCATGATACATCTGTACCTTGGGGTCTAGAGGCACTTTAAATGACTACCACTGGTGTGAATATAAGCTTTATATTTCAGTTCTAGCTTTGGGTTGTGGAAATGAATCTGTCTCTTGCCCTCATATTCCCTTAAAAACACAAAGTGAATGTTCTAATGAAATCTTGGTGCACCAACATCCAGCACTCATATCTAGGACAGACACTCATGATATGAATTTAATAAGCCGTAGAAGCCAGAACAAAGGTCAGTAGTCATTCCTTTTTTGTCTCTTCTTGGCCTCCTTTAGAGCCTAAAGTTGCCTGGTGATGATTGTTCTCAGTGTTGGGACCAGTAAGCAGGCACTTCTATGGCCAGCTCCAAGAAACCTGACAGACCGGTTATCAGGCATTTGTGAAGACACCCAGACCACCTGCTGACCACCTGAAACTACCTGCGCATGCCCTGGGTCACCCTATAAGAGAACTGGAGCCCTCTCCTTTCTCTCTCTCTTTTTATCTCTCTCTCTCTTTATCTTTTCTTCCTCTCTTTCCCTCTCTCTCTTCCTTTTCTTTGTCTCTGCTCCCCTCTCCCCCTTTCCCTTAAAAAACCTCCCACGTCGAACCGATCTCGTGGTGTGATTTGTGGAACCGTGTGTAACCTTCACATTCCCACGTTTCCTAACACTCAGTACTAACCCCGACTACTCCCTTGTGGGGAAGAAGCAGAGACCTCAGAGGAGTTGTTAGGCAGGGAAACGCTACACTCTCAGCTTCCCAGAACCACTTCCAACGTGCATACAATTGCACAAGTGAATTGGTCTAAGAATCGTGTGAGGAGGTACATGTGAGGAACTCAGAACTACCAAGTACACCGTGCTTTAAAGGTATCATTTTCTAAAGCCCTCTCTCCCTTACCCTCTTCAGGGGTGCTGTGACCTACATGATTGCCAGATCTCCCAGGTATAGTATCCTGGAGTCAAATGTCCATTCATGATATATTTTCTGCAGGACACCCTTCACCCTACACATTGCACCTGTAAACTTTCTCATGTTTCCAGAGTCCTCATCTCTGGGAAATTGTTTTCTTAATCACTTCCAGAATATAACTGGCACCACACACTTAAGGTGAGAGGGAGTATGCATGCTTCCAAAAATGTAAAGAGAACTACCTTCATTTACCAACCCTCTTTTTTGATGTAGGAAAAGCATCTTAAGTCCTAGGCATCCCTTTGATGAAATATAGGTAATAGTAACTATGGCTTTTGGAACCAGGCTTTGTGTGTGTGTGTGTGTGTGTGTGTGTGTGTGTGTGTGTGTGTGTGTGTATGTGTAGGGTTATGGGTCAGGGCAAGTTATGGGAGTCTCAGGGTTGTGCTACAGGCCTCTACGGTTCAGTCTTTTTTCAGGATCTAGCTTGGCATTCCCTTGGTAGAATGTCTTTTTGACAGAGAGGAGACACTGGTTTTGAGGAACCCACCACTGTCTGTGGAGGACTAGAGCAGGAAGTTGTGCCTTGCTGAATCATAGGCAGACATAGCTGTAGCAAGAGAACATAGGAGTGGAAGAGAAAGAGGAATTGGTCAGGATTTCTAGCTGTTTCCACTTATCTGCTGTGCTTGTGTTTCTAAATGCCACTGAGGGCAAGTCAGTCTTGAAGACAAACAGGCCATGATGCTGTAACTTTAAATGGTTCATCCTGTTGCAGCCCTGGTGTGAAAGGAAACAAACAAAACAAAACAAAACAGCATTGATAACCAGTTGAACTCTTTTCTTAGGTGTTTATTTCCAGATAACTACTACATACTAACTTTACAGGGGGACTAGGAAAATAATTCAATAATTTTGTTCAACTTTTCCTTATTTGGGGGTGTGACAGAGATTCAAAAGAGGAAGATACAAGCTCACAAGCAGAAATACAATGCTGGCAGCCCTCATTGCTCTACAGCAGAAAGTCTGGTCCAGGAGCCTAGTAAGGCTGGGACCTAACTGAGAATGTTCTTGCTGTGGACCCTGTCTGACCCAGCACAGTCCACTCTGCTTTGATCCCTGTGTCCTCTCCCTAACCAGGAAGGTCTGTTTTTAAGGTGGCTATATTAAAAAGGAGGCGGGCACTCAGGGTTGGCCTCTCTGAGAACAGAACGACCACCCAACCAAAAATAAAACAAAGCAGATCTGAGTGTGCAGGTTTAATGCAGAAAGCAAGCCATCTGTGCACGCTCCTTTTAGTTCATTTGCTCCTTTGGCAAGTGTCAAACAGTGTCGTAAAGATCCAGAGGAATTATGGAAATGGGTATTAACATTAAAATCGGAGGACAATTAGAACATTTCGCTGCATAATTGTTTGGCAGAGACTGTGAGCAAGCAAGAAGTTTCCAGGGCTGTGATTTATTAGACGCAGGTTGTCTGGTTCTTTCCAATCTCCAGGGCCAGGAACACATGAGGGGAGGGGATTGCTCTGGAGATGTCAATATCATTGAACCATTGCTAGAAACTCAGGCCATCTTTGATTCTTGGCAACAACTCTTTGAGCTGCTGGATCAGCACTTCCAGCAAAGCCAACATGGAGCACCATCCAGGCAAAAGGGGTGTGCTGAGAAGCGGAGAGACCTCTGCGCCATGGTTGCCTGTGTCTTTGTCAAAGAAAGTATACCATGTTTGCTTGTAATTAGCACTCCGACAGACGTCAGAGAAAGCGGCTAATCACTGACATGGCCCACAGTGCTTTGTAAGTAAACACCATATTGCAATAGACATGCAATTAATTATACAACACTCCAATTAAACATGTTCAAAATGGAAGAGGGGGTTGGGAAGAAGGTATCAAAACTGTACTGCCCAAATACATCCTACCCTGTTTTTTCAACCTCAAAGAAACAATAAATGAGTCAACTCTAAAATACCACCCAGACACTTCCAGGCATCTCTTGACACCAAGTGCACAGCCATTTGTGTTTCTGGGAAGTTGTAAGGTGCTGGACACAAAGCTTCTAGAGATGCCAAGCTCAGTGTCTTGGCTAGGAGCATGGATAGTTGGAAGTCCTGCTCCCATTTCTTTTCTTTTCTTTTTTTTTTTTCATTTTTTTTATTAGTTACAGCTTGTTCACTTTGTATCCCAGATGTAGCCCCTTCCTCCCTCCCCTCCCAGTTCCACCCTCCCTCCCCCTTCTTCTCTTATGCCCCTCCCCCATGATAAAGGAGGTTTTCTTCCCCTTCCATCTGAGTCTATCAGGTCTCATCAGGACTGAATTCTTTGTCTTCCTCTGTGGACTGGTAAGGCTGCTCTCCCTTCAGGGGAAGGTGATCAAAGAGCCCTGCTCCCATTTCTTTCCCAGCCCAACATTCCTTGCCCAGGAACTGCAGAATTTAGCTGTTCCCTGCTCACATCTATACCCACACATGGAAGATGACTAGGGAAGGGGTAGACTCTTGAATAGCACACACAAGACCTTCAATTCTGTTCCCAATTTCCAGGGGCACCTCCTTAAAGTGTTTAAAAGTCTGTGCATGTCATCTACCACAGTAATTCTAACCAGTGCCCAAATGACATGACTATATTGTCAGCCTACTTCTTCCCTCATGGGTAGGGTTACAGTTTGAATAAGGACTGCTCCCAACAGGCTTCTGTATTTAATCTTGGACTCCAGCTAGAAATTTGGAAATTTCAGAACCTAGTTAGCAGACGTGGGTTTCTGTGGACAGGCCTTGCATATATTATTTTTGGTTCTGATCTATGTTCTCTGCTTCTTCATCTGCAAAGACATGAAAGAGCACAGTGTAATCTTCGTCCACCATTTCCTAAGCCAATGCAGCCACCACAGACCCTGACCATGGTGGACTGTATTCAATGAACCTATGAGCCAAACAAAATCTTTCTTCTTGGAAGTCACTTCTGTCATGTATTTTTCTCACAATGCTGGACATACGTAAGTAAGTAAGTAAGTAAGTAAATAAATAAATAAATCCAACCCAATTGGGAAGCCTCAGTGATGCAATTAACTTTTAGAAAGCTCCTCAGGATAAGGCCAGGCTTGCCAGGATCTCTGTCTCACTTGTTTCTTTGCCTGTTTGCCTGACCTTCCTTCCTTCACTGTTTCTCCTTGTACTCTCACAATGTAAACCACTAACTAGAAATAAAAAGCTTTCTTTCTGAAGAACCTGATCAAAAATGATAGTATATTTTAAACGTGAGGTTTGAATTAAGTGTAGTATGCTCTTGTATTATGTGTGTGGGTGTTTTTCTTTTTTTCAATTAAAGGGAACATATAAAAAATTTAGTGAGTATTTTGCTATTAGGATACATCTTCTGCATATGCAATCAAAAGAAGGTTTGAGGGAAGAAATGCATTGAAAGAATAAGAGAAGGGCCAGAGAAAAACCACAACAAAGTATGACAGCAATGAAAATAAATTTGGAACGTAGCAACATGCCAGGTCATGATAGTGTTCATTGAATATTTACTTGGACAGACACAGGAAATAGATGCCAGCAATGTCACCTTATGCTAGGAATGGTGGTGCAAGTTTGTCCTTCATCGCAGCTCCATGGAAGAAGGATCCCAAGTCCAAGACCCACCAAAGCTAAGTAGTTACTACAAGGCCATCTTGGGTAGCTTGGTGAGACCCTATCTTAGAATAAAGAGCACAGAGGTGGTAGAGACAGCTCAGGGGGTTAAGTGCCCACTGCTCAAGCCTGAGGAACTGAGTTCAGATCCCCAGCATTACAGAAATCCTGTGCATGGCTTCACACACACATAACACCATGCTCTCATGGGTAAAAATAGGAGTATTGTTGGGGTTTTCTGTCTAGACAGTAAGCCAAAATGGTAAGCTCCAGATTGAGTGAGACCCTGTTTCAGTGGATTACAACAGAAACTGATAGAGTAGGGTTTTCCATGCTTCCCTTGTCCTCCTCACATGTGTACATTGGTATATGCACCTTTAAATAACATATATGTACTTACAACACACACACACACAAACACACACACATCAATGGAAAGATTTGGAAATGGCTCAGTTTCGCTCAGTGGAAAGCTATTTGCCTAGTATACACAAGGTTCAAGAGTCATTATGCCCTCAAAGAAGTTAAAAAGAAATATGAAAGAGATAGAGAAAAAAACCTTAAAAACTAAAAGTGATAATATTCCTGAACACCTGCTATGTGCTACATAGGACATACTGACACACTTGCAAGATGCACTACATTCTTATAAAAATATTACAAAAAGTTTGGCATTACCACTTTCCAAACATTACAAACAAAAAGAAATAAACACTTAGCTAGGTTAAGCCATTTTGCCAAAACCACTCAGCTAGCAACTAGTGGAAATGAGGCAACAAGGATCCCTGGAAGATTGATTAACAGGGGAATGACAAGATTAGACAGAGCCCAGGGAGGCAACATGAGAGGAGAGACGGTCTCACAGTTCTAAGTCTCAAAAGCAAGAAAGGGGACCCCACGGAGGAGAGAAGTATTTTACAGTGTAATATCCAAATTGGCACGCATCACTGATAAGCCAGAGACATTGGCGAAGCTTGTCTGCTTTGCTTTCTGTGCTGAAGTCTTGTGGCTTCTACTGGGAAAACTAATAACATAACAAATGAAACTATTGTTCAGTTTCATTAAAAATAAATCTGATAAGATGGGCAGAATTGAATTAACCGATCTCAATAGAGTTCTCGTTATTGGAGCAAACAGAATATTCTCTCTAATAGAATAAGTCCTGGTTCATTTTGGCCAGCCTGTTGAGCTCCTTGCTATAGATTTGGTTTCCAGCCTTTGGCTCTGGGCATGCACACACTAATGTTACTATCTGCAGGTCGGCATAATGGATCAGCATGAGAGATCTGGCCAGAGGACTGAATGGATCAGCATGACAGATGTAGGGGCCTCTGTTACCCTTGGCAGAAAAGAGCTGTCCTCCCCTCCAAGGAAGTCAGATTTAGGGCCCTAGAGCTTGCAAAGGGGAGAAATAGCCTTGTTCCAGAGAGGGTGAGGTTGGGCTAGAGTTCTATGATGGTCTGTTCTTGGAGACAGGGATAGAAAACAACATTCAGCATGCCTGCTTGTTTTGGCTGGCTTTGAGTGAAACGAATGCCAGCAATATTTCTATTTCTTTGCACTGGCTGGAGTTCAAGAACTCAAGACTGGATAGCAAAGGGATCAGGTATTTTTGTAGACACACACACACACACACACACACACACACACACTTACACATATATAAATAAATAATGAACAAATGAATGAATGACTAAATAAGTAAATAAAACTTAAGAGATGCACATAGAACAGAAAGCACAATGCAAGCTGGGGCTATGGTTCAGTTGATGGAGGACTTGCCTGACATGCAGCACGCATTGGTTACAGACTTAGCCACTCCAGTAAGCAGACACAAGTGGTGACTATTTATAATTCCAGCTCTAGGAAGCAGAGGCAGGAGGATTAGAACTTCAACCTTATCCTCAACCACATAGCCCATTTGAAGGTAGCCTGGGCTAAATAAGGTGGATCTCAAAATTAATTAATCAATTAATTAATTAATTAAGAAAGGAAGAAAAGAAAGAACGACAGAAAAGGACAGACCCTCAGCACGAAGGGCACTGCCTGCTCTTACAGAGGACCATACACCAGTTCCCAGAAATCACACAGTGGCTCACAAACCACATATTGTCATTCAGGCAAACATTAAAACATGTAATTTAAAACAAAATTATTTAGAAAGTGTATTTCCAGTGATGTGGCTAAATCACTTTCAAGGTAGGTTGAAAATGTTTACATCAAGTCAAGAATATAAATATGTTTTTTTTTATTTTGTATTATCCAAATGAGTTGGATTTGTGTATGTCCTTAAGAAGAGGAAACCTAGTAAAAATATCCATGAAGGAAGTAAAACTTGGTGTTGTGTCTCAGATGGAGATGATTAAATCTGCTCTTCCAACACCTCCTGGAGGTTCCCTTGCTGAGAGACCCTGTCACTCTCTGCTGACACCGAGACCCAGGTGTGGTGCTGGCTATGGCCTGAACTCTGTGCTTGGAATTTCTGATTTTAAAGCAAATCACTTATTGAAATCAGTTTAACCTGGCCTTGCACCCTTGCCTCCTCCAAAGCGATGGTCATGGTCTGGTGACATCACGTCTCTGAGCCCCAGTTTCATCATCTGGTCAAGTGAAGTTCCCAGCAGGTCCTGGGGCAGAATAGCTGCAATCATAAGAGGAAAGAAGGCACTCAATGTGCCTGACTGTGTGCCAGTAGGTAGCAGGAACTTTCATGCGTGCGCACGCACACACACACACACACACACACACACTTCTAGACACTGAGAACACAGTAATGAAGAACGGAGGTCAGGTCTCTACCCTGGTAGTGTTTATGATTCATTAGCTGGCATGTTCCCTGTGTTTTCTCATAGCACACACAAAGAGAAACTTCACACAGAATGGTAAGAAAACCCCTACTCTTACACCAACAAAGCATCAACTTTTGTACTTTACCACAATTTTTATTTTCCTGTCTGAATCTGGTAAGGTTTCTGTTTGTGACTTGTTAGACATTCATTGCACTTGGGCTGCCTGGCGGCCCTGGTTGTGGAATGATTTGATCTCCCAAAATCTCTTCATGACATCATTAGGGTTTAGACATTCCCCCGTGAGGAACTTCTCAGCATTACCACTGGATGTTCCAGTAAACCAGCATTTTAATTTTTATAATTTAGTCTTAAGCAGCTGACACTCTGTACTATCTTCTAAATGATTAAAAAGAAAATAAAGAATACTTAAACAGTGGGCTCTATCAGATAAAAAACACACCGTCCATGACTGTGTAGGCATCACCCAAACACTGAGCCTAAGCCCTTCCTGCCTGGCCAGAGATTAGTTTCTTCTGTATGTGAAGTCTCAGTAAAAAAATTAAATTTGGCTAAAGTGGAGTACTGTGTATATGAGTCATGGATACAGAAGACTTACTTAATTGCAGTTGTCTTTCCTTGTTTGGGTGCCTCTGTCCCAGGCTTTATAAATCAAATATTTGCTGTCTATGGTGGCTCAGTCTGTATTGCCAACACTTGGAGATGAGAGGATCTCATATTCTAAGCAAGCCTGGGCTACATATGAGAAACATATCTCCAAAATACCAAAGAATCAAGGATGTATTTCAATGGTAAAGCACTTGCCTAATATTCATGAGGCCTTGTATTTCATCTCTAGCAACACACACACACACACACACACACACACATACACACAGACAGACAGACACACACACCCTAAAATACATACAGCCAGTTCATGACCCATGTATGGAACTGGGAATAAACATATTCATGACGCTAAGATTGTGATGATGCTATGAGAACAAAGAAACCTACTGTTGACTGTGTTAGAGAGGGCCAGGGTCAAATGAAGAAGTACACACACCTCAGTGCTAGTGCAAGTTTACTAGCACTGTCTTAATTTGCTTTTCTGATGCTATGATAAACACCATGACCAAGAGCAACTTGAGAAAGAAAGGGTTAATTTCACTTCATCGATTATTGTCCATCTTTAATGGAAGCCAGGCTAGGTTCTCAAGGCAGGAAATTTGAAGTATAAAGTTAAGCAGAAGATATGACTTCCTCCTCTTGAATGGCTCAGCCTGCTTTCTTTTACATCCTAGGACCATCTACCCAAGGGTAGTTCCACTCACAATGAGCTGTGCCCTTCCATGTCAACCTCAGTCAATAAATTGCCACACACATTTACCTATGGGCTCTTCCTCCAGAGTCACTTTTTTAGTGATATTTCCTCCTCTCAGATAAGTGTAGCACAGGGGTTCTGTTCTCAACCTTCCTAATGCTATGTCACTTTAATACTGTTTCTCATGTTGTGGTGATCCTCCAACCATAAAATTATTTTGTTGTTTCATTCCTGTAATTTTGTTATGTTATGAATCATAAAGTAAATATCTGATGCATAAAATAAATGTGCTGCATACCTGACATGTGACCCCAGAAGAGTTGTGACCCACAGGTTGAGAACCACTGCCCTACACATCTCAAATTGGCAAGAAACTATCCTGAACACCAATTTTTACAAGGAAAGTGCTAGTTTGTTTTGTTTTGTTTGTTTTGTGTTTTTAACTTTCTTACCTATGACAGATGGTAAAACTGATTCACAAAACAGGTACACAATGTGTTCTAGAAAGTGTTGCTAATCAGGGACGGGAGATATGGCTCAGTGGGTAGGAACACCTGCTGCACAAAGACAAGGACGTGAGTTTGAACCCCTAGCATCCACAAGAAAAGCCAGGCATAGCTGTATGTATATCGGTAATCTCCACTACTGTGGCAGGCAAAAATGGGAAGAGTGCTGGGGCTGCTGATTTTCATCTTAGCAGCAGACTCAGCGAGCAGGATTCTGTCTCTCGGAAATAAGGCAGTGAGTGATAGAGCAGGAAACTCAGTCCTCTTCTGCAACTAGCATGTTGCATGCATAGGCATGCATACTCACATTTATACAAACATAAACAGCACACACACACACACACACACACACACACACACACACACACACACGAAAGTGCTACTAATCAGAGAAAAGGCAAACCACAGTGACTTGAAAGGGTGTATTCATTTCCATTGCCCAAGAGTCAGTGTTGGCTACTTTCAGGACCATGGACAGGAAATTAGGCGCCACAGATTGGAATATGCCCCACAAGTAAAGAAATTGGTTTGCTGAATAATCTGAATAATGAATATCCCTTTTACCTGTGATGATGAGCAATTTGTTTGTTTCAATTTACAGGATGCAATTTAAAGCTTTAAGCAAAGCTTTCATTAATTCATCGTTCTTAAAATGTTCAGTAATTCAGAGCTGGTGTTACCATTATGCATCAAGAGGTATCTTCTACTTCAAAATGTAAGTTAGCTCAGCATACATAAGTAGTGACATTTTTCGGTCCAAGACATCATTCTCTATAGTTAAGAAAAATGCCTAGATTTTGTAAGGCTTGATAAATGTGATCAGATCTAGAAGGAAGCAGAATGGACTTCCTTACATCTACACTAGAGCCCAGCTTGAAACCATTCCTTTACTAATCCATATCTTTTCTGGCTTGGGGTGAAGTTTCAGGCTTTCTCTCTAAGTCTTTAGTAAAGAGTAAATTGATCTGTGGCTTCTAGAAGCAAACCGTTGACTCTCATGCTCCTGTTTTGTCCTAAGTGCACAGCTATTGTCTTCTCACATGCATCTTTCAGGTTTTTAGAATGTGGCTTTCAAAGTTGCTGGAAATAATCACTGTATTCTTCTCACATGGAGAACTTAAAAGCAGAAAAAACTGCTCTCTCAGCTCACTTCTAAATCTGAGCAAACCCAACTGCTGTTAGGTATGCTTTGTCTCCTGCCAAGATGCAGCACCACTTTGAATAGAATCAACAAGGAGGGGAAAGAGTGTTCAAGCGGCTTGCTGCAGCTGAAGCCTCACTGAGCTTGCGGAATTCATAAGGTATTGTAAAGTAGCTTTTGTCATGTGTCGTTTTCAGAAATGTGTACTCCCTGTCACTAGTTTCCTTCTCATGCCTTGTGTAAAGCACACCCTGCCTATTTCTTCAACAAGAAATGTGTCTTCCTGTAAGGCGTGGCAGACGAACTAGAAAGCACTTGCCATATTGCTTAATTGCTATCTATGTACAAGTGTTGCTGAGCACCTCAGAGTGTAGTTTGTGACTGTGAAAGTATCAAGTAGAAAGATAGTGTACTAAGAAAGAAGAAAAATTAAATCCACCACACTCCATCAAAAATGCAGTAAATATTTTTCACCTTCATGAGATATGATTGAGTGCAATTTTTCCATTGATTGATTAGGAAGAGAAGTACTCATTTCACTAAATGTAAACATCTTGTTTTTCAGTTGTTTAGGGATAAAACCAGACATGTATGATGTTGCCAGTGTGTAAGAGCACTGAATGGGAACCCAGAGGACCTGAGTCCATCCTCCTACTAATAGTTCTGAAACGAAGGTCGAGTTACAGATTCTCTGGGTCTATGTCTAATTAAGATGGTTAGGAACGATCTCTTTAGGTCTGGGTACGTTTGTTTGTCAAAGAGAACATGCATTGATTCAGTCATTCAATAGATATGTGTATCTATCCATCCATCCATCCATCTATCTATCTATCCATCCATCCATCCATCCATCCATTTATCCATCCACCTATCCATCCATCCATCCATCCATCCATCCATCTATCTATCTATCTATCTATCTATCTATCTATCTATCTATCTATCTATCTATCTATCTATCTATCTATCTATATCTATCTATGATTTGTATATATATGCATGTACATATACTTTTTGCATTTCTACAATGTGCTAGCATTGAACAAAACAAGTAGCATTCCCACAGCCATGTAGTTTTTGTTCACATAGAGAATACAGCCAATGAATGAGTCAAAATAATTGAACCAAATAGCTGCAGGTAGGAGAAACTGTCAGAAAGGATCACAGTAACATCGTGTCACAAAGATAGATCACCAAGCAGGGTAGAGTTTGGCTGTTCATTAAGTCTATGGTACCCAATTGGTAAGAGACATAAATTTTAATAGGGATGGAAGCGCCTCCCACCAGCTTTTGTAGAATTGTGTGAAGAAATTTGCTATATAACTGATATGGAAACAAACTGTTTTTATTATAATTTACTTCCCTATTCTCCTTTGTACCTTGAGCACTAACTACTCTCAAATAGTGAAAATGCATTCATTATATATGGGTTTCACTTCAGGAATGTTAGAAGGGAGTTAGAAATTATTTTTAATGGAAGGGGCATTGGGTCTGACAGGAGACAGAAGCACACTGATCTAGGATTTCTGTGACCAGAGCCATATTGCAGATGGCAGTTATGTGTCACAATCTGGTTTTAGGATTAAAATGATAAATTTGGACCAGTGGGTAAAGGCTCTTGATGAATCCTAGGACTGTATGATGAAAGGAGAGACCTGAGTCTTGTACATCTTCTGACTTCCATGCTTGTACCTTGTGTGTATGTATGTGTGTGTGTCTGTGTGTATGAGAGAGAATGAGTGTTTTCTTCTCTCCTTCTCCTTATAAGAACGCTGATCACTTCCAAGGGCCCTAGTCTCACCATCTCATACACCTCCAATAGCTTCCATATGCCTAGAAGTTTGGACATCATCTGTTGTTTCATTTCTGTCGTTTTGATAAAACACTTAGACACAAAGCAACTTGGGGGAGAAAGGGCTTATTTTGCTTGTAATTCCAGGTTATAGTCCATCATAGCAGGGAAGTCAAAGCAGAATCTACAGATAGCTAGTCCTACTGCCTTTGTAGCCAAGAGCACGGAGAAATGAATGCATGCAGGCCCACTTATTGCTTCCTTCATTTCTTATGCAGTCCAGGCTTCTCTGACTAGGAATGATGCTACACACTGTGTTGGTATGCTATTACACATCAGTTAATTTAATTAATACAGTCTCCCCACTTATTCCCCCAGGCCAACCCATGATATATAATCCTTCATTGAGACCCTCTTCCCAGGTGATTTTAGGTAGTATCAAACTGACAATTAAAACTAATCATTACATTCTTCATTCAAAGATTAGAGTTTTAACAAATGGATTATTTTGGGACACAGACATCAAGCCTACCATCAAGTGAGGTAGCAAAACTCACAGAAGCATCCTGTATCATCTGTGTGATGGATACTCACACACGTTTCCAGAAACATCCATTTATATGGAAAGCAATGGCAACCCTACTGTTTACAGAATTTCATAGGTTTTAACTAATTAGACTGGACCTTACACAGGGTGGCTGGTCCATAAGTCTAAACCAACAGGAATTGACCAGAATTGTTCCTGGGAATTTTCAAAAGTAACTGCGAAAGGAATTGACCTATTCCAAGGATTGTAAGGGTCAGTAGCAAGCATGAACCATATTGCTCTGCTAACTGAAAAAAGCTTTTTGGAGGGAAAGACTAGTGGTGACATACAGAACACTGTTCACTAATATGTTGGTCATTTACCTCATGACATTTTCCCCAATATGCTAGATACTATGCCACAGACTTAACAGACAATTGGAAGCCATATACACTATATAATGGCAGATGTTCTTAGCTTTAGGAGTGAGCCAAGAGCAATTATATTGTTGGTTATGGGGTCTTTTAAGCCAGTGTCTTAGTCTGTAACAATGGTCCTATTATTTCTACCTCCTCATATACTTTGCTTAGTTGAGAGCAGTTCTTATGTTTCCAAGGCTGGCCTCAAATTTAGCTGAGCATGCCCTTGAACTTCTGACACTCCCATCTCTTCCTCCAAATGTTAAGATTACAGATGTCCATTACCACACAGTTTACGGCTTATGGAAATCAAACCCAGGACTTCATGCATATTAAGCAGGTATGCTACCTACTAAGGTACATTCCTAGTCTTGCTTCAGCTGACTATCTGCACTGATAGATAGGAACCACCATAACCAGACTGAGAGCATTTAGTATCTGCTTTTGAACTTCCTGTGAGTGAATGCAACAACTACTGTGGAGAGGGATTCTGCCCACAGTGTGCTTCAAAAGGTCGCGCCTCTACCTCCACCAAAATAATGTCCAGAGTGTGACTGACACAACCAGTCATTACTATCTTATATGGAAAAAAGAGAGTTTGCAAATGTGAGTAAGTTATTAATATTTAGATGAAAGAGATTATACATAAGGCCCTCATATATGGCAGCAGTCCTTGAAAGAGAGAAATGGGAGCTATGTAGTCATGGATAGAAGGATTTGGAACTGCTACTCTGTTGGCTTTGAAGATAGTGAATTGGTCACAAGCCAAAGAATGCAGGCATTACATAAAGGCTATAAATGTCAAGAGAATGGATTCTTCTCTAGAGCTTGTACAAGGGACTCAGCACCAACACCACCTTGAATTTAGACTGATTGCAACAACAGTAAAACAAAAACAGGAAACACATACTCTCCTGCCCCAATATCACGCACACCTGTATCTTTATAAACTAGTAAAACAGTATAATTGCCCTTCAGAGAGCATTAAGCAGAAATAAGAGCTGGAGGGGACAAAAGCCCCATTCCCAGGCGTTCTGTAGAGTTTTGCTGTTCAACCACATTTCAGTGCCCTTCAATAAATTCATTTTCATTGTACATTTTTTTTTTCGCTTGAGCTTCTGACTCTTCCTAACAATGGATCCCTGCTAACATAGTCAATGTGCAGGGTCCAGGAGAGGGGACTCAGGGATACATCAATGACCTTTGGGCAGTTTCTTTCATCTTGATGATGCTTACCGTGTCCAGACAGCTCCAGGAAATGTGCTTTCCAGTCAGAAATGTTCTTGGCAACAGTGAGGCTGCTTTGAGTGGTACAGATTGAATAAGCAATTCTACATCCCCGCTGCCATGACATGGGTGAGGTAGTTCAAGATCCTAAATTACTGTAATGTAAAATATTGATTATGAACCTCAAAATGCCTAGAGTCAGGTAAAAAAAAACAAGTCTCAGTGTAAGAGGCTATCTGTATTGGGCTGATCAAGGAAAGGAGACCCACCGTAACTGTGGATGACACCGTTCCATGGGTTGGGGTCCTGGGTTGGACAAAAAAGAGAAAAGTTGCCTAGAACCAGAATTTGTCTTCCTTTGCTCCACTATGTGAAGGAAAAGAAAGAGACAAGTGGAAGATTAATAGTCAACAGCCAGCTATGAGGTGCTGTGGAGGAAAAGGAGAGTAAGTGATTTAAAAAGAGAAAATTCCAACTGCAGTTTCGCCTCCCTCTTTTTTCCAACCCTCCCCACCCATTCCTCCTCTGTTTGCCTCCAGAAAAGCTTTAAAACTTTCCAGCACCTTCCCCTAGTTTCCCAGCCCTAGGGATGGTAGATTTTCACAGGTAGCCACAGCTCTCTTTGCCTTTCTAGTTCTACACTTAGTCATTCCTTGTGTAAATGTCTGTTGAGATAACTGGTATAGATATCTCACAGTTCTTTTTGCCTTTCTATTTGCACATTTAGTCATTCCTTGTGTTAAATGTCTGTTGAGGTAACTGGCCCTGATGTCAAGTGTCAAAGGATAAACAGAAGCTTCAGAGAAGGAGGATGGCTGAAGCCAGCATTTCTAGGAGCCCTGGCAGGTAGCTTCCACCACTCAGAGTCTGTTTGTGTTCAAATGGACTGTGCTCAGTTTGGTCACACTGTGTTCAGAAGTACTCTTTCATACCAACAATCTCTTTTCATGACGCAGTGGAAAATAATGATGATTGGGCCATTCAGTGGCTCAGCTTGTGAGGTTGCCTGGTGTCAAAGCTGATGACCTAGCCATAGGATCAGATGATGAAAGTGGAGAACAAACTCCTGAGAGTTGTCCTTCCATTAGAGCATGAGAGATGTGGCCTGTGCACTCCCTGGGCCCCACAAGTAAATAAATCTGATAACGTTTTTAAAGAAAATGACATCTATGCAGCATGTTGGATCAAATAGAAGCAACTCTTTTTTTTCAACAAGTGGCTTATTGCCCCTGTCATGAGGGCTATGTTTGCCTTAGATCTGCCCAGAAGTTCTAATCCCAGTTCGAAGGAGGGTGATCCTGCAGGCTACATCTTCATTGATGAGATCTCAGGGTGATCAGCCTTCTGTGAGATCTCAGTGTGGTTAGCCTTCTATGACACCCCTCTCTATCCTCCCTTATGTGTTTGTGCACATGAGTGTGCATGCATGTGCATGCACATTGTGTGCTTGTATGCATTGCATGTATTTACTTCTGGTGTGGCTGGAGGCATATACATGCCACAGAGCCTGTGTGGAGGTCAGATGACACCTCAAAGGAATCACCTGTCTCCTTCCACCATGCAACTTCTGTGGATTGAACTCAGGCAGTCAGGCTTGGTGGCAAGCATTTTTACCAGCTGAACCATATGGCTGGCCCTGGGTTGTAACCAAATAGTTTTTTTGTTGTTGTTGTTTGTTTTTGTTTTGTATTATATCGATCCTGTTTCAATATCAGAAAAGAAAAAAAGCATTTAAAAAGACTGTAATGTCAGATCTTGATTTTAGAAAAAGAATAGAAGACAGACCCTTGTAAAAAGAAAGACATTGTGCCTGTTATCTACACACTACATAAGGGGAAAAAAAGGTTACTGTGTAAAATAAGGCTACTGTAGTGAGGACAGTGATGTTGAAAATATTCGCAAGTTACTTAGGAAGGAAATTCACTGGGGTTCAGTGGGTAAGAGTGCTTGCTTGCTATGCAAGCAGGAGGGTCTGCTATAGAATCCCAGAGCATATGTTGAAGTTGGGTGTGGAGACAAGGGAATTGCTGGGGCTTCTTGGATGCCAACCCAGCTCCAAGCTCAGGGAGAGGCCCTATCTCAAAGAAATAGGACAGAGAATGACAGAGCAGGACATCCTGGGTAACCTGTGGCCCTCCCTTCTCTTTGTTATTGTTACGTTTTATTTTGAGAGAGGGATATATATGCCAGGCTGTCCTTGAACTCCTGGTCTTCCTTTCTCTGACATCAAATACCTGTGCCACCACACCTACTTTCTCCTCTTTATTCAGTCTGGCACCCCAGCCTGGGAAAGGGTGCCTTCCACATTCAGGGTGGGTGGTCCCCCGCTCAGTTAACCCTCTCTGTAAACTGACTCAGAGACACGTCTGCAGAGAGATTCTAAATTCTGACAAGTTGAGGAGGAAGATGAACCAGGAAGGTGCGCTAACAAAGATACCAGATAAACGAAATTGGCCTTGAGAATCATCATCCCAGGACCCCATCAGGTTAACTAGCCAGGTTTACTGTCGCTTGGGCGGAGCTTAAACTCTGCATGCTAATGGAAATCCATTCCCTGCATTAAATGGAAGGGAAGGTAAAGGGGGAGAGTATCAAGCTCCACCAATTGCAGCCACAGTCATTTTATTTTCTTCAGAGAAGAAGCCTGGGAAATTGGATTTTGAGTGTTGAGGACACAGTTCAAAAGTTCCCAAACCCGGCATGCCCACTTTGCTGGGGAAGAATAATGGGGTCGGATCGCCGCGACTGCTGGAGAAGTCGCACTCTATTGAATTGCATCAACTTTAGACAACTGGATTTCAACTGTGACTGCAAAGCAGAACGCAGCAAATCTCGGGCCTGGCGAACTTTCTAGCCTCGTGGATCCTGACATATTCTCTCAGAAGCCCTTTACACCAAAGGCCTCCATCTCACCCTGCCTCCTTGCAAAAAAATCGGATTTTAATACCAGTACAGGCTCAGGGGCTTGTATTTTCAGCCCACAGAACTGCAGCCGATGCGGCTGACACTCATTTCCAACAACGAAAAAAAAGGGGGGGGGGGCGTGTAAGAGAATAATCAGCAGGCAATTGCTGTCTCTTGAAACTGGGTGTTAGCTGAGGAAAAAGGGATGGGGGGGGGGGGGCTCTGTAAATGGAGAAACCGCTTCTGAGTGAACGAAGCCAGATTCGGGGCACACTGCGTTTTTCTTTGTTCCTTCATTTGTTTACTTTGATTAAAATTCTCTTTAGTGTGTGTGTGGGGGGGGAGGGCAGGGAGGGAACGAACGAAGGACGGTGGGAGGAAGGGAGGGAAAGAGGAAGGGAAGGAGTTGGTTCTCTCCTTCCACTCTTCCACTCTGTGCATCCCTGGGATCAAGCTCGGATCATCAGGTTTGGCCACAAGCTTCTTTACCCACTGAGCTTTTTCACTGGTCTGTGTATTTTAATCTTTATTAATGGGGAATAAGCAAAGAATTTATTTGGGTTTTGCCTGCTCAAGCGCCTGCAGGAAGCACCTTCAGGAAGAATGATTCCTGTGCTCTTTAGGTTGCAAAACCAAACAAACTCAGACTCTCAGGTTGGTATTGGTTGTGGCCCTTTTGGAGTTGGTTTAGAAACTAGCTGGAAGAAAAAAAAATGGGGGGGGGGGGATATTGGAGTGTTAGGATTTACTGTTAAGGTAGGTAAGAATGTAGTTTAGAAGGATGTTTCTATTCAGGACTTATATGAGGAAAATTGATCTCTTTCTCTCCAAGAAATACTCATGCACAGTAAATTCAGCACCTAAGATGTGCCTTCACCAGTTTTCAACTGGAAAAAAGCAGTATTTTTAACAGCCCTGTGTGTATGCTACATACCCAAAGGCACTTTATCTAGTGACCAATATTTTCCCACCCCACCCACCCTAGGCAAACACCGTTTTACAATTTACTTCTGCAAGTTCAATTACTTTGGGGTCTCCATGTATGCTTGAGATGAACAAATATTTCTGTGTCTTATCTCTTTCTGTGGCTTGTCATTTTGGTATAGTGCTCTCCAGATACATTTATGCTTCCCATTTATAATTAAATGGGAAGATTTCCTTGTCCTTAAAACTGAACAATATTCTACTGTGTGTCGTGTATGTGCGTATGTATATGTGTAACATGTGTTCTTCATCCTTTCATCCATGGATGGATGCTTTTGCTGTTTCCGTGTTTTGGATAGTGTGAATGATGCTGCAGAGAATATCCCTTTAAAACACCAATTTCAATTCTTTGGGCTCTATATCCACTATGGTTTGAATGTGTTCCCCAAAGGTCATGTCCAGGAAACTTGATCCTCAGTAGAACAGTGCTGAGAAGTGCATCCTAATGAGGGGTGATTAGTTGCGGGGACTTAACGTTCTGCTTTGTAATCCAGGCTGCCTTTGGGAAGAGATTAATGTCATCATCTCGGAAGAAGGTTGGCTATTGCAAGAGTGGACTTGCTACTCAGTCTTGTTCAGCTCCCTGCTGCTCTCTTTTTTGTTACGGAAAGAAGGTCCAGGTGTGGACCCCTCAACCATGGAGAAGGTCCTCCCTAGAATCAGACCCATCAGCCTTGGAGAAGGTCCTCCCCAGATGTAGACCCCTTAGCTTTAGAATCATCAGCAAACTATAAGAAATCAAACTCTGAGCTGAGGAAATAGATCGTTGGATAAATTACTTGCTCTGCAAGCATGGAGTGGTGTTCTGATTCCCAGCACCCAGGAAAAGCTGGACACAGCAGAACACATCCACTATTACAACAGTTCTGAAAAGAGATGGGAGAGAGACAGAGTTCTCCAGAAGCTTGCTAGTAGGCCAGCCTGGCATTTAGTGATGGAACAATCTTATTTTAAGGTGAAAGTGAGGGACAGTACCCTAGGATGCCTTGGCCCCCAGATACCCATTATGACACAAGTACGCTCGCTCATACATACATAAACACATACACACAGGTACCACATTTCAAATTTTAAAAATGAAAGAGATTTTCATTTCTTAAAATTCACACAATTTCAGGTTTTCTGACATAATGGCACAAAGCTGACCAAGGCTCTACCTAAAAGTGTAATCTTGTCTTTATTCATTTTTTATTATTAATTAATATGCTTATTCAATTTACGTCTTGGTCATAGGCCCCTCCCTCCTCTCCTCTCAGTCTCATACTCCTTTCCACATTCCCCTCCCCTATTCCTGAGAATAGGAGAGAATAGGGGAGCCTCCCTACCCACATGCCAGGTCATCTACTCATATGAGGACTGAATTAATCTTCTTCCCCTCTGAACTGGTAGGGCAGTCCCATCATGGGGAAGTGATCAAAACACAGGCAACATGGTCCATGTCAGAGATATCCCTGACTCCTTTTACTATTGGCCCCACATGAAGCCTAAGCTGCCCATAGCTACATGTATGTAGAGGACCTAGGTCCAGTCCATGCATGGTCCTTGGTTGGTGCTTCAGACTCCATAGGTCCCTCTGGACCCTGGATAGTTGGCTCTGTTGTTCTTCTTATGGAGCTCTTGTCACCTCTAGGTCTCATTTTTTCTTCCCCCCTCTTTTCCATTAGATTACCTATGTATCACTCCATGTTTGGCTGTGAGTCTCAGCATCTGTTTTGAACCATTGGTGGGTGGAGCATTTCAGAGGACAACTCTGGTAGGGTCCTGTCTGCAAGCATATCAGAGTATTGTTAATAGTGATAGGGGTTGGCTTTAATAGTTAATAGTGATGGGAGCATGGGGTGGGTCTTAGGGTTGGACAGTCCCTCAATCTCTGTTCTATCTTTGTCCCTGCAGGTCTTGTAGGAAGAATAAGATTTAGATCGAGGTTTTTGTGGATGGGTTGGTGTTCTCCTCTGTCTGCTAGGAGTCTTGTCAGTCTCCATGGCCCCTGCTACTAGGAGTCTTAGCTAGAGTCCCCATGGTGTCCTCTTAGAGGCCTCTTCTGACTTAGGTCTGCAGCTTGTCACAGAGATGCCCTCACCCACCACTTCTCTTTTCTCTGCAGGCCTTCTGTCCTCCCACCCCTGTTCTCCCCAGGTCTGCTCTCCACCCTTATTTCTCTGGGCTCTTCTTCCACCTTGTTCTCAATCTTCAACTACTAACTCTGTCTATTCTATTTCCTCTTCTGAGGGAGAGTTACACATCCTTCATTTTCCTAATAATTTTGGGAAACCCCACTACCAGAGTGCAAGAATGTACCAGAGTTCTCTTTTTGCCTATGGCTGTGTTGATACTTGCTATTGCTTTGTTATCTGTTTGTCTGTTTGGTTAATTATTTTGGACAGAGGTCCCACTTTATCACCCATGTTGACCTTGCCCTTTGCTCCCCTGCCTCAGTCTATTCCATCCCAGTGCTGGCAGTATAGGTAAGTGCTACTGTACCTGCTTCATCAACTTCTTTTTCTGATGGCAGTTTTTCCATACAGTGTCATATAGGCTTTCATGGCTCTGGTGAACATCTCCCTGGTGATGAGATGGTGTGACATCTGCATAGCCACTGTCCACTCCTGTTTGTTTTCTTTGAACACATCTAAACAGGTACTTTGGCCCAGGACTTTTGTGTCTGCAGTTACCTTTCTGTGATTCTTAGCTTGCATCTGTGTGACAGCTCCTTGAGGGCAACCATTACCCTTGCTCTGGTTGGCATATACACTGTTCCTGCAATATGTAATGTAGGCCTGACATATAGCAAGGCACTATTAAATATAAACTGGGTAAGATAAGTCACGAGCCAAGCCAGCCTAAAGAGAGGGTGGAAGTCTACCTAGCCTGCAATCCCATGGAGGCAGCATACACCTAAGCTGCAGCCCTGAATACCCCCCTGATCCCTCACATTATATGCCACAGATTTTCTAAATGACTAAGAGGACAACAGCTTAGTGTCCAGCAAACAGAAAACCATACGGAGAAATGTAAACTCACCAGTGTGTCTCCTGATTCTGAAATAACCAACAGTTTCCACTTGTTTTATCATTTTTAAAAAACTTTGAACTGCATTTACTTGTTTGAGGGTGTGCATGTGTTTAGAGGTCTCACAATGACAAGGACCACATCATTTAACCAATGAGACATCACTTGACTTCTCCCTTTTAAAATTCTCTCTCTCTCTTTCTCTCTCTCTCTCTCTCTCTCTCTCTCTCTCTCTCTCTCTCTCTCATGTGTGAGTGTGTATGTGTGTGTGTGTGAGTGTGTGTGTGTGTGTATACTTGCAGGTGTTCATGTGGAAGTCAGAGGTCACCCTTGGGTGTCAGTTCTCATTTCCCTCCTTGTCTGGGACAGTGCTTCTGTTGTTTGCCTGCACACACATCAAACTGCTCAGCACTTGGGTTCCCACTATTTTCCTGCCTTGACCTCTGTCATACTGTAGGAACACTGGTTACAGACATGCGCTACAGTATCCAACCTTTGCAGGATCACTGGGGATTTGAACTAAGGTCCTTACTCTTGCACAGGAAATTATTTTTACCCAATAATTCGTTTCCCATGCCCAACTATTTTTATTTTTAACCCATTTTCTTGTCATGGCTGCACTCAGAAACTAATACAGACTTTTCCAAATGAATTGTGTTCCTCTCTTTCAGGTTCAGACACTATAAGGATTAAAAGTATGCCATTTCCATAATCTCTTAGAGAGCTGTTCAGATAATTCAACATTAAAGGCCTTGGCTCTCTCCAGTTATTACATTGGTGTCAATAGGAAAAGGTGAAAGTTGTTATTTTTTTCTTTTTTTCACATCAAAGTTTTCTGTTTCTGAAGCAGCATTCAGCCAGAGCCATAGGATGTAATTAGAGGTGACAGGTTTCTCTCCTGAAAGGATTGCCATCCCATCTGATGTCAGTGGCTCCTGGGCACTGCATTCTACTCCGTCTTCCCTACCCCCACCTCACCTTACCTTTATCAGAGTTCTGGGCTCAATAGATATATAAAGAAGTTAAGACTGCGTTTGATCTTTTGCTCTTTTCTTAAATAAAAGTTTTCTTTGTTCCTAGAACAGAGAGAGGCTGCAATAGTGAGAGAGAGAGAAACAGACAATAGAATTTTCAGCAATATTGTGCTAGCCAAGGTGTCAGAGACCATTCTGGGGGAAGTTTGAAGATTCAGTCTTTGCTATTATCTGTCACCCTCTTTGAAAGACTCTGTTCTGAGACAGAATCTGTCTTGAAACTGATTTCCTTGATGACTAGAGCATCTTGCCAAGGTCTAAGCAGCTAGGACAGTTACAGTATCTTGTTGGAAGAGAACAACCCAACTGGCAAGGGAACGGGAAGGAAAGGCAAACTTGGAATGAAGAGGCAGAAATTGGCTCTCTGCATTTCTTCTTGTTTATCTATGGAGGCTTTGGCTTAGACTGTGACAGGGATGGAGCATGATAACAGGGATGGGGCACAGTGACAGGGATGAAGGGTGGGGATGAGGATAGAAATGAAGATCTGGTTTCAATTTCTTTCTTTCTTTCTTTCTTTCTTTCTTTCTTTCTTTCTTTCTTTCTTTCTTTCTTTCTTTCTTTCTTTCTTTCTTTCTTTCTTTCATTTTTTGTCTTGAGCCAGGTCTTCACTGAATAACTTAAGGTATTCTTGAACTACCAGTCCTTGAACCCCTGCTCCAAGTGCTAAGATTACAAGCAGGAAATGTAACAATGTTCAAAGACAGCTTTTTTTTAAAAAAAATTTTATTACTTACACTTTATTCACTTTGTATCCTCCATGAGCCCCTCCCTCCTCCCCTCCTAATCCCACTTTCCCTCCCCCTTCTTCATGCATGCTCCTCCCCAAGTCCACTGATAGGGGAGGTTCCCCCTCTCCTTCCTTCTGATCTTAGTCTATCAGATCTCATCAGGAGTGGCTGCATTGTCATCTTCTGTGGCCTGGTAAGGCTGCTTCCCTCCGCAGTGGGAAGTGATCAAAGAGCAGGCCAATCAGTTTATGTCAGAGGCAGTCCCTCTTCCCAATCTGTCCTCCTCCTCCTCCCTCTGTTCTTTCTCTACTCCTCTTCCTGCTGTTCTGTCTCTTCTTCTTCTTCTTCTTCTTCTTCTTCTTCTTCTTCTTCTTCTTCTTCTTCTTCTTCTTCTTCTTCTTCTTCTTCTCCGTCCTCCTTTCCTCCTCCTCCTCCTCCTCCTCCTCCTCCTCCTCCTCCTCCTCCTCCTTCTTCTGTTTCTTCTTTATCATATTCATCTTCTTCCTCTTCTTCTTGAGCCAAGATTAGGAAGGAACAGAAGTCCTATCTGGGTTAAATTGGTGGTAGAGCTCCAGGGAATGAAGTTGGCAAAGCCTAGGTTTACCGAGGCTCTGGCACTGTAACTGGCTCCACCACCCATTTCCAATACATCAATTCAAGGGACAGTAAGGATGAAAAGGGGAGAGGGAATACTTATTTAATGTGGACACATAGAGAAGAAGGATCCTAAAGTGTTTCAGTTACCCCAGTCATTTTTGGAATACTGACATGACCCTTGGGTTTAAATAGAGAAATAAGAGTTGAAGCAATGGTGAGGTGATGTGCCAAATCAAATAGCCCAGTTCAAAGTGTTTTCTTTTTTTTAATTTAATGTTGCATTTATTTGCTTATTTACTCATGTGGCATGTACCCATTGCAGACTCTTTTGATGATAACAGGGATGATAACAGGTTAGAGAACACCTGTGTGAGTCACTTCTCTCCTTCCACCATATGGGTCTTGGGATTTAATTTAGGACCTTAGACTCTACCCACTGAACCACATTGGCTTTCCAAAGTGTCCTTTTTATCACTACATCACTGCTGACACTACAGGGCTGTCTGAGGTGTCAGTATTGATTGGGAGGACCAATCTCATTCCAGAATACAGCCTTATCCCCAAGAGACGAGGTCCATGTTTCAGGTTCTGCTGTGCTAGAAAGGTGTCTGCACCTTTGGGATACTGACTCATCTCTATGTATTCATTGGGTGAGATAGGCTAAACAGACATTCTTGAGTAATTAGCATCTATAAAAGGGAGCCAAAGAGGAGGTAGACACAAAATAAAAGCAGAAATGTCAAGCTTTTCTTCTGTCTTTGGTTACCTGTGGACCCATATGAAGAGCCAGTGTGTTTAAGTCAAAATAGCCTCTAAGTATAAATTTTAGCACACAATTTGAGCATGATTAGAGTTAAACCAAGATAAGATATGGTCTGGAGCCAAGCCAATAACTAAACATCTTTGCAGAAAAATACGTCCCTTATCTAACTCCTATTAAATACATAAAAATGCTTAAGTTGTGTTGGTTCCAAGCATTCTTTTATTGGTCTGGTAGGCAAGAATTGAAACTGTCCATGGAGATCCTGGCACTGTATTCTTTGCAGTGCACAATTTAAGCCATCCTCTGGTGGTACATGTGCCACCCCAGTTCTCAGGAAGCTGAGACAGGTGATCCTAAGTTCAAGCCCTACCTACCTGGGCTACCAAGTGAGTTTAAGGCCCAGCCTTTCTTTTTTCTTTATGTACAAGGAGGGCTGAGGATTTAATTCAGCATTTGCTTCTCATGTGCAAGATCCTGAGTACAAAACAAAGAAATCAGGTGACATAATTGGTTTTAGGTAGAATGTAAGTCTCCCTGACTCAAACTGCCTCCAAACTCAGCTCTTAGGATCCTGGGGTTGATGCAAAGACATATCATTTATTTATTTATTTCTGTAGTAATATAGGGATTGAAAGCAGGGTCTCATACATGCTAGGCCAACAATCAGCTGAGCTATATCCCCAGTGCTCTTTCTGCTTTCTGGTTTTAAGACAGGGTGTCATTAAGTTGTCTAGATGTCCTGGCACTTATTTTATAAACTAGATAGTCTCCAGAGTAGCCAGGATAATAAAGAGCCAGAAGTTCTGGCTAGGATTCTCTTTATTTGTCTACCTGTTCATTTGTGTGTTTGTGTGTGTGTATGTGTGTATATGTGTGCACGTATGTGCATGTAGATGTCAACTTCATGTGTCTTTCTATCTTATATTGTTTCTCTCACTGACCAGAAGCTCACCAATTTGGCTAGGATGGCCAGCTAGAGAAAACCAGGGATTTGCCTGTCTCTTCCTCCCCAGTTCTGGGATTACAGAAATGTAGCTCCATGCCTGGCTTTCACATAGGTCCTTTGTTAAACACAGGGATTGAACTCAGAGCCTCATGCTTACATGCAAGGCAAGCACTTCACCCACTGAGCCATCTCCCCAATCTTCCTTTACTCTGACTCTTCATCTTTAAAAATGAAGACACAATCCCTGCTCCCAGTTTTGTAAAAACGCTTTTAAAGATAACGTATGGCAATTTTTTAAGGCCATATCGACAGACAGAGAAATAATAGGGACATGAGAAGGAAAAGAAAAGGAACCCATCACCCAGTAGTGAGAACAAAGTTCCTCACAGGCTGCCAAAGAAGCAATGACTCCAGAGTGAATAACAACATTCACTGTAAAGGCTGCTGGCAAAGGCTGCTCACCTTTTCTACATGTAGATGCTTTATGCTAATGTATCAATGGGCCAGGCCAGAGAAGTCAGTGTCTAAGGCCACGCAGGGCTCCATTCCCTTCCCTAGACACTGCCTGAAAACCTCAAACAGAACTTAACTTTCTTCACAGTAAGGACAGCCACCTGCTTGAATCCCCTGAGCTAGACTTGCCTCTCAGGAGCCACACAGGGACAGTGACAACATAGTGACTTCAAACCGCACCCAGATCCTGGTATGACGATTGTGAAACCATGCGCTACAACTGACCTTTGAGAAGTCCATCACCGAATAACGTTTTAGGTGTGCCCTGCTTTATTCTGAATGCAGCCTTTCCTCCTGCTTCTTGGGCTTAAGCTTTTAGCAAATACCTTTACTATAATCTCCAACTTTCATAAACCAGCTAGTCAGGAAAGTCTTTTCAGCATCAAAGTCTTGATCCCTGGTTTGACCTGAACTGATATCCCTGAAGTTGAGGAGGGACATTTCAGGTTGCTGAGGGTGACACTGAAGAGCTGTGCCTCCCTTACCTACTGCACAGAGGCTAGCAACTAGAAACTTTCTACATCTCCCATCCCCTCTGCACACTGCCACTGCAAACATAAACCCATGGTTGAGAACACCAGACCAAGCAGGGTGAAACTGGGTTCCATGACTTTCTCTTGAAAGACTCATCTATCAAAGTATAGACATGAGACCTGAAGAACAAATGGGTGTGTTATTTGATCCAGATGACTAGTTTGCTGGAGAAAGCAGAGTATTGCAATCACCTGCTACTACTGGGTTGATGTTAATCTGTGTCTATAACTACTGTGTCACATAAATACAAGTAATGTTACACAGGCTGAACAGGCTGTATTTATGTATTTAGTAATTACACACATACATGTAAATATACATATATATCATGTACATATATGTATGTCACAGCACTTAATACAAAAAGGAGCAAGGTGGTATGTAGGCAGGTAGGGAGGGAGGGGAAGTTATATAATTATATTGCAATCTCAAAGAAGAAAAGAAATAACATAAAAAGAATGAGCAAGTATAAACACAAACTCAAAAGCTTGGATTCTGGATTTGATCTGAGCAGCAGATCTGATCCGCCTTCGTCATCTGTGCACCTGTGCCCTCATTTATAGGAGTCTGTAACCAACTAAGTCCAAATGGGTTTTCATTTTACTACTTCTTCTCTTTTTTATGTCTTTCTTTTCTTTTCTTTTTCTTTTTTTCCCCTGCCATTTTAATTCAGTTAGTCAGCAGAGAAAAAAAAAAAAAAAGACAAAGCAAAGCAAATATATAGCTTTAAGGTCAATCACGGTCAGGGGTCAGGGAGTGGAGGGTGGGAAGAATAAAAAGTCTATGATCCTGCCTTTGGTGAGTTCACCCCTGTTTGATTGAAATATTAATTTTCTGAGGGATTATTGATACTCCAAGTTAACATGGGCAGTCCAGGGTCTTATGTCTCATGGTGCAGCTGTCCTGAGAAACACGCTTCCTTAAAGAACAGCTCTACTTTCCAGCTGGCAGGCTCTGGCCAGGAAGATGTTCTCTGCAGGGTTGAGGGTACAAAACCACCTGCTCTGTAGATCACACGATCTGAATTTCTGCACCACACCAACACAGTCTGAGCAAATAGGGGCCACAAGATGGTGAAGTCTCCTGTGCGGCTTCAGGGGGACACTAGAATGGACTGTCCTTTTTATGAAGTGATTTGCTAGAAGAGTCATTCACACCATGGACAGACAGCATGGTGGGGTTCTGAGGACACAGGGTCCCCTTTCTATAGGTTTCATAGGGAAGTGGAAGGTTTCAGACCACATGCTTCATAGAACACCCTTCCAGTTAAGCTGCCTATGATTCTCTGGAGGCAGACAGGAGGAACAGAGGGCCTTGAATTGAAAGGAAGGGAGATAACATGGGGCTTTTGCTTTCCTTCCTTGAAGGAAGAATTTGCAAAAGAGGAAAGATTTATATGATCTGAAGAGAAACCAGAGTATACTGGTTTTCTTGTGGGACCCCTAACAGTGGGAGCAGGAGCTGTCTCTGGCTCTGCTGCCTAATTTTGGGACCCCTTCCTCATACTGGGTTGCCTCACTAGCCTTAATAGGAGAACTGCCTAGTCTTACTGCAACTTGATAAGCCAACCATGGTTGGTTGATCTCTATGAGAGGCCTTTTCTGAAGAGAGACAGAAAAGGAGTGGATTTGGGGAGGGAGCACTGGCAGAAGAGATGGAAGGGGAAACTCCAGTCAGGGTATAAGTAAGTAAGTAAGTAAGTAAGTAAATAAGATTTTTCTAGAATCCTGGCACCTGGGGAGTCTGTTGAATGATTGGATTCATAAACAGGTAGGTGGCCCTCCACGGAATTCCAGACTAATTTATGAGAGCAAAGGTAGAATACCCTGCAGATGGGCAATGGCTGGTATGAAATCTAACATTTGTTCGTAGACACGTGCATTGAATGTTCATAAATAAGTTCTCTTGTTATTTGTTCTCTCCCCACATCCAATTTAAAAATAAAATAATTTTTCAAAATAGATAATTGAAAACTATAAAGATAGTTACAAGAAAGTGGTCTTTTATTTTTCAAAAGTTTCTTTTTTAAAAATTTGTTTTATTTGTGAGTGAGTGGTGTGTGTGTGTGTGTGTGTGTGTGTAGGCCACATGAGTGCAGGTACCTGTTCTAGGCAAAAGAGAGTGTCAGAGCCCCTGGGCCTGGAATTACAGGTGGATAAGCAATCTAACATGAATTGCAGGAACTGGACTGGGTTGTCTGCAAGAGCAGTAAGAACTCTTAACTACTGAGCCATCTCTCCAGCCCTCAAATAGCTTCTAACAGTGATTCACATCTGGTTTTCATAAGCAAAGATGCCAGGTGTAAGACATCTTGTGAACAATCACCTCTGGCCAATGGAGTGGAATATGGCACATTATCAAGAATAAATGAGACAAATATTCCAATTAGGGCCTCATCCTACTTCTTTCTATCTTCTGCCAAGTGTTTGTCTCAATCGTTCAAGCGACAAATCACTCCATACTTACGAAGTGCTGCTGAGTGGGCATACTCTACTAGAAAAAGATTCTTGATTTTATTTCCCTTGGAGGCTGGGAAAATGAGGTGGCTGGAGTAGCTGTGTCTACTGTGTCAATTAGATGGGGAGGGTCCAGAAGATCCTATCATTGCTGGAGAAAAGCCAGACGATGGTAATACGTCTGCGAAGCTATAAAAAGCTTGATTTGATTTTATTTACTGGAGATCAATTTTTTTTACACCTGGGCAACCAAGCCTGGAAACCCGAGCTTGGACCTCTGAGACCACATGCGGAAATAAGAAAAACAAGCCCTTTTATCAGTTCTAACCTCCACATGTGTGCTGCGGTGTGTGTACACATAGGCATGGACACCAAATGTATACATGTAAATATGCACAGATAAACTATGGCATATCAGTGAAAGAGACTAAGAGAGCAAAATAAAGTCATATTTAAAAAGAAGACTGGGTAACATGGGAAAAGATAAACAGTAAAATAAAAATAGGAGCTGCATTCTTAGAGGGAGCCACCAGTGACTGCATCACCAGCTCTCATGTATCAGGCACTGGGCTACCCAGTGCCTTGGGGGGCAAGTATAATTCCCCACGATACGAAAACTGGCCCCAGATCATCTCCCAGAAGGTGGTGGTGCTGGGACTCGTATTAGACCCCTTTGACTCCCAGATCTGCGGTGGTTTCAATCAGATGCCACTGTCCATATTTACTTCGAAAGACTCTAATACAAAAAATAAGAAGAAGGTAAGAGTGGAGGCTCCTTCCAGATAGAAGGTTAAGGAGGATGAAAAATTAAAACCTTTATTTTATGTACAGTGATGCAGTCTACACATTAAATAGCACCATAATAGAATGAATTGATATGGATTTGAACAGAAGAGAAGGGATGATTTTGTTTGTTTTACAGTTTTTCTGTAGCTTTTCTAATTCTCTAAAGTCTATTCCTGCATAGAACTAACAATTCAGACCCAACTGAAAACAGAATCAGAATCTTATTTTTGTATGTTTATATTTTTTGGTACTGGAGAGTGACCTCAAGATGGAAAGTTCAAGGCCATCCTTAACTATATAGGAGCTCCAGGAGGTCAGCCTGGGATAATAGCAAAATAAATAAATAAATAAACCATTAAACACATCTATTTTTGTTTGTTTGTTTGTTTTTTGAGATGGGATTTCTCTGTATAACCTTGACTGTCCTGAACTTGCTTTGAAGACCAGGCTGACCTTGAAGTCACAGAGATCTACCTGCCTCTG
This sequence comes from Meriones unguiculatus, assembly GCF_030254825.1. Classification (NCBI taxonomy): domain Eukaryota; kingdom Metazoa; phylum Chordata; class Mammalia; order Rodentia; family Muridae; genus Meriones; species Meriones unguiculatus. The sequence goes on from NC_083359.1 coordinate 44,991,122, forward strand.
CCTCCCAGAGTGCTCGGATTACAGGCATGCACTGCCTGCCGCGCCTGGCTTCACATGTTTGTTTCTTTTTTTATTTAATTTATTTATTTTTTATTAATTACAGCTTATTCACTTTGTATCCCAACTGTTTTTATAAACTAAAATAATGTCCCAATTCCATGAACTTTTGTCTCTGACTCTTTTAAAGCAGTTTTGATGAGGTAGAATTTATATACCATGACGTTAACCTATTTAAAATGTGGCTAAAATGTTACATTTGGTAGATATGTAAACATCATGACAATTTTTAAAAGATTAATTACCTTCTAAAGCCATCATACTCATCAGCTTTCACCCTTTTTTTAAATTAAATTAAATTTTATTTCATTTTAATCACAGGTCATTCACTTGTATCCCAGCCGTAGCCCCTCCCTCTTTCCCTCCCAATCCCACCATCACTCCCTCATCTCCTCCCTGCCCTCTTCCAAGTCCACTGATAGGGGAGGTCCTCTTCCCCTTCCATCTGACTCTAGCTTATCAGGTATCTTCAGTACTGGCTGCAATGTCCTTATCTGTGGCCTAGCAAGGCTGCTGCTCCTCCCTCAGAGGGGAGAGGGGGAGATCAATGAGCCAATGTCAGAAATAATCCTTGTCTCCCATATTAGGGAACCCACTTGGATACTGAGCTACCATGGGCTACATCCTAGCAGGGGCCCTTTGTTGGAAAAACAGTCTCATAGAAGAGCCCTGTGCCCTGATATATTTGGTACAACCACTTTGGAAATCAATCTGGAACTTTCTCAGACAATCAGGAATACTGCTTCCTCAAGATCCAGCTATACCACTCCTAGGCATTTATCCAAAAGATGCTCAAGTACACAACAAAAACATTTGCTCAACCATGTTTGTAGCAGCTTTATTCATAATAACCAGAACCTGAAAACAACCCAGATGTCTATCAACAAATGGAGGAATTGTGGTACTTTTACACAATGGAATACTACTCAGCAATTTACAAGGAAATCATGAAATTTGCAGGCAAATGGTGGGATCTAGAAAAGATCATCCTGAGTGAGGTATCCTAGGAGCAGAAAGACACACATGGTATATATTGACTTATAAGTAGATACTAGACCTATAAGATAGGATAAACATACTAAAATCTGTGCAACTAAAGAAGATAAACAAGAAAGAGGACCAGGTGTAAGATGATCAGTCCTTACCTAGAAAGACAAAGGGGATCTACATTGGAAGTAGGAGAAATCAAGTAACAGGACAGGAGCCTACCGCAGAGGGCATGTGAAAGACTCTACTTAGCAGTGTATCAAAGCTGAGACTCATGACCAAACTTTGGGCAGAGTGTGGGGAATCTTATGGAAGAAGGGGGAGTTAGTATGACCTGGAGAGGACAGGAGCTCTCACTTCTTTAACTCCACTAATGTCAGCACTTCAAAATCATGAATCAAATTTCTTACACATTGTTATTATTATTATTATTTAGTGTTGTGAGTATGTGGTTGGGAAAATGGCATGCCACTGCATGCCTATGGAATTTAGAAGATAACTTGCTAGTAGGAGTTAGTTCCTGGTGAGGAAACTCAAGCTCTCAGGCCTGTGGAGAAGTGCCTTTGCCCACTGAGCCACCTTGATGGCCCCTCAATTTTATTTGTTAAATGTAGTCTCCCTGATGTTTTATAGAAATGGAATCATTAAATACTTATTTTTAGGACCTTTTATTTAAAAAAAAATATATGTGTGGTGGTGATGATTATGTTTTTGTGTATGTGTTTGCATCTGTGCATGTGTGTAAAAGTCTAAGAGAGGGCATTAGATTCCTTGGAGCTGGAGTTAAGGCGGTTGAGAGCTGTGTGACCATAAAACTGTCTCTCCATCCCCATCTGCTGTCTGTCCTGACCAGATTATCTTCACTGAGCATCATGTCTTCATAGTTCATCTACATTTGTCCATAGTCCAGCTGGTCCTCGCAGATGCATCATCTCCCATTACTGCCCAGGTAGTCACTGCATGTTCCCTGATAATGCCTCGTTTCCTTGGGTCTTTTTGATTTGAAGTTGGTTAAAGCCATAGACAGAGAATATTGCCTAGACTTCTACTCTCAATATGAATCAAGAAAATAATAGTGGGTGTTAATTAATGAGTGTGTGTCCCAGTCCTTCCTCAGTGAAACTGGATGAATGAGTGAGTATACAAACGATCTGCTGAAAAATATCTCAGTTTAGGAGTTAGCGTGTAGCCCAGTTGGCAGATGGTTGGTTAGCATGCACAAAAGTTCCATACCCAGGACTACATACACTGGGTGTGACCAGAATCCCAGCACTAGGGAGGTGGAGACAGAAAGATCTGAAGTTCAAAGTCACCCTCAGCAGCTTATGGAGCGCAGAGCCAACCTAGGTTATAAGGAACCCTTTCTCAAGACACTCAGCAAGACGTTGAGGGGTAACTAAATATATTTATTCATTGGTTTGTTACTATTTCCAATTTTATGTTTCTTTACTTCTTCTGTGTGCATACACGTATGGAGGTGTGGATGCAGGAGGATGGCCTGCTCCAGTCCGGTCTCTCCTTCCACTACATAGGTTCTGAGTTACTGAATTCAGATTATAAACTTAGTACACTACAAGCATATTTATTCACTGAACCACCAGTCTGGCCAATTTTTATGTATTACAATAAAATCTGGGCACAGGGGTCTTTTCTGAGACTGATAACTCCAACCAAGGACCATTCATGAAATAACCTAGAACCCCCTCATAGGTGTAGCCCATGGCAGTTCAGAGTCCAAGTGGGAACAGGGCCTGTCTCTGACATGAACTGATGGGCCTGCTCTTTGATCACCTCACCCTGAGGAGGGAGCAGCCTTACCAGAACATAGAGGTAAAAAATGCAGCCACTCCTGACGTGATCTGGTAGACTAAGATCAGAAGAAAGGAGAGAAGGACCTCCCCTATCAGTGGACTTGGAGAGGGACATGGGTGGAGAAGGGGGAAGGAGGGTGGGATATGGAAGGGAGGAGAGAGGAAGCTGCAGGGGGGATACAAAGTGAAAAAACTGTAATTAATAAAAATAAAAAATAAAAAAAGAACTTAACATTTTTTATCTTATTTTATTTATTTTTTAATTTTTATTAATTACAGTTTATTCACTTTGTATCCGAGCTGTAGTCTCATCCTCCATCCCCTCCCAATTTCACCCCCTTCTTCTCCTATGCCCCTCCCCAGTCCACTGACAGGGGAGGTCCTCTTCCCCTTCCCTCTAACCCTAGACTATCAGGTCTCATCAGGACTTGCTTCATTATCTTCCTCTGTGGACTGGTAAGGCTGCTTCCCCCTCAGGCAGAGGTGATCAAAGAGGCAGCCCCTGAGTTCATGTCAGAGACAGTCCCTGTCCCCATTAGTAGGGAACTCAGTTGGACACTGAGCTGCTATGTGCTACATCTGGGCAGGGATTCTGGGTTATCTCCATGCATGGTCTTTGTTTGGAATAACAGGAAAAGGGGTCTTTTGTGAGACTGTTACAATTTTTAATATTTGTCTAGTAATGGAACCCAAGGCTTTGTGGGTGGCAGGTAAGCCTCTACCACTAAGCCCAACACTAGTCCTTTATAAAATAACTGGATTTAAGTAATACGCCCACAAGGGAAATATGCTAGTCACACAATATGCAGTTTACCTTCTGATACAACATTTCTACTGAATCTACCTCCCTGAAGTCCAATTTCCTGATCATGCTCTCTCTCTCTCTCTCTCACACACACACACACACACACACACACACACACACACACTACAAATCATGTACAAGCCCCTATGGTCCTGCGTTCTGCACCTCAGCATCCCTCTTGGGAAAATACAAACCTCAGGCAGCCCCAGCTTCTGGAGTTTTCTTCCATCTGGACAGTTAAGCTTTTTTCAATAAGAGGCTACTGCCTGCTTTATTTTTACACTTGAGAAACATGCATTATTTAACAGCGGACTTTCAAAAACATTGAAATGCCCCTTGTAAACATGGTTAAAACGCCTTGCTTTCCATGGGTTTTGCTCCTCTTTGTAGCGGTGGGATTTCAGGAGATTTCTCTTTTTCTTTGGTGCCAGATAAATCTTAATTTCATCTGGCATGTGGTAAATATTTAGCTTTACTCCTTTGGTGCTGAGAGACATTTACACAGCTTTGGGGTGACTTGGAAACTGTCTTGATAATTGGCTACATTTTCATAGAGATCAAGAGAGATTTTCCTTCGATTAAATTCTTTATTTTGTTTTGTTTTTAGTGAGTACTTAAAAATTATCAAAAGCCAGGTGCTTCTTTTACTTAGATGTTTTACATGTCTGGAACAAAGCAAAAACTAAAGAGAGATTTTCTAGATGTGAACTATCTTTAAAAACAAAAAACAAAAAAACCAAGTCCCTCACTGCCCTTTGTGTACTTACTCTTCATCTAAGAATAATCAATGTACAAATATTTGTGAAGAAGCAGGTGTCACGTGCAAAGAGAGAGGTTGTGTTATTTATCCTTTCCCCAAAGACTCCTTTGCATATCCAGTGGGAGACAAATTAGAGAGAGATACAATGATCTTTTGTTACTTTCAAGCACCTGTCAAAAAAGCTGCAAGTAGGGCAAAGCCCAAGAGAGCAGGGTGCAAGGCTAAAGTTGTAGACAAGGAAAATGTCTAGAGGATGGTAGACCTAGAGTAATGGTGGGATTATTTCCAATGCAGAAAATATGGACATTAGTCAGAAAATGCCTGTGTATAAAAGCATGAGAACCATCAAGATGGTGAGGGGACATGGGAAGAGGCACAGGACTTGAGCCCTATGCTAGTTTAGCTTTCCTACATGCTGCCAGTATGCTTTCTGGCATGCCAGTTATTCTGTCTGTGCCTCAGGTTATTGCTTCCCAACTAAGTCTCACACAACTTCTTCCTTCCTTCCTTTCCACTCTCCCTTCACCTTTCTTCCCTCTTCCTCCCTCCTAGGATCCATCCTTCATTCCTTCCTTCTTGTTTCTTCTTTCCTACTCTCCTTCCTTCATTTTCCCTTCCTTCTCCCTACCCCCTTCTCTCTTCTTCCTCTCCCTGAAAATGCCAAGCAAGGTTACAGGTGGCAGAGATACAGGTAAATATTCCTGAGAAGCAAGTACTCAGCTGTCACAGAGGCATGGCAACACGGAAGCCCTGAACAGAATAAAGCAACAGAATAATGGAGATCATTTCAAACAAAGTCCATGAACACAGACCCAAAGTAAAGGGAACAGAACGTCCTCCAGTGCTGGAGAGTGGGACTGACTGATGGAGGATACCAGAAGCCTCTGGAGGATGGACTGTTTCAGTGATGATCTGGGGTCAGAATGGCCAGCAGCATGAACAAGGCATTTGGAGGTGGCCTCCTCACAGCAAGAGGACAATGGCCCCGTGGTGGGAGTGGGCCAGCAGCACTGGACTATAGTATTTAAATGAATTAATTTAATTTTTGTTTCATCATGAAGATTTGAAAGACAGCAGAGACCACAAAATACAGTCAAGCAACCATGCAGGCTCTGACATTGACAATTAGCTAAAGCTTTATAAAGATCCATTGATTCTAGAGTAACTGGTTAGGGAAACAGGACTTGAGAATCTGGACCTTCTAAATGAAAAATGTCACTTCTTAATTCCTTTGTCCCTTAGGCTTGCACTGGATGGTGCCTCACCAAAATGCAAATAGATCCATATTTATCACCCCGCACAAAACTAAAGTCCAAGTGGATCAAAGACCTCAACATAAAACCAGACACACTAAAAATCAGATAGAAGTGGGGAAAAGCCTTGAACTCACTGGCACAGGAGACAACTTCCTGAACAGAACACCAACAGCACAGGCTCTAAGATCAATAATCAATAACTGGGATCTCATGAAACTGAAAAGCTTCTGTAAAGCAAAGGACACTGTTGTCAGAACAAAATGATAGTGTACAGACTAGGAAAAGATCTTTACTAACCCTACATCTGACAGAAGGCTAATATCCAGAATATATAAAGAACTTAAGAAGTTAAAAAGCAACAAATCAAGTAATCCAATTAAAAATCGGGTACAGAGCTAAACAGAGAATTCTCAATAAAGGAATATTGAATGGTGGAGAAACACTTAAAGAAATGTTCACTGTCCTTAATCATCAGAGAAATGCAAATTAAAACCACCCTGAGATTTCACCTTACACCCATCAGAATGGCTAAAATAAAAAACTAAAGTGACAACACACACTGGAGAGGATGTGGAGAAACAGGAACCCTTCTCCATTGTTGTTGGGAATGTAAACTTGTACATCAATCTAGTGTTTTCTCAGAAAATTAGGAATAGTGCTACCTCAAGATCCAGCTATACCATTCCTAAACATATATTCAAAATATGTTCAAGTATACAACAAGGACATTTGCTCAACCATGTTCGTAGCAGCTCTATTCCCAATAGCCAGAATCTGGAAACAACTCAGATGTCCCTCAACTGAGGAATGGATACAGAAATTGTGGTACATTTACACAATGGAATACTACTCAGCAATTAAAATCAAGGAAATCATGAAATTTGCAGGCAAATGGTGGGAACTAGAAAAGATTATCCTGAGTGAAGTATCCCAAAAGCAGAAAGACACACTTGGTATATACTCACTTTTAAGTGGTTAGACATATAATATAGGATAAACATACTAAAATCTATATACCTAAGGAAGCTAAGCAAGCAGGCAGACCCTGGGTAAGATGATCAATCCTCATTCAGAAAGGCAAAGAGGATGGACAACGGAAGAGGAAGGAAACAGGAAACAGGACAGCAGCCTACCATAGAGGGCCTCTGAAAGACTACCCAGCAGGGTATCAAAGCATATGCTGAGACTCATAGCCAAACTTTGGGCAGAGTGCAGGGAATCTTATGAAAGAAAAGGGAGATAGAAAGACCTGAAGGGGAACAGAGCTCCACAGGAGCAGCAGAACAAAAAAAAATATCTGAGCGCAGGGGTCTTTCTGAGACTGATACTCCAACCAAGGACCATGTATGGAGATAACCTAGAACCCCTGCACAGATGTGGCCCATGACAGCTCAGTGTCCAAGTAAGTTCTCCAGTAAGGGGAACAGAGGCTCTCTCTGACATGAACTCAGTGGCTGGCTCTTTGATCACCTTCCCCTGAAGGGAGAATAGCCTTACCAGGCCACAGAGTAAGAAAATGCAGCCAGTCCTGATGAGACCTTATAGGTTAGGGTCAGATGGAAGAGGAGGAGGACCACTCCTATCAGTGGACTAGGGGAGGGGCAAGACAGGAGAAGAAGGAGGGAGGGTGGAATTGGGAGGGGACAAGGAAGGGGGCTCTAGCTGGGATACAAACTGAATAAACTGTAATTAATATAAAAAATAAAAATAAAGAAGTTAGTAGCCTTAGGTCTGCAAGATGGCTCAGAGTGTTAAAGTGCTGCCGCCAGTCCTGACTGCCTGAGTTCCATCCCTGAGACCCACATACTAGAAGGAGAGAACCCACATTCTACAAGTTGTCCTCTGACCTCAACATAACACTAAAGCATAAGCCTTTCCTAATAAATCATACACACATACAAACACACACAAGGACACACACACACACACACACACACACACAGAGAGAGAGAGAGAGAGAGAGAGAGAGAGAGAGAGAGAGAGAGAGAGAGAGAGAGAAAGAGTAATCCCATTGCATCCATGAATTCTGGAATTCTGGAGAATGTTTTCTCTATTAACTTTTTTGGTTTCCGTGAATTCTTGACAAAAGCAGCTGGAATAAGGAAGGGGTTTTCCATGGCAGCAGGTAGCTTCCTAGACGTGGGGGCATGAGGCTAACCCTGTTTACCTCCTCACATCTTTGGATATAGGAAGGGAGAGATATGAACACAGGTGTTCATCGGGTGTTCTTCTTTCTTTGTACTCAGTCTGTAGCCCCAGTTCATAGACCGGTACTTCCATGTTCATGGTGAGTCTACCTACTTCAATTCATCCTTTCTGGAAACACTTTCAGACATATCAAAACACACCTCCCTAAAGCCTTAGAAGCTCCTTTCTCTAAAAATCAATTTTATTTTTATATCAATTACATTTTATTCACTTTGCGTCTCAGCTGTAGCCCCCTCCTTTCCCTACCAATCCCATCCTCCCTCCCTCATCTCCTTCCATACCCCTCTCCAAGTCCACTGATAGGGGAGGTCCTCCTCCCCTTCCATCCCAGAAGCTTCTTAATCTGATCAAGATGACCACCACAGTTACACAATACATGACCAATAATCTCAAGTGGCAATCGGTAAGGGATAGAGAACAGGGAAACGGCAAGAGTTTTTCTAGGGAAACTGCAAATCTTTCTACAGATGAAGAGGCCCAAGTGTGCATGAGATGTTATGTTGAATGCTCTCTTCTACCTTCCCCTCTGCCACCAGGAAGCAAATCTGGTTACCTATGTAATGCAACTGAGCTGTGCAGGCAAATGGAGATTCTGGGAAAGACCTGTTGCAGGCCTCCCGATGCAACCCCAATGTGAGTAGGGAAGGCCACTCACCTTCCCATTCTCTGGAAAGAAAAGTGCATGTCTGACATTCTGTCACAAAGACAAGAAAAGTAATTCTTACCAGAGTCCTTTGTGTCAGAGCCTGGTCCCTGGCAGCCATGAAAAACCAGTCCAGCTACCCATCCTTATAAACCAATTAAAGAAACAAATAATTGTGAAAAGCAGAAAAAGCACATTTATTCACTATGGCACATATTGGCAAGAGGGGCAAAGAGATACAATGCCCTCCCCTCCCACCCTGGCCTAGTCCATCTTTAGGTCTCAGGTATGAAATTTATGATTAAGCACAAGGCCAGAGTGATTTGGAGCTAAACAGTCTTAGGTCAGTTTCTCCCAAAACTCCTGACAAGCTATAAATCTGTTTACATAGAGAAATAAATAAATCTGTTTGGGGAAGATATGTCTCCCCATCTTGCTGGGCCAGGGGTTCACCTTCTTTCTTCTCCTAGCCAGAGATTTGTAGGGGAATTCTAATTTCTTAGCTTCCATTATTTCATAGTCTAATAGTCAAAGGGATGGACACAGGTACCTTTTAGAATATCCTTCTTCCTGTCATAACCAGCACAGAAAACATGTCGTTTTTACTTCTGGTGACCAGTAACAGTCCAGCTTAATTCTATGGTCCAATGAAGACTCAAGATGTAACACTGCAAAAAATTTACTTCTGAGAAAGGCAGGCACCTCCAACTCTTCACACCGGTGAGGATGTTCCTTTTGTTTTTTATGGTTTGTATCCTGGCAGATGTCTTTGGCTGCCCCAAATACACAATTATTTAATCGGCACAGAGATTCTATTCCATTGTACAGTGACTAGCAGTCATTTTGAAACATGGCAGTCCTATTGAAAGGATCATTTACTGAATTTCAATAAATGCCACTGCTTCCCCCAAGCAGAATCACTTGATTATAAAAATCTTACTTTAATGTAGGTCTTGCCTGTAGAATGATAAGGAAACTGTCACTGGTGATCTGAGCTGCTTTGAAGACTGTTTGCTTCATGGAACTCTTTGAAGCACAGTTTCCTTTGTCTTCCTTCCACAGAGTCTCCTTGTGAGTGGGGGTCTGGAGATGTAGCTCAGTTGGTAAGGTGCTTGTCTAGCATGTGTGAAACCTTGAATTTGATCTCCAGCAACTCATAAAATTGGACATGTTGATCCGTGCCTTAATTTCAACACTGCAGCAGTAGAAGCAGAAGGATCAGAAGTTCAAGGTCATCCTTGGCAATAGCTAGTTTGAACTCAGAAGAGTTTGGTATTGCCGTGGAGGATGCTCGTGTTGTTGTGTTGGGTGTGTTAGAGTCTGCTTGTGTATGCTGCTGTGTTGGGTATGTTGGCTGTGCTTTGTCTGTTGAAGAAGTTCTGTGAATCAGTCAGTCAGTTTGCTACACACACACACACAAAACCAAACTTGATTTCAAAGCCCTAATAAATTCTAAGATCCTTTCTGTATTACAGAAGCAGAATCAGTAAAGCCAGACTTATCCCAATGCTGAAGCTATCATAGAATCCTAAGGCAAACAAGATCTCTGGTCTGTACGCAGTGAATATCTGTGAAAATAGAGCATACTGCATCCAGATGCAACCATGAAAAGCAAATGCCAGCAGAACATAATCTGTATACATAAAGAACAATGTGTGTTTGTCTGTTTGTCTGTCTTTACATGCATTTTGTATACCAGTGAATCTTTGAAGCTGCTTAGTAAAAACTTCGAGTGTCTTCATAGCAGTCAAATTAGCTGCTTTTGAAGAACAGCGCAGAACATAAAGAAGAAAGAAATCAGAGAAAGAGATGGCTCAGTAGTCAAGAGTATTCACCATGTAAACCTGATGACCAGAATCCAATTTCCAGCCTCCATGTACAGATGCAGATGCAGTGGCCTGTGTCTGTAATCCCAACCCCCTTGTAGTGAGATGCTGGAGAATCAGCCAGATGCAGACAAGCCCGACAGTCTGCAGTAGAAAAGTGCAGCATGGCCAAAACAAGAGAGACTACCCACAAAACAAGATGGAAGGAGAGAACTGGATCCAAAAGTGATCCTCTGATTACCACGTGAACACTATGCATGCACAGCTACATTCTCAAACACACGCATGAATAATACATAAAATAAAATTAAGTAAGAAAACTGTCACCTGCTCCCTACTCCTTCACCTTCTAATAAATAACTAGCTATACTGTTAGGACTTGTGGCAACAAATCCATTTTAAAGTATCATAAAACACAATTAAAAACATTGGGTGGTGGATTGTTCATATGCAGAAAACTGAGGAACAGTGTCAGGACCCAGGAGGCAAAAGCTTTCAAGGGCAATGATATCTCCAAGGAGAGTAAGAAGAATTTGTACAAGCCTTTGATTTTGTCTGACTTTTTGAAAGCACAAAGAGGCATCATATTTAATTTATAACATAGCGTTATATAAGCTGCTGCAGTGTGATGTGTGTGTGTGTGTGTGTGTTTCGAAGCATAATCCTGACATACTAGTTTGAATTTTGCATTACCAGGCAACAACTATTCTAGGATCTAAACACTCATACTAGAGGACCAAATTCAGGGAAGCAGGAGTGTAGCAACAATCTGCAGTGCTGGCGGCATTTCCCTTGCCTATAAAACCAATTTTAACTGCACAGAACCCCTCAACACATTGCATCTGGGAAACGCAGAGGCTGCATATTAAGCTGTTATGAATAACTGCTGTTGGGCTGGAATGAAGAGGAAACACATCTGCATTTCACTTGCACTCTCTCTGCAAACCCAAAACCTCCGGACTGCAGTTACATTGCCTGCAAAGCAACACTGCTGAAAGAGGAAAGCTTCGCTGGGAAGCATTTACCACGCTTGGATATTTTAGCTGTGTGATCATTTGAAGCCTCAGCTGTTCTTCCCTGGTGCTGGCTACTGAATATTATAATGTAGATGGTTTGCTTCCGTGGAGGAAATACAATTCAAGTCAAGTCTAATTTGACTCAGGCACATCCCTGACTCTCCTAATTTGGAGGCAATGGAGCTAGGGTGAGAGTTGTCAGGCTGGCCTCAGGACTGTGAATATTCCCTTGCTTAAGAAGCTGTGAGAGTTGCACTGGCTGTTTGTAGCATGCAGCTTCTGACTTCCCCACAGTGTGGAAGACAGGTGCTTCTGTATCCATGTTGGCTGTATGGAATCAAGTGTTCTAGAGGAGGGAATTTGAAGCATCTGGAATATGCCAGTTATAGGAGAATGATTAACAAAACCATAAAATATACAATGGGCGGGGGCTGGGGAGATGGTTCAGTTAGTGAACCATGTGTGCAACCTTGAAAATGTGAGTTTAAGTCTCTAGGATGCACCTAAAAAGCTAGGCTTGGGTAAGGGGCTGGAGGCAGGAGGATCCCTGGAACATGTTGGCCAGTTAGTCTAGATGAAGCAATGAGCTCCAACTTTAGTGACACACCCACTCTCAAAGTGAAAAACAAACAATTAAATAAACGCAGAGAACAACAGAGGAAGATGCCTGGGGTTGACCTTTGGTCCCCACATGAAATTTTCACACAAATGCACAAGGTCTTCCCCAATACTCGTATACAAACACAAACTTCATCCCCACACTCACACACAAAGAAAATCATAGCACATACTGGACTGTGTATCCTGCATTTAAAATGATATTTACAAGACTGCTTACTAAGAAGAAGAACAGAGGCTTTAGCTCGATATTAGCAATGTAATGTTCAAGCCATATTCTTCTGCAGTTTTCTTCCTATCTACCCCATTTTTTGTACATAGGATACCGGGAACAATGACTTCTTTATTTTCTTCCAAGGCACATGTAGACATATGCTTTTCAGTGCCTTACCTTACCTGCACTCACACAGCAGATCACAAGGTCTGCCTTATAAGGAGATCCTCTTCTGGCTTCCAGTGACATCAAGCATCCAAATGGCACACACCACCACCACCACCACCACCACCACCACCACCACCACCAGTTAAAGTTATAAAAGCTGTGTTTCTCTGTTTTTCTCTTAACCTGGCTATCACATGAATAATTAAGACTCTATTGTATTATTTTAACAAGCTTCATAGAATAATCCTAAACATTATTAACTTTATTCTTAATCTTCTAAACTAATCTGATTTCCTGTCAGTGTACTTCACAGAGATACTTGACTTTGTAGCTATTCTGCTCCAGGTCCCGTTCTGATGTCTCTTGGACTTCTCCCATGTCTGAATACCCTTCTTTCTCTTCTAACTCCTCCTTCCCTGGCTGGTGGGAAATCCAGCCCTGCTCAGTGATTGGCTGTAAGCAGCTTTATTGGTAAATCAGCATATGATTGGGGAACAGTGTTTACATAACATTGAGACAGGAGATTCTCAGAACAAGGATTGCAACCAGATGGGGGATACAGAAATAAGCATTTGAATTACACACATACACACACACAAACATACACACACACACAAATAAAACATTCATATGCACAAAATCAAAATAAGTATCTTTATTTTTGTAAATTTAAATGTTTTTTTATAATTTATTCACTTTACATACTGATTGTAGCCCCTCCCTCATCTTCTCCTGGTACTCCCTACTGACCCCTCTCCCTCCCCTATTCATCAGGAAGGGGGAGCCCTTCTCCACTACCATCCTCCACTACTCATTGGAATTGCCTACACCACCAGGGAGGGAGAAGTCATCTAAGAGCTGGCAACAGAGACCATGTTAGAGACAGCGCCTGCACAGCTTACTAGGGATCCCACTGAGTTTCCTATCTGCTACATCTGAATAGGGGGTCTAGGTCTTCTCCATGCATGGTCTCTAGTTGGTGCTTCAGTCTCTGAAGGACCCCCCTGGGTCCAGATTTGTGGCTCTGTTAGTCTTTTTATGAAGCTCCTGTCCCTTCTGGGTCCTTCTATTTGCCCACTGTTTTCTAGGAATCCGTCCCTGCATTCTGCCCAGAGTTTGGCTGTGTATCTTAGCATCTGCTTTGATACCCTGCTGGGTGGAGTCTTTCAGGAGACATCCATGGTAGGCTTCCATCCTCTTCCCACTCTTCAACCACTTCTGGTGTCTATTTTGTTTGCCTTTCTGAATGAGAATTAAGGATCCCCCCTAAGGTCATCCTTGTTATTTAGCCATTTTAGGTCTGTGGATTGTAGTATGGTTATTCTGTATGTTATGGCTAATATCCAAGTATAAATGAGTATATACCACGCTTGTCTTTCTGCCTCTGGGTTACCTCACTCAGGATGACCTTTCCTAGTTCCATCCATTTGCCTGCAAAATTCATGATTTCCTTGTTCTTACTAGCTAAGCAGTATTCTGTTGTGTACATGTACCACAATTTCTGTATCTATTCTTCGGTTGTGGAACATCTAGTTTGTTTTCAGATTCTGGCTATTATGAATAAAGCTGCTATGAAAATAATTCAGCTGATGTCCTTGTTGTATGGTGGAGCATCCTTCGAGTGTATGCCCAGGAGTGGTATAGCTGAGTCTTGAAGTAGGACTATTCTAAATTGCCTGACAAAGCACCCGACTAATTTCTAAAGTGGTTGTGCAAGTATGCAGTCCCACCAGCAATGCAGGACTGTTCTCTGTGGATGATTATTAATATTTAATATTTATTTAACTTTTAGTTAAACAATAGTTATTCCTAAACCAGCTGTATACACAAATCACCACACAGAGACTAGGATTTATTTAATTAACCTAGAGCACAATGCTGGGCAATAATTACTCCATCCGAAACCTCTGAGCATGCATAGCTTCCTACCAGTCAGGTTTCCAATATTGTACTTGCTTTTCATATCTTGGGTTCAGTTCATTTCTACTGATGATTCACTGTCTTCTTTTCTCAGATCTCTCCTCCCACTCCTTCCTTCTCTTCCCCTCCGGATCAGGATCAGGATGTACCACTCCACCCTCTCTGTGTTACTCAGCATTGCTTGTTTTTTTTTTTTTTTTTTTATTGACAATTTAAGCATGTTTACACAAACCTGAGGCAGGTGATACTTAGAATAAGCATCACAATGCAATGTCCAGTTTGAAACCAGATAGTGGGGAAGAGAAACCAATGTTTGAATGAACAAGGGTAAGTTGAACACAAGAACATTGGACCAACAATTCCCCTTGCTCCACATCCTCATCAGTATGTGCTGTCACATGAGTTTTTGATCTTAGCCATTCTGATGAAATCTCAGAGTCATTTTGATTTCATTTCCCTGATGACTAAAGATGTTGAGCATTTCTTTAAATGTTTCTCCACCATTCAATATTCCTCTGTTGAGAATTCTCTGTTTAGTTCTGTACCCAATTTTTTAATTATATTAATTGGTTTCTTAAGATCTTTACATATTTTGGATATTAGCCCTCTGTCAGATGTACGGCTGGTAAAGATCTTTTCCCTGTCTGCAGGCTGGCATTTTGTTCTGTTTACCATGCCATTTGCTTTAAAGAAGCTTTTCAGTTTCATGAGGTCCCATTTATGATGTCAGAACCTGAACTATTGGTGTTTTGTTCAGGAAGTTGTTTCCTGTGCCAATGAGTTCAAGGCTCTTCCCTACTTTTTCTTCTAGTAGATTTAGTGTGTCTGGTTTTATGTTGAGGTATTTGATTCACTTGGCCTTTAGTTTAGTGCAGGGTGATCAATATGGATCTATTTGAATTTTTCTACATGTAGATATCCAATTAGGCTAGCACCATTTGTCAAAGATGCTATCATTTTTTCCATTGTAGGGCTTTGGCTTCTTTGTCAAAAATAAAGTGTCCATAGGTGTGTGGGTTTATATCTGGGTCTTCAATTCAATTCCATTGATCCATCAGCCTGTTTTTATGCCAGTACTACGCAGTTTTTATTACTGTTGCTTTATAGTAGAGTTTGAGATCAGGGATGGAAATACCTCCTGAAGATCTTTTATTGTGCATGATTGTTTTAGCTATTCTGGTTTTTTTGTTTTTCCGTATGAGTTTGAGAGTTGTTCTTTCAAGGTCTGTAAAGAATTATGTTGGTATTTTGAAGGGTATTATATTGAATCTGTAGATTGCCTTTGATAAGATGGCCATTTTCACTATGATAAACTTACTGAACTGTGAGCATAGGAGAGGTTTCCAACTTCTTATATCTTTTTCACTTTCTTCAGAGACTTGAAGTTTTTTGTTTGTTTGTTTGTTTGTGTTTTTTTTTTTTTTTTTGTACGTCTTTTGCTAGCTTGAATAGGGTTACACCAAGATATTTTATTTTTTTTTGTGGCTGATATGATGGGTCTCATTTCCATAATTTCTTTCTCAGCCTGTTTGTTTTTTGTATACAGCAGGGGCTAGTGATCTTTTTGAGTTAATTTTTTGTCCAGCCACCTTGCTGAAGGTGTTTATCAGCTGTAAGATTTCCCTAGTAAAGTTTTTGGGGTCACTTATATACACTATCATATCATCTGCAAATAGAGATACTTTGACTTCTTCCCTTACAATTGTTAATCCCTTGATCTTCTTTAGTTGCCTTTAGGGTTTCCTGTACTATATTGAAGAGACAGACTTGTCATGTTCCTGATTTCAGTGGAATTGATTTGTTTCTTTCTGTTTAGTTTGGTGTTGTCTATAGGCTTGCTATATATTGCCTTTACTATGTTTAGGTATGTGCCTTGTATCCCTGATCTCTCCAAGACTTTAAATATGAACAAGTGTTGGATTTTGTCAAATGCTTTTTTGGCATCTAAGGAGATGACCATATTTTTTTTTCTTTAGTCTGTTTATATGGCAGATAACATTAATTGATTTCCATATATTGAACCACCCCTGCATGCCTGGGATAAAGCCTACTTGGTCAAGATAGATCATATATTTGATGTTTTTTGAGTATTTTTGTGTCAATGTTCTTAAGAGACATTGGTCTAAAATTTTCTTTCCTTGTTGGGTCTTTGTGTGGTTTAGGTGTCAAGGTAACTATGGCCTCATAGAATGAGATTGGTAATGTTTTTTCCATTTCTATTTTGTGAAATAGTTTTAAGAATATTGGTATTAGCTCATCTTTGAA
Source organism: Meriones unguiculatus (assembly GCF_030254825.1). Lineage (NCBI taxonomy): Eukaryota > Metazoa > Chordata > Mammalia > Rodentia > Muridae > Meriones > Meriones unguiculatus. The sequence goes on from NC_083359.1 coordinate 45,007,676, forward strand.
GGTCAGGTAAATTCTGTGCTGAAACTATCTGGCCCTGGGCTTTTGGAGAGAGTTTGGGAGACTTTTCATGACTACTTCTATTTCTTTGGAGGATATAGGATTATCTCATTTGTTTACTTAATCCTGATACAACTTTGGTAAGTTAAATCTATCAAGAAAATTTCCCATTTCATTTAGATTTTCAAATTTTGTGGCATATAGGTTTTTGAAGTAAGACCTAACAACTCTTTTGATTTCCTTAGTGTCTGTTGTTATGTCTCCCTTTTTGGTTCAGAGTTTGTTATTTTACTAGTCTTTCTGCCTTTTAGTTAGTCTGGCTAAGGGTTTGTCTATTTTCTTGATTTTCTCAAAACAAAACAAAACAAAACAAAACAAAACAAACAAAAAAGCACAACTCTTGGTTTCCTTAATTCCTTGAATTGTTCTCTTTGTTTCTAATTTATTGGTTTCAGGCCTGTGTTCCATTATTTCCAGCCATCTACTCCTTTTGGGTGTGTCTGCTTCTTTTTTCTCCCCTAGAGCTTTCAGGTATGCCATTAAGTTGTTTGTACAGGATGTCCCCAATCTCTTTATTTAATTAATAAATAAATAGCACTTAGTGCTATTAATTTTCCTGTTCTTAACACTGCTTTCATTGTGTCCATAAGTTTGGGTATGTTGGGTCTTCATTTTCATTGAATTTTAGGAAGACCTTAATTTATTTTTTTCTTCCCTGGACCAGTTGTTAATGCATAGGTAGTTGTTCAGTTTCCATGTGTGTAGGCTTTTTAGAAAATTTCTGTTGTTGAGCTTCAGTTTTAGTCCATCATGATCTGATAGGACACAACATATTACGTCAATCTTCCTGTGTCTGTTGAGGTTTGCTTTGTGACCTACTATATGGTTAATTTTATATGCTTTTGTGTCTGGGTGAAAAGTTCTATAGATGTCTGTTAGGTCCATTTGATTGATGACATCTGTTAGTGTCATTATTTCTCTGTTTAGTTTCTTTTTTGAAGACCTGTCTTTTGGTAAAAGTGGGGTGTTGAAGTCTCCCACTGTTAATGTATGAGGATCCAAATATAGTTTAAGCTTTATTAATATTTCTTTTACAAATATGGGTGTTCTTGTATTTGAGATGTCTTCTTAGTGGAATTTTCTGATTAGAATGAAGTATCTTCCTCATCTCTTTTGATTAATTTTGTGAAAGTCTATTTTATTAGATATTAGAATGGTTACTCCAGCTTGCTTTTTTGGTTTGTTTGCTTGGAAAACCTTATTTTAGCCCTTTAATATCAGGAAATGTCTATCTTTGTGGCTGAGGTGTGTTTATTATATGCAGCAGAATGTTGGGTCCTATTTATACATCTATTCTGTTAGTCTGTGTCTTTTATTGAGGATTGAATCTATTAATGTTGAGAGAGATTAATGACCAGTGACTGTTAGTTCTTTTTCTTTTGATGGTTGTAGTAGTATATTTGTATGCTTGTTGACTTTTAATTTTGTTGTAGTGAAGTTATTTCCTGTGTTTTCTTGGGTGTACTTAGCCTTCTTGGGTTGTATTTTTTTTTTTTTTTTCATCTAGTATCTTCTGTAGGGCTTGTTTTTGGATAGGTACTGTTTAAATTTGTTTTTGTCATGGAATATCTTGTTTTCTCCATCTATTGTTATTGAGAATTTTTCTGGCCATAGTAGTCTGGGCTGACATCTGTGTTCTCTTAGGGTCTGCATGACATCTGTCCAGGCCTTTATGGCTTCATTGTCTCTGTTGAGAAGTCAACAGAGATGTGATTTTTGATAGGTTTGCCATTATACATTACTTGACCGTTTTCCCTCACAGCTTTTAATATTTTTCTTTATTTTTATTTTATTATTGTTTTGATTATTATGTGGTGGGAGAATTTTTTTCTGATTTAATCTATTGGGTGTTCTAGAGGTCTCTTGTATGCTTATAGGCATCTCTTTCTTCAAATTATGGAAATTTTCTTCCATGATTTTCTTTTGAAAATATTTTCTGGGCTTTGAGACAGGAATCTTCATTTTCCTCTATTGCCATTATTCTTAGGTGTAGGTGTTAATTTTTTCAAATGCTACTTTATTTTGGGAGTTCCTTAAAGCTCATACCTCCCTTCCAACCCCCCAACCCAAGGTAGGAGAAAAATGCTGTTATAAGGGAAAGGGGGCATAGCCTTTACTTCTTCTTCCTGGGTAGGGTCATAGGATTTTGGTGAAGGCAATACCAATATTTGTCTTCAGAAAATCCAGAAGTCCAGGTAACCAGCAAACATCAAATGTAGCAGCAGGACAAACTATGAGCAAGCAGTCCTCCTTTGACCCTTCCAAGTGACCACCTTTTCTCTGGACTATCATATTTATACCCCTCAAAATTCTTAGAATTCAACTAATTCCAGCTAGCAAAAACATGCTCTGCATGAGACAATTAACAGGTGTGGACAAACTAAAATCCCTCACATGAGATTTAAAAAAAAAAAAACAACAACAAACATGTTTACATATCACAAACCAAAACATCCAGAACATTTCCCCTTTCTATTAAAAAAAGACAGCTTTTTCTCTAACATTTAATAAACTACATAGAATAAGAATTATGATTTCCTTGTTTCTAATAGTTGAGTAGTATTCCATTGTGCTGATGTACCAGAGTTTCTGTATCCATTCCTCCATTGAAGGACATCTAGGTTGTTTCCAGATTATGGCTATTACAAATAAATCTTCTATGTACTTGGTTGAGCAAATGTCTTTATTAAATGGTGGGCACATTTTGGGTATATGCCCAGGAGTGGTATAGTGGGATCTTGAGGTAGTATTATTCCCAATTTTCTGAGAAAGTGCCTGATGATGCAACCTTGCCATGCTACCAAGGAAGAGGATCCGGGCAGTCCTGATGAGACTTAACAAACTATAGGCAGATGGAAATAGTGGAAAACTTCCCCTTTCAGTGGACTGGGGAAGGGGATGGGGGAAGAGGAGGGATGGTGAGACTGGGGGAGTTGAAGGATAGGGCTTCAATAGGGATGTATAATGAATAAATTGTGAAGAAAAAAATTAAAGTTAAAAAAAGAATTATGAGAATTATCAAGTAAGAATTACATTTACAATCTCCAATACACTTGTATTGGCAATCATGGGAAAAGTATTACATTATCTATCCTATTCTGGTGAGTCCTAAGTTCTGTACCTAAACCATTTTCTTACCATATTTTGTACTTATCAACCTAAAAACACCTACCTAGACCTTAAAACATATTTTTAGACATAAACCATCATCTTAAGCTTACTTGTAGTAAAACTATGACTACCTAGTCTTCAACCTCATCAGAGTCCTTAGAAGGAAATAATATTAGCTAAATATATAGGAAGCATAGAGAAAACAGCTTCCAGAACTATAAAAATGACAGAATCAGTTGGCTGCTAGACAGTCAGTAGAGGTTTCTCTGTGTCACTGGGGCAGCCAATCTTCAACCTACTGGCCCAGAATGTCTGACAGGCTTTTCTTTGAAACAGGGATTTGGAAGGACTGACCACTTAGTCTCGGCAAAGTTGGACCATCAAAGTTCCAGTGTCCTGCTTGTTCACAGTTTATTTTGACAGCCTCCTATCAGCATTTTAAGGACAATATTTTTTTTCTTCAGTGGCTATCTTGCCACATTTTCTCTTTGATGTCCATTATTTTCTTTGAAGTAGATTAAAGGTGTTGCCACTTAACCTTGAAAACCTATCTAAGAGACTAAACAAAGCTTATTTCAGTAATTAATTAAATTAGTATCTAACAAGACTATACATAAGTTTATAGGTTACTAACAACTAATTTGCCTCTCTAACCATCCTAAAGAGTTTGCAATTGTTAGCTTTCATAAGACTAGAATTTTACACTACATTTTCAAATGAGTTGCGTATGTACAATATGTCAAGCAAAAGTTGATCAAAATAACCTTAAATTTCTATCAATATACAATAAATTGGTTGCATATTTATAATACATTAAGCAAAAATTGGTTAAAATAATCTTAAATTTCTATCAATAGACAATAAATGAATTGCATATGTATAATACATTAAGCAAATGTTGATCAAAATAATCTTGAATTTCTATCTATATACAATAATCTATACCAATACATAATATTTGACACAAATAGATTCAATAATCTACCTTTTATTCTATAATCATATAACCTCCCCCTTTTAAAAATTATTCCCAGTTAGTATGATATGGAAAGGATAGGAGCTCTACAAGGACCAAATATATCCGGGTACAGGGTCTTTTCTGAGACTGACACTCAACCAAGGACCATCTATGGATATAACCTAGAACTTCTGCTCAGATGTGGCCCGTGGTAGCTCAGTAACCAAGTAGTTTTCCAAAGTAAGGGGAACAAGGACTATTTCTAACAGGATCTCAAGGGCAGGCTCTTTGACCTCCCCCCCCCAGGGGAGGAGCAGTCCTATTAGGCCACAGAGGAGGACTTTGCAGCCAGCCCTGAAGATACCTGATAAAACAGGGTCAAATGCCCATTGAAACTTTGAATATGAATCTTGCTATGATATAAATGCCTTTGTTTTCCAAATTTTGCAAAGTGAAACACAACCATCTGCCAGATTTCTTTTCTTTGGTAACTCTACCATTACTTCCAGCAGGTTATGGAGTTTAGTTACACAAAGAACAAGTAAGATATTTTTTTAATTATTATTTTTTTGGCTTGTTGCAAAGTGATAGAAAATTTTTTTAAACCTTTACTAATTAACATGCTGTTTTCATGAAAATTTGAGGCTTCTAACACATTTCTTTTAAGCAATTGGTCAATTTTCTTATTTCCTTGTGCCAATGGACCTGAAAAACCTGTATGAGACAAAAATATTAGTAATAAATAACAGATAGTTTCTATTTCTGATGGCCTGTTGCAGTTGCATAAATAACAAAGTCAATCCTGAGTTATTAGGAATAAATTCACCAGTTTATATATGCAAAACAACCTTTTCTGCATATTAAGAGTCAGTAATTATATTAAGAGATTCAGGAAAATATAATAATACCGTAAGGATTGTATATAATTCTGATATTTGAATTGAGGCATATGGGCTTTTGATCACCTTGCTTATTTTGTTTGACTTATACCCTGCCATCCCATCTTGTTTGCATCAGAATAGAATGTAGGTATCTCAGGAATTGGTGTTCCCTTTAAATACATGGAAGAATCCAATTACTTCTTTTTATAAAGTCTATACATTTGCTTTTAGGATATTTGTTATTAATTTCTCCCAAATAGTTACTACAAACTTCTTGCCAGTCTTCATTGGTTACCCACAATGACATTATCTCAGCGTTTAGTATGAGGCACTATAAGTTCAGCCGGGTCCATTCCTGACAATTGACATAGTCTTGGTCTACCTTTTTAAATTAATTCAGAAACCTTTTGTACATATGCCTTTATTATTTTTATTTTGTTTATGTGCTAAATAAATCTTTTCCATTATGCCATCTTCACTTTGCATAATGAGCCCAGTAGAAAAATGAGTTAAAGGCAAAGTGACGGAAAAACAATCAAGTTTAGGATCAATTTGATCCACATATGCATCTTGCAGTCTTTGTTCTACCAGAATTATCTCTTTTTCTGCTTCAGCTGTTAGACATCTTGGACTGTCTAAATTTGAATCTTCCTGTAATGCTTGAAATAAATTACTTATCTCATAAGTACTTAATCAAATTGTAGGACTCAGCCAGTTAATATTTCCCAATAATTTTTGAAAATCATTAAGAGTTTGCAATTGTTCAAATTTGTCCCTACAGATCTGTATGTTTTGTGGTCGAATATTTTGTTGACTTATTTTATAACCCAAATAGCTAAGTGAATTTCCTTTTTGTATTTTTTTTCTGCAGCAATCTGTAACCACCAACATGGCAGAATTCTTTGTGTTTACTTAAACATTTTTTTTCTAAAGTATCTGCATTATAATAGGCAACAAAAAAAATCATCCATGTAATGATAAATGATAGATTGAGGGAACTGCTTGCAAATTATTTCTAATATTGTTACATAAAATATTGACCATAAAGTTGGACTATTTAACATTCCCTGTGGCAACACTCTCCAGTGGTATCTCTTTATTGGCTCCCTATTGACCTGAGTAGCTACTGAGAAAGCAAACCTTTCCTTGTTCTGCACATGCATGGGTATAGTGAAAAAGCAGTCCTTTAAATAAATTATTATGATAGTCCAAGATCTGGATAACAAAGAAGATAAAGGAATTCCAGGTTGTAAAGAACCCATTGGTTGGATGACTCTATTCACTGCTCTTAAATACATTATTATCCTCCATTTCCTGATTTCTTATTAAAAACGAACACAGGAAATTCCACGTGCCCCAGTATACTCTTCTATATACTGAGCCTGCAGCTGCTTTTGTACCAGTTGATTAAGTGTCTGTGATTTTTCTTTTCTTATGGGCCACTCTTCTTGCCAAACAACTATTTGATAGTCATTTTAGGGGTAGGGTTGTTGGTATGTTAATAGTGACCCTTCTGATAAATTTGGAAACTCAATCCCTGTGATGTCCTGTACTTGGACAGTAGGCACAGTGTCTAATTGTTCTTGATTACACATATCAATACTTTCCCCAGGAGCAAATTTACCCCTAATTTCATCATTTTCTGTCTCTGGGCTTGCATGAATATTAATTTGAGTACCTCATTATTGTAAAAGATACCTTCCCCATAAATTTATGGGTATGTCAGCCACATGAGCTATCAATTTTCCTGTTTGCCCTTTTGGTCCAACACTTTTAATCTGCCATACACTTTTTCATATTTGGGATAATTTACCAATTCTTATAAACTGTTTATAAACTTTCTAAAGTGACCATTTTGGGTTCCAAGACTTTTGGGAAAGAGTACTAACATCAGCTCCTGTATTTACCAAACCTCATATTTCAACTACTCATTTGTACCATTAATTGGGGGTCTCTGATCATTAATTACTGTTTGCCAGGACACACTGTTTCCAGTATTTCCAAATGCCCCTGTTTTTTATACTGAAGGGACTTTACCCTTGAGGTAGGGAAACAGTTATAGCTGTGTAATTCTATCTCCTGCATTGATTTGCATTTCCTTTTTTACATATCCATGATTTTAATTTCTTCCTTGTAATACTCATCTACAATATATGGAAGCACAATAAATCCTTTAGAAGTTAATCCACTTCTTCCCAAGACCATCCCTACTGTCCTTTAAGGCAAAGGACCATAAACATCAATGGGTAATTTGCAATATTCAAGTCTTGGGGATAGGATAAGAGGTTTATCTAGAGCCACATCCAAAGCTGCACTACCATCAAAGCCGAGATTCTTTGTTTTGGATTTCCTGCTTGGCTGTTACCTCTGGCTTCTCATATTGTTTGCTGTAGGGCCTCAAAGTGACAGGCCCCTCCATTCATTTCCAGGTGGCAAGAATTACCTTGTATGTCCTTCCTAGAATGGCAGTCCTTAGACCAGTGCTTTCCTTTGCCACAGCAACTGTGAAATCCTGGGAGCAGTTGTATTCCATTGCAGCCAGAATCTGCTTGTTTCGATCTACAAGTAAATGTACCATATTCCTCAGAGCTAAATCTCTTCCTATTTTGAGCTCTAAAACATTTAACTTTACAGGTTTTTTGTTGTTGTTTTGGTTTGGTTTTGTAAATGGCTAACTCTACTGTAATTAAAGCACTGTGCATTTTGATTTCTGAGACTTTTAGCTATGGCTTGTCTTACGATATTGGCATGATGCTTCTGAGAGCCAATATCAGTTGTCTCTCTTATTCATTCATCTATTATGGCTGCTCACACCTTCAATGGTCTAAGTGCTCTCTGACATTCAGTATTTGCATTCTCATACACCAAGGTCAGTATCAATGCTTGTCTGGTCTCAGGGTCTGTTATGGCTCTATTTATAGCTGAACCCAATCTGTGTAAAAAGTTGGTGAAGGCTTCTGCAGGGCCTTAAACTACTTTAGTAAAAGAGGTGAATGTTTTTCTACTCTCCCCGACCATTTCCCACACTTGTAAAGCTGCAACATGACATTGTTCAATCACAGCATCATCAGATTGGATTTGTTCTCATAAATCAGCATAAGGCCCTTCACCAAGCAATTGATCTTTAACAACATTTATTTTTCCTGCTATATTCCATTGTTCTATTTTTGTGGCTTCATCTCTCCACCACAATAACCATTGTAACTACTGACCAGTTTTAATTGAGCTGACACCAATCCCTTCCAATCTTGGGAAATAAGTCTATTTTGGGTAACCCAGTTACTTAACATTTGCTTAAAGAAATATGAATGTATCCCATACTTTACAATAGACTCTTCAAAATGCTTTATATCTAGCATTTCTACTGGATGCCATGTCCTCTCATCATAAGCCTCATCAGTAGCAGGCATATGCTGCACAAAGACTGGGAAAGCTGATGGTGCTTATGTACGCCCAAAATACTGCTCTGGAGGTGCACTGGGTTCAACAGTAACTCATTTTCCCTATACAGCATCCTGCTCTTCCCAGTCTATTGCCTCATGCAGGTGCTCTGGGCACCTGGCAGCAAAAGTGCCTGGAGCAGGGCAGGGCAGCAATCTGCCTTCCAGCATAGTTCGCTTTCCTTTTTTATCCTGCAGGAAATTACTGTTCTCAGACACCAGGCCTGAACTCTTATTCTCCTTCCACTGGCACCTTTTGTTTTCCAAGCACTTCAACCTCTACTTGCACATGCTCTAGGTACATAGCCAATTCTGCAATTTTTCTAACACAAGAGAATTGAATGAATCTTCTGGGTTTTCAGCTTTCCTCCCAACCTTTTTCAAAATGGAATATATAAAGACTGTGCAGCAAAACCAGAAACCACCTCTGGGAACAAGACAGGAGACCACTCAGTGGCAGTAACCGCTATCTTGCCAAGCTCCCTGAACAACATTGGCAACCCATCAAAACCCGATGATTCCTCTGCTACATCAGAAGTGAAGTTACCCATTATGCCTAGCCACATTGGGGTGCTACCTGTAGGCACTAGTTTTTTCAAATGCTACTTTATTTGGGGGTTCTTTAAAGCTTATACCTCCCTTCCAATCCCCCAACCCCAGGTAAGTGGGAAAAGATTGTAGGGGAAAGGGCACATAGCCCTCTTTACTTCTTCTTGCTGGGTAGGATCATGGGATTCTTTTGGGGGGCAATACCAATATCCATCTTCAGGAAATCCAGAAGCCCAGGAAACCAGCAAACATCAAATGTAGCAGCAGGACAAACCCACAGCAAGCAGTCATCCTCTGACTTCTCAAAGCAACCAAGCCTTCTTCCTCTTGGCTGTCATATTTATACCTCTCAAAGTACTCAGAATTCAACTAATTCCAGCTGGCAATGAGACAATTGTCCAGCTCCACATCTGACAATAAACAGGTGTGGACAAATCAAAATCCCCTACTTGGGGTTATGACAAAAACATGTTTACATATCATAAACCAAAATGCCCACACTTAAGTTTTGTCTTTTCATGGTGTCCTTGATTTCTTGGACATATTACAGCAGGAGATTTTAGATTTAACATTTTCTTGATAGATGTATCAATTTCTTCTATTGTATCTTCTATACCTGAGATTCTTTTCTCCATCTTTTGTATTCTGATGGAGATGCTTACCTCTGTAGTTCCTGTGTTCTTCTCTAAGTTCTCTCTTTCTAGGATTGCCTCAGTTTGTGCTTTCTTTATTGATTCCATTTCCACCTTCAGATACTGAACCATTTTATTGATTTCCTTCACCTGATTGTTTGTGTTTTCCTGTATTTCTTTGAATGACTTACTCATTTCCTCTCTCAGGCCTCTCTAATGGCCTCCATCTGTTTAACTCCATCTTCCTGTGTTTTTACAGATTTCATTTGTTTCCTCCATTATCATCTTCATAAACATAGATTTAAGGTCATTTTCTTGTGTTTCAGTTGTGTTAGGGTATCCAGGACTGCTTGCCTTTGGATTACTGGGTTCTGGAGATGCCATGTTGCTTTGGCTTTTGTTGAGTGTGCTCTATGCTGGCCTTTAGCCCTCTGGGTCTCTGGCATTGGCTGGTAGTCTCTGGTGCCCACTAGAGTCCTGGTAGATGGGAGTGTGGGAAGAGCCCTGGACAAGAAGTTGGGTGTTTCAACAGGAGCCCTTCTCAGATTGGTGGGTATGGTTTCTGACTGGCTGGTGGTTCTCAGGTAATTGCCATGACTCTCCTCAGGTGTATATTTCTGTAGACTAACTGCACTTCTTAAGAGTTTGGGGATTCTCCTTTTACCAGGGAAAGCTGCCCTGCCACTGGCTTCTTGTTCTGAGGTTAATGAGTTGCAGCTGTTCAGACACTGTTCTCAGATACTGTGTTTGCTGGGCACAGCCATCTTGGAGAATCAGGGAGCCCAGAGCTTTGGTCAGTCTCCATAGGGAGATGGGCTGAGCTTTGGAACAGCATCTGAGGCTGCTCCCATGGCACCCAGGTGTCAGGAGGCCTGAGATTGGAGCCTTGTGCTCCAGCACCCAGAAGGCATTCACTGTGAGGTGAGCAAAGCAGGCAGGTGTGTGGCTAGATGCTGGAGACCAAGCACCTGCATCAAGCCCCAAGCACCAAGCACCTTGTGGATTCCCTCAGAAATCTTTTTTTGTGTGTGTGTTTGTTAATATACGTTGTTCCTTATAAGACTGAAAGAGTGATATGTCTCACAATCGGATTTGTAAAGTTGAATTTTGAAATGGAAGCAAAGTTCTCTGTTTAAGACCTCAACAATAATAGCAATTACAGTTATGGGATGCAGGTGCCATAATAGGCACTTTGTGTATGATTTTAGTTATTATGGAAGCCCTTAAGAAAGTATTATTAACTCACTGTAGTGGTAGAGACATAATATGTGAGTTTAAGGTCACCCAAACTGTCTATAAATTACAGAATTTGCATGGTTATCCATTGAAGCTGTTTAATTCTCGCCAGTCTTCATTGAGAAAAAAAAAGTGCATCATTGTTGAATTATCATCTGCTAAATTTTCTGTGTTTTGGAAACCGTGAGATATTATGATAAGAAAAACAAACCAACCCTCCCCTTCCAAAGCGAAAACAAAACAAAACAAAACAAACAAACAAACAAAAAACTCTGCCATGCGGTCCATAAGTATGTTTTCCTTTTATTGAAAACAGATTTTTTTCTCACGTAATGTATCCTGATTGTAGCGTCCCTTCCCTCAACTCTTTCTGCTTTCTTGCCACTTCACCTCCCAACCAAATCTATCTATTTTCTTTTTTTTTTAATTTTTATTTAACTTTTATTAATTACACTTTATTCATTTTGTATCCCCCCATAAGCCCCTCCCTCCTCCCTTCCTGATCCCACCCTCCCTCCCCTTTCTGCATGCATGCCCCTCCCCAAGTTCACTGATAGGGAGTTCCTCCTCTCCTTCTTTCTGATCTTAGCCTATCAGTTCTCATCAGAAGTGGCTGCATTGTCATCTTCTGTGGCCGGGTAAGACTGCTCCCCCCTCAGGGGGAGGTGATCAAAGAGCAGGCCAATCAGTTTATGTCAGAGGCAGTCCCTCTTCTCATTACTATGTAACCCACTTGGACATGTATGTGTCCATCTATGTATCTATCCACAAATGCACGTATCTCTCTCTCTCTCTCTCTCTCTCTCTATATATATATATATATATATATATATACATATATATACACATATATACATATATATATACACATATATATATGTAGTTGTCTCTCAACTTCATTTCCTCTATTTTTAAAAATAATACATCGAATCTAATTAGTGCTGTCCATGTATGGATGTGTGGGGGGCCATTCCCTAAAGCATGGCTTTTCCAGGTCTTTTTTGGGTATCATAAACACTCTAAATCCTCCTGACTCACTTCAATGTCTCTAAGGAATTTGTCCTCTAGACTCCAAATCATGAAGATAAGATGAATGTACAGCCAACATCTAGATCCTGTAATCTAATCTATTCTTTTCCTAGAGGTTGAACACTTGATCCTTAATGGCAAAGGCTCAACACCACCTGGACATACCTGTGACCATTCTATAGTGCTAAGTTATCTAGAAAGACCCTGAGTGATATTCACTTACCAGTACCCACATCCTTGTGAAATCATTTTCCAAACTCCTACTCTATCCCTTGAGTATGGCTGGACCTAAATACCAGCTTTCATTGCAAAGGTAAAACAAAATGATGGTTTCCCTAGGATAGTAATCTATCTATTTCTCTCTCTCTTCCCCCTTCCTTCCTTTATTCCCTGAGAAGGATAGAAATATATGTTGTGTGTGCATCTTAACTCTTTATCTCTGTCTCTCTGTTTCTCTGTCTTATTTCATCCCTCTTTCCTGTCTCATTTTCTCTTTTCTTTCTGCCTCTCTGATTCTGTCTCTCATTTGCTTGTGTCTGATAAAGCCAATTTCCATCTTGTGAGCTGCCTTATGAGAAACCATACACTAAGAAACTTGGGACAGCCTTTCATCAAAAGCCTGCCAGGACCTGAGTCTAGCCAGAAGCTGTGTGAATGAGCACTTGAGCTTGGAAGCGGATCCCTCCCTATTTAATCCTTGGGATGAGACCCTGGCTAGTCTGATCACTGTCTGTATAAAATCTGCATAAGAGAAGCCAATTTGGCTAAACCCTGCCTCCTGTTTCACAGAAACAGATAGCTAATACAAACTTCTACATTTTAGAACAGCTCATTACAGGGCAGTAAATAACTAACACACCCTTCTCTAATGATTATGGAATTATCTTGCAGATTCAGAGAATAAAGAATAATGACAGCAAGGAAAAATCTGAGTCCACAATATCTCCATGACACCCCCAAATCCCAGTTCTGGTCACTCTAACTGTGCTTGGTACCGTAAGATTTCTTTAACTACAGAAAGTCCCTTTTGTCCTCAGCAATTAGAAAGAACAGGATTGGGGAGATATGAAAATCAGATAAATCCAGCTTTCATCAAGCCCAAACACTTGCATGATATTTCTACTGTGGCTTATTATGTGTATCTTATTCTTTTATAATACCCAGTTGTCTTTTTTTATGTCATCTGGTTTAATTCTTTTAAAAAATAGAGAATTATTTTATGAGTTTATTGGGGTTTTCATGATATTTCAAAGCCCTCTCCCTTTCCTCTTCTCCAACCAACCCTGAGGGCACAAAACACGTCTTCATTTATTTTTGCCTTTTCAACAGCATATGGCTGTTTCCTGACACAGAGTGGGTGCAGACATTAATAAAATATTTAACAAAGGTTAGAGGGGAAAAAAAGTGCACAAGTCTAACGCTGATTTGCTATATCTAGGTCAATTTACTTCTCTATGAACAAAAGGACATTTTCATGTCCAACTCCAAGAGTTGAGGCTGCTTCCATCTAGTTATGTGCCTAAATCTGGTTCATTTCAGAGCTGGACATTTTAGGGTCAGCATAGCCATCTCTCTTCCAATATGTTTTAGTAAAATAGAGTTAGAACTTCAAGGAGAAAAACAAAGAAGCAATGAACAGGCCACAATTCTTTCTATATACACAATAGTTTCATTTATTCTTTGAGAATTGCAATGTATTTTTACTATCTCCATGACCTCTCCCTGGGTCTTCCCAGACCCCTTCTCAACATACCCTCCTTCTGATTTTACATCCCCGTCCATGCCCCTGAATCCAATTAGTGCTGTCATATGCATAGAGTATGGGACTCATTGGGGCATAGGGAACCACCTATAAAAATAGTTACCCCTCCCCCAGCAGCCAATAACTAGCAACAACTACTTGGATAAAGGTGGGTCTTTTTGAGTCCTTCACCAGTCCATGCTAGCAGGTTGACAGGCTTGATGGTGTATAGGCAAATAAGCTGCTGTGAGTTTGTGAGTAAAATTGTCATGTCACATCCAAAAGTCAATATTCCATAGCACCTCTCCCCATCTTCTTCCTAGTCTATTCCTTCTGCCTTCTCTTCTTCAGTGTTCCCTGAGCTTGCTCTCTCTCCCTCACCCTCCTCTCTGTGTATGTGTAGCTAACTTAGGACTAATTTCCAACACTTTCACCAGTTAGTTAAAGTCCACGTGTTGATTATTATTATTTACTATTGATTTATCTTTTAGCTAAACAGCGGTTATTCTTAAATCATCTATATACACACACCACACAAAACCACCACACAAAACCACCACACAAAGACTAGGATTTATTTAATTAACCTACAGCACAATGCTGGGCAATAATTACTCCATCCTAAATCTCCAAGCCTGCATAGCTTCCTCCCATTCAGATTTTCTCCATTATACTTGCTTAAAGTCTGCTTCATTTCTCCTGATGTTTCCAGGTCCTCTCCTCTTGGATCTCTCCTTTCACTCCTTTCTATCTTCTCCCCTCCAGACCAGGATGCCCAGCCCTCTTCTCTCCATGACTCAGCATTGACTGGCTGTTTTTACTGGCAACGCAGAGAAAAAAAATGGCATGTTTAACAAACTTGAGACAGGTGATGCTAAGCATCACAATGCAATGCTTGTATTAAAACCAGATAGTGGAGTAGAGAAATCAGCATTTGAATGAACAAGGGTAAATTGTATGCATTCCTCAAGAACATTATACCAACACACCTGCTTTTATAACTGCCCACTGCAAAAGGAAGCTTTTCAGACCAAGGCTGAAACTAGAAAAAACATATTTAGAAGGCAAGTTTACAATATGGTTATTCAGCAAAGCAATAGCATGGCATATAATCTTTCCATCCATGGTCTTTGGACCAGGCTTACCGTTACAGGCATGAGTTCCCTTCTTTAACCCTTATGAAGGACAAGTGAATGAAGAAAAGATGTATGTGTGTGCCTGTGCACACACATGTAAAAGCTGGGATTGAGAAAATTGAGCTCTTTGATGGAGAAACTTGGAACCCTGGAAGCACAGCACATTTGTTATATACTAGGAAGCAGGGGTTATTGTACATAGCTGAAGAAGGAAGCTGGGTTATTGCATATAGATTATTACACATATTACATGTATATAACCATATTACATATCGGTTATTACATATAACAAGGGGTTAGTGTTATATACAGTTGAACAAAAAGGCAGCTTTGCTGATCTTGGTAGTAGCAGGTTCTGCAGGGGAGCCGCCTTTAGGGTGTAAACACTGGGGAGGAGAAAGCCACAGTGCACTCTTACACGCACTTCGGGTCAACATTCAGGCCTGAGGCAGGCTTTCCCATCCTTCTTAGTCTCACCTGAGAAAGGCATTGGCACTCCCGTGGGACTGACCCTAATGAGTTCTTTACATTGTTAGGGTCCAGAAGAAGCTGAAAAGCAACTCCAGACTCAAGTTGCATGCAAACAAAAAAAGCCGTTTATTCTGCCAGCGTGCTGGGGCTATCATCCAGGTAAAATGGTGACCCTAGTCAAAGGTGTACAAGTCTTATAGGAAACGGAGAATTTCAGGGACAGGTCATCTTTATTGTTCGCAGATCAAAAGAAAGAGTATGAGTGCATCTATGATTGGCTAGGTCTAGCTGGGGCCTGATTAGGAGTTGGGGGCTCTCTAATCTGGTCCAAACTAGCCCAAACTGGTGGGTGGCAGGGAAGTCACAGGGGTTAATTCCTGACTTGATTGCATCCAGGTGGTTGGTGGGCTGCATTCTTGTGTTCTACTACAAGATAAGGCTGCCTGGAATAGAAGTCCCTTCCCATTTTTGTGGTTATCTCTAAACTGTTTTTGTTATTTATTTATTTATTTATTTATTTATTATTTTTATTAATTACACTTTATTCACTTTGTATCCCCCCATAAGCCCCTCCTTCCTCCCTCCCGATCTCACCTTCCCACCCCCTTCTTCACACATGCTCCTCCCCAAGTCCACTGATAGGGGAGGTCCTCCTCTCCTTTCTTCTGATCTTGGTCTGTCAGATCTCATCAGGAGTGGCTGCATTGTCATCTTCTGTGGCCTGGTAAGGCTGCTCCTTCCTCAGCGGGAGGTGATCAAAGAACAGGCCAATCAGATTATGTCAGAGGCAGTCCCTGTTCCCATTAATATGTAACCCACTTGGACACTAAACTGCCATGGGGTTACAACTGTGCAGGGGTTCTAGATTATCTCCACACCTGGTACTTGGTTGGAGTATGAGTCTCTGAGAAGACCCCTGTGTTCAAATTTTCTGGTTCTGTTGCTCTCCTTGTGGAGTTCCTCTCCTCTCCAGATCTTACTATTTTCCACTTCTTAAATAAGGTTCCATGCACTCTGCCCAACAGTTAGCCATAAGTCTCAGTGTCTGCTTTGATAGTCTGCAGGGCAGAGCCTTTCAGAGGCCCTCTGTGGCAGGTTTCTAGGTTGTTTCCTGTTTTCTTCTTCTTCTGATGTCCATCCTCTTTGCCTTTCTAAATAGGGATTGAGCATTTTAGTCAGGGTCTTGTCTCTTGATTAGTTTCTTTAGATGTACAGGTTTTAGTAGGTTTATCCTATGTTATATGTCTATATGAATGAGTATATATATGTGTGTTTCTGCTTCTGAGACAGCTCACTCAGGATGATCTTTTCCAGGTCCCACCATTTACCTACAAATTTCATGATTTCCTTATTTTTCATTGCAGAGTAATACTCCATTGTATAGATGTACCACCATTTCTGCATCCATTCTTCAGTTGAGGAGAATCTGGGCTGTTTCCAGCTTCTGGCTATTACAAATAAAGCTGCTACAAACATGGTTGAGCAAATGTCCTTATTGTGTACTTGAGCCTCTTTTGGATATATGCCTAGAAGTGGTATGGCTGGATCTTGAGGAAGCACTATTCCTAATTGTCTGAGGAGGCATGAGATTGATTTCCATAGTGGTTGTACAAGTTTACATTCCCACCAGCAGTGGAGGAGTGTTCCCCTTTCTCCACAACCTCTCCAGCATGTGTTGTCACTTGAGTTTTTCATCTTGGCCATTCTGATGGGTGTAAGGTGAAATCTCAGGGTCATTTTGATTTGTATTTCCCTAATGGGAAGTTGAGCATTTCTTTGTTTCTCTGCCATTTGATATTCCTCTACAGAGAGTTCTCTGTTTAGCTCTGTTCCCCATTTTTTTAATTGGATTACTTGGTTTGCTGCTTTTCAGCTTCTTTAGTTCTTTATATATACTGGATATTAGCCTTCTGTCAGAAAAAGGGTTGGTGAAGATTCTTTCCCAATCCATAGGCAGTCATTTTGTTTGATGGTAGTGTCCTTTGCTTTACAGAAGTTTTTCAGTTTCATGAGGTCCCATTTATTGATTGTTGCTCTTAGAGCCTGTGCTGTTGGTGTTCTGTTCAGGAAGTTGTCTCCTGTATCAGTGAGTTCTAGGGTATTCCCCACTTTTTCTTCTAACTGATTTAATGTATCTGGTTTTATGTTGAGGCCTTTGATCCACTTGGACTTCAGTTTTGTACAGGGTGAGGATCGGGAGGGGAGGAGGGAGGGGCTTATGGGGGATACAAAGTGAATAAAGTGTAAATAATAATAATAATAATAAAAAGAAAAGGGAATAAAAAAAGAAAGTCTATTTTATCAGACATTAGAATTGCTACTCCTGCTTGCATCTTGTGTCCATTTGCTTGGAAAGCCATCTTCCAACCCTTTATCCTCAGATAATGTCTATCTTTGTGATTTAGGTGTGTTTCTTGTATGCAACAGATTGCTGGGTTTTGTTTACACATCCATTCTGTTAGTCTGTGTCTTTTTATTGGAGAATTGAGTCCATTGATGTTGACGGAGATTAATGACCAGTGGCTGTTAGATCCTTTGATTTTGATGTTGGCTGTGGTCATAATGTTGTGTGCTTGTTTGCTTTTTGTTTTACTGTAGTGAGGTTAATTATTTCCTGTGTTTTCTTGAAAGTAGCTAGTTTTCTTGGGTTGTATTTTCCCTTCTAGTGTCTTCTGTAACGCTGGATTTGTGTGTAGGTATTGTTGAAATTTGTTTTTGTCATTGAATTTCTTGTTTTCTCCATCTATGAGGACTGAGAGTTTTGCTGGGTATAGTAGCCTGGGCTGACATCTGTGTTCTCTTAGGGTCTACATGATGTACATCCAGGCCCTTCTGGCTTTCATAGTCTGTGTTGAAAAGTCAGGTGTGATTCTAATGGGTTTGCCATTATATGTTACTTGGCCTTTTTCCCTTGCAGCTTTTAGTATTTTTTCTTTGTTCTGTATACTTACTGTTTTGATTATTATGTGGCGGGAGGATTTTCTTTTCTGGTCTAATTTATTGGATGTTCTTTAGGCCTCTTGTATTCTTATAGGCCTCTCCTTTAAGTTGGGAAAATTTTCTTCAATGATTTTGTTGAAAATATTTTCTGGGCCTTGGAGGAGGGAATCTTCTTTTTCCTCTATTCCTATTATTCTTAGGTTTTGTCTTTTTATGTTGTCTTAGATTTCTTGGATGTTCTGTGACAGGAATTTTTTAGATTTAACATTTTCTTTGACAGATACATCGATTTCTTCCATTGTATCTTCTACACCTGAGATTCTTTCTTCCATCTCTTGTAGTCTATTGGTTATGCTAACCTCTGTAGTTCCTGTTATCTTCCCTAAGTTCTTTCTCTCCATAATTTCCTACATTTGTGTTTTAATTTTTCCAATTCTATCATCAGGTCTTGGATTCATTTTGTTGGTTTCCTTCACCTGTCTGACTGTATTTTCCTGTTTTTCCTTCAATTCCTTCAGCTGTTTATTTGAACAATCCTGTTTCTTTTATTTCTTTCAGTGATTTAAGCATTTCCTCTCTAAAGGCCACAAACTGTTTGGCTGCAATTCCTGTATTTCTTTACAGATGGCCATAATCTGTTTGTTTTTATGTTCCTCTATTTCTTTAGGGATGGCCATAATCTGTTTGAGTTTATCTTCCATCTTCCTCTAGGTCTTTATGCATTTAGTTTGTTTCCTCTGTTATCCTCTACAAGAGCATAGATGTTAGGTCATCTTCTCGAATTTCAATCATGCTGGAGTCCAGGGCTACTTGCCCCTGGATAACTGGGTTCTGGAGATGCCATATTGCTCTGTCTTTTGTTGGCTGAGCTTTTACACTGGCCTCTACCCATTGGGCTATCTTAGGTGTTTGGAGTTTTTTTCTGATGGTTCCTGGAACCCTGTGGTGGGGAGAATCCCCTTGGAAGGAAGATGGTTTTTCCTGAAGGAAGCCTCCTCAGCTTTTTGGGAATAGTCACTGGATGACATGGAGACGTGAGTGGTAACTGTGGTCCTTGTTAGTCAAGAGGGCTCTCCTCTCACCCAGAGAAGTCCTGAAGATAGCTGCCCTGCTTCTGGGTTTCTTGCTATAAATTTAGTGATCTGCTGCTGTAACCTGTGTGTCCCGTGGTTTGGTCAGTTTTGTTAGGGATAACTGGTTGCCCCTTGGAGCAGTATCTGGGGGTTGAACTCAGGGATTCCAGGCTTCTGTAGGTCTGAGGTTGGGGCTCTGTGCCCCAGTACCCAAGTGGTAATCTGTGGCAGGTGGGTACCATTCTCCTGGTAACAGCAGGCTATCTGGTGCACTGCAGGTCCCTGGGTTGGGCCAGTCTGTGGGCCCTTTGCCAGGGATTTACTGGGTGGCCTAAGTCCGTCCCCTGTGAGGATTTCTCCCAACAGTGCTTCCTTCCCTGTGAGGATTTCTCCCGACAGTGACTCCCAGTCTCTAGTGCCCTGGGGTGCACAGCTCAGTCTCTGCTGGAGAGCTGGGCACCAGCAACTGTCTGTCCCTGTGGCTGGAGCCCAGTTCAGTGATGGTGGCTTGTACCTGCTGGTCTGTGAGACTTTTTCCAGGGAAAGACTGGGTGACCCAAGTCAGTGCCGTTTCCTTCCTTCCCTGTGGGTTTTTCTTGCAACTGGGACTCCCAGTCTCTGGTGTTTTTTGTGCCCACCGATCAGCCTGGGAAGGTGATCAGGACACGCAGGTGTGTTGCTCTAGTCTGGCAACCTAGTGCCTGTGTGACCCGGGATCTCTTCCGGGTTCTGACTGGATGACCTGAGCATGGACCCAACTTATTCCCATGCTGTGGGGGTTTCCTCTCACCTGGAAAACATGATCTCTGTTGTTTTAGGGCCCAGAGTTTAGTCTCTTGGTCGCTGTATGGAAAATGTTGTCCTGCTCCTCAGATGCAGTGTTCTCCTGGAGCCGCCATCTTGCCCCCCCTTCCACCATGGTTTTTGAGAAGAGTTTCTCATTGGCCTAGAGCTCTTCATCTAGGGTAGCTGGCCAGTGAGACGCAGGGATCTGTCATCTCTGCTGCTCTAGCACTGGGATTATAAGACCATGCAACCATACTCTTTTTGTTTATTTAAGCAATTTCATCTTATATGTATGTATGTTTTGTCTTTATGTATGCTTGTGTACCATGTGCATGTCCTGTGTCTGTGGAGGCCAGAAAAGGAAGTCTGTTTCTCCAAAGACTGGAGTTCCAGACAGTTGAGAGATGATGTGTGGGTCATTAGAATTGAACCTGTGTCCTCCGGAAGAGCAGACAGTGCTCCCAACTGAGGAGCCACCTCTCCAACCCCATGCTTTTGTCATTGTCCTTTGCTCTCTATTGTGGTTTCTGAGGAGTCAGACTCAGGTCTTCAGGCATTTATGGCAATCACCTTACTGATTGATCTCTTGACAGCCCTAAAAGCCATAATTCTTGATTTTTGTTCCCTTTAGGTTTGTGTTGAACTCCAGGTCTGTGGATTCTTTCACTTATACATGTATTCATCATTCTATGCATCCACTTCTCTATCCAATTATCAGTCTGTATACATTTATCCTTCTATCCATTATGGATCCATCCATTTGTTCATGTATCCTTCACCTCTACATCAATCCATGCACCCATTAATTTACCCTCCAGAAGATACTATTTATGTAAAGACATCTAACTATTTAGATTTATCCAAAAAAGCACAACACATTATTTGATTGTGACAAGCTCAGTCATGCTATATATATATATATTTGAATTTTTATACTTTCCTTCCCTAAGTAAAATAATAATGACTACATAAAATATAGAATAGGAAACTTAGAAGAGAAGCCTGTTATATCTCCACACTTGAAGATTAATAATGACTAACTAACATTTGGCTGCATTTCCTCCCATACTTTTTAATTCATATTTTGCAGATATGAACTGCAATACACACTGATATATTGCTTTTTATTGACTTAATGCTCATTGTTTACATTTTTCTATTTCATTAGATATTCTACAATGTCTTTCATTGTCTGCAAAATATTCCACTCAGTTGCTTTTTAGTGTTTTATTTATCTGTGGCTTAGAGGTATTACTCTTAATGACATTATTGCTGCCATTGAAATAAAAAATAAAGTAAAATAACAAAAAACTAATGTCAGAAAAGGTATGGAGAACTAAAAATGCCCAAAGTTTCACCTAGCTCTATTCTTTTGTGTTAGTTTGCCAAATTACTTTTGGGTAGCCTGACACATCTTTAATTTAAGCCCTAATTATTGTACATAATGCAGCTCACACCTGTGGTGATAATGCTTTTATTAGCATTAAAACTGAAGACATCAAAGAATCATATCAGGATAAAATGTCTATTTCTAATTTAATAGAATTGCAATTAAAGCAAATTTGATCTGAATGAAATTCCATCATAACTGGATATTTTTTTTATTCTGCACAGTGAGTGAAAATTATTCTCCCCTAAATTGAAGATTAATAACATGCTTTTAATGTTAAATGTAGCAATTCAAGCATTAGGTTGTAATTCAAGTTCAACACCACTGAACATTTTATAAACTTCACATTTTAACATCTCTGAGAAGCGCTTCGAGGTAAGTGCATTAGCGCTAAATGCATTAATGTTATTTTTCTTTATAAATGAGCTTATAACTGTGTTGTTACCTTCATTTGAATATTTTAATGAAGGGATAATATAGGGAGAGTGCTCCATTTTCACAAGGTAATTGTTTCTTCCGTGAGTGGCTAAACTTGGGCAGAAAGAGGAATTTATCTCATTGAAATTCTATTATGGCTGTGGCTGATGTTGATTGTCAAAGGTTCCCATTACCTGGGAACTAGGGCTTTCTGCTAATGCTCTTTCTGATGCCATTGCATTGCCAGCTATCCACAGTGTAATCCTCCCCTTTGGCGGCTCACAGCAGCAAACTTTCAGTATCTTGCTCTGGTACTTGGGATGGGCACTGGGTATTAGCATGATGGAGAACTGTGATTGAGATAAGTTCAGATGAAGTAGGCAATCCAGATTTTCAGTAGAGCCTAAACTGAGGAAAAGGTACACAATAGTTCTCAAATTTCTCAAAGCTGAGTAGGTGGTTTAATAGGAAAAAGTGGTGTGGATATAAACATGGTTTTGTTTTGATCTCAGGTGTAGGATATGGGACTGATTCAGATCATCCACAGCAGCAAACTCTTTGCCTTGTGTGGGCTCTGAGAGGGGCTATTCGCCAGCTGGAATTAGTTAAAGTCTGAGGACTTTGAGGGATATAAATATGATAGCCCAAAGGAAGAAGGGGCAGCAGCTTGGAGTCAAAGGAGGACTGCTTGCTGCTCTTCCTGGCCTGCTGGTTTGCTGGTTCCCTGGACTTCTGGATTTCCTGAAGACAGATATTGGTATTGCCCCCCAAAGAACCCTACGACTGTACTTGGCAAGAAGAAGAGGACAAGGTCCATTTTCCCTTGCAACCTTCTTTTTCCCCTACCTGGGTTTGGGGACTGGAGGGCCGTATAAGTTTTAAGGAACCCCAAAGACAGCAGCATTAGAAAAACTAGCACCTACAAAAAAAGGGCTCCAGTTTCCCCCATGGTTTCCAGATTAGCTCCATATACGCTGTTACTTGCAAGTTTCTTTTAACAATAGCTGGAACTTCTTTCTTCACTTTTAAACAAAGGCATTTTTATTGTGTGCATGTGTGCGTGTGTGTGCGTGCATGCACATGGGTGTAGTGACCCTGGAGAATAAAAGACAGAGCTGGACGCCCTGGAGCTGGAGGTCCAGGATAGTGTGAACCGATTGACTTGGGTGCTGGAAAGCAAACCAAGCTAGTCACCCTAGCATAGCAGCAAGTGCTCTACTTGCCAAGGCATCCGTCCAGCCCCTCTTTCTGTACTTCTGAATCCTGCCTAGAATTTTGATAGGTCTTGGCATAAAGGATGTCACCATAGGGATGTTCTCTGATTGAGGGCACTGTTGCTCCTGAAATTCTGATCCCACCATGAAATCAAGTCCAAAATAGCTTCCTGGAACACAAGACCTGACAGATGAGAAATAAGAGCACCACCCAACAGGCTGCAGCCAAGCCAGGCTGGATACTGGAATCACTACAAGGAATCTATCAACCTGTACAAGAACCTCCCATACTGAACTCAAGCTAATTTGACCCACATGTATTAGTTTTGTAGTTGTTGTTGTTGTTGCTATGCTAAGAAGCTGTGACTTAGAGGAGAAAGGCCCACAGTTCCAGAAGGGACACAGTCCAGCATGGTAAGGAAAGCACAGCAGCAGGAGCCTGAGCTAACCAGGCAGTCAGAAAGCAGAGTGACAGCGTTTCATCCATAAGTGGGAAGCAGAGACAGAGAACAAGAAGAGATAATTATAATACATCAAAGCCCACCAGCGGCACATACTTTCTCCAGCAGGGCTCCAGCTAAGGTTTTATAACTTTAGCAAACAGCACTACGGACTGGGACCAAGTGCTCAAATATGAAAGCCTGTGTGGAACATTTCTCATCCAAACTGCAGCGCAATAGGTGTAGCTAAATAAGAGACTGTCTAAAGCTGTTGTGGACTGAAACAACACAATGTCTTTGCTACAACCTAGGTAATCAGGGATAAGTACCTCTCCCTTGCTAAGTTTTGTTTTTCTCCTCTGTGAAGTGGATGTTAACAGACTGCCTTGAATTAGAGATTATAGCTCTAAAGGATTTAATCTATTCATGCCACAGAAGAGGACTCCAGGTTAGATATTAGCTATGTTTGCACTTGGTCTTCCCTATGTGGCTGCTCAGTTCAGTGACACATACTTACACATTCCAATCAGTGCTTGAGAATCTGAACTGTGTAAATACAAAGCTATCATGGTCTTCCTGGCTCAGACACTTGTATGAATTTAAATGCTTCTCTCTGCCTCTCTATCTCTGTCTCTGTCTCTCCTCTCTCTCTGTATGCATTTATGTGTGATATATGTGTATGATGTCCACAAGCATGCACAAGTATGCATGTGTACATGTTGTTGAATATTTATTAAATTCTAGAAGGATTTTCTATTACCCAACTAGTTCCCCCAAAATTGAGACAGACCTATTGATTTATTTAAACAGCATTAGCACAGTAACTGTGCAGGTACAATTTAAACTATTTTTCTGAGCTAATCTGGCTACCTTCCAGTCATACTTTTCAAGTATGTTGTCCTTTTGGGGCTGGATCTTCTCCATTAGCCCATGACCTCTTTCTCCATCTTTTCCTTCTTTTTCCTATCTCATCTCCAGCTTGCTTCATCAAGTCTTGTGATCCTTGCCTCAGACCCAAAGTAATTGCCCAAAGTAATAGCCCAGTAATTGGCTATCAGCAGCATAATTATCCAATCAGAGATAACTGGGGAGCTAAGTTTATACAACAATGACCGGTATGTAAGAAAGCACTAGTCTGTATTGCTAACAAATCTTGGGGCCCAGAATTTAGCATATCTATACATAGCACCAGACCAATCCTCAACATGTGCATGGGTATATGGAGGCTAGAAGTCAACTTTGGGTTTTGTTAGGTTTGTCAGTGGAGACCACCAAGAGGGCTAGGATGTTTGGCTAGTGAGCTCTTTACATGGATGCTGAGGATGCAAACACAGGTCCTCATGATGGCACAGACAGAATTTATCATCTGAATCACCTCTGCAGCTTGAATTTAAGTGTTTAGCTCCTGTGCTTCAGAGACCCTGTCTATAAAATAGGAATTATAATAGTATCTACCTCACAGGCTCATGAAAGTGATTTAATCTGTTAAAATACTTGGAACTTAGAACATCATGTGACTGTCATTAAATATGAGCATTATTAACAATAAGGGTATACATGCTTAACAGATTGTTCTATACATATAACTATTTCCACCTAGAATATTTACAATATTATTGATTCTGCAATGGAGAATGTAAATCAGTTTCTAAAAAACATTGTGGAAAAATGTAAATATGCACCTATATTAGTTACTAGCCACAGAACTGTGACAAAATGCCCATCAAAAGCAACTTAAAAAAGGAAAGAAGGATTATTTTGTCTTACAATCTGAGAGTACAGTCCATCAGGTTGGGAAAGCTTGACCGCAGAGGTGTGAGGTAGCTGGTTACATCACATCCATAGTCAGGAAACAGAGGGAAATGAATGCTGGGGCTCAGTTTGCTTTCTCCTCTTTATCCTGTCTGTGACCCCAGCCCATGTATTGATGACACTCAAGTCTTCCTACCTCAGTTAACCCCATCTAGGAAGTCCGTTTCAGACACCCCAGAAATGTGTCCTGTGATCTAGATCCCATCATCTTGACAATCAATATGAATCAATACTACCCAAGAGTGATAATGTGATGGATCTGATTAAATTCTCAATAAGACTTAATCATCATCAACACATAGCCAAATATTTTCTCCTCAAGATACCCTTCTGATTTTTCTGGGTTTCTTACAAAAAAAATCATAGTGTCATCAATATTCACTTTCACCCACCTCTTTGGGCTCTAGTTTTAATTAATATCATCTGTCATGTAGTATTTCCCACAGTCTGAATGTTTTCTAATTACATTAATTTTGAATATTCTTCTGTTTCCAGTGTTTTTTACAAATTAATATTTAAATCTTGGTTGATATTGAGTGGGTTCAATGAGGTGTACAAAGGAGGAGGAGTCCAAAATACTTCTTAGATGACTTTGTATGCTTATAGTGAAGGGACATAAAATAATTTACTATCTCTGTGTGTTGACTGGCCATTTGTAGTTATTGACCACATTTTAAAGGAATTTTTAAAAATAGCAATTTTATTAAATCTTGACTTCTCAATCTCCTACCAGTTCCTCACCCACCATTTGGGACTTGTCAGCTCCCAGAGTCCTCCTCACCAGGGAACCTCTGTTCAGCTCCATGGTATGGAGACAGATAAGCAGTCCACATTCTGCATCCTATCTCAGTTTACTGGGTTACTCCCTTTACAACTCTACACACATATCACACTTCATATCCACACTTCTCTTTGCCTTGTGTTTTAGGGTTTGCAAAATATGAAGAGCATTTAGGGAGAAGGAGACAGCAACAGAAAGAGGCACAGATAGAGACAGAGAGACAGAGAGAGTGTTTGTTCCTTTCAAAGCTGCACACAACTCTGCCATGTGGCTTTATAAAGGTAACTCAACCTGTTTCTTTCTCACTGGTGACATTTTTGCTTCCAGTCTCTTGATAGTGTGAATGAACAGCTACAATGAACAGCTCTGTGTGTGTGTGCGCACGTGTGTGCATATATATGCATGTGTGTACATGTGCTCATTTGTGAGTTTCTTGTTTGCTATGGTCAGTGTGACAGCCTATCTTATCACAGCCTTGTTGGATATTGAACAATGGTCCATGTCTTTGTGAAAAAGCAGAACTACACTGATAGGCACAGTCTTTTTGTTTTATTGTTTTGTTTGTTTGTTTGTTTGTTTGTTTAAATCAAAACTTCTGCTCTTCCAAAATACCTAAGTTCTGCTGATGTGTCTTGGGATCATTTGCCCCTCTGCTATGTTTTACAAATTCTTGCTCATGGGAGGAAATGAGAATTATCTGACAGATGAATGAATCCTAATAACTCAGTCTCTGTTTGCATCTGTTCTTGTTTTGGACATGGGAAACTGATATGCTTCTTCATTTAGAAGAATCTAAAAAGAAATCCAGCTATGAGTGCTGTCCTTTAAAAATGTGTGTGTTTGTGTGCGTGTGTGTGCTAGTTTCTGTGTGTGTGAATGCAGGTCCACATGCTGTGGCCCATGTGTAGATGTCAAAGGACAACCTGGGGCTCTATTTATCACATTCCACCTTGTTTGAGACAGAGTCTTTTACTCACTGCTATAAATACCTGGCCAGCTTCCTATGAGCTTCCAGAAATTCTCTTGTCTCATTCTCCATCTCATTACAAGAACACTTGTTGAGGTTGCAGTCAGCACTATTGCTTTCAGTTTTCTGTGTGTTATGAGGAGTTGAACCATATCCTTACTCTTTGAGCAGCATCTCCTCTGTTTCAATCATGGCACCCTAAGAGGACACCAACCCTAGACGTGAGGAGGGTCTGTGGATCCACTTCCACATACTTATTCTGTAGGATGTGCCAGTGGTCAGATACCATAGGATTATAGTATTGCTGGACATTTGAAGATTGAGAAGTTCATCTCACCCTTGCTCCAGGGTATTTATTCTTATGATGCCTGACTTTCTGTATAAATGTTGAAAGTGAGCTTGACTTCCACTGATGCTGATATCCCTATGAGCAAGACTGTTGAAGAGTGTCTCTCCACCTCGGGAGCAACCTTGACTTCAAGTTTCTTATCTCCTCTTCATCTTCAAGGGTCCAGTGAAAAGCTATGGTGCTTACATTGAGAGAACGAACTTGTGAGCTGCTGAGTCCGTCATGTATATCAGGCCTGTTTGTCTCAAACTTAGGCTGAAATCCCAGGACACTCATCTTCTTGTTGGCCTTTAAAAACTATCCAGAATGAGAGCTAAAGTACTATGGACATCTCACATTGGTGACTGAGCCTGTTGTGTGTGAAATCACATTTGTGAAATTATATTACATAATAGAATTAATGAACAGTACTATATCCTTGACAGCAGCTGACTCAATGAGCCTTAGGCACTTTACAACAAGGAGCTGCCAATCTGCAGCCTTCTACTTTTGACAGACATTTAAAATAGTATCCATTCAAGCATCCATTCAAGCAGGATGACCACTTGATTCAATTGTAGAGACCAGGGAGATGAAAAACTTGCTTAAATTTAGACTTACAAAGTATACTTGTTTTCTTCACTCCCAAGTCCCTTTTCTCCCTTTCTCTCTCCTCTCTTTCCCCTTTTCTTCTGTTTACTTCCTCTCTCTCCCTTGCTTTCCTCTCTCATCTCATATCATCTTATTTTCTTTCCTCTTTCTTCTTTTCCCTCTTCTTCCTCTTCCCCTCTCCACCTTTCTCCTCTTGTCTCATTTCCTCTTTCCCTTGTTCTAGTCTTCCTCCAACTTCTCCCTCCCTGTCGCTCTGACCAAGAAGATTTACTGTGTGTCTCAGTCTGATCTCAAGTGTGCCATTTTTGTCTTTTTTTGTTGTTGTTGTTGTTTTTGTTTTTGTTTTTAGGCTCTAAATTTTGACAAGACTGGAATATGCCACCATACACAGATCTGTAAGAATTTCTAGTAACTGACACTACAGCTTACACTGTGTCTGCAGCCTCACTGTCACAGTGACTCAAGACATTGTGGCTCCCCTCTCTATATGGACCATCATTTACTTCTGGATCTACCAGGAGGCTGTTGGGGGCAATTGGCTGGCTGTAATGCTCAAGCAAAAGACCTGCTATTCCTTAAACCACTTTTCCTTGCCCAAGTTTTGGGTCTTAATTTTCCTTACTAATATGATAATATGCTTATAGTGCTTTAAAAAAAAAAACTCACTTGATTTGGAGTGTTTAGACCTCAACCTCCTTTCCAACTCTAGGTAGGTTAGTAGGAGAAAGGGCTCAAACTCCTTTACTTCTTCTGTTTGCAGTCTAGGGGTTCTTTTGGGGTCTATACCAATCTCTGTCAACAACAGATGCAGCCAGCTCTCTTCTTCAAGCTCCTGCTCCCCAAAGCTTTTCTGCGTTTCTCTCTGTCTGCCAGCTCCGTACCACCACACCATCCGTCTCTGGTCTCTATAAACTGCCATTTTGCCACATGCCGACACCACAAGCCCCCTTTATCCTGGCTCTTCTTTGTATCCTCCAAGCCTAGACCATACTGGCAAAGATCACACCCTGCACGTGACAATTAACAGCTTCGGACAAACTATAGTCCAACCAAATTACCACCCTTGGGATTGAAACAAAACTTATTTACATAGCATAACAGTTTACAAAGAAACTGAAAATTCCATTACATATGCTATTTAAGAGCAACGGTCAAATCAATGCAACATCTCAGTCCCTGTGAAATGCCTTAGCAAACGAATGTCTTTGTCATCAAACCAATTGGCATTTAAGACTCATGGTTCAGGAAGCACCAACGTGGTTCCTTCATCTATGTCCTTCCTGTTTGTTAGACATGATGCTCAGCAGAATGCTAAGTGACACGTATACATCTTTATTCTTCTAAACTGGACCATGTTCTGTTGACCACTGTTAGGGCTCATTTTGGCCAGTGAAAAACATGTGTGAAAAAGTTCTTTCTTCTGGGCTGCATTCTGTGTCTGCGTCATCTGTTTTCCTGATCTTTTAGTTGATGGCATTTATCTATCTCATGGCTAGTAACAGAGTATAAAGAGACTTCTTTTTCTTTATTAAAGCTGTCTCCTGCTTTTCCTCCAGGAACTGAGTTTCTTGAATTCCTTTCTGTAACACAATAATCTTCTCTTACATGGAAAACATCTTATGTAAAACAAATATGCTTTCTTTCCCATTTTTTTCCTATTGCTAAATACCTTTATATGGCAGCGATCAGCCAGAAACCAAACTGAGCAGTGATTCCTTCCATTGTTTATTTTACATGAAATATTTTAATCTCATTTTAACTCATTTATATCTCATTTTTAACATTTTAACTAACTTCAAGGGCTGAAATTGAAGATTTATATTTTTAAGTATAAACTTAGGGTTATCTCTTTCTATTTCTGTCTCTGTCTCTCTCCCCCTCTCCCCTTCTCTCTTTCTCTCTCTCTTTCTTTTCTTTTTAGTCTTTTTCTTTGTCACTTGTTAGCCAAGACTGGCTTTGAACTCACGATTCTCCTATCCCGACTTCCCTAGTGATGGAATTACAAGGTGTGCAAGCATACTCTGCCTTTACGAACCTGGCTTTCTCCCAACATCAGCCCTGATTCTGGTATTATTAGTATAAACCAAATAATTTTGATTAATGAATCTCTTTCTCTTGAGACTCAACTAAAACCAGTGGCTGGAATCTGCATTTACACTGAGCAACTCAAATGTCCAATCACTCCGGGATCATGTACTGAAGGAACTCTGTTTCTTTTCAATCTAGAGTCTGGGTGCACTGTCTGGTAAGGAAAGGGGAGATACACAAGGTCCTAGCATGTTCCTCAGTCCAAGAAACCCAGTGAATTTGAAAGGACCCACTTAACCAACCTCAGAGTATCCTGTGGTTTGCAGTGGCTTGGTGTAATTACTCAGGTGATTCTTAACTACAGAATCATCTGCCTACCAAGGACAGAATTATCCCTCAACTGTAACTCTCCAACAAAAATACAGTATCAGAATTATGAGAAGTCAGAGACTGCAGTGAATAGAATTCCTTTCTCTCCCTTCCTCACTGGCACTGGCTATCTTGTTTTCTTTTTCTTTTTTTTTTTCTTTTTTTTTCAATTCTTTATTAATTACACTTTATTCACTTTGTATCCCCCCTGTGGTTCCCTCCCTCCTCCTGTTCCAATCCCTCCCTTCCTCCACCCTCTGCATGCATGCCCTTCTCCAAGTCCAGTGATAGGGGAGGTCTTCCTTTCCTTCCTTCTGATCCTAGTCAATTAGGTCTCAGGAGTGGCTGCATTGTCTTCTTCTGTGGCCTGGTAATGCTGCTTCCCCCTCAGGGGGGAGGTAATTAAAGAGCAAGTCAATCAGTTCATGTCAGAGACAGTCCCTGTTCCTATTATAATGTAACCCACTTGGACACTGAACTGGCGTGGGCTATATCTGTGCAGGGGTCATAGGTTATCTCCATGCATAGTCCTTGCTTGGAGTATCAGTCTCAGGAAAGACCCCTGTGCTCAGATTTTTTGGTTCTATTGCTCTCCTTATGGAGTTCCTGTCCTCTCCAGATCTTACTGTTTCCCACTTCTTTCCTAAGATTCCCTGCACTCTGCCCAAAGATTGCCCATAAGTCTCAGCATCTGCATTGATAGTCTACAGGGCAGAGCCTTTCAAGGTCCTCTGTGTCAGGCTCCTGACTTGTTCCCTCTTTTCTCCTTCTTCTGATGTCCATCCTCTTTTCCTTTCTGGATAGGCATTGAGCATTTTAGCAAGAGTCCTCCCTCTTCATTAGTTTCTTTAGGTATACAGATTTTAGTAGGTTTATCCAATATTATATGTCTATATGAGTGAGTACATACCATTTGCATCTTTCTTCTTCTGGGATAGCTCAGTCAGGATGATCTCTTCCAGATCCCACCATTTACCTGCAAATTTCATGATTTTCTTGTTTTTTATTGCAGAGTAATACTCCATTGTGTAGATATACCACAATGTGTGCATCCATTCCTTCACTGAGGGGCAACTGGGTTGTTTCCAGCTTCTGGCTATTACAAATAAAGCTGCTACAAACATGGTTGAGCAAATGTCCTTATTTTGTACTTGAGAATCTTTTGGATATATGCCTAGGAGTGGTAAAGCTGGATCTCGAGGAAGCGCTATTCCTAGTTGTCTGAGAAAGCGCCAGATTGATTTCCAGAGTGGTTGTACAAGTTTACATTCCCACCAGTAGTGGAGGAGGGTTCCCCTTTCTCCACAACCTCTCCAGCATGTGTTGTCTTTTGAGTTTTTGATCTTAGCCATTCTGATGGGTATAAGGTGAAATCTTAGGGTTGTTTTGATTTGCATTTATCCAATGGCTAATGAGGTTGAGCATTTCTTTAAGTGTTTCTCTGCCATTCTATATTCCTGTAGAGAGAATTCTCTGTTTAGCTCTGTACTCCATTTTTTAATTGGATTACTTGATTTTTTGCTGTTTAACTTCTTTAGTTCTTAATATATACTGGATATTAGTCCTCTGTCAGATGTAGGGTTGGTGAAGATCCTTTCCCAATCTGTAGGCTGTCGTTTGGTTCTGATGACAGTGTCCTTTGCTTTACAGAAGCTTTTCATTTTCATGAGGTCCCATTTATTGATTGTTGCTCTTAGAGCCTATGCTGTTGGTGTTCTGTTCAGGAAGTTGTCTCCTGTGCCAATGAGTTCAAGGCTCTTCCCCACTTTTTGTTCTAAGCAGTTTAGTGTGTCTGGTTTTATGTTGAGGTCTTTGACCCACTTGGACTTTAGTTTTGTACAGGGTGATAAGTATGGATCAATTTGCATTGTTTTATATGTAGACATCCAGTTAGACCAGCACCATTTGTTGAAGATGTTGTCTTTTTACCATTGAATGATTTTGGCATCTTTGTCAAAAATTAGGTATTCATAAATGTATGGAATTATGTCAGGGTCTTCTATTCGATTCCAATGATCCACCAGTCTGTTTCTATGCTAGTACCATGCAGTGTTTAGTATTGTTGCTCTATAGTACAGCTTGTGATCAGGGATGGAGATACCTCCAGAAGATCTTTTACTATAGAGAATTGTTTTAGCAATTCTGGGTTTCTTGTTGTTCACATGAAGGTGAGAATTTTTCTTTCAAGGTCTATAAAGAATTGTGTTGATAATTTGGTGGGAATTGCATTGAATCTGTAGATTGCTTTTGGTAAGATGGCCATTTTTAATATATTAATCCTGCCAAGCCATGAGCATGGGAGATCTTTCCATCTTCTGATATCTTTTTCTAATTCTTTCTTTAGAGACTAGAATTTTTTTTCATACAAGTCTTTGACTTGCTTGGTTAGGTACACACCAAGGTATTTTATGTCTTTGGGGCTATTGTGAAGGGTGTTGTTTCCTTAATTTCTTTCTCGGTCCTTTTGTCTTTTATATACAGGAGTGCTACTGATTTTTTTTTTTAGTTAATTTTTTATCTGGCCACTTTGCTGAAGGTGTTAATCAGCATAAGGAGTTCCCTGGTAGAGTTTTTGGGGTCACTCATGTATACTATCATACTATCATATCATCTACAAATAGTGATAATTTGACTTCTTCCTTTCCAATTTGTATCCCCTTGATCTCCTTCAACTGTCTTATTGCTCTAGCAAGGACTTCCAGAACAATGTTGAAGAGATATGGAGAGAGTGGGCAGCCTTGCCTTGTCCCTAATTTCAGTGGGAATGATTTAAGTTTCTCTCCATTGAATTTGATATTGGCTATAATCTTGCTGGATATTGCCTTTACTGTGATCAGGTATCTGCCATGTATCCCTGATCTCTCCAAGACTTTAAGCATGAATGGATGTTGGATTTTGACAAATGCCTTTTCAGCATCTAAGGAGATGATCATGTGGTTTTTCTCCTTCAGTTTATTTATGTGATGGATCACACTGATGGATTTCCATATATTGAACCACCCCTGCATGCTTGGGATGAATCCTACTAGGTCGTAGTGGATGATATCTTTGATATGTTCTTGTATTTGGTTTGCAAGTGTTTTGTTGAGTATTTTTGCATCAATGCTCATGAGGGAGATTGGCCTGAAATTCCCTTTTTTTGTTGGGTCTTTGTGAGGTTTAGGTACCAAGGTGACTGTGGCTTCATAGAATGAGTTTGGTAGTGTGTTTTCCGTTTCTATTTTGTGGAATAGTTTGAAGAGTATTGGTGTTAGCTCTTCTTTGAAGGTCTGGTAGAATTCTGCACTGAAACCATCTGATCCTGGGCTTTTTTTTTGCATGGGAGACTTTTGGTGAGTGCTTCTATTTCTTTAGCAGATATAGAATAATTTATTTGGTTTACCTGGTCTTGATTCAGCTTTGGCATATAGAATCGGTCAAGAAAATTATCCATTTCATTTAGATTTTCAAATTTTGTGGCATATAGACTTTTGAAGTAAGACCTAATTATTGCTTGGATTTCTTCAGTGTCTGTAGTTATGTCTGTTTTCATTTCTGATTTTGTTGATTTGGATAGTTTCTCTCTGCCTTTTAGTTAGTTTGGCTAAGGGTTTGTCTATCTTCTTGATTTTCTCAAAGAACCAGCTCTTGGTTTCACTGATTCTTTGAATTGTTTTATTTGTTTCTAAATGATTGTTTTCAGCCCTGAGTTTGATTATTTCAGCTGTCTACTCCTCTTTGGTGTGTCTGCTTCTTTTTTTCTAGGGCTTTTAAGTGAGCCATTAAGTTGCGTGAATGCGCTGTCTCGAATTTCTTCTTGAAGGCACTTAGTGCTGTGAACTTTCCTCTTAGCACTGCTTTCATTGTGTCCCATAAGTTTGGGTATGTTGTGCCTTCATTTTCATTGAGTTCTAGGAAGACTTTAATTTCTTTCTTTGTTTCTTCCCTGACCCAGCTGTCATTTAGTAGCAAGTTGTTTGGTTTCCATGTGTGTATAGGCCTTTTGCTATTTCTGTTGTTGTTGAGGTCCAGCTTTATTCCATGGTGATCAGATAGGATACAAGGGATTATTTCAATCTTCTTGTATCTGTTGAGTCTTGCTTGATGACCAACTATATGGTCAATTTTGGAGAAGGTTCCATGAGGTGCTAAGAAGAGGGTAAATTCTTTTGTGTTTGGGTGTAAGGTTCTGTAAAGGTCTGTTAGGTCCATTTGATTCATGACCTTTGTCAGAGTTATTGTTTCTTTGTTTAAGTTCTGTTTTGTTGACTGGTCCTTTGTTGAGAATGGGGTGTTGAAGTTTCCCACTATTAATTTGTGGGGGTCTATGTGTGGTTTAAGTTTTATTAAAATTTCTTTTACAAATGTGGGTGCCCTTGCATTTGGGGCATAGATGTTCAGGATTGTGATGTCTTCCTGGAGGATTTTTTCCCTTGATGAGTACGAAGTGTCCCTCTCTATCTCTTTTGATTAATTTTGGTTGAAAATCTATTTTATTAGATATTAGAATGGCTACTCCTGCTTGCTTCTTGGGTCCATTTGCTTGGAAAACCATCTTCCAGCCCTTTACTCTCAGGTAATGTCTATCTTTGTGATTTAGGTGTGTTTCTTGTATGCAATAGATTGTTGTGTCTTGTTTATGCATCCATTCTGTTAGTCTGTGTCTTTTTTATTAGAGAATTGAGTCCATTGATGTTGAGGGAGATTAATGACCAGTGGCTGTTAGATCCTTTGATTTTGATGTTGGCCGTGGTAGTGTGTTTGTGTGTTTGGCTACTTTTTGTTTTACTGTAGTGTGGTTATTTATTACCTGTGTTTTCTTGAAAGTAGTTAGTTTTCTTGGGTTGTATTTTTCCTTTTAGTGTCTTCTATAACACTGGATTTGTGTGCAGGTATTGTTGAAATTTGTTTTTGTCGCAGAATATCTTGTTTTCTCTGTCTATGAGGACTTAGAGTTTGGTGGGTATAGTAGCCTAGCCTGACATCTGTGTTCTCTTAGGGTCTCCATGATATCCGTCCAGGCCCTCTGGCTTTCATAGTTTGTTGAGAATTCAGGTGTGATTTTGATGGGTTTGCCATTATATGTTATTTGGCCTTTTTCCCTTGCAGCTTTTAGTATTTTTTCTTTGTTCTGTATACTTACTGTTTTGATTATTATGTGATGGGAGGATTTTCTTTTCTGGTCTTATTTATTGGGTGTTCTGTAGGTCTCTTGTATTCTTATAGGCCTCCCCTTTAAGTTGGGAAAATTTTCTTCAATGATTTTGTTGAAAATATTTTCTGGGCCTTGGAGGAGGGAATCTTCTTTTTCCTATATTCCAATTAGTCTTAGGTTTTGTCTTTTTATGTTGTCTTGGATTTCTTGGATGATTTGTGTCAGGAGTTTTTAGATTTATTTTTTTCTTTGATGGATACATCGATTTCTTCCATTGTATCTTCCACACCTGAGATTCTTTCTTCCATCTCTTGTAGTCTGTTGGTTATGCTTACCTCTGTAGTTCCTGTTTTCTTTCCTAGGTTCCCTATCTCCATGAATTCCTCCATTTCTGTTTTCTTTAATTTTTCCAATTCTATCTTCAGATCTTGAACTGTTTTGTTGATTTCCTTCACCTGTCTGACTGAATTTTCCTGCTTTTTCCTTCATTTCCTTCAGCTGTTTGTTTGAACATTCCTCTGTTCCTTTTATTTCTTCATGATTTAATCATTTCCTCTCTGAAAGCCACAAACTGTTTAGATGCATCTTCCTGTATTACTTTATGGATGACCATAATCTGTTTCATTATATCATTCCCTAATTCTTTACGCATTTTATTTTCTTCCTCCATTAACATCTTCATAAGCATAGATGTAAGGTCATCTTCTTGAATTTCACTTATGTTAGGGTGTCCAGGGCTACTTGCCCCTGGATAAATGGGTTCTGGGGATGCCATATTGCTTTACCTTTTGGTGGTTGTGATTTTTCACTGGCCTTCACCCATCTCTCTGTCTCAGGTGTTGTCTGTTAATTTCTGGTGCTTGCTGGGTCCTGTGTTGAGGAGAATTCACTTGGTGGGGTTCTGAAATTTTCCTCTGCTTTTTGGGTATGGTCAACTGAATGGTGTTGCTTCTCAGGAATTGTCACAGTTCATTTCAGGACCTGTTTGGTAACTGTGGTGTTCATGAAGTTTCTCTTCTCATCAGGAGAGGTCCTGGTGATGGTGGCCCTGCTGCTGGGTTCCTTGCTCTGCATTTAGTGAGTAGTAGCTGTTGCTCTTAAGTTGTAATTGTTGAGCGCAGCTCTCTTAAAGAACCAGGGATTCCCACAGTTTTGTCAGTTTAGCTAGGGATAACTGGTTGATTCTTGGAGCAGTATCTGAGGGTTGCTGTAATGGATCTCTGGCTTTGTAGGTCTAAGGATGCAGCTGTGTGTCCCAGTGCCCTAGGGGTACTCAATAACGGTGGGTGAGCACAGCGCTCCTGCCTGCAGTAGAAGGCTAGAGACTATAGAGTCTGCATGAATCCAGAAAGTCTTTTGGAGCTGGGTGTCCTGAGCGTTGGACCTGATGATCCCCACTGCTATGGGGTTTCCTCCTGACAAAGACACCCAGGCTTTGTTTTGGGGACAACCGTTCTGTCTGTGATGGTGAGTAGAATGGGCAGGCACAGACTTATGTGGCTCCGCCTTTCTGCCTTTCTGGGGATTGGGTGACTGGGTGTCTGCGGAAACTGGGTAATTTTTCTGGAGACCTTTTCAGGGTGGTGGTATGGGCTGAGTGCTCTGAGATCAGACCAGCCATTCCCCTCCCTGTGGGTTTGCACCCGACAGAGAAACTAAATCTCTGGTCCCCTGGGGCCCATAGTTCTATCTGGGGCAGCAAGTCAGAAATGCAGCCAGGACTCTGTGCTGGTACCTGGGTCCCAGGCTCTGGCTCTGGGCTAGCTTCTGGGCACCTGTGGAACCGCGAGTCTTTTCCAGTGAATGTCTGGGTGACCTAATGTCGGTCCCAATCATTTCCTGCACCGTGGGGTTATCTCTCAACAAGAAATCCCAATCTCTGATGTTGTTCAGTCTGGGACAGTGATCAGAGCACACTGGTGTGTGGCTCTGGGCTGGCGACCAAGCAGCGACTAAGCACCTGGTGGAACCGTGATCTCTTCCACGGTTTAGCTGGGTGAGTTAAAGCTGATTGAATCCCCAACCGTGGGGTATCCTCTCACCTGGGAAACACAGTCACTTGTGTTTTAGGGCCACTAGTTCTGACTGCTGGCCACTGTGCCGATCCTGTTGTGCTGCTGGTCAGAATGAGTCGTCCCAGCACTGCCATCTTGCCAAACCCCTATCTTGTTTTCTTGATCATAGAGATTTTGTCTGGCACAAAATAAAATGTCAAAGTAGTTTTCATTCAAGTTTCCCAAAAGCCACAGAGGTTGAGCACTTTTAAAATTATTTTTGGGCCATTTGTACTACTACTTTTGAGAATGTTTGTTCAATACATTAACTCACTTGCTG
The DNA here is from genome assembly GCF_030254825.1 of Meriones unguiculatus. Lineage (NCBI taxonomy): Eukaryota > Metazoa > Chordata > Mammalia > Rodentia > Muridae > Meriones > Meriones unguiculatus. Next base: position 45,045,542 of record NC_083359.1, read on the forward strand.
ATTGTTGATAGAAGTGTAAACTGGTATAGTCAAAATGAAAACCAGTTTGGAAGTTTCTCAAAATACCCAAAATAGATCTAATTTATGATCCAGCTAATCATACCAGGCAAATAACCAAAGGACTTACTCTTGACCTAGATATGCTTGTGTATCCACATTTATTTCTGCTGTATGCATAACAGCAAAAAAGTAGATTAACCTAGATGTCCATCTACAGACAAAGAGAGAATGGAAATGTGACACACACACACACACACACACACACACACTGTTATTTTGCCACAATGAGGAATAGAATTATAAAATTTTCAGAAAAAAGGATGCTTCTGGAAGTTTATTATATTAAATGAGGTTATCAAATAGAGTCATGAAAATGATCATCACATGTTCTCTTTCCTATGTGGATCCTTGCTTTTAGTTTTATATATTTGTAGATGTGCAGTTATGCTTGTGGATTAGGTCACGAAATTAGAAGAGGATCCATAAGAAGAGAAGGCACTTTAAAGGAAGAGGTGGGAGGGAGTATAGAATACATGTGACATAAAATTCCAAAGGGCAAGAAGGGTACAAGCGGGGTGGAGAGCAAGGGTGCTGGAGGAGGATCAACCAGAATCAGGTGTGCAATGTGTGTGTGTGTGTGTGTGTGTGTGTGTGTGTGTGTGCTGGAGATCAAACCAGAGCTGTGTGTGTGCTCCCCGTCCCACTATGTTATATTTTAAAAAGAGATTTCAGGTGACACATATGTCAGGCTCAGAGTTCTCCCCTGTGTATGTTGGCCTCACTGCAATGGTTGGTGAATACAGAACTTCATGGGACCCATAGAGTTCCCAGCAGAGACTCCTCATTCAGCCCCTGTAGGAAGCATGCATTGTTACAATGTTAAGCATCACTGTGGGTGGGGGGAGTGTGCAACATCCTTTTCCACTGGAGAGCATGTTACAAGACTTCCTGTCTTTTCTGCAGCATCTACTCTGCTCTCAAAAAGTTTTCACATAGATCAACCCTAGGTGTAGATCATCAATTTTTCTATGTAAAAAAATTCCACACAAAGATTTTTAGGCTCCTTCTAATAGAACCTGTTTTACTATTGGTATAGCCAACAGCTGCTTTGGGCTGTCTTTTTTTTCCCCCCATCAATCCATTACTTTTTCCTATAAGGAAAAATTTAAAATTATCTGTTCCCATCCTTTAATTCCTCAAACACTGGCTGAGTGGCTGTTGTAGAATGACCTAAGATGCATATACTCTTGACCTCAAATCACTCACTTTCAGGCAGAGAAGACCAAAAGCCATCATTCCATCAAACTAATGTGTGAGCAAAGGTCACAAGAAAACACTCACAGGATGTCTACTTTTCATCCATCTCTGTGTTGCGAGACACAGATGGCTCTGAATATATTGCATCCTGTCACATACCACTGCATACCTGACAATGATGGACCAATGAGATGTAGGCACCTAACAAGATGTGTCAGGTACACATGCTTCAACTTTATTTTTTTAATTGTTTTTCTCCTCCTCTTTCTCCTTCTTCTCTCCCTCCTTTTTGGTGGTGATCATGGGGGAAAAGGTCTCAAGTGGTCCCAGTTAGCCTCAGACTGCTTATGTAGCTGAGGATGACCTTGATTTCCTGATCCTCTTCCCACTACCTATCAAGCTTAAGCTTATAGGTTTGTGGTTCTGTGTCCACTTTAGGCAGTGCTGGGTATCAAACACAGGGCCTTGAGCATGTTATGTAAACACACTATAGAGCCACATCCCTATATACACTTCATGTGTAAGACAATAAATACATAATACTCATATTCCTAAGTGAGACTTTTGACCTAATGTCACCAGGGCAACTAAACATCGCCCTGTTTAGAACATACTCTTTCCTGGAATCTAAAGAACAGTTGCAATAAAACAGCCATTCACCAACCATAAAGCAACCTTTGCCAGGTTCCAGACCACCCATGTTATACACAGCATATTGCTTTTTGGGATTCAGTGTTATTAAAAAAGAAGTATGTTGTTGAGATTAGATTTTAAAAATTAAAAGTTCTAAAGCATTTTATTTTAAAATAATTAACACTAAAATATTAAATATGAAATTGAAAGAAAGCAGAAAACAGAAGGCAACATATATCCTTAAATATATTAAATGTCAATATTTATACACATATAAACACACAGGTATATGTATGTGTATATGTATATGATGTATATATATATGTATATAATGTCAATATAATTTAAGAAGTTTGGAAAAGTGATAATAGGATAAGAAGCACAAATGGGGTAGGGAAAGAAGAAAAATTAATATAGAAAGAAAGATGTGGAAACTAGCATTTAGTAGAGGAAGAAGTTGAAGATTCCTTTAGAAAGGCCGACATAGTCAGCATAATGCCTGCAAGTCAATTAAGAGGAAAGGGGCAGAGCACTATTACAAGTACCTAACATCAGAAATGGAAAGAGACATCACTACAGACGTGAGAGCTGTAGACCGAGATAATACTTGGGGAGGCAAATAGCAGGTATGAGGAGGCAGAGAGAGAAAATCCCTCCTTGTAAACCCTTTGGTACTGTTAGGTGTGTGTTTTCTCCACACAAAACAGAGTTAATTTTTTTAATTGCATAAATTCAGATTTTACAAGTAGCTTATAGGGTGTAAGTTTTGAGACATAGAACCCAGGAATGTCTGGGACTCATGATGCTCCTGCCTCCACTTCTGAAGCACTGTGATTAGAGGTGTGTGGTGCTATACCAGCTTTTGCTTGACTGTTTTTTCCTTACAGGTGCCAGAACCAGGAACCTTATAATACCACTGCCAGATAGGTTTTATTATTCTTATTTTGTAAAAGTAAATAAATAAATAAATAATAAAAAATTAAGAAAATTGCACATGAATAAGAATTAGAGGGCAAGGTCTTATTTCCCCTTCTTTCCTTCCTTCATTTAATACCTTCTCTTTCCCTTATGCCCAGTAGTTAATTAATAGTATTTTTTAAAAGAACAAAAAAGATAAATAAGGGGGCCAAAGTGATGGCTCAGTGGTTAATACTGCATAATGCTATTGTACAGGAAGTGAATGTGTGATCACATTCTCAGTGGTCATTCTCATCAGGCAGCTCACAAAAAAAGTGCCAGAGGGGTTAATGTCTCTGACCTTGAGAGGCATGGGCACATACACACATATTCACACCCGCACACCTTGTTTTGGTTATTTCTCCTCCCCCACTTCTCTTTCAAACCCAGCCCCCTCCTACATACCATAGATTCTGTGACAAACCTCCTACCACATCAACTTTATCCCAGAATTAAAGGGTGAATAAAAGGTGAACTTTCATTTTCTGCACCCTTCTCATCCCATTCCACACATTCTACCAAACAATAGTATTCACAGTGCAGGCTCTATGCTCGATAGAATTTCCTATAGCTGTTTCAAATGGCAATTTCAGAAACATACACAGCGCTTCCAGTATTCATTTCTTTTTAATTTCTCTCTCTCTCTCTCTCTGTGTGTGTGTGTGTGTGTGTGTGTGTGTATCATGGTGTACATTTGAAGGCCTGAGGACAACCTTTGTAGACGGTCTTTGCTTTCCAAAAGAATGTCTCTTACTGTTTGTCCCTATACTCACCAGGCTGTCCAGCTTCTGCATTTCAAAGGAGTCTCATGTCTTCATCTCCACATCTTCCCATAGAACACTCAATTACATATGTGTGTAGGCATGAACAGCTGTAATAGATTCTGGACATTGGAACTCAGGTCCTCACATACGAGGTGCACCTTACCTACTGAGTCATCACTGCGGCATTTGAAGCATCTTTGAAAAACACTTATAGAAAGGTGACAAATATGGATATGTTTGCATTTTTCTACATGTGGACATCCAGCTACACCAGCACCATTTGTTGAAGATCCTTTTCCCCCCATTGGAAGAGAAAGTGGGGAAGAGCCTTGAACTCACTAGCACAGGAGACCACTTCATGAACAGAACACCAACAGATCAGACTCTAAGAACAACAATTAATAAATGGGACCTCATGAAAGTGAAAAGTTTCTGTAAAACAAAGGACAGTGTCAACAGAATAGAACAGCCTACAGACTGGGAGAAGATCTTCACCAACCCTGTATCTGTCAGAGGGCTAATATCCAAAATTTATAAGGAGCTCAAGAAGTTAGACACCAACAAACCAAATAATCCAATTAAAAAATCAGAACAGGCACTGTCTCTGACGTGATTATGATCTGATTGGCCTGCTCTTTTATCACCTCCCTCTCAGGAGGTACAGCCTTACCAGGCCACAGAGGAAGACAATGCAGCCAGTCCTGATGAAACCTGATAAAGTAGGATCAGATGGAAGGGGAAGATCACCTCCCCTACCAGTGGACTTGGGGAGGGGCATGGGTGGAGAAGAGGGAGGGAAAGTGGGATTAGGAAGGGGAAATGGTGGGAGCTACAGGTGGGACACAAAGTGAATAAACTAATTAATAAAAATTAAAAAATGGGAGAATTAAACAGAGAATCTCAACAGAGGAATATGGAATGGTGGGGAAAAAAAACCTTATAGTTACAGTATTAAGGATTCACTTTTGCATAGTCTATTCAGTTTTGTTTGTAAGTAGAAGGTCTCATTTGCCTCAGCCTCCAAACAGCTGGGACTATAGGTATAGCAGTGTATTCCCAGCTATTTAAATATATTCTTGAAACAAATGTATACTATTTCTGCCTAGGTTTCCTTATTCTTTCTTTATTTTTATTTTTATTTTTTTTTTGAGACAGGGTTTTTCTATGTAGCCTTGGCTGTCCTGGACTTGGTAGACCAGGGTGGCCTTGAACTCACAGAAATCTGCCTGTCTCTGCCTTCCTGAGTGCTGGGATTACAGGTATGCACCACCATGCCCGGCTTTTTTCTTATTCTTTTAACTGGTCACATTTTTTTCACACTTGTAGGTAGTGGTTTTTTAAGTTTCTTTAATAAGAAATGCCATTTTAATATTAACCTTATCCACTTAACATTTATTGACCACGTGCTGAATGTCAGCCACTACTGCAAGAATTAGGGTTACAGCACTGAATGGGAAAGAAATCAATGTTATTGCTTTCAAAACTGACTGCCATTGACTGTGATAAGGCAGGTGCTACTCATGTATTCTAGATGAGAAAATATGGCTCAGAGATGTCAAGGACTAGCACCAGGTAACCCCACCAGTATCAGGAAAAGCTAAGACTGAACTCAGGAAAAAATCCCTAAGTCCTAAGATTTCTCAGTGTCACACAAAGGTTTTTCACATGACCACAGAAGTTAATTCTGAGGGTCAAGTTCAAATAAACATCATTTGGAAAAAGACAAAGAGCTATAACCTTTCTCTGTATTGTCTTTGAAATAGACTGGATTTTTGCTTTGTTTTATTTTAAAACTTAAACCTGTGTCAAAGAATTATAAAACAGCATGTAACAGGTACAACGAGGAATAACTATCAGGTGTGCTTTTAACCCAAAGAAAGCATCTCATCAGTGGTCTGAATAGAAAATTTTTGCTGGTCCCAGACAACTATTCCTTGAAGCAATCCAAATCTCCCTAGCTGATTTTTTTTTATAATATCAAAAATCTTAATATCAAAAGATTTGATATTATCAAATCTTTATATATCTTTGTATATTTTTATATCAAAAAGTTGATATAAAAATATCAACTTTTTTTGTTGATATTTTGCAAGAGTTTTTTTTAATGTCCACGTCTATGTCCATTTCCCTTTCCGTGTCTATGTCTATATCTGGGTCTAGTTCTAGGTCTAGATCTAGGTCTATATATACCATAAGACATGGGTACAGATACCTTGGGAATCCAGATTGGGGTATTAGATCTTCTATAGCTGGGGTTACAAGTGGTGTGAGTTGTCCCACGCGGGTGCTAAGAACCAAACCTAGACGCTCTACAACATGGCAGGTGCTCTTACCACTTATCCATCATCTCGCCTGCCCTTTGTTTTCTAAAAGCTGGTTTCTGTTCTTTGTACATCACCACTATCAGTCACTCCACTATGGATTTGGTGTGTAAGTATACACATCTCCCAGCAGTCCTTTGCAGGGAGGGGCTTCAGTATCAGCATCACTCCCAATGAGTAGTCCTTTGGTGAAGAGAGCTGATGAAGAGGGACGAGGGCATACTGTTTGTTTAAAGTGCCATCACTAGTTACTGGGATCTCTCTTCCTAGAGTTATTGATATCTGTGTGGGGGAGGGGCGGTTTGATGTGATCAGCACTTTCAGAGCCATCGACAGCAACTAAATTGAAAAAATGCATGAAACCTTGGGCTTCAGCAGGCTATCGACTTAGTATAGATTGAGTCAAAGAAAAAAATACTGTGCAGTATGCAGTTTGTATACCCCATCATCTCATTAAAGACTCAGGGGTGGATAGCATGGTGGACCTGTGTCTTCCCTAGTTTCCATCTGGGTGAATTATGCACACTGGGGTTCATCAAGGACCATTTCATGGCACTATGAAGGCACTGCCATAGCTCAGTGTACAAACCTGCTTTATTATTTACAAAAATAAAGCCTGCTTCCTTATCGCTGGTCATTCCCAAGTCCATCTCTTCAATGAATGAGCTAGGCAGAGAGATGAGAACACACAACAGCTTCCCTGCTTCTCCCAGAGCTGCCAGGCACCCGATTATTTAATTACAGTTTCCTGGCTCCAGCACTTCCCCCTTACCTGAGAGTGTAAGTGAAATGTGTCAGAAATAAAGAAATAAATTACAAGCTAAATCAATAGGAAAGCACCGTGCAAATTGGCATCACAGAGGAAATCTGTTGATCCAAAGGCTTTCAAAGTCATTTAGATCTTCCAAGAAAAAAAAGGAGGAGAGAGAGAAGATAGAAACAAGGTGAGTTGGAAAGGGAGCAATAAAGGAGGGAGATGTCTGTCTCCCTGTCTGTCTGCAGACAGGCCTGGCTAGAAGCTGTTTTGGTTCTATTCAAAGCCCCTAAGGCTCGCCCTCCTGCTATTCTGCAGTGAAGATGCCAAGACACAGCTTGCTAAGTGGAAAAATTTAAAGTAATTTTTCACCTTGAGACAGAGGTTTCATTGTGCTTGGTGCTTACTCGGGCAAGACAACAAATCCCCAAAACAAACACATCTGAGGTGTGTCTGCCAAAACTCCACTCAGACAGAAAAGGAGCTAGGTGGGGGCCTGTCCTGCTTGGCTTGGGCTTGGGGGAGGCTGGGGGAGGTCTGAGTGCTCCATCTTTTTCTATGCTTACTTTAGATATTAAGAGCAGCCTCTTGTATGTCCCTTTGACATTTGGATTGTAATACTTTTTTCTATAGATCAATTAACACTGAAAAGCCACAATCTGAGCACTTGTCTATGTGAATAAACTTCTGTTATTGGTGTGTATGTGTGTGAGTGCATGCATGTGTATGTATGTATGGCTATGTGTATGTGCAGGTACACATATATGTCAGTACAAACAACCTCTGCTGTTGTCCTTCTGGAGTAGGCCATCTTCTCCTTCAGGCATAATCTCTTCCTGGCCTAAAGCTTATGAGTTGCCTAGGGTGGCTGGCTGGAAAGCTTCATCTGTCTCTTCCTCCCTAGTGCTGGCATTAGAAGCATATATTACCATGTCTTCCTTTCTTAGCATGAGTCCTTGAGGCTTGAGCTCAGTTCCCCATGCTTGCAAGGCAAGCACTTTAGCGACTGAGCCATCTCCCCAGCCCTGCTTCCAATATCTATAAGTTCTACTTATGAGACATGACATATTTAGGATGCAGAGCCTGCATCTTCCCCATAGGGATAGTGTCATGGGCAGGAGATACTTATCTTTAACAGGGAGAAGGAAAACAACTCAATCTTGCAAGAAGCAATAACAGCCTCCACTGGGAAGGTCACTCAGAATTCCAGATGCATGGCAGCCCACAGAATCCAGATGTGCAGTTTCACTAGCTTCTCTTGTTTGTTTCCCTCGTTTTTATTAAACAATTACTTCTTATTATTTTAATTGTGTGTGTGTGTGTGTGTGAGAGAGAGAGAGAGAGAGAGAGAGAGAGAATGTACACATCAGCACATCAATGCAGGTGCTCCATTAGGTATGGACCCCATTGGAGTTAGACTAAAGCATGCTTCCAAACATGGGTTCTGGGAACCGAAGTTGATTCCTTTTAACAACTGAGCTGTCTTTCCAACCCCATTTTTAAAAGATGTGGTCCTATGTAGCTCAGACTGACCTTGAACTGGCAATGTAGACAAGAATATCCTTAAACTCCTTTCTCATCCTCCTGCCTCCACCTTCTGAGCGCAGGAATTATAGGAATGTGCTACCATGCCCAGTTTATATGGTGCTGGGGATTGAACCTAGATCCTCCTGCATGCTAGACAGGCACTCTACTGAGCTACATACTCAGCTTTCATTTCTTTCTTAGAGACAGCTTCAATGTTGTCCACAATGACAAGGACCTTACCATATTTCTGCCTCAACCTCCTGTAAGCTCAATTATAAGTATACACCTCCATGGCATGGCTCTTCTGACCCTGCATTTCCTGTTTTATGTTTGGAAAGGACTTTTACAAAGTGTTGTAGAAAGATCTGGGCTGAATTGTTAGAGTTGATGAGCCCTAAGGCAGAAAGGAGCTCCTTTGCCCAGACAGGATTAACTAAATCCTAGAGAGTCTGATCTCTTCCCCTGACCAGGCAGGTTCTTTTCTTTTGGAGCTCTGCTGTGGTATTGGGAGGGCACTGTCAGTCAGACAACACTGTGGCTATTGTTAGGCGACTAAGGTGCAAAATAAAGACACGAGACAGTGAGGACAATGTGCATCCCACGGTAGGTGACTCAGTGGCTTATGTCTCTCGCATCACATTAACTCACTAATGTTGAGCTCATTTGATCTTTATATTTTTAAAATAACATGTATTTATTTATTGGGTTGAGGATGGCAGGGCATGTCCATGCTACAGCACATGTAGGGAGGTCAGTGGACAGTTTTCAGGAGTAGATTCCATCCTCCCACCGTCAGGTCCCAAACACCAAACCCAGATTGTTAGGTAGGAAGCACCCTTACCCACTGACCCATCACATTGGATCTTTATCTCTTTGGAAAGCTAACTAAAGCAATCAGCTGCTCCTGACTAGGGGCTTCCATGGGGGAGGGGTTCCATCTATAATGATGCCCTTGTAGACAAAGCATCCCTTTCTGCTAGTTTGTTCTCTTGCATTTCTGTACTCATAAGGAATAGTTTGGTGCGATCAAGAAGAAAGTCCACCCTCTGCTCCTGACATGAGAATAATGGTTACATTTACTAGTGAAGGCTGAGCTCCCACATAGTCTATTTTATAAAATCGTTAATCCCTGGGGAGACATTTCCATGCATGTCTTCAAAGAACACCTGGGTCTACCACAAGCACATGCCTTTCCCCTGAAGCACTCTATCAATAATGCTGTCATCTGTGTCGAGTTTTGACATTACACAGATCAATACCAAATTAAAATCACACAGTAGACATAGTAGCTACATTCTTAGGAACATAATAAATATATGTTTTAAAACAAGGAGAAATATTCGCCAAAGGATTGTGAGGCTTTGTTTCTCTCTCTCTCTCTCTTTGTTTCTCTCTCTCTCTCTCTCTCTCTCTCTCTCTCTCTCTCTCTCTCTGTGTGTGTGTGTCTGTATGTGTATGTTTGGACATTCTATATTTAACAGCCTAAGGATTTTCATGGGAGCAAAAACCATAATTAAAGTTTAACTGGGTAGTGTGGTGAGTTTAGTTAGTAATGAAATACTGCATTCTTAGAGAATGCTAAGCAATGTGTGGCAAGAGTTCCTACCACAAAATTATATATATATATATATATATATATATATATATATATATATATATATATATATGTGGGGCTAAAGAGAAGCTCAGCAGTTAAAGCAGACTGGCATAGCAATCATGAAGACTAGAATTTGGATTCCAGGACCCATTTAATAAGTCCTATGCCCCAACATAGCAGGAGATCCAGATTGCTGCACTTGCTGGTTTACAGCCTAGACAAACCAAAATGAAAACCAAAACTAAAAACAACCCTCAGTATTGGAGAGAGATCCTGACTCAAGGGAGTAGAAGAATGAGAGAAGAGACATCAGTGCCCTCTTGTGACCTTCGCATATGCACTGGCACAGGCACATGTCCATATACATGTGCTCATACACGCCCACACACAGAAAGAAATAAAGAAATAAACAAGAAAGATGTATATAGCAATACATCAAATTAGCCATATTTAGTTACTTCGTATTATGAGTATTTGTGTTCTTTCTTATTCTTCTCATTTGTACATCTGTATTCTGATAGATTACATTGTGTACAGCAAATACACACAATTTCACATGTTGAGTTTACAGATTTATTGTTATTCTTCCCTCTCTCTCTGTGTGTGTGTGTTTGAGTGAGTGTGTATGTGTGTGTGTGAGTGTGTGTGTGAATGTGTGTATGTGTTACTTTCAGAGGCTATAAAAATTGCTAGATACCCAGGAGCTTGAGTTACAGCCAGTTTAAGACACAGAGTGTGGGTGCTGGAAACTAGAGCTCAGCCCTCTGCAAAAGCAGCAAATGCTTTTCACTAACAAGCCATCTCTCCAGTTCCATGTGTTGTTTTTTAAAGAGTAGGAAAAAAGTGTAAACAAACTTTACAATTATGAAGATGCTGCTTCGTGCGCTTTTAGAAAAAAATATGAAATAGCATTAAATGCTATTACAAATATCCAAAGCTGTGTAAATGTGTAATAGATGGTAAATTTATACTCCGTGTCTCTGTAGCGCTCATAGACACTTTAACATAAACCACTGATAGGTCGTATTTTTACTTTCCCACCTGAGAGACTGACACACTGCTCTGAGGTAGAGTGGCCCTACCGTGAGCATGAGGATGGAAGCCACAATCTAAGAAGAATACGTACAAGACGAGTAAAGGTATATATGAGTCCTTAGCAGCCACATGTCAAGCATCTTGTTAAATGATGAAAATAAACTCTATGTTTAACCACTCTGGATGTAAGAGGTTAATGGGCACCAGGCTGCTCCTCTATATGCAGTAAATTAGAAATCTATAGTGTATGAACACATCTCCACTGTTTTCAGATATCAAGGGATCATTGACAGAATATGACCTTTCCTCCAGCTTTATATTCATAGACGACTATCCAGCTCTTGGGTGTAGGTAGAAGCTGACAACCCCAAATGTTGGCAAGGATATAGAGCAACTGGAACTACCAGGGAATTTTAAATGCATCACTTGAAAGTAATTTTGGTTTCTCATAGAGTTACACATAAATATAACTATATAAATGAATATTTATGATCCTATAAAATTCACTTTAAAAACTGAAAATTATTTACCACAGAATTGTATTTGTGAGTGCTTACATCACCTTTATTCAAAATAACTCAAAACTAAAAAGGATGCTATACAGATGATTAAACAACTGTGGTTCACCCATCCAACGAAATGCTTCATACAATAGAATGAAAGACTGACAAACAGGGACATATGAAATATTGTAATGCATAAAATAAACATTATATAAAAGACGACTCCAACTTAATGAATCCAATTATATGAAAAATATAACTAATCCAATATGCCAGTGGCTACCTGAATCTGGGGAAGAGAGGTTGGTAGAGTTCACTGAGTAGGCTAACAGTAGAACTAGTGATAAATATTGATGGTAATAATGATTATACACATAAATGTATTTGGCAAAATTTTTGAAATGGAAACTTTAAGGTGGGTTAATCTCCTGTATTTAATTGTATTTTAAAGTTTGTTAAAAGTGACATAAAGAATAATGAATAATCAAAGCAGAAGAAAAAATTATATAAAAATCTATCTCATCACTTAGTTATTTATAGTAAACATGGAAAAATACAAAATTTGATGTCATCATTTATAGCAAGCAAATCTACACACACAAACGCTCACACACTAATAGTAATAAAAGATAAATAAACACAAATGTTAAAAAGTAGTAAACCATGAAATAGTGCTATCTTCATCACTACCTACAAAGCAATCAAAAAAAGAAAACTGAATAATATGCAAATGTGCACAGTAATGTGTGTGGAATCTCAAGTCCAGTACCATGCCTGAAGAAGTAGGCTTAGTTCATAATCCATAGGAAGTACATAAGCAATTTAGAATAATTGAATAAGCAATTGGCCCTTTTGGAGGCTCACTCTGTGCTCATTATCTTCTTGGTATTTATTATTCTCATTACATGAGAGTCACTTTGTCAATAGCACTTTAGGCTAAGCTTTAAGTACTGGAATAGTAAATATTACTCCATTATCCCCAGTGTTCTCACAATTTTCTCCATCTCTGGTTCCCTTGTGGCCAGCACAGTACCTGGAGTTGCATTATAACCACATTACATAATGCATATGAAGTGTTTGCTTTGCTTATGCATTCTTTTAAATGATTTTCATATCTTGACCCACTGAATATCCATAACAGCTTTCCAATGCAGGTACAATTCCATCACCATTGTGCCCATTTTATTCCTTATTTATTGATTTCAGCTACTTTTTACAGCCAACATCCTACCCAATTGCCTGATCTTGGATTTTATATGTTGATCCCAAATCCTGTGCTCTTTTCATTTTAGGATAAAACCTTTTAAAAATTAAGCAAATCTATGTACGCTGCTGCAGAGGTCCTTCATACTTCATGTGTGAAGACAGTGACATGTCAAAGGCAAACTTTTTAAAAAGTCATTTTTAGGGCTGCAGAGAAGGCTCAGTGATTAAAGAGCACTTGCTTCTCTTCCAGAAAATCTAAGTGTGGTTCCCAGGCCCTTTATCATTTGGCTTACAAGCACCTGTAAGTCTAGCTAAAGTTTATCTGACATGCTCCTATGGCCTCCACTAAACCCCAACACACTTGGCATATACACACAGACACACATACATACACATGAATAAAGAATAAATCTTTTCTGAAAGTGAAGCCTCCCTTCAAACACTGGGTACCACTGGAGTTCCCTAACTTGCATACTATGGGAAGAGGAATGTGACTTTATTAAAATTTGGAAGATCAAAAAGATGGCACCCTACATCACGGAGGGAGTCCAGAACATGTCAGTGATATAAAAAACCTGGGTGGGTGGAGGTGCTTGACATTTGGAGCCCTGCGTGGCCATCTGACTTCCGGAATGTTAGTTCCCTTTTAAAATTAGCAGCCAGAAGTGGGATCAGTCTCAGGTCTGGTAACTTTCATGGCTAGGATGCATCAGCCGGAACTTGCATCTTTTAGAATAATATTTCAAAAATTAGTTTAGTTATGTGTCTTTGTGTATATCTTGTGAAAGTCGGCCATGTATGTGTATCTGTGAAGACTAGAAGAGGGTATCAGCTCTCCTGGAGCTGGAGTCACAAGTGGCTGGAAGCCATCTGGTGTGGGGCCTGAGAACTGAACTCAAGTCATATGGGCAGCCGCACCAGCGCATACCCACTGAGCCATCTCTTGAGCCTGACACATGCATCTTGTTTATTAAGGTATGCTTTTAGCAAGAAGTCCTTTATTTCCTCCTTGATTATATAGATTTCTTCTGGTTCTACATATGAGGAGAAAGAGAAAGAGGTTACTAGAGATATGCATAATGAAATTATTCGAGTGTATTTTAGCAGAAAATCGAGGCATTTCTCTGAGACAAAGGCTTCAAAAACAACTTCTCCAGGACAAAAAAAAAAAAAAAAATCTGAAAGAAGCCTTAAAGCAAGAACATGGATTAGAAGAAAGAACAAGGCAAAGCATTGTAAGTAAAGATGGCCACACTGGCAGGGGATAGAGCAAACAGCCAGAATCCATCTTGTGGTGTGAAATTGCATGAGTCAGCTTGGTAAGGATTGGGGGCAGCTAGTGCAAAGCCAGGGGTCTTCTTTTGGAACATCTAGCCAGTGGGGTGAATGCAATCCCTTCTCTCCCAAATGCCTTCCTGACCCTCTCTAGGAAAGTCTGTGAATGCAGCCAGATTGGAAGAGCTTTCCCTTCATGCTGCTTGATAAAGAAGGGCTTGTAACATCACTCAGCTACATTAAAATGCTTTCTTAGCTTCGGGGGAGCTGAAAGCATTTTTATTATGTTCCAACATTATTTATCTCTCTTGTACACAAGACTGAAAAGCAGTGAAGCCAAAGAGAAAAAAATTCCTTTTAATGTCTAAAGCACAGCCTGGGTCCATTTGTCTGCTGTTGCAGGTAGAGAGATGACAAAAGTGGAGAGATGACTAGTGTCGGCACCACTCCACCCCTAGCCAGACTTATAGAGAAAGTGATCACAGGGTCTCAGGAAGACATTTACACCCCAAAGTTAGGCTCTTTTTTCTCATCCATATTCTGCATTTATGTGTGTCATGGGTATGTGACACGTGTGCCTATAGTAGTCAGAGGTAAATGGCAAATGTTCTCTTCTATCATGTCATTCATTTCATTCATTCATTCATTGGTTTTTCGAGATGGTTTTTCTGTGTAGCCCTGGCTGTCCTGGAACTCACTGTGTAGGCCAGACTGGCCTTGAACTAAAAGATTTGCCTGCATCTGCCTTCCCAGATCAAGGTCATGTGTCATCAATAGCTGGCTTCCATCTTATTTTTTTAAAAAAAGATGATTTCCATTTGGATCCATTATTCTCTACAAATGATATAACTTCATTCTTCTTTATGGTTGTAAAAATTCCATTGTGCATATAGTCAATTCCTTGGTTTGTTGAATACTTGGGTTTGCTCTCCTTAACCTCAGATCTGCAGATATTCCTTGCATCCCTTCTGCAAAGGAAATTTAACATTTGGATGCTGATAATATAACATTTTAATTTTGATTTGATCAGATTTCTTATTTGACTGAGTCCCTGCCTGTGGCCCTAAGAACAAATAACAAGAGTGTCAACTTTGGAATAAGACAGATCTGTCCACCCTACTTTCCTCTGCTTCATACTTACTGTAGAGTGAATGGGTCGTTTCTCTTGACTGAGCACATTTCTTCAATAATGAATTGTAGGTAATAATTCATAGTGCTGTCGTGAGGGTTAAATAAAACAACACATATAAAACATTTAAAACAGTACCTGACACACAGGAAGTGCTCAGCGTTAGCACTTACAGAGATCTGCTTCATTATTCAGGGGTCCAAGTTTTACCTGTATCACTGCTACGCTGGTCATTTATACAGTGACCAGAAAATGTGATAGGGTAAGAGTCTAGTGTATTGTTTGACATTTTCCTGGTATAAGTAGAAAAATGGCTCCCATCAGAGAAAAGACCTTCACCCACAGAGCAGCTGTAAAGTATTGTGCAGACACTGCACAAAGTTATAACGTAGAAAGCCTGAGATGTAGAACAAAACTTGGCAGGCCTATTTCTCCAAGGGCTCCAGAGGATTTGAGCAGGTGCATGGCCTTGACCTTACACAGCAATGGAATGATTCCTCTCAAGCATGAAGCATGACTACACACTTCCTGTAAGACCTGGAGGCCATGGTCCAGGGAAATTGGGACCACTGACAATAAACACTCAGAAGTTGAAAATGCTTCATCTGATTAATAGGAGACTGGAGAACAATACTTGTCTCATGTAGTGAATTCAGGATGCATGTATACATGTGTCTGCATAACCATGGCTTCTAAGTCTAAATCTATTATTGTTGTTTTGAGAATGTGCATGAGGGTTCTTAGCCTATACCATAGGACTATGGTCATATTTAGTTTCAATTTTCTTCTTATTTTTCTTAATGGAAACCAGAGAACACAGGGAATCATCAAAAGGAATATATCATTCAAGATCTTAAATCATGTGGAACCACCATGTAACATCCCTTAATATTGGTAACTTCTTAGCTAGGCATGGTGGTGCATGCCTGTAATCCCAGAACTCAGAGAGGAAGAGGCAGGCAGACCTCTGTGAGTTTAAGGCCAGCATGTTCTACAAAATGAGCCTAGGAGAGCCAAGACTATACAGAAAAACCCATTTCAAAAGAAAAAGAAAACAGAAAAAGAAAAAACAAAACAAACAAACAGAAATAACCCAACAAACAAAAAACAACAATAAAAAATCCAAATTGATAACGTCTAATCTTGGTCATTCATGTTCTCTTCCTCCTCCTTTTCCTTCCTTCCCTATTTATCTTTTAAAAACCTTATCAATACATACTTGTGGGGAAATGCAGGAAGAATGACTCAATGGTAAAGTACTGCTCTTCCAGATGTCCTGAGTTCTGCATCCAGTAGCTATGTCTAATGACCCACAACCACCTGTAACTCAGCTCTAGGAGATCTGGTATTCTGTTTGGCCTATACAAGCCACTGCACTCATGCGAGCACATACATGTACACACATGCATACACAGAAAGTACACACACACACACACACACACACATACACACACAAAGACCATATATGCATTTGTTAAATTCATAATTAAGGTTTTCACAATATTGAATAAAAACTGGAATGCACTATTTTTTGAACCCACACATATACTTCCAGAAAAATAAAAGAAAAGTCACATGCTCAAAGTGGTATGTAAAATATTCACTAAAATAATTTGTAATATAAAACTAAATGTCTACTCATATAGAAATGTTGAGTAGGTATTGACTTGAACCTAAATTCAGTTACATAGCACATAGTTCATCTGTATGTCTTAACAAGCCTAAATCTTAGTAGATCGTGCCTAGTGCAACACTGGTAAGCAGCAGAATGATCCATGAAATTATAGTTGCTATATAAATTTAAGGAAATATGATTAGTCAATTATATATATATATATATATATATATATATATACATACATATATATTAGATTATCTGTTATATCTTCCTTTTCTGCTAAAAATGTACAATGATAGCCATTTTGTAAAGTGGTCTGGAAATAACTACCAAGAGTATTCTAACCTGCTGGTCATATATTTTCACTCCTTGGAATGAGCTCAATGGAAGGAACAATGAAATACTCTGAAAGACATGCATTGGAATGCTTGCCTTATTTCTATTCTTAATATCTGCAGCTGTTGATAACCCCATGCCTATCACCATTAGAATAGGGTGGAATAACTTTGATGCTTATCAAACAATGAGGTGCTACAGAGGAATCAAAGAACAAAACCAAGGGCAATAAAAATATCACACAGAAAACAATGAACAACTGGAGTCAGACAAACTTTTATATTGTATCCTGTGTATTGAGTTCAAAAATAGGCAAACATAGAAACTGGTGGCAGATGGTGTCTCCCTGGGGAGCTATTGCAGTTGATGGCTGCCTGGAGAGGGGTCGCCATTTTTTTCAGTGGTGTAGCCATTAAAAACCACCATGTTGATGGTTCCGGTTTAAGTGTTTGGGCCCCTAAGCAAAAGCCAAATAGTAGAAGGGGCACTTGTTTGGGGGAGGGCATTTTGGAGGGGAGAGAAGGCGGGTGGATGTTATGGCTTAAGTCTTAAATCTCTGCCATTGGCTTGGATATTTGAACGCTTGTCTCCCAACTGGTGGTGACATTTGAGAAGGTTACAGAATCTCTCCAATATGGAGTCTTGCCAGAGGGAATATACCATTGGGAGTGAGATGGATGCTGGTGCTCTCTTCTTTGATTTAGCCCAGAATCCCAACCCATGGGATGGTGTTGTACAATGTATGGTGGAATTTTCCATCTTGACCTAATTCTAGACCTTGTCAGTGACAATCAAGATTCCACATCCTATTCCCAGATAACAGTTTTGCCATCCTTTCCCCAAGGCTGCATTAGATAGAAGAGTTTCATTTCTGCCTTCAAGCATTGCATATATATTCCTCACCAAGACTGAAGCAAAAACTGCTCTTACTGGATTCTGGAATGCTCCAAGAACTAAATCATGCCTAGTGTAACTGACCTCCAAAGGACAGCTCACTGCCAAGTGCTTTTCAGGGTAATGATCAGTGCTCAGTGGATTGAGTTCTGACTCTCGCCTCTCACTGGTGAAGATGGAACCACAGCTGCCTTGATCCCACTCTTCCCAAGAGTGCTGATGTTTATAAGGCTTTGGCTAATGCCATCCTGACAGTGTTCTTTGCACGGGGCCTGTTGGAAAATTAGATCAAGTGGCTTCCCCACTGTAACATATGACACTTTTCTAATTAGGGCAATGTTTAATTTACTGTCTCATGGCTTTTTGAATAAATATAAATTGTCATACTAAAGTGACAGGTGTAAAACCCAGGATGGCTGTGTTAGAGAGGTTAATCTGCTGTTAATCAAATCAGTTCTGCTTGACTTTCTCCCGGGGAGTAAGAGATAATGGCCCTGTTTAACTGGAGATTAGCCAGCTTTTGGCTTGAAATCCCTCAGGGTTCACCTGAGCCTCTTTGTGCCTTGTTCAGAATGAAGATATTCAAATGTGTCGATAATTAAACTTGGGCCTTTCTCCCTCCTCCAGCATCTCAGGATTGAAGGACATTTCCCACTGAGCCTTTTCCTTTCCTGGAAGGTTTTCTCTCTAGATCTAGTTAGTATCAGAACATTCTGGAATATGATTAAAAGTCCTCTCTAAGTACAGAGCTATCTTTCCCAGTTCTTATTGCTACAAAACATAGCAAAGTTAGTCAATCACTGCATGATGGGATGAAGACTGGCCTTGACCTTGATGGGTAGCCATGGTCATATCCTTCCGGTGCAGTTAGAGAAAGGCTCTGTCTTGAAGCTGGTGAAAGTAGTTAGTATAAGGCACTGGGTGGTTGGATTGGTTGCAGCAGTGGCTTGCGGCCTAGGAGACTAATTTGAAGTGAGAAAGGAAGGGCATTCTCTTTAACTTTCTCCAAGTTCACACATGTTTGGTACCATGAAGACTGAAAGAACATCCTCTTTAGGTGGGTATCCATTGATAGTGGTTTGCGGGACACTGAGAATCTCACAGAGAAAGTGTCAGCTTCAGTTTACAGAAATGTTAATTCCATCTTGGGCTTCAATGCCTTCATGAAGTGCCCTAATGACTGGTTCCTCGGGCAATAAGACTAAGTAGATATAGGCAAAGAGAGATCTGCTCCTGAACTCCTGGTATTCTCTCTGAAAGATTTTAGAATTGGTTCCTGCATTCTTATGAAGATAGGGGAAGAGTAGATGTAATTTGTATTATTGTATGACTTTAAGTCTTCTGATAAAAAAAAAGGTGTGACAGTGCAAATGCTGGGTTCTAACTCTTAGTATGTGTAACTGTGGACAACCCCCAGGGACACAGTGAAACTCAACATTCCCTCTGCCAAACAAGTTGGCTCAGACTGAAAACATAATGTATTTAAGACTAGTTAAAATATACAAAATAATCTGTGAATTTTCTGAGTACTGCCCCATTGTTATCACCACAATTAGCATCATTACATTTATCACCATCTTTATTGTCTTCACTATCACTATCACCAAAACCATCATCATTATCATCATCATTACCATCTCCACAATTGTCATCATCATCACTGTCATCATCATCATATCACTACCTTCACAATCACCATCACCATTATTACCATAAGTATATCACTATTTTCACAATGATCATTGTCACCATCACCACCATCACAATTGTCATATTAGCCCTGTCATCATCATCATCATTATCACCATTCTCACAGTCACCATCATTGTCACTATCATGACAATCAGCATTTATAACCACCTCAGTATTCATACAACAGGGACAGAGAAGAAGCTAAAATTTCCCTGGCATTTCTATGTGAAGCAAGCATCTATCACAATGAAAGGCCTATCTGAGACAGAAAAACATAGCCTCATCTAGAATTGAACCCTAATCTCTTCACACACCTCTGGGTCTGTCTTCTTTCCTAAGACAGAACTGACAGAGAAAGAAATGAGCCTGTGAGACAAGTGACTGAACAACAGCAAAAATGCAGGGTTCTCCATCTTTGTTAATTTAAGATGTGACGTCACGACACACTTAGCTGGTTTCAGAAGCAAAAGTGTATTACTAATTACGGGAAGCTTGGGTTTTACTTTTTTATTTCCTAACTATAGATTGACGATCTGGCAGGAATAGGCTAGTTCTCTTGTATCTTTCCAGCCAGCATCACATTGCTCATCTCCCCTGTGACCCTGAACTGTCTCTGGATTTTGGAGAGCACAACAATACATCCACTTATTTTCCCGTAACTCACCCAGCATGTAAAACAAATAACTAGGCTGACATGTCTGAAGTGCTGTGTCGTGGGCAAAACAAGGAGGGAAGACAGTCTTGCTGTTCTATTTATGGACTATAAACCCTTTACAGTGGCATTGATGAAGGGTTTATAGTCAGTGCACAAGCTGGTTACACCATAAATTGTAATGTTATATGATAAACTGGGACTTTATACCAGTAGTAGATATCAAAGAAAAGAATGAGCCGGAGTCTGAAAGCATCCATCAATGAAGACGCTGCAGCACGTTTAAATATTCAAGCTTGTTTTGTCTTCATTTCATTCAAGCTTTGGGTGATTCATCTTCTCAGAGAAGGGGCTTATAGATTTACCTAGACATCAGCAACACAAACAAACAAACAAACAAACAAACAACTCAAAAAGCAGACGCACCAGCAACAGTGAATGGCAGAGTCACAGTGCGGCTAGGAGAGGGAACAGATTCAGCAGCAAGTTACTCAAGCATGTGGGCTTTCTATTTCTGTACCAGCAGATGACAGGTGAGGCTTCCTCCCATTCCCGGCCCCGCTAACGTGGCAGTGTTGTAAGACACCTTGGTTACTCTACGAGAAACAGAAAATATTTACAAGAGAAATGTGTTGAATATAACTTGATTGCCTCGCGTTTACATTAAAGCTAAGAGCAGCAAAATGTCAACAAATGTTATCTCCCCAGCCTCTCTAATGGGCCCATACTCTTTCAGCTCCTGATTCTATCCTTATTCATTATGGAACTGAGACTGCTAATATTTACTTATTACTTATTTATATTTTCATTTGAAAGTAAAAATAAGCTCATTTGCCATAATAACAGCTTAATATTAGCAGTACTAAGAAACTGACTTTCAGGAGATTTCTAGTAATGGCGTCTCTGCAGATGAGATCAGAGAGCTCTCAGGTTTTGAAGATGGGAAACAGGAAAGGTGTAATGATACCATAATATCCACATAGGATCATTGTGCACTTCCGTGTGGCTCAGTGCTACAGAGCAGAAGGAGTCCTGGATGCTCACAAAGAAGTCTCAGTGCAACAGCAATAGAGGGTTCAAACTGACCTGAAGAGAAGTGGGGATAGAGTGGCTCGGAGCCTGCTACTCATCATACCCATCAGCCTGAGAATCTTGGAGTATAGAGAGAAGATTCCTCCATTCCTGGGACAAGACGGTAGAGAAACTGTCACTGTGCACTCTGAACTTAGTGGATGTCCTCCATAGAGTCATCCCTCGATGCTCTAATAGAAATTATAGGTCAGACATCCCTATTCCCAGAGATCCCTTATCTTCAGGCCTCATCAGCTGTCCTTCCCACAAATGCAGAGCAGATCGTTTGTCCACAGCAATCTCTTCTAACTCAAATCAGCACTAGAAGAAACAAGCCTCAAAGCTGATCTGGGACTGAGAGGCTTCTGGGGCCGTGGGACTTTAAACTTTACATCAGTGAATGTCCCACACAGGGACGTGCTCCTCCATGTGACATTAGTTACTAGCAGCAGCTGAGGTGAAGGAATTATTCTCATACCTGTTTATGTTTGGGTAAGGTTAGAGAATGAAAAAGATGGAAATCCAGCTATTAGGGTGGTAGGTGTGGGGAGGGAAAGAGAAAGAGAGAAAAAGAGAGACCGTGACAGAGATGGAGAAGGACAAAGGAAGGAAACCAGTATCTCCATAGATGACAGCTCTGACTAGCCAGAAATGGGATTGGGGAGTTATGGTGTTTTCAGAGGTACCATGAGGCTGTTCAGCAAAGGAACAGTCCTGAGGCAACTCATGAGCCAAAGCCAAAGTACATGATTTAGAGCCCTGGCATTGGGGTGAGCGGTGGGGAGAAAAGACAGAGATGGGAGTTGGGCAGGGGGCAGGGAATATCAATTGCCTAGGAGTTGGATGCAGCCTCTATTTAAAACTTAATTTAAAATTAATTTTAAAAAGCTTTCCTAAATAAACTGGAAGCCATCATGGCCATGAAGGGAAAAAAAATGAAAAAGCCTAAAAGACTGTTATAATTCATGCTGTCTCATTTTCTATGCATAAATGAAATCTCAACGAATAGCACTGTTTATGTTGTTTGGCTAAATTATTCTTTTTATTTGTATTATTGTGTTCAAAAGACTGTATTTTGAACCAGATCTTTTTTATTAAATATGATTCCACAGCCTTGATACAGATGGTGTAGAGTATTATTATAGAGTATGATCCCGGTTTGCTTAACAGTTCTTCCATTATGAGACATCTGACTGCTAATATTTTTACCAAGAAACATTGCACTTTCATTCAGTTTAATCTAAGAACATATTTGATCCCACTCCAACCTAATAAAGTATGTCCTATAAGGCTGACAGCAATGTGCATCTATTTTTCTCTTTATTTTTTCTCTTTGAAACAGGATTTTACTGTGCATTCTAGGCTCACCTTGAACCTGAAATCTTCCTGCCCAGCTGCAGCAGTCATCCTTGTAGCTGGGAGTTAAACATTGTTTTTTTGTATTTTAGGGGTGGTGGCTCCTGAAAGAGGATTTGAAAATGCTAAGGATGCATTCGTTACAATCCATAAGCCAAATTTTCACCCTCACTAGATGGATCTGGTTGGGCTCAAACTCACTATGTAGACTAAGTTGGCCTCAGACTCATGGAGATCTCTCTGCCTCTACTCTAGAGTGTTGAAATTAAAAGCATGTATCACCATCGTCCATTGAGGTATCAAATCTTAGCTCTTAGTTCACTGTGCTGGTTAGGTTTAGATACCAACTTACTATAAGCTAGAATAACCCTTGAAGAGAGCCTCAGCTGAGAAACTTCCTAGACCAGATTGCTCTGTAGGGGGGGTGGTAGTCTTAACTGTTAACTGATGTAAGAGCAACAATGCTAGGATTGGTGATGCTATAACATAGGCCAGGGGTCTGAAACTATACAAGAGAAAGCCGACAGAGAGGAGAAAGCAAGCAGGCACCATGGCTATGTTCATTTCTCTGCTCTTGACTGTAGATGTGATGTGACTAACTACTTGTGTTCCAGCTTTGATTCTCCCTCAGTGACAGACGGTAACGTGGAATTATAAGCTGAATAAACTTTCTCTCCCCTGTGCTATCAGAGTCTTTTCTCACAGCAGCAGAAATGAGGTGGTATCTGTAAGCTGATCTAGAATTTACTATGGACATAAACAATTGTCCCAGAGTCCTGGTGTGCTCTTCAGAGCTGGGGTGGAGGGAGAAGGCAGCAGGTACAGATGCACCCAGGTCCTCCTCAGATGACAGAAGCCCCTGGCTTTCCTACCAAAGGTGCAGAATGTAGGAAACCAATCTGGGCACCATGTTCACTATTTTGAGAACGCAGCCAAGCATGGAAAGGCATGTGTAGGCCACTCAGCCGGTCTGCATTAAAACAGTGTGCTTACAACTCCAAAGAAGTCTTCACACTCTATCTCCATCAGCATACATTTCCTAAAGTAGAGGAATAATTCATGTGATAGAGCAGAGCGCATGTACACATTTTTGGTTTTTTCTTTGTCTACTAAATGCATCAAAATTCATTTTATACACAAACCCCTAATATTTTTCTCATACATATTTGAACATTATTATTATAAAATTTACCCATAGACCACCCCAAAATCATCCAGTTTTCCAATGTTAAATGGTGTGTGCTGGGAAATACATAGATACCTCAGAGCCTTTTTCAATTTTTTTAGTTTATATGGGGAATAAAACTCTGATGAACAGGGACTGCAAGTGTGTTTATATGTGAGTGTGTGTGTGCATCATGGTACAAATGTAAGGATTAGAGGACAACTTTTCTAAGTTGTATCTCTCCTTCCACAGTGAGGGGCTTGGGGACTTAATCTGGTAGTCAGGTTTGACAGACAAGGCATAATTACACACTGGCCTCTATCCTAATCCTTGGAGATAGGGTCCTCACTGGCCTGGAACCCATTAGGTTAGGCTGGCTGGCTGGAGTGGGCGGAGCAGGGACTCACCTACCTCTGCTTCTCCAGTCCTGGGATAGCAAATGCTTGCCAACACACCCCACTTCTTGACATGGCATTTGGAGCTTGAACTCAAGTCCTCCTATGTGTGAGGCACGTACTTTAGCAAGTGAACTATATCCAAACCCAGGCAAACTTCATACTACAGACAAAATTGGCAATGAAATCGATGACACAACCAGAAGCCGTAGATTCTTTCCTACCTTGGGAAAACTCGTCCTCTCAAAGGGTGAAGTGTTTTTCACACACTGTAGTGGCTCAGCTGGCACTCCCTGTAGGCTCTGTGAAGACTTTACCCACTTCTTTGTTTCCTTGAATTTCCATTGTCTTTCAGCCCATCTGCAGGTAACAGGTTGGCTGTCTTTCTTCAGAAGAGCATGTTGAGGCTGTGATATCAACAGTGTGTCATGATGACTAGAAAATGTGCTATGGAGCTGTGATGGCAGATCTTGTGTGTGTTCCATACTTAAGGAACGATGAGATAATCAGGTGCCTGGAAGTCCAGGGGGGGTCGTTCCTGTCTTGTAAGCAGGAACCTCCACGGCTTGCACTGTCTGCTCTTTTGCCTGCTCTCATTCAAGTGACCCTGAGTTGTCTTGGTTTACTCAGCCTTCTTCCTTTAAGCTGTTGAGTCTGAACACATATCAGAATCCCTGTGTTTGTTAATCTTCTTGTTGCTACTCTACAATGCCTGAGAAAAGCCATTTAAACAAGGAAGGGCTTATCTTGGCTCAGCGCATACTCTATCACGGCAGGAAGGGCATGGCAGTAGGAACACAGGCAGCTGTTTATATTACATCTGCACTCAGAAGCAGAGAGATGTCGTTCCGTTACCAGCCTTCTTTTTCTTCAGTCCAGGCCTCTAGCTTTCGAAATCCACTTTTAGGTAGATCTTCCTATGTGGATTAGCCAAATCTAGAAACTTTCTGACAGACCTGACCAGGTGTTTGTCTCCTACGTGATCTAGACTCTGTCAATCTGACCATCACTATTCCCTACCACAATTGACAAGGTATTTAAATATACACAGAACATAAGAACAACACCAGAGACACTAAGTGAGTTTGCCGGGTTGGTGCCTAGAAATTGAAATTTCATACTGTAAACACCAACAATGCCACTAAGGTGTGTAGTGAAAATTCTGGTATTTTGGCTTCTTAAAAAAAACAAAAACAAAAACAAAAAACCACACACAGCAATGTTATAACAATGTGTTTTTTTTTTTATAATTAAACTTATTTATTTTTATTAATTACAGTTTATTTACTTTGTATCCCCCATAAGGCCCTCTCTCCTCCCTTCCCGGTCCCATCCTCCATCCCCTTCTTCAAGCATGCCCCTCCCCAAGTCCACTGATAAGGGAGGTCCTCTTCTCCTTCCTTTGGATCTTAGTCTATCAGATCACATCAGGAATGGCTGCATTGTCATCTTCTGTGGCCTGGTAAGGCTGCTTTCCCCTCAGAGGGAGGTGATCAAAGAACAGGCCAATCAGATTATATCAGAGGCAGTCCCTCTTCCCATTACTATGTAACCCAATTGGGCACTAAGCTGCCATGGACTACATCTGTGCAGGGGTTCTAGGTTATCTCCATGCCTGGTACTTGGTTGGAGTATGAGTCTCTGGGAAGGCCCCTGTGTTCAAATATTCTGGTTCTGTTGCTCTCCTTGTGGGGTTCCTATCCTCTCCAGATCTTACTATTTCCCACTTCTTACATAAGATTCCATGCACGTTGCCCAACAGTTGGCCATAAGTCTCAGCATCTGCTTTGATTGTCTGCAGGGTAGAGCCTTTCAGAGGCCCTCTGTGGGAGGCTCCTAACTTGTTTCCTGTTTTCTTCTTCTGATGTCCATCTTCTTTGCCTTTTGGGATGGGGATTGAACATTTTAGTCAGGGTCTTCTCTCTTGATTAGTTTCTTTAGATGTACAGGTTTTATTAGGTTTATCCTACGTTATATGTCTATATGAGTGAGTATATACCTTGTGTGTCTTTCTACTTCTGGGACAGCTCACTCAGGATGATCTTTTCCAGGTCCCACCATTTACCTGCAAATTTCATGATTTCCTTATTTTTCATTGCAGAGTAATACTCCATTGTCTAGATGTACCATCATTTCTGCATCCATTCTTCAGCTGAGGGGCATCTGGGTTGTTTCCAGCTTCTGGCTATTACAAATAAAGCTGCTACAAACATGGTTGAGCAAATGTACTTATTTTGTACTTGAGACTCCTTTGGGTATATGCCTAGGAGTGGTAAAGCTGGATCTTGAGGAAGTGCTATTCCTAGTTGTCTGAGAAAGCACCAGAATGATTTCCAGAGTGGTTGTATGAGTTTGCATTCCCACCAGCAGTGGAGGAGGGTTTCCCTTTCTCTACAACCTCTCCAGCATGTGTTGTCACTTGAGTTTTTCATCTTGGCCATTCTATTGGGTATAAGGTGAAATCTCAGGCTCATTTTGATTTTCATTTCCCTAATGGCTAATGAGATTGAGCATTTCTTTAACTGTTTTTCTGCCACTTGATATTCCTCTACAGAGTTCTCTGTTTAGTTCTGTTCCCCATTTCTTAATTGGATTACTTGGTTTGTTGCTTTTCAGCTTCTTTAGTTCTTTATATATACTGGATATTAGCCTTCTGTCAGAAAAAGGGTTGGTGAAGAGTCTTTCCCAATCCATAGGCAGTCATTTTGTTTGATGGTAGTGTCCTTTGCTTTACAGAAGTTTTTCAGTTTCATGAGGTCCCATTTATTGATTGTTGCTCTTAGATCCTGTGCTGTCGGTGTTCTGTTCAGGAAGTTGTCTCCTGTGCCAATGAGTTCCAGGGTATTCCCCACTTTTTCTTCTAACTGATTTAATGTATCTGGTTTTATGTTGAGGTCATTGATCCACTTGGACTTCAGTTTTGTGCAAAGTGATAAGTATGGATCTATTTTCATTTTTCTACATGTAGACATCCATTTAGACCAGCACCATTTGTTGAAGATGCTTTTTACCATTAAATGGTTTTGGCATCTTTGTCAAAGATCAGGTGTCCATAAGTGTGTGGGTTTATTTCTGGGTCCTCTTCGGTTCCATTGATCCACCATTCTGTTTCCATGCCAGTACCATGCAGTTTTTATAACTTTTGCTCTATAGTACAGCTTAAGATCAGGGATGGAGATACTTCCAGAAGATCTTTTATTGTAGAGGATTGTTTTAGCATTTCTGGGTTATGTGTTTTCTTTTAATCTCAGGTGTGGGGATATAGGGCTACTTCACAGCAGCTGTGAGTATGATTTATCTCATGCTCTAGCAGAGACATGATTTCACCAGGTGCAAATAGTTTCTGCCATTGTGCTCCTCTGCAAAATGAGAACTGTGTAAAGTTGCCTCAAAATTAATAGTTATATATCTAGTAGAATTTCTGACACTTTGAAAATGCTTAAAGTTGATGATATTTTTGTCTCTATCATTGATTTCTTGAGTTGACATCACAGGTATGTATAGATTGATTTTGATTTAGAAATTTGAGCTAAAAATTAGGACAGAAAAATTAGAAATGGTAATGGTTAGTGCTATTCACTTGACAGAATCTAGAATCACTTGGAAGATGACACTCTATGCATGTGTTTGTGGTGTCTGGGGGGGGGGGTGACCACTTTGGTTATGTTGTTTGAGGTTTGAAGACTGGCCCATAATGGGTGACAGCATTCCCTAGCAGAAACCCTGAACCACATATATGGAGAAATGTTACTGAGAAAAAGCATTCTCTGCGTCTTAACTGAAAACTTGATATGGCCAGCTGTTCCCTGCTACCTGGCCACCGTGACATCTGCTGATGCAAAACCACAGCTCTCACTTTAAATGCAATAAGAGATAGTTTATTCTGCAGCCATTTTGAGTGACCGTAAGGAATGCAGATTTAGGCTACCTCAAATTCCATATTTCAACATGGAATCAGTTTTAAAAAGTTTTTATAGTTTCACAGAACAAAGAAAGTCATAAATCTAGGCGAGTTTAAAATACACTGGTGGGTACATCAGAGAGGCAGGCACATCAAGACAAGGGGGCTTGTTTTGTTGTGCTCAAGATGCTGTCTGATGGCATCCTTGGCTTTTAGATTGGTGGGAGCCAGTGTCTCCTAAGTTAATAGCTCCAAAAGTATTTTTTTTCCTGTTCATCACAAGATGTTACGTCTAACACAGGGGGCAAAGAGTGGCTGGCTGTCCCGGGAGGCCAGAACTAGCATAAGATAAGGTAATTATTCTCTGAACCTGGTACATTCTAATCTCTCCACAGCACCGAAATTTTAATCAGTCAATCAGTGTGCAGACACAGGTCCTTTTTAGGAGTTTTTGTTTACAATTCACGCCATGAAGGTTTACACCCTTGAACTGTGACCCAGAATAAACTCCCTCCTAATGTCACTTTGGTCAGAGTATTTATTTTAGCACAGCAACAGGAAAAACAAAATAACTAAGACATTATTTGTGACTTTGTTATTTGTGTCTGCTCTCCTCTTTGCCGTTTTGCCTCTGGGGTTAAGTTACATTTTTCTTTTCATCCCCCACCATAGACCTATGATACACCAAGCTCATCTTCACCCAGACATCACACCATTGTTGCATTCTTAATGACCATCTTTTCTAGTTCTTGGCATCAGGAGCCAAGTGGGGCTTGAATGGAGACATCATCTTGGTGATATGCCAAGAATTTAATCACCTGAAATGAACTGGTTTCATCAGAGGCACCACAGAGCCTGCCTCTAAAGCAGGCAAGCAGGACACAGTTCAACTTAGCTGCAAAAAGTAGGCTGGGGATGAGGCAGTGCCTAAGCTGACTCTAGAGATGGGAGGCAGCAGAGTGTTATTCAGTCTTCTCTCAAGAGCCAGGACCCCCTCGACACAGTTAGACCCTGTCCTGAACACATGTTTCTCAGCTCTGTGTCTGAGCCAGCAGCTCCTCCTCCCCACCCTTGCCCCACTGAAGTTGGAGAATCATGCAGCTTCTGTGTTCTCCCGTGCAGAATTACCCAATTATCTTCTAAATTATAAAGGGGAATCTTCCCTGCCAATGGTTCCAAGCAGGGGCTTGATGCGCAGTGTTGCTAAACTGTAGCAAAAAGCTTTAAAAAATTAGCAAACAAAAGAATTCCTCGGAACAGGGGACAAGCTGTCCACAGTCACCAATCCCAGTGGCTTCAATCAAGACAGAATTGCTTCCCCAATAAATGAAGCCAGAACAACGAATAAACTCAAGCGCTAATTGCTGGCTGCAGATGTATTAACTGAAGCAAGTGTGATGTGGGCAACCATTAATTATCTAATGAGGCCAGCAGTCTTCTGCTGAGGTGGGGGCTGATTAAATATTAAAGGATGGCATATGGAAGATGCCAGGAACAAAAGGTTTCACTATGTGGGGGAAAGGAAAAAAAAGGAAAAAGAAGGAAAAAGGATGAAAGAATGTACACATTGAGGAAGATGTAAAATCTCTCTCTCTCTCTCTTCCTCTCTCTCTCAAGACAAGAGACACCCTTGTGTCTGAGAAAAGTAATTAAAGTCTCATTGCTAGCACAAGTCTCAGAGTGACTTCAGTGAGCCCTCTTCTGAAGCTGCAGGGCAGATGAAAAAGGTTTACTTTAAAAGAGGCTGACAAAAAACATCCCAACGTGCCGGCGCTTACCTCTTTGTTTAACCCTCAGAGCTGGGGCGAATGCCTGCCGCTTGGCTGCTGCTCTTGCTTTTTATCTGGCAGAAGTGAACTTCCCCACTGAATCACTCCAGGAGGCATGGGGTGGGAGGGACCCTAGAAAGCTGCTCCCAAATCAAAAAGAGTCAACTTTATTTGCATTGTTGTTGTTATTGCTTTACTTTTATTTTGTTACACGAGGCTAAACGCAATCTTTTTTTTTTTAACTTTGTGTGTGTGTGCCTGTCTATGTGTGTGCGAGTGTCTGTAAGTGCATAGACACCAGTGAAGACATGTCACAGCACATGGGTACCATGGCACACATACGGTAGTCAAAGGACAACCTCAAGTGTCAGTCCTCCTCCCCAGCTTATTTGAAACAGGTTCTCTTGTTTGCTTGGCCCTAATGCTTCCCTGGCACAGGGCCCTGGGATTGCACGTGCCATCTCTGCTGCATCTGGAGGGCGGTGAGTGCCTAGGATATGAACTCAGGAGTTCAGCCTTGAGTGGCAGGTGCTTCAGCATAGAGCCAGAACCAGCCCTTCTCAAGTACACAATGTGCTCCTGGCACATTTCCCTGCACTTAAAATGTGTACATGTTTCCCTTCTCCCCCTCGGCTCCCATTAATCACCTCTGTTCCTCAGAATTGTGATTCTACCTTCACACCCTCTGTACACATCTAACTTTACGTCTCCGTAAAGCTTAGAACCCACAAATGAGGAAAAACATGAAAAATCTCTTCCCGAGACTGCCTTCATTTACTCGATATAATAATCTCCAGTTGCACCAATTTTCCTGCAAATGATACAACTTTATCCTTTTATAGCAGAAACGGATATAGAAAGAGCTAAAAGAAAGAAACCTCAACAGCCCAGGCAATAAAAAGCAAATGTAACGAGCGGGAAGTTCCCCTAAAGATGAAGTACAAATAGCCAATACACATGTAAAAAAGTGTTCAGCATCACTAGCCGTCAGAGAGATGTAAGTCAAAACTGCATTTAAATTCCATCACTCCCTAAAGGGATGCTTTACAGCTACCCCCACTGGCCACACAGCTGAGCACAGGGCACAGGTGACATCCTTCCCTCCACCAAGTGTCCCACAAGACAGATTCCTCTTCTCTTCCTTCCACAGGCAAGGCCTGTGGGGCTTTGTGGGGTGATGTGCTCAAACTCATAGAGCTAGTGCCCGGTTAGGTTTCTATGACTGTAGTAAACACTAAGACCAAATACAAAAGGTTTTACTTTGTTTTACATGAGAAGCCAAGGCAGAGACCAAAGCAGAAACTATGAAAGAACACTGCCCAATGGCTTGCTCCCCATGGCTTGCTCAGCCTGCTTTCATATATAACCCAGGTCCTCTTGCTCAAGGATGCGGGCTGGGTCCTCCCACATCAATCATTAATCAAGAAAATTTCCCACAGGCCAATCTGGTGGAGGCATTGATTGAAGTTCTCTCTTCCAAAAATGACTCTGGTTTGTGTCAAATTAACAAAATCTAACCATGACAGCTATTCAGGAGCAGACCTCAGAGTTATAGCCAGGGTATCTTTTCTGCCCTTAAAGGTATTAAACTTTCATTCTTCATTAACAATTTCACACATGTATACATTACATTTCTAAAGTCTATACTGTCTCTACCTCAGATAGAGACAACTTCCTGATGTGTGAGGCTTAAAACATGTCCTCCATGATCCTGTCACTTGATGTGAGTAGAAAATAAAGAAACAAGAGGAAATGGTTTCCCAGGTTATCTGTTAGGACTGACCTTTGAGAATATTGGAAGTTTCCTCAAATCTGAAAGGAGGTTTAGGGTTTCTGGACACTTAGTCTTCCAGGTTTGGGGTACTCCCTGGAGGTGCTGCAGGACTCTGAATGCTGAGAACAAGGCCACACTAGCCCCTCTGTGATGGTGCAGACATCAACATGAGAATACATGTGTTTTGAAAGTTTCTTTAATTTAAAACCATGTTGTATTCAGAGTATATTTTAAAACTACCTAAATGAGCTAGCTTTGGAGTAACTTCAATTATAACCCCACATCAGCCAGGACCAACTGATTACTCATTCCCACGTCAGGTCTCAAAGGCATGTTTAAAATGTGATGCGATGGGCCAGCACGATGCTAGGGTGTACCGGCTCGGGCTGCCATGCTGATGACTCCAGTTTCAACCCTGTCCCCTACGTGGTGAAAAGAGAGAACTGACCCCTTCAAGTTGTGCACACATGAAAGAAATAAAAATACAATAAAATATTTTCAAATTAAAATGCTCAGTGAATTAGGTAATATCTACATAGTCATATACCTTTAAATTTCCAGGAGCCGTGTGCGTGCGTGTGTGTGTGTGTGTCTGTGTGTGTGTGTCTGTGTGTGTGTGTGTGTGTGTGTGTGTGTGTGTGGAATATTCATGTTGTTATCACCCATGGCTGTAGTCAGCAAGCACATAAAACTTTCAGTTTGGAGAATTCTTTATACCGGATAGTCCAGTCCAGTTCATTTTCTTTTTCTGTTTGGTGCAATCTTGAACTATAAGCAAGCCACTGTGTGTGACACTGAGAAACAAACACATACTACCTTGAACTTGTTGTAGAAATAGTTATTGGAGTATGTTGCTTTACACAGAATCCAGGTTTTTGGGAGGCAGCACAGCGATGTTTGCTGTATAAGCATGAGGACCTGAGTTTGGATTTATGTAAAGGCAGAACCCCTGCATCCTACATCTGCAATCTCAACTCTGTAAGGACAAGACAGGCATATCCTTGGAGCTCACTGGTCAGTCAGATTAGCAAACAAACAAACGAACAAAACCAAACAAACAAGTTTCAACTTTAATGAGAGACCTGTTTTTAAAAAATAATGTAGAGAGAGACTGAGGAAGACACTTGACATCACCTTCTGGTCTCCAAAAGTACATGCACATGTGACCATACCTATGTATATCCATAATCACACACATAAAACAACCAATCAGTCAAACAAACAAACAAATGGAGGTGATAAGCCAAAAAACTAAAACAAAAACATCTATGTTTACTCTTTGTTAATTCTAGTTTGGAAACATTCCATATCTGTGCAGGAAAGACACTTAAAAAATTCAAACTGATGCTCAATATATAATACTTGCATATATGAAAGCTTATAAAAGAGTTAAAATAAATCCAAGCTGAAAAGTGATGATCATTTTTTTCATATTAAAGACAGAAGTCTTCATTTTCTTAAGTTCTCATTATTTTCCCAAACCAAGGTCTCAACACCCCTAAAGTGCATTCCATAACATCTTCCCTCAGTGACACATTTGAGAAAAGAAAATGCACATAGACGTAAAAGCACATGCCTGAATCCCACAGCATCCTACAAAGTGAAAGTGAGTTCCATTTAAATAAAGTTTTAGAATGAAAAAAAAAAAAGCTAGTTCACTGTCGAAAAACAACTGCAAATGGTGATTTTTCTCTGAGGCAGTGAGAAAATCTAGGACAGCAAGTTATCTCTGGGAGAGTGGGTGGGAGTGGTGTCAACATGGATGAGGCTGTGGAAGCATTCTGGGCTGGTGAATTTATACCATCCAAATATATGATGTGTCGAGATCATTGTTTGGTAAGGACGCAAGACTTAAAATTTGTTCATTTTGCATCATGAAGTTTTACCTCTAGATGCATTACATACATATATACAAATTCTCACAAAATGTAAATGACTATCTGATCTATTAAAAGATTGGTTTATATTTGTGAATATCCATATCCCAAGTTATGTTTAAATTTAGTTAATGATATAGATTAATAGATAGGTAAATAGATAGCTGGGTGGGCTGGTAGATGGATGGATGGATGGATGGGTAGATGGATGGATTGATGGTGCGTGTGTAGATGAGAAGGGTATGGATATTTAGTTGGATACATGAATAGATGAATGGATAGCTAGATGGATGGATGGATGGATGGACAGATGGATGGATGGATGATAGTTGTTTGGATGAATGTATAGATGGACAGATAGATCCATACAGGTGGGTGGATGGATAGCTGCCTGGGTAGATAGATGGGTAGAAAATAAGCAAATAAAGCATCAGTTGAAGGGTTTACATGATAATGTAAGCATTCAGTCCATAATTCACACCTTCAGTTTGTAAGTTTTCATAATAAAAGATTGAAAAAATAAACAGAACATAAGCTCTTAAAGCCGTCCATATTTAGGAAGTGCTATTCTCTTTATCCTTTTCATCTTTCCATTGGTGATGTTCGGAGCACAGAAGCTATTAAAGATTTGGAGTCTTACAGTTAAAGCAAAATAAGTGAACTTTATTTAGCTTAACATTCATTAAAAATATTTGGGAAACTCCTGGTTTCAGATATGTTTTTGGTTTTTACTGAATATCCTAGTTAGCTATTGACTGTGGGTAATAGGCCATCATGAGAATACACTATATTTAGAATCAAGGTCTAGGAATACATAGACTTTTCAGAATTCATTCTATCCAGAAATGGTAATTATTAGAATCTGTTCTTGATTTTTCATGTTTTTGGTAAGAGTTTGCTGACCTATGAGTTGGATAAAACAGTTCCTTCTTTGAAGGTATATTGTAGGGACAAAGAAAACAACTATGCAACTCTCTAGCTGTAGCAAAAGTTGATAACAGTCTTTGTAGTTTGTGTGAAAACATCTCAGTAATACATAAAATAAATCTACCTCAAGATGCTGCAGAAGAAAATCAAGACATCAGATAGCAGTCAGAGTGCTGGCACATCCCTGTGATCCTAGCACTAGAGAAATAAAAGCAGGAGGATCTGGAGTTCAGAGTCATCCTCAGCTACAACGGTGAGTTTGTGGCCAGCCTGGGCTACCTAAGACCCTTTCCCCCCCAAAAATAGAAATAAAAATAAAAAATCAACAAAGGTAGCAACAACAAACTCAAGCAGATATTCAGAGAATGATGTTAAATCTTTAGAGCAATGACTGCAATGTACAGAGGAGAATACTCAGCTGGGCTAGCCAAATGAAGCCAGGAAGGAAACAAGAAACCACCACAAAAATATATATATTATATATTATATATTATATATTATATATTATATATTATATATTATATATTATATATTATATATATATTCCCATTCAATAGAATGGGAAAATGCATTGTAGCCCAGTCATAAAAATGGTCAGCACTGACATAAGAAAATACAGATGAATTCTATAAAATTAATGCCTAACTGGAAAAGAACCACACCACATATATTGTACAACTTATCACTTTATTCATGTGCAAGCAGGAATCCAAGTATTGGTGAGTATTAGACTGGTACTGGCAAACAGAAGACAGTGGCTGAGGAAAACAACAACAACAACAAAACAAAAATACTTGAGCTGTGAGTATCATGAAGACATGTATCCACCTGGAGAAGACCCACATTTCACTGCTAAATTCTCTTAAAATAACCAAGCCCCAAATTAACTTCACTTACTTTTTAATGAAAAGAACAGACCGCCAACAGTACAGAATTTTACAAGTTTTCTTTATCTCACTTATTATAATTAATATTTTGAACTCTCTTATTTATTTGTGTGTGTGTGCGTGTATGCACACATGCACACACATGTGTTTACGTCCCAGGGGAAGCCAGAAAAAGACACTGAATTACCTGGAGCTGGAGTTATTGATGGTTGCGAGCAGCTTGATGTCAGTTCTGGGAAATTAAATTGTGTCCTCTGCAAGAGAACTAAACGCTCACAACAATTGAACAATCTCTCCGGCCTCCATACTGAATATCTTATGGAAATAAAAGGATAGTAACAAAAATAGTTTGACATCAGACAAAATATAAGCCATGTTCACCAGCAAGGAAATACATTTCTAAATGAGTTGATTGAGAAAGTGCATTACCCTGAAGAACAGTGAATAAAACAAACACGTACAGATAGGAAGTGACAAGATGAATAACAGACGAGTGGAGGGTGGAGTTACAGTGTTGTGATTGAACGTCATTGCTTGGCCAGTGGTATTCTGTCATGAGAATTACAGTTCCTGGTTACATTACAATGTTCACATGAGAAGCCTGTGCTTCTGCTTGATAATCAGGGAAAGTTTAATGTTTTAGAACTGAGACTCTCAATGTTCTGTGTACCTGTGAGAACTGAGAGTGTCAGGGATAAGAGACAAAGGAGAAAGGGGCAATCAAAGGACAGGTGTGACATGTGGCAGCTGAAAAGGCATGGTTAGCTCTTATCACTTGCTATATTTTCCAAACAGGGCTTTAGAAAAGAAAATGCTAGTGGCTTCAGAACAGCAATTCCAACTTATTAACAAAAAAGCTATTTTTGAGCTGAATATGGATGTTGCTCAAATTTTAAATGTGTTGAATTTGGCAGACATGCGACTGCGTGGAAATGACACTGTATTGCAGTGCGTGGGAGATGTGTTGCTGGAATGATAGACAGTTGTGAAATGTTCAAAGTGGGTGCTGGGAACTGAACTCAGCACCTCTGCAAGATCAAATGTTCTCTTAAGCTCTGGTCCATCTCTCCAGCTCTTTCTATGAGGTAAAGTTCTCTACTAGCCTAGAGCTACCCGTTCAGCTAGACTGACTCACCAGTGAACATCGGAGATCCTCCTGTCTCAGCCTCTCTTCTCCAGTACCAGGAATATCAGTATGTATCAACACACGGCAGTAAAAAAATCTATTTATATATTTCTTGCTGTTGCACACATGTTGTAGTGCTCATTCAGAGGCCAGGGGCATCCGCAAGCAGTGTTTGCCATGTTCTTTCCTTCTGCTATGTGGTTCCCTAGATTTGAACTCAAAGTATCAGGCTTGGCAGAAAGTGCCTTTACCCACTCATCCATCTCACAGGCCCACATGTGGAACATTAAATGAAGGTTCTGGTGACTGAACGGCAAGAGCTTTACCAACTAACCATTTCCCAGCCAAAAGAGATTCTCTGAGAATACAGGAAGAGGACACACACACACACACACACACACGCCGTGGGCAGTGGGAGGGAAGACGCGGTGGACTTAACCACTCAGCATCACACTACTGCAAATCCCTGTGCTGTGACCAAGATGCTGAGGGGCTTTACTTCCTAAGAAGGCCGTATCACAGTTTGGAAAGCACTTTACCCCCCAAACTGATTTGCCTTAAGTGTGAGAACCATCCTTTCCCCAACTCCCATTTTCTTTTTTCTGATAATCCCCTCTTTATTATAAGCTTCTTAATATCCATCTGTTACCCTTCAGGCAGAGGCTTCTTAAATTCAAATATCAGACTATTTTTATCACAGAAGAATATGTAAACCAATAGAAAACAGTTTAATGGATTTTAGAGCCTGTGGTCCTCTTTAGCAACATTTCCATAATGGAATCCAGTTACAGGCAACCGTGTAGCCACAGCTGATGGTTCACAAAATGAGGACTGAATGTTTGCTTCATGTAAGTAAGAAATACAGCAAAAGACAGTGTGAGATACCCGTGACAGCTAGCTGGGCTTGTCCACCCTGGTCTACACTGGAGACCCATGTGCCTAACTTGTGATTTGGCAATAGGCTGGCCTTTGCTAGGTGTGTTCTACAGTTATGTGGAATAAGATAATGAGGTGGTTTCATGAATGAGGCTTAGAAGAGGTTTGCACAGGGAATACCCGTGACTGTCGATCTAGAAGCTAGAGACTTCCTGGAAAAGTGCTGTACTGAAATGCAGTGTGGTGGCACCATCCTGTCATCTCAGCTACTCCAGAGGATGAGGCAGGAGAACTGAAAGTTGTATTCAGTCTGGGCTACAGAGTGAATTCAAGGCTACCTCAGGCAACTTCAATTAAAATTGATGAAAAGGCTAAGGTTATAGCTCACTGGTGGAAGGCTTGTGCTGTAAGTATGGTACAGTTTTAATCCACAGGACCACAGAAAAACAAAATGCATCCTCAAATCTTGATGTGCTAGTGCAAAAGTAGCAAGTGAAGCTCAGAGCAGAGGGTTCAGGTTCTACAAACAAATGTTGGTCTGTAGAGAAGTGAATAGCAAATGCTCTGTGGGATTCTGTAGCCCTTCAAGTAGAAATGTGATGTGCATGAGAGCAAAGTTACATGCAGATTTTAGTCAGGGTCACTAGAGAACAGAACAGATAGAAGAAAGACATGTTATGAAAATGGATTTGCCAAGCTCTGCCTGGGTAGTCCAACAGCAGAGAACTTGGTA
Source organism: Meriones unguiculatus (assembly GCF_030254825.1). Lineage (NCBI taxonomy): Eukaryota > Metazoa > Chordata > Mammalia > Rodentia > Muridae > Meriones > Meriones unguiculatus. The sequence continues at coordinate 45,083,549 of NC_083359.1, forward strand.
GCTGGTCTATCTAAGAGGCTGAGTGCCTCAGCACTCTAGATCTGGTTCTGAAGTTGTGGAGGATTCTTGGAGAACACGTGGTCTTCCTTCCAAGGTGAAATGCTGAAGAAGCTATTTGTGTGTCAGTGATGGATGCTGGTAACAACAAGGTAGACAGACACATCAGCAAGAGGGGATGGTGTGCTAGCATCCCTTTCTTGGACCTCCTGTGGTCTCTGCAGGAAGGATCCTCCCTCTCTGGGGAAGGGAATTCTTCTCACTGTTAAATCCTTCCTGGAAATACCTGCACAGATCAACCCAGGTGTGCATCATTGTTAATTCCAGGTCAAATTACCTCCCCGTGCTAGGTCTGCTCAGCTTTCTGTGAGGCCTCCTGAAGGGCTGCTGAGTCATATATGCAGCCTGGGTCTGCTGTCCTGGAAGTCCTAAGATCTGTGATATCAAGCTCTTGGCTCCATGAAAAAGGCATCCTCTGGTCTTCATTCAGTATAGCCAGACCAAGGACACAGATATCAGTGGCTGCTCTTTCTAGGCCAGACTGCGAAGCTTCCTCCAAACAAGAGAATTTACAGCAAGAACAGTCTTAAAGCAGAAGCTGAAGTGAAGTGAATTGAGTTCTGTGTGCCATGGTAAGTACGAGTCTGTGTGTTCTTGTGTGTGAGTGGTTCCTGTGTGTGTGTGTGTGTGTGTGTGTATGTATGAGGGGGCCAAACAACAACCGCTAATATTGTTTCTCACATGCCAATCTCATTGATTTTTTTTTTTTTAGTATGTGTACACATGTGTTTGGATTCACTAATCTGTGTGTAGAGTGCCACTTTCCACCTTACTTTTTGAGATAAAGCATAGCACTGAGTCTGGAACTTGCAGATTCAGCTAGAATGGCTGGCCAGTGAGCCTGTGGCATACTCCTGCCTCTGCTCCCCTCAGCTTATGGAGTTAAGGCACATTCCACTATTGCTGTTCCTTATGTTCTTCCAAGCACTGCCTTGTTTTTCAAAATAGGGTCTCTCACCAGGACCTGAGGCTTGCAGATTAGACTGTCTGGCCAGTGAACCCTAGAGATCCCATTCTCTCTCTCTCTGCCCAGTACTGGAATTACAGGCACACACACAGCTTCTTGGGATCCAGCTCTGATCCTCATGCTTGCAAGACAAGCAACTTCCCAACTAGGCTATTGCACTTTACCCCTTAGCAACTTCTGAATGTCACAACTTTGTAACTTAAAGCACGTCTATGATGATCTCTATTATTTTCACAGTTTTAAAAAAGTGAATACTGAGACTCACATGATCTCTTCACACAGTCAAGTTTACTATTTATTGAATGTAGACACTTGACACAGAGGCAACTTGACCTGACAGCAAGTAATAGACTTTATAGCTCACATGACCAAAACGAAACCCCTTACCAAATGGAGAAAATGGTATTTTAAGAGAGATGACATGATTGCCAAAGGATATATTGACATGATTTAGGTGAGATGGAAATCAGGTGTCTTGGGAAAAATCATTCTCTGTAAATGGAGAAGATCACTCTGGTGGCATCAACATACATGCTCCCACTGGATATGTGCTCTGTTGACTGGAGATAGTGACACCCCCTACACGTGCAGTGCTGTTGAACCCATCAGTAGAAAATGGATTTCAAGCAAAGAATGTGGCTGGTAGCAGCAATGAAAGAGAAATCCCAGTAGGGTTTATACCCACCTTTCAGATCTGCATAAGTCAAGTTCTTAGTCTGATAAACAGGCTCTGTGACTGTAGAACAAGAAACTATCTACAGGACATGAGACAGGCTTAACAAGTAAAGATGCTTCCAAGACTGATAGCTGGAGTTGATCCCCGGGACCCAGTGAAAGAAAAGAATTAACTCCTGTAAGTTGTCTCCTGAACTCTACTTGTACATTAGAGCTCTGTTTCACTCTCTCTCTCTGCATCTTTAGCTCTGTCTCTCTTTATCTCTTTATCTGTCTCTCTCTCTCTCTCTGCTCTCATTTCTCTTTCTCTCACACATAAATACACATTCTCACACCATACATGCAATAGTAATAAATAAAATAACATTTAAAGGCTATTATCCATATCATGTGATTTTATAAGGACGAGATAAGGTCTTGAACTCATCACATTATCGTTTTGTGTTACTCAAAGTATCTATGAAAATTCCTGGCTACTTCTCATTTTAGTTAACACATATACCCAGTTGTGCATGCATTTTATGGTAATATCTAAAATTATTTTCATTATGATGAAGCACACAGAACATGCAAGTCATAACGTTAACCCTTTTAAGCATGTGATTCAGTTATATTAATCACATTTTACAACTATCATCACTCTCCACCTCCAACATTCTTCTTACAAAACTGCAGCTTTAGGTCACTAAACTCATTACTCTCCCCTTTCCCAGCATCTGTAGCAACAATTCTATTTTCAGCCCTTACAAATTTGACTCTCTGAGGTAATTTACATAGTGGAACAGTACCAGGAATTGACATCTTATGACTACCTTCTTTCTCTTACCTTCCTATTCTCAAGGTTCACCTCAGTGTAGCCTAAAACTGAATTTTATTCTGCTTCAAGCTACAGGTAAAAACCACAATTTAAGCATCTGCTTGTCAATAGATGGAAGGATGCTATTTCAAAACACTGTCTCAGTCTTTTTGGATGTATAGCCACATCTTCACAGAGGGTTACTAGACTGCATAGAAATTCTACGTCTACTTAAAAATAACGTTTGTTTCACTATTTTACATAATTTCATTGTATGTTTATCTGTGCAAGACTGTGACCATGAGTGCAAGTGTCCACAAAGGCTGGAGGCACTGATCACCTTGGAGTCAAGTGTAAGCTGCCTGATACAGATGCTGAGACTCAATCAAGTTCAGGTTCTGTGCAGGAATGGTATGAGGTCTTAACCACTGAGCCATTTCTCCAGCTCTCATTTTTACTTGTTTGTTGATGACCATGTACTATATTTTAGCCATAATTAGTTATCACCTAGATACAGAAATGAAATAACCTGAAGCCTCTAAGATACCAGATGAGTTGAGAAAAACAAACATAAAAATGCAACTATAGTAAAGGGAATATGGGCATTGACCAAGAGAGCCTGAGGGGTCTGGGAGGAGTGTATTTGTACTTCCCAGTGAGAGCAAGGGCACTTTCGAAAGGTGATGGTATTTTAAGTGGCTCTTGAACACATGTTCATGAAAAAAAATGGGAGCTTTTTATCTTGTAGAAGAGAAGCTTGGGGACTCTTGACTGTTGCTTTCAAGTCTCTGAAGAGCTGTTATGTGGAAGAGTGAGCAGATGTCTTCGGTGTAACCCCTCTATGGGAAGGAGGCAGGCTTTGGATCGATAGAAGAATGAGATTGCTCAGACTTAGATCTGTCCAGTGGCAGAACAGGCTGTCAGAAGACAGACAGTTGCACATCACATTCCCAATGACAACCCATCAGAGGATGGCAGGGAAGATTCGCTTAGCAGTTACGGTAGAATTGATGTTGTCTGAGGCCTCTGCCAACCCAGGACTTCAATTATTCTAACACCGTTTCCATTAAGGAGTCTCTTAGGGTATGAATTTATTATATTTTCCCCTCTGAGGGTTATAGATACAAAAAGATAAGCTAATATATAGGCACACTACAAATAAAGACACATATCAGAACATCTCTTCTATGAATTATCACTTTATTTATTTGATATTCATGTTAATCTTTGGCCATCATCAGACTTACCCCACCAATACCTGTGGCAACAGAGCTGAGTAACTTCTCCAAGTTCACAGTCTGGTTGCACTGCTTTGAGACTGTAAGCATGCTGGCCTCCATGCTCTCTTTATAGAATGTAGCCTCTTGGCTGAGGTGTGCCATGGTCTCACTCACTTCCTCTGAGGCATCCACTGCAATAGTCTCATTGAACCACCAGAGGAATGGAAGGGAAAGAATGTCTACCAGCCTAGTTGCAAACCATAAATGGAAGTCAGATCAGCTTGACTCCTAAAGCCTCCAGGTAATGTTATCCGCATGCTTTAGCACCCAGTAGATAACGTAGCATCCAGAAGACTGGAAAGAGCCTTTTATTCCCACGCCTTATGAGAGGATTATCAAATATAACATGACATATATTAACTCTTGACAGATGTTCATCTTTAACTCATTCTGATTACCCATCCCACCCTACCCAGATAAATACGTTCTTGGTAAGTTCTTTGTGTGCCAATGAATTGCAATTTAGACATACACACATGCACGCACACACACCCTTGTTTTTTGTTTTCCCTAATGTATCATACACAAACATCGAAGAGGGCTTGGTCATAAAATGGAATTGGCTTATTTTTAATGTTTATTGCTGGAGAGGACCAAGTCGAAAATCAAACACATGGGTCTCACAGCTTTAATCAGGAGGAAACTTGCTAATAGATTTTTTTTTGAAACTTTAAATTTAACAACTTAACAACTTGGCAATTTAATTAACTTTTTAAACACAACATAAAGCAGCCAGTGGGACTTTCGGCTGCTTTACTTAATGCAGCAAATAGCCTACAAAGTGGCAAGGAAAACAGACAAGACACCTTTATGGTAGAAGAGACACCATCTGTATTCACCAGCTAGAATATTTTGTCACAATCCGTATCCTGGAAGTGTAACTCAGGTCTTTACAATAGCTCTCTGTGGGCTTTTCCTGGAAAATTTAAGAATGCCACCACAGGCTTTATTTCCCCATCATTAGGGGAAACTGATATTACAATTCCATGCTTGGAGGATGTATTCAGTCAGGTCAGTTAATTCTGGGAAGGGCATCCATATTCTCCCAATTAATTACTTAATTCAACATGTATCAGAGAGTTCCTGCTGGAGGGAACTCAAGGTGAAAATAGACAAGGCTCACTGCAGTGAAAGAGGAAACACTATGGACGCAGTAAACAGATGCACACTGCCATTCCTGTTAGCATCTGTAGGGTACAGCCTCTACATGGACACCCTTAAAGTGTCTTCTCTTTTGAGGTGAAACTTTTGGAAGAAATATGGGCATGACTAGACACATCCCACCTGTCATCTCTGTAACATGAACTGAACATGCCCGGACACATTCTCATCCACCATCTTTGTAAAACGAACTGAACATACCCAAATACATTGCTGTCAGCCATCTTTATAAATGTGCTGAGCATGCTCAGAGGCATTCTTCTCATGTATCATTTTTTATGATACAAACATGAATCGCCCTATAGTCCTGTCTGCCATTTCAGCCCTTCAAATGAATTGAACTTAAACTAAGCATAATCAAAAATGTGTCTACCATCTTTCCTTCTTCAGTAAAACTTAGTGTGAGCCCCCTGGGGAAATGTACTTTTTAACTGAGTATGTTGAGGAGTATGCTGGCCCTTACATACTTTACCACAGGAATATACATAGGCCCCACAATTTCTCTTGTTGAGGAGCATCTGGCTTCAGAAAGAACTCCTGTGCTCTCTTCATAATTACTAGAAATTTTGGGGAATCCTTGAATAGTTGACAGATAATCCCAGAAAAATAAAGATCCTTTCTTGGGGTTCTAAGTCTCACCAGTACAAAAATTTAAGAAAAAAAACTCAAACTGAAACTTGAGAAGGATAGAGAAAAGAAGGCTGGGGAGTTCTTTAGATCATGAAGCTCTGCCACATGAAGGAGCTGAAGTCTTAGAGAAAGACCCAAGTGATGGAGTAGCATGCCTAGAACAGAGACAGAAGAAAAAAAAGAAAGAAAGGAAAAGAAGGAAAAAGTTAAAAGTTTATGAATAATTCAGCAAGGCAGACCAATGTACCCAGCAACCTGGCTGTTCTTGTAAGAGACCGTGACAGGGACCTTACACCTTATTAAAGAGGCACCAATTCTGCCTTCCTCCTCAACATTGCTTAAGTGAACCTGCCTCCCTAGGAATGTGCCCCTGCTCAGCAGACTGACCAAGGGCATATGAGGCCTCCACCCAAGCACACAATTTTATCCCTTTGACCAGAATGATCCCCCTTGGCTGCTGCTGTGCTGTACTTGAACTGAGTCATAGGTAGATCCGGCTTGACTCTTCTTTTTCAGCCATGTTTGTGTGGGTTTTGTGCTCCCCTTTGATTGTATTTATATTCTTCCTCACCAATCATCATTACTAGATGGTATTCTGCCAGGAAATTTTCACATTGTTATCTCACTGTGCCCAGTAGAGTTGACTATTTATCTCTCATCTGAAGGGAACAGAGGTAAGCTGGAGTCCTGTGGAATGCCTGAGGCCTCAGAGTTCGGTTGACTGGTTGACTGACTGATAGTTAGATACAGGTTCATGAATTCAAAGCAATTTAGAAAAAAATATTTTCATTTCTAATTGGAAGGATCTGGCATTTGTTTTCTTTTGTGTTGTGCTGAGTATTAGAGTCAGCAGCTATCACACACTAGGCAAGTGATGTACCTAGCCCCCTATGATTATCTCCTATGCACTATTTCAGTGGCACCCCAACTAATAGTTATTTGATATTTTTTCTTAATGTAACTTAGCAGCAAAGATTTCAGGTTAATGTCTTCATTTAGGCTGCTAATCACAGAGGGTCCATCGCTTGAACTGGTTGCTTCTATAATGCTAGGGCATTTTCTTCATTTGCCTACTCAAAAGGAGTCAGAACATTTAGAGCAAGAGCTAATGGCACATAAGCCTTCTAAAATTTACAGTGATATCTATGATTTTTTCATGTTATTTTCCTCATTATTGTTTATTCCACCAACATTTCATGAAAGAAATAACAAAATAAGACTCATTTTGAGAGATTATGATAAAATATTGAGATGGAGTTGGCTACATAATCAAAAGAGCAATTATAATAATTTTCAAGATGTCCAGATAAGACCCAGATTTGTCCAGCTCTAGACCTTGGTCTCTGTGGGTAGTTCATGTGGCAATGTCACTACATCTAGATTGTCAGTCATTGCCACTCAAGTCTTTCTCATGAGAATGGACAGACATCTCTCATGGAATGGTGGTGATCTTCTCTGATTGCTATCTTTCTGAGCTGCTTAGCCAAGCTTCACCTAAAAATAAATACAGCTCTCATCCAGCCTAGAGTTTCTGGAGAAACATTTTGCCGGCTGCCCTTCCCTCTCTGTAACAAGCAAGTCCTGTATACAGGGATTACATTGCAAATCGTGCCAAAGAGAAATCCCATGGCTGTTTGAGATTTCTGATTCTTGTTCCTGTGCTTATGATGAAGTACTTTCACTATTTGGATTTTCCCAGGCTGGAAAATAGGTAAAGTGCTTCTACCCAAGCGAGAGATTCAGGAACCCATCTCCAGAATCCCCATAAAAAGCTGGGCATAATGCTTGGAGCGCATATTCCCTGCTGGCAGGTGGAGAAAGCTGAGTAACTGCTGCTCAAGGGGCAGCTAACCTGGTTGACTTAATGAATTCTAGGCCAGAGACCCTGGTCTCATGTGATCTCAAAAATATGTGCAAGGTGCCAGAGGAATGGCACTTGATACTGTCCTCTAGCCTGCACAGGCAGGCACACACAAACACCTACCCTAATGTAAGTGCAACCTCATGCACACCCAAATGCATAGCAGTCTTTCAACTTTTTCTGGAAGTCATTATTAGTGCCAATATTGTGAGGATCTTCACCTTAGAAAAAGAGAAACAGGGCAGAATCGGGTCAGGGACATGCTTCAGATCCCACCAAAGTCTCTCAACTTCCTTCAGTCCGACTTGTAAACTAATTGCATTGTTACTGTTAAATCAGCATTCCATGGCTGCAATAGTAAACTTTGATGAGCATCCACTGTCAAAAGACAAAATTGCAACAATTTCGTTTCAAGATCTTAATTGGCTTAACTTTGATTCAGGAATCAGATGCATAAAATAGAATAATAACCATTTGGATGAGCAGAGCAGAGGGAGGTGGTTTTATAGGCAGAAAAGAGCTGTGAAAAGAAGAAATGAAAGAGCGAATGGGATTGGCCATTTCAAAGTAACTTCCTTTGTGAAGTGAAGACAAGGAGCTGGACAGTGGAAAACTATGGGACTGGCTAACATCAGGGTACTTCAGGATCAGACTTATTGTGTAAAGATGAAAGGAGGGAGTATTCTCTTGCCAGATTAAAACTAAGCTGTTTGAGGAAGCTGGCTGTTTTCTTTCTCATCCTAATTTCTTGCAAGGTCAGGGAAATGTAACTAGTATGTGCATTCATATAGAGTCCAGAAAATGACTTGGTTTCACTCCTCAGGTTCTATCTATCTCATGTCTTGGGAGAAAGTATCTCACTGGCCTAGAACCCACCAGTTAGGCCAGGCTGACTGGCCAGGGAATGCCAACGATCAGCACTCCAGCACTGAGATTAGAAACACGTGCCAGCGCACTAGTCCTTTTTTAATATCAAAAAGTGGATAGCAGGGCTTTATAGTCATTCCTGCAAAGCAAAGACTTCACCAAAAGAGCCATTCTCTACCCCAGACCTCTTATACCATCAATATCTCCTAATATGATTCTTTAATTTTTATGGAGTGAAAATTGATGGTTGGAGAGAGAAATAAATTGACTTTCCTGAGTTTGCTCAAAATGTTTCTGGGCAGTTAGAGCCTGGACTGAGGTATAGGGCAACTTGGAAACACATTCCTTTGTCAGACCACTGTATCATTGGGTGGCATCTACTTCAGAACACTCAGAAAAGCTATCAGGCACTTCCTTCTGCAGGGCCAATTTTCTTTGACCGTGAGTCAATTTTGTGGGAGAAATGTGAGGTTGTTCTCAATGGTCTCTGAGGTCCCACATGGCTCTAATACTTGTGATTCTCTCTCTGAACTTTTCTTTTATTCCCCTGTGGTATGGGGATGTAATGTAATGTACTATAGTGTGAGCCAACTTTCAAAGTCTTAGTGGATCCTAAATAGACTCATTTAATCTACATGGGGATTTGAATCCTCACGTAAGACATTTGGCTTAATTAAGTCACATTCCGACATAAAAAAGTCATGTACATACAAACTCAAAGATCAGATTCGAAAGTGCTGAGCACCTACCGTCTCAATTAGCCTCCTCCTGATTCCTGCTGGGAAAAGGTCATTGGAGTTTTCAGTCTTTTAGTTACTTAAAAATTCAAGTCAGAAGTAGAGCTGGGATCAAGTGTTGAAGATGTACTGTACCAGGAGGAAGTCTGACTTCTTCATCCATCTCAAAGCAAAGAGCGTGAACCATGCTACTTCCTGTGTCAATCACTAGGAAGCTCACTGATGATGGGGTTGCATCTGCTTCCTTCCCTTCTGACTGTTGCAACTTCTTCTTATAGTATTTAAATTTTCAAGTATGTGTATGAGCATGTGTCTCTCCATGTGTACATATGTGTGCAGTGACCCCTGGAGCCAAAATAAGGTGTTGGAAACCATGGAGTGGAAATTAGAGGCAGTCGTGAGCTGCCTAACATGGGTGCCGGGAACCAAACTCAGGTTCTCTGTAAGCACAGTGCGCACTCCTAACCATCTACATGGCCCCAACTGTAAGAGTTTGATGACATGTAAAGACACTGTATGTAGAAAGATAGAACAAACTTTCATCAGGATGCATTTCAGGAAAGGAGTTTGATCAAGGGAGGGTGGCCTCTGTGTACCCTTTCTTAAGGGTTACTTATTTACTCATTCATACACTTAATTGTTTAGTGATGCCGAGGTTCTATATCCTCTTCCCAAACAGTTCCCCTTCTACTTTTATACATTATTTTTGTGTAGTATAGATTCCATATATGAGAGGAAAATATGGTGTACAATTTTTTTCTGAGATCAGCTTATTTTATTTAACATGGTGATCTCCTGTTTTACCTGTTTTCTTGCAAGTGACAAGTTCTCAACTTTCCCTTTCTCTCTCTCTCTCTCTCTCTCTCTCTTCATTCTTTACCTTTGAGTTAGTATCTAAGTATTGCCCAGGCTGATCTTGCACTTCTTGGCCTAAACAATCTTCTTGTCCTAGTTTCAGGATCTTAAGTGCATGACATGTCACCAAGAGGTTATACTATTTTAATGAGGAAGTGCATAAAGACACTAAACAGCTAAACAGGAATATAAAACTCCACTCACACATTCATCAATATTAGAGTTATTGTTCATCAAGATAGTTATTGTTTCTTTTCAAGGAATTTATTTCTTTTTACTTTTTATTAGTACTTTGTGAATTTCATATAATAATTTTGATGATCTTCATCCTCCCTCCCAACTCTTCTCAAATATACTCTCCTTCTCTACTTGTCCAACTTTGAGTCTTAAAAAAAAATACAACCACAACAGCAACAACAAGCCATCAAGTTTAATCTATGCTAACTGTATACTCTTGGGTATGTGAATTTCCACTGAAGTGTGCTCAACCGGAGCTACAAGAGTTAAATAGTGTGGGAGATGGAAGGGTGAGAGGGATAACTAACTCTAATGACCTTCTGAAAAAGTCATATGGTAGCTATAATTTTTACACAAATATAGATTTAAGAACCAACATTATCTATCTATCTATCTATCTATCTATCTATCTATCTATCTATCTATCTATCTATGTATGCATGGTATTTAAAAAAGAAAACTAAATGAATCAATGTCACAATACTTGGTGTTGAAATCAGAAGAACTTAAGTGAATTTGATGGACCAGGTGAGACCCCAGTACAGCAGTCATCACAGAAGAAGACACAATGACATTAGAGTTTTCTCTAATTTAAGGAAGCACGCTGTGAAAACAGAAAAATTCTAACCATCGCTATGCCTTAAATTCCTTTCTTTTCTGCATTATGTGGTTTGACTGTATTAGAAGAGGCTATGCTCTCCACAGGACTGGACCATGAACTCACTTTCCCACATTTTCCAGATTGTCCAGCTATATCAGTATTAACTTTTACAGTGACGTGTGTCATGATTTACGTTGTTCTGTAGCGACGACTTCCATAATTGTGAAACATCAGTACTCCAAAGAGCCACAGACTGCATTGAGCATATTCCTGATCCAGGCATGCAGCTTCCTCACTGGTTCCCCTTACTAGGGCTGTGGAATACATGTCGATGGCGGGCTCTGCAGCACTGCACACTGTTGCTCAGTAACTGTGCACAGGAGATGATTATTTGCCTTTGCTCTTCAGTCATACTTGTAAACCATGGTTTCAGTAGGAAGGGCTAATTTTTTTCACAGACATTCATGCCCTAATGTTTTTCTATGTTTTTTTTACTATTTAATTTAAAATTGCATTAACTTATTTATGTATGTGATTATGTATGTATGTTTGCAGGCATATGCATGCCATGGCACACATGTGGAAGTCAGTTCTCTCCTTCTACCTCCTGGCTATTAAGGACTGATCTCAGGGCTTCATTCTTTGTGGCAACTGTGAAGCCCTTTAATTTGTCCCCTGCATGTGTTGCTTATCACTGGTATTTTTACTATTTTCATATTATCTTACCTGTGAGTAATGATTATTACTTTTTAAATTTGTTCTAGCATAGCAAGAGTATGCTTGTAACTCCCTGTTTGTTGGGACAAGTATTCCTCTACCTTGGCTTCATTTTTTTTTCTTTCATTTGTAGTTATTTATGCCAACTTTTAATTTTTATCTTTCCAGCTTTACAGTTTCTGTTTTCATTTGCCTTTTGCTTACACAAATCTACACAGTGTCCTGTTTCTTTCTTTGGTTTTTTTTTTTTTTTTTTTTCTGTTTTCTTTTCTGTTGCTGTTGTTATATTGAGACAGGATCTTGCTGTGTAGCCTAAGCTGGTCTTGACCTCTGTAGTTGTTTGAATGTGAAATCTTCCCAATAGGCTTGTGGACACTTATTTCCCCCCAGTGGTGCTCTGTGGGAACATGGTGGAATTTTAGGAGGTAGGGCTTTGCTGGAGGAAGCACATCTGTAGGCCTCATGGTTGTATAGCACAGAACCATTTCCTGTGTTGTCTCTCCTGGATTATTAATGCACTGTGAGCAGCTGCTTCATGCCCCTGCCACCGTAACTTCCCCACTGTGATGGAACTGGACCCACTTTGGAACTATAGGCTAAAATAAACCTTTTTTTCCCCTTAAGTTGCTTTGTCAGAGTATTTTATTACAGAAAAAAAAGACACTTCCTGACAATTTCCCTAATGATCTAGTGCTGCAATTAGAGGGGTGTGTATCACACCCAGGGTGTGATGATTTCTTGACCCCATTCAAAGCATACATGAGACTACATAGTGAGCCATAGAGTGATTATTAAACATTACATACACACTCTCCTGCAGGCTCAGGCTGTGGACTGGGGCAAAGAGCTCATCTGAGGCAGGTACTGTCATTCTCAGGAACCATATTCTCAAGAGATTCCCAAGTTTTGTGAAAAACCCCTATCCCCTCCTCTGTGGTCCTAGATACATCTGGTTCCCACAAGGAAGACATTTACATCTGTGCTCATCTTCCAATCATTTTCTTTGAAGATGGACTTGCTCAGATTTTGCTGGTTTTGTTTCACTTTTTTTTCCCATAAAAACATTTTTTCATTGCAACATTGTTCACTACAGCCAAGACATGGAAACAAGTTCAATGTCCAGAGATAGCTGAATCATAAGAAAACATTGCACATGTATGTCTTAAAATGCTACTTCACGGCTTAGAAGGAATCCCTGCTTTGTGCAGTGAGGTGAACGAACATGGAGAATACTGTGCTAAGTGAAATAAGCCATAAATGGGGAAGAAACTGCAAGAGCTCACCTACTGGATACATCGAAAACAGAATATTGCATTGTCCACACAGGGAAGTTAAGAACATTGTTGCCTACAGTGTATCATTTTACTATATTATTGTTGTTGTTATTGTTGGTGTGGGTGGGTGTGCACATGTCAGGATGCAATTGGAAAGGACAGAGGACAACTTTACAAAGTTAATTCTTTCCTACCTGCGTGTGTGTTTCATGCATTGAACTTAGGCTCTTGTGGTAAGTGCTGTTTCCTCAACCCTCATGGGATGGGCTCTTACCATAAGCAAAATAGAAACCAGGGGAGCATCCTGGGGAACTATATAAGATAGTGGGTGTTCTTCAGCTTGATTTTAGAGATGAATCTCGGTGGTAAGTACAAATAATCATAGCTGTCTTTTTTCTTTTCCACATGAAATTAAGGCAGATGTTTGTGAATCTGTTTTGTCTCTATGTCACCATTAATGATACTTTTAGAAAAGGGAATGTAATCTACTAAGGGTAAAGCTGAATTATCACAGAACTGGGACTCAGCCACAAGCCAGCATGATCCCATAACTTGTGCTTTTTTGTTTTTAAGTTAGCCTGGATTTTCAGGAAAGGTTAAAACAGCCAAGGGAACTACTTATCTCACATGTGAGAGACATGGAATGACCAAAAGGCTAGATATAGATCACATGTGCTGTGTGTGTGTGTGTGCATTTATTTAATGCTTTATTCTTATTCTTTTAAATTATGTGTATATGTGTGTGCTTAATAGCATTTCAATGCCTATGTAGATCAGAAGAGGACATAAGATCTCCTGGAGCTAGAGTTACAGTGTGGGCTCAAGGAACTGAATGCCTGTTCTCTATAAGAGCAGCAAGTGCTCTTAACAGCTGAGTCCTCTCTCCAGCCCCCGTGTACTTTTTGTCGTCTATGACATAAGATTTCACATGAGGATTAGGGTTTCATTAAGTCCAGGGCATCAGCTGCTCTGGTAAGACGGCTTTTGCAACCTTCAAAGAGACAAGTGGCAATGACTGAACCATGGCTGTCCCTTTTAGATGATTCATGCATTCTGCAAGTCTCCATATTCCTCCCATCCCAGATGGATTGCTCCATAAGCATGCACCTGGCTTAGTAAAGCTGGCACAGCCTCAGCCGTCACACATGGTTTGGGTGTGAAACATCACAGCTGGGAAATCACTACCATATCTGCAAGCTCCATCCTGACATTAACATTGCCACAAGAGATCCTCAGGACATCAAAGCCTGTCCCTGAGGACCCCTCATACCTGACCCTGGAGTCTGGGATGTCACTTTATTCAGCTAAGGCTCATGGTGGCCTGGGAAAGACAATGTTCTCTGAGGACGATTCACAGATCCTTCAGGAACAGCTTGAGCTGGGGCTCTTTTCCCTGAGGATGGCCCAAGAAGGAGCAGCCTGAAATGTGGTGGGGTTGCTTCCTCCCCAGGGACAAGGAACTAATGAGAGCCCAGAAGCCTTGTCCTATGGGTCCAGCAGGGGCTTCTCATGGGGGAAGAAGATGACAGACTGCTTGCTGACAGGCCTAGTGGAACCTCTGAGGGATTTAGTCTGGAAAGCAATAGGTTGGATTACCCCCAGATTGTCATCACAAGGAGCCAGCCTCCCTTGAACCTCTCTTCTTACCTCTTACAGATCTACTGGCTATGAATAATTGTGTCTTACTTGGGAGAAGCCTCCTGTAATTTTTACTTAAAAGTGCTTATATATTTCTGTCTGCAGATATCCATCACCCTGTGTAGTTTTTAAATTGTAGAAAGTCCCTGCCCTTAACTTAATGCCAACTGAGTAAATGTGTGTCAGAGCTTGGAAATTTAACAAACAGCTCAAATGTTTAAGATGGATGGACTGCAATTTTAAATGGATGGGAAAGAAATCAATGTAGAAATTTCTAAAAAAGGTAAAGCTATGGAGACAGAAAGCAGGTCCATGGTTGCTAGAGGCTGAGATGGGTTAATGGGGTAACTACATAGATAGACATGAAGGAATGTATGGAGAGTGACAGGAATGTCGAGCTGTGAATTTTGGTGATGATGGCACACTGCATATGCAAAACCTCATTAGTTTGTGTCCAGAATGGGTGAATTTTGTGGCATGTAAATTAAGCCACAGCAAACCTGTTAAATTTATACCCAGAGAAAGACAGGCTCAGCTGGGCAGATGGCTGACTCAGTCCATAAACTTCTTGCTTTGCAAGCGTAGTCACTTGAGTTCAATGCCAAGAACCCACTTAAAAATATGAGCATGGTAGTGTGCACTTACAGCATCAGCCCTGGGGAGGCAGAGACAGGTAGATCTCTGGGGTTTAGGGCATAGCCAGGTTACCTGGAGTGATGAGGACAGGGCACTGAAGATGTCCTGATCGGTAAACAAAGGTGGGTGACACTCGATAAATGGCAATTGAGGTTGATCTCTGGCCCTCATATACAAACGTACATGTACTTGAACATTGATGTTCATACACATCCCACACATACACAGGAAAACATAGATTCACACAAATTCTGCATGTACAAACTGAAGTGCTGTCATAATGCCATGAGAGCACCATAGGAAAACATTTCATGAATGGTGATGGTGATGTTGGCAAATCAAAGGGTGGAGCAGCCAACATCCAAGCCAATTCTATGGACCAATGCTATTCTAAATTGTTAAGACCTTCTCTCTCTCTCTCTCTCTCTCTCTCTCTCTCTCTCTCTCTCTCTCTCTCTCTCTCTGTGTGTGTGTGTGTGTGTGTGTGTGTGTTAAAATGAATGACAACCTTACACGTCAGTCTGCATTCTTCACCTTGTTTGAGATTGTCTCGTTTGCTACTCTGTATGTCAGGGTAGCTGGCCTGGGGACTTCCCAGGACTCTCCTGTCTCCACCTGCCATCTCATCATAGGGGTCCTGGTTTACAGATGTATTTTGTTATACCTGGCTTTCACAAGGGTTCTGGGATTCTCGTGCATATGTAGCAAGCACTTTATCAGCTGGACCAGAGATAATATCTTACATCCATTTCTTATTCCTACTTCATGAGTACTGCTATGCAATGTCATGCCTTGTATACTGTCATCTTTAGTTTGCACACAGGGAATCTTGGGCTTGAGAGGCTCAATGATTTTTTTCTATGAACAGCCACTTTTCTTGTCACTGTGAGAAAATACCTCAGGAGACAATCTAAGAAAGGAAGACTTATTTTGTCTGATGATTTTGGAAGATCCTGGTAGGGAAGGCTGCTCAGTTTATAGTGATAGCAGCATGTGGCGGTGGAATAGTGATTCAGACTGGTTACATCATGGTGGTCCAGGAAGCAGAAAGAATGCAGTAGAAATCAGGGGCAAGTATAACCTTCAACCTCTGCTCTCAGTGAACCACTTCCTACAGTCAAGATCCACAACCTAAAGGCTCCATAGCCTCCAATAAGTTATCACCAGCTGGGACACAAACACTGAAGGCAGGAGCCTGTGGGTGACACTTCACATTCTAACTGTAATAAAACATGGGTCTGTGATGTGAACACAAGATAAATGCTTAGGATGAACTAATGCTCACCAGTGAAACAATGAAATGGGATTGTCCTTTGTTTAACTTCACAGTGCCCAGTTGAGTAAACTCCAGCACCAATATTTGGCTTTCTCTTTTCACAGTGATGGACTAAAGGTAAGATTGACTATCTCATATGATTCTGAGAAGAAAGAATTAAATGAAACAAGAAATGTCAGCCTGGGTCCATAGGCGGTGAGCACTCTTCCCCTAAACAGAGATGCAGTCCAGCTGGAACTGACACATCCACAGCCCAGCATTGGAAGCATTAAACAAGACGAGAAAGTATTGTCCAGTAGAACAACTGCCAACATTGGAATAATTTGTTATTTTCTAATGATCACGGTATGTTTGCCTACAGTGAGTGTTAGATTGTCTGAGCTATCACACAAATAGATTCCCCTGTTTTCCTAAGCAGCAGCCATGCAGATGAAGGATGTAATCGAGTATTCAAAGCAGTACAGGCATAGCTGTGTCTTAACTGCTCCCTTCAAGGGTGGCACAAAGAGAGATGACTGTCATAGAGAGAGGCAGGACAAGAGGGCAGAAAAGAGCAGATGTCTGATCCACACCTCACCTCACAGAAGCCTTGTCCTCCCTGGCATCTATTGTCTTCATTTTTTCAGCATCTGCTCAAATGAGCATCTAGAGAGATGAGGAATCTCAAATGAAGAATCTAGAGAGAGAGTTTTTTTCCCCAATATTCAGAGTGGCAGAAACCTTCATTTTTCTCGAGAAGACCTTATTTGTTTAGGGATCTAGGTGCCCCCTCTTTTCAGCCTGTGCTTCCTCAAAATCCCAAAGGCTCCATGATTCTCAGCTGTAGCACTCTCCAGGTGTCTCAGCCACCATTCCCTCTCCCATCCCCCGCCCCCCACCCCCCTCCCCTGTGCTAACTCTCAGGAGCTACCATGCAAAATATGGCTTCTTGGGGACAGTGGGATCCAGCAACTCTGCGTGTGACATCCTCTGCATTTCCCCTGTAGTGATGAAGCAGCCATTTGTGAAAAGCTCTTCTACCTGGAGTGTCATTGGGCTGCTGGCACAAGGAACAGTTAGGTATTTCCAAAATGGCTTTAATTTAGGTAGGCAGAGCGGCTCATCTTGCCCCCTCTTTATTTCTCTTTAAAACTCCCAGAAGCATGTGGCTCCTGACTAAAAGAGAATAGCACATTTTCTTTCCCCTGATTTTTTTTTTTTCCAGTTCAGGGGGAGAGAGTCAGTGGAAGGTGACGTCTGTGCTGCAAGCTTCATTAGGGGCTGGCAGGAGATGGAGCCAGCCAGCAACTCGGGAGCTCCTTTCTTTTCAATTTTAAATTGCCAAAGTTAAGGGCAGCAACTTAGAAAATGGTTCTTCTAATTCTTAATAATGACTCTCTGCCTTCCTCAGTAGGACTGAAAATAGATCAGGGAAGAAAGACACATTGAAGGGCAGGACCTGGAATATTGTAATTCTTTCTAAAGCATGGATTTAGAAAGAGGGGACAGGAAGGTAAGAGGTCATGGTCATTGGCAGGAGAAGCAATGGGATATGGGCGGGCTTCCTTCTAACTCTCATTATGTGGGAAGGGGACTTTGTGTTTTGCGCAGGCATGTGGTAATTTATAAATTACCTGATTCGTCGTTCAGCTGGTATTCTTCCAATTGCTTTAATAGACCATAAAAATGGTAATGCCACGGTGAACCGTTAAATGCTCAGCTATTTAGCTCAGCAGCCCTCTTCATTTAATAGTTTTGCTCATTTAGTGTGTGCAGTATGTAACCAAGTAAATCTAATTTTGAAGGGTATTGGGGGAGCATTACCACCTCCAGGAGGCCTGGGTACACTTTTGTAGAAGGAACATTACAGGCATCTACCAAGACTCTGCATATGTGCTCATGATGTCAGGTTCTCAGAATGGCTAACGTCCTTGACTATTTTTCCCTGTGCAGCTCTGGGATCGATCTTTGTGCACGGTAGGCAGCTGCTACACCACTGAGCTACATCCCCAGCCGTCTTTCCACTTTTTCATTTTGAGACAGTGTGGGTCCTGAGGAAAGGCTCAGGTCTGGGAACTGGGGAGTGGGATGTGCAGAGGAAATGGAGCACAGTGTGCAGACCTGCTCACTGTTGCTGGCAGACTGTGTCAGGCCAGTAGATGGAGGTGGGGGAGCTAAATGACCTGCTGCTCCCTGATCCCTGCTGGCCTCAGGGGTCACAGATCGGTCCCAGGAAATGGCTGGGGAACAGGGAACAGTCTGGTATTGAAACTCGGTCTGTAGCCCAGGTTAACGACACACTTAGAATCCCCCTGCCTCAGGCTTCAGGTAACTAGGATGACAGCTCTGTACTACCAGGTCAGAAAAATGTACTTTAAAAAATGTGACCAAGTGCGAGCATTTTCATTTCCCTCCCTCCTTTATCAGTCTGATGGTTAACGTTGATAGTCAACTTGCCAGGACCCAGAATCATCGAGAGGGCAAAGCTCTAGCCGTAGCCACAAAGGAGTATCTAGCTTGGGGCTGGCTGGGGTGGGAAGATCCAAGCTAACAGTGGGCAGCACCATTTTGTGGTCTGGGGTTTTGCACTGAATAAAGGAGGAAGCAGCATTCACTTCTCTACTTCCTGTCTATAGACACACCTTGAGCACATCCCTTTTGTCCCTACTGCCATGCCTTCTCTCAGGTACTCTCAGACTGGGAACCAAAATAGATCCTTGCTTCTTAAGCTGCTTTTGGAAGTTATTTTGCCACAGCAACGAGAAAAGATACTACTCTCTCGTTTCTCTGTCATCCACGGGAATGCAGTTGATGAAAACTGGTGGCTTGGCCCCAGCACTTGCTCGTGGCTAGAGCAGATGCTGGCACACCCCACTAGAGCTCAGCTGCACTTTAAGTATGAAGTCTAAACTAATACTGTGTCACAACTTTGTTCCTGTTTCTTATCCTGTGTTCTTATCCCTATTAAAGATTCTGTGCCCAGACTGTAAACAGTGTAATTGAGAAGTAAGTGAGGTGAATTCTGCAAAACTGATGCGGTGAGATAGTGACACCCTTTAGATGTTGTCCTGATTGCTGGGTAGCTTGAGCAAAGTGTCTGAGAGGGCAAACTTCAAGTTGGGAGCAGTGTGCTCATCTGTCTGCAGAGGGAATCTTGGAACACTAAATGGAAACCATGTTTAGAAATATGAAAGCATTGTAAAGAGTATGGGATGGGGTAGTGGAAGAGTAGATAGAAGGAATATCAGTGAAGGCCAGAAGACTATCTCTACTGCCATCACTTAGCTTGCAACCTGACAATCTTTATTTGTTCACCTATTTACTGAGATGGGGTCTCTCAGTGCCCTGGAGCTCACCAAGCAGGCTAAGCTAGGCGTCCAGTGAGCCCTAAGAATCTTCCTGTCTCTGTCTCCCCAGTACTGGAGTTATAAGCATGAGTTACAATACTTATATTTGTGTTTTAATAGGAGTTTTAGAGATCAAACTCTGGGCCCTTACTAGCCAAGCTTTATCAACTTTGCCAACTTACTTTACTGACTGAGCTATCTCCATAACCCCACAAACAGTTGTAGTGGGTAAGTTTTCAAGATGACATTCCAAATCTCCACCTCCCATTGATCAGTATGGTTATATTATTTCATCACCATAAGTATGAGAGAGACCTGTAAATAGAATGAGATATCAATGATTTTGAACTGACATTTTATCAGGTGACCCTGAGCTAATCAGAAAAAGTTCACAGTAAAATGCACCAGCCTTTTATCAGGAAAGAAAGATAATGCCCACACAGGTAGCCCTAGGAACACAGGCCCTCATTGCTATACCCATTAGATGGCTGCTCATATTCTAATGAAAGAAAGAAAGAAAGGGTATGTGTTTGGATATATAGGGAGGAGGGGAGGACCAGAGAGGGGTTGAGGAAGAGGAAGAAATGAAAAACAAACAAACCTATTTTCAATTTAAAAATAAAGTAAAAAGAAAACAACTGATTCCTTAAACATCTTCTCACTTGGAATAGGACCATGACTTCTCATAAGATTTCACAGTGAGTAACACTTAGATGTCACCTTTAAGAGACTCTGAGTAAAGGACCTAGACACAGTCTGTGTGGGTTTCCAATGACTTGACCTGTTCTAGTGGGAAGAGGAAAATAATACAACCTCAAACTAACTAGAAGGTAATTGCCTTAGAAGATAAAATTTAAATGATAAGTATAAATTCAAAACAAACTAAGTTTTTTAAGTATTCTACATCTCCCCTTTGGGCCCAAGGAGCATCATGGAAAAACAGAAGGAAAGACTGTAATGGCTGAAGTATGTAGAGGAACCTTGCAAAACTCTCTGCTGTGAAAGGCATGGCTATGGCAAGTAAGAATACATAGCCCCTGCCTGCCTGTGCAAGACCTGTACACACACACATGAGAACGAGACTCAGACAGAGGTAGACAGAGAAACAGAGAGAAAGAGAGAGACATGGAAAGAGAGAAAATCAAGTTAAGTACTGACAGTGTCCCAAGCAAAGGGATCTTCCAATTTACTTATTGATTATATACAGCATGTTTGAAACCAGTGTATTCAATGTCTTGTACCATTGTGTTGGTTGTGATCATTAGGGTTCCTACTGTTTTGATAAAAAATCACAACCAAAAGCATTTGCCCTCTCTGGAACATAGCTGTGTGCTAACGCTGAAGAGGCACTTCCACAGAAGACTTCACCCCAATGATGCTGGTCTCTTTCTAAACACCACTGATCTCCCAGCTCCAGTTGACCAGCATCAATTCTTCTAAAAGTAAAGGTTTTTAACATAGTGGTTCTGGGCTCTTGTTAGTTACAGCAGATTTTAAACAATTCTTTAAAGGATTATCAAGCTTCACTCTGAAATTTCACAAGCCAGGCCTGTCTGCATTGCTCTCAACATCCTTAACTTGAAAGCTTCCACAGAACCACCCACTAAACTCTCAACCAACATTCAGTGGCTTTTCTAGCCAAAGTTCAAATGCATATTAATCCTCAAAAAAACAAAACAAAACAAACAAACAAACAAACAAAAAACCACACACACATACACACACAGTCGGGTCTGTCACAGCAATAGCCATGACTTAGTACCAATTTCTGTCTTAGTCTTTCAAATGCTGCAGAAAGACACAATGAACAAAAGCAACTTGTGGTGGAAAGGGTTTATGTTGTATAAACTGCCATGCTGTACTCCATCTCTAAGGGAAGTTGAGGCAGGAACCTCGAGATGGGAGCTGATGCAGAGGCCATGAAGAATGCTCCTGACTAGAGTTCTTCTCTTGGCTTATCCACCTTGCTTTCTTAAAGCACCCAGAACGACAATCTCAGGATTGGCACTAAATGAGATGAGTTCCTTCCACATGAATCATCAAGCAAGAAAATGTACCACAGGCTTGCCCACAGACCATTGTGGCTGGAGCATTTTCTCAGCTGAGATTCCCTCTTCCAAAATGACTCTAGCTTGTGTTAAGTTTACATAAAGTTAGCCAGAACATTGGTAAACTCTGTAAGTTTATTTGTATTTCTTCCCTTTCTCTACATGTATCCTTCTGCTAACTCTTAAATACATTATATCAGTATTGCAATGACTTACCCCAGTTGAGCCAGATCTTTTAGAATTCGACGTTCCTAAACTCCAGTAAGTCTTCTCCAGCAATGCATCAGCTATAACTGTGACTTGATGAGGAAGAAGAAGAGATGGTGGTGAAGAAGAAAGAAGAGAAGGAGGTGTTTATCACAGAAAGCTGACCGACCAGCTCCCTGGGTTCCTTCCCTGGGGCATTTGCTTTAAGGGAATGAGTGGCAGCCACAGAGCAGACTATATCCTGAGGCTCAGATGCTCTTTATTGTGGCCACTGTGGTCAGGCTGTTCTGCACAGGATCATATCTGGATTTCACCTGAAATCTGATTTAGATTCTCACTCCCTCATCTTCACTGTCTCTTTCTAAAAAGATGTGAACATTTGGGAGGAGGTAATTTCCTGGGATCATCTATATAAACCACTTAGGATAATGGCAAACATTGGAATGCATTCATTTTGTAAGTCAGTTGGAAGAAAAGGTAAAGGATGGACCAACATGGTGCATACCTAGTGGGGTGTTCTCAGGATGAGTGTATATATGAATGAGGGGGCCTGGCAATAAGTCACATTAGAGGTCAATTCATGACATGAGCCCAAGCTGTTAAGCATGAGAAGGATGCTTTGGTGTCTACTACACAATAGAGTAGTTTTTCATCCTCCTCCCTCTTTTCCCTTCTCTTGTTTCCCTATTACCTTTCTCCTCCTCCATCCTCCTTCTCTCCACCTTTTTTCTCCTTCTCCTTGTCCCCCTCTTTTCCTACCTATTCCTGCAGAAGGTATTTTGAGACAAGATCTCATGAAGTTGCCCAGACTTACCTTAAACTCACTTTGTATTTCAAGATAACCTGTAACTTACATTCTTCCCAAATGTGCCTTCTGAGTGCTGGACTTGCAGGTGTGAACCACTATGAGATATTCCTGGCTATCAGATATTCCAAAATAGCTAGAAAAAAAAGTTGCATGTTCCTACCACAAAGCAGTGATGAGTAAGAAAATGACAATATCAACACTTACATTGTTGAAGAGATAGGAAGAGACAGGGCAAGTTCAAAGATTGCTTTCTTTGCATGTGATTCTAACCAGGGAAATGAGAGTATTTGTGTTTGGTTTAGAAAAAAGTTGGTAATCTTTTTTAAAATAAATTTTTATTTTTTATATTAATTACAGTTTATTTACTTTGTATCCCAGCTGTAGCCTCCTCCCTCCCTCCCTTCCTCCCAATTCCACCCTCCCTCCCAATTCTACCCTCCCTCTCTCATGTCCTCCCATTCCCCTCTCCAAGTCCACTGATAGAAGTTGGTAATCTTAAAACACCGGTGTGTGATCTCCAGGCACAGTATCATCACACTTAAATGAAGAAAACCAAAGCCACTTTGGTAGATGTGCTTGCTAGTGTTGTGTCTCCTTAGTACAGGGACTGACTACACACACTTAAGCCTGAGGTGTTTTCTTCTTTAACCTTTACCAGCTTTTGAAAAGCATAGATTGGACCAATGTGTGGACTTGAGCCCAACCTCCCCAATACCTCACTAGGCTGGGTTTTCCCCAATCTATAACTCTCTGGCCTCAACAGTGTGCTTTAAATCCCAGAGGGAGATTCCTTAAGTTCTGTAAGGTAGATGGGGGTGACAGAGTTGCTATTTCATCCTGTCCATAGAATAAATCACACAAACTGAACAGACATTGCAAGAATAAAACCAAAGCCAAAAATGTATTTTGCCCAAAGACAATTCACAGAAAGTGAAATGAATATGTTTTTCTTGAGTTTTATGACCTGTGAGATTTACAGGCCATGGCTTGAAAACCCATTTAAGTTATGTAGAAGAATGCCCTGAGTTTTAGCAATGAGGGATCATGATATCATCTACTTTACTAATGGTGGGGAAAGACAAAGAAAGTGCAAAGGAGGAGAAAAAATAGATAAGAGGAGAAAAGAAGAGGAAAGGAGAGACCTATATGCACCTAAAACAAGATAGGTTTGCCTAAAGCAAATTTATACAAATGTTATTAATTGTCAGCTCTGGGAGGTATATATGTGAGTGTTAATTGAATATGTCTTTCAACACTTTTTGTTTAAGAGTTTCTTATTAAAATACAGGGCACTGATGCCAGTAGAGTTTTAATTCTATTTGCATATCCATAAGAGCATTTCCTCTTCTCCCACAGTATCAGTTGTAAGGATAGGTGTGGAAGCCTATCTCAGAGCCTCTCACTCACTCACATGCTCTACTTTATTCCTCTACTGGGTGATAACTGTTTTCCTCTAACTTTTCCTTAAAACATGAATATCTGCTCTCTGCTTTTAATGTAATTTTACATTTCAGCAGTGTAGGTTTATTTGGCTGTCTCTTTTCACTGATGTCTTATTTAATAAATCATAAACCATCCCCAGCCTCTGAGATGAAACCCGCCAATTGCCATTCAATTTCTCATTAGGGTGGGGGCGTCTGTAACTTCCCCCTCCTAGCCTGCCAGGAAATGACTTTGTGTTTAGTGATGGTGGCCTGAAGTTACACTGAATTAGATCCAACTCTATTTGACTCACTTTGATCCAAGCTTCTTAACATAATTTTCAAGTGTTTGACCCAATCAAGATCGCAAAGTGGAAAATTTGAGAAAATCTGATTCCCTGGGAGTCTTTCCCCCCTTCTTTAGAACTATTGGAAAGTGTTTTTAAAAGTGACATTGTACAGGGGACTTTCAGTGCATAAGACAAGAGAAGCAACCAGAAATGCATGTTGCTGTTACTGCAGTGAGTAAACACACTGGGACAGGTAGAGGAATAGAGACCCTGCAGAAAGAAGCAAGAAAAACTGACCTCAGGGCCAGCAGCTTTCTTCCCCCAAGAGCCTTTAGCCTGAGTGTCTCTGGAAGCCTTTGGAAGTCCACAAGGTTGGCACTTAGGCTGCCAGCAGCAGTGCTGGGAGAATAGAGCCATTCCCAGGTTACAGCTTCAGAAGTTTAGACTGTAGGAATGTTCCTGAGTCATTCCCCTTAGCCCTGTAGAAAACCTTTCAAAAGTAAATTCAAGGAAAAGACAGGAAACCAGAAAGGAGAGGGGTCATGTTTACCACTCAACATAACGGAAGGCAGAGAGGACCCCATCTTGTTCAAGAGATGCATATTTCACTTCATAAGTGATTTCTTCCCAAGATGGTTTTTAAAATGTATTTACTTATTCACTTTATACCCTGAACTCACCCCCCTCCCTGCTTTCCTGCAGGTCCTACCTTCACATCCTCTTTTCCCTTCCCCCCCTCAGAAAAGTGAAGCTTCCCCGCCATCAACCTGCCCCAGCACATCAGACAACATCAAGACTAAGTGAATCCTCTTCCACTGAGGCCCAGCAAGGCAGCCCAGCTAGAGAAAAGTGATCCAAAAGCAGACAGTACAGTTCATGTCACAGACAGCCCCTGCTCTACTTCCTAGAGGACCCACATGAAGACTAAGCTGCACATCAGCTGCAAATGTGTAGGGAACATAGGTTCAGTCATACCACAAGAATACCTGCTCCCCTGTGTTTGTAGCAGCTTTATTTGTAATAACCAGAAATTGTAAACAACCTAGATGTTCTTCAACTGAAGAATGAATAAAGAAAATGTGGTACATTTACACAATACTACTCAGCTATTAAAAACAAGGAAATCATGAAATTTACAGGCAAAAGAATGAAAGTAGAAAATATATTACCCAAACCCAGAAAGACACACATGGTACATACTCACAAGTAGATATTAGCCATATATTACAGGATAACCATGATACAATCCACAGACCCAAAGAAGCTAGGCAACAAGGGAGGATGCTTGAATCTCACTCAGAAGGGGAAATAAAATAGACATAGGAAGTGGATGAAGAGAGATAACTGGGTGAGAGAGGGGGTGAGAAGGGGAACAAGGGTGGGGATCAGGTTGGGGGAGAGCAGGAATGGAAGGTTAGAGGGCTGGGAGATAGAAGGGAAACCAATTGTGGAGGGGCATCTCTGGGACAAGCTGGAGACCTATCACAGGACAGGATCCTGAGAAGATATGGGGGCAACTCTAGCTAAGACTCTTAGCAGTGGGGGATATGGACACTGCAGTGACCACTTCAAAGCAAGGCAGGACTTCCATTGGGGGGAGGAGGACCACCCACAAAACCTTTGACCCAAAATTTACCCTGCCTACAAGGAGTGCAGGGAAAAAGATTGAGTAGAGGTTGAGGGAAGAGCCAAACAATGATTGGCCCAACCTGAGACCTACCCTGTGGGAGAAAGCCAACTCTATTAATGATATTCTGTTGTGCTTGCAAACAGGAGACTAGCATAACTTTATTCTTAGAGGGTCTGCCCAGCAGTGGATCAAAACAGACACTGAAGCCCACAGCCAAACATTAGGCAGAGATCTGGGAGTTTTGTGGAATTGTGGGGCAAAGGACAGAGGAACTCAGAGGGGACAATAACTCCACAAGAAGACCAACAGAACCAACTAACTGAGGACCATGGGGGCTCACAGAGACTGAACTCCAATCTACTTGTGAATTTCTACTCTGCTCCTGAATACTGATTCATATGTGTCAGTTTCCCAAAAGGGTGGAACTCTCTCCCAGCCTTGGCATGTGTATCTTATCATCTTCCATCCCCAACACCTTCTGTTCCTCTCTCTTCCTCCTCCAGAAAACCAATCGTCTTTCTTAGGCTATCTCACTAGTTTTGAGTCATATACACAGCCATTCACACAGACGCTTAAGCTATGTTTTTTTTTTGTTGTTGTTGTTTGTTTGTTTTTCAAACTGAAATAGAACTTGGACAAAATAAAAGGACACATTATGACATGTAGTACTGGGCTAGCAAGATGGAAAAGCAGTAACAGTGCTTGTTACCAAGATTGGCAATCTGATTTTGGTAACTATATTCCACATGGTGGATGGCAGAAGCTGATTTACACAGGTTGTTCTCTAATGTCTATACACACACCATGGCATGTGCAATGGTCTCTACCCATTCATCAACCAATAAACATAAAGTTAGAGTTCTGAGAGTTGTCGCAAAACAATAGCAGCCACAACAAACCAAACCCTGGGACAGACTCCTCAAATCTCTCATCTCCCCATCCCCTCATTCCCCCATCCTCTCATCTCTTTATCCCCTCATTCCCCCATCATCTCATCTCCTCATCCTCTCATCTCCCTCATCCTCTCTTCCCCTCATCCTCACCCCCTCATTTCCTCACTCCCAATTCTCTCATCTCTTCATTCCCTCATCCTTCCATCCAATTCTCTCCAGTTTCTAGTATATACTAATCCATTATGTTCATATAATTAGCTTTTACAAAAATACAATGTAAATGTAATTGTGAATTAATTGTAAAACCTGACAGTATGTACCTTTGATTGTTTTAATTAAACAAACCATTTATTTTTCTCTTTTTTCTTTTTAAGTTGTTTTTCATATCACTAATTTAATATTTGTTGCCTAACAGTATTCCTTGGTACAGATTGCCAATTCTATTATCACTTCTCTCCCAATGAAAGACATTTAGATCATTATCAGATGTACATGATTATAATAAATAAAATATTGTAAATATTCATAGGTGGTGAGAATACATAACTTCATTACTTGAGGAATATACTTAAAAATAAATTTTCTGGGATCAGTATCATATTTCCTCCCCTCTCTTTACCAGTTCTAAGGGTTGAACCCAGAGCCTGATGCATCCTGCCCAAGTGCTCTACCGCTGACTCTACCACCAGCCTTTTTTTCACTCTTTATATGGAATCAGTCTCAGTAACTTGCTTACCTTGGCTTTGAACTTGTAGTCGTCTAGCTCTTGTTTCCCAGGTGACTGAAATAACTGACTCTGCTACACCAACTTCAGACGAATATTTTGTCTCTTAAAAATTAGGAAAAATACATGAGGGAAATGTAATGAAATTAGGCTTACTAAACACGAGTGGATGTACCATAGGTGATATTAATAAAATTTTCAATCCTTTTATCAAGTTTAGTGTGTTTCATTTAAACATTGTATTTACACTTTGTCTACTCTAAGTTAACCTGACAAAAGAGATGATAATCTTGTGAAAGTATGACCGAAACTTGTTCCTGACAAAATCCTTCTTAACCCATTGGTAATGATTCTATCTGTACCACTGAAACCCTTTAATGTTTACATAATCACAATTGGATTAATTTCACCCCCTAGCAGACAGGGTTGCCTGTAGAAATGAGGCAAACCCCACTTACAGTTCACTCTAGGGCCCACAAGTGCTTCTTTCTTTCTAACCCCCACCCCAAGGCCTTCCACTTCACTGGTACAAAGTCATCATTTTTCATCTTAGTTTTTCTACAAAGAGCTTCCTACCCACTGAGAAGTGTGTTTCCAAGAGCTCTACTCTGTTGCTGGGATCCAATGCTAACGAAAAACAGCTTGGAGGAAGGAAGGGTTAGTTTGGTTTCTACTTCCAGGTCACATCATCAAGGAAAGTCAGGGAAGGAACTCAGGTAGAAACTTGAAGCAGAAACCATGGAGGATCACTGCTTGCTGCCTTGCTCACCCACTCACACTCACTCACCTTCCTTCTACAACCCAAGATCACCTGCCCAGAGGTGATACTGCCTGCGGTGTGCTAGGCCCTTCTTCACCAGTCCAAACTCACAGTTCCTCACGGACATACACACAGGCCAATCCCTCGGGTGACTCTTCACAATATCTAGGACACACACACACACACACACACACAAAAAAAAAAAACAAAAAAAAAAAAAAACAAAAAAAAAAACACTTTCTTGTGTCTAGAGGTTAGGGTACTACGATACAACTCTCATTCTGGACATGTTGAGAAATAAACATCCACGAGAGGCAAACTCTAGGGGCTGGGTCCAGCTCTGGCACAGATTATCACAGACCAAGAGGCATCAAGAAGTAGGGCAGCCCCACCAGCACCTTAAAGAATGACAGCAGGGATACTCCCTGGCAGAAAAGCATTTCTCGGGGTGCTTTTGGATTAAGTTTCAGAATGACATTAGCTTTGGTGGTGATAAATGATCTGTTAAACTTACAAAGCATTTATCAGCTGAGCACTCAGGCCCTTCAGGTAATGCAAGAAAGGAACGTTGACGAGAAACATGAAATATGGGCCAGTTCACCATCTACTAACTAAAATGTTTCATCTGGTAATCACTGTGGAGCGAGATTTATTTTGGGTTTCACAAATATCTTTTTAATTTAAATTAGATTTAAGGGATAATATCCCCTCTCTCTCCATCTTCTGATTTTCTAGAGTTTAGCATTTGCTAGACTCTTTTTCCATTAACCCTCTCATCATCTCCTTACAATTAATTATTTCCCAAAAGCAAATTCTGTGTAGCACTGAGTGACAACACTGATATCACTAGTTTGGGCTAGTGATATGCTTCACAGGGAATCTGCCAACAGGGCTTTAAAGACCCTATGAATAAATGTGATTAAGATTAGAATTCTGCTAAGGTAGCAAAGGTTGACCTCACACTTTCTATGTTGCTGAAACTGACCTTGAACTTCCAATAGTCATGCATCTACCTCCAAAGTACAGGGAGTCTGTGTTGCACCACCATGCCTGGTTTATAAAACAATGTTGATAAAACCCATAATCTCATGTGTGCTAGACAAGCACTCCAGTAATTCAGCACCGTTGGCTTGACTACATGAGACCCTGTCTCAAAGAAAAGAAAAGGACACATTTTTTTTTTTATTCCAGATTCTATTTTCTCAACATTGTCCTACATAGCCTTGATTTACATGGCAGAACTCATCTTGCTTGCATGACTTTACTGTGGACTCATTCTTCTTGTTAGTCTGCTTCTGCCTACCCTACCCAGACACAGCCATGTGCTCCTTCCTCTCTAAGGCTAAGGCATTCCTTTACTGCTTCTGTGGGCGCTGACACAGTAGAGGGGGGTGGAAAAATAGCAACAGGTTGGGATTGCTCTAGGGATAAGGGTCTAAGTCACACAGGACTTGTCCCTGGGCTCAACTATGGAGATCACAACACTCAGGGACTCCCAATTCTCACTGAGTGCCATGAAGTTTGTGCCTGAGACAGAGCCAGCCAGTATCAGAGGAATGCTTTCCTCCACCCTAAAATGAAATGGAGGACACTCTTAACTGAATTGCTTATCTGCTACATGCAGGGCAAACCATTTAGCAGAGCTGTAAACCAGCTTGTCTGTAGAGGGATGTAGAGGTAACAAATGTCGCCTGAAACCTCATGTGAACATATGGTTGGTTGTAGGTACATGAAACCAAATAAAAGAAAAATAAAACCAGGAATTGAAAGAGTACATCCTGTGAGTGTCCTCCACTGGCTTAGGTGTTTGAATGTGTAATCCTCACTTGGTGGCATATCTGAAAGTTATGCAACTTTGAGACACAACACCTAGGTGACAGAAATAGGTCATCAAGAGTAGTCCAAGAAAGTTATGCCACCCTGGGTTCCACTCTAGTATGTCTGTTTCTTGATCCATCAAGATATGCACAAGTGACATTGCAAGCTCCTGTCACTAGCCTGGGCCCCATTAGTTCCCATTTCCATGTCAACATAGGCTAAGCCACTGTAGACACTATGTCTTCCCAGACATTATGGGCCACACATTTGAGAACTGGAAACCAAATTAAATTTCTCCTCTGAAAAGTTTCCCTGGTGGATACTCTGTCTCAGTGGTAACAAGAGTAATTAACACAAAGTATAAATTAAATACCTGCCCTACTGTCACTTGCTGTGATCTGGCAAAGAACTGATGCACTGTGAGCCCTTGTTCTTAGCCATACAAGAGACAGAATAAGCCACTGGGTTGAAAACAACCTCCCTCTCTTCCTTCCTTCCTTCCTTCCTTCCTTCCTTCCTTCCTTCCTTCCTTCCCTCCCTTCCTCCTTCCTTATTTGTTTGTTTATGTTTCTCTAGACAGGGTTTCTCTGTGTAGCCTTGGCTTCCTTGGAACTCACTCTGTAAACCAGGCTGGTCTTGAACTCAGAACTTCTCCTGCCTGTGCCTACTGAGTACTTAGATCAAAAGCCTGTGCTATCACACCCAACTAAGGGTTCTTCATATAGCATGTAGTATGTGGCAAAATGCTCAATTAGCTAAACTGTTTGCCTAGCATATTTCAAAAAAAAATTTAGTTAGTGAATTCATCTAGAAACAGATATATGAATGGTTTCTAGTCACCATGAAGAGCTGTGTGTGTATCCTTCTGAAGACCTCAGCCAGAAATACAGGGCTCTCACACAATATATGCCTCTCTTGAAGGGCTACTTCCCAGAAGCAGAGGATGAGATGGAGTTTGAGCATCAAGGTCTTGATTAGAGATAAATACTTGTGAAAAGAAGCTGATGAAGCCATATTGGGGGAAGAAAAAGTAATGTGGCAATGAAGCCACAATAAAAGAAAGGCTCCAAGGAGATGGTGACTGTTGATTTTGCATATTGGGCTGTCATGCACAAGCTTTTCTGAAATTGGGGTTGTCTCTGAAGGATAAGGTTTCACTAGTGGAGATTCTCCAAAGCCAAAGCAGACCCCGGAACTGGAAATAGTGAGTGTGGTCCCTGGTGAGCACACTGCCAACTTCTGGAATGCAAGGCGCATGAAAGGATGTTGAAAATTCATCCATGTCTACCTCCCAGTGGGAAGCACAGATCAAGGTCAGGGATGAAGGGAACAGGAAGTTCCAGGCCACTTCTCTGGGGCTGGTAGACCAGAGGTAGCACTGTTAGAGACATAGCAGGAAAAGAAGTGACCAAAAGTAAATACAGGAACCTTTTATATATACCATTCCTGCTCACAATAATAAGGACATTTATGTGAAATGTCAACACAGATAAGTTGAAAGGCCTGGTTGTCTCTGGTGATTAATAATGATTGCCAAATGGACAGTATCTCCACTTACTAGGAGTCGAGCCTCTGGGCATCCCTGCTGGGTAGTTAAGATGGCACACCTAAATGGTGGACTGAGACCCTGGACTGAATAAAAAGGAGAATGTGTAATGAGCCCCTGTATGCCTGTGTCTCTGCTTTTTGGTGGTTGATTCAATGGGAGCAGCTATACCATGTGCCTAATATCATGCCCTCCCCACTAAGGTTGTTTGTATTCTTGAACCATGAACCAAAGGACACCTGTCTTCCTTATGTTTTCTTTGCTAGGCACTCTACT
Organism: Meriones unguiculatus; assembly: GCF_030254825.1. Taxonomy (NCBI): domain Eukaryota; kingdom Metazoa; phylum Chordata; class Mammalia; order Rodentia; family Muridae; genus Meriones; species Meriones unguiculatus. The sequence continues at coordinate 45,115,561 of NC_083359.1, forward strand.
GCATGAACAAAGACAAGTAACTAATATCGTGTCCCAGAGAGAGCAAAGGAAGGATTTAAACCAACACAGAGAGCCAGCTAATTGGAGAGAACATAAGAATGGCCTAGGACCAAATCCTAATTCTGCAGTCACATACTGCACGTAAGCCAACTAACTTCCTGATAGTGTATTGATGGACTAGTATATCTATTTGTTTTGTATATATGAGTGTTTTGTCTGAATATATGTGAGTGCACTCCATGCGTGCATGCCCGTAGAGTTGCTGGTAGGTGTGAGCTCCAGGGTGGGTTACAGGAACTGAACTCAGGTTCTCGGCAGGAACACAAGGGCTCTTAACTATGGAGCAGTCTGTTCAGCCCCCACCTTCCTAGTTGGCTTTTCCTTTGTTTGTTTGTTTGTTTTGTGCTTGGGTGTTGCAAATGTACTGACGACATAAGCAATTGTGGGCTCACCACCATGGCTGGTATATAATACTCACTCAACAAAATTAAACTACAGGTGCTATCATTCACAATGGATCTTGAGTTTTCTGCAGTTCTTTACTAAGGAGATATTTTAATAGCAAATTTTGCTTCCTCCCAAACAGATATGCTATGTATCACTTAAATTTGATGTGTGCAAGCTGGAAGATGGCTCTGTGGTTAACCGTGTTTAGTACTCCTGAAAGGACCAGAGTTCAATTCCCACATCAGAGAGCTCATAGCTACCGATATCTCTAGCCCTAGGAAGATCCATTGCTTCTGATCTCCATGAGCACCTGAGCTTCTACCATCCTTTCCTAAGCACACAATTTAATGTTTATAACCATGCTAAATGAACTATTTATAAGATAGATATTTCAGGTGCCAGTGAGATGGTTTGGCAGGTGGAGGTAACTGTGGGCCAGCCTGACAAACTGATCCATGAAGCCACAGGATGGAAAGAGAAAACTGAATCCCACAGTCCATTCTCTTACTTCCATACGCACACTGTTAAATAAATACATGTGATGATTTAAAAATCCAAAGACATGAATTTTAAATTGCGTACAGAATATTGAGCATTACCAGTAATTTTCTTCATGGTCTACAGTGACCTCCATTCAATCATGAGCAACAGACTCCTCTAAAATATTGTATACACACACCACACAGACATCCAGAGAGAGAGAGAGAGAGAGAGAGAGAGAGAGAGAGAGAGAGAGAGAGAAACAACTTAACCATATTGTATGATAAAGAATTACAGACCACACACAAGCACAGGAAATTATCTGAGGAATTCTGTCCCTGGGTGAAGAATCTGACAGTATTTAATTTTATTAAGCAGAAGTTGCCCAATTACTTCTGGCCTTGTGACCCTTGCTTTTCATAAGCAGATTTATTAACTGTGACTTTTAAAATTATGAACAATGGAAACACAACGTTAACATACTCAGGCAACTAAAATGACATATTGCACTCAGTAATTGCTTTGACTCAGGAAGAATGAATCTCAAAAATATTTGGATCCAGTGACCAAATGATGTCACTTGTCAATCTGTCTACTGTGTTTTCAGTTTACACTATTAAATTCCAGGAAGGCCCTCTCTGTGTGTTTGAAACATAAACGGCTCCAATTTCAAACTTCGGATTGCAGTGGAACTCCTTAGCGGGGGGGGGGGGGGGGGGGGGGGGGGATGAACGCTGGCTTTAGGGCTGCCTTGCTCACTCCTCAGTAGTCCAGGCGGGACATCATCACAAGGACTGAAGGCGGTGGGTGGTTCCCGTGGCTCTGATCTCCACCTCTGGAAATGAGGTGGGATTGCTAGGCTCTGTGTGTTCACAATAGGAAGGCTGAGAACTGGGGGTGGGGCTTGGTGACAAGACACTTGCTTAGTGTGCACGAAGTCCTGGTTCTGAGCTCCAGAACTGAAACAAAATACAAAGCCTTGATGTGCAGTCAGGAGTGCACAGTTAAAACCAAGTGTGCTTGGAGCTATTACCAGTGGGAAGTAAATCTCCCCAATCTCTTATAAATTTTATAACCCGCAGGAATGAAAGGGTTAAGCCTCCAATAGCCCCAGAGCCAGTGAGGCCATCTGAGATGTCTGTCTTGCCAAATGCAGCTCTATGCTGAATTTGCAAAAAGGTCTAATTTCTCCTCTGGAGCTCTGAACAAGGCTATTAAGAGGCCCTTTCAACTTCTCCCTCTGGGAAGCTTTGCAAACAGCTGCACTGAACAGAAAAGCAGAAGAGCACTAAAGCCTTAGGAACCCAGGCTCAGTGGCCTCCAGCAGCCCCAGGCTTTATTCAGGCAGCCTTCACGTAGAAGCAGCAGTGGGCAGGATGGTCGGAGACCTAGAGATTCTTAGCAACACTCAGCTCTGATTGGATGTCTGCCAGGAAGTGCTCTGAGCAGCCTGATTCTGGGATGGAGACTAAGGCAGATATCCAGGAAAAACATTGTGATTTTGTGTTGAGTACAGATGAGCTACTCAGAAAATACGTTTTAGTGGTGGGGAGAGGAAGGCTGTTTCCTCAAGTTGGAGGTACACACACCCTAAGACCTCTTGCTGGGTTTCATATTGCAAGCGCTGTACTCTGCGATATTCCCACACAGGCTTTCTCTGTAATAAGGAGTTCATCGCAGGACTATTGCCAGGAAAGAAATGAGCAGAGGGCAGTGTGGCATGAGGAGATGTAACTGAGCTTCGGGGTCTGTATCGCACTGGTTTCCTGAATCTCCTGCAGCTATCTTGGTGTGTCAAAGGATTCTGAGCTCACATCTTCATTCTTCAAAAATAGTCCACAATGGTGACACAAATATAATCCCAACACACTTGGGAGGTGGAGGCAGGAGAATCTGAAGTTAAAGGTCAGACTTGGTTATATAAGTGAGGTTGAGAGCAGCCTAGGTTATGTGACACTGTCTCAGAACGCAACCAAACAACACAAACAGTGCTGTTGAAATCACTGTGGATGGGTTTTTGAGTAGAGTTTTACACAGAATCCTAAGAAACAGGCAGGGGTAGGAGAAAAGCTGTGTTCCATGGCCTGTTATAATCTTAAATTGAGAGTTTCTGGGAAGAAAAACAAAATGGTCAGTGTCTGTGCATCCCAGCTGGATTTAAAGATCTCCCTTGAAAGTATTATCTGTAGTTTCCTGGAGGATTGAATAAGAATGTAGAGCATTGTCTATATTTTGGAAAATTTGGGCCTTCTGTTTTTGTTTTGTTTTGTACAAACAAATTGAAAAACACATCTTCCAGGTAATTGATGATAAATATTAAGCTCATGGTTATAACATGTGAATGGCCCTTATGCGTTTACACACATTTAAAAGGCATGTGATAGAGAACAAAATTAAATCTATATCTGAAAAAAAAAAAAAAACTAAAAACATTCAACCAACAAACACAAAGAGAAATAACGTAATCCCAGCATGTAATGAGGCAGAAGGAGGCGGATCTCTGTGAGCTCAAGGCCAGCCTGGTCTACAAAGCATGTCCAGGACAGCCAAAGCTACACAAAATAAGCCAGTCCTGAAAGAGAGAGAGAGAGAGAGAGAGAGAGAGAGAGAGAGAGAGAGAGAGAGAAATAAAAACACATACGCAGCACTTTTCTTTGCTTTAGTATCCAAGGAGGGGATGGGGAAGTGATACCTCCAAGCCTTTCAGGGTAGAAAGAATTCTAATGCTTTAAACATTTGCATATTTTCTTTGATGCTTAAGGTTATCTCGTTATTCTAACCAGACACTGACAATATCAGGCCCAAATCCAGGCCTGGAGGTGCTCTTATAAATTCCCAGCGGTTGGAAAGCTGAGGCAGGAAGGGCATTCTCAGCTACAAATCAAGTTTGAGGCTAGCCTGAGCTACATGAGACTAAGTTTCAAACATAAAAATAAAGCAAACAAAAAAGAAAGTCGTATCCATGCACATCAGCCTTCTAAACCATTTAGGATTATGGCTACTGCTTTCAGATGGCAGGAGTTAAATATGTGCCGAGGATTCACTTATTTTATGTGCTGAGGGTCGGACAGCTAGAAGAGGCTTCTTTTATGACATTAGACAGCCTGGGTGTGATGGTCCATCTTCATTGGCAACTCGGATAGGTTTCTAATCATCGTGGAAACACATCTTGTGTGTGTGTGAGCATTTCCAGAAAGGTTGAAATGAAGAGGGAAGGCCTGCCATGATCGTGACTGAAAAATGAGAAAGCAAGCTGAGCTTCAGCACCCCTCTCTCTGTGCTTCCTGACTGCAGGTGCACCATTTTGTATCTGTGTCTTCCTACCATAAGCTGATTATTCTGTCAAGCTGTAAACTAAAGAAAGTCTTTTCTTTTTAAGGTTGATCTTGTCGGGTGTTTTGTCACAGCAGTAAGAAGAGTAACAGATACAGAGTGCAAAAGTATGGAGGATAGGGCATGCATGGTGCCTTAGTTACTTTTCTAGTACTATGACAAAACACCAGGACCAAGGCAACTAAAATCAACTACTTAATGTGTGGCTTACAGTTTGGAGGTTAAATCCATGACTGTTACAGCAGGGGTGATGGCAACAGATACATAGGCATGATCCTAAAATGAGAGCTTACGTCTTCACTCACAAACAGGAAACAACGAGAGCTAGCTAGATATGTCATGGGATTTGAAACCTCAAAGCCCATCCTCGGTGAACACCTCCTCCACAAGGCCATACCTTGTAATCCTTCCCAAAGAGTTCCACCACCTGAATGCTAAGCATTCAAATATGTGAACCTCTGAGGACCATTTTCATCAAAACCACCACCCATAATATCTCCAGAGAAAAACAAATGAAGGTTTGAATGAAAGAGATATTGTCTGTGTGAAAGGGTAGCAAAGGAAGGCAGTGTGGAGATTTACATTAGAGTCTAAATAGCATTCCAACATAGTTCAAATTAAAAATCATGTGCTGGCGTTTTTTGCCAAGATGGCTCCAAAAGTGAAGAAGGAAGTGCCTGCCCCTTGCCAAGGCCAAAGCAAAGGCATTGAAAGCTAAGAAGGCAGTGCTGAAAGGCATCCACAGCCACGAAAAGAAGAAGATCCTCCCATTACCCACCCTCTGGTGGCTCAAGACAAACCCTTGAAAGTGCATGCCCAGGAAAAGCAAGCTTGACCATTACACCATCATCCAATGCCCCCTGACCACAGAGTCAGCCATGAAGAAAATAGAGGACAACACACTTGTGTTTGCTTTGGATGTCAATGCTAACAAGCACCAGATCAAAGAGGCTGCTGAAAAACTCTATGACACTGATGTGGCCAAAGCCAATACACTAATAAGACCTGATGAAGAGAAGAAGATGTGTGTTTGGCTGGCTCCTGATGATGATGCTCTGGATGTTGCCAACAAGATTGGGATCATCTAAACTGAGTACAGCTAGCTAATTCTAAACATACACTTTTGTCACCATAAACAAAACAAGAAAACTAAAAACCAAGCCAACCAACCAACCAACCAACCAAACAAACAAACAAACAAAAAAACATGTGCTGCATATCTAAGAGGTAACTGTCCCAATGCTGCAGGTTCAGTTTCCAGGACATACAAAGTCCTAGTCATAGCATGATGGTTGATAAATCTTCTAAATAAAGGTATGAAAGGTGTTGCCTAACATTGAATGTGCAATGAAGAGCAGAGGAAAAAGGTTGATGGAAAACAAATGAGAAACAGCAAGGAAGATCATTGCTAGGACCAAGAATTGCATACATAAAGATATCCTTGACATGGACAAGAATGATCAACATGGTATGCCCAAAAGGGAAACTAAATGGAGGGTGAGAAATGGGAAGTGACTCTGAAAAGCTGACAAACAGAAAAAGAAGAACTGGACTGCTTAATTTACTGGAAATTGAATTTAAAAATTTTTAAAATTATAATGAAGTACTTACTGTGCTAACCCTGAATATCATTTTTAAGTGTTATATGGTTTTTAGTGCATTTTCAACACTCTACATTTCTCATTCTTTATAATTAAAATATTGCATTTATCTATTTATTTTTGTGTGTGTTTGTGTGTGGCCATGAGGACAACTTATGGGAGTGAGTTTTCTCCTTCCACCATGTGGATTCAGACCATTTAACTCAGGTCATCCTCGGGCATGGTAGCAAGTGAATTCATTTGCTGTATCATCTTGTCAGGACTATTCCTTACAGTTTTGAGTACAAAGTACTTTTTGATCTTTGGAGGCTGCCCCATATTCATGGCTATAAATATATGCAAAAATTGAAATTTAATATTTAATGTAGGAACGTCTGTGATCTGGATCAGCGCTGGCTCATAGAACTTGTGAGATAATGGAGATCCCATGTGCAGTGTTATCTATGAAGATAACCAACTCCTCACGTGTACTGAGTACTTGAAATGTGGCTGCAGCAACAGAAGAACTCTATGAATGTTGTTTAATTTACATATGATCTTTGATAGCTGGATGATACTAGTGGTCACCATATTGAACAGCACAGGTCTGGTCGAGATGAATAAATGAAGGTTGAGAGATAGACAGACCACCACTCTAAAAAATAAACTAGTAAGGCAGTTTTCTGGGAGGGACTAAGCGCTCTCTCTCGCTCTCTCTCTCTCTCTCTCTCTCTCTCTCTCTCTCTCTCTCTCTGTGTGTGTGTGTTTGTTGTCAACTCTTCTCTGGAAATTAGGAGATCAGGGTGCTGCAGAGGGAGAGAGGTGGAATGGAGAAATTCTCTCTTCCTGAAATTACCTTCAGTTAGATGGAAAGAGACAAGTTGAACAAAGAAAGGTTTTGATAGCCATAGAAATGAAGCAGCAGCTTTTAAGACAGAACTTCCACCCCAACCTTAGGGCTTTCACGCTGACCTTTGACTGACCTTTGATGGAAACATCCTGTGAGAGGATTTACACAGGCCAGGCTATGTCAGGAATGAAAATGTGTGCTGAGACAAGCATATCTGGCTTTTGACTTAGCAGCAGCTCTTTCCCATTTTTTTCTCGAAGTAGCATCAAGCCTTCTCTTCAGGGACCTGCCATTTCCACATCCCACACAGTGCTAAAAGGGCTTTAAATCTCAAAACCTGGGCTTGGGCTGTTCAACACTATTGGTAAAACTACCTTAACAACCTAAACCTAATGATTAGATAGGGATGTACCTAATGAACCAATTAGAATGTTCCCTAAAACCAATTATGGATACTAGCCTTTTCTAAAATGCTGAAGGCTAGAAATAGAGCTTTAAATTTTATGTTGTTTCCTGAAGAGAGGAAACAATACAAAGACATTGTCACTCAAGACCTACTTTGGTCTGAATCTACCCTGTGTGGTAAACTAATCTCTCTCTTCCCCCCACCCCTGTGTGTGTGTGTGTGTGTGTGTGTGTGTGTGTGTGTGTGTGTGTAGGTCAAAGATCATCATCAGGCATCTTCCTCAGTCACTCTTCACTTTATTGTTTTGAGACAGCCTCTCTACTGAACATGAAGGTCACAGATTTGACCAGATTTGCTGGCCAGTGACTCTGGACTCCTTCCGTCTCTGCCGAACCCTCAACACTGAGATTGCAGGTGCATGTTGACCCTCCTAGCATCTTTCTTTTGTGGGTGATGTACATCTGAACTCATGTCCTCATGCTTTCATGGTAAGTATATTCCCAACTGTGCTATCCTGCGCCTAGCCTTTTGGTTTCTTCTTTTCAAAGAACTTGGCTGGAGCTGGTTCCAACTAAGAAATAAATATGTTGGTTTGTAAAAGACACGAGTCTCAAGTTTTGATAGATGTTTCTTCATTAATTAAATATAAATATTTGTCTCTGACAGACAGATGAAATAATGGTTTTTACTTAGTGGTGAATAAATTCTTAGAAGAATCACTTTCAATCTATCACTAATTTAGTGATATGGGATTTAAAGAAAAACATATTGGTCCCTATGGACTGCCCCAATATTTTGACAACTGTCATATAAATGACCTTAAAGTAAAGCCATCTTGGAGTGTGCCATCTACTTTGGCATTGCTAACACTCAAAGACAGACTCTCCAGTAATTGTGACCTCAGCAGGATCATCATTCTTAGCCCACTGACACATGGAGAATTAAATTTTGAAATAGGAGTCAGGGTCAGAATTTGCCCTTCTGACAGAACCATTAACAGTCATATTGGCCTTTACCCCACTCTCTCATAGACTTGTATTGAAAAGTCCTTGAAATTCTGAAATAGGAGGATCCACATGATTGACACCAACGTTAGGAAGAGACACAACATATCTTTTAGATTGACGATCTATAAACTTTTTGTGCATTGTCAAGTATGCCATGAATTCTTAAAAGGTAAGCAAACAACTCTATGTGAACATGAATTCTACACAAAGGATCCATATATTTAGACAATGAATAGTAGTCTATTAAAGTTGACCATTGAGAGATCCAGGTCACCTGTGTCATGAGAATATGTTATCATGGAAATAGGAAGAAAACAATTGAGTAATGAAAGGGCCACAGAACATACAATGATGAAGATACTAGAGAAAGCTTGAGAATGACCATGGGGTTTATGAATTGAGTGGTGGGGTATGTTGGTGATATCCAGCATTAAAAAATGGGACAGAGGAGGAGAAAAATAGAGGCAGAGAGGAAAGAAAAGGAGGAAGAGGAAGAAAATCACAAGAAGACAAGTGGGAGGGGGAGAAAAGAAAAGATAGTAGAAGAGAAAAAGGCAGGAGGAGAATTGGGGGATGAGGAATGCCATGCAATAAGAAAAGTAAGCCATCTTATAAGAGATTAAAAGAACAACATAGTGATTAAAAATGTGATTTTGAGTTGAATCTATGGAAAGAAGGAAGACAGTTCTCTTTTTTCTAGAGATTATATAATGGAATGTGTTTTGATACAGTCATAATTAGCCACTGATAATGGTCTTAGAGATGATGTTCTGAGATAATACAAGTGAGCACAAGTCTGGATTCCTCTGTTTTTTTCTAGCCATAAAGCTCTTGATTTCATCTGGGAGATTTCTAGGGGTCATGTGGCAACCTCTACTGCAAAGTTTGACGATTATACCTAGGGAAGAAAAATGCTTCTAGGATCTTGGTCCGTGATCCTGCTCAACAGATGACAGAGCACTGGAAAACATGCATGACAAAGGATTGTTCATCCCCCGAGTGCCAATAATGCTCACTCTGAGAAACCTGGTCCCACAGGGACATTTCTTAAGCACTTTACATACGAGTGTCTTCAATATTAAAGCAGAAATGGTTCAATCATTCCATGATTATTTGAGGGTTTGATAAGTTAACTCATCCAAAGTACATGGTGTTGGTAAATCCTTGGGATCTCTACCATCATGACTTGTTTTTACCATTGTGTGTGGTCGACTAATACCCTGAAATTGAATACCATGGTAATTTGAAAACACATGGCTTTAGGAGATCTATGCCAGGACCTTTGATTTTTTTTTTTTAGTCCTCTTTTTTAGGCAGCACCAGATAGAAAATGGAAGAAAGAAGCTCACTTTAGAGAGGTTTGAATTTTGCGTCAACTCTTGAATCCTCTGAATATTTTGCCTTAAGATATAGAACTATTCCCTGAAACAGGTTCTTACATTTTGGATGTGTTGTGAGTCATTCATTACTGAGGTTAAGACTAAAATGTCTCTGGCAGAAATGATTTTCAGGTAGTCAAACTAATTCCATCTCAGCTGCTGTTCAGGCTGGATTGTTTTTTTCTGGATGGAAGGACAAATTCAGAAATAGCTAATTTCTTTGGGATAAATGTGTATAGACAGATAAATAGATAATTAGAGAGATATACATAGGTAAATATATATTAAATAAATAGTGATAAGATAGATAGATGATAGATAAATAGACAGACAGACAAACCATAGATTGATGACAGATAATAGACAGGCAGATGGACAGATACTAGATATATGGTAGATATTTTTGGAAGCACCTCTAATTAAAGATAAGCAGATTTGCTAATGGAAATGTGTATATACATAAATAGAAAGGAAGCTAAGTCATTAGACAGATAAATAACAAAGACTAAAGACAAATGTACATAAATAGACAGATAGAAATATAGATAGGTAGATGTCTCAGCTACCTTTCTTTGGCCATGATAAAATACCGTGATCAAGCCAACTTATAAAAGAAAGCATTTAATTTGGCTTACAGTTTCAGAGGGTTAGAGTCTGTGATGATGGAGCAAAGAAAGAGCTGAGAGCTCACATCTTAATCCACAACCATCAGAAAGAAAGAAGGAACTGAAAATCATGAGTCTTCCAAAATTCCAAAGCAACTTCCAGTGACACACTTCTTCCAGCAAGGCCACATTTCCTAGTTCTTCCCAAACAGTTCCATCAACTGAGGACCAAGTATTCAAACATATGAGCTTATAGGAGCCATGCTCATTCAAACTACCACAGCATAGATACAGAATCAGAGACAGATGCAGATGCAGATACAGATGCAAATATTTGGTGGCTACCTCTAACCAAAGAGCAGCAGATTTAAAAAATAGAATATGCATAAATAGACAGGTAAATAGCTAAGACAGTATACAGATTTATAGACTATTATACATAGATACATAAGCAGATAAGTGAATGAGTAACATAGTTAGCTGGACAGAAAGACAGATTTTGCTGATTTGTGATATGAATATGGATGGATAGGCAGCTATATAGAGGATGAATGTTTAGGGAGAATATAGCAGATTTACTAATGGAAACTGTGTATCCATAAATAGACCAAAAGATAAATCTATAGTAGATAGAGAGATGAGAAAAAGATAGATAGATAGATAATTAGGTAAAGAGTTAGGTGAATGTATGGATGACTATACTAAGCAGGTAGACAGTATACGTTTGGGGATATCTCTAAGCACAGAACAGCAAATTTACCAGTGAAAATTATTTATTTGAATGGCTGCAAATGCTATAGCTGTCTATTTTCAATTTTCAAGATAAAAAATACTGAATGGGTCTTGAGAAATACAATTATTTTTTCACCAGACTGTCACAAATGGTGTGTGTGTGTGTGTGTGTGTGTGTGTGTGTGTGTGTGATAACAGAAAATCACCTTCTTAAGAGTTGGATGAGAGGCACAAATTTGAACAATTCCTTCTCTAGTCAAACCCACTTAGCCCCTTAATCCCTTACTCTGGCAGCTGCTGGCCCATGGTGTGTTCAGATGCACGGAGTAGCAATAAACAAACACAGCTCAGGGCTCATGGCATCACAGGGGAAAAACATCTCCTATTTTCTGTAAGTAGATTTCGATCAAAGAGCGACTGAACATTTAGTGAAAAGGGAAGTCAGGAAAAGGGATTCTGACTTGGTGGCCTTTAAGCTACAAAGGCAAACACTAGAGCACTGGAGGAGACTCAGACAGACCCTTTCAAGACAATCAGCTCTCGAAGGTTCATTCATCAAGCTCTTGGCAGAGTACTAGAGCATCTCCACCAAGGTTAAAAGCAAGTAAAAGCAAACAGGAAGAAACAAGTCACCAACTGAAGATCTGTGTGTTGACTTCAGAATTAAACACTTTCCCCCTCCTGCCTGTTTTCATGTGTCCGCACTGAAAGGCTTTGGGATCTGTCTGTTTTAAAGTAGCAGAAAGGAAATGGGAAAGTAAACTACTGAGCATGAGCACCTGCCTGCTGTCCACTGACCCTGACTCCTCCCAGCTTAATCAAACCCGATTACCATTTGGTAACAAGGTGATTCTGACTTGCTCCTTAGTTGAAAGGTTGGAACTCAGGTTGTGGTCAGACTGCTTAGAGCAGCACATCTTCCTGGCCACGGTGACTGCTCTGTTCTTGACACAGTATCTAATGGAGCCATTATTGTCATGGTAGCCAATACAGCTCCTTCATTAGTAAGTCAGTTCTAAGAGGCTTTAAATACATATATTTTCAATATATATTCAATTAGATATATAAATATATGTGTGTATATGTATGTATATGTATAGGCACATATATATATATATATATATATATATATATATACACATATACACACGTGTCTGGAATCTAAGTGTATACATATTCATGTGTGTGTCATGGAAACTACATATGCATGTGTGTAGAGGCCAGAGGTGAACACCAAGTGTCTTTCACAATTATTTTCCACCTTAATTTTTGAGTCAGAATCTCTCAGTGAACTGGGAATTTGACAGTTTAGCTAGGCAGGCTGGTCAGCAAGCTCCCAGAATCCTTCTGCCTTCACCCTTCTAGTGCTGGGATTACTGGTGCATGCCACCACAGCAAACACTTTTGTTACCTTGGTGCTGGGATTGAACTTGGGCCCTCACGCATTCAGAAAAGGCACTTTGCCTACTAAGCTATCTCTTTGGTTTCTTAACTCTGATATTTAGTGTAGCAGCTCCCCATGGCTGCTGAGACAAATGATAACAATCCTACTGATGCAAAACAGCACACATGTATTTGTAACTGTAGGTCAGAAGTTTGAAATACATGAACGGATGGATAGGTAAATGATAAACGGATACATAAATAAATACGTAAATTTATAGATTATTATAAGGCTGGGGATATAGCTTAGTGGTATGGTGTTTGTCTAGATACATGATACTGAGCTAAAATCCACTGTGTTGATGGGGCTGTATTGCTTTTGGGAGCCTCTCAGACAGAACACAATTTCTTTATTTTTGTGTCCTCTTCAGTATGCTCATAATTGCCACCCTCTTTTCCATCTCCAAGATCAGCCTTATAGGGCATCTGTCTGCTTCTGTGTCAGTTTTTCTCGCTTTATTTATTTATTTATTTATTTATTTATTTATTTATTTATTATTTTTGGTTTCCCTCTTTCAATTGTAAAATTTCTTTGAGCCCAGCTAGATCAACCTGGATGACCTCCAAAGCAGTCCAGCTGGTCAACTGCCTTGCCTCTATCCATGCTCGCTGCCTTTGCGTGAAAAGCTGTCCCCATACTGAGGTTTCCGACTGTGCGCATTCAGAGTAGGTCATTCTGCTTAAGTTAATTAGGAATTTTCTCATGACATACCTCAGTAAGCAAAGATATGATTCAGGTGAGGTATGGAGTCATATAGAGGAGGTGTGAGATCTGCTGTAGGGGAATGTCATGCTTTTGACATTGTCATTTTTCTGTCTGTTTTACAGCATCTGTGTAAAATTTGTACAAAGTCAGTTTTAAAAATAATCCAGAATCATATAACAAAATGTGTCCCTACCTCTTAGAATAAGGAGTGGGAAAAGTCACGAGGCTGGCAATGATTGGAAAGGATGGAGAAAAGAAGCACTTTCAACAAGGAAGTGCTTCTTCTGTGGGCAGAACAAGGGTGGGAATTCCAGGGAGCTTGAGGGGTGTATCATTTTAAATACTCTATATGTAGTTCTCAATGTTCTAATTGAATTTTATGTCCAGAGTGTGTGTGCGTGCCCTACATGTGTGCTTAGTGCCCAGGGAGGCCTGAAGTGCCAGTGCAGATCCCAGTAGAAGAGCTACAGATGGTTGTGAGCCATCTCATGGGTGCTGGGACCTAAATCTGGGCTCCAGACATTTAAAAAAATGTATTACATTTCAATTTATTAAATTTGTGTGTGTGCATGTGCGTGTGCGCGTGCGTGTGTGTGTGTGATTATGGCATGCATATATAGGTCAGAGGACGACTTGTGGAGGTGATTTCTCTCTCCTTCTTCCTCTACCATATGTGTCCCAGGGGTCAAACTCAGATCAACAGGCTTGTCGGTGTCCTGATTTGCTTCTCAGTTACTGAGATAAAACACTGACCAAACCAGCTTGAGGAGGAAAATTATTTGGTTTAAAGTAACAGTCCATCATTGAGGGAAGCCAAGGCAAGGAACTCAAAGCAGAAACCCAGAGGCAGGAACTGAAGGAGATACCATGGAGGGAGATTACTCCCAGAATTGTCCAGGTTCATCACTCTTACATAGGCCAGGCTCATCTGACTAGAGATGGTACTGCCAGTACTAGATAAATTAGTATTTAAGGAAATGCCTCACAGACTTAGCCATAGGCCAATCTGCTGGAGGCAGTTCCTCAGTTTCTCAGCTCCATTTCCTTCTTCCCAGGTGTGTCAACTTAACAAGCAAGACCAGTCATCACAGACGGCAAGTACCTTTCCGTGTTGAGCCACCTTATGCCACCCTCAAGGCCGTCTGTAAGGAAAAGAATATACTGTAAAAGTAAAATACGTTACAATGAACCCTGAAGGAAAAGACAAAGCTTCCCCCAAACTACCTATTTTTACCAAAGCACAAAAAATGGCAAATCTCAGAGAAGTGATATATTTTTCTATTATTATCTCTTTAGCACACACCTATAGGATACTTTTTTTTTTCCTCACATCTTTTAGTTGCAAATTCTTTGATTGCTTCTTCCTATGACAACAATTTTTATAATGTTTCTTTTTCCACAGAGAGGAAAGGAAGATAATTGTTATGTTGATTGGAGTGTTTTTCTTTTGATATTTGTGCTGCAAAAAACCCCACACAGTTTGCTACAGGTCCTTGCTGTGTGTTGTAGTCCTGCAGGGTTTTGTCCCGAGCCTTTGAGACCTCCGGTGCTCTTCCTTTGCTGTGTTCTACGTAAAAGGAGAACATGTGACACCCAAAGTCACAGGACGGAGATGTTTCACATGTTCATGTTGGTCGATAAAGTTGTGTTTTCTCATTGCCCTTAAGTGAGTTACATTCAACTTTGAGCATCTAATGACTGGATGCAATTTATGTAGATAACAGTGACACTTCTACTTACATACATTTTAGTTTATTTTTATTGTCGTGGTAAGAAATGCCCTGTTTTTCTTTTCTGTCGCTCTGATAAACAGCATGGCCAGTATCAAGTTATAGAAGGAAAAGACTTTACTTCACCTTATATTTCTAGGCCACAGTTCATCATAAAAGTCAGGAAAAGGAACTCAAGCAGAAACCATAGAGCAACACTGCTTGATCCTGGCTCATGATCAGGTAGCTTTGTTATATAATTCAAGCTAATATGCTTAGGGATGGCACTGCCCTTAGTGAGCAGGACCTTCCCACATCAATCATCAATCAAGGCAATTCTTTGTAGACATGGCCACATACCATTCTGATCAACACAATTATTTATCTGAGGTTCCCACCACCCTGACATCCGAAGGTTTATTTTACTTTTGTGTATATGTATACGTGTGGTATGTGTGTATGTGCACAAGTGTACAAGTGCCTGTAGAAGCCAGAAGGGAAATCAAGTTCCCTAAAACTACAATTGTAAGTGGTGTGAGCTACTGAAGGTGGATGATGGCAATCAAATTTGAGTCATCTTCAAGAGCAGGAAGTACCCATAAATGCTGAGCTATCTCTCCAGTCCTCAGCATGGTATTTCTTTATCACTACTCACATATCTTCAGGTTTGGAGACAGGTGTATCCCTAATTTATGAATTAAGCTTGGCACAACTGTAATCCAGTTCAGCGAAAACTGCCATGATTGGCTCTGTGTGGTTATAGCCACTTTTGCCTGCATTGTTCCTAGCATCCTACAAAAGACAATACCATAGATTGATATGTGGAGCTTTACAAACAGAACACGCCATCACGCCATACTCTGATCTTTTTTTTTTTTCAATGCAGTTTATTCAGGAACCTTGAACAATCTTCTGACCCTGGGGAAAGCCAGCCCACAGCTTAAATAGCCTCTGGGTAGCCAACCCCAGTGTGCCACGTGGGCAATGCAGATAGGTCTACATACATGGAAGCAAGCCAGATCCTCAGCCTTAGCCAAATATGGAGTTGTTTGTGACAGAGAGCACTCACCATCGGGAAGGTGGAAGGCGGAAACCAGCTTCATCTTTAAGGCGCGGCATTATGCAGCTCTCTATAGTTCCCCCTTTTTGTTTTAGACACATCAGGCAAGAGTAGAGGACTGATCGCTGATATTAGAAATAAATTGGGACTTTGTACTGATGTTCATTTAGGTGTCATCCACCCAAAGAGCATCAGACCCGTCAGATACCTTTTTCTCAGAGGTGGGACCTGGGGCATCAACCCGCATGCAATCAGACATGCTCTTCTCTGGGTCGAAAGCGGCTGACCATGAGTGCAGTGCGTAACATTTTAGCTCCCATGCTTGGGGAGACTGTTCTGCTTCAATGGCTGTAAAGGCCTGAATGGTCGTGGCTGCATTACGCTGTTGTGAGACTCTAATCTTGCATATACACCACAGGAAAACCAAGGAGACCAACACCAGAAGGCCTGCTAACGCTCCCATGCCCGCCCATTCCTACAGATGATTCATAGATGCAGCAATCCATGATGGTAATCCTGTGGCTAGTCCTGCGTCCACTCTGGTAGAATTTACTGTGACAATGGCCACTCTCAGCTGCTCCATCATAGTATGGAATTTTCCAGTCCAATTACCTAAAATATAGCTAGACAATTGTTTAGACAGATTTGCAGCACGGGAAAAATTCTCATATTGTATGCTAGTGACACAAAGTCCAGCATACTTCCATTGACAGCCAAGTTGAGCGATTTGCCATAGGGTATCAATTTGCTCCTGCACGAGGTCAATCCTCTGATTGAACACCATCAAGCCTCCTTTTAGTTGAGTGATAATTCCTTTTTGTACATCTAAGGCATGAGCTACATTGGCTAAAAGATTATTCAGAGTCTGAGCAGTCTGCACAGTATGACTCATGGCTAATGCTGCGGTGGTAGCTCCAATAGCCGCCAATGAGATGGCAGTAACAATGGCGGCTGTAATTCCAAGATCCCTTTTCTGTCTGAAGAGAGTCATAGCGTGAGGGGCATCAACGGGCACAGGCACCCAGCGCATACTCTGCTCTTATCCTGAGATAAACCTGATGAAGTTACTTCTGATCCTTACATTAAGCCCCTTTCTGTCCCAAATCCTGGTGATGTGCTGATCTTACTCAGGACCATACTTCTGTCAGTAAATTCCCTTGGGGCCATTATTCATATGCTGAGCTCATTGGACTAGTGATGAAACTCCTGCTTATCATTACTGCCTGAATTGTGGTAAACATGCACAGAGATTAGCACACATATCCTTTGAAGAAATTCAAGCCCTGGCTCATAGCATTCCTGTAATTCTCCATGAAAGTGACTGAAAACTACTACACCATGCCATGATCAATCCATGTAAGATGTGTGTTTAACTAACACTCTTGGGTACATTCAGAAAATGCCTGAGCCATCCAAGTACTACTATCTTAGTTAGGGTTTCTGTAACTATGATAGAATACCATGACAAAGAGCAATTTGTGGGAGGAAACATTTTATTTGGCTTTGGCTTGTGCTTCCAGTTCATCACTGAAGGAAGTTAGAACAGAGATTAAAGGCAGGAACTGAGGTAGAAGTGATGGAGGAGTTTTTGCTTACTGGCTTGCTCTTCATGATTTGTATATCCTGTTTTATTTAGCACCCAGGACCACCAGCCCAGGGGGAACACCACCCACAATGAACAGAACCCTTCCACATAATTCATCCACAGACTGCTGACAAGCCAACATGGTAGAGACATTTTATCAATCAAGATTCCCTCTTCCAAAATTTCTTTAGCTTGTGTCAACTTGACATCAAACTAGCTAGCACAACTACCAAATGAGGAGTCTGAGGATGGGTTGAGAGACTATATTCTTAGAAAGTCATTCCTTAACCTATCCATAGCTAAACTTGGCAACATGTGATTCTCTGTATTAAGCACTACTCACAGCAAATGGAGCATCTGTGACCAAAACTGGGACAAGTACAAGTCTATTGGCATAAACAGGCATAAACATAAATATTTAGAAAGTAGTTTGACAGCACAACCATTTAGCAAAATAATAACAATAGGATCCTTTATGGCCTATCATCTTCTCAGGCACAAGCATTTGAACAGATTCTTAGTACCAGGTATGGAGACTCTTCCTGTGGAACAGACTCGATATCCAATTTTTAAAAAGCAGTTGTTCACCCCCATAACTGCTGAGCCATCATTACATCAGTTTGCACATCTTGCCAGTACACCAGTATTGTAGCATGCAGGGTCCAGAGCTGGTTAAGATTATTGATGTTTCTGGTTTTTTTGCTTTGTTTTGTTTTGTTTTGTTTTGTTTTGTTTTGTTTTGTTTTGTTTCACAGCAGACTGAATGCTTTCTGGTATTGTGTTAAGGTAGAAAGAGAGTTTCCTGGTCAATCTAAGGTTGATTTCTCTGTGAGTCGTATCTTCAGCAATAGGGTCTTATCATGTAAATATGGTGGGAATCCAAGAGCAATGGCAAAAGTTTGTGTTTATTTGTGTAGTTATGGGTCTCCTTGACCAATAACTCCTAAGGAGGTGTCCCATGCCTGGCACTGACTTCTAAAGAGGTATACTACATCTCCACTGAGATTTTGATTTAATACTTGTGTCTTCTGAGAGCAGTGTCATCTACCTTCGCAGGGTACTTCTTTTAAAAGCACCCTTAAAGTGTGTGTGTGTGTGTGTGTGTGTGTGTGTGTGTATTCCTTTAAAATTTTTTAATTTTAATGTGTTTGTATGCTTGCATGAGATTTATGTACCATGTGTATTCAATAACTTTCAGAGGTCAGAAGAGACAATTGGATCCTCTGGAGCTAGAATTACAGACAGATCTGTGATGTCATGTGGGTGATGGAATTCAAACCTAGGTCCTCTGTACAAGAAATAAGCATTCTCACTGTTGTTCTGTGTCTCCATCTTTATACATATTTATAATAGTTACATTCTGGTGGATTCCATAGGGCTTCTTCATGTATCCTTAGTTTTGCCTTATTCTCTTTCTTTTATTCCTTCTTCCCAGACTAAACATATAAAACAACAACAAAACTGAAGCTAAGGTGCAAATAGGAAAGAAAATATGCAGTGTTTGTCTTTCTCAGCCTAGGTGACCTCTCTCAGTAAAATATTTTCTAATTATATGTATTTACCTGCAAACTTCATAATTTTATTTTTAAAAATCTGAGAAACATTCCATTGTATATATGTACTGTGTTCTTTTGTTTTGAGATTTATTTATATTTTCTTTTTAATTTTAATTTTTATTAATTACAGTTTATTCACTTTGTATCCCCCTGTACCTCCCTCCCTCCTCCCCTCCCAATCCCACCTTCCTTCCCTCTTTCTCACCCATGCCCCTCCCCCAGTCTACTGATAGGGGAGGTCCTCCTCCCCTTCCCTCTGATCCTAGTCTATCAGGTCTCATCAGGAGTGGCTGCATTATCTTCCTCTGTGTCCTGGTAAGGCTGCTCCCCCCTCAGGGGGAGGTGATCAAAAAGCAGGCCAATCATTTCATGTCAGAGACAGTCTCTGCTCCAATGAACCCACTTGGATACTGAACTGCCATGGGCTACTTCTATGCAGGGGTTCTAGATGATCTCCATGAATGGTTCTTGGTTGGAGTATCAGTCTCAGAAAAGACCCCTGTGTCCAGATTTTTTGGTTCTGTCATTATCCTTGTGGAGCTCCTGTCCTCGCCAGGTGTTACTATTTCCCACTTTTTTCATAAGATTCCCTGAACTGTACCCAAAGATTGGCCATAAGTCTCAGCATCTGCTTTGATACCCTGCAGGGTATAGTCTTTCAGAGGCCCTCTGTGGTAGGCTACTGTCCTGTTCCCTGTGTTCTCCTTCTTCTGATGTCCATCCTCTTTGCCTTTTGGAATGGGGATTGAGCATTTTAGCCAGAGACCTCAACATAAAACCAGACACACTAAACCGCTTAAAAGAAAAAGTGGAGAAGAGCCTTGTACTCATTGGCACAGGAAACAACTTCCTGAACAGAACACCAACAGCACAGGCTCTAAGAGCAACAATCAATAAATGGGACCTCATGAAACTGAAAATCTTCTGTAAAGCAAAGGACACTGTCGTTAGAACAAAACCACTGCCTATAGATTGGGAAAGGATCTTTACCAACCCTATATCTGACAGAGGGCTAATATCCAGTATATATAAAGAACTCAAGAAATTAATCAGCAACAAATCAAGTAATCCAATTAAAAATGGGGTACAGAGCTAAACAAAGAATTCTCAATAGAGGAATATGGAATGGCAGAGAAACACTTAAAGAAATGTTCAATGTCCTTAGTCATTAGGGAAATGCAAATCAAAACAACCCTGAGATTTCACCTCACACCCATCCGAATGGCTAAGATTAATAACTCAAGTGACAACACATGCTGGAGAGGATGTGGAGAAAGGGGAACCCTCCTCCACTGCTAGTGGGAATGTAAACTTGTACAACCACTCTGGAAATCAATCTGGCGCTTTCTCAGACAATTAGGAATAGTGTTTCCTCAAGATCCAGCGATACCACACCTAAGCATATATCCAAAAGAGGCTCAAGTACACAACAAGGACATGTATTGTTTATTAAAAGAAACCTCCAGACAGATTTTGACCATGGCTGTACTAGTTTACAGTCCCACCAAAAATATTTAACTGTTCCTCTTTCCCCACAATTTCAGCATTTCTTGTCCTTTGCATTACTGGTGACAGCTGTTAAGACTGGAGGGAAAGTGATAGCTGAGTGTTGAATGCTTTTCGAAGTGTTTAATATCCATATCTACCCTACGTTTAAAAGGCTCATATTATAAAGATAGTGTGCATGTGTCTGTGCACTTTTATGTGTCTACAAAAGCATGTATGTGTCCATGTACATGTAGAAGTCTGAGGTTACTCTGGATATTCTTCAAATTCCCTCAACCTTTCTTGAAACAGTATGTGTCACTGGCCTTGGACTCACTAAATGGGCTAGGCTTACTAGCCAGTGAGCCCCAGGGACCCATTTGTCTCTGCCTACCCAGTACTGGGATTACAGGTGGAAGCCACCATACCTGATAATATTTTATGTGTGTCCTGAGGATTGAATTCAAGTTCTAATGCTTGCAAGACAAGCACTTTCCTGGCTGAGCCATATGTTCTGCCTGCCAATTATAACTTTGAGAAAGAATACTGTACCAGGATCCTGGTGAATGTTACCCCTGTCAGTTAGCCACAGCAGATACAGCCCCAAATAAAACATGCTGGGTGAATATTGAGAACCACACCAGGAGGTATAGCATGTATTTTCTTTTAAGACTTCTCCTTATTTACAAAACATCCACAGAACATCTACCAGGTTTTCAGCACTCTGTAAAACAGCTGGAAGACAACAATGAACAAAACTGGAAAAAAAAACTTTGACATTAACCAGAAAGGTGAGTATTGCATCCCGTTTGGGGCTCTCTTCTGTATTATCTCAGTCTTCCCCTGACTCTGGGCTATTTCACAGTTCTGTAAATTGCAGAAAACTGATAGCAATGCAAATGATTATTATTCATAAAAATGTAAATTATGTCCCATGGAATATGATGGGTTCTTGTCCTGTGGATATTGACCAGTTTGGCCATTTTTACTTCTATTTATGATTTATTTTGAATATTTCTCATACCTATCTATTTTGCCTGCCATTCGGATTCTCCTTTGATGTATCTGTAACATCCTACAGGTCACAGCCTACATTAATTAAAGAGCTACATAAAATTTTTGACATGGTTTCATGTTGTATTCATAGTAAAAGTCAGGGTTTTACTATTTAAAGCATTTTTTTTAGCTTCACATCGTAAGCTACATTGATGTAATACCCAAATAAGCATATTGACCATGGATTAATTTCCTACAATACATTGACAAGCTCTTGAGAAGTCCTGAAAGTCTATGATATGGAGAGCTGATGTTTTTGTTTGATCAGGGCAGACACCATGAGGGTGATGTGAAGTTGGACAAATAGTGCTTATTGGGTGTATGTAATGCGTGTAGGCTGAGGATGGAATTGAGAAACACGCTTGCTTGTCATGGAACAAGAGCTCAATATTATTTCTCCTGGAGGACATTCAGGGTCCCAGGCTTTGGACAACACTTCAGAGAAGCTGTGGGATTTTCCCAGCTGCCCTTGCCTGTGCTGCATGATAAGAGAGTCTGCCAGGGAGTTACCTTCAAACAGGATGAGTCCAAGGGCTTGAGAAGACAGAGCTGAGAACCTGGGGCCTTCTTGTCCCTCACCTTCCATTCTTGGGGCAAGTATTCAAATCGCCTACTATGATGATCAGTCAAATGGTAACCTTTGAAGTACGTGCACTCCAAGCCCTGTAGCAGTGCATTTTAGTGCATTCTTAAGACAGAAGAAACTTGGTTTTCCTCTATCACCACTGTAGGTCATTAAACGTATTTTCATCAAATCCCATCATTATTTTAAAAGGGTCATCTTGCGCCACTGTAATTGCTCAGCAGGTAAAGACAACACTCGCCCTGAGCCTGACAACCTTAATTTGATGATAGAAGGAAGAATTCAAATTCCACAAGTTGTCTTCTGGCCTCTACACACACACACACACACACACACACACACACACACACACACACACACACCAGTAAATAAATGAAGAAAATGTTTTAAAAGTGGTGGCTCCCCCCAAAAAATTTTTTTTCCAATCCTGGCTAAAAACGGTTTCTGTGTTAACCTGGAATAGCCCATTCTCTTTGGTGTTTAGTGTCCTATTCTTTCACTGACCTTTCCAGGTCATGCCATCACACCCCTCCCTTCCTAAAGTTCCACTGTTTTACCGTGCAGCCTTATGGGGCTGATTACTTTCTATCAATGTCTACTCTTACCCTATTCTAAAGAGACTATTAGCTGCGATCAAGGGAAGAGGCTACAACAGTAATTAAAAATTTCTAAAGATATCTCTCTATCTTGTAATTAAAGATACTTCTTTATGTTTGTTTATAATTCAAAGGATCCATGTATTCCTGTCTCTTTGATAACATGAAGACTGAAATGGTTGAAGTGGAGAGCAAACATCTCTTTCTGAGCTTAAATAGAACAAAAAGGTAAAATAAATAAAATACTAAAAAGAGAGGTGTCCATGGTCTTTTCCCCTTAAGTCCTGATTTTTCCAGTTCTCAAGCTTTTTAAATCAGGCCATTACTGAGACTGAATCATATCACCAGATTTCCTGGCTTTCCATTTTGTATACATGGATTGGACTTCTTGGCTACTGTAACTGATGAGACAATTTTTTACCAGGTATCTACACACACACACACACACACACACAGCTTAACTGTGTGGGACAAGAGTATAAGAGTTGGTTTTTTCTTGTTTCTTTCTTTTTAGAATATATATATATTCTATATACATATTCTATATATATATACATATTCTATATATATATACATATTCTATATACATATATATATATATTCTACTGATTGCTTCTATAGAGAACCCTGATGAATACAGATATGATATACTTTCTATGTAAAGTATTAGTCCAGAAGACTCTAATGATCTCTTAGAGAGTCTGAGAATCTACACACAGGAAAATCACTTTGGAATAGAACCCATGGCCCTAATTCTCAAATATATAAAGGTAGAAAACAGTAAGATATTTCAGACATATATTCCTTTTGGGGGGGGGGATGCTGGTTTTCTTTTTTAGGTAGAGAACGTCCTAAGAGCATGTCTGTCCCATTCCTTACTTTACTGTTGCCCCATACCATCTGTACTGTGTTTTAGCTGCTGGCGAACATTTCTAGGTTGTATTAAAAAACATGAAAAAATAGAGGTTGAATTGAGATTATTTGGCAATGATGATTCAACAATAAGATTTACTTTGCTTTTTTTTTTCTAGTACAGGGTATTGAAATCGGGATCTTGTACTTGTTAGACAAGCATCCAACTGCTGAACTACATCTGGAGGAGCCCTTATTTTGCATCTGTTGAATGCAGCACACCGTGTTAGGAGATGAGGGAACTGTGCTGCACAAGATAGGCAAGTTCCTTCTCTCCTCCCCCACCTCTCTCTGTGGGTACATGTTAGGAAAAATGTGTGTATGCAACAGAAAATATATATTTCAAATATTAGGCACAATGGAAAAAAACACAGAAGGCATTTAAAAAGTAATACCTCTAGTATTCAAACTATTTTTTTTTAATTTTTACTTTATTCAATTATCTAGCCGTTGTGTGGATGCACTCTGATTAGCAATTGCTTATGTAACCTGTTCTCTATTGCAGTGATGGACTTAAAGGTGACGTAGAATCCAGTTCTAGCAAGTGTGAAGCAGGGTAAAGTCCTTGCCAGAGCAAACTTTATTTCAAATGTTTCTTTTACCTTTACATAAACATACATGTATGCAGTCGTCTTTTCTTCTGATGGACTTTATTATGATCATTTGAAAATATTTGTAGCCTTTTTATGGCTGTAGAAATGAGGCAACAGTGGGACATGTCTGGGTTCCTGATGCCACCATGAAGCAGTTTAACTTGTCAGCTCTAGAATTATTAAGTGACATAGCTCCCCTTCATTTTGACACTGTTTAAGTTGGTTTATCTTTATATCAAAAGAAAAATAGATGACACTGGGTTGACTAGGGATGAGAGTGTTCCAGGCTGCCAAGAAAGTGCCATCTGAAGACATTAAGACACAAACTGACTAGACACTTGTGTGTAACTAAATCAGGCTAGGAACTCAAGGTAAATGTAAATGTCACAACTTGGTAATGAACTTGGTTTGTCAAAAATTTTGAAAGAAGGCCATCATGGGTAGAAAATATACAGAGTTGCATTCACAAGGAGGGAAACCTGTTTTGAATATAGGTAACACCATCCTATGGGCTAGAGTCAGAGGCTGAATAAACAGGAAAGAAAGTAAAAGGCAGCTGAGCACAAGCCCATATCTATCTGCCTCCTGGCTGATAGATGTGACCAGGTTTGTAGCTTGTTCTTGTTTGCCACAGTACCCTCATCTCCTAACACGGTGTGCTGCATTCAACAGATGCAAAATAAGGGCTCCTCCAGATGCAGTTCAGCAGGTGGATGCTTGCCTAACAAGCAAAAGGCCCCAATTTAAATACCTTGTACTAGGGGTGGGGGGGAAAGCAATTGTGACCAAATGTGACCAACTACTTTATGCTCCCCAGAGGATGCCTTCTCCATCATACTAGACTCTGTCTTTCCGGAGCTACTTTGTGCAGGTATTTTGTCAAAACAACTAGGACATAACTAATATAAGCACGTTAGGGTGAATGGTTGTTACAGGAACCAATTAAATGCCTGGCATTTGGAATTCCAGCCAAAGGGGAGAAGGAAACTCATTATAATACCAGAATTTGACACTACAGAAATCATTGAACTAATTCTTGTTCATTGTTTTGCTAGGCATTAGCTCTGAAAGTAGCTAGTTCAGAGGTGGGTTTTTTTCCCCTTCTTTTAAAATAGTCATGATAATAGTTTTGTCCGTACAAATTGAGTTTGTCTTCCAAGGTGTTTGCTGGAGCCTTACAAGAAGCTTAATCAGTTTCCCATGAATTAATGATGGCTATCAAATGGGGGTAGGGGTAAGGGGGATGAATTCCAAATAAATACTGTTGCATAATTAAAGTTCCAAGAATCCACTATGAATAAAATATATTTGTATTTACAATGCATAAATCTACTGACAACACTGTGTGGGACAACAGAGCTGGTTATTTTTTTCAATTTTTGTTTCTTCTTTTTTTTTAAATAAGAAGACGGAACAGTGTTAAATTAGTAATGGGTTGAATACATTTCTTAATTATGTTGTGGCCATTGTGCTCAGAAACACCATTTGCAATAAATTGAGTCCCATTTGTATGCATGCAATACAAGGAGAAAGTGCCTGTATTTTGAAAACCCTAATGCTCTCCAGGGAATGCAGGTTAATGCCATCTGCTACTTAGAATGAGGCCTTGGTCTCAGAGCTTGTAGTTGCATTTAGACTTATCATGTAGTCTTTTCAGCTAGACAATGATGACTGTAGATTTACTTATATCATGCCATAAGTAGAAACAGGTCCTTCAGGGCTCTGAAAAAAAAAAAAAAAAGAAGGTCAGGGGGAGTAGGGATAGGTATATTAAGGAACTGGGCAAAGTTCATATGTTCAACAGTTTTATTTATAAAGGGAAATACACAATAAAAATATTTTTTCCTAAAGAAAGACAAAAATTGTATGTTGTCTCATGTGTGTAAATTTTAGATTTGTATGTATCATATGTGTGGTATGTATGACATATATGTGATATGAAACCAGAAAGGTGACTATTTGAGGGGAGAAAGAGAACAAGAGAAGACAATGGAAAATAAATAAGAACAAAACATTGATAGACAGGTATGAAAGTGTCATGATGAAATCCAGTACTTTTTTATTCTAAATAAAAATAGTAATAAAAGAAAGAGGATGTAACTTTTTTTATGGAAAAGATTATAACAAAAGCTAAGGCAAGATCACAACAAGTCCTAATCTAAATCATAACCACTAGAATCCAGCTTTATTTGGAAGATGGCTGCCATGAAAGATGATCTTATGATATATGCAAAGTCAGATTAAGAAATTCAAAGGCAAATGTTCACCCAATGGCAGGAATCTAGATGAAGGAACGCATGAGGGATGGGATGTAGCAGAGACTGACTAGGCTCTGTTTCCATGCATGTAGCATTTGGTAGAGAAAATGAGCCTTGGGAACCCTGGAGCAAGCCTGGAGCAAGAGTAAGGTCAAGATGTGTCCAAACCCTGGAAATCTCATTTTGGGACTGGCAGGAGTAAGGATTGCTCCCTTCGTGTACTGGGGCTGAATGCTCTGGTACACATAGCCTTGCAACCCCCACCTCTGCCACCCTTGAGGTAGTAACATTGCCTGGTGACCTGGTTTCAGGACATGCCCAGCTAGCACCTGGAATTCCTCTCAATGCAGATGAAGAATTCCCAGCACCTCAGCTCCAGCCAATGCTGTTCAGAAAAAGAAAACGCTACCCACTTCCCCAAGGTGTGTATAGTCCTCATTCTCCTGAGTAAATGAGAGCTATTAACTGAAAAGCACCGTGGAGAAGGCTCCTCCTACCCCCACTGGCCAATGAATTGACATCCTGCTGACACACCTGCCCTGCTAAACTTCATTCCTTCAAGTCCAGCATTGGTGCACAACAGGGCCTGGGTGCCCCAAGGGAAGAAGCAGACCCTGGGCACCAGAGGACAGAGTTTGGAAAAATCCAGACCAGCAGGAGATCCAAGGAAAAAAGACAGCAAGGCAGTCAGAGACAGAGATGATGTGTCTGTTCACCCATAGAAACCAGGAGAAACCAGGAAACCATTTACATTAAAATTTCTAGAAGAGGTCCACTGTGGTCTGTGACTTTTACCTTTCATATTGGTGAGTAACATTTTCCTTGTTTGAAGAATTTCATGGCTACATGTCTGGCAACCTTTAAAAAGTGATACAATCAAAACTGGAATCAAACACAGAAAAGAACTGTGAGTCTCTGCATCTCTGTGTGTAACAGATGGGTACATAAGATAGGAACAATTTGCGGGCCCTGTTCTATAAAGAGAGAAACTGGGGCACAAAGAAACTAAGCAGCTTATTACAGTAAATTAGGTGAGTATTTTTAAGTTAGATTTTCCTATTCGGAATGTATATTTTTGTTCAGGCCTCTCAGCTGGAGGTCATAGGACAACTCTTAGGAGTTGGTTCTTTCCATCTACCATGTGAATTCCAGGGAGCAAAGCCAGATCAGCTCTACCTAACAAGTCATCTTGCAAACCCAGATCTGCATTGTGGCTTTGAGTCCATGCACAATGGCTAATTTTTATGCTAAGTGGACACAAAGTAGGGTTATATGGGAAGAATTATTTTCTTTTTATTTCTCTCTTATCCATTACATCATCCCAACTGCAGTTTCCATTCTCACTGCTCTTTCCAGTCCTCTTCCCCTACTTTCTCTCTCTCCCAGATCCACTTCTCCTTCATTTCCCCTCAAAAAAAGATCAGGCCTCCTAGGGATATCAACTGAACACAGAATAACAAGATACAATGAAACTAGGCACAAACCCTCATATCAAGGCTGGGGGAGGCAATCCAGTAGGGAGGGAAAGGGGTCCCAAGAGCAGGAAAAAGAGTCAGAGAAACCTCCCCAACTTCCACTCTTAGGAGTACAGTATTATCCAGCTACACAAGCATCTTATCTATATAGTGGACCTATCTCAGATCCATCCAGGGTCCATGATTGCCACTTCAGTCTCTGAGATCCCCTAGGAGCTCTACTTTGTTGCTTCCGGGAGCTGCAGGCTGTGTTCAACCCTTTTAGCTCATGCAATTGCCCCTCTTCTGAGGAGCTCCCCTGGCTCAGCCTAATGTTTGGCCATAGGTCTCTGCATCTGTTCCCAACAGTTGCCGAATGACAACACCTCTGTGATGACAATTTGGCTAGGCACTGATTTATGAGTATAGAAGAATATCATTAGTAATTATTTCATTGAGGGTTTTTTTTTTCCTGATCATATTTGGTTCTATCTTGGGTCTCTGGGATATCCAACCTCTGGTTTCTTGTCGTCCAGTCCAAATAGTGTCAGGTGTATGCTCCTTCTCCTGGAGTTGACCAGTAATTGAACGGCCACTCCCACAAGTTCTGTGCTGCCATTACTCTAGCACATCTTGCAGGCAGGGCAGATTGAATGTCAACGATTTTGTGCCTGGGTTGGAGTCCCAGTCCCACTGCTGGAAACCTTGCCTGGTGATAGATGATGGCTACTTTAGGCTCCATATCTCCCATTAGTAGGAGCATTTGCCAGAGTCACTCCGGAAGATTCCAGGGAGTTTCCACTGTACTAGCTTTCCACATCACCCTTCAAATAGCTCCAATTTCAGTTGTCTCTCCCAGTACTCTCTCCTTTCATCCCCACCCCAACCCCACCTGATCTCTCCTGTTTGCATTCCTACCTAATCCCAGTCCACTCCCAAAATCTATTCTATTTCCCCTTCCCAGGGAAATCCATACATTTCCCCACCCCCACCCCCTAAGCCCTCATATGGGAAGAATCCTAAAAGAGAAAATTCTCCCCACTCTAGGCAAGTCCATGGGGCATTTTCCCTAATTAATGATTAATTGAGAAGTTGCCAGACCTTTGTGAGTGATAACACCCATGGGCAGGTGGTCCCGAGATGTATAAGGTCAGGGATGAATAAGCCAAATCAAGCAAGCCAATGAGCAGCACTTCTCTACGGCTTTTGCTTCAGGTTCTGCCTTCAGATTTTTGCCTTGAGTTCCTGCTGTGATGTTCCCAGATGATAGACTCTAAGCTGTAATATGAAATAGATGCCTTTCTCTTCAAGTTGTTTTTGGTCATGGTGCTTAATCACAAAAGTAAAAATCCTAACCAGACACCATGTTTATAGGTTCTAGAGCTGGACTTTTGAGGATGAGAGCAATAGTCAAGTGTAGTTACTTAAATTCAAAGTAATCAAAGCATTTATTTACTAAAATAAGAAGTTCAGTCCTTAGGCCCTGTAGAAACATTACAGGAAATTAGCAGCCCCATGCAACAAATGGCAAGTGCACTGGTTGGCAAGCAGCATTCTTTCCTATGTGACTGAAAGCACTGTTTCCAAGGGTGTGGAGAAGTACCAAGGGCACTGCCCCGGGGTGTATTTGTAAAGTAGCTTGCACATAAACATACGGTAAGATCTGGTCATGTATGATATATGATCTGATCATACATTTATTTTGTGTGTCTGCATACAAAAATATGTGTATGAGTTTGTGGGGTATGGAATCACTTCATTCAGAAATTTATACTTAAGTGGTTAAGGATGTCCTATACATCAGTGAAGTTCTGTATCCTGCTTCTCCTTCAGTAGACCTTTGGATGGTTATTTTCATTTTCAAAAACAATCTCCATGTCTTGTCCTTGCACATCAATTTCTCTCTCCAGGCACTGCAGATGTTTTTTTTGTTAGTGCTGACTATCAAGAACACTATCAGCAATGACCAGATTTAGGGTCACTCTGACTTGGTGGTCGGTGGTAGTTTGAATGAGAAATGTCCTCCATGGGCTTGAGTATTTGAATGCTTGGTTCCCATTTTGTGCTGCTGTTTTGGAAAGATTTTGGAAAGAAATTGGAGCCTTGATGGGAGAAGTACATCAGTGGGAGTTAGCTTTGAAGTTTCCCACTGCCTGGTCTCTTTGTCTCTGATTTCAGTGTGTGGATAAAATGTGACCAGTCTGCTTCCTCCTCTTGTCACTAAGCCATCTCTGCCTGTTGACATGCCTTCTCCACCGCCATGGACTCTCTCTAGAATGGTAAGCCAAAACAAACGTTTCTTCCCTAATTTGCTCTTTATTGGTATATTTTACTATGGCAATGAAAAAGTAAGTAATGCATGATCTACCTGGGTAGACAATCATGGTTTTCAAAAGTTCCATGACTGCATGTGATCATAAACCACTGGGATTCACTGTTTCATAACTGGTTCTGTGAACCATTGACTATGAGAGTCATAATTAACTTCCTGACTAACAACTAACTTTTACTGGAATGACTGTGTAGCAGTTGATTTTGTTCAATAAAGGGCACCGTGTAATAATGGAGTCTCAGTGTAATAATGGACTCTATGTAATACTTGATTCTGATAATTAATTCCCGTGAGACTTGGTAATAATAGACTCTGTGTAATAATTGACTTCCCATGGAATAAATGTCTAGTCATGGTTTCCTGTGACAATTTATTACCAGTATAGGAATGTGCTCTATGTGATCACTGGTTCTTTGTGTGGTAATTAACTCCCTAGGTGATAGATGATTCCATGCAATAACTGGCTTCAATGTAATAATTGGATCTGTGTATATTAACTGACTATGAGTAGAAACTAACCCTGTGGCAAAGGTATCCTTGAGTAATGCCGTATTCCTCTTGTCATGGTCACCAACCCACAGATGTTTTGACTAGCAGAGATTAGAGTAATGATCAGGTTGCTTCCAGTTTTATGTGGTAGAAAACATGTTTAAATCAGTTTAAATTTTTGAGAAGAGAACTCACTAGATTACTCACCTTGGAGATCTGGAACCTAATTGGCCTTTAGTTCAACTAAATCCACAGCTCGCAAAAGATCTCAAGGCTTTGTGCACATCTTTCCAACTCTGGGATCTGATTCTATCCCCGAATAGGCCCACCTAGGCATGGAGGAAAATGACCTAACAACCCAGGTTTTCATGGCATTATAGAGAGTCTGACCCTAGGGAACTTACAAAAGCATGCTTTCAGCCAAGTTTGGGGGTGCAGATATGCAATCCCAGACACTGAGAAGGCTATGCAAGAGGATTGAAAGTTTAAGAAATAAATAATGAGTTCAAGTCTAGTCTGGAAAAGTTAGCAAGACTGTCTCAAAATTACAAGAATAAAATGGCCTGGGGCTTTAGCTCAGTAGGAGAGTGTTTGTCTGGCATGCATGAGGCACTGGAATCAATCCATCATACTGAAGAAAAACAAGAGGAAGAAAGAAAGAAAGAAAGAAAGAAAGAAAGAAAGAAAGAAAGAAAGAAAGAAAGAAAGAAAGAAAGAAAGAAAATAAAGAAAGCTTTCTGTGTCAGTTTTCCAACAATGCTTTGTCCAGCCTGGTTGATAGTAGAGACCGACTCCTTGATTGACAAGTACATCATTATCACAGGGGGTGAGGTGCATTCACAAATGACTGTGGAACAAAACAAACAACTAACAGCTGTTGTCCCCTGCTCACAACCTGAGAGCCACAGACACCAGAGAGTGAGCACCAGATATGTGACTTGTTCCAGCAAGCTTTTCTCTCTGTAGGGGAACCACAGACTGTCTTTAGAACAAGAATGTACACAAGTCTGTATAGAACTGGTTACTCTTCAGAGGAATGTGAGCACAGGTCAGAAGAATGTGAAGCACAAAAGTCACTAAGATTTTTTTATAAGTTTTTAAAATCAGTGTTTATTAGGCACAAAGTGTTTGGAAATATGCATTTCTTGTAAATATATCCAAGGGCTGGGGAATGTAGCTCAGTGGTAGAGTGATGAATAGCATATGTAAGCTAGGATTCATTCCCTTGATCAGAAAAGAAAAGAAAACAACACAACACAACAAAACAACACACAATTAGTATTTTCATAAAATGCCCAGAAAGCATGGAAGTGTGTTTTTCTTTTCTTTCTCCTTTTCTTTCTTTTCTTTTACTTCTTTTCCCTCTTTCTTCTCCATTTCCTCCTTTTTTTTTTTTCTTTTTCTTCTTTACATTTACTGTGAGGGACACAGAGTCTTACTGTACAGCTCAAGATTGCCTTGAATTAGCAACAATCCTCCTGCTTCAGCTTCTGTAGCTTTGGGATTCTAAGCATACATCACCATGGAATACATCACCATGGCATACACCACCATGCCGTTCTTAACTGTGGCATACATCAATCGCCATGCCAGGTGCAAATTTCAGTTTCTAAACATTCTGTCTTGGTTATTTTGAAACTGGGAAATGTTTAACTATCTACATCTAATATATATATATTATATATATATATATGGTTCTTCAATACAGGGTTTCTCTTTGTAGCCTTGAATATTGATTTGTAGACCATGCTGGCCTAGAACTCACAGAGATCTACCTGCCTCTCCCTTCCCGAGTTCTGGGAGTACAGTTGGGCACTACAGCACCAACCTATGATTCTTTTTTATTTAAGGCAAATTAATTAAGTAATAACATTTAAAGTTTCTGTTTTCCCTCCTAAAAAATTAGCAAATTTAAATATATCGGTGTTTGAAAACACCTCAGAAACAGGAAGAGTGATTTTCAAATGGCTTACTATTTCAAAGTAGCTATGAGAAAAGTGTATATATTTTGTTGTTTAGTTTTTCTTTTACTCTGTTTTCTTCTGTGAAAGGTTTGAAGTGGGTATAAAATTTAGCAGTATTGTCTAAGATATATTTGCCCCAATTGAAGCAGAAAGGACAGGAGGCCAAGTAAGAGAGGGTTTGACCCCTGTTATGTCCCTTTCTCTTTCATTTTTCAGATCTAATGCCAGCTTTTCCTCAGAAGGAATGCCTTCCTCTGCTACTGGTATGAGCTGATGTCCTAGTTTCATGTCGGTTATTGTAATAAAAGTTTTCTGACAAGAACCAGTAGTTTATTCTTTTACAATTCTGAGTTATGGTCCTTTATTGCAGGCAAGTCAAATCAGAACTTTAGGTATCACATCCACAGTCAAGAGCAGAAAGAGGTAAATGCACCCAATGCTGCATGCATGCTTTCATTCTCCTGCCCTATGTTGTTCAGAGGATCTTCCTGGTGAAAGATTCTACCCACAGTGGGCTGATTCTTGCTATCAATTAATAGTCAAGATAACCCCTCACAGACTGCCCACAGACCAACCCAATAAAGACAATTACTACTCAGTTGTGACTCTCTTCCCAAGTGATTCTGAGTTGTAGCAAAATGACATTTAAAACTAAACCCATAGCTCATTTGAAGAATGGAGAAAAATGAATGCTTAGTTTTGCATGAAGTTGATGCCATGATCATGATCAATGCCATGAAGCCATTGATACTCCGAAACAATGGTGTCAATCTATAATTATCCTTCATTTATGCATGAGTTTAGATTTCTGTCACTTTTGATATAAGTTAGCTGTGGTTTATTTCGTGTTCA
This sequence comes from Meriones unguiculatus, assembly GCF_030254825.1. Classification (NCBI taxonomy): domain Eukaryota; kingdom Metazoa; phylum Chordata; class Mammalia; order Rodentia; family Muridae; genus Meriones; species Meriones unguiculatus. The sequence goes on from NC_083359.1 coordinate 45,149,013, forward strand.
TATATATTTAGCTGTTTAGTCCAGGCAAGCAGGTTTATAATTGCTGTGAACAAGAGAGTAACACTGCAGACCTAGAGCTATCCATGACTGACCTTAAGCAGGCAGCTATGCAGTTCCTTCCACAAGTTACATTTCCATCAGTTTCTTCTATAGTCACTGAGCTATGCTCATAAGGCAGCATAACCAGGCAATGCCTCCAAAAGGCATCCTGAGTGTTTGACTATGTTTTGTTTTGTTTTGTGTTTAACTGAAGAAGAAAGTGGGATGTTATTCATGTGTCTGGCAGCTCCATTATGATGCATTTAGACATTTTTGATAAAATTACGAGGCATAAAAGGTTTGAAGCATTGAAGATTAATTTCCCCCCATAAATATATAGCTCACAGTCAAATTCTATATGACGAGTTTTGCCCAGAGCAAAAAATATCTTCAGTATAATTTCTTCGAGGGATGGAGGCAGGGATGGGGACAATGGCATTGAAAAAAACATTTGTGGATTGTAACTGTCAGGATAACATTCATAACCTGCCACTTTGAGCAGAAGCAACTGCTAGAATGTACGGTTTTGTTGTTCTAAAGTTAGAAAAAAAAAATAAAAGCTGGTTGAGAAGTAAAATTAAAGTAAAAGAAAATAAATAATCCACATCTCCTCTGTTCTGTTTAAATATTAAAGTGTCAGCTGCAATTTTGAGATGACACCAAGAAGCTCGCTGAGTTGAAAAATGCTTCATTTTTCTAGGGTTCTGGGTTGTCTGGATTACAGTTTCATTTAAAGATGATTTGGGGTAAGATACGGTTGTGTTGCATGGTCTCTCAAAGGTTATAAGTCAAGAATATTCCGTGTTTCATTTTTTTTCCCTTGGTATTTAGAAACAGGATTTCATGTAGCCTAGGCTGTCCTCAGACTCATTATACAGCTCAGGCTGACCTTGAGTTCCTGATCTTTCTACCTGAACCTCTCCCAAGTTCTTTGATTATACATGTACAACATAAGCAACTATGCTCTAAGAAATCCTATACAGTAGCACTTAGCTATCCTCTGGGAGACTCTCTGTGAAGCATCACTGATCAATTCTCTTTTTGTGGGCTTGCTAACCTTGTTTAGGAAGCCATGAAAGAAGGTAAATAATACCTGGGCTTGGCTTTATTTAGGAGAAACAACAACCATGGGAAAAATCCATTACCATAAACTATGCATAAAGGCATTCTCATCTTTAGGCATACCCTCACACACAGCATTCCCCTACTACTTTCTATTACTCCTGTTCCCATTTCTCTCCTCTGTTTCTCAGGCAGGTTCACTTCTGTTCTCATGTCATTATGACATAAATGATTTTCTATACCTATGAAGTCTAGGAACCACAAATAAGAGAAAACATAATAGTTATCTTTTTAAAACTAACTTAGTTAGTATTATTATTTCCAGTTATAATATCTTAATTTATAAATGACAGTTTCATTGATCTTTATTGCCTAAAAATTCCATCACATACAGAACACATATTTTTTTTTATTCAGTCTTCTTTTGTTGGACATTCAGGTTAGTCCTTTTAACTTAGCCATTAGGATGTATAAGTATCTCTGTGATATGTTGACTTTTAGGTAAGTAGTATAAAGTATATAGCTGGATCACACAACAGATGTACTGTTAGTTTTTTGAGGAATCTCTCTGTTGATTTCCACAGTGGCTTTGGCTTTTCTTAAACATGGTTTCAGGATAGGAGGATTCTAGAGAAGCTTAAAAAGGCAGGGAGCTTGGTCAAGGTAAACTATGTAAGTGCCATTTCCCATGTTCTGGTGTTCTGGCTGGATTTTTGTCAACTTGACACAAGCTAAGAGTTATCTGGAAAAGGATCCTCAATTAAAACATTCCTTCATCCAAGCTGGCCTGTAGGCAAGGTTATAGGGCATTTTCTTTAATGATTGACTATGGAAGGCCCAACCCACTTGAGATGTGCCACCTCAGGGCAGGTAGTCCTGGGGTGTATAAGAAAAAAGGCTGAGCAAGTAAGGAGGATCAAGCCACTTAACTGCACTTCTCCATGGACTCTGCTTCAGTTTCTACCTTCAGGTCCATGCCTTGAGGTTCTGCCTTAACTTACCTCAATGATGGAATGTTATGACCTGAGAGTTGTAAGCTGAAATAAATTATTTTCTCTCCAAGTTGCCTTTGGTCCTGTTTTATCATAGCAGTAGAAACTAACTAAGACTCATGGCAAAGGATTTGCATAAGTGGCTAAGATAGGATTGGAGCAAATAAATACAAGAAGGAAGCTAGGGAGATTCTGAAAGTCTGGAAAAGATGTCTTCACTGCATGTGTTTAGAGGGAGTGAAACTGCTTTCTCACTTCAGATCCTCCTACCTGAGTTTAGGGAATGTTTCCTTCCATAAGTCCCACTGGAGGTCAGGGTACTTACTGGGGTCAGCGTGTGCTCTCTCAACAGAAAAGAAGCTCAGACAAGTTGAACATAACTCTCAGGAGTCAAGGCAGGGTTTCTCAGTCTTGAACATGTTGACATCTTAAACATGATAGTACTCATTGATTCTAGAAGACCATTCTGTGCATTTGAGACTGCTGAGCAGCACTGATGACTTCTATGGTCAATTTCTCCTGGTGAACAGCCAAAACTCTAAGTATCATCAATTTTCCCTGCAGGCAAATCACTTCAGTGGAGATCCCTCATTAAAGTAGCTAAGATCTAGATGCAGCCAATCAGATATCTCTTGTTCAGAGCTGGGAGCCAAAGAGTAAGAAGTCTACTGTCTCCACACTCGGGGAACCTGTTACCACTATTAATACCCAGTTCTGAAAACATAACAAGCCAGTGGGCCTTTTCAAGGAGAGTCTACATAGTGTAGGATTAGCACGTGACTGTGATGTTTAATGACAGTAATGTCACCAACAGTGATGTCACCAACCTAGATCTTGGCCATAGCCTTGAGTGAAGCATGGGCTGTATGAGGTCCTATTTCCTGCTTTTCTTTTAAGCTTACCTCTCTAGTATTTCTGTAGATTCCATGAAGAATCCAGACAGACCATCCATAAATACTCTTTCTGCTTTAATAAAGCATGGTATATTTCTGTCAATGATATTAAGAACCATCTTTCATAGAACATCTCAAATACCTCATAGGAAAATAGTCAGATCCAAAGATGGTGAAGAGTTATATTCAGAAGTCCTGATGAATTGAGATGCATAAACCTGGATTTAGGTCTGAGGTTCAACAAGTATACAATGAAGAAAATAATTGTTCAGGAATTTTCTTCCTAATTCCTTCTCTGAAATTCTCATACCTTAATGAAATACTCATAAAAATAATACATAGATTTCTTTTTGTAGAGACCTTGTTGTTTAAGAGTACCTTGGGAGACGCTTCCTGAGTTAGCATCTAGAGGGATAATAGTTGATAAGTTTGTATGTTTGATTGTCTTGGGATTAATTTTCCTTAACTACAAAAAGCAAACAAGGTTCCCAGTGTTAAAGATAATGGTACCAGAAAGACAGGAAGTGGTCTTCCAGTGATTTTTACTTACGAGGCACATGCTTTCTTTTGGTGCATCACACCCACATGGTTCTCTGCTTAGAAGCAGAGTGGTAGAAGTGAGTACTCACCAGCATCTTCTCCATCCATATTTTACTAACTTATTTAACTCTCCTGTCCAAATCTGGAAAGGGGCTCTATTTTATTTGCTTGACACCACTTAATTGTAAGAGACAACATGGAATCTTTCTTTTTCCTCCAATTACAGAAAACTACAGTCAATCAAACTACATCAAACAACTGATCACGTGGTGCTCGACAACAACTGATATCACTACAACACAACTCCTGCACCAACCTTCAGGGATCATAATGGAAGAGCTGGCAGAGTGATTGTAAAAGCACAGGAACAGGACATTCGCTGTGATGTTTCATTTCTTTATAAGAACAGGGAAGCTACTCTTGTGAAGCCTCATTCACATGGCTATCTAAACAAGACCTGAACAAAAATGTCACCATAGACATCTTAACATGTAAGAGTGATACCTCATGAGGCTCCAACCACAGACAAGAACTACCAGCAAGTAATGGATAGTGATATGGAAGAAATGGTGTTCTCCAGGGAAGAGCCCAAAATTGGTCCAATAACTCAACCTTGATATATACCTATATGGAAAATTATACAGTCTGAGCAATTTGTATTTATTTATTAAGAAGTTTGTGTATATGTGTGTGTGAGAGAGAAGGAGATGAGAGAGAGCAATTAAGAAAATAGAAACCACAAATTTGAGACAGCAGGGATGAAAGAAAGGGATGGATTGGAGGGAGGAAATGGATGGAAGATAACAATGTAAGTATATTTTAATTTAAAAGTATTAAAAGAGAATGATCAGACTTGGTAAAGTGAAGATCAGCTAATCTATGCTATCAAATGTAGTAATATACCAGAAACCCTGTTAAGCCCTTTGTATACACGGTATGCGGGGCTCTGCTGGCTAAGGCTGAAGTCAGTCATTTTGGGATGATCAATTATTTGTGCTTGGTCTATGAAGCACATAGACCCTTTCTCAGAGGGGTTTTAAAAGTATCCCCTGATCTGGGTGACCTTAGGTCTTGTAAGGAGCTAAGGAATGTCACATAGCCCTTGGGGCAGATTACAGATCAGACCCTTTCCTGATAAGGAAACTGCTCTAACAATCATTTAGGAATTCCTAGAAATACCTCACCCTGCTAGAGATCTTAGTTTAGCCTTCAATTGTTCTTGGGGATTTCCCCCAACCATAGGATAATTAAGTACTGTATTTTAGATCTTGAGATAGGACCGTTATGTATCTCTGACCCCCTGGAGCCAGTGAATCAAACACATTCACCATCGAAATCCCTCTCTCTGAGCAGGGTTTATATTGCCCTTGATTTCACATGAATAAAGGTTAGTGCCTTCTCACAAGACCATTAGAGATTGCTCATTTACCCTCCACTGGGTGAAGTTTACAGGGTCTGCCCTCTGACCCACTGGGCCTAGCCTGACCTGGACCTCACCAGGCCTGTGTCTTGGCTGTAAGCCAACTAGGCATGGACCTTGGCCCGCACCTCTATGGTGCTCAGCAGAGCAACTTGACCAAGAGCTGTAACACTCTCATATTGCCATATGCTTTAGAATATCTGAGCTTCCATTGCTACCAGTGATCTCCTGCTACAAGAGCTAAACTGTAACACTGTGGAAAACCTTTTCCACACCCCAGCTTACCCCATTTGAGCCTCACCCTAAAGCACTCTAGCGGCCCCTGAGAGAAACAGAACCCCGTTCTTCATCAGGAAGCTGAGCTCTGGGACCCAAGCCAAGATCCAGGAGCCCTCAGAATGGAGAACGACAATGGTGTCTCTGGGTAGCCTAGGCTATCCTGAAACTCATGAAACTCCTGTTCTAGCCTTCTAGGAGCAGGGATTATGGGCATATGTTACTCTTACCCAGTTGGAACAATCTTTCTGCTAACTGTGATGCTCTGAATATGCTGAAGCTTAAGAAGTTCGCTGAGGTTCTCTTTCCTGTAATAGACAGACTGAACCCCAACGCCTCTCAGCTGGTGAGCACTGCCTGCCGAGTAGGCACCAACAGTGAAACCATGAGTTCTAGTTTCATTTCTGTTGCTGTGGTAAAAACACCCAGATAAACAGCAATTTAAGGGAGAAATTGTTTATTTTAGTTCACAATTCCAGGTTACAGTCCACTGTTGTGATGAAGTCAGGACAGGTCATCACAACACATCCACAGCCAAGAGTAGAGAGCAATGAATACACGTGTGCTGAGTGCTTAAGGACTTTTTTTGCAGTGTAGACTGAAACTCTGGGAATGGTTCTGGCCACTAGGTTGGATCTTCCCATCTCAACGAAACCAGTTACGAAAAAAATCCTTCACAGGCATGCTCATCATAGGCCAATCAGACTTGGACTTTTCCTCATGGAGACTCTCTTCCCTGGTGATTCTAGGTTATGGCAAGTTGATGATCAAACAATCACACCATCAGAAATGCTCAAAGAACCAATAGTCATGGTTGTTCTTTAAGTTCTGAGCTCTCTATATGGTAGAGGAGCCTCAAAGCATGTGTGTTTGTGATGTCTACTGCAAGCGTGCAAGGTGAAGGGACTGCTGGTGTGATGTGTTGAACTTCCGCTTGTCCAATCTTCAGATGTGGGAGAATGTCTGAAGGGAAGATGAGCCTCTTGCACCTCCATCAATGTCACCTGTATTTCTCCAGTGTATCGTTATAGCTCTCCAACTCTGTAGGGAGTGTAGCTTTGTGTGTCCAGGCAGGTCTCAAAGTGTTTAGGGTAATGAAATTACAACTGATAACAACCTGGGAGTGTTGCCCCAGGCTCAGTCCCAGCTCCATTCCCTCCCTTGCTGTAGCAGTGACTTCCAACAGGAACCCTGTCGTGGAAGACCAATATTTAAAAGTCACCGCCAAAGGGCCTTCAGATCAATATTATCCCCCTGTAGCATTTCCTCACATATCACATTAAAAAGACTAATCCCTCGGAGAGTTGTAAAGATGTTTTAGTGCCGAGCATATATTATAAATGTTTCATCATTATTCCTCAGGATTTATTTAACATTTTACTCGACAGTCCCTTCGGATTTTTGATTGATTACTAGGCAAATTAGATAAGAAAACTCTTTTCTGTAAGAGATTCCAACGCAGCACCCGTAGCAAGGATGATGATGGGAATAGTCTGCCTTTATCTAGCCGTTTTTGCATCAATGATTGTGCTAAGCGGTTCGTGCACACTGTGTTCATGGCTCTCTTGCCCCTCTGAGGAAGATATTCTTATCTTCATTTCACAGATGAGGAACTGAGGGTTAGAGTTTCTGAGTCAAGATCGGAGCATCAGCCAGGGTCTGTTTCACTTCGAAGCATGTGCTGTCTTCATATTCTCTCAACCCCCATCATATCACCCTTAGGTGGCTAGCAGTTTTTTCATTCCAGGGCACCAAGAGGGCTGACAAAGCCCAGCTATGTGTCCAGAGCTGGCAGAGTCCAGAGTTTCTATTCTACACCGAAGTCCCAAGCAGCTGTGATCCCAAGCTGGAGCCAATAACAGTGATCTTTCCTGTTTCCTGGACAGCCTCCCTGTGTGATAAAACCCCAGATGGATGTTGCCACAGCAAACACATGGTAGGATCAAAGAAATTGTGGGGAACATAGCTGATTTTCTTCCATCCTTAGGAATTACAATTAAAGGTGCTGAAGAATTCTCTGGGGAAGACTCTAGTTTCAGTTCCATTTACACGTGCTTTCAACATCATTTGATTCCAGAACTGTTTGATGGTTGGCTGTGTTTGTGGTTTTCTTTCCAGTAATGACAGTTAGCATACCGAATATATTCAAAGAACAATTTGGTCTTTGGCTTCTCTCAAAGTAATACCCCATGGACAACCATATGATGAGAGAGTGTGACTGATGTAGATATGGGGAGCTGCATGTGTGGCAAGAGTGTTTACATGTCTTTGAAAGTGTCATCATAAGGCTAGTGACTGCCTGCCTAGCATGTATGAAGCCTTGGGTTAGAGGCCCAGCACTGCATAAAACCAGGCGTGCTGGTGCATAGAGGAAATCTCAGTGCTCAGGAGCTAGGCGTGGGAGGAAAGAAAGTCATGGTTATCCTCAGCTGAGTAGGAAATTTGAGTCTACCATGGGCTAGAGACTCTGTTCCATTACACAAACAAAAATAGTTAAATAAAAAGAAAAACAAATTATAGCTTTGGGCTGCTCTTACTTTTCTTCTCTCTATGTGGATGTATCACCCCAAGGATGAGACGGCATATATTTTTCCTTTGCTGGGAGCTAGAGGACAGCTAAAGACAGCTGCAATTTCAACTGAATACAAAACCCTTTTATGAATTTTGTAGCTTAATTTCCTCATTAGTACACACTGGTCTAGTATGTCTAGTGAGTCTCCACTAGCAGTTCTCATGCAGATCTCCCCACACCCACCCCACCCCACCCCAGTGCCTAGAGATGGTGTTATTGTGGAGGATGTGCTATTGGCATCTCTAACAGAGATCTATACATCTGTGGTTGTGCATTGAACCCTGCACAGAACACCGTAACAACCTATCCAGTCCACAATGTCAACAGAGTGCAAGAGACTGAGGAATCACGCATAGCCATGCAGTGCACTCCCAGGAGCTCAACAACCTACACAAATTTGTTGTTTTCCCCTCATTTACCTAAGATCTGATACTGATATTTATAGCCTGTCATCATTAGGCAAGCTCCTCTGAGAGGCACCTAAACAGTCATGGCTTTCACCATGCCAGAAATTATAGCTCTTAGCTGTGTAGACAGGTGAGTGACCATGCAGATGACCACATCTATCATATAAGTTCCAAGCCAAGAAATGATGCCCTTTTTCTCCACAAATAATCCACTAGCCACATTTCAATGATGAGAAAATCATAAGGCTTAAGGGGGCTGGAGTATTGCCTTGCTGCTTTCTCAGAAGGACATAGTCTCATCACTGGCATGCCTAGGAAGTTCATTTTGAATAAATGCTGAATAAATAAGGAACAAGAGCCAAAATGTTTACACAGCAATTAAACAGCAGAAAAACATAATTTTAATTTAAGAGACTAGCATTGCTGTTGAGAAAATAGCTCTCAGGCCCATGCATCAGGATTTAGACTAGGAAACTAATATTTATTAAGAATGCACGACTCTGGGTTACTTGGGAAACACTGGCTCATTAAATCACTGCACGCTGTAATTATTACACTGGTAGCCTAGATAAAGAAACTGAAACTCAGAGAGTTTAAGACGCCAGTGGAGACACACAGCAAGTAAGTTATAGTACTAACATGCAAGCCAAAGACAGGCTGAAAAAACCATTGTTCTTTCCACCAGTTCTGTTCAATCCAGCCGTATGTCAGGTCCTGTTCCTATGGAAATGACAGTAGACAACACAATACGCTAGCATGTGTGAAAAAAAAATTCTAGACACTGTTTTCCTCTACAAAGTATTGGATCATTCAGTGACTTAAAACATATGAGTTGAGTTTTAAAGAGCTCAATTAGACCAATTAGATAAGAGCTTCCTGTTTTTCACTGCATGCATTAATATTCAATACAACAAACTAAAATAAGTCTCAAAAAAGTTATTCTTTTTCAGCATTTGTGTTTCCCATTTGGAATTTAATTTTATACCCACAGCATGCATATAAAATACGTTATTACGTCTACAGCACTGTCGGAGAAGGCAGCCTGTGCACCACAGCGGTACTAGCAAAGGAATCTTGGAGCTAGATCTGCAGCTCAGACATGGTTAGGATGTTTTGCTTCTTCTTCTTTTTTTTTTTTTTTTTTTAATCTTCTATAATCGAGGTGGTGTAACGTCAGCCCAAGGGGTGGTATGCAGGTCTTATCCCCTATACTAAATCTATTTTATTTATTATTTATGGATTTATTTTATTTTATCCTACTTTATTTATTTTGTTTGCATGTGACCTTCTTTGAGTATATAGCCAATATCAATGAACATGCCACCACTCTCATGTCTAATGTGTAAGGTCTTATGTTCATTTTAAAATAATATATTTATTTTTTATTTTATGTGTATGACTGTTTGCATGTATACTCATGTACCACATGTATGCTTTGTGCCCACAGAGGCCAGAAGAGGATGTTAGATCTTCTGGAACTAAAATTATGAGTGTTTGTGTCATGATTTAGATGCTAGAAATTGAACTCAAGTCCTCCTCAGTAAAAATACTCAGTGCTCAGGACATCTGAGCTCTCTCTCTCCATCCCCTCTCATGGTCAGTTTTACATGGTCCCAGATCACCACAGGACAAGCTACTACTTGATTTCTTTGGGTTACAACGGTCATTGTGCCACTCTGTGCTGCAGACTGTGTGCTATGTCTGAGACCCCACCCCAATGCTTCAAATTTGTTGATATTGGCTGTGATTCCTAGGACACTGGGTTGGTGAGAATCAGAAGCCAGGCTGAACTGATTCACTAAGCAAGTCCTGGTGCTTGGCATGGACTGGGGTGGTGTGGTGTTGGGCAAGGTGAGTAGTTAGTAGTCCTTGAACTGTAAGCTCGCGATCTCTTAACTAACAGAAACCTGAGGTCTTTTCAGCCCTAACTTTCTCTGATTCCATCTGGTCTGAAAAATAAGAAAGACGACCTGCTTTCATGGTACTACAAATACATCAGGTGTGCAGAACAAGGTAGACATCCACGGCAGCATAATTCATGCGGTATCTGCAACATCCATGGAGTGGAAAAGATAACCCCTTAAAGGCAGATTAGAGAGATAGGGACTAGCAGTTATTCTATAAACAGCGATTTTATAGGCAGATTTTGAGGGCAGACGGGTGAGGAGAAATATAATCTAAGCATAACTACTAGAAGCCTAATCCATGACGGTGAGCTTTGAGGTCGTGGATGTACCCAGCATTTAGGGAATCTACATGTGGTACAAGGAGAAAATATAAGCAAGGGACATCATGAAGCTAGGTAGGTAAAAGCTGGGATTGCTCAACTGTGGAATCTGGGAACTTGCTGAGTGGTTAAAGCAAAGAAGCAACAAATGACAGCAAGGTTGACAACCCTAGCAGGGTTACACAGAAGATCTGACTTGCTAGTGTCCTGTTAGCTTCCTCTCCTTGAGAGCGCTAGCTCATAGTGGCATTTGTCCCCTCCGCTTCCTCTGGCTGCCCAGGGCTCCTTCCTGGGACTTGGTCTAATGAAATGTTTCCCGTTTTAATTTCACTCTGCTGGGAGGAGCCCTTTTATCTCTGCTGCTTCCCCGCCATCAAAGCCTCCTCAACACCGAGTACTGCCCGCCCCCTTGCCATGCTGTCCTCCCCAGCATTCTGCCTGGAGGTTTTAATTCACAGTCTCAGAAGACAAGCAAGGGGGCTGCCTTTGATTGATCAGTCAAACACAATCCCTTCGCAATTGTCTTTGGAGACTTAGACTCTCTCAACATGAAAGATGAAAACAAGAGATGGCAGCTTGGTCTGAGATGGAAGTGTGTGCTGGATCTTTCTGTTCTTTCTCCAACTCAGAAAAAATAAAGTAAAACAAAGGCTTTCTTCCTCGGCTCAATCAGCGCATGGTTTGCCTGTCAACCTGTCTTGTTTCTTTTCCCTGGTGAGTTATCGCTTTTCTAGAAGAAATCAACACCACCAAATATTTACTGAGGGCTTCTCTGATGGTTTTATGTACATTCTAGGCACTTATTCCCATGTCAGCAAACCATTCCATTTTAACCCCATCTTATAATGTGGGCTCCTGGATTAGCCTTGTTTTACAGATCAGAAATTGAGTCATAGGTTAGCTTTTGTCTCTGCTGCTGTTGTAAACATGATGACCGAAACCAAGTTGGAGTGTAAAGTGTGTATTTGGCTTACATGTCCCAGTCCATCATCGAGGGAAGTTGAGGCAGGAACTGAAGCAGAGACCATGTGTGTGGAGGGAGGGAGGGAGGATGCTGCTTTATTGTCTTGCTTTTCATGGCTACCTTAGCTTATTTTGATGCTCTGGTCCAGGACCAGTGCATCACCCAGTGGGATAGGCCCTTTCACACCAATTGTTAATCAGGAAAATATCCCCAGAGACCAATCCAATGCAGGGAAATCCTCAGTTGAGGTTCCTTCTCCCCAGGTAACTCTAGTTGGTTTCAAGTTGACAAAAATCCATAAAGCATACGTGCTAGCTAATCTGTCCCTGGGTATGTAGCTGAAATGTGATGGAATCGGGGCCTAATAGCAAGTTACGTAGCTTCTTCCTTTGTGCCCTCCTGCTGGGCCATGCCCCTAACATTCCATTCTCCCTTTGTGCTTTTTTTTGTGTATAGGCTCATGTGAGCACATGGGAAATGTGGAGGCCTGAGGTGAATATGGGCTAATTTCCTCGATTGCTCTCTACCTCATATTTTGAGGCATATTTTAAAACTGGACTTCACTGGTTCAGCTAGGCCAGCAAGCCAGGACACCCTTCTCTTTGTGCCTCCTGATAGATGAGGTACAAGGCCACACCTGGCTTTTATGTGGGTGCTAGGGATGAGAGTAGCTCCTTGTGTTTGGGTGTTGATCACCAAAACACAGTACTGATCTAAAATATCTAAAATATATGTGTGGCCTCAAATATATTGACCCAGGCCAAGTGGTCACACTGAACATCTCCAGTAATAAGACATAAACATGTTTTCTACTCTGGTGTGACATACTGGAAAGTGCCCACATCATTGCTGGGACATCAGTACCACAAATGCAGACACACAGTCTAAGCATGAGGAAATAACAGGCTAATCCTAATGGAAGGAGATTTTGTCAAACAACTTCAAAAGCATGTAAACATAAAAGGCAGAGTCAGACTCAAGGTTTGTCATACAGTGAAGACCAACAAATGCCTTATGAGATGAGTCAGAACTTAGAAAAGAAAAGAGACGTTAATTAGGAAAATGGATAAAGTTCAAAAAGATATGCATGGACTAGTTTGTGTTTATGATCATTTTCAGTCACCACCACGAAGCTGTATCTAAAACTAAGATGCGCTCATTAGGGGGAGGAGGATGAGGGGCCCTTAGGAATTCTTTGTATTGACTCTGAAACTTTCCAAGTGTCTAAAATAGTTTCAAAGTATAAAAGGTTTTTGTTTTTGTTTTTTTGGAAAACGATATCTCACACATAAACACACACACACACACACAAAATATATAGAGCCTTGAAATGTATTATTTTTCTCAGTGCTGAATGCATTCTATCCTGTTCTTATGCAGTTCCTTTATGACATTGTTTGTATAAGATTATACAAAACAATTATATAAAAGGGATGACCCAAGATGGTGCGACTGTGCAGGGTATCTGAACAGCAGCTCAGGAGTGAGAGAAGATGACTGACAGGCCATACCCTGACATCTGTGTTTCTCAGGTAAGAGGAGAATCCACAGGGAATCTTGAGGGTCCAACTTCATGCCACCCAGCTAATTTTGGAAAAAGTACCCAGGCGCTCACACAGCAAGGCCGTAGCCTTAGGCCACCACTCAGAACCACGATCTGTGGTGGATACCTTCTGGTATACTCGGCAAGAGGCTCCAAACCCTGGCTCCCACTTCCACCATACTGTGGATACCTTCTGGGTATTGGTGCTTTGTGGCTTCAATCTCTGGTGCTCACTCACACCGTCCAGTGAACACCTTCTGGTACTAGTGGCTCCAAGTTCCAAACTCAGGCACCCATTCTCACTGTCCCACGGAAAGAATGCCTTCTGGTACCAGGACATGCAGCTCCAAACTCAGGGCTCATTCCTACTGTCCTGGATGCACGGCCCCAATCTCCAGACGTCTGATGCACAGGACCCATGAAAGCAACTCCAGACACTGCTCCATGAGGCAGCCCATCTCCTTAAGGAGAACAGCAGGACCTCTGAGCTTACAGGTCCTCTAAAAAGACGGCACCCTGAAAGAACAGTGTCTGAGCAGAGTGCCTGGGCTCACTAATCTCAGAGCAAGAAAGCCAGTGAAAAAGCAGCTGACTCCAGGAATTCCCTTAGCAAAAGGAGGAACCCTGAAACATCCAGTTTCCTACCCAGGACTATTCTCACACCCAGTAGCCAGCAGGATCTAACAGCTTATGCAAGAGACAAGCAGAAAAATACAGCATTCCCAGAAACTAGTTATCCCATGGCAAGCAGTCCTGGATACACAAAGAACCAACAAAGAAAATTTCAGACCAATTTTCCCTATGAACATTGACACAAAAATAATCAATGAAATACTTGCAAACCGAATCCAAGAACACATCAAAGACATTATCCGCCATGACCAAGTAGGTTTCATCCAAGGCAGGGATGGTTCAATATATGAAAATCAACCAATTTAAGCCACCATATAAACAAACTATAATAAAAAATCCACATGATTATCTCCTTATATGCCCAAAAGAGCATTTAACAAAATACAATACCCGTTTATGTTTAAAGTCTCAGAGAGATAATGGACATAAAGCCCATACATAAACATGGTAAAGGCAATATACAGCAAGTCTGTAGCCAACATCAAACTAAGCAGGGAGAAACATAAAATAATTCCACTGAAATCTGGGATAAGTCAAGGCTGACCGCTCTCTCCACATCTCTTCAACATAGTATTTGAAGTCCTAGCTAGAGCAATACGACAACCAAAGGAGATCAGGGGACACAGATTGTAAAGAAAGAGGCCAAAGTATCATATTTATGGATGCTATCATAGTATACATAAGTGACCCCAAAAATTCTACAAAGGAACTCCTACAGCTGATAAACACCTTCAACAAAGTGGCTGGATGCAAAAAAAAAAAAAAAAAAAAAAAAAAAAAACACCTTCTGTATAAAAAAGACAAACAGGCTGAGAAAGAAATTAGGGAAACAACATCATTCACAAATAGCCATAAAAAAACATAAAATATCTTGGTGTAACTCTAACCAAGCAAGTGAAAGACTTGTATGAAAAAAAAAACTTCAAGTCTTTGAAGAAAGAAATTGAAGAAGACATCAGAAGATGGAAAGATTTTCCATGCCCTTGGCTCAATAGGATTAACATAGTAAAAATGGTCATCCTACCAAAACCAATCAGATTCAATGCAATTCTCATCAAAATACCAACACAATTCCTTACAGAACTTGAATGAACAATTTTCAATTTCATATGAAAAAAAAAAAAAACAGAATAGCTAAACCATTTTGTACAATAAAAGATCTTCTGGAAATATTACCATCCCTGGTCTCAAGCTGTTCTATAGAGCAACCTTAATAAAAATGGCATGGTACTGGCATGGAAAGAGACTGGTGGATCAATGGAATTGAATTGAAGACCCAGCAATAAACTCACATACCCATGGACACTTGATTTTTGACAAAGAAGCCAAAACCATACAATGGAAAAAAAGAGAGCATCTTCAACAAATGGTGCTAGTCTAACTGGATGTCTACTTGTAGAAAAATACAAATAGATCCATATTTATCACCAGACGCAAAACTAAAGTCCAAGAGGATCAAAGATCTCAACATAAAACCAGATACACTAAACCTGTTAAAAGAAAAATTTGGGAAGAGCCTTGTACTTATTGATACAGGAGACAACTTCCTGAACAGAACACCAACAGCTGAGGCTCTAATATCATTAATTAATAAATGGAGCCTCATGAAACTGAAAAACTTCTGTAAAGCAAAAGACACTGTAAACAGAACAAAACAATAGCCTACATACTGGGAAAAGATCTTCACCAACCCTATATCTGACAGAGGTCTAGTATCCAAAATATATAAATTACTCAAGAAATTAAACACCGATAATCCAAATAAAGCAATTAAAAATGGAGTACAGAGTTAACCAGAGAATTCTCAACAGAGGAATATCAAATATGGAAGAAACACTGACAGAAATGCTCAAAGGCCTTAGTCATCAAAATGACCCTGAGATTTCACCTTACACCCATCAGAATGGCTAAGATCAAAAATTCAAGTGACAACACATGTTGGTGAGGATGTGCTCTCCTTGTGGGAGTGCAAACTTATGCAACCACTTTGGAAATCAACCTGGCACTTTCTCAGAGAAGTGGGGCTAGTGCTACCCCAAGACCCAGCTCTACCATTCCTAGGCATATACCTGAAAGATGCTCTACCATACAATCAGAGCATTTGAATCTTGAAACAACCTAGATGTTCCTCAATGGAGGAATGGATAAAGAAATGGTAGTACATTTATAGAAAGGAATACTACTAAGCTCTTCAAAACAAGGAAATCGCAGTTTTTGTGGGTGGTTTGGTGTTCACTGCCTTTACTAGAAGACTAGTCTAGTTAGACTATGTCCTCTTCAGTCTCTATGGTCTGTGCTACTAGGAGTCTCTGCTTGAATCTCCCTCATATCCTCCTGGGAGCCTACCCTGATGTAGGTCACCAGCTTGTCACAGAGATGTCCCTAACCTCAATTTCTTTTTTCTCTACAAGCCTCCTGTCCTCTTGCCCTTGTTCTCCTTAAGTCTGATCTACACCCTCTCAACTCTCTGTGCCCTCTCTCCTACTTTATTCCCTCTCTTCAGACATTATTTCTGTCTATTCTATCTCCCCTTCCAAGTGATATTTATTCATTTTCACTTGGGTCCTCCGTATTCCTTCTCTTCTTTGGGTCTGTGCCTTGTAGAAGGCTTATCTTGTCCAACATGGCTAAAATCAACTTATGAGTGCAAACCATGTGCATCTTTCTGGGTATGCGTTACCTCACTCACAAAGTTCTTTTCTAGTTCCAACCATTTGCCTGCAAATTTCATGACTTCTTTGTTTTTAATAGTTGAGTAGTACTCCATTGTACAAATGTGCCACAGTTTCTTTAATCATTCTTCAGCTGAGGATCTAGGTTGTTTCCAGATTCTGGTTATTACAAATAAAGCTGCTATAAACATAGTTGAGCAAGTGTCCTTGTTGCATGGCTGAGCATCAAAATTTCGACCCAAAATTTACCTTGCCTACAAATAGAGAAGATAGAGCAGAGATTGAAGAAATGCTCAACTGATGCCTGGCCCAACCAAAGACCCACCTACAAGAGAGTGCCAGCCCCTGACACTATGAGTGATAGTCTGCTAAACTTGAAGACAGAAGCTTGTACGAGTTGTCCACTGAGAGGCTCTACCAAGCAGTACCTTAAAACAAATGCCCAGAGGCTCAGAGCTTAACATTGGTAGATGCATATGGAGTCTTGGGGAAATGCAGGAGGAAAGAGAAAAGGACCCAACAGTGACAGGAACTCCACAAGAAAAGCAACTAACCAGGGCCAACTAACCAGGGCCCAGAGGGGTTTGCTGAGACTGAAGCATCAACCAAGGATCATGCATGAACTGGACCTAGGCCCCCTACAAAGATGTAACAGATAGGCAGCGTAGGCTTCAAGTGAGTACTCCAGTAAGGAAAGTGGGGACTGCATCACACCCATACTCACGTGCTAGCTTTTAGATCACTCTTCCATGTGAGACTGCCTTGACAGGCCACAAGGAAAAAGAACACAATCAGTACTGATACAACCTGATGATCTGGGTGGATGGGAAAGGAAGCACCCAATTTTGTTTTGTTGTTGTTGTTGTTGTTTTGTTTTGTTTGATTTTGAAGAAAAGGGAATGGGGTGTAGAGAGGAGGAGGGACAGAGGGTAGAACTGGGAGGGAAGGAAGGGTTTCAAGAATGTAAAGTGAATAAAATAAATAAATGAGAAAAAAACACAAGGAAATCATAATATGTGCAGGCAAATGGATAAAACTAGAAAAGATCATCCTGAGTGATCCTAGAACCAGAAAGACAAAAAAAGGTACATACTCACTTATAAGCAGATATTAGCGATATAATACAGGATAACCCTACTAAAATCCACAGACCTAAAGAAGCAAACATAGGAAGATTTTATTCTTTCCATACCCCAGTGTCTGGGTATCAAACAGTCCTCTAGAGGGGGTGCTGAGGTGGTTTGTACTGATTTGGGACAGAATCTGAAAATTGTTTCAGTGGATTTTATAAAGTGCATGACAGAAAAGAAAGAAGAAAGAAAAGAAAGAGGAAGAGAATGGGGGGGGCAGAAGCCAGTTCAATTAAATTCATTAATACAATCTTTTTCTCTTTTTTCTTATTTTTATAATTTATTCACTTTATATCCAGATTATAGCTCCCTCCCTCATCTTTTCTGGGTCTCACCCTCCCTCCCTCTTTCCCCCTAGCCCATCCCCTAGACCACAAAAAGAGGGAGCCCTCCTTCCCTACCATCTGACTCTAGCCTATCAAGTCTCCTCAGGACTGCTTGGATCTCCTTCCTCTGTGGCTTGGCAAGGCTGCCCCACCAAGGAGAAATGAAAGGGTTGTCATTTGGTTGATGCTATATCAGAGATGCAAAACTCCTGTGAAAAAAGAGAATAAACTGCTAATTTGCTTCTGAGGATATGGTGGGCATTGTGTCTTTTGCCAAGTGATAAGTTCGGAGACAAATGTTGAATAGTTTCAGAGTTCCAGGGATTCTAGAGCCATGATATACTGGCAACATATGAGTTGTAGAAATGTGCAAGAACACTTGGTTATCCTAATGATTGCTAGTGTGTAACTACCTCAGACATATCATGTAGAAAAGAAGCCACATGACCTTCCGCACATTTCTTACAGCTGTTAGAAACACAGGGAACGTGTTGTAATTGCTTAAGAGAGGGGAGGCAGTAAGGTAGGAGGGGTGGGGGGAAGAGGGAGATATGTAAGATTTCCATTCAGTTAGTAACTATAGTGGGGTTCAAGGAAGAGGTCTGTTCGCCCCAGGGGAGAAAGGAAATTATTGTGTATCAGGGATTTAAACAAGGATCCAAGGATCCAAATGTGTGAACATGTGATATGAGCCTGGCACAGCTTCTAAGGGGAAGCAGAGAGCTAGCAGAGGAATCTGCTTGTCTGGTTTGGAGAAGGTGGAAATGTGTCTCTTCAGCCTGTAAGAAGCAGTGGGAATGCTGGCCAGGGGTACAAAGAATTACTCCCTTTCTTCCTCTCTCTCCCTCTCTTTCCCTCTGTCCCTTCCTCCCTTCCTTTTCTTGTTCTTTTGTTCTTTGTTGAAAATCTGTGTTTGTATATGAAACCTCCTTTTTTTTTGTACAGCTAGTTCCTTTTTATTGTATAAACACAATGTGGGCCAAGTGAAATGTGCCTGCAAACCCAAAGTGACCCATAGACTCCACATCCGTGGCCTCTGTTGCAGAGAAACAAAAGGGCAGGAGGTGGCCAGACAGCCAAGGACCAAGGGCTAAGACAAAAGAGAAAGAGGAGAAATCAAAATGAATGCTGCTTGATTTTCTCCCCACATACAACTTATAACCCAAAGGCATGTTGGCATTGCCCTGGAAAATGGACTAGGGTAGATCCTTAGAAACCAGCAGATGAAGAATAACCAGTGTCCCATCCTGGCAACCACTGACCTTGTACATTCTGTTCTTGGAGAGAAAAAAATGTTGTCAAAATACAAAGAAATCTCATACCAACAGCCCGTTGGCAGGCCGTGAGCTATATTCTTTGTTAAGGCATTCATCCACTCAGAGCCAGGGCTTTCTTCCTCTCTTCTTTTCTCTTTTTTGCCCTGGAACATAAGGAATTGAGCACAAACTGGCATTGAACGATATCCCTCCTGACTCAGGGTGATTGTCTTCGTTAATAATGATAATCGCTTCTAGGTAATATTTGCATGATAAACTATAGACATCTGGTGGAGCAGGCATGGGCGTACGCTGTTTGTTAGGAAGCAGAAGCAAGCTTAATGCTGATGAAATGTGAAATCGAACTGTTCACACTAAAAATAAAGTCAGCAGGCTTTGGGATTTCTGCATGCCAGCAATCGCTGCCTTAGTTACCGTGGGAACATGTGGCCGTGTGTATACAGCAGACAGAGTACATGGTCTGTGGACCCAGACCCTGTGGGGCCCATTATAGAATTTTGTATGTTTAGAAATATTGTGTAAATAAGGCCCCTGGTGTCATTTATTAGTAATAAAATAAACAGCAGCCTTCATCAGTGTCACCCACCAATTTATTTCTTACGGAAATGACTACGAACGCATG
The DNA here is from genome assembly GCF_030254825.1 of Meriones unguiculatus. Classification (NCBI taxonomy): domain Eukaryota; kingdom Metazoa; phylum Chordata; class Mammalia; order Rodentia; family Muridae; genus Meriones; species Meriones unguiculatus. The sequence continues at coordinate 45,168,608 of NC_083359.1, forward strand.
CTTTTAGGTTAAGAGACACCTGTCCAGTTGTGTATAATTTTATCTTTCTCAAAGTGTTCGCTACATGTTAAGTTTATTCCCATGTGATTCTGCCTTCACTAAAATTGTTTATATGTATACAGGCATGCACATGTGCAGTGTATCTGTGAGCACTCAGATGCACATGTGGAGGTTATAATGCAATCTCTGCGGCCTCTCTCCATTGTTCTCTGCCAGCTTGTGGCCAGCGATTGAACTCGTCTCACAGATTGGCTAGATCAGCTGGCCAGCAAGCTCGAGTGACCCCATTGTCTCTACCTTTTCTCTAACACTAGGGTTACCGGTATGGCTTTTTACATGAGTTCCGGGGATTCAAACTCAAGTCCTCATGTTGGAGAACATGAGAGGTATGTGACATTTGCCTTTGGTGATGAAGTCATTGATGAAGTCCCCATACTCTGCTACACAGCCCCACAGCCATGTCTACACCAATGGTCCTGGTTAAACTCTGTGTCACATACACACAAAATGCAAAGTGAAAACATTTAAAAGTCAGAAAGAGAGGGGCGTGTGTGTGTGTGTGTGTGTGTGTGTGTGTGTGTTGGGTGGGGAGTTGACAAGAGAAGGATGGGAAAAGAGAGTAAAAGGGGTGAGATCAGAATGCATTATATACATGTATAATTTTTCTTGTGTGGGGGAGGAGGGCTGCACTGGTAGCATTGTGAATTCCCAGCTTCTGGAATGGCAAAAATCTTTCCCCAGCTGTCAGCACTGCACAACTTCAAGGCTGCTGCAGGACCAGAAAGAATCCGGAAGCGGAAGGATGACTTCGCTGTGCTTTTTCTCATTACCTGATTCAAGTCGCCTAGAGAAAATGACTCCCCCTTATATTTACCTTCTTGGTTCCTTTCCAAAGTGTTCATCTAAATGTCTTCCTTCAGTAGCAGGGAATGGAATGTTCTCTGCTAATGGCTTCCTCCTGTCTCCGGAAGGCTTGCAGTTTAACCCTCCCTGGTGGATTCCGCAGTTATCAGAAGCCTGAGCCTCACAGCAGCTCCAGCTAGCGTGGCACTTCCCACACACGCCAAGCTGCTGTCTACCGACACCCCTGGGCCACACTGCCTGGCATGCGTTTTGTGCTGTTCTGTTAAACGCGAGTTGGTGTGCCGAGGAACTGTGAGAGTTTGGGTCCTGAGGCTCATGAGACCTAAGAGAGAAACCAGGCTCTGCTACTCTCTCACCACGACCTTGAATAATGTCCGTCATTGCTCAGAGCCTCTCCCTTGTCTAGCAAGCTGGGAGATTAATACTGACTTCCTCAGGTCTTTGAAATATTAAAGGCTGTGAAGGAATAGAACTTGGGCTAAAACAGCCAATCAGCTGGTAATGACTGGTGGCACAAGCCTTTAACCCCAGCACCCAGAAAACAGGCGATCTTTGTGAGTTCAAGTTCACTCTATTCTAAATATTCCAGGCCAGTCAGGGATACATAGTGAGACTCTGTTTCTTTTTTTTTTTTTTTCAATGCAGTTTATTCAGGAACATTGAACAATCCTAACAATCCTCGGACCCCGGGGAAAGCCAGCCCACAGCTTAAATAGCCTCTGGGTAGCCAACCCAGGCGTGCCACGGGGGCAATGCAGATAGGTCCACATACATGGAAGCAAGCCAGATCCTCGGCCTTAGCCAAATGTGGAGTTGTTCGTGACAGAGAGCACTCACCATCGGGAAGGTGGAAGGCGGAAACCAGCTCCATCTTTAAGGCATAGCATTCCGCAGCTCTCTACAGTTCCCCCTTTTTGTTTTAGACGCATCAGGCAAGAGTAGAGGTCTGATCTCTGATATTAGAAATAAATTGGGACTTTGTACAGATGTTCATTTAGGTGTCATCCACCCAAAGAGCATCAGACCCGTCCGATACCTTTTTCTCAGAGGCGGGACCTGGGGCATCAACCCGCATGCAATCAGACATGCTCTTCTCTGGGTCCAAAGCGGCTGACCCTGAGTGCAGTGCTTAGCCTCGCATCCTGAGCGTATCATTTTAGCTTTTTATGGTATCCAACCATGCTTGGGGAGAATGTCCTGCTTCAATGGCTGTAAAGGCCTGAATGATCATGGCTGCATCACACTGTTGTGAGACTCTAATCTTGCATATATACCACAGGCAAACCAAGGAGACCAACACCAGAAGGCCTGCTAACACTCCCATGCCCGCCCATTCCTTCAGATGATTCATGGCTGCAGCAATCCATGTTGATAATCCTGTGGCTAGTCCTGCGTCCACTCCGGTAGAATTTACTGTGACAATGGCCACTCTCAGCTGCTCCATCGTAGTATCGAATTCTCCAGTCCAATTACCTAAAATATAGCTCGACAATTGTTTAGACAGATTTGCAGCACAGGAAAAATTCTCATGTTGTATGCTAGTGACACAAATTCCAGCATACTTTCATTGACAGCCAGGTTGAGCGATTTGCCATAGGGTATCAATTTGCTCCTGCAAGAGGTCAATCCTCTGATTGAACACCATCAAGCTTCCTTTTAGTTGAGCATTAATTCCTTTATGTACAACTAAGGCATGAGCTACATTGGCTAAATGATTATTCAGGGTCTGAGCAGTCTGCCCAGTATGACTCATGGCTAATGCCCTGGTGGTAGCTCCAACAGCCGTCAATGAGATGGTAGTAACAATGGTGGCTGTAGTTCCAAGATCCCTTTTCTGTCTGAAGAGAGTCATAGCGTGAGGGGCATCAATGGGCACAGGCACCCAGTGAGGCATGCGAGTAACCAGGGCATACCTAAATTTACTAGCATTCCAGCATTGGGCAAAAAAGCAAGTATCATTACCACAATTACTTGGCTCTATCTGGCTAATAATGAATAAAAATGGGGGATATAGACAAACAGGTGTGGGCTTATAGGAAATATTATGAGAAGCCTTAACCCCTCGTTGGAACATCCTGCGTCAGGTCTAGAACTAGCAGTGGTGGTGTCCGAGGTCTGAGTAGGTTCAGGAGACCATTGCCCCCATTGGAGAGACGTGCTCCATACCAATTGACTAACTCCATGTTTTCCTCCAATTTTGAAAGTCATTTAAGGTTCTTAAATTATTTTTTTCCCTTTTTTCTTAAATTTTTCATCAATTACACTTTATTCATTCTGCATCCCCCCATAAGCCCCTCCCTCCTCTCCTCCCAATCCCACCCTCCCTCCTCCCTCTGCTTGCATGCCACTCCCCAAGTCCACTAATAGGGGAGGTTCTCCTCTCCTTTCTGATCTTAGTCTGTCAGTTCACATCAAAAGTGGCTGTATTGTCCTCTACTGTGGCCTGGTAAGGCTGCCCCCCCCCCCCAGAGGGAGGTGATCAAAGAGCAGGCCAATCAGATTATGTCAGAGGCAGTCCCTCTTCACATTACTATGTAACCCAATTGGACTCTGAACTGCCCTGGGCTACATCTGTGCAGGGGTTCTAGGGATACATAGTGAGACTCTGTTTCTTAAAAAAAAAAAAAAAAAAAAAAAAAAAAAAAAAAAAAAATTCAAGAGCCTGGAAAAGTGAAGATGAATGTGAGCTTTCTGCTCTTTGAGAGAAGAGGAGTTTGGTTCCTATCATCCTTGTCAGGTGATTCAAAACCACTTATAACTACAGCTTCTGGGTATCAGAGGCCCTCTTCTGGTCTCTGAGGACACCTTCACTCATTTGGCATCCATTCACCCAGAGAGAGACATACACAATACACAAAATTTAAATCTTTAAAAATATGTATTTGTAATTGAAAAAAAATCAGTAATTCTTATTAGCCACACAACCTAGCTCATTTTTCATAATGGTCCAATAATTAATACACATTTTTTTAACCATAACTTCACCATAATGCTTGCTGGTGGAAAATAGTAGTGTTAGAGTTACAGCTGGAAGAAAGACTCTGAGAGATGTAAACATGTTTCTTTGGGTGCTCTTGCACCAGGGTTTTAAGCCAGAGCTGGGAAAACGGACATTATCCACACCTGTGATCCCAAGTGCTGTACTGCTAAGATTTATACATGAAATGATGCTGATGCATGGGAAACTGGCATTTGCATTTCTTGTAGAGATGTTGGAAGGGATTGGCATTTCTTGTAGAAATGGAGAGAGGGTATCAGAACTGGGGAGTGATGCAACTCAAAAGTGGTAGAGGGCTTGTTTAGCATTTGCAAGGCTGGGGCTTTAGTCCTCAGCATAGGGAAAGCAACCTAAAAACAAAAGCAAATGGGAAACAAAACAAAACAAAACAGGCTAACTGAATGGCTGGGGGGGGGGGATAATGATCCCTGAAACTCTTATTACAGAAAGATCGCTTCCCAATCCATTTGTTAACTATGCCAAGTTTGGAAACTGCACTTTGAAATCTAGATTCAAAGAAGTCAAAAGGCCAAGGCTTCTATATGGAGGTTGCACTCATGGGGAGACCGAAGATGTGCTTTCTGGAATTCAGCGATACTCTTCTCTGCCTCCTCAAAATGTAGGTGAAGGACATCCACTCTGGGAGGAACTATTGTTCCAAAGTAAGCTTCACTGGGGTAGGCTGACAGGCCTGACACTCAGTTATTCCTCTGCTAAGTAGAAACCACATTTAAATTGCAAATGTAAACAAAAATTAAGCCAGTGTGATAAGGTTTTGGATCCCCATTGATATCACCAATGAATGAAATTTATAAATATAGTGCATTCCAGGATAAGGTCAAGATGTCTGCCCTCAGCAGGCTTTCTTTTGAATAGAACACTGCCCAACAGGTCTTCTGATGATGTTGTGAGCAGAGTGACCACTAGCTACTGATATATGGATCATATACATCAATAGAGCTGATGAACTGTTTCTGTGTGCAAAATGATCTACGATAGCTGCACTTTCAGTTTCTAATAAGCGAGTTTCCTAAGCATAAAGCAAGCATTTTTTTTTTAAATCAAGTAGTAAATAGATAGCAGAATATCGTCAAATTGGATCTTTGAAAGACCCAGCAGAATGACTGGAGAAGTACAATTGAGCTGAGGAAGCAAAGTAAAAGGGGAAGTAGCAAGCAGCAGAGAGATAACATCAGCAAACCAAGAACCTAAGACCTCTTACAGAAATGACTGTGGAAACCCCAATGAGAATGCAGCTGGAGATCCCCACAGAGGGAGTTCCAAACAGAGCATTTTCCTTCAGATGAAGCTCCCAAGGAATAGAACAAAGAGAAGACAGAGTCAGAAACATCCTCAAAGTGGGTGCTTATCACGTTCATCAGGAAGGCTGGAGCTCCTGATGGAGACCTCCAGACACAGCATCCTGTTCTCTCTCCCTGGAAGAGCATCTGGCTTCTCAGCCCCACTGCGGAGTTGTTTGTTTTTCTGAAGAAATACTTTAATTTCTTTCTTTATTTTTTTCCTGACCCAGTGGCCATTGAATAGAGAATTATTCCATTTCCATGAGTGTGTAAGCTTTCTGTTGTTTCTGTTGTCATTGAAGTCCAGCTTTAATCCATGACCAATGACTGTTAGATCCTGTTATTTTGGTGTGGGTGGTGGTCGTGTATGTGTGTTTCTCTTCTTTTGTTTTTGCTGCAGTGGAGTTATTTATTTCCTGTCTTTTCTTGGGTTCAGTTAACCTTCTTGGGTTGGAGTTTTCTTTCTAGTATCTTTCGTGGGGCTGGATTTATGCATAAATATTTTTTAAAATTGGTTTTCTCATGGAATATCTTGTTCGCTCCATGTATGGTAATTAAAGTTTTCATGGGTAAAGTGGTATAGGCTGACATCTATAGTCTTTTAGGGTTTACAAGACATCTGCCCAGGCCCTTCTTGCTTTTAGAGTCTCCATTGAGAAGTCGGGTGTAATTTTGAGAAATCTGCCTTTTTATGTTACTTGGCCTTTTCCCTTGCGGCTTTTAATATTCTTTCTTTCTCCTGTACATTTTGTGCTTTGATTATTATGTGGTAGAAGGATTTTTATTTCTGGTTTGCTCCACTTAGTATTGTGTAACCATCTTGCGTGTTTATAGGCATCTCTTTGAGTTGGGGAAATTTTCTTCTATTATTTTGTTGAAAATATTTTCTGATCCTTAGAGCTGGGAATATTCTTTGTCTTCTATTTCTATTATTCTTAGGTTTGTCTTTTCATGCTGTCCCTGATTTCTTGGATATTTTGTTTCAGGAATTTCTTAGATTTCACATTTTTGTTGACAGATGTATCGATTTCTTCAACTGAATGTTCTACACATGAGATTTTTTCCCTCTATCTCTTATATTCTTTTGGTGATACATCTGTAGTTCTTGTCCTCTTTCTAAAGTTTTCCATCTCCAGGATTCCCTCAGTTTATGTTTTCTTTATTGTTTCTATTTCCATTTTCAGGTCTTGGACCATTTTATTCATTTCCTTCTCATGTTTGATTGCATTTTCCTGTATTTCTTTAAGGGATTATTTATTTCTTCTTTGAAGACCTCTATTTGTTTGATTGTGTTTTCCTATATTTCTTTAAAAGATTTATTCATTTTCTCTTTATAGGCCTCTATTATATTCATAAGAATAAATTTAAAGTCTTTTTTGTTTCTACTGTTTTAGGATATCCAGGGCTTGCTGTAGTAGCATAGCTGTGTTCTGGTGATGCAGTATTGCCCTGGTTCTTGATGGTTTCTTGCACTGGCCTATAGCCACCTTGTTGTCCCTGGTGTTGGCTGGTTGCTCCTGGTGCCCACTGATTTTCTTGGGAAAGTGGGAAGAGCCCTAGGATGGAGGCTGGATGTTCCTGGGGTCCAGCAGCCCTCCTCAGGATGATGGGTAGGGCACTGGGCCAGAGGCTGGATGATCCAAGAGCTTGGGAACACTCCTCAGCAAGGTGGGTGGAGCTGTGGGCCAGAGGCTAGATCTCAGAGAGTAGGGCCCGGCTCTCCTCTGCTGACTAGGTCTCAGTTGGACCCATAGGCAGGGGAGGGTGTAGAGGCCTAAACTAGACAAATCTTGAGATCTTATTAGGAAAGGCTGGTAGGACTGTGAGCCAGAGGTTAGATGATCTCTGAGCCCAGGAACCCTCCTGGGAAAGGTGGATAATCCCAGTGTTCAGCAGGGAAACAGATGTGAACATTTTGCAGTCTTCAGCAAGGCCACACACATTTGCTCTGTAGTCCCTGAGATTAACTGCCCATTACTCAGACACCGTGTGCACTGTGCACCGTCATCTTGACTGATCTCCGAGGTCACTGTCTTAATAAAAGAAAGTTCAGAACGAGATTCATATAAGGAACGATACTTGAACTTTGCTATCTATAGGTGAGGGGCATACAACTAATCAGCAAAGCAATGGGTGATTCAGGATAGGTCTTGGGTGTGTCCTGGGTTTCTAAGGAGATAGCAAAGCACAATGCTTAGTCAGTGGGATTAGGTATGAGCAAGTTCCTAGTATGTAGAATTCACACTGGGGTTTTGAGAACAGTGTGTGGATCTATGGAGAGAAATGAAACCAAGTTTTCATATCGAAAACAAGTCTGAATGCTATGGAAGAATGAATGAAGGTGAAGAAACTCGGGAGCCCGAAAAGCTTGCAAGGAGTTCCGGTGTGAGAGAAGAGCCGCAGGTGTGACTTTGGAGAAGGGATGGATTTGAGAAAGGAGCTAGAGGAAATATTGGCGGGAGGTAGAAAGAAAGTCAAAAGTAGGATGTCTATAATCAGGAAACAGATAATATGTTTTATCACTTATTTATTTCTTTTGCATGTGTGTACGGGTATGTTTGTCATGACATGAATGTGGAGGCCAAGGAACAACTTGCAGGAGTTGGTTCTCTCCGTCTGCCATGTGATTACCAAGGATTAAATTCAGGTCTTCAGATTTGGTGGCAGCACCTTCCCTCACTGAGCTCAGATGGCCCCAGGAGCAAGATTTAAAATGGTAGTAGTAGCAGTAATCATTATTGTTCTTGTTGTTGTCCTGATGTTAAATTTCAAACTGTAAAATGTTTAAGTGTTTACCTCCTTCAGTCCTTTCAATATCTTAAGCTGATGGATACCTATTTTTAAATTGAGTCTTGATATATATGGTAGCTTAAATTCGCTTCCCAACACTAATATTAAAGTTGTGTTCCACCATTCCCAGACACTGATGGATATCATGAGGTTTAAAACTGAGGTCTTTATTCTACCCTGAATACACCAAGTCTTAGCTCAAACAAAAAATGTGAAGCCTGGGAGGCATCTCAGTGCATAAAGTGCTTGCCGTGTAAACAGGAGCATGTGAATTTGAGCCCCAGTACCCACTCAAAAAGGTAGGCATGGTGTTACTCATTTATAATTCCAGTGCTTGGTAGGGGAATCTCAGGAGCTTACAGATCAGGAATCCCATGAGAATCAGTGAGCTTAGCGTTCAGTGAAAGACCTGTCTCAAAAAATAAGGTGAGGAGTCACAAAGATGGCTCAGGACTGAAGAGTACTTGCTGTTTTAGTGGAAGAACTAATTGTAGTGCCAATCTGTCCAGGAAGCTCACAGTTGCCTATAATTTTAGCTCCAGGGAATCTGACGTTCTCATGCCCTTTGAGAGTGCCTCACATATAGATGCGTATACACATATACACATAGACAAAAATAATTAAAAAATAAACCTTTAAGAAATGAAGTGCAGTATAATAAAAGAAGACAGCCAACACCAAAATTTGGTTTCTACATACTACACATGTGTAACCATATACACAAAACCACACAAAAGCTAAGATGAGAGCCAATAGCCCACACATTTAAAAAGATTAAATACATATATCCCAAGATTACGTTTTCACTTAATGTCTCACTCCCTCATACTTTCTGATAAATGGCTTAGCAGAGCAGAAAGGACCACAAATGGCTGTACTATCATGATGAGAAAGGAACAAAACCTTCCCTCAGAGGAAATGAAGACCTTGTCCTGCTATTGAGACTGCTTCTGTCTTTAATCTGAACTTTCTAAAAATTGAAATTAGAAAACACACACACACATCCATCCTGGCAGCCATTGTCAACTGGGACCAGTTGCCAGGGCTGGCATGACTGTCAGAGTTACTCTGGTCCAGAACTGAGAACACCAGAGGAAAGCTGTATCAGGGCTGCCCATCCTGGCAAAAAGGCCCCATGTCCACGGTCAAGCTGATCCCAACAGTGCTCAGGCTGTAAGTGCTCATCCAACCTCCTTTTTGGCCTTCTCTGGCTACTGAGTTTTATAAGCAAACTGCCTGGAAGACTTTGTAAATGTGATTACTTTCATTTGGAAACTTGCCTCCTACAATCTGCCCAAAGTCTCGGGGTCAAATAAACCGTAGAAATAGCAGAAAGCACAGAAAAGAAATTTGAAGTTGTCATTGTCTCTCTGTCTCTCTGTTTTTCTGTCTCTATATCTCTCTGTGTCTCTGTCTATGTGCCTTTGTCTCTCTTTGAATCTCTCTCTTTCTCTCTTTCTCTCTCTCTCTCTGTGTGACCCCATCTGCCTCAGATTCTCTGTTTCTCTCTATGTCTGTCTCTCTTTCTCTCTGTCTTTGTGTATCTATTTAAATTCTATCATCTATCTATCTATCTATCTATCTATCTATCTATCTATCTATCTATCTATCTATCTATCTCTGTCTATCTATCTATCTATCTATCTCTGTCTATCTATCTATCTATCTATCTATCTATCTATCTATCTATCTATCTATCTATCTATCTATCTATCTATCTCAATTCAGAACATTCCCAACCTGAAACATGTTATGATACAGATAATACTATTTTGGTTTTGACCAATAAAACAAAAAGAGAAACTGGGATATTTTGTTTACTTCATTTTACTTACTCCTGAAATCAAGCAAGCAAGCAAGCAAGCAAACAAACAAACAAACAGAAAAACCAAACAAACAGCTAACAGAAATGATAGGCAAAGCCATTGCTGCCTAGCTCCTGGTGAGACTTCTCATTGTACGACAAACATTAATAAGCCTGACAGGTCAGTGAGATGGGTCAGTAGATAAAGGTCTTGTTGCCAAACCTGGGTTTGAGTTCAGTGCCAGAAACCACATGGTGGAAGGAGAGAATCAGCACCTGGAGGTTGTATCTCCATGTATTTCGTGGTATGCATACATGGTGGGGGGGTGATAGAGGGAAGGAGAAAGATAAAACTAGGTAAGCACACACGTTGAAACTGGAAAGAAAGTCCTCATGGGGACAGGATGATCAACTGTATATTCAGAGACTGTTCATCAGTGGACAGGGACATTTTGACAATGGAGAAAAACTTCAGTCAGGGCCCCAAGAGTATCTCTGGATGCAAGATGCCCTTACAGTGCCTTATCCCTGAGTCACCCCATTCCTTGGTCTAACAGGGATTCTTTCTGGACCAGATATGCCTCACTTCTGTACCTAGTGTAATGTTTCTTACAAGGTCCATATCAATGACAATGAGGATACACAATAACTTTCACTGGGACATCTGGTTTGGTGAATGCTCAGTAGGCCACAGCAGTCTGTACCACCACTTCATCTATCCACTGTTTGTGTGTGTGTGTGTGTGTGTGTGTGTGCATATGTGTGAACTAGTATGTGTAGATGTGTATGTCTCAATGAATGAATATGATGACCAAGTGGGTGCCTTCCCCAGTCTCTTTCTATACCTTATCTTAGACAGAATCTCTTGAATCTGAAGCCCACGAGTTTAACCGGCATAACTGGCCAGTGAACTCCAGAGACCTGCCTCTCCAGCACACATGCATTAGAGACAGGTGTAGTCATACCTGGCTTTTCTGCAGATGCTGGGGATGCTATTCATGCTTATGCTGCAAGCACTTTGCAGATTGAGCCACCTCCTACCCCTTGTTTCTTTCATTAAAAGACAAAGCTGCAAAGTTCTGAAGTATTATCTCAATGTTTTCCTTAAACTACCATTAAAAGTTTGAGCAGCACTTTGTGTGCTCAAAGCAGCCTTCGTATCAGATTCCACAAAGCTATTCCAGCCGCTTTCTTCTGTTTAGATGAAAGTCGGTGAACTCATTGGCTGATCTTAACACACACATCAATTAATTAAATTGACTTAAGGGTTATTCTTACATAAAATGCTACTCTTTGGATTGTTTTAAAAGACATCAATTTGTCATTAAAAGAGGAAATAGCATACAGTAGCTTTAATTTTTTTCTTTTTAATTCCTTTAATGTCTGCTTTGTTAAATGCTTAGCAACAAAAGACTGGCTTTTACAAGAGCTTCTTTGCAAAGATGGAGGGGAGGGGATCTAAAATTTAGATGTGTCTGCAGTGACCATGGCAGTGTAAATTAATTAGTCACACTGAGCCTGAATCAGCACTGCCTCTAAATTGATCTTGCTTTTATGCCACTAAGTTTTCCAAATGTGTTCTCCCTGAAAAGTAGGCCTTCCTTTCTCAATCAGAAATCCAAGTCAGCAAGAAAACCTAGTTTTTAAGAATGGCACTTGATAATTCACTAATAAAATTTTTAATGTGAATCTTTGTGCCAAGGGCCAACCTGAAGGCTGTCAGTGCCAGGGATAGGAAAATAAATAAGAGGCTATATTCATATCCTGAGGGAGTTTACATTCTCAAAGGAGGGGGGCTGTTAAAATTTATATACTGAAAGCTAAATTATACAATACCAGACAACAAACAAGCAGTGTTAAAAAGCAAGTACCAAAGATTAACTACACATAGACTTAAGAGCAAGTGGATGATCACACTGGAACACATGGACAGTGTAAGCAGACTGTGAATAGTAGAGAGGTGGATAGTGCTGATACGGGTCCCTGTCTCATTACTGTGACATGGCACCTGAAAAAAGAAGCTTAAAGAAGGAAGGACTTGCTGGTTCACAGCAGGAGTGTGCAACAAGGATTCTTCCTCTCTTCACAACATAAAAACAGGAAACAGGAAGCAGTAAAACCTCAAGGCCCCACTTGAGTGACCCACTTCTTCTCTCTAACGCCCTATAGCCCCAAATTTCCACAACTTTCCAAAACAGCATCACCTGCTGGAGAGCAAATGTTCTAATGCATGAGCCAGTGGAGGACATTTCATGTTGAGTCATGTGTGCCTACCTAAGTTCCAAGTTCAGGCTGTGTGAAAACTTTTATCAGTCATATTTATGGAACTTAAAATTCCTTTAGGTATCTGATTCATTTTCAAGTAAATATACAATTTCACAACCTCTATCAAATACACGTTTATAGCTTTCCCATCAGCCTGAAAACGTGTAAGCTTATTTTTTAATTGATCATTGCTCTAATCTTTTTCTTTGAGTAACCACTCACTTAGTTTTTGTCTATATAATTTGCCTTTTCTCAAATTATATAAAAGTGGAATTATACAATATACATTCATGTCTATTTTTAAATAATATAATTTGAGGTTTATCTATTAAAATTTTGCATGTGTATGTATCAGTATTCTGTCCTTTTTCACTTAGAAATAAAAGCTTGTTGTTACAAGATCTTTGTTTTTTTAATTTCTGTATAATAGTCCATGGATGATCCATAATAGTATGACTTATCTATCTAGGCATAGAGATTGATATGCTCTTTGGTGTTCCCATATTCTGGATGCATTAATAAAGATGCTGCAGAATCTACAAAAAAAAAGTTTTCCTATAAATATGTATCTCTTGTCTGTATAGTAGATACTTCAGAACAGATTTCACAGATTATGGCCAGCTTTTCAGGAAACTGACTGTCTCCCTGAGAGGCTGCAGCACTTCCCATTGCCACCAGAAGTGTCTGAGGTAGTACTTTATCTGTCTTCCTTCGCTTAGTTATCAAAGTACTTTATCTGTCTTCCCTCACTTGGTTATCACTTGAGTTCAGTGGGAAGAGAATGAGACCAAACAGGGAAGGTAGACTGTCTTGTCCAAGGTCACACATTGCATTATTTAATCAATGGTGACTGATTCTGAAGTATTGTTTTCACTCCATGCTGGGACTCCAGGATTTTAAAGCATTGTTTTAAGGAGGGAATTCAAATACAGTGCCAATATAAAATAAGAATTTGCTAATAAGGTCTACCAAGGGTACAGGATATACATTGCATAGTGTTGAAGGCTGAGTTTCAACCAGGGATTACTGATTCCTTGATCTCCTTTATAAAGGGACTCTAGGATTTTGGATTTTGAGGAACTGTTTTAATCTATAGTTTCGAATCCAAGTTCAAAGGGAAGAGACAATTAGTTAATAATGTCTGTACAATTTTCTGCCCATAGACAGAAGTCCATGTCTCATTCTCAAATTGCTGGTGAAACTAGATTCTAGATCATGTTAGTCTAATTCTGTTGCCAACTCCACTAGCACAAAAGTATTCTCTTACCAGTAAGCATATTGAACAGAGTTAGACTTTTCTGCTTAGCCTTTGCAGCTACAAGTCTGAGAACAACTGATAGGATTATCTCTCTTCTGGTCAGCATCCCCACCAAACAACAGGAAGTGTCACTGTGGTTGAAATCTAAAAATAAAAGCACAGATAAATTAAATGTCTTTTCTCCACTTTAAATCAGGCAAAGCAAGGGAATGGAGACCTTGAATAATGTACTATATCTGGAGATCTAAAGAAAGATGGAGAGGATCCTTGAGTCCTCAAATTCCTTCATCCTTGAACTTCAGTTTATGGCCTCTGCCCATGAGTGCTATGAATGATTGCAGGGCCTGTGAGAGGCCTTCACACTGGAAGGCATTCTAGAATCTTCCAGAGGGCAAAGCTCCATTTATAATGATCAGACTGTGGCCTGCATGGTGTACAGAGAAGTAAATGTTGCATGGAAATTTTAAACAGACAGAAAAAGAACCAGACGCTAGGGATGTGGCTTAGTTGGAAGCCTTCTAGCCTGGCATATTCAAAGTGCTGGATTTAACCACTGTACCAAATAAAACTGGTGTTGTGGCACATGACTGTATTCGTAGTACTTGGGAGATGAGTCAGAAGGACCATGAGGTCAGTGTCATCCTTGACTACATAAGGAGGCTGATGCAGACTGGGCTACTTGAGATTCTGCCTCTAAACATAAACAAAAACCACAATATTTGGACCCAATGTAGTTGGTCAGTAGAACAGTCCTTGAACATTGCATCTGTATATAGTCAACAAAGAAGGAAATGTTTCAGTCATAGAAGAGGAAAACACAGCCCACTTGCCCTCTCCCAGGCGAGAACCGAGGTGATAGTGGAAGGGCCAAGAGCCGCTGTTGCTCCCATTTGGTGGTTTTAGAGAGACATTTCACAGTTCTCTTTCTTCTGGCTCTCCTGCTCTTTGAGCTACCTCCTCCAACAATATACCCTGAGCCTTAAAGGGGACAGTATGAATGTCCTGCCTGGGGCTGAGCACTCAGCTGTCACTTATTCTCATCACTGCAAGCAACTGTACATCCCTAGAATAGCCACTATTCAGAGCAAAGAGAAGATTCCAGGAGTGTCACTTGTCTATGTGTATAAATAAATATATATTCACACATGCATTATACATACACACATACGTACGTGCACATACACACATGTGTATTCATAATGATCACTTGAGATCTATAAGAATCTGCTTCCCATATTTTTATATACACCAAAACCTATATATAATAGAATTTACATACACCCTACTCCCATATGCATTGAATGACCTCCAGATCACTTATGCTGTTACAGTATATATGCTACATAAATAGTTGTTAAATTACACCATACAGAGAATGACATGAAATCCCCCTGTTCAAGTTCAGTACACAGCCTTATTTTATTTTGTGTGCATGTGCCTCTGTGTGTGTTCACAGAGTGTGGATGCAGGCTGTCTTAAGAGATAGGAGCTACTGCCCCATTGCAATCTTGCCCTTTATTTCCCAGGTGACTAATGGCACTGGATTAATTTTCATCTACATGATGATAATTCACAGCAATGTCTATCAAATCCTTCTGCCCGTTTATTTATCAAATAGATTGTCAGGGTTTGAGGAGGCGGAGCGTGCTGTCGAGTTTTATCTAAACTATACACAAGCTAGAGTCATTGGAGAGGAGGGACCCTCAATTGAGAAAATGCCTCCATAAGATCAGGCTGTGGGCCAGCTTATAGGACATTTTCTTAATTAGTGATTGATATGGGAGGGCCCAGCCCTTTGTGTGTGGGCTCAACCATGGGCTGGTGTTCCTGGGTTCTATAAAAAAGAAGGCTGAGCAAGCCAGTAAGCAGCACCCTTCTGTGGTTTCTCATTAGGTCCCGCCTCCAGGTTCCCGACCTACTTGAGCTCCTGCCCTCACTGATTATATTGATGAACTGTTACATGGAACTGTAAGTAATATAAACCCTTTCCTCCCCAACTTGCTTTGGTCATGGTGTTTCATCATAACAATAGTAATCCTAACCAAGACAGTTTTCTGAAAGGGTTTATACTGAATTGCAGGAGTTCATCACATATTTGAAAATAGCCCCTTATCTGACACATGATTTGAAGTATTCATCGGCACTCCACAGGTGCAACTTGTGGGAATCTTATGCTGTGTGCTTTGCCGTGAAGGCTTATTTTGTTTTGTTTTAAAAGGAAGCCTCTTGTCTGTCTCTGCTTTTATAGCCTATCTTGGAGTCTTCTCCATGTCTATTGGCAGAATCCATGTCAGGAAAGTTCCTCTCCATCACCCTTCCTTCTAGGAGTTTTACCATTTCTGTTTTTATGTTTCAGCCTTGAATCCATCTGATTTTAGTGTACGATGTAAGAAGACAAGGGGAGATTCCGATGGCTTTAGAGAGAGTAGCAAGATCATGCTGGAAACTCTCTACCTTTCTGTCCCTCCTGTCTACATGTGCACTTCCTGGATTCTGTGTACCTGCCTTTTATGTGACTGTTGGTGTATGTAACTTGTTTTATAGTCCTTGCTGCTAACTCTCTTTTATGTGGATACATCATTTCCTTAACAGTGTGTACTTTTCCCCCAACAATTGTACCCTGATGCCTTTGGAAACTCTGATTTTTTTTCCTTTTGCTATGGTAATAAGCCTTCAAACACATAATTGAATTCAGATATTAAATACTGTAAGCACTATCATTTAGCTTCTGATGAAAGTGCGCATTATTGTGCTGGAAAGAGAAAAAAAATGTAGCAAATCAAAACAAGATTTTACCCCCTTTCTGCCTCCTGTGAAGTCTTTGTGTGGAATGACTCCATCTCTTTTAGGCTGCTCTCTCTGTTCTATGGGGAATAGAGCCAGGGTTATTATGCAGTGGTAGGCTGTGGCTTCTGATTCTCCCACACCATGGGAATCAGCTATGTCCTGAGTTTTTAGCACCTTCCCATTTGCCAAGTATTTCCAGCAGAGAGAGCAAAACATAAGCTCATTCTGGGAGAAGAGGGATACTGGGGAAGAGCCTGGGGGCTGGAAGGACCCAGTCACTCCATCATTCATTCCATCAAACAGCAGTTTATTGACCACGCTTGATGAGCACTCATTCAGTGCTGGAGATAGAATGCCAGACGAGGTCAGCAGGCTCTGACTCAGAGAGTTTTCTAACACTGCCTCTGTGGTAAGGCAGCAGCTTTCATGTTGGAAAAGTGACCTAACTCTCTTATCATCCATGCAGCTCTGTCAATACAATCAATGTGATGCCAAGCAGTACTGGGGCCATAGGAATGAGCGCTGTATGAGAAGTGTGTGTCATGTTAGACAGCATCTTCTTGTCTTTTTCATGTAGCCTCCGAGGCAGCGCTGCTGTAATTTTACCTGGGTTGGGGGGGTCCCTATTTTCCTCTTGGAGGGTAAAGAAGTTTTATGCTGTGTTGTCAGTGAGCCAGGCTTTGTAGATTCATCCCTTAAGAAAGTTGGATAATTCTAAGTGCTTTCAATATAGAATATTGCCCCATAAGTTAGTTTTCTTTAAAAAGTCAGAGACATGCACACATGCATGCATGCATGTGCGTGGAGGCCAGAGGAGAGCTTCAGGTATTAGTTCCCCTGTCCAGCTTGTTTTTTGAGACACTGACAAAGAACTTGCCAAGTAGGCTAGGCTGACTAACCATCATGGCCCAAAGAAGCTCCTTTCCCCATTTCCTCCATTCATGGCTAGATTTTTCCTGGGCACTGCTAGGTATTGAACTCAGGTCTTCACAACTGAAGGAAAACATTTTATCCCCATCTCCAGAAAGAGCTGCACCTGAGATGAGCTGTGTATCCTGTTTCTGGGTCAGGGTTCCATCCTGTTCCATTTACACAGTACAGAGTTTGGAGAAGTGTTCTCCAGATCTCTATGCTCTGTGGTCAGACACATACACTCAGGAACAGGTAGAAAAGTAACCTACTTCTCCTTTCTCTACTTAGTTAACTGGTGGAATGAAAATAACAAAATACTGGACCTTGGGCATGTAAGCTTTGCTTTTCTTCCACCCAAAACCTAATGTTCCATGGCTAATGCTACCAGGTGCTCCCCAGCATGTACACCCATCTTCCATCTTCAGTCAAGAGATTCCTGCCTTCAGATAAGCAGATGATCCCTCGGCTGAAAACTCACTCCTTTGCTTTCTCTACAGTCAGAAAAATCTACAACTGCCTTTTGGCCCACAGTGTAGAAGTAGACTTGTCATGCACATCTTTCTAGGGTCTACTTGAAAGGGACAACACATGTTCCTTATCCTTCTTAATACTTGGAATCTAGTGTGGTGTCAAGAGCCGAGACAACTTTCTGGTGTTATGAAGTTTATACGCTGAAGACAGGAGAGCAACATACACAAATTGCTTAGGTTCCCAAGGCTGTGGCATGGCTATGGCGGTATTGAATCATTCACTACTGAGCTTACTGGCACATGATGAACTTCCTTACGTCTTTCTCCCTGCCCTTTCCCTTCTGTCTTTCCTTCTCTTTCCCCCTATGCCTCCCTCCTATCTCTCCTTCCTTTTCATTAAATAGATGTGGATACATTCATGACACTTTAAAAGACTTGTACTTGGTTTTAGTTGTACATATGATGTGTGTCTGTCAGGTGTGTACGTGTGAATTGTATACCCCAGAAGTGAGAAGATGACATCAGATCCTCTAGAGCTGAAATCACAAGTGATTGTGCATCTTCTCACATGGAGGCTGCAAACTCAACCCAGCTCTGCAGCAATAACATCAAGTGATCTTAACCTCTGAATCAATTCTCCACCATCCAGAACACTTTTATGTGAACTATAAAACCACAAAGAACTTGTTCAACTTATCCATGGTTCCATTTGCTTGTCTTTGCTTGGCATTTACCTTCCCTGACTTCCAGCTACTTCAGGCTGCTTTTGTTAATACTGAGTAAGATCAAGCAAGGGTTGAGCAAGGATGATCTATATGACATAGAGTACCAGGGGATTGTGACAAATGACACAAAACAGTTACACACAGATGCTGAATCTGTTAGTGACATCCTTGAGCTTGTGGTTGTCACCAAATGAGCAGAGTATTTTTCCCCTTTTATTTCTTTTCTTAAGAATGAGTTACAGCAAACGGAGAGATTAGCCCATCAGCCACTATTGATTTCTTTGAAAGTGCCCTTTGCCAAGCAGTCATAACTGGTGACTGGCTGATAGAAGCACTGTAAGTTATGACTGAGTGGACTAACTCAGATTTGGAGGATGCTCGGCAGTGCCTGAATTTGCAGAGCTGTGTTAGGTTCAGGGGAAATTCCTTCAGACACTTGATCTAGAACAAGTGTGAACATAGCCATATTCCCACATGCACATGTACGGTTAAGGGCCCTTCTATGCCAAATCGGTCTCTCTCTCTTTTTACAGTGAAGCTTTCACTTTTAAATCATGAAGCAGTTTACAGAACAAAACCAGTACACGGTGGTAAAGCATTATGTGAAGATTTTAGAGCTGCTGGTAAGGGTTCACTGTGAAGTAAGAAAATCAACTGTGTGCCCATTGCTGTGGTCTTCGTAGGGTTCAAGCACTGCTTCCTATTATCCTTCCAAGCAAACCATATGTAAATGACTTACAACAGAGAAGCTAGGGAAAGAGCTCACTAATCAGTTGCGCAATAATGTCAGCCATAAAAACAGGCATGCGAGTGACATTATACAACCTAAGCAGGCTATACATAGGGATATATAGTTATATACATATATATATAAATGAAACAGCAATTAATGAAAAATGGCAATAAATTTGAAAAAGAGCAAGGAGGAATATAGATGAGGTTTGGAGGAATGAACAAGAAGGGAGAAATAATGTGATTATAAACTCAGAAACAAAGAAGAAAATAAAATCTGAAATCCCCTAATATTTGGAGAGTTGGAATCCATTCTGTTAGTGTGCCTTTCTCTTCTAGGAAGCCTCCTTGAAAGTGTGAGTCTTGTTTGCCTGATGTTCCTACACGTCTACACCGGAGAGGATTGCTGTTAGAACATTCCTGTAGTCATCTGTCATGTGCATTCATGCAGTAATGCTTACCAAGTCTCTACTGAGTGCCAGAACTTTGCATCACTTATTCACTTGTTACCATGTTAGGTGATACTGCTATTGTGTGACCATTGTATTTCTTTTTCTCTTTTTTTTTTTTCTTTTGGCAAGATCTCTCTCCATATCCCAGGGTTGCCTGGAATTACATGGCCCATGTCTCAAACTGACAACAATCTCCTTCTTCAGCCCCTTGAGTGCTTGCATTACAGGGTGGCACCTCTTCATCTGGCTTTATTGCTGTTTTTAGTGTGTGTGTGTGTGTGTGTGTGTGTGTGTGTGTGTGTGTACGTGTGCATGGGAGTACACACATGCCACAGCTCACATGTGGACATAGAGGACAACTTGCAGAAGTCAGCTCTCCTCTTCAAACATGCTGGTCTTGGGGATCAAATTCAGGTTATCATACTTGCTAGCAAGCATGGTCACTTACTAGGCATCTTACAAACTATATTCCATCATCATCATTATTAATATTATTATTATTACTTTGCAAATAGCTTCTCCCTGATGTTCTCATAGTCAAACAATATATAAATACATAAGGTCAAATTTGAACCTAGATATTCTGATTTCTATACAAAGTAGGGCACAAATAAAATGATGAAAATAAAGTCTATTCAGAAAACTGAAGTTGTACATAATAGAGCCCTTGGTAATACATATTGAAAGCTAGTTTAGGGTGTGCATAAGCTGTGAGTTATCATTTCTATTTCTAGGAGTTGCTTCTGACAAAAAAAAACTGGTTGGGAATATTGTATTAGTTTTTGAAGACTGAAAAGAAAGCATAAGATGATATTTCACAAATCTGCACTTGTTGCTTTGATTCTTAAAAAAGGATGGAGAATCACACCCATATACAGAGATGTAGCCTGAAGACAAGTAAAGCAGTGTGAGAATTAGCAACACACCTGAACTGTGAGTTCCTCTACACTGAGCTTTTAATGCCGTCATACAGTTTGGATATTGACCTGGCTGTGAAGCCCCAGGCATCCATGAATACAGGGAACAGTCACTGACCCCACCTTCCAGATTCTGTTTTCCCATGATTCTGGGCAAGTGCTCTGGGCCTTACAGGGATGTCTCAGACCATCAGACACTTTTGACATTCATTTCCTTCCATCTTCTCATTTGCCTTCCCTAAAACGCAATAATGAGTAGTCCAGGGTAGAGTAATTAGACCGTACGTGATTGAGGTGCCTGCCAATTATGCTGATGGGAGTGAAGTCTTATTAGACTAACAGGGTTTTCTAAATTGGGCTTGGGGTTCATGGTGGTGTGGGTATTTCTGAGAAGAGTAGACCAGTTTTTGAAATGATTTTACCTAAGCAAAAGTGTTGACCTTCGACGGAAGGGAGTTGGCTGTGTGTAAACCCAAGGAAGAATGGGGTTCACAGTGTTGTTCAGATTCCTCCTTTGTTCCCCAGCACATGTAGAACCTCAGCAAGCCCAGGCTCTCCCCTAACCTATCCATAACTGCCCCTGTTAATTCTGTTCATTGAAAGGATCATGGTGACAGTTAAGTGATAGTTACATTAATCATCTTGTGCTTTGTTCTTGAGAGGTTACTTAAACATGCTATATGGCAATATCTAAAATGTACCTATCATAGTATTTTCATAGATACCTCACCATCTTGGGAAACATTGGAAATACAGAGACAGAGAATAAAGCCTTGTGCTCCTTGATTTTAATTGTCATCTTGACACAACTTGGAGTCCCTTGGGAAGATGGTCTTAATAAGGAATATTCTAAGTCAGGTTTGCTCTGCAGATATGTCTCATGCTCTCTTGGTTGTTAATTGGCAGAAGATGACACAACCCATTGTGGGTAGCACCATTCTGTAGGTGGAGGATCCTGAATGGCACTGAATACTTTGAACTGAGAGCAAGCAATCATGAATGCATGCATTTGCTTCTCTCTGCATTTGACTATTGGTATGAATATGATCAACTCTGTCAAATTCCTGCCACCATGACTTCCCTGTGTTGATGGACGATCATCAGGAACTGTGAGCTAAAATAAACCTTTCTCACCCAAGTTGCTTTATGTCGGGATATTTTATCACAGCAACAGAAATGAAACTGAAACAAACCTCATTCTCAACATTGACTATTTCCCTATCTAGCCCTGATTTCTCTTTTTAAACATGAATAAAAATAGCAAGAATAGGTATTTCTTGTGATGGGATAAGAATTAAATGAACTACTTCATGGGAAGCGTTTACCACCTTCACTGGTAAAATAGTTTTTGTTGTAATTATTTTCATATTTTGTTTTTTTTAATTTTTTAATTGGAATTTTAATTTTTTTTTACAATTTATTCATTATATATCCTGATTGAAGCCCCTCCCTCAACTCTTCCTGGTCCCAACCACTCTCCCTTTCCCCCCTATTTCCTTCCCCTAGTTCTCTAAAAGGGGGTGCTCACCTCCTCTGCCATCTGCCTATTGTTTGTCAAGTCTTATCAGGACTGCCTGTATCCTCTTACTCTGTGGCCTGTAAGGATGCATCACCAGGGTCAAGTGATCAAAGAGCAAGCAACTGAGTTCATGACAGAGGTAGCCATGCTCCCCTTACTAAGGAACTCACATAAAGACTGAGCTGCCAATCGGTTACATCTGAGCAGGGGGTCTAGGTCCTCTCCATGCATGATCCTTATTTGGAAATCAATTTCTTCAGGATCATATGGACTCAGATTTTTAGCTTTGTTGGTCTCCTTGTGGGGCTCCTATCCACTCCATATCCTCCTACTCACCCCTTCTTCCATATGACTCCCTATGCTCTGCCTAAAGTTTGACTGTGAGTGTCAGCATCTGCTTTGATCCCCTGTTGGGTGGAGCTTTTCAGAGGACCCTCTATAGTAGGCAACCATCCTGTTTTCCAACTTGATGTTCAAATACATAGAACCTACTTACACTGGGCAAATTAGCAGTGAAATGTCGTTCTGTGCATTAAGATGAATTTTAAAAACAAGTGTTCTCATTTGAGTGAAACTTACTTTACATCGCAGGGTTAAGTCTAGGATTAACAGGAAGTCTTGATGAAGCTGTACTATTCATAAGAACTCATCTCTTTCTTTATCTTGGAACTCTTCATTAAGGAACTTCTGTGAAACTTTGAGCTCTGACTTGAATGTGAGTTTCTCTTTTCTGCTGGAAAGACACTCATTAGCTTAATTTTGTTTTCAAAATTAAAATAAAATAAAAACAGTGACATGCCAATTAATTGTACAAACTCCCGTTTTAAACACTTCCTATTATTCCTCGTTATTCTGGAGATAGGCATTAAGAGAACAGAATGGATCGCTGGCATATAGTGCTAAAGTTCTTCTCCATTAGGCTGGAGCAAGGAAAGAGAATCATCCTATATGTCCAACAACTAAATTGATAATAAATATGTTATTTATATACAAAATGGCATCCTCAAAGAAATTTTCAGGGTAATTGATATATCAGGAAATTATTATGCTGAAATGACCCAGATTTAGAAAAACAAATACTGCATATTTTCTCATAAACAGATCCCTACTTTTAACATTTGTGGGTATGAATGGAGACATAGGTGATGAAGAGGGAACAAAAAGATGTTATCTGAGGGAACGTGTAATGGACAACAAGAAACTGTGACATGAAATGGCTAAGTCACTGTGGAGGTTGGGAGGGTCTGAGAGTGGGCATTAGGGCTTGCTGCAGAGGACAGGGTAGGAGGAGCAAATAATTTTTAACATAGTTATTATGTTCAAGAGTTCCATAGTGGAGTAGTACATTGTAAAACTAATTAAAAAGAAAAACTTAAACAGAAGAAAGAGCAAAGCAATTTTAGGAGAGTCTGTAGATTGTCCACTTACTCTACTCTCAAATTAAGTAAAAGCATAAACTTAGAAATCCTTGCAAGCCTGAGCTTCAAGAAATGAAGAGAAGGTGTGGCTCTGTGGGGTGCCCCTAGGGAGAGGAATGGAGGTTATACACAGGGTTGGTGTTGATGGTGAGAAGTGTTCTCAGAAGCACTCCATGGCAAGGCAAATAAACCAGTGACAGGTGTGTCTGAAACATCCAAGAGGGTCCCAGGAAAGAGGGAATTCCTTCTCTGGGTCTTGCAAGATGAAGAGAAGTCATCTTGGTTTTAAGTGAAGAGCAGAAATTATTCTGCAGGGTAGTTGTACTCCAACGTGAGGTCTGTTGGGCAGATCTGAAGAGTGGCAGCATAGCCATTCCACAAATCTCCTGATCTAAAGAAATCTCTAGATCAGTTGAGGTAAGCCTGCCATGTGAATAAGCTAAGAGGTCCAGAAAGCATGGAGAAGCCTAAAGAGACACAAAGGAGAAAGGGGAGAAATGGAACAGAATCTGCTTTCCTGTTGCAGTGTCTCTATGAGGAGAGATGGAGCTGCTCATAATTGAGCCAGGCTCTCTGATGATAGAGATTAAAACAGAAGGGCCAACAGTAAACAAGATGAACTTCAAAAGAGCAGCGCCTCTGCTCGCTGGGGACCTCCATTAACGAGTCACCAGATAGGCAATTATTGTACCGTTCTTGTAATGACCAGGATCAAACACAGGCGTTCTGCACAGTAGGCAGTGAGAACGCAGGCAGACAAAAAACTGTGAAAATATGCCATTAAATCTTAATTATTCTTCAAAGAAAAACAAGCACGACCGGGGGGCAGAAAAGGAAGGAATATTCTGAGTCTCACCAATGCCTGCGGCTCAGGGCAGTCTTGTGGATAGTGTTTCAATTCTCATATTTCCTAAACACTCAATGTCTCATTCTGGCTTCTCTGTAGCAATGGGGAATTTGGTTTGCATAGGCTCCTATTTATTGGACCCTCTGTACTGTCTTCTTTCTATATAGCTTCTGAGATATAGCAGCACTAATTGAGCAAATTTGGGACATGAGGCTTAAATTAAAATGACTGCATATTATATATGAAAAATGAACAGATTTCATTATTTTTAAATCAAATTTAACACACAAAATTGCATGGTACAAAGTTCACCATCCCGACACAGATATGTTTTGTGTGTTTGGACAACTTCAAGTTGGAAAATATGTTTTGATGACTTTAGTATTCAAAGCAAATGTTTCACCATCTAGTATTGACCTCTGGGATTCAGAAGGGACTTTGAATGCCTTTGGAGTTAACACACTTTGCACACTAACTCACAAGCATCAGTGGTCACTGTTGTCAGGCATCGTTTCCCCAAGGAACTGTGCAAGGTGTCCTTGATGGGAGTGTGGACATCATTGCATTATAGATTTGATATGAAATGCTAGTGAGGGGAAATATTTTTAAAGACTTGTTGTATTTTTATTTCTGTGCGTGTGTGTATGACTGTGCAGGCCACCAGTATGGGGGTGCCCCTGGAGTCCAGACAGGGGTATCAGATCCTCTGAAGCAGGAGCTGTAGGTGGTTCTGAGCCATTCAACATGGTTGCTAGAAAGCGAACTCCGGTTCTTTGGGAAAGCAGCAAGCCCTTTGAACCACTGAGCCACTTTTCCAGCGTCTAAAATAAAATAGTCACAGATCCCCAAAGATCAGGTTTCAAATATTGAGTGATAATTCTGTGAGTGCATTTATTGGTCTCATTTTCATCACTTAGCATTATGGTAGTGTGAATGTACATGCATGCAGGTGTATGTACACATACATGGGTATGTGTAGGCCAGAGATCAACATGTGATATCTTCCTCTATTGCTTTTCTCCTTATTTTTTAGGACAACATAGCTCATTGAAGCTTGCCATTCAGGCTATCAAGCAAAACCCTAGGATCCACCTGTCTCTCCTCCCAAGCAGTAGATGCAGTTGTGCACGTCTTTGCTTGACTTTTGTGTTGCCTCTGGGAATTCAAACTCGGATTCTCATGTTTGTGCTTCAAGCACTTTTCGAGTGAAGCCTCTTTGCCCACATCATGGTGTGTGTGTGTGTGTGTGTGTGTGTGTGTGTGTGTGTGTGCATGCATGTAGAGTTCAGAGGTCAACACTGGATGCTCTTCTCACTCACTCTCTACCTCACAGTTTTAAGACAGTATATCTGGTACTTGCTGACTCACCCAGACTGTCTGGCCGGTGCCCCGCAGGTATTCCTGTCACTCTCTACCCAGGATAGGCCATCTCCCCTAGCTTTTATGTGAGTGTTGGGGTTCTGTACTCAGGGCTTCATGCTTGCACAAGGATATATTAACCCATCTTTCTAGTTGTAACACTGTGTTGTTGTTTTTGTTTGTGTGTGTGTGTTCTTTAAGTATGGTTGAGGCTAGCCTAGCATTCATAATCAGAAATGCAATGAGAAAAACAGTCTGAGAGTTCTAGGTCAGCCAGGACTACATAGTAGGAGCCAGCCTTAAAACAATAGAGAAAAATTTGCTCCCACATTTTATTACTGTTGATTTCTAATTATTCACTATTTGAAAATAAAGGAAAAAACTGCAATATGAAAAAAGTTTTCACTAGCCCTCCTTCATACAAACAATAAATGGGCTGAGAAAAAAAAAATCAGGGAAACAACACACTTCACAATAACCACAAATAACATAAAATATCTCGGTGTAATACTAACCAAGCATGTGAAAAACCTGTAAGGCAAGAATTTCAAGTCTCTTTAAAAAATATATATTGTCAGATATTTCTGACAATATCAGAAAATGGAAAGATCTCCCATGCTCATGGATCAGTAGGATTAACATAGCAAAAATGACCATCTTACCAAAAACAATCTACAGCTCAACACAATTCCCATCAAAATACCAACACAATTTTTATAGACTTTGAAAGAACAATTCTCACCTTAATATGGAAAAACAAAACAAAATAAAAACTAGAATCGCTTAAACAATCTTGAACAATAAAAGCACTTCTGAAAGTATCACCATCCCTCATTTCAAGCTGTACTACAAAGAAATAGTAATAAAAACTGCATGATCCTGGCATAGAAACAGACTGGTTGATCAATGGAATCAAACTAAAAACCCAAAGATAAACCCACAAAATTAAGGACACTTGATTTTTTACAAAGAAGCCAAAACCTTACAGTGGAAAAATGATAGCATCTTCAACAAATGGTGCTGGTCTAATTGGATTTCTACATTCAGAAAAAAAAAATGCAAATAGATACATATTTTTCACCCTGCACAAAACTCAGCTCCAAGTGGATCAAAGACCTCAACATAAAACCAGATACTGTAAAACTATTAGAAGAGAAACTAAGGATCAGCCTTGGACTCATTGGCACAGGGGACACCTTCCTAAACAGAATACCAACAGCTCAGGCACTAAGATCAGCAACTAATCAATAGGACTTCTTGAAACTAAAAAGCTTCTGTAAGGCAAAGAACATTGTAAATAGAACAAAATGGCAACTTGGAGACTGGGAAAAGATCTTCACCAATCTGACAGAGAGGGCTAATATCTAAAATTTATAAAGAACTCAAGAAATTAAACACCAACAAACCAAATAATCCAATTAAAAATGGGGTACAGAGCTAAACAGAGAATTCTCAACACAGGAATCTTTAATGGCTGAGAAGCACTTAGTAACACTTAAAGAAATGCTCAACCTCATTAGCCATCAGATAAATGCAAATCAAAACGACCCTAAGATTTCACCTTACACCCATGAGAATGGCCACGATCAAAAACTCAAGTGACAACACATGCTGGAGAGGTTGTGGAGAAAGGGGAACCCTCCTCCACTGCTGGTGGGAGTGTAAACTTGTACAATCACTCTGGAAATCAATCTGGCGCTTTCTCAGACAACTAGGAATAGCGCTTCCTCAAGATCCAGCCATACCACTCCTAGGCATATACCCAAAAGAGGCTCAAGTACACAAAAAGGACATTTGCTCAACCATGTTTGTAGCAGCTTTATTTGTAATAGCCAGAAGCTGGAAACAGCCCAGATGCCCCTCAACTGAAGACTGGATGCAGAAACTGTGGTACATCTATACAATGGAGTATTACTCAGCAATGAAAAATAAGGAAATCATGAAATTTTCAGGTAAATGGTGGGACCTGGAAAGGATCATCCTCAGTGAGTTGTCCCAGAAGCAAAAAGACACACATGGTATATACTCACTCATATAAACATACAAAATAGAATAAACCCACTAAAATCTGTACATCTAAACATACTAAGCAAAAGAGAGGACCCTAACTAAAATGTTCAATCCCCATCCTGAAAGGCAAAGAGGATGGACATCAGAAGAAGAAGAAAGCAGGAAACAACCTTGGAACCTGCCACAGAGGGCCTCTGAAAGCCTCTGCCATGCAGACTGTGAAAGCAGATGCTGAGCCTGATGGCCAACTGTTGGGCAGAGTGAATGGAATTTTATGTAAGAAGTGGGAAATAGTAAGAGCTGGAGAGGACAGGAACTCCACAAGGAGAACAACAGAACAAGAAAATCTGAACACAGGGAACCTCGCAGAGACTCATACTCCAACCAAGGACTCTTCATGGAGATAACCTAGAACCCTGACAATGCAGCCACTTCTGATGAGAACTGATAGACTAAGATCAGAAAGAAGGAGAAGAGGACCTCCCCTATCAGTGGACTTGGGGAGGGGCATGCATGCAGAAAGGGGGGGGAGAGTAGAACTGGGAGGAGAGGAAGGAAGGGCTTATGGGGGGATACAAAATTAATAAAGTGTTAAATAAAAAATTAAAAAAAAAAAGAAATGCTCAAAGTCCTTAGTCATCAGGGAAATGAAAATCAAAATGACTCTTAGATTCCATCTTATACCTGTCAGAATGGCTAAGATCAAAATCTCAAGGGGAAGCATATGCTGGCAAGGATATAGAGAAAGGGGAGCACTTTTCCACTGCTGGTGGGAGTGCAAACTTGTACGACCACTTTGTAAATTAATCTGGCACTTTCTCAGAAGATTAGGAATATCTCTACCTCAAGGCCAACCTATGCCACTTCTGGTCATATACCCAACAGATGCTCCACCATACTAAAAGGACATTTGCTCAACTATGTTCATAGCAGCATTATCCAAAATAGCCAGAATTGGAAACAACCCAGATGTTTGCAACCAAGAATAGATTTTTTTTAAGTGGTACATTTACACAATAGAATACTACTCAGCTATTAAAAACAATAACATCATGAAATTTGGAAAAATGTATGGAACTAGAAGAGATCATCCTGAGTGAAGTAATTCATATCCAGAAAGACACACAAGGCATGTTTTCACTTATAAGGGGATATTAACCATATTGTACAGGATAAGCTTACTACAGTCAACAGTCCCAAAGAATGTAAGTAACTAGGAAGGTCCAAGAGAGATTGCTTAATTCCCACTCACAAGGGAAAATACAGTAGGCATTGGAAGTGGATGAAGAAAGGGAACACGGTGGAAGAGTGTGTGTGGAGGCAAACAAGGGTAGGGATCAGACATGGAGAGAAGTGGTGTGGAAATTGAAAGATCTGGTAGAGAGAAGGGAAACCAAAGGAGTAGGCATCTAAGGGCAAGCTGGAGACCAATGACAGAATAGTATCCTCTGAGGACATGGGGGTGACTCTAGCTGAGACTCCTAGCAGCAAGGGACATGGAAACTGAAGTGGTCACCTCCTAGTTAGGTAGTAATTACAGTGGATGGAGAGGCATACCAACCCTTACACAAAACCCTCAACCCAAAATGTTCCCTGCCTACTCTGCCTGCAAGATGTGCAAGGATAATGATGGAGCAGAGATTAAGGAAGAGGCCAAGCAATGACTGGCCATGCCTAAGACCCACCCCATGGGAGAAAGTCAACCCCTCATACTAATGATGTTCTGCTATGCTTGCAGACAAGTGCCTAACATGACTGTCTTCTGGTAGACTTCATGCAGCACCAGATCGAAACAAATGCTGAGACTCTCAGGCAAACATTAGGCGGAGCTGGAGGAGTCTTGTGGAAGAGTGCAGAAGGACTGAAGGCTTAGAGGTGACAAGAACCCACATGAAGACTGACAGAGGTAATTAACCAATAGGACTTACAGACAATGATGCACCAACAAAGAGTATGCATGGATTGGATCTACACCCACCCCCTGACACATATGCAACTGATGGGAAGCTTGGTCTTCATGTGAGGACCCTAGCAAGTGAAGTAGGAGCTGTGTCTGACATGGACTCTGTTGCCTACATTTGGATCACTTTTCCCTGGCTTGGCTGCCTTGTCTGGCCTCAGTGGAAGAGGATTTACTTGGTCCTGATATGACTTGATGTGCTGGAGTGGGTTGGGGGGGGGGGGTTTCTGAGGAGAAGGGGTGAGGAGAAGTGGTGAGGAGAAGGGGAGAAGGGAAATGAAGAAGAGGGTGGAAGTGCAAGACAGGGAAGAGAGGAGGGAGAGTCTGGGATCACGATGTAAAGTTAAAAAAATAAAAACATCAGTATAATAAAGAAAAAATGTGATTTTAATTTTTCTAGTTAACACATTTTTAGAGAAAGGAAATTAAATTAATTTGAAGAATATATTTTTATGAAATCCAATATACTCACAATACCATCATTTCAATACAAAACTATTTAATGAGACATTTCAGTCTATTTCTTTTGGTAATGGTCGACGTTCAATGTGCAGCTTATAATTTCCAACTCAGGATGTGGGATATCTCATTAGTAAAAGGCATCTGTCTCCAATTTTAATGGCTAAGTTTGATTCTTAGGGCCCTATGGCAGAAGGAGAGAACCAGCCCCCACCAATTTTCCTATGATTTAGACACACCTATGCATATACACACACAGGCACACACATACACTCACACCAAATGAGTGCTCAGTCCCAACTCATTTTAACTTGAACCACTTGCATTTGAAGTACACAGGTACAGATGGTTAATTCCTTTATAGCCCAAGACTCCACACAGGGGCATTGCTTCCTCTATTCAGTCATCTAGAAAAGGTACTACATTTGCACAGGTTCTGAGGCAGCGGGTGATTCTCATCGGTCACATACACAGGAAACTGGACCTCTTCTAACCCCAGGTCTGCAGAACTGATAACCAGGAAGCTTGTGATGTGGCCATCCTGAAAACATCCTGATCTTGTTGGCACTGTTCACTGTAAAAGAACAATAGCAGTGCAGCCGTTTGCACTGGTGGTTTTAAATGTGAGACAGAGAAACCACTCACATCAGCTCCCTCACTGTGCCATCTCCAGCCAGGCAATGATCAGACAGGCAAGGCAATTCTCTCAGATGCTTATGTGTGTAAGCATCTCAAGGCCACTTGTTAAAAATGCAGATACCTGCACCTTACCCCAAGAAATTCTGGGGAAGATGTCATTCATGTGAAGCCCAGGACTTGATAGCTTATCTGAAGAAAAAAAAAAAAAAACACTTAAAAACAATAACAAAAGAACCAAGATCTCTACTCTGAAGGCAACTATATGAGACTGGACAACTTTATGATGACAGTCTAAGATGAAGGATTGTAGAAAAAGATGCATCCAAGAGGCTCTGACAAGGGTGGGCCAGAAAGGGCTATTCCTGTCTCAGCTCTTCATCAGCTAGAGGATGCCACAGTCACAAGACCCAACTGTATGCATTATTTTCAAGTGATTTCACAATAGAACACAAGTTTTCTGGTAAGAACATTAAAGATACAAAACTTGGCAGTGTTTTTGTTGTAATTAATAACACAGCTTCAATTTCATGTCTGATCCTCTTCTGTAAATGAATCATAATCTTACACATACCCGAATCTATGGCTCACATGTATCTGAGCCACTGACAAGCTTGATGCTCTTCCTATTAGATAAATTTAGATTTCTTCACTCTTGGGGAACTATTCTCATGTATGTGCTCTCTGGTAACATTTAAAATGCTCCTTTTGTGATTGAAAAGAACAAATCCTAGGATCGTGTTATACCCAAAGACATCAAAACCCATGCATACTAAATGTGAAATAAATAGTTGATCTCAAGCAAGGTACGGACATTCTCCTGTTATCCCAAATTTTTTTTTTCTATAGAACTGTCTCCTGCTGCCACTTTCTCAGAGAAGTTAGGCTGCCACACAGACCTGTCATCAGGCCTTCCATCTCTAAGCTTTGCATAAAATGATGCTTTTGCAAGGCAATTTGGACTGACTGTAAAGTTCTTAGATAAGATCATAGTGAGAGACCATGAGAAAAACTTTTTCAATATTTATATTTCAAATCTGTCCACAAAAGGGTTGACAACCAAGAGCCACTTCCCTTCCTCAAACTCCAGCTTTTTGGCCAAACAGAAAAGAGAATGCCTTCATTATGCAGTTTGGCTGTGGCAGGAAAGGTTCACAGAGAAAATTGTTCCTTTCTGGAGTCACTTTCATCCCAACCTCTGAGATATCTAGTTCTAAGGAGGGTGAAAGTTGACTTGTATAAAAAAATTCTGCCTAACCCAGAGCAAGGTGAGAAAGGTGTATTCTGTAGTGTTGTTTGTTCTATGGCAGCTCAGATGAAAGTCAGCCAAGAAGCAGGCAGAATATTCTTCATAAGCAGTAAGCTTACACAGATGCTCTCTCACTTTTCCTTGCAGCACCTGAAGCCATGCTGGGATCACAGAGCAGCCCAACAGAGGGTTCCAGCCTATACAGTCTCTTCTTGTATTTCTTGGTAACTTCAGAGGCCTCAGTGCTCCAGAGTGAAGTCATGGTGGTTCCGTCTTTGTTTCAATGAAATGAAGCTTAAGTGGGTGGAGCTTATGTCAAAGATTAGCACTGATTGGCTGCATTATCTCAGAGTAGCGGGTTTTTAATGTTTATTTATCTCTATCTGTGAGTACATATGTGCATCCCAAGTGTGCCTGGTTCCTACAGAGGCCAGAAGAGGGTGTCAGATCCCCTATATCTGGAGTTGCAGGTGATTGTGAAATACCAAGTGAGTGCTGGGATCCAAACTGAGACCTTGGAGAAGAAAATATTAAGAGTGTGCTTCATAACCATGTTCCATTTGCTCATTTGGAAAATGAACATGAAAACCTGAAAGAAAACTTGGTTTTCTAAAACCACACAGTGAGAGAGTGTGGCACTTGTCCAATCTTTTTCTCCTTGGCCTTCCATGTGGCTGCTTGTAAGAGCATACCATGAGATAACTGTGCAGATAACCCTGTCTCGTTTCCAAGGCCTACTCAGCACAAGAAAGTGCCATGCTCTCCTCCACGTTCCCTAGCCTTCTTTCCAGCCACTTTGATGAGTCCTAGTTTCTTTATTCTTTTGTTGAATATAGCGGATCAATCTTTGTTATAGAAGGAGCATGAATTTTACCCCTGAAGTGCTCATGTGTTTAAGGACTTGATCCCTAGCTGGTAGCACTGCATTGAATGATTCTGGAAACTTCAGAGAGTAGATTACCTAC
Organism: Meriones unguiculatus; assembly: GCF_030254825.1. Lineage (NCBI taxonomy): Eukaryota > Metazoa > Chordata > Mammalia > Rodentia > Muridae > Meriones > Meriones unguiculatus. Next base: position 45,201,305 of record NC_083359.1, read on the forward strand.
AGGAAATGAAAATATATTGTTTAGGCTCATCTCTGAACCCTCTAGAATCAAACCAATATGAAACTCTCCATATATAAGTTTTTAATGTCAGGTATTTGATTACATCAATGTGTGTGTGTGTGTGTGTGTGTGTGTGTGTGTGTGTGTGTGTGTGAGAGAGAGAGAGAGAGAGAGAGAGAGAGAGAGAGAGAGAGAGAAAGAAAGATTCTTTCCTGTTCTGGAAACACAGTTCTCTCCTATGTATGTACCTGATCATCTTTCTACCATCCTGTGGACTCAGCTCTTCAATTTCTCTGACCTCTACCATGTTGGTTCCAGGTATCAAATTCAAGACATCAGCCTGGCACCATGCACCTTTACCTGCTGAGCCATCTTACTGAGCCATAATTTTAAATGAATGAATACATGACATGCATTTTTTACTTGCATGTGAGCTTTTTTTTAATCAGAATGCATTTTGAGCTTATTGTCTATATTTTAAGTAGCAGTGTTGCTTTTTAAATTTTTCTTTCATACTAAACACCTATACCTATCTTCTGCTATGCCTATAAGGATATAGAGTTATTTGGGGGTTTCCCTTCTCTTGTTAACATTCCTTGTTAAGGGTAACATCAATCCCTCCTCCTCAGGCCTCAAGGACAAACTGAGGAACAGTTCTACCAGGCTCATCAGGGAGAACCAGTATGCTTCTTGGCCTTATTTACAGAGCAGTAGAAGAGAGCAATTGAGCAAGAGATAGGTGACCCTAAAGTAGCCATACTGGAAGGTCTGTACATAGAAAGGATGACTGCTTTCCTACAGCTAAATAGATGAAAACCCCTACTTTCATCCCCTTCCAAGCCTAGAGACAGAATTGTATTGGGAAGGAGAGGTGGCTGGAAGGGTCCCCGTGTTCCTTCCCACACCCTTAAAAAATGTTTATTTTTTGAGGTTGTATTTTAATTACAATGTTTCTCTCTTCCCTTTCCTCCCTCCAAACCCTTACATATACCTCTTCATATTCTTCTTCAACATCATGGCTTATTTTTCATCAATTTTTATAGCATACATGTGGGTAGTTGTATGTACATACATATTTTACTAAATATAAATTGTTGAGGCCATATAATGTTACAGTCAAGAATGACTGTTTGGCATCAGACAACAAATTGTTATACTCTTCCCTGGAGAGGGCTGCCTTTCCCACTCCAAGCATTACTTGACTACCTGGTTCTTTTTGCAGGGTTGAGGTCTGGGAGGTTTTACCCCATGCAGTTGGCATATTCATTGATGTCTTCCTTGTTCAGCTTATGTTTGGGTTGTCATGTTGATGAGACTTTAATGAATGTAGATCCTGATGTTACAGGAGACACAATCTCAATGCAAGTCCCTAAGACTCTGGTTCTTACCATCTTTCTGACTCTTCTGCCACAATATTCTCTAAGCCTTAGGTGTGGAAATGCTGTGTAAATATATCCAATGGGACTGGGCTCCACAACTCTGCATATTTAAGTTGTAGTTTTCCCTAATGGTCTCCATCCATTACAACAAGAAAGTTTCTTGATGAGGGGTGAGAATACACTCATCTCTGGTTATAGGGACAAATGTTTGTAGATTGTGGTTAGAAATTATCCTGCTTTCGTAATCAGTGGTCGTAGGTTCTCCTTCAATATCCATGGTTTCAGAAACACTGAGTACTTGGTTATGCAATGTTTCCAGTGCCAGGCACAGCGCCTCTCTTCTTGAGCAGGTCTTAAGTCCAGTTAGAGAGCACTTGATTCCCACCACAGTATGTGTGCCTCCACTGTACCTGAAGGGTTACCATGCTGTGCTGGACATTGATGTGGTTCGCAGGAATCACAGCTGAGTAGTACTGTTGGCTGCCTTCCTCCTTCAGAAGCTTCCATGGCACATTCTGGAACAATATAGCTAGTCCTCAGCCTGCTCCCTGCTTCTGTGTGGGAAGGCAAATGGTCAGCAGGCCCAGCTGTAGCTATCTTTTGCATGCAGGACCAGAAGAACTCCCTAAGAGGATGGCATTTTGGCTGTGAGAATCATCCTGCACAGTAGCATCTTAAAATAAGCTTTGTGTCTTTTGGTCATCTTCAAGATTTTAAAGATTGACATTTCTGTCTTGATTGTGTCACAAAACTGGTACACTGACAAATCTTGATTTCCAATCAAAGAAAAATGACAAGGTTTAGTAATATTCACTGGGGGTTTTACAAGCCTCATGCAATAATTTTTATGCAATAATGAGAGGCATCTTTCTTTAAATGTTATTTAGACAGGAACACCAGCACAAGAAAAGCTTCTTTCTGTGTGTAGATATGTGAACACAAGCATGTGTATGTGTGTTCCTTTGTGTGAATCTGTGCATATACATATCTGTGTGTGCATGCATGTGCATGCATGTGGATGCGTGTTTGAATGTATATGCCCATGTAGGTGTGTATGAGTGTGTGTGCACTTGTGTGTGCATTTGTGTCTGTGCATCTGCTTGTGTGGGTACATGATTGTGTTATATGCATGTGTGTGTGTATGGCATGAATACATGTATGTGTGCATACATGTGGAAACCTATCACTGTCCATCTTACCTTTTGAGACAAGATCTCTCACTGCACTTGTCGCTTCCTCGATGGCTAATGAATTCCAGGTATCGGCTTGTCTCACCCCTGCTGTTCTGGGGTTACAGTTGCATGTGGCCAGACCCATTAGCTTTGCATGAGTTCTGGACCAAACTCGTCCTAAAGCTTGCACAGTGTGCACTTTACCCAGCCTAAAAGCCTGTGCTTTCCTCAGCGTGAACCATAAAAGCAGATGATTTGGTGACTGTCTCCTACAAGAACAGTGATGTGGGATTAAAGAGACCTGTCCATCTGTGGCTCACTTGCTCTCTACACTCTTCCCTCTGTCTTCTCTCACGGTTTCTTTTTTCCTCTTCTTTCTTCCTCACAAACATTATAAGAGTGCCTCCTAAAAGTGAACAAACTTACATTCTTCTATGAGGAACTGATTTTCAAAACAAAGCAAAACAAAACAAAACTCTCCCTTCATATGAAATTCTTTTAAAAGAAAGCATTTCTTCTCTCTCTCTCTTTACTTTTCTTTCTTTCATTTTAAACAAAATCTTCGCTTTCTCATTGCAAAAGTCACTCTCATCAGATAAATTTCAGAGCCGAAGATGACATGATCAAAGGGCCCCCAATTACGCCAGACACTGTGTTTTCACAAAAGAGCTTACCTTGGAAGAAGAAATTATCTTTTTCTTTTTGCCCTTCTGATTTAAAATTGTTCTTACAAAATTGCTATATCCTTTATTCAAGATACATTACTGTTCACCAAGATAACCTCAGTAAATAAATACAGCTTCAGCAGGGAGACAAAATCCTGTTCCGCTCAACACTCAGATCACCCCAGATTATAAAACACAAGGAAAAAAAAAAGACAAATGACAAATTAATGAGAAAAACACATAAGATAGCAGTTGGCATTTACCCCATAGACATAGGCATATGCACTCAGGGAGCAGATTCATGTTTGCATTAAAATGCACACCTGGTAGCAAGAACAGTTTTATGTGAGTTCTTGGGAAGGCAGTGAAGAGCCCAATCCAACCCTGACTCCATGCAGACATCTTTGCCTTTTGTCTCCAAGCCCACTTGGTAATGACGGCTTAGCTCTGTGACTGGAAAGCCAAAGAGCTTTGCTTTTTATCCAGAGAGTTTGCAAAGAGATTAACGTGGTCTAAAAGAATAAGAAACATCTGGGAACATAGGTTTTGCATTTCCCTCTTGCCCTGATTGTGATCAAGTGCTGAGAATTGTGGCTAGGACAGCTGAAGTTACCTTTCCCTTGACGAGTCTCCTGCACCTGCAATCCACACAGGTAAACAGTACAGGGGAGCTCAGGTGCCTTGCTGGCAGTTCTTGTCATCCAAGTGGTGACTGAAAGATATAATTTCTGTTCTCGATTTCTCCAATCTGAGCTGTGTGTTGAGAGGGGAGTCGGTGGATGAAATTGGCAAGGCTTCTTTTCAATCAAGCAAAAGTAGACTGAAAATCTGACGCATTCCAATCACTGTCCCAGGTGCTCTGGAGAATAAAATTATACTACAGAACTGTTCCTTTCCTTGATGTATGTAAGTTGATGATGCAATGGGTGAAACAGATCTACACACAGGTATTTGTAAATCATGGCATGACTTCACATGGCATTTTTTTACCCTAATCTAGGTTTTCTTCCCCAAAGATAAGTTTCTTGGGACAGGAACGTGGAGGTGACAGGTTCATGGCTGTGACTTCTCATCTAAACAGCAGTAAACAGTCAGTGAGTAATTGTTGACTGAGTGGATCAATGATTTTGACAAAATCTGACATGGGGACTGAAGAGATTTTCATTTTTCAAGGGGGCAAGGTCTAAGTGATGTTTGAGTGTGGTTTTAATAAATTGACTGTTAGTTTCTAAGTTAGAAAAGTTATGGCATAAGGTGAATTAGCTTTGAGAAACGAAAGAATAGGAATGTAATTCCATTCCCACAAAACTACTTTCTAGGCACATGCCTTCTCTGTTTTCTCCTGTAAGTACTTCTCTACCAAAGCTCCAAAAAAGTTTGTTTTGCTTACCATATATAAACCTTTTGTTCTTTAGATTAGGATGCATGTGTCTGTTGTTATGCAGGCCTTCCTATGTTTGATTTTCAGTACAGCTGTCAGTACAAGCCAACCAAACCATCATGGACTCAGGACTTCAATATCCTGGATTTGAAAACATAAATGAGCATTGGAAAAAAGGAGCACAGGAGAGCAAAGGGCCAGATGCTGAGAAGTGCAAGCATCACCATTGGAAGCTGGAGCCAGGTCATGAAGAAGGACATTTTGAGATTCAGAGGCATCTCAAATGCTCATGTTTCTAGCCAGTCTTTAGTCCTGAGGAATCAATCAATGTGTGCAGAACAAAGGATGAAAAAGCCCAGCAATGGGAGTCTCGAAACAACAAACCCTGCAAGATCCGGAACTTAACCAGCATGAGCATGAGAACCAAACATGAAGATCAACACAGGTGAACCTAAGCCAGGTGAGGTCAGGTCAAGAGATGTACGTGTCTGTAAGAAGCCTTTTACTAAAAGGAAAAAATATTATCTTACTCTCTAGTTTGAGCCACCAAAGCTATTTGTTTCATGGCTATGATATCCTTAGGTAGGACATCACCATATACACTTAAGTCTCTATGGATAAACATTTGAAGGCCCCCATCTTTCCATCACAGAATGATATTGGCCCGTGCCTAGCATCTCCACTGAGCTCAGGAACCAGAATGGCTCTTTCTCTCAGTGAAGGTCAAGTGAAGGCTTCTTGACAAAGGATGCTGCTCTTTTTGGGATATACAGACTATTTCATGTCTTGCTCTTTCTAGAAGACAGGGGCAAAGATTGCAACTCAGGCTTAAGAACTTGGAGCAATGAGTGGGATCAGGAGTGTACACACCTGCCTTGGAACACCCAGAAACCACCCCAGTTCACACACCTGATCCATGCAAATTTAGACCTTGGAGTCTTCTCTTACACCAACAAAAGACAACATTGAAGGACTTTGCTGTATTTCTCTTTATAAAGTGTTTTAGAAGATCAAAATCAGAGTAATTAATTCATCAAAACAGAGGTATATTTTTCCATACACTTTCATTGAAAATTTACTATCACCTCAAATGCTCCTTCAGAAATATTCCTTCCTGCACCATTAGCTCTGGGTCTGTGATCCTCTTCCTCCCATCCCTGAGTGCATCTATTCCCAGCATTGATGGCACTTAAGCTGTTGCACCTTTATGAATGTCCTCTTTTCCCCAGAGAACATGATAAAGTAATACTTTTACATTTGTTTGTTTGTTTATCTATTTGTTTGGTATGTGGGTCTGGCAGGGAGGTGTGTGTGTGTGTGTGTGTGTGTGTGTGTGTGTGTGTGTGTGTGTATCAGAGGACAACTATGGGAGTCTATTCTCTCCTTTCACCATGTAGATCCTGAGTTCAGACCAGACCGAGGCCACTGGGTTTGGCAACAGGTGTCTTTACACACTGAGCCTTCTTGCCTGCCTGAGAATGAGAGCTTTAAAGTTAGTGCTTACCCTGAGTGATATGGTGCTCCATTTGGAATGCATCTTGAGTTTATTAATAAGTGTTCATAGCATTGAATTTTTAAATTGATGTATGGTTAGGTGTTGTTTGTCTCGGCAAAGGACTGTTTCTAAAATATTCTATGAACATGTCTTCTTTAATGAAATAATAGATGGTCTGATATATAAGAAATAACCATAAATGCTACATGTATACATCCAATTTGCATAGATATGAACCATGCTGTTAAATAATAATAACTATCCTTAGTCCACTGTTTGGGCTTTAAGGTAACCTCTCACATGTTCTGGATGACCTTGAACAAATTTCTATCTCTCTTTCCTTTTGAGATATGGTCTCCTGTACAATCTAACCTGCAACCTCTATGTAGCCAAGAATGACTGTATAATTTTGAACTTCTGATCAACTTGCTTCAAACTCCCAAAGCTGGGATTGACTACAAGTGTACACCTCTGATACAAGTTTATTTGATGCTAGAGATGGAACCCAGGGTTTTGTGCAAGTGGGGCAAAAAAACTCTACCAACCCAGTCATATTCTCACACCTTGGACAAGTGTGCTTCCAATCTTAGATCTCAGACAGAGATACAATCTGGCATTCCTATATCCTTTTAATAATTACAGAAACATGGGGGACACTTTATAAGTAGATTTTGTTTTCATTAGTATTATATGCAAACAACACACTTGAACTTTCTTTTGGTGGCAACCATTTCACAACTATAGCACATTAATACAAAGTATCAGGTCTGGGAAAAATTCTTGGCCAATGTCTCCATACTACTCATGGTCTGTATTCCATTCCAAGCCTGGTGGTCCACAGCCCACAGGCTAGACACCTGCTTCTGTGGTCAGGTTGGAACATAGCCATGTCTGTTAACCTACATGTTGTCTTCTCTCCCTTCTTTGCCCTAGGGCAGCACTGACTGGTGTTATACAGACAGCATGGCCCACTAAGCTTACAGCATTCATCTTCTGACTCTGCTTGCCACCTCTCTTCTCCTACATGATCAGTTTTAGTCTAAGAATCCTGAGTACATTCAACCTACATACTTGGTCAGGAAAAAATATGGACAAAGAAAATGTCTGGTTACCCTGTATGCTCTGATTTTGTGGGTTGGGTCTACTTTTCAGTGTCTTTTGTAATTCTAATAGCATTCAGATTTGATCTAAGGCAAGTGCCTCTGGTTCAGTGAAAACAATGAATGGTATATAGTGTGATGCAATTGTCTTTGCTTTTGGATTATGGATATTGACTGACTTTACAGCTGTGTTTGGGTCTACCTGTAAGTCTATGTCCATATTCTGCATTGCTTATGAAAATATGGGATTTTGAATAAACCCTAGACCTTATTGTAACATCTTGCTTGTTCCCTCATTAATTCCCAAGGTAAGTAAAATCTGAGTCATATTTATTTTGCACTTTATATTACTCATAGTTTTACCTTTACAAAATAATGCATATAGGCTGGAGGTGGTGGTCCACACTGTCATCACAGCAATTGGGAGATCAAGGCAATGAGGAGTATGGATCTTAAGTTTTAGGCTAGTCTGTGTTTGCATTGTGAGGTCCTGTATGAAAAAACAAAGATGTTCCCTTAAAAGTTTGTATATTTGGACCGAGAAGGTAGCTCAGCCAGTAAACTGCTTTCTGTGCAAACTCGAGGACCTGAACCCAATCCTAGTACCACATGAAAAGTGATTATGTGATAGGACATACATGTGCTCCCAGTGCTGTAGAGACAGAGGTAGGCAGATCTGTGTGGCTCTCATGCCAGTCAGCCCCCCCTAGCCAGGCAGCTCCAGGGAGATCATACTTCAAAAAGAAAGGTAGAAAATGGTTGAAAAATAACACTTGAGATTGATCTGGGGCTGACACACACACACACACACACACACACACACACACACACACAGGTACATTCACACATACATGTATACACACACACTTTCACCTGCATATGTGTGTGTACATTTGAGCATATACACTCAAAATCAATATGTAAATATCAAAAATAGAAAGGAACTTATAGATTATGCAGCCACCACCTAAATCCCTGTGCTGAATCAAGAAGCCCAGAACTAGTGATAAAAGGTAAGCCTTCAGTTGGTCTAGTTTCCTGTCTCCTGCCCATCTTCTTAGTGAGATGTTCAGAGTCAGATGAATCACTTAACATCTCTCTCTAAACCTCAATTTTCTCCTCTGTAATGTGGTTATTTGAATAATTTCTACCTCATACGGTTGTATGAGGATTAAGTGACATAATTCATGTACAACATCTAATATTCAGCAAACAACCTGCCAAAGCCAGCTCAGATTGTTGTAATCATGGTTGGAAATTGCATTTTCACTCATTAGCTGAATGAAATCTCCAGCTTCTACCTCATGTTACCTTCTGCCAGCTGTCTGCACACAGCTCTTCTGGCTTGGGTTGGATTCTTACAAATGCTGCAGCTGAGACAAGGCTGAGAGGAGGTTGATTGTTTACAGAATGCCTCTGAAAGTAAAGATGAAGAAGCAAGGAAAAGAAGAGGCAGAGGGAACCATAATAACAAAAGACAGGGGGTCCCATGTATCTGAAGCTGACCTCTAACTCAATGAGGATGACCTCAGGCCTCAAATCCTTCTTTCTCTACTTACCAAGTGCCAGGATTATAGGTGTGTACCACCATTCCTGAAGCCACAGCTTTGTGCATGTTCTGTGGGCACTCTGACAAGTACGCTTCCAGCCCATTATCCCAAAACTTTATCACCAAAGCAAAACCGTACTGACAGCAGAAAGACCAGTGCTCGCTGAGAATCTGAAGACAAGCAGGTGAGGAAGGTGAGCAGGTAGAGCACAAGAGAGCTTTATCACAATGAAACCATCTTGTAAGATACTGAACTGTAGTCCACACCATTCGTCTATTGCCATAGAGCTGAGTAGAACATCAATCCTCATGTAAACTATGAATTTCAGTTAATAATCATGGTTGACATTCACCCATTGCAGCTCTGTGCAGCAGAGAGTCAAAGTTTGAAAAAAATAGGAAATGTGAGGGTTAGGGGAATATGGGAATTTTATATTCTCTGCTGGCATCTTCCGTAAACTCAAAACTGCTCTTTAATAATGGTTGCTAGGGGACAAGGGCTCATAATCCCCCTTTCTGAGAATCTGTAGGCAGCTAATGGTTAATGAGGGAAGGAGAGACATTTCCTTCAGTGGTATAGCTTCTTGTGTGGTACCTATCATCTTCCTGAAAGTAACCATTCATCCGTAAGGAAAGTCACTGGGAGGAGAGAAGGAAAATAGAAGAGAAAATACTTGGGAAAAGAAGCAGATCAAATGAGTGGCACACAGGAGTGTGTAAGGAGGGTTAATGATCAAAATATATTACATACATGTATAAAATCTCATAATGAAACCTATCATAGTAGTTAATTAATATCTTCAAATAAACCTTTAAAATCAATTTCATTAACTTAAAGCAAAAATGTTATAGCAATTTCTTGCGGATTGATAGTGTGACTTACCATTAAGATGAGGAAAACAAAGCTCTGGCATGTTTCTGGTGGCCACAGGATGTTAATGGCCTGGTGGGGGGAGGAGGTGTGGTGTGCATGGCCATGCTTCACCTCACTTTTCTACAGGCTTCCTCCAGCCTCTGTGCTTTGGGCTCTCTCTCTCCTTCATGGAAATCTGTCTTCAGTCTTTGCCTTCGCTGCTACTGTGACATGGCCTGTCCCCTGGGGTCACCCTGCCAGCACTCTGTACTCATACTTTCCAAGCGACCCAGCTCATCAACTTGAGGCTTTCTAATGAGCCTGGGAAGTGTCATCAATCCTCGGTCCCCGTTTCGCTGAGGTATCTCAGGGCTGTGATGTATGGATCAATCTAAGTGCTTCTGGTCTTTGCAAAGCCTAGACCAGTGGCAGCCCTGGGACTCCAACTCACTCAGTTACCCTTTCACTAATTTATAATTTAGCTGACACAACTGCGTTGCTGTTTTATTTGTCTCCAATGAATGTCAATTGATACATAGGACAAGGCATTTGGGAGCTAAATTAACAAAATCATTGCATGAATTAGTTAGACCTCACTGAAATACAACACCCATTTTCCTATTTTCTTTGAAACATTCCACAAAGAGCTTACAAGCCTCCCCACCCCGACCCTGGCACCCTGTCTCACTTCTATCTTCTCTGAATTTTGTACCTCAAAATAATTTACTCTGTACAGAGAATCACAGCTCAGATGATAACGCTCCAAATATATAAATAATAATGAAAACCTTTAATAAAATCAGACATAAGTTATGCATGCAGACATCAATTACAACAGATTTTAAAGGTTTTGATCTAGAACCCGGGTGGTGTTACATTTAGACTAATAACTGTAAGCATGATTTATGTGTTTGCAACCAAAATGGTTTCAGTGCCTCGATATATGTCCAAAGAAAAATTTATAGTCTGCTACAGAATGTATAAATAATGAACAGCCATATGTCATCGCACATTTGAAAATGTGACTCTCTTTTGCAGTTGCAATGGGGTAAAATGAATTAAAATCTTAAGTTCATCGGGAATCAACTTATTTGGAAGCTCTTTAAGAAATGTACATGAATACAAACACTGATTTAATATTTTTTTTCTCCAAGTCAAAGAAAAATGGCCATTGTAAAAATGATAAACACTCTAAAGCGACATCGGGAGTCCTCAAATTAAACAGGGCTGGAAAGAGAAAGGGAGGCTTGGTGTGCATGTGGGAGGAAAGACTCCAGACAGGTCTTTTTCTACTTCTGCTGGGACCACACATTATTATAGAGGCTTTTAATATAGTCAAAATAAGTAAGTTAGTTGATGGCAGCATTTTACACGTAGGTTTTTCAGCAATTCAGATACAGCGGATGGTGGGAGACACTCTACAGCACAACATAAGCCATTCTCTATTTTCAGTCTCTGCAAGTCCCCTAAGGCATTGCTTCTTTAACTGTAAATAGGACAAAAAAAAGTTCACTAGACAAGGCAGCTGGAAGGAATTAAAAATGATAATAAAGGCCTGAGAGTGGTGACACCTGTTTACAACCCAGTGCATGGAAGGTTGCACCAGGAAGGTCAAGAACAAGGTGGAAGAAAGAAAGAAAGAAAGAAAGAAAGAAAGAAAGAAAGAAAGAAAGAAAGAAAGAAAGAAAGAAAGAAAGAGAGAGAGAGAGAGAGAGAAGAGAGAAAGAGAGGGAGAAAGAAAGTGAAAGAGAGAGAGAAAGAAAGAGAGAGAAAGAAAGAGAGAGAGAGAAAGAAAGAAAGAAAGAAAGAAAGAAAGAAAAGAAAGAAAGAGAGAGAAAGAGAGAAAGAGAAAAGGGCAACCAGTATCCTTCCTTGCATCAGCAGTTTGTGTTCAGCTTGTATCAGTTCCAGTGTCTTCTGTGCTCGTTCAATAATGGACGGTAACGTGTGGAGGCACAAGTCTTACTGATTGAGTCTAGAAGAAGACTACCAAATACCAACATCTCTCTTCACTAAGTGAGTTTGGGAGTCAGTGGAAGCGGTGCTGGGGAGATGGCTTGGTGGGAAGGCGCTTGATGTGTAAGCTGGCAGAAATGCATTTACCAGTGCATGAAGCCAGGTGCCACGGCAGCTGCCGTCCCACCACTTCCATAGAAATTGAATGACTCAGAAGCCCACAGGCCAGCTAGACCACAATGCCCTGCACAGCAGAAACAACAGGGCCTTCTGTGCTTCCACAAAGTGGACAGTGAGACATGATTTCCAAAATTATCTGACCTCCACATATGTGCCATGACACAAAGGCCTGATATACACATGCGTGCATGCATGCACACACACACGTAATATATAAATAAAAATAAATAAGTATCTCATACTATGGTTCCATGGATCTAATAGGCACTGGAAGACAACCTGTTGAGAGTTAAGAGTGGGAATGGTTGCACAGTTGAGATTGTTGCAAAGTGTTCTTTGTTAATCAATTTATAGAAAATAGAAACTTACCTGCTGACATTCTAACACAATGTCACTATTTCATCCTTGACAATAAAAAGCTCTCTGAAAAGTTATTCCTCAGCTCTGGGGGTTGAGATATGCTGATGAGAGTGTAATTTGTCTTCCTAACTCTGTGTTATCAAGAGCACATGAGCCTGATGGGATATAATTTAGTAATGGTTATTGTGAGGATCTGGTGCTGGTTTTGATTGTTTGTTCGTGCTTCCTGCTAAATGGTCTCTAACTGCTGTGTTTTGATTTCTTCTCTTGATTTCAATAGTCTCCATTACTTCCCTCAAATTTAACTTCCAATTCCTTCTGCTTTTGGCCTTACCTTTAATTATTCTTCCTAATTGCTCTTGTGTATAACTGGCAACCTAGTAGCCAAGTATCTATCATTGCACAACAGAATGATTTCAAATGCATGGGTTTGGAATAATTAGCTAATATCTCCCCTGGTTCTGTATGCTGTGTGGGAGAGATAGCTCTCACTTGGTATGTTTGCTCTAGTGCTAATCAGATAGCAGCTGGGTTGGAGTTACCAGAAGTCTTGACTGGGCTACATGCCCAAGGAGTTCAGCACCTGCATGACACCTGTTGCTGGATTCTGGAGCGATGCTCAGCTACAGTAGGTGTTCAACTGAGGCTGTGAATTCTCACCTGAAACTGTAGACTCTCAGCAGGAATCATAGATGCTGAGTTTGAATCCTAGCTAGGGCTGAGGATTCTCAACTTTGGCATCAGATGCTCAACTGAGATTAGGGATGCTCAGATGAGGGGCAGATGCTCAGGTTAGTTTGTGGATGCTGAGACTGGCTATGGATGCCCACAGGGGCTATGGATAGTTATCTGTTGGATGCTTATCTGGAGTTCAGATTGAGCAACTAGTGATCAGTTGGGGACACAGATACTGGTTGCTCAGATGGGACAGGTCCCTACACAAGTCTTCTTGTGACTTAACCTTTATTATAGTTGTGTTCTGAGAAAGAATAGCCCTAAATCAAAATTCCCAAAGATCTGGTTTAAATATGAAAACCTCCATAAGCCTATCACATCATTTGTGCCTTATTTCATTCTTCAAAGCATACGTAAGGACAACAGAAGGGTAAAATAACAAGAGACATAATTCACTGGGATGTGTGTTATGGAAATTAGCTTCAACAAGGGTGGTTGAAAGCTGATCTTAGAAAACTGGATGCATGTATATCCAGATAGCCTGCAACAAATGCTTTCCAAAGGCCTTTTCTTTTAACTCTTCATCTTCTGATTATCAAGGTTACACTTAGGTCATGTTTGGGGATGTGAAGTTGGGTAGTATTTTTAACTGAAATTATTTTAACATTTTTCCTTTTATTATTATTATTATTATTATTATCATCATTATCATTATCATTTATTCAATTTGTATTCTGGCTGTGGCCCCCTCCCTTGTCTCCTCCCAATCCCATCCTCCCTCCTTCTTCTTCCCCTATGCCCCTCCCCTCATCCACTGGTAGGAGAGATATATCTTCCTTTTTAAAGATCTATTCATATTTTATGTGTATAAGTGTTTCATCTGCATATATGTATGTCTACCACATACATATCATCTCCCTCAGGCCAAAAGATAGCACCAGATTCCCTGGATCTGGAATTGCAACTGCTTATGAGCCACCATGTGGGTGCTGGGAACTGAACCTGGATCCTGTGCAAGATCAGCAAGTGCTCATAACCTCTTACCTCTTTAAAAAATTTTATTAATGTTTCTTATAAGATGTTTATTACAAGGATTTTAGAAATTTCATCAGTGTGCCTGTTGATCAGAGCTTGTTCAACTTCCTTTTGTTTCCTTCTATGATGGGAGTAATTTGGTTCAACTCAAAGCACACTTTTCACTCTATGTTAGAGTTGGAACAAAGATCATGTATGTTTTGCATAGGAGAATTTTAAGAAGATAAAAGAATCCTGTTTTTATAAGTGTCTTTCTACATGTTTATTCTCACTGGACCAAATAAAAATTCAGTAAAGTAAAAAGCAAAACAACAATGGAGTATTACTCAGCAATGAAAAATAAGGAAATCATGAAATTTGCAGGTAAATGGTGGGACCTGGAAAGGATCATCCTCAGTGAGTAGTCCCAGAAGCAAAAAGACATGCATGGTATATACTCACTCATATAAACTTGCAACATAGGATAAACCCACTAAAATCTGTACATCTAAAGAAACTAAACAAGAGAGAGGACCCTGACTAAAACGCTCAATCCCCATCCCAAAAGGCAAAGAGGATGGACATCAGAACAAGAAGAAAACAGGAAACAACCTAGGAACCTGCTACAGAGGGCCTCTGAAAGCCTCTGCCCTGCAGACTATCAAAGCAGATGCTGAGCCTGATGGCCAACTGTTGGGCAGAGTGAATGGAATCTTATGTAAGAAGTGAGAAATAATAAGAGCTGGAGAGGACAGGAACTCCACAAGGAGAGCAACAGAACAAGAAAATTTGAACACAGGGAACTTCCCAGAGACTCATACTCCAACCAAGGACTATTCATGGAGATAACCTAGAACCCCAGCACAGATGTAGCCCATGGCAGTTCAGTGTCCAAGTGGGTTACATAGTAATGGGAAGAGGAACTGCCTCTGACATAATCTGATTGGCCTGCTCTTTGATCACCTCCCCCGGAAGGGGGAGCAGCCTTACCAGGGCACAGAAGATGACAATGCAGCCACTTCTGGTGAGAACTGATAGACTAAGATCAGAAAGAAGGAGAGGAGAACCTCCTCTATCAGTGGACTTGGAGAGGAGCATGCGTGAAGAAGGGGGAGGGAGGGTGGGATTGGGAGGGGAGGAGGGAGGGGCTTATGGGGGGATACAAAGTGAATAAAGTATAATTAATAAAAGTTAAATAAAAAATGTAAAAAAACTCAAAAAAAAGCAAAACATAAAAAGAAAGAAAAGAAAAGAAAGAAAGAAATTATTCAGGCATTTTATCTGTGTTCTGTAGATGGCAGATGAATGGAAAGAGCCCAAATGCTAGCGCACTGGTTCCCTGAAATGGATATCCTACAGTTTGTTTAACTCTGTATTTATGTGTTTAGTTTTATTGTTGTTTAGTGTGTGTTTGGTTGTCTGTTCTGTTTTGCGTGGAGACAGGATATCATTAGATAGTTGTTCTAGTTTGCTTTCTGATGCTGTGATAAACACCATGAACAGAAGCAACTGTGAAGAGGAACTGGTTTGTTTCAGCTTACATTTCTACCACTGAGGGAAGTTGGGACAAGAACTTAAGAAGGTGCTGAAACAGAAATCATGGAAGACTTTTGCCTGCTGGCTCCTTCGTGGGTTCACTCAATGGCCTATGCTCAGATAACTTTCCTTTTGTAGTTGTTGTTTGTTTAGTTTTGTTGTTGTTGTTGTTTGACACAGGGTTTCTTTGTGTAGCCTTGGCTGTCCTGAACTCACTTTGTAGAGGAGGTTGGCCTTTGATCTCATGGATAGCTGCTGGCCTCTGCCTCAGCGAGTGTCAGTTAACTTTCTTATACAGCAGATCTTCCTGCTTACGGATGGGTCTAATCACAGGGGCCTGGATGTTCCTGTATCAACTGACAATCAAGACAATGTCTTACAGGCAAGCCCACTGGACAGTCTCATCTGATCAAGGCAATTTTCAATGGAGACAACCTCTTCCCAGGTAAGGTTATGTCTGGTTGACCATAAAACCTAACTAAGACAGCTTTCCAGTATAATCTTGAGCTTGTGACTCAAGCGATCCTCCTGTTTCAGCCTCCTCAGTCGCTGAGACTACTGGCATACTAAAGGCATGGCACAATGCCTTGCTTTAAGTAACTTTATTTCATAAGATTAATTCTCTAACTCTTGAGCTGGAGGGTCATGTGCAGATCCCTATTTTACAATCCTTTGAAGGCTGCTGTCCTCTTGAAGCTAAATCTTTGTGTCCACACACTTTCCCTTTCTCAGCACCAATTTCTCTTATGTATTTCTTGTTGCTTTTCCACATTAGTCAACAACCATCATTTGAAGTTTCTGTTTCCTCCCCCATATTGTCTGGTTTTATCTTGCTTGTTAAAGCCATGTATGTCAGCATAGACATTCTGAGTTGTTCACTTAGCTGATCTACTTGATTTGAGGTCGGATCTTGCTCTCCCTTCAGCATTACTAGAGCTTGGATCTGATTATGCTAATAGCTGTCCATCATTGGCAAATACCCAGGGTAATTAATTAAGTTATAAAGCAAAAGGGGGCATATGGTCTAAGAGGGCAGAGGTTTAAGTACAGTATCCCCATTGCTTTGAGCATCTAGTGGGTGTGCTTGGTGAAGGGCAGGGTGGGTAGGGAGCATAAGAGAAAGACGGGAGCTGGAGTCCTAGGATCTTCTGGTGAGCATATCCTCAATGATCTAAGGGACTACTATTAGGCACACCAACTTGAAATAATCCCAGCCCGGTGTCCAGGTATTAACTTGAAATTTCTCATGAGCCAGGTTTCACAGGCTGCCTGTCCAATGTCAACAAGTAGCTTTCCCCCACTTCAACGGAGAAGAACAGTTAATAAAACACCTGCTATGTTCCATTTTGTATGGTGCTTCTCTCTTCTGGCCCTTTTTTTACTTTTCTATGAAATGAGAAAAATAAATCCTCACTCAAAATGTGATCAAGAGACTTCAGAAAGAATAGATATATGATCAAAACATTGTAAGTAAATTATTCATGCCGGTTTCCCCCATGTACCATACGTATGAAGCACAAATACACAGGAAATGGAGGTGAGCATAAATTTGTGTGTGTGTGTCAGCATGTAACATTTTATGTTGTAGGTATTTTCAGCCTTGTTTAAGGGAGAGAGGGAAGCAGTAATTGGAGGAGAGTTTATTTAAAAATTAGCTACAAAAGTTAGAAAAGAATTTAAGGAAACTACCACAGACAATGCATTCTCTTTAAGGTGAAGCCTAAGAATTGTGCCAAGAGGGTGTGAAGCAGCCAACTGTGGTGACCTGGAATAAATGGCCCTAAAATATGATCTCTTCCTCTAGCTTAGCTGATACCATCTGTGAATAAACCTCAAAAGCAGGAGCTACTGTGTCCTTGCTCATGTAAAGCTTTGAAGCTAGCAAGACCCTTAACACAGCCCTTATTTTTTCAGAAGACAGTGGCTTTGGTCAACTGAAGCTAATCCATCATCAGGCTTAAATCATACCTAGAGCCTCAGGCTTTGGAGTCAGGAAAGGGCCTTCCTTCTTCAAGTGCTCCTAGGAATGTTATTTCTTTTTAAGTGATAATACAGATAAATATAAAACATACTGTGATTGCCTTATTATCAAATACTTGTCTCCTAACTACAGGGCAAACATACTCTTCTTTTGTGTTTCCACTACAGTTGGCACAAATTGCTTCCCTATATATTGTAGGGATAACAGTTTTTCAGGGAATAGAAAGAAGTGAATGTCTCATTCAAATACATAGTATAATATGTGAAGACCAAACTAAAAATGTGAGGTTCCTGTTTTTCAAAAGTCTGTGTGTGTGTACAGGTAAATGTTTATGTGTAAGTGTGTGTATTAATGTGTGTGTTCATTTGTCTGCAAGTACATGTGTGTTTGTGCATATAGGCCATAGTACAACCTTGGATGTCCCTCCTCAGGGTGCTATCCATATGAGTGAGATCCTGTGGAGCTGGAGTAATAGATGCCTATGAGCTGCCTAGATGCGTGTTGGAAACCAAACTCTGATCCTCTGCAAGAACAGTGTATTCTTTTAAGCACTGTTCTCCCATCCCTTTATCTTACTGCTTTTTGTCTTTTTTGCTTTGTTTTGTTTGTTTTTGAGGGAAGGTCTCTCAACTGGTCTGGAGCCATTCAAACAGGCTAAGCTGGTTAGCCAGTGACCCCCACACCCAGCCCTGGAATTGCAAGCATTGTTTATCATGCCCTGCTTTTTAGCATGCCTTCTAGGTATCAAACTCAAGTCCTCAATCTTGCTCACCAAACACCGACTGACTGAGCTTTTCCCAGCACTTTGTAGCAGGATTTTAAGATCACAAGTAATGTGTTTCATGGGTAACATGGATCTTCACGCTAACTTTGCAATGGTTTGTAAGTGGTGACTGTAGAGAAGTCCTTATCCTACAATTTGATCATAGGCAAAAGGCTGATGGTGATAGAAGCTTCCTTTTCACTTTCAGCAACCACAGTACTCTATATCCACCCTACTCAGGTCTTCCAAAAACCACAAGGTTAGCCACAGTTTCTAAAGAACAAATTTGATTTTTATAATAAAAAATTAAATGGCCCATCTTAAGTCAGTCTCACTCAATGGTAGAATTTTGGTTTAAGAACTGCTACCTGATCTTGCTAAATCTGTCTGAAAACTCATGGGAAATGCTATTTCAATTCTATTGACTGGGCTAACTTAGGGAGAAGATTTTTTTTTTTTTTTTGCTATTATCATCAGGAATATAATGTTGAGAAAAATTAAATTCACTAGTAAGCCTCATAGTGATAACTTATTTTTTAAGCCACACACTTTAAATTAATGCATTTATTCTGAATTTTGTTTGTATAAGAGTCAGGCATACTTACTCTGTGAAGACGCTTTGATTTTTACAACTGAATTATAGTAGCAGACCGGACAGTGCATACTCATTTTGGGGAGCATCCATGTTTAACTGGAGATATAAAAGAGTGCCCAGGCAAGGTTTCTACACCTCTTCCTCCTCTGCAGTTGCCTGGACAACACTAAAGTTCAAGGATCCATGCTCAGTTCTTTCTTTTGGGGGTTAGTTTTTGGCAATGATCTTCCAAAGTTTTACCATGTTATCGGGTTCCAGCAGCCAGGAAGACAGAATCAATCACTGACAGACACCCTAGACACAGGAAAAAGAAGAAAAATCATCCTCATGCCTTGTTCCACTACCTCCTGTGCCAGCTCTGAAGTCCCTTCCATGGTGACATGCTGATGAAGGCTCTTTCATCCTTGTGGAGAGGTGACAGGCTGCACTGCTTCCCACCTGGGGAGATGTAAAAATAAAGAAAATTCAACTTGTTCAGGAGAGAGGCTGCCAGTCATGGGGACCCATCTCCTCTAGCAAGCTGCCCAGCGTCATCGGGAAGTTATCTCAAGTGTCAGAGAAAACACTATTGATTTTTCTAGTCTGTTTTGTCAACTAGTCAATAAACCTTGATTTTCCCTAGATTTTTTTTCCTCTTAGCTTCCTGCCTCTTACTTTTCTGAATCTAGCTTCTTCTCTTCCTTCTCCTTCTCCTAAGTTGCTCTCTTTCCCCTTTCCTCCCTGTCTTCCCATCCCTTCCTTTTATTTCTTCACTGCTTTCTCTAGTACTATTACCAGCCAATTACAATAACTTCTCATTATGTCAAACTCAGATTCTGTGAGATTCATGATAATTTATTCAGAATTCATTTTTAAGGATAAATTAAGATTGATTTCTACTTAACAATACTAGCTGTAACATGGGTAGAAATGCTTTTGCTTGCTGCATTTCTTTGTTGCTTTTGTTTGTTTGTTTGTTACTTCTCAACATAGCAAAACTTACCCACATTGTGGAAATAATTGTTAAAAGAAGCCATGCTAAAGGATTCTTCATGACTAAATTTTCTTCTTGGAACCAAAAAGTTATGAAGTCCCACTCAAAGAGAAATCATACCTTGCCCAATTCTGCTCTGAGTACTCCACAAATAAGAACTCTCTAGATTTCAATTTTTAAAAACATTTATTTATTTTTATGTTGTATGAATGAATGATTGTCTACATCACAGATGCCCACAAAGGTGAAGAGAGGGACCCTGATTCCCTGGAGATGGAGTTACAGGTGTGTGTCAGTCACTATGTAGATGCTAAAACTAAATCTAGATCCTCTGCACAAGCCATATTGTCAGCCCCTTACCAAAATTATTGTAGCAACTTTAGTAAACTATATTCTAGTATTATCACCATTTTATAGATGAGGTAAATAGGTCATTGAGAAGATTTTTCCATCCCTTTTTTTGTGACAAAAACATATGCTAAATCACCTCAGCCCCTATTTTATTTACTTTATTCTAGGAGTGATTCTCTTGGGCAGGAAAGTCACAGGGTTGTGGCTCATTATCAATATATCAAAGTTAAGTGTGTGAACAGCACACACACCTGTGTACCTTCTCTGTGTCATGCTCATGTCTGTGCCATGGTTTCTTCCAGTATCAAAAGCTATACCCACTGTCCATCCTATACATACATTCAAGTCATTCCTTTTTTCTTCATGCTCCTCCACTCTGATTCTTTGAGTGACTAACATGTACTGGCTAGTTAGATTTTGCTGCAGAAACAGTAAAAGAATGATGCAGCAAAGGTTACTTCTCCTCTATGACACATCCCCCCCCCCGGGGGGCTCTGGACACTAAGCTATTCAAGACTCACAAATTCTTCAGTAATTATTGTGACAGAGAAAAGATGACACAGGAAGAGTGATGTTCTTCCCTCCTCGTCTTCCTTTCTAAACTCCCCTAGCTTCCAACTCCTCCTCTTTCTCTTGTTCTTTCTATTCTTCTCCATCTTGTCTGGTTTTTGTTTGGTTGGGTTTGGTTTGGTTTTCTTGGGACAGGGTTTCTCTGTGTAATCTGAGCTACCCTGAAACAAGCTCTGTAAACCAGCTGGCCTCAAACTCATATATTTCCTCCTGCCTCTGCCTCTAAAGGGCTGGAACGAAAGGTGTGTGCTGTCACTGACAGGCATCGTATCTGTTTCTAAGTGTATACAGTTCAGCAGTGTTAAATTCATTCACACTGTTATACAACTGTTACTGTGATTCTCAAAGAGCAAAGAAAATAGTATTTGTTTCTCTTTCTCTCATGTTTCAGGTTCAGAGGAAATCATCTAAATTGAAAATATGCAACTTTCACAAGCCATGGGTTCAAAAAAATTGTCAAGATGGGTCTGTTCACTTCTTCTTTGATCACTGAATGGAGTTTGCTATCAGTGATGTGTGAACAAAGAAAAGCTAAGTGTGAACTATTATATTCACATTTGGGTTTTTACTACATATTTATGTTAATTGACAATATGTATATAACAGGAAATTGCTATTTGGAATTTCAAGTATCTTCTAAAGAGAGAGGATAGTAGGGAGAATAGTCTTTATTGTCAGGGAAATTACTAATCCACTTTGGAATTCAGATTTGCAACAAAGTGGCAAAATGTTGAACTTATCTCCTCCTTTTCTCCCTCACCCCACTCCATTCCTGAATTCCTGTCCCTCCTCTCATCTTTATCCTGAGTTCTTCCATCTTTTCAAATAACCAATATATATGGATCTACTAGCATTGATTATGCTAGTTACTTTTCTGTTCACTATGACCCATTACCTATGGAGAAGCAGTTAAGAAATTCATTATTTTTGCTTCTGGTGTGAGTGGGTATGGTCCATGTAATGGAGAAAGCCTGGAAGGATTCCTGGAGACTGGGGGAGTGGCTTCCCTATCCCTCATGGGATAGAGAGCAGAGAGCAGCTGTTGAACTGGCACAGATCTACCTCCCTCTAGCCACATCAGCCTCATCTCCCTCATCAGCCTACATCTTTGCTTCAGGTCCAAGGGGTTCTACAACCTCTGAAAACAGCACCATCATCTGGATAACAGGTTAACACAAACCAGAGCATTTTGCACTAAAACCATAACATATGGTTTACATATGGGTTTACACATGAGTTCTTAGATGTGTTTTGAATAAAACAAGGAGCTAGGTAGACAAGGATCACAAAAAGCCTGCCTTCCCAATAAAGGAAGGGAAGCAGGATGCTGAAAAATCGAGTGAATGTCTGACAGGAGACTTCAAAGTAGAATAAGGTGCCAGAGTGGCCTCACACTACATGGAAGGCAAAGGCGCTTCTCTCCAAGGCTGTTTCAACTAAGTTGAGTCTTCAGTGCACAGCATAAGAATCCATGCCCAGCACAGACACAATGGGAAGAATGCATTAGACACATCAGAGGAAACCACGAACCTATGCAGAGAGGAAATGAGGGACAGCTGGTATACCAAGGCCATCCTTGTTCTCACTAATTCAGCTTCATTGTTGATTTGATGAGATTTAGAAAAAAAAAAAAAAACAACTAGGAAGCAAAGCTACAGGTATGGCTGTGAAGGTCATTCCAAGGAAGTCTGATAGAGGTGGAAAAACTCAGCATGAAGGAGGGCAACACCATTCCATTGGCTGGAGCCCGGGACTGAATACACAGCAAAAGTGAGTTGAGCTACTGCATTCATCCCCCTCTGATTTCTGACTGTGAACTGCGAAAGACCAGCCACCTCATGCTCCTTCAACACTTGGCTGCCAGAAGGGACTGTATTCAACTTCCAGCCAAAACTGCAAGCCAAAAGAGGCCCTTCCTTCCTTGAGGTTTTTTTTTTTTTTTTTTTTTTTTTTTTTTTTGTTGTTGTTGTTGTTGTTGTTTGTATGGTATTTTGTCACAGTAGGAAGAAAAGTAACCAATAAAGTGTTGTTTATACAACATCAAAGTCAAGCAAGCAAGGCATCCCTCCACCAAAATTTCTGAAACTAACAAAGCATTCCTCAAGAGAATAGTGTGAATAAATGACTGTTTTTCTTTAGTGGTCTCTTTCTATGCATTTCTAACTATAAGCTAATACTTGGAATAGAGACCTGAGAATTTAATATTAGACTGCAGTGAACTCTGAGGCGGAACTAGAGAATCCTCTCCATGACAGTGGCAACGAGATTACTCTGTGAGTCCAGACTTCAGCAAGTGAAGTTTCCATACTTGGAGAGAGAAAAGACATATTTGTGACAGAGCTGATGTGAGAGGCCACTGTGTTAAAATCAGCTCTTATTTCTGAAATTATATCTTATTAATGTATTTCTTATTACAAAAGAAGTATGTGCATTCAGCACAGAGCAGAAAATATAGACACACCCCATCCCACCAGAGATTAACCCATTTTTGCTCATTCTCCCCCATGTATTATTTCTTTTTTGAAATTAGATTGTGTTTCATTAGTTCTTTTTTACATTCACTCAACAAATACCCACCCATCCCCTATGGTGAGTCACAGGCTAGCAAATAGTGTTAATCAGACAGATACCATCACAGAGATTAGAGCACCGAGACTTTAAAATCCAAAAGACTCCCAATTTTACGATACTAAAGCTTTTTCACCTCATTCTTCAGACAAACACCACTCTAAACTACAGACTTAAGTGTATGCTCTCATTTTGGAAAAACTAAAAAAGGCAGACAAATCATATATTTCTCTCTCTCTTTCTACACACACACACACACACACACACACACACACACACACTTTCCAAACAGAATGACACTCATCTACTGGAGGACAAGAGTGATACTGTACTCAAAACAAAGATCTCCAAAAGATGAACTGAGGGGTACAACTGAGTTCATCATTGTAACCAGCAGTCATAGTATATAAAAAATAATTGCTGTCCTCGCTCTTCTTTTAGCCAAATAGAGAATTGTCAGTGAAGAGCAAGTGGAGCACACATATGAGTACACACATGTGGTGTGTGCACATAGTATCTGCAGGAAGATATATGCACATGTAGCACGGTGAGGAGAGAAGACCTGACACAAATAATCCTGTAGTGGCCCTGCTTTGTGTTTGTTTGTTTGCTTGTTTTTTTTGTTGTTGTTGTTTTTTGGGGGGGGTTCTTGGTTCCTTGGGGGAGTGTTGTTTTTTTTTGTATTTAAAAATATAAGAGGAGTCATATGTGGAAGAAGAGGAGGAGGAAAAAAAAGAAAGTTGAGAAAATGACCTTGGGGAAGAGGAAAAAGGAGAAGAAGAAAAAGATGAAGGGGAGGATGAAAAAAGATTCAGGAGTCAAGGCTCAAGAAATTATCACAAATGATTCAGGAAATGAGAAAACAATCTATGCTCTCTACCACCTGCAAGTAACACAACAGAGTAAGAAACAAAAGAAACAAAGATACAACAAATTTCCTCAGAGAAGTGCTAGATAGGTAGCTTTAAAGGGGAGTTTGACTCAGTCTCTGAATGCCCCTATGGGACAGGGTTAGTTGTCTCTGTTGCTCTTCATATGAGGTTCCTGTCCCCTTCATGCTCTTCCATCTTTCCCCCACCACTTCCATAGGACCCTCGTAGTTCTGCCCAATTCTTGGCTGCAAGTCCCAGCATTTCTCTAGATCAGCTGCTGGCTGGAGCCTCAAAAATGGCAGTCAAGTTAGGCTCCTGTCTGAAAGCGTAGAGTATCATTATTAATGCCAGGGGCTGGTTATCTACCATGGGGTGGCTCTCAGCTTGGGCCAATTATTGTTTGGACTTTCCCTCAAACTTTGTTCCTTTATTATCCCTGCACTTCTGGTAGGCAGGGTAATATTTGGATCATAGATTTTGTCTGTGAGTTGTTCCCCTCCTTTTATTAGTCCTGCCTGGCTAGCAGGTGGTCACTTCAGTCTTCATGTCCCGCCTCCCACCCTGTTAGGAGTATCATCTTAGACATGAACTAAGGAGCATGCATGATCTGGACCTTGGCTCCCTGCACACATAGAGCAGAGGGAAAGCTTAGTATGGAGGGGGGAGTGCTGTTTCTAACATGGATTCTATTGCCTCTTTTTGGATCACTTCTCCCTGGCAGTGCTACCTTACCTGGCTTTAGGGGATGAAGATATGCTCAATCCTGATGTGACTTGATGTTCTGGGGAAGGTTAATATGGGGGAAGGGGAGCTCCCCTTTTCTGGAGGGAAAGAGAGAGGGGAAGAGGGAAGGAGGGGAAGTGAGGGATACTGGGAGGAGAAGAGGGAGGGGCACCTCAGGATGTAAAGTAAATAAGGTAGTACAAAAATCTTTTGAAAAGGGAGTTTGATGAAAGTAAATGGTTCAGGTAACGCCTGCTCTATGTAACTCCTATAGAATTCAGCAGAAAGGAAGTTTCTCAAAAGACTTTGTTGCTATCTCGATAGAGCATTGAATCAGACCCTGCCAACACAGAAAAGATCTATCACATTTCCATCAAGGACAAGCCAGAAATGAAGATCTGGTGGCTGTAATTCTATAAATTTTATACACATTCCTTCCATTTCTCCAGAATGTCATTCCCAGAGGAAGATCTGACCCACGTGTGTATCAGATGCCCCTGTTTCAGCAGTAGCTGTGCATATGTGCATATATGGAGCACATGTGTCTGTGTGCACTTGGAGGCCAGAGGACAACCCTAGGAGAGGTTCCTTAGGTGTTCACTCAATGTTTTTGTTTGCTTCTTCAGACACACTCTCTTAGTGGCCTAGACCTTGCCAATTATAAATCATAAGCTCCACTTTCCTCTTGTCTCCTCTTCTGCAATGTTGTTACAGTTGCCTGCACTACATCTAGGTTGTTTTTTTTTTTGTCATACGCAATAATAGGTATTATTCTGATATTTTCAGCCTTGCATACACAGTACATTGACCAAATCCACTGCTCCCATTGCCCTTCCCTATCATGTTCACTCTCGTTGGGTCCTTTCCTCTTCTAAAGTAGTCCTCTTTCTACTTTCAAATCTTTTCTTTTTTTATTTCTTTTATTTTTTATTTTTATTTTTAATTATAATTTATTTACTTTGTATCCTCCCTCTAGATCCCTCCCTCCTCCCCTCCCAATCCCTCCCTTCCTCCCCCTTCTTCACACACTCCCCTCCCCAAGTCCACTGGTAGGGGAGGGTTTCTTTTTCTTCCTTCTGATCCTAGTCTGTTAGGTCTCATCCAGAGTGGCTGTATTGTCTTCCTCTGTGGCCTGGAAAGGCTGCTCCCTCCTCAGGGTGAGGTGATCCACTTGGACTTTAATTTTGTGCAGGGTGATAAGTATGGCTCCATTTGCAGTTTTCTACATGTAGACATCCAGTTAAACTCGCACCATTTGTTGAAGATGCTGTCTTTTTTCCATTGTATGGTTTTGGCGTCTTTGTCAAAGACCAGGTGTCCATAAGTGTGTGGGTTTATTTCTGGGTCTTCTATTCTGTTCCATTGATCCACCAGCCTGTTTTTAAACCAGTACCATGCAGTTTTTATTACTTTTTCTCTATAGTACAGCTTAAGATCGGGGATGGAGATACCTCCAGAAGATCTTTTATTGTAGAGAATTGTTTTAGCAATTCTGGGTTTCTTGTTATTCCATATGAAGTTGAGAATTTTTCTTTCAAGGGCTGTAAAAAATTGTGTGGGTAATTTGATGGGAATTGCATTGATTCTGTAGATTGCTTTTGGTAAGATGGCCATTTTTACTATGTTAATCCTGCCAAGTCATGAGCATGGTAGAGCTTTCCATCTTCTGATATCTTCTTCTAATTCTTTCTTCAGAGACTTGAAATTTTTTTCATACCAATCTTTGACTTGCTTGGTTAGGGTTACACCAAGGTACTTTATGTCCTTTGTGGCTATTGTAAAGGGTGTTGTTTCCCTAATTTCTTTCTAGGCCCTTTTGTCTTTTGTATACAAGAGGGCTACTGATTTTTTTGAGTTAATTTTGTATCCAGCTTCTTTGCTGAAGGTGTTAATCAGCTGTAGGAGTTCCCTGGTAGAATTTTTGATGACCATTTCTCTTTCCTTAGGGAATATAGGACTATTTAATTGATTTACTTGGTCATGATTCAGCTTTGACAAGTGGAATCAATCACGAAAATTGTCCATTTCATTTAGATTTTCAAATTTTGTGGCATATAGACTTTTGAAGTAAGTCCGAATGATTGTTTGAATTTCCTCAGTGTCTGTTGTTATGTCCCCCTTTTCATTTCTGATTTTGTTGATTTGGATAGTGTCTCTTTGCTGTTTAGTTAGTTTGGTAAGGGTTTGTATATCTTGTTGATTTTCTCAAAGAATCAGCTCTTGGTTTTATTGATTCTTTGAATTTTTTATTTGTTTCTAATTTATTGATTTCAGCCCTGAGTTTCATTATTTCCAACCATCTACTCCTTTTTAGTGTGTCTGCTTCTTTTTTTTTTCCTAGGGCTTTTAGGTGAGCCATTACGTCACTGGCATGAGAAGTTTCGAATTTCTTCTTGTAGGCACTTAGTGCTATGAACTTTCCTCTTAGCACTGCCTTCATTGTGTCCCATAAGTTTGAGTATGTTGTGCCTTCATTTTCATTGAATTCTAGGAATACTTTGATTTCTTTCTTTATTTCTTCCCTGACCCAACTATCATTGAGTAGCTAGTTGTTTAGTTTCCATGTGTGTGCAGGCTTTTTGTTATTTCTGTTGTTGTTGAGATCCAGTTTTAGTCCATGGTGGTCGGATAGGATACATGGGATTATTTCAATCTTCTTATATCTGTTGAGACTTGTTTTGTGACCAACTATATGGTCTGTTTTGGAGAAGGTTCCATGAGGTGCTGAGAAGAAGGTAAATTCTTTTGTGTTTGGGTAAAAGGTTCTGTAGACATCTGTTAGATCCATTTGATTCATGACCTATGTTAGAGTCATTGTTTCTTTGTTGAACTTCTGGTTTGTTGACCTGTCCTTTGTTGAGAGTGGGGTGTTGAAGTCTCCCACTATTACACTATTAATGTGTGAGGATCTATGTGTGGTTTCAGTTTTATTAATGTTTCTTTTACAAATGTAGGTGCTCTTGTGTTTGGGGTATATATGTTCAGAATTGTGGTGTCTTCTTGGTGGAGTTTTCCTTTGATGAGTATGAAATGACCTTACCCATCTCTTTTGATTAATTTTGGTTGAAAAATCTATTTTATTAGATATTAGAATGGCTACTCCTGCTTGTTTCTTGGGTCTATTTGCTTGGAAAACTGTCTTCCAGCCCTTTACTCTCAGGTAATATCTATCTTTGTGACTTAGGTTGTTTCTTGTATGCAACAGATTGTTGGGTCTTGTTTACGTAGCATTCTGTTAGTCTGTTTCTTTTTATTGAAGAGTTGAGTCCATTGATGTTAAGGGAGATTAATGACCAGTGGCCCTTAGATGCTTTGATTTTGCTGTTGGCTATGGTAGTGTGTTTGTGTGTTTGTCTACTTTTGGTTTTGCTGTAGTGAGGTTGTTTCCTGTGTTTTCCTGAATGTAGTTAGGTTTCCTGGGTTCTACTTTTCCTTCTAGTATCTTCTGTAACACTGGATTTGTGGGTAGGTATTGTTTGAATTTTCTTTTTGTCATTGAATATCTTGTTTTCTCCATCTATGATGACTGAGAGTTTTGATGGATATATTAGCCTAGGTTGACATCTGTGTTCTCTTAGGGTCTGCATTATATCAGTTTAGGCCCTTCTTGCTTTCATAGTCTCTGTTAAGAAGCCAGGTGTGATTCTGATGGGTTTGCCATTATATGTTACTTGGCCTTTTTCCCTTGCAGCTTTCAGTATTTTTTCTTTGTTCTGTATACTTACTGTTTGATTATTACGTGATGGGAGGATTTTCTTTTCTGGTCTAATTTATTAGGTATTCTGTAGGCCTCTTGTAATCTTATAGGCCTCTCCTTTAAGTTAGGGAAATTTTCTTCTATGATTTCTAGGCCTTGGAGCAGGGAATCTTCTTTTTCCTCTAGTCCTAGTATTCTTTTAGGTTTTGTCTTTTCATATTGTCTTGGATTTCTTGGATGGTCTGTGTCAGGAATTTTTTGGATTTAACATTTTCTTTGACAGATACATCGATTTCTTCCCTTGTATCTTCTACACCTGAGATTCTTTCTTCCATCTCTTGGTTATGCTTACCTCTGTAGTTCCTGTTTTCTTCCCTAAATCTTCCTCTCCATGATATCCTCCATTTGTGTTTTCTTTATTTTTTCCAATTCTATCTTCAGATCTTGAGTTGTTTTTTTGTTTTGTTTTGTTTTGTTTTTTTAATTTCCTTCACCTGTCTGATTGTATTTTCCTGTTTTTCTTTTTGTTCCTTCAACTCTGTTTCTTTTATTTCTTTCAAGTGATTTAATAATTTCTTCTCTGAAGGCCACAAACTGTTTGGCTGCATCTTCTCATATTTCTTCACGGATGGCCGTAATCTGCTTGTCTTTAGTTTCCTCCATTTTTTTTTTTTATTGATAGCCATGATCTGTTTGATTTTATCTTCTTCTAATTCTTTACGTATTGTATTTGTTTCCTCTATTATCCTCTTCATCAGCATAGATGCAAGGTCATCTTCTTGAATTTCTATTATCCTGGGATGTCCTGGGCTGCTTGCCCCTGGATGGCTGGGTTCTGGAGATGCCATATTTCTCTGTCTTTTGTTGGTTGTGCTTTTACACTGACCTCTATCCATTGGGCTATTTTAGGTGTTGGCTATTAGTTTCTGGTGCTTCCTGGAATCCTGAGGTAGGGAGAATCCCCTTGGCAGGAAGATGATTTTTCCTGAAGGAGGCCTTGTCTGCTTTTTGGGTATGGTCACTGTATGGCCAGTGTTTCTCAGTAATTGTCACTGCTCACCTCAGGCGTATAGACTTGAGTAGTAGCTGTGGTCTTTGTTAGTCAGGGGGGCTCTCCTCTCACCGGTAGAAGTCCTCAAGACAGCTGCCCTGCTGCTGGGTTTCTTATGCTGAATTTAGTGATCTGCTGCTGTTGTTACACTGTTTTCCAGGTACAGCCCTCTTGAAGAACCCGCTGATTCCCTAGCTGTGGGGTTTTCTCCCAACAGGGAAACTCATTCTGGTACCCTGGGGCACACTGTTCTGTCTGGGAAGGTGAGAGGAGCGCCCAGCAAGTCTCTGGGCCAGAGGCTGAGTGCTCTGCTCTGGGCCAGGAGATTGTGTACCCAAGTTTGAGATGGTGGTTGGGGACACTTCTCTGGTCTGGAAGCTGGGCGCCTCATTCTCGGCCAGAAGCTGTGTGTCGCTGTATGGGATGGCAGGTGGGGGTGCCGCTCTGGTCCAGAGGCTCTGCACTCTGATGTGGGCTGGCAGTGTGTGTCCCCTTCTGGGCCAGAGGCTGTGCACACCTCTCTGGGCTGGCAACTAAGGGCTCTGCTCT
This sequence comes from Meriones unguiculatus, assembly GCF_030254825.1. Lineage (NCBI taxonomy): Eukaryota > Metazoa > Chordata > Mammalia > Rodentia > Muridae > Meriones > Meriones unguiculatus. The sequence goes on from NC_083359.1 coordinate 45,231,313, forward strand.
GGGTAGGAGGCTTGGCGCCTCACTCTGGGCCAGAAGCTGTGAGCCCCCCTCTCCCCCGCCCCCGTTTGAGATGGTGGCTGGGGTTGCCGATCTGGGCCCAAGGCTGTGTGCCGATCTGGGCTGGTAGCTGTGCACCCAGCTTTGGGCCAGAGGCCTTGCACACCGCTCTGGGCCGGCAATTGAGGTCTCCGCTCTGGGTCGGAGGCTTGGCGCCTCACTCTGGGCCAGAGGCTGTGTGTCCCAGTCCTGGGTGGGGGCTGGGGACGCTGCAGGAGGCTGTGTGTGCCGATCTCGGGCGGCGGGTGCGCCCACCGGTCCCCAGGACCTTTACCAGGTGTTAACTGGGTGACCTGAGGTCGGTCCCAATTAATTTCCACACCGTAGGCTTTCCTCTCACCTGGCAATCACTAACGCTGGTGTTTTAGGTCCCTGAATTCAGTCTCCTGGTCGCTGCGCCAACACTGCTGTCCTGCTCCTCAGACAGTGTCCTCCTGGTGCTGCCATCTTGTCCCTCTCCTAGTTTTGTTGTTGTTGTTGTTTGTTTGTTTGTTTGTTTGTTTCTTTTGTTTCTTCTATTGTTGATGTTTGTGATTACTTGGGCTCTGAGACTCGTACTTAGTCCACATGCTTTCAGAGCAAGAGTTAGTGTAGCATTTTAAATAAAGTTACTACAATTTCATAGTTGAACAAAGTGACAATAATTCCTTATTATCTAGTGTCTGGCCAGCACTGTTTCCCTTAGTTGTGCTGTGATGTTCTGTAAGTGTCTATTACAGGATCTTTCCTGCCATTCCTCCTTAAAACCCTGTCTTTTAAATCTAGTAACCACTACACTTTAACCTCACTAACAGATCACTAAAGCAGTAATCATCAGTAACCACAATTCTAACAAAGAACATTTACTGCATTGATAAACCACAAAGGGGTAGAGGGGGTCAACATTTGACTATTTACAATTGATGTTTTTATGTATTTATAGCCTTAAGAATGATTTTACCTTATTTTTTTATTTTTAATTATATGTATTCACATGTGTTTATATGAGTGTCTATTCACATGTGTGGTGTATATGCACATGGGTGTGGATGGCTATGGAGGACAGAAGAGCACATGGGATCCTTTGTAGGTGGAGTTATAGGCAGATGTAAGTTACCTGACATGGGTGCTGGGAACCAGATATAGGACCTGTGCAGGGTCACTATTCCTTCTTACTCACTAACCTACCACTGACACTTAAGTATCTACACAAGGTAATGAAACACCTAAGAGTGTGAATGTGACAAAGTGTAATTTTTTCTTTTTTTTTTTTTGAGGCAGGGTCTTATGTAGCCCAGGTTGACCTTGAACATTGGTTCCTTTTTGCTTGGCCTCCTGAGACATTTATCACTATACCTAACACACTTGGAATTTTTAAATCTATATTTTTCTAGAGTGGCCATGTGTGTAATGACTTCTTTCCCTGACCTAGCCAACTCTACATCACTGTTTTAAAGTCTATTTGTAGAGTAGAGGATTGCCCCTCATTTTGGTTGACTTGTGTGCCTTTCTGAAGAATGATGGCCTAATATGTGCTTAGCATTTCTTTATTCTTTACTCCTCCTTTCCCTAGCATTTTATCCTTGCATTTACCAGTTGGAAGGGGCAACATTGATTCTAAATAATCCACTTGGGGAACAAAGGCCACATGTTTAACCTGGGGAAGAATACACTGAAGTAAAAGCCTCCTTGCAGATCAGTGGGTGAGAGAGTTGAAGACCTTCCCAGTCTCAATAGGCATTTGAACACAGGAGCTAATAATCCTGAAAAACCTGGGGACAGATTCAACATGAAATGAGATACTGTAGTACTCCATTCTGGGCTTCTTGAAATCTTGAACCATTTTTATTTAATAAAAAAGAGATTTAAAACTGTTACATGACGAGCTGAAGAATTCCACAAAACTCTAAAACGGACAGAAAAAAGTAAAGTTTCTAACATATGAAAGATAGTGCCTTGTAATAGCTAGCTGAAGCTTTGTCTGTGTTTCAGACTAACAAGATAGTAAAGCAAAATACCCTATGAAGTCTCACCACTGTTCATTCCACCAATAGTGAGGTCCACTCTTTATGAAAAGTGATGACAAAGTATTTTCTTCCAGAGGGGAAGAAGATATGAGGGGAGAAAGTGAAGGGAGAAGAAGATGGAAAGAAAAGGGAGAGAGAAAGAGGAGAAAAGACATAAAGAGGAAGGAGAGAGGGTGATAGAAAAGAGAAAAAGGAGAGAGAAGGAAAGGAAGGGGAAGAAAAGAGAGGGACAGCACAGGAAGAGATAAAAGCAGGAAGGGAGAGGTCAAGAGAGGATGCCTCATTAACTCTTACTTCGGCTTGAGTTGATGAATATGAAAATGAATAAGAACTTAGTATTTTTGGCTAAACTTTCGCAATGCTTTTTCTAGCAGAGAATTTCTTTTTTAGCTTCTAAAAATAGTTTCAAGGAATGAGACCTGGATTTTTGCCTTGTCAGCCGAGTGCCATTAAATTTCAAGGCAAAACAGAAAGAACAGACAAGGACAGCATCATTGCTGTACTTTAAAGCCCTCTCAGGGGGAAGAGGTTCTGGAACACCTCACAAAATCAGAAGAAAAACTCCAGCTGCCGAGGCATCACACAAAGGTTTCCAGACAGCACTGTCCCTCCTGCCAGGCATTCCCAAGGCTGGTGGACATTTCAACCAATTTTTGCAGTTGTTACTATGTCTGTAGTTGGCTTGAGAGAACCTAACTCTTTTTGAGACTGGGCCCAAAGCCAGGCCAAATTTTTTGCCACCCTTCTCCCTTTCCTGCTTGTGAGTTCCTGGAGACCACAGGAGACAATCAGCAACTGCCCAGAAACTAAGTCAGTCAAACAACAAACAAAAAAGTCCCTGTAAGATAATCCTCTTTCCCCAAAGTGAAGACCAGTCAAAATTGAACAAATACATCCTTTCATGGGCACTGGCCAGTCCCAGTTGAAGTCACATGGCCACTGTTGAAATTCCTTTAAAAGTCTTTAAAAGAGCCTGTGAGTTCACTTCATGGTCGCCATTTTGCACGAATGGTCTACTCTTGCATGATGGTTGTTTCTGCAGAATAAACTGTCTTTGTTTTTGCATCCCATTTGAGTCTAGGATGTTCCTTCAGCTATCCTCGGACTCTTGCAGGCCGTTTCTTTGAATTTCTTGTGAAAATAAGGAAAGAAGTGAACACTTCTTAGTCAGGTAGAGTGAAGGCTTTTCTTCCCCTTTTTTTTCTTTTCCTTTTCTTTTCTGGAATCAGGGCTTCTTGCTTTTCCAAACCTCATTCTCCCTTTGCAGAATACTCAGGTTCTGCAAGTCAGGAGAAATGTTTGCAAACCACAGAGAAGGTGCTCTGGGCAGTGCCTTCCATTTGTTCCACGAGTCGAGTCTAGTGGTGATCAGTCAGGTTCAGCTAAATCATCACTCCGTAAACAGTGAGGACAAAATGGAGTTAGAAAGGAAGATGCAGGATGCTTTCAGGAGAGGGGACAACTGGAGTCCATCTTCCTGTCCTTATAGCACCATCTCTTCTCTAGGTTTAGTTGTGACAGCTGTGGGCAAAGGGGTTCCAGTGTTTCCCCAAAGTCAGACTTGATCATGCTCAGAACTGAGACCTGAGCATTTATAAGAAAGCATTTTTTTTTAAGATTTAGTGGTGTGTGTGTGTGTGTGTGTGTGTGTGTGTGTATCTGTGTGTCACTTTGTATCCACTGAAGTTGGATTCATGGGTGTTTGTGAACTACCTAATGAGGGTGAAGTGGAAACTGAACTTGGGTCCTCTGGAAAAGCAGCAAGCACTCGTAACCACTGAGCCATTTCTCTTTCCAGTCTGGGACAATTCAGTGTTCTTTCTCCTGTGTCACCCTCCTCCTTCTCCTTGCTTTCCCCATCAAGTTTCCATAAGATAAAAGCCCACACAGCTGACTGTGGTTCACCTATTCTTTTTGTCTCCTCCCAGTCATGAGCACAAAGATGGAAGCAAAGAGAAATAAACCTCCCAACTTGGGCAAAGGCACCATATGTCTTCTAACTTGTGGCACACTGGGGAGCCTCTTTAATGACTTTCCTAATTCTGGGCTCCCCCTCCTGCCCTTACATTGCCAATGCTGGCTGCACATATGGTGCCTTTCCCTTCCCGAGGAATTGCTTTTACTGATATCGTTTCCTGTCACAACCTTAATATTCTTTTAATGTACTGCTGCTGCTCACTGCAGAGCTAATCTGTTATGCCTTGTTATGGAGGCCTCTTTCTAAATGCCAGCGCAGACAATCATGTTTCCAAGCTAGAGCAACACTCTGTTAGTTTTAAACCTTGTCTTTCAAATGATGGGAATGATATTCTGCAATGTAAAATTTTGAGTCTGGATAGGGCATAACTATTAGTTATGTTGGATTATTAGTAATGACAATTTACTAGTTATAACATAAAAAATCCAGGTTACCTTGTTTTAAAAGCAATTTTTCATAGTTGAGAAGCTCAAACATAGAATGGAGACTAAGTCCGGCTGGCTCAAGGAGAGCATCATCAAGTCCTGGTGTTGATCAATCATATCCATCCATTCTGCCTTTCTTAGCATCTATTACATGCTGGCCTCAGCTCCTGTGTTAGTCATGTTCTATCACTGTGAAAAGGAAGTGAGAAGGAAGTTCAAAGGAGAAAGTGGTTATTTAGGCTCATGGTTTCCATGGGTTCAGCTGTGGTTGGCGGGGTCCATTTCTGTGAGCCTGCTGCCACACTGCCATGTTGACATAGAGCATGTGCTGAGTTTATTATGGTCCTCCAATCCCACCCCCTCACAATAGCTCCTGCCATTTACATAGACAGTTTCCCTCCTTCTTTCATGTTGTATATACATACACAATGTTATATATCTGTATAAAATCTAGGAGCCACAAAGTGTAAAAATAAAACAAAACATGATTGTCTTTGGAAACTTGCTTGCTAAATATAATTAACTCTACTTGCACCCATTTCTTGTAAATGACATAACTTCATTCTTTATTACTGAAAAACTTCCAGTGTATGTAATCAAACTTTCTTTATTCTTCAGTTGTTGATACCATAAATTCCATAAATTGTTTATTGTGAATAAACAAGGTATAATGACCAACTCTTCCAAGCAGTATTTCCCATATTTCCATTACCTTCAAATCATCTATTCAAATGCTTTAATTAATTGGTGGATTCAACCAACCATTAAGTCAATTTCTTCATGATGTAATCATCTCTAGAAAGCCCACCCTCCAAACACACTCAGATATGAGCTTCACTCAGATATGTAGGGGTTCTTCATCAAATCAAGTTGAAATTCCAGATGAAAGACAAGCAAAATGACAACCAAGCTGGGTATGGTGGCATACACCTATAATCCCAGCACTAAGGAAGCAGAGGCAAGCAGATCCCTCTGAGTCCAAAGGCAGCCTGGACACCACAGCAAATTCCAGGACAGCCAAGGCTACATTGTGAGACCATGTTATAAAGAAAGAAACAAAGAAAAAAATGAAACAAAACAAAGCAAGATATCTAACAATCAGCATGAAGCACCTCACCCATAATAATTTGGTATCAACCAGGATTGTGCATTTCCTAGTTTGTAACAACCAAAAGAGGAAACATCTCATTTACTGCTTGTTTCAGAAATATCACAGTCTCATTGGCTTAGATATATCATGTGACCATGGATAGGAAAAGTGCTAATGGCTTAAAGCCAATCAATCTAAAATTCATGATCAGCCCATCAAGTTGTCCAGTAGCCACTATTTCCTTGCATCCTTTTCCATACTTAAGAAATAAAGGCAGTTGCTATTGTATTATTTCCTCTAGTAGGCTTGCCTTACCTGGCTTTAGTGAAAGAGTATGTGCTCAGTCCTGATGAGACTTGATGTTCTTGGGTGGGTTGATAAGGGGGAGCCTCTCCTTTTCTGAGAAGAAGGGGAAAGGGAGAAGGGGAAAGAGGGCAGAAGGGTGAGACCAGGAGAAGAAGAGGGAGGGGCTGCAGTCAGGATGTAAAGTAAATAAATAAACTTAATAAAACAAAAATTAAATAAATACATAAAAGTAAGAGCAGTGTAAAAACAAACTGTTCAACTATTTAAAGGAATAATGCTTAATATGGTATTAAGTCTTCTAAAAGCTAAAATAAGCACAACAAAGAAGTTTATTCTATATGTGAATATTTCATCTCAAATTTGTACTTTTGTGAAGCTCCATATGGGTCTGAATTTTTTGACATTCCTTACTGCTAACAGCATCATGATAACAACACCAGGCAGGTGAAGTGGGAACCATCACATGCACCTTACACAAGAGAAAACAAGCTCAGTGTCTCTCGGGCCATCATCACAGAGAAAAACCAAGGTGGGGCCTGAAGGCAGCTGGTCACAGGGCATCTCTGTCAGGATGCAGGGAGATGAGTACCACTGCTCAGCTCACTTCCTTCTTTTTATGTGATACAGGACCCTAGCCCGTGGGATGGTGCTGCCCACAGTTAAAGTTGGTCTTTCTAATTAAGAAGGGGAGGTCAGAGGACCTCCCCTGTTAGGGGCCTGGAAGAGGGGCATGGGAGGAAAAAAGGGAGAAAAAGTGGTATGGGAAGAAATGAGGGATTAGGGATGAGGGATGAGGGAGGGGCTACAGATGGGATACAAAGTGAATAAATTGTAATTAATAAAAAATAAGTAAATTAAATTTAAAAATATGATCTTCCAGAGGTATTATCAAAGGTTAATGTAGTAGATAAGCCTCATGCCTTGAGGCTTGTCTCTTACATGATTCTAGGTGCTGTCAAGTTGACAATTCATGTTATCCATCACAGAAACTGAAAACATTTTTTAAGTGGAAGAAAGTGTCATTGACTTTTCAAACTCTTGTGTCTCCACATGAAAGAGGTGCCTTTTGTTTTTAATCAAGTATGAAAATTACATATTTAACCCATGTATGCATTGGATCCACATCCATGGACTGGAAGAAAATTTCATCTATAGTGAGTACATGCAGATAGGTTTTTTTTGTCATTATCCCTGAAAAATACAACTAATTATTCATACAGTACTCACATTATGTTGGGTGTCAAACCTAATGCAGTGATATTTATAGCATGGGAGAAGATGCTCTGAGTTATATACAAGTATTATATACTCAATATAAGGACTTGGACATCCTTTAATAGCAGTAGACAAAGAATATTCTAGAATCAGTCCCTCATGAATGCTGTGAGGTGACTGCAAATAAGGAAACCTAGTTGATTCTTTTCAATGTTGAAGTCTAATGTTAAAATTGTAAAAGTAACTTTTGTTCACCTGATTTAGTTGTCATCTTGAAAGCTTACTGCCTCCATCTGCGAACTTAGACATATTCCTGAACACATCTAGATTCTGTACAATCTAATCTAGCTCCAGATCGTTTTCAACCTCTGGGACTAACTGCAGAATAAACTCAACCTTTGTAGCTCTTTTTGCATTTTGGCTGTCTAGTTTAACTCAGCTGTTCTGGCTCAAAACTCTTCTCCAAGCTGGCAGTTCAAACTGGCTTCTCTTGGCTTCTGACTGAATTGCTCTGCTTGGCCTCATATTAACTTTGGCAATATATTCTAATATTATGGCTCCTTCTCCTTCTCCTTCTCTGGCTTGTCCTGTCTTCACCTGTGTCTAACTTGTTCTCTCTCTGCAACCTGCCTCTGTACAACTGTTTTCTAAAACTGCTTCCTCTCCTCTCTCTGTGCTGCTCTCTTAAAGTAGCTCTCTTCCTTCCCTCTTTCATAAGTTGCCCCTCTTTTCTGTGTCTTCTCATGAGAGCTGGGCTTATTCTATTCTGTCAAATCTTCCTCTGATTTGTCACTTTGCTTTTCAATTAGGCATCACTTTCAAATATGGGTGCCTCCTTCTACAAACTAACTTTATCTTTAGTGTTTGGAATTAAAGGTGTGTGCTAAGGGCATGTCTGCCTTCCAGCCAGATCACACAGACCTAGGTCTTTGGATGTGATCACACTAACACCTACATGAAACCTGGCATCTCAGTTTCAGATGCTCCATGCTAGCCCATGTTTTTATAATTAGCTTTTCGAGAAAGTGTTCTACCCTTACGTACTTTGTGAGTTTGCCACAGGTACAGAAAAAGAGGCTCTGTGACAGAGAATAATTTAACAGTGATCCTCTGTTTATTCTCCTTTTCCTCTCCTCTTGGCTTGCATTCTTCTGCATTCTTCATGATGGCTTTGCTCTGTGTGTGTGTTTATGTGTGTGTGATATATGTATGTATGTTCCTATGTTTCTATGTGTGTATGTAGGGAATATATATATATTATATATATTTAAAAAATATATATGTTTGTGAAGTGTATGTATGTGTGTGCGTGTGTGTATGGCTTACAAGAGATTTGAATCTGTCAAATTGTGTTGGAAAGTGAAAATGTTATGGAGTAATGAGCACACATTTCCTCTCGTTGGTCTATTTCCCACAGTCTATGGCCATCCCCTGGATAACACTCAGGCTCCAGCTCCTACAAGTACAGCTGTCTTTCTGGCTCACCCTTCCATGCATGTGTGCAGGATTCAGCTGCGCTTCCTGGATGCTGACAAGCTCTCTGTTTTCTCCTCTCTCTGGGACCGATTTTCTCTAGCTAGCCTTTGACCTAGTCATTGGAAGGTCTTCTCCTCATTTGGAAGCTTTTCCCTTCATCTATTTTTTAAAAGGATGGGGTAAATGAATTCTTCATGTAGTAGCCTCAGCCTGAGTGCAGTATATTTTAGAGTCTGGTGGGTAAAGTGAGGATTTAATGCCTCTCTACATCAGGGATAAAAGATGTGTGGATCTGAAAGAAATGTCATGCCGATGGCGTGTTTTCTCTTGAGAATTTGTCAAGAAATTGCTTTTTTAAGTAGCCCTGGTTAAAAAGGTAAATTCTTTAGGGACACAAACAAAAACAAAAGCAAAATAAACCGCTGAACAAGGCCTAATGCAGATATGTACAAAATAGTTTTGTCTCTACCTTCAGCTAGAATTAGGAGAAACATATATTAAGTTGAGATTGGGCACTTCCACCCTGTCACTTTAAAGCAATGTTTTGATCAAGGTGCTAAAAACATGTAAGGTGTAAAGGACGTTATCCTCAGTCATTGAGGAAACAAGAGTCCCACATACAGGAGAATGAAACTGGACCTTTGCTGCAGCCAGCATGCAAAATCTAACTCCAAATGTGAGGAGAAAACCTCAACAGCATAACAAGTTCAAGAATAGGTTGGGATGAAGGAGACAGAATTATATACTTAAGTAAGTCCCTGCAAGAACTAAGCTATTGTCCCACTTCCTGTCCCCCCTTCTCTCCTCAAGAAATGTGTATGCACCTACATCTACTTCATTCTCAAAGCAAAATTCAAAAAGTCACTGTTGGTGTTGACTCTTTCCCAGTCTTTATCTGCCTGCCAGACACCTTAGCAAGCACCAGAAGTTCTAAGTCTGATCTGTGTCAGGCCTAACAGCCCCTCAGAACTTTGCTTAGAACCCCAGTCCAAAGCACAAAGCCTACCTGCCAGGTTCTAGCATGTGTCTACCTCCTCCTACGCTTGCCTTATCATTCCCCTCTCCTCTGCAGAGGCCTTCCCTCCTAATGAGTGAATCACTCCATGCCTGGCATAGCTTCTCTCCTCAAACTCAAGCTGACCCCTTGTCTGTCCGCCCATGGCATTTGAGCCCCAGGCCACACAGCTCTTCCTCGTTGCTACAGTCTTACCCACCTCAACCTCCCATTTATCCATAAAGGTGAAGTATTCTTGGTACCTGTTGAAATGGGACAAGAAAATAATTCTAAAGGTGATGATTTTTTTTCTGCTATTTTTATGTCAGTCCATGACCACTCTAACAGCAATCTAATTCTCATCCTTTCTGTCCACTGGGGCCCAAGAAAATCTGTATATGTCACTCTGCTTTCAATATCTTTTTTCCTGAGTCTGTCTGTCTTTCCACAGATGATTGTGGGTGTGATTGCATGATTCTGTTTGGGCTAACAGGCTCTTCGGCTCAGACTTTAGTTCTAGTGCTACAGATAAATCTGTAAATCTTCTTCTCCCATTGTGTTAGACACCCAGCATAGTTTAGGATGAAATGGTTAACACCATTTAAGTGAACAAATCTATTTATTTATTTATTTATAGATGGATAACTTGTTCACCAGTATTATGAACCCCTGATGTCTTCCAGAAAGTAAGTCTTTTGGGTATGTGGATCAGACTTTTGGTGGATTTTGGAATTCTGGGTTTTGGGCTGTACCGGTATTTAAACTGTCTGTTTTGGAACCTAATTCTGATCTCTTACAGGCTCAGTGTAGGCTTCAGTTTCTACTCAAATCATCAGCTCCTTCCCAGTGTGGCATTGTGTCCACTTCCTTCAACTCATCTCTTGTATGATGTAAGGATACAGAAAGACAGCTACTGAGGAACAAACGGGCTCTAGACATAGTGAAACAAACCTAGTGTTATACATTTTTTATATCACACCTAACCCTCTTAACCTCCTTCAATATTAGCTTCCTGAACTGCCATGCATATTATCCATTTATTAATCAAGTAGAAGAGAATCAAATGTACAAGGTTAGCAATTGAAACAAATTTGCTTTTCCTGATACACCAGCTGCTATTTGAAAAACTCCCCTGCTTTGTTTTCTTTGACCTTGTCTGCTACAACTCTTTATCAGTTTTGATACTATTATTTAAATTACTGATAAACACAGGCTGCAAAAATCTGAGTGACTTTTTCAGCTTGTATAGCATTCAAACATACAGAGTTTGACTGTGTAACTAAGCTCTTGAACACCAGGAGCTGGATACAAAGCTGGAAAATGCCAACACAGTTATACAACTTAAATCTACAATTGCAGCCATCCCTTGTTCTCTCAGCTCTCCATGAAGTAAACATGCAGAAGTATCTGCAAATCAAAGCCCATTGTAGAATGACCTAACAAACACTGCCCTAGGAACTACTGTCAAAGGCTATGAGTATCGGTCTGCCTACTAATGATCCTGACCGACACCAAAGCAGAACTAAGTAGCACCCTGACTACAGTACAGACATTGCTTGCACTGAGACAGCCATCGCAGACTCTAGACTTGCCTGGAGAATGGTGCAACTTGGTCTGTTGTCCTCATACACATGTTCCAGAGTTGAAGAAAAGTGAGGAGCTGTGGGGAGCAGGAAGGAACTGTGCCTTCTTCTTTCTTCACACCATCTTTTCCAGCATCAGAGATCCCATCAGCAATTTGCTGAGCAGCACTGAGAGTGGTATTCATGAAGGTTGGATGGCTCTGTTGCAGGTTCTGTTGAGACTACAAGGAGAGAAAAAGCCTTCTAGCTGCCATTAAACACTCTTTCATTTTCTCTCAAATCTAAGGCCCCATGCATTTTGACAATGATCAAGAATGTATTCTCAAGAATGAAATATTAAGGGAAAACTCTATGTGAATATAATAATGATGTTTCTACCTAAAATATAAAATTATTTCATATTAATAGTGGAAAAATTTTAGATGTCTATAGCTCTCAAAAAACTGCTAGCCTGTGAACATTCAAGCACAATAAGTAGGATTTTAAAGTTTTTTTGACTGACTTAAGGACTGAGTGAATCAGGCACCTAAAAGTTGCCCACTGTGGTTCAGATCCTGTGCTAGTCTCTGGGATTCCCAAGATGAGTTGTAATATGCTGTGTCTTCCAAAAACTCACAGCATGGAAATGGGAGACAAAATGAGTAACTGCTTCTTGATGACTAGAGAAGAAATGACGTATAGTAACATCATGAAGTAGCCAAGCTGATGGAATGAAAGAAAACCTCAAGCATATCTACAAGAGCAGCATTCTTCTCGAAGGCCCAATAGGGAGATGAAATTAACCCAGTCCTTGTCCGTCAGGAACTCACGTGTGAACAAAAAAGGGAAGACACCTTAGATGGGAACTTTCTATGAGGGAGAAAGTGTCAAGTGTCACCCAGTTGTCTGAAACACGGAGCTGAGTGTTCTCTAGGGCATCAGAAGGCATCCCTGGTGTAGGTGGCAGTTAGCCTAGTTCTACATGCTTCTCCAGAACTTCAAAACATACACAAGTTCTGACCTGTAGGCATCGGAAGATACCACAGAAAATACCCGCAACACCTTGTTTGATTTTATTCCTGGCTTCTCAGTGGAAGTGGCATTATTAAACACCTAAGTGTCAGCATCTTTCTTTTAAAATCCATCTTCAAAGTGGATCAGAGTTCCAGGCCAGTGAGGGCTTTGTGTAGCAAAAGAAACTTGCTGACACCAACTGAAGTACAAGCTTGATCTATTCCAATACGCGATTTAAATGTTTCTCATTTTGCAGCCTTGCCAGCCTCCATCTATCATGAGCTGTCACATTTAAGTTTCCTAAATTACTGCTTTTTAACTTTTGTCACTTATTCAGCAAAGAGATAGATCCCAAAGCCTAGCCTCTCCTCAGCCCACTCCTTCTATTGTATCTTAATATTAATAGCAAGAGATGAATAGCAATCTTCACTCCATTTACAAAGCATGTTTTTTAAGAAAGTCAAAGAAAAATATATTTTTTAAAAATTTCAAATCCAATTGTTGACTTAATTCCATCACCTGTGAAAAAAAAATGTTAGACTTAGAGCTAGACAGGTTAGAAGAGAAGCTGAATATGATAAATGTACAAAATTCTTACAGAACTAATTTTATTATTATTATACATATGATAAAGTATATGTTTGTGATAAAATGACAAATTTTCAAAAAATGTCCTGAAGAATCCAGGGATACAAGGCATGTACCTCCACATAATAAAAGCAATGTGCAACCATACAACCAACATCATGCTAAATGGAGAAAAGCTTGAAGGATTTACACTAAAATCGGGAGCAAGACAAGGATTTCCACTGTGCACATTGCTGCGCAACACAGTGCTTCAGCTAGATAAATATGACGAGAACAGGAGACACAAATAGGAGAGGAAGAAGTTAAAGCATGGTTATTTGCAGACGGTGTGATTCTGTACATAAAAGGTCCTCAAGACTCTACCAGAAAACTCTTGCAGCTGATAAATACATTCAACAAAGTAGCAGGATACAAAATTAATGCAGAAAACTCAATAGCCCTCCTATGTACCAGGAAAAAAAAAACATATTGAGAATGAATTCCAGGTGAAAAAAATTCATTCACAGTAACCTCAAAAATATATTGGAATAAATCTGACCAAGTATATGAAAGATTTGTACAATGAAAACTTCTCCCAAACTAATTCCAGCATCCATCAATTTTCCCAGCATGCCACCTGGTCCATATTCTCCTTCACTCACAGAAGTTCTGCCTTAAGTAAAGTTTGAGGCTGCCTCACTGCTGCAAAGTTGTATTTGGCTCATAAAGCCAGCAGTAGCAAGAGGAACCCTGAGAAACTTTCCAAAGGGATGTGGCAGAGGGACCAGCCAGGAAAAGTGGCAGAAAAAAAAAAGTGATAGAAAAGTGGTCTCTCCCTATTTATTGCAACAGAACAAAGTTTGGACCTCTCTGTGTTAATCATCCAAAAACCCAGTTTATCAGCATTACCCCTGAGACAGTGCTGGGTAAATTCCTCAATATCTACTGGAGATAACACAGAAATATTGATTATTTTTCTCATTGTTGTGGCAAAAATGGCTGACAAAAGCAGTTTAAGGAAGGATTGGTTTGGACTGACAGTTTGGTTAAAGTCTCCCCTGCAGAAGTCATGGGAGGAAGAGCTTAAGGTGTTTGGTCACATTGTACGTGTACTCAGGAAGCCAAGAGAATGGACTTTTTCATTTCTAGTTAGCCTGGGACTCCAGTCAACAGAATTTGGCCATGCTGCTCAGAGCAGGTCCTCTCATTCAATTAAGCAACTCTAGAAACTGTCTCAAAGGTAAGCCAGATGCCTGCTTTCTTTATGATGCTAGGTCCTGTTCAGTTAACAATACAAGCCATCAGAACAGTTCACTGCCATGCGAGCTCACAACCCCTAAGCCATATGTGTGTGACAGGGACAATATATTACGCTCTCATTACTAAAGTTTGAGCACACAATTTCATTTAACACCACTACATTGTCTACCATGTTTCTTTTAAGCTAATGACTTTTAAACATTTGTTTTTTTTTAATGTGTGTGTATGTGGGGGGCACACACAGGTACACATATTTGAGTGCATATATGTTCTTCGACATGCATGCAGGAGCCCACCGAGTTCAGAAGACGTCATCAGATCACTTAGACCTGGTGTTAGAGGCAGTTTGAACTGCCATGTGTGTACTGGGAGCCAAACCTGGGTCTTCTGCAAGAATAGTGACCACTCGTGAACACCAAGCTGTCTCTCCAAGCCCTGTGCCTATGTTCCTAAAAAGAAATGAGGATTTAAAGTACCAGCTAAGATCAGAAAGAAACAATTTACATTGTCATGCCTATTAGTGATAATTAAAACTCCAACCAGATTACACAACAAAACAGACAGATGAGTGAGAAATACTCTCAGAAGAACTGGAAACTGTGCTTTTTATCATTGTGAGAAAATCTGACAGAAATTATTTAAAGAAAGAAGGTTTTAGAAAAGGGATCTTGGAACTACAGCCACCATTGTTACTACCATCTCATTGACGGCTGTTGGAGCTACCACCAGGGCATTAGCCATGAGTCATACTGGGCAGACTGCTCAGACCCTGAATAATCATTTAGCCAATGTAGCTCATGCCTTAGTTGTACATAAAGGAATTAATGCTCAACTAAAAGGAAGCTTGATGGTGTTCAATCAGAGGATTGACCTCTTGCAGGAGCAAATTGATACCCTATGGCAAATCGCTCAACCTGGCTGTCAATGAAAGTATGCTGGAATTTGTGTCACTAGCATACAACATGAGAATTTTTCCTGTGCTGCAAATCTGTCTAAACAATTGTCGAGCTATATTTTAGGTAATTGGACTGGAGAATTCGATACTATGATAGAGCAGCTGAGAGTGGCCATTGTCACAGTAAATTCTACCGGAGTGGACGCAGGACTAGCCACAGGATTATCAACATGGATTGCTGCAGCCATGAATCATCTGAAGGAATGGGCGGGCATGGGAGTGTTAGCAGGCCTTCTGGTGTTGGTCTCCTTGGTTTGCCTGTGGTATATATGCAAGATTAGAGTCTCACAACAGTGTGATGCAGCCATGATCATTCAGGCCTTTACAGCCATTGAAGCAGGACATTCTCCCCAAGCATGGTTGGATACCATAAAAAGCTAAAATGTTACGCTCAGGATGCGAGGCTAAGCACTGCACTCAGGGTCAGCCGCTTTGGACCCAGAGAAGAGCATGTCTGATTGCATGCGGGTTGATGCCCCAGGCCCCGCCTCTGAGAAAAAGGTATCGGACGGGTCTGATGCTCTTTGGGTGGATGACACCTAAATGAACATCTGTACAAAGTCCCAATTTATTTCTAATATCAGAGATCAGACCTCTACTCTTGCCTGATGCGTCTAAAACAAAAAGGGGGAACTGTAGAGAGCTGCGGAATGCTATGCCTTAAAGATGGAGCTGGTTTCTGCCTTCCACCTTCCCGATGGTGAGTGCTCTCTGTCACGAACAACTCCACACTTGGCTAAGGCCGAGGATCTGGCTTGCTTCCATGTATGTGGACCTATCTGCATTGCCCACGTGGCACGCCTGGGTTGGCTACCCAGAGGCTATTTAAGCTGTGGGCTGGCTTTCCCCGGGGTCCGAGGATTGTTCAATGTTCCTGAATAAACTGCATTGAAAAAAAAAACAAAAAACAAAAAAACTGTAATTAAAATAAAAAAATAAAAAAGAATAAGCCAAAAAAAAAAAAAGAAAGGTTTTCTTTAATTAATTAATTTATTTTCTTTACATTCCGATCTTAGCCCCCTCTGTCCTCTCCTCCTGGTCCCTTCCTTTTTCTTCATCCTACTCCCCTATTTCTCAGATAAGGGGAGTCCCTCCACCCACCTACCCACCCCAGCTCATCAAGTCACATCATGACTAAGCATGTCTTCTTCCCCTGTGGCCTGGTGAGACAGGCCCACCAGGAGGGAATGATCGGAAAGCAGGCAAGAGTCCATCAGAGACAGTCCACCTTACTAGGGAACCCATATGAAGAAGCCTTAGCTGCCCATATGCTGCATCTGTGTAGGGGACCTAGTTCCAGTCTATGCATGGTTCTTGGTTGGTGCTTCAGTCTCCACAAGCACATTTGGGCCCTGGTTAGTTGGCTTGGTTGGTCTTCTTGTGGAGCTCCTGGCACCTCCAGGTCCTTCTATCCTTCCTCCCACTTTTCCACTCCCTACACTTTGCCCAGTGTTTGGCTATGAGTTTCAGTATCTGTTTCAATCTGCTGCTTGGTGAAGCCTCTCAGAGGGAAGCAGGCATTGGTTGGATGTACCCTCAATCTCTGCTCTATCTTTATCCCTGCACATCTTGAAAGCAGGGTAAATTTTGGCTTGAAGTTTTTATAGGAGGCTTGGTGATCCCCTCCCTCCACTAGGATTCCTGTCTAGTTAGAGGTTGTCATCTTCAATCTCCATGACCCCTGCTACAGTCTCACCTACAGTCATGCCCATATTCTCCTGGAAGCTTACCCTGTCTTAGGTCTCTAGCTGTCATAGAGATGCTGCCACCCACTGTTTCTCTTCTCTCTGCAAGCCCTCTGTCCTCCCACATGCCCCCTCCCTAGGTCTGGTCTCCACAGTCATTTCTTTCTGAACTCATTTTCCTACTTTGTTCTTTTTTCAGCAAATTCTGATGTCTATTCTATTTCCCTTCTGAGTGAGATTTATAAGCATCCTCCCTTGGATCCTCCTTGTTACTTATCTTCTTTTGGTCTGTGAACTGTAGTATGTTTCTCCTGTACTATATGTCTAATATCCACTTTAAGTGAGTACATACCATGTGTGTCTTTCTGAGTCTGTGTTATCTCACTCAGGATGATCTTTTCCAGTTCCATCTTTGCCTGAAATTTTCCCGGTTTCCTTTTTTTTTTTTTTTTTAATAGCAGAGCAGTATTTTGTTGGGTAAATGTACAATTTCTTTACCTATTCTTAACTAAAAGTTGAGAGACATCTAGATTGTTTCCAGATTCTGGCTATTACAAATAAAACTGCTATGAACATAGTTGAACAATTGTCCTTACTGTACAGTAGAACACTTAATAGAATAAAAGAGCAGTCCACAGATTGAAAAAGATTTTCACCAATCCTACATTTGACAGAGCTAATATCCAAAATGTTTAAAGAACTCAAGAAATTAAACACCAACAAACAAAATAATCCAATTAAAGAGTATAGAGCTAAACAGAGAATTCTCAACAGAGGAATCTTGGATGGCTGAGAAGCACTTAATGAAATGCTCAGTGTCCTTAGTCATCAGGGAAACGCAAATCAAACTGGCTCTGAGATTCCATCTTACAGCTGACAGGATGGTTAATGTCAGAAACTCAAGTGGCAGCACATGCTAGTAAGAATTCGGAGAAAGGGGAGCCCTCCTCCACTGCTGGTGGGAATGTAAACATGTACAACTACTTTGGAAATCAATCTGGTGATTTCTCAGAAAATCGGGAATAGCTCTACCTCAAGGCCCAGCTCTACCACTCCTGGACATATATACAAAAGATGCTCTGCCATACAACAAGGAGTAAGGGTTTATTTTCCTCCAGACTTCACAGGGTTCATGCCATGGCTGCTTGACCTGGGAAAAACATCAAAAGGGCAGGAGTGTGTGGCAGAGAAAGATCTTCACTTTGGGGAAAAGAACTTGAGAGGGAACCAGGGTCCCTTTATAACCTTCAAAGCACACACCATTGACCTGATTTTGCAGATAGGACCTAGCTTCTAACATTTCAATCACCTCTCGAAACCATGTCACCAGCCGCAGAGAACCAAGCATTTAGCATTTGAGCCTATATGGAATATTTCACATTTAAACTCCCACAGGTGGCGAGTGTTTGGGACATACTGCCTATATTCCAGGCTTTTATGAAAGAGCACCCAAAACCCCAGGACAGCACAGTAAACATAGATATGTAAATCCCAAGGATAAATGCTTTCTGGATAGGATGGCAATATGGAAGGTGTTCCTTCACAGTCTGCTTTCTCTGTATTTGCCCTGTCTTTAGGGCAAACACTTGCAAACACTTACTCTAGGGAGCAAGGTGGCATCAGCCTTGCAGACTCTGTAGTCCAAGATGAAATCCTTCAGAGGAATTAAGGAAAAGAGGTCATGTATTCTGCAAAAGGTGAAAAGGTTCTTAGAATTATTTCTACCAGCTCTAGTTTTCTCTCTAGCTTGATCTTCCTGTCATCTCTATTGATCTCCCTATCATCTCCCTATCAGCTCCAGCTCCATCTCTACCCTCTCTCTCTCCTTCCCTCTCTCATTCTGTCTTCCTCTCTTTTCCTCCTTTTTCTCCATTTCCCTCTCCCTCTTTCTTTGTCTCTGTCTCCATCTCTATTTTCATCTTTATCTCTGTCTCTATATCCATCTCTCCAATCTATTACTGCTTTGAGTTCAAGAAGAACCAAGTATGAGAATGGCATGATTGGCTAGAGATATTGTCTGGTCCTTTCTACACATAGACCTCTCAGGAAACCAGTGTGAAATCTGGAACTTGTTCTTGAAACCTTCCTATAATCTGAACTCAATTCCAACATATGCTGACCAGCAGTCAAGCCA
This sequence comes from Meriones unguiculatus, assembly GCF_030254825.1. NCBI lineage: Eukaryota > Metazoa > Chordata > Mammalia > Rodentia > Muridae > Meriones > Meriones unguiculatus. Next base: position 45,250,037 of record NC_083359.1, read on the forward strand.
GCCTTCTGCTCTGTTATCTCCTTCACAGTAACTTCCATGCTGGCTGGCTGCATTGCCTCCTTTCCCCTTACTTTGGCTATAAAACTACTATTTTCCATTTTCAGATTGGATTAAAAGTCACAAAAGAATTTTATATTTCCCTGTATTTATGCTTTTAATAGATTTAAATATTTGTACAAAATAAATAAAATATTGAATGCATCTTTTTAATTTTATTAATTAATTCAATTTACATCTTAGTCATAGGCCCCTTCTACCTCCTCTCCAGCCCCACACTCCCTCCTGCAACTCCCCTCCCCTACTCTCAAAATAGAGAAACCCCCCTACCCAGACACTCCAGCTCATCTGTTCACATGAGGAGTGAGTTCATCTTCCTCCCCTGTGGCCAGGTAGGACAATTTCATTAGGGGGGAGTGAAAAAAAGCAGGCAGCACAGTCCATGTCAGTCCCCCACTCCCCTAACTAGTGGACTCACATGAAGCCTAAGGCAACTATCAGCTGCGTATAGGCAAAGGACCTAGGTTGAGACCATGCATTGTCCTTAGTTGGTGCTAAAATGGTGGGTGGGGGCATCTCTGCAACAAGCTACAGACCTAAATCAGAATAGGCCTCTGGGAGGCTTTGAGGGGACTCTAGCAAACACTCCTAATAGCCGGGGCCATGGAGACTGGAGGACACCCTTTATCTAGACAGGACTCCTAGGGATGGAGGAGAACACTAATCCACCCACAAAAACCTCAATCCAAAACTTACCCTACCTACCAGACTTGAAGGGACATAGATAAAACAGAGTAGAAATTAAAGGAATGTCAAACTAATGCTGGGCCCAACCCTAAGACCAACCCCATGGAAGAAAGCCAACCTCATTCTGGCAAACAGGAGCCTACTAGAGTTTTCTCTTAGAGGCTCCACCAAGCAATGTCTTGAAATTGACAATGAGGCTCACAGCCAAACATTGGGTGAAGCATAGCGAGTCTACTGGAAAAGGGGGGTGGGGTGGAGGGTTGAATAAATGGACCTAGAGGTGAAAAAAGCTCCACAAGAAGACCATCAGAGCTAATTACTCAGGGCCCAGAGAGGCCCATGGAGTCTTAAATGCATGTTTTAACATCAACTATTTTTCACTCTCACCTGTCATCACCTTGTTTGAGACACCAGAATCTTTAATTAATAGTGCTTACTTCTCTCTCCCCAACTAAATTTCAGGTTCTCCATACTGATGATGTGTATTATGAATTAGACACTAGAACCATGCGTAAAGCCTTGACAAGTAGACGTTGGTTGAATTCTGTCTAATGTACCTGCAGCAAACTTGTGTTTAAGATATGTAGGATTTTTAGGATTCACACTCTTGATATTGAGATTTTTTTTTCTGTTCCCTTCAACCACTGACCCCTTGCCTGCTGCTTTGGAAAGACAAACACCAACTCTGAAGATCAACAGGAACACTGTATCAAGATACTGAAATAAACCCACTACTTTGTACACTAATTTTTAAAACCAATAAAAAGAAATGGTATCGGAAATTTAAATGATATACATTTGATTAAAAAAGAAATTATTATGATAGTATGGTTTGAGCCATCTGAGATTATTTCTAAGAGTCAAGAAAAGAGGAAAGAATTCTGAAGCTGTTAGTAGAAATGGTTATACTAACCAGAAATGAGCTTTTGTATAACGCACATGATCTATCAGCAATTGTCATGCATTTCTGCTTTGCCAAAATGGACTAGCCTGGGCTTATACCTTTTGTCCCAACCAGATAGTGGCCCTATTAACTCTCAAAAGTACCCATGGTGGACCAGCAGTTTTTTTCTGCATGAAAAACCCATCAGGATCCTATCTAAGGTTTGAACAAACTCATAGCAAACTCATGTCTCCTCTCAGCTGTCATCCCTGTCAACAAGTTCCTTTGGTGTCTGTTACACAGTGTCTTAGATATTTGTACATCCTTCTATTTCTGAGTTTGTCAAGGAGAAAACTGAGTGTTTGGAGGTTTTCTTAAGCTAGAAATCATTTCAGGCAGGAAACTCTTTCAAGAATTAACACTGAAAGCAAGCAAGGCATTTTCTCTTTGCAACCCACTTTTCTAAGTACCTGAAAGATGGTATATAAAAAGCTGGGGATAGTTCAGCATTGGAGCTCTCTGAAGTGGAGAGAGTGTTTTGTTTTTGCAAGACAGAGAATGCATGGATAATTAAAATACATGGGCATGTGCAGAGATCATCTAGCCCTAACGCCTAAAGCAGCAGAACATATTAGTCAGGTTTTTAATTGGAAATAAGATTAGAGATAGGAAGACAACATGCTGCGTGCTAGGCAATGTTCAGGGAGTGTCTGTGCAATCAGACTTCTGGGGTTGGAATTTAGATGCTCTCACCCACCAATCACAGAACCTTGTTCAAGTCGTTTGACTTATCTACACAAGAAAAATTGCAGTAAGACACAGAGTGAAAAATAACACAATCAAGTTCATGCGAGCAGTTGTGATAGTATGCCAGCCTATAATAAAAATTTGATTTTTATCATTGCTCATTTAAAGACAAATGGAGGCATCTCTGTGAAGATCTGGCTTCTCAAAATAAGGGTCAACACAGAAGAAATTATTTGTAAATAACTCTCTGTGTCTCTATCTTCAAATCTAATTAATCTGACTTATTTGTAAAAAAAAAAAAAAAAAACTAAGTTAGACATTAAAATGCATCTGTTGACCTCATTCATTTTTTTTATTATCAGCCCTGTCATCACTCAGCTTGAGATACCAATATTTTAACTGATGGTTCCCTCTTCTCTTTCCCAAACTACTGAAAACAGAGCAGGAGGAGAGTGTGTGCTGGCTTTGAACCTCAGAGCTCACAATAAAAGAACTGACTCCTGAAAGTTGTCCTCTGACCCTCCATATACACACTGTAGCATGCACATATCTGCTTTGTTGCGTACATCACACATACACATACATACACACATCAAGAATATATCACACAAACATCACACAGCACACACACACACATCACATGCACATCATGCATACATTAACACATACCACACACATCTATCACACACATATATGCATATGCGTACATACTACGCTTACAGAAGAAACAGAGCAGGTAAGTAGGAGTGTAAAAGCTAAGGATGATCCGATCATGGCACTTGGCCATGCAGAGCCTTCTACAGCCCCCTGCTGCTCTCCAACATGGTCAGTGGGCATCACGTGGGCCAACTTTACTACTCTCAATTCTCAGTATCTGCCAGTCTACTACTGACTCTCCTGAAACCATCCTCCATTCCTGATCCCCTCATCAGGTCAAGCCATACCCCTCAGAGGAGCAGGTGAATGATCCTACATGTCCTCTCTGGAATCATCCCACTTGGATCTCACTCCTCTCTCAAGTCTTCACTTAAACCACACCTCCTCCCCCAACACACAAATCCACAAAAGGTGTTGACCTGTAACACTGCTGCAAAACTGGATTTCACACCTACATCTTGCTCGATAACTTTATTAATTTTACTTTATTAATATTGAACTTATTCCCATGGCATAAATTCTTGTTTTTCACACATACACATGTGAACACACACACACACACACACACACACTCACACACACCCACACACATGACAGTCTGTTCTTCTGTGCAGCCTGGTCTAGTTTACAAGAACTTGTTCCTCTTCTCCTGGAACTATCCGTTAACTAGGAAATCCATGTCCAAAATCTTCATTTCAGCGTTACTTTCTTCAATTTTATGCACATGCAGTAGAAATTTATCCCTCTTTATAAACTGGCTACCTGTATCCAGCCCCACTGTTTGGCCTGGGCACAACCACAGTCTCCACCATTATATTGCCTGGATGGCCCCTATCACTATTTTAAGGCTACCGTCTCCAGATATGAGGTGGTTTTGGGAAGTGCACGCCCTTGGTGCTCTGGAAGTGTCAAGGGTGCCCTTACAGTGAACATGAACACTTGATACTCTTGATTTGCATGATGTGGTAGGGGTTCCTCGACCCAGAGAGCAGTGAGACCTTTTCACAAATCACATTAGACCACTTACAGGCAGAGGAAAATTGAAGGCCCCAGCATCTTTAGTCAGTTACTGAAACCCTGTCCTTGACTTAAAATGTGAAATGAGGGAAGAACCCACAGTGTGTTGTCCAGTAAAAGTGCATGCAAGTGATATTGTATGGGCTCAGCAGGTTATATTTAGAAACCTGTATGTATATACAAATAATACATGCACACAATAGCAACTGATGAAAAAGAGGCCAAGAATTTGAAGGAGATGGGGATGGTGGTACAAGTGGATGTAGAGGGAGGATAAGGCAGGCGGGGGTAGTGTAATGAATGAGTGTGGAGGGAGGATAGGGAAGAGAGAAATGTTGCAATTAAAATAAATCTCAAAAAATAAACAAAATAGGTACCAGTGATACTGAAGAACTATAAACAGACAAACAAAGAAATATGAAATGAAATGGCTCTATTCATTTTAGCTGGAGAATTATTTTAGAGCTGGTATTAACTCCCTCTTTATAAAGTATTTATTCAAATACTTTGTATGATTAAGAACAACTTATGCTGAGCCTGATGGACAACTGTTGGGCAGAGTGAATGGAATTTTAGGTAAGAACTGGGAAATAGTAAGAGCTGGAGAGGACAGGGTCTCCACAAGGAGAGCAACAGAACAAGAAAATTTGAACACAGGGAACTTCCCAGAGACTCATACTCCAACCAAGGTCTATTCATAGAGATAACCCAGAACCCCTGCACAGATGTAGCCCAGGGCAGTTCAGAGTCCAATTGGGTTACATAGTAATGTGAAGAGGGACTGCCTCTGACATAATCTGATTGGCCTGCTCTTTGATCACCTCCCCCTGGGGAGGAGCAGCCTTACCAGGCCATAGTAGAGGACAATGCAGCCACTTTTGATGTGAACTGATAGACTAAGATCAGAAAGGAGAGGAGAACCTCCCCTATCAGTGGACTTGGGGAGTGGCATGCATGCAGAGGGAGGAGGGAGGGTGGGATTGGGAGGGGAGGAGGGAGGGGCTTATGGGGGGATGCAGAATGAATAAAGTGTAATTGATGAAAAATTTAAAAAAAAAAGAACAACTTACATGGATTAAATAATAAGGAAATGGATGCATGGTGGGTATGTACATAGGACATCTGCATGAGAACAAGTGGGACATGGCATATTGATTCTGCTTCTCATCAGAAAAATGACACTGGGTCATGGGTAAGAGCAGGCACAGTAGTGAAAGGGAAAAGATTGTCACATGGAAGGATCCTTCCTGGATCAACTTTCAACGTTTGGGGAGGATTCATAACTATTGCTAGCTCAAACTGTGCCCCCCCTCAAAAAAATGTAGTTGGAAAAAATAATTTATAGCAAAGTAAATGGTAAAGGCAAAAGTATTTCAAGGGTATGAAACAGCACTCAAGGAAAAAGATTGCTGTTGTTAAGCCATACATCTTCACCCCGCTCGTTTGCATATGGAAAAATTTATGGTCCTTGTACATGTGGATCATAATTCACATTTGTTACATCTGACATTGTTGTCCATGAAGCTTTGTATGAAAAACTTTGTAAGATGATACATTCCAACTATCAGTTCTTATAGCATTCACTTTAGGTGTAAAAAAGTTATAATTCTAGAAAGACTGTACTAAGCTAAACGGGGTTCATAATGTTGTAACTTATGTGTGTTGCACGGATGCCATCATGTAATCTGCAAATTTAACAAGACATTCGTGGAGAATTCCTAAGGTAACTTTACAATTGTGCATTGCTGGCATAAATACACAGTTAATATTTGACCCCTACCAGTAGGGAATGTGCTTCATGGAAGAAGACTATTGCTGCATCCTCAGCACTTGGCACAATGCAGCAACCAGCATCACAGGTGTGCATGATGGTTGTTTTTAATGTCAGCTCACCACAAATTAGAAGAAGGGGCAGGGGGAGATTATCCTCAGGTTGGCTCATTTGGCCACCCTCTGGCTGCTGAGTGAATTGGCCACCATGTTGTTGTTGTTGTTGTTGCTGCTGCTGCTGCTGCTGCTGCTGCTGCTGCTGCTGCTGCTGCTGCTGTTGCTGCTGCTGCCACTGCTGCTCTTTTCTTGGCTGAGAGCAAAATCAGTGTTTAGAGGTTTCCACCATGAGCTAGAAAGCAGTCTTCTCCAGGAAACTTGTGGATTTCAGTGCCAGGAGAGGACTGATGAGACACCAGCCTTGTGCACCGAATAACTGACATTGTGAGATTACTCTGATGTAAGTACCAGGTTGTCGGCTGCCAGGGGGTGACTTAGCTGTTGTTACTACATTAAAACTTAATAAATTCTTATGTCTTTCAATTCTATGTACTCTGTATCTACCGCATCCTCTCTCTAATTAAAGTTTTTAATTAATTTCAGTTATTAGGAAAGAAATAGGTGTGTGCTAAATGTGATTTTTGAAGTTGCCATAAAGCATGCCTTCTGTCGAGGCACCTTACATGGCTTACTAGTTTGCCCCTTGCTCTTTAACATTATTTCCTGGTTTCAGAACTGTGAGCTAAACAGTTCTTTTTCGAAGCCTTGACTGTCCAAAGAAATATGTTCAGTTAGGTTCAATAAGCACCCTCCAAGCATGCCATGATGATTTTTAACATGAGATAATACTTTAAGGGGAAAACATCCTAGTGTATTTTTAGTTTATGGATAAAATATAAGTCCGAGAACCTTTAGAGATGACCTTTTCGAATGAAGACAAAGGTTGGACTGTTAACAAAGTTTTATTCTAGTGCTTTTCAGAGTCATAGCTGATTTTTCAATCTAGCTAAAGCCCGTTTTACCCCTGCTGCTCCACCCCGACCCCCACCAAAAGGGAAAGAAACAAGTTTGACCTATCTTGAGCCAAAGTCACACCATTCTGGCTGTTAAAAATATGATTAGTTCCTGAAAGTGACTGATGCCCCAAGTTTTCAATCATGTTAGAATTCTGGAATAATGGAATTTCTTATGAGGTCCAAGGAAAGGTCTTATAGACTTCAACATCAACTCCCTTCTCCCGCCTGGGAGACAAATTCACTTCTGCCAATCACCTTCTGATTGTGGCTACAGGGATGCAGAGATTCGGGGTTTGCACCATGTCAAAATATCTGAAGATCAGTAGCTCATTCAATTGCTCTTCCAAGATCAAAAGCCAATTAATGTTTCTTTGCTTAGAGTTTATTTGCCCCCATTACAAATTCAAAAGTAGCTTTTTAAAAATGAGAGTCCGTATTACTATAGAACACAAGTAAAAATGCATCATGTTATTCATGTTTGAGCCTATTCTCAGTTATGAGCTTCCCACTCCCAAACTATGTGGGTTTCATCCTTACTTCCCGCTCTGCAAGACAAGACTTTGAGTACTATCTGTTGTGCTGGACGCTTGCCGCTCTCCTGGTAGTGTTAGCTCAGAAGAATGGTGTTATGTACGGTATTATTGCTACTGTTGAGTTTTCTAAATAAATCATAAAATTTAGAAGTTTCTTTCTTCAGTGAACTACTTTGAGTAAAAGATTCCTTCTTCTAAAAACAAAAAGACTCCTTAAGTTGTCCTTCTGTTCTTTGTATTCCAAGCACCTCTTAGCAATTAGGTTTTGAGTTTATTTTGAGTTTATAGTTATTATCTGTGGCTACGTTAGTATGATGGGGCAGTTGTGAGTCATGCTGGTATACACACCAAGTTATATTTCTTGGGGAAAAATCAGTTATTATGATAGGAAAAACAACTAGAGATCTGTTGTTCATAAGAGACTCACAGGTGCCACCTTAAGATTGTGAAAATATGAATTTGTGAAATGAAGAAAAAAAAAGGCTACATCTCTGTTGAATATTCCACAGGCTAATTGACTGATAAGAATTTAGTGATAGTAGAGAGGTAGAATGTGGTAGATCAAGAGGCAGAACTATCTCTGGCAATCTTTTGTTCTCCTATCTGTCACTTACTTGCTTTTGTTTCTGACTAAGGGTTATCAAGTAAGCCTTGGGAATGTATTAACTCTGCATATCATCAGCTTCTTCCAATCCAAAAACTAAGAAGGTCATTGACTAACACCTGAGACCTGCACTGAAGATTGATTTGCCTTGCTGACCCTGAGTACCTGCTTAGAAAATGCATTGATTTGTGACTTTTCTTTTGTTCTCTGACTGTAAAAGCTGGTGTGGCCACTTACATGACACAACACTTCATTCAGGGCCATATCAATGTGCTTCTGTACCATAGGCTCATAGTTTTTCTGAGAACTGACTATTTATTTGTTTTGGAGTAAGAGCTGTGTTTTATATCAACCTGGGTGACTATGCTAGCTCTACCTTACACTTTACATATACTCTCCAAAAGAGCATGTGTGTGTTTACCAAAAAGGGAACAATATTTCTCTTCATTTTTGTTGAGCCCACAAACCTGAAAACACCTATAAACATAGGGCCCATGTTAATATATATTATATATTATACATTATATTATAAAATATTATGTTATGTTATATGACATATGTCATATATTGTATATTACATTACATATTACATATTGTAATATATAATTATATATTTTATGTACAATAATTACATGCATATAATTATTGGCAAGTAGGTAAGTTCAGCAAGGCAGAGCAATTTGCAATATAAGTCTTAGGAACTCAGCGATGACCCTCTTATCTTTTGGATTGGTAGAAACTAATGATATATGAATAAACAAAAAAGCCTGATTCTTTCCAAAGTAGAAGGAAATCAATACAAACCATCAATGCATGAGAAATAACAGGGCCAGCAAGATAGCTTGGTGGGTAAAGGCTCCAGGCCTGATGACATTAATTGAATCCCCAGGACCCATACATTAGAAGGACAGACCCGACTCCAGCAAGTGGTCCTCTCACCTCCACCTACACACACTGATAGTTGTGCATCCTCACACATGTATATGCAAGCAAATACATAGAATGTAGTAAAATGTTTTAAAGATAGAAATACCAAAATGTTGTTTAAATCAAGCTGTTCTCAGTATGTCTTGTTTTGTGAATAAAATATGTGAGTAATAAACAGAAAGATAAATGTCATCAGAGATGTAAACTATTACAATGAATACACCTGGTATTTTAGTACTACAAGCTCTAACACATGAAATTGAATTACCCTGGGTGGGTTTAAGAGATATATTAAAGAATCGCCCAAAAACTCTGATCAAATGGCAAAGAGAAAAGGTTTTGTTAAATATTTTTAAATTAGCGTATTCTCACTGCCTGTCAGAAAACTAGATAATCTCTTCCTCTCTCCCCCTTTCCTTTCTGTCTGTCTGCGTGTGTGTCTGTCTCCCTCTCTATCTGTCAGTCTATCTATCTATCTATCTATCTATCTATCTATCTATCTATCTATCTATCTATCTCTGTCTCATTCTGTGTCTGTCTGTGTGTGTGTTCACCTAGACCCAAGCCCTCAGTCTTGTACATACCTCTGCAACAAGCCATCAGCTATAGTCTTCCTTCTCTTCCTTGTGGATCCCAGAGACCATAATCTCTTAACTGCCTCCCTGTACTCTTCACTGCATCTCAGCCTACAACACCAGGAGGCATTCCCTGTAAACACACCAGATGAGCAGGCCAGGAAAAGAGGCCACCACACTTCCTGAAGAAAATCTGGAGAACATAGAGAAACCAAGGAACAAAACACCACTAAACAAAAATAAACCAGAAATTAGCACGTAAACCTATAATCATCTGAAATCTATATGTGTAGATGCCAGCATAGATGCAATCAATAACAGCCAGGACAATACGTATCCACTAGAGCCCAGCTATCATACCATAGCAGGCCCTGAACATCCCAACATAGCTGAAGCACAAGAAAAAGACCTTAAAACCAACTATATGAGATAATAGAGGTCCTTAGAGAGGAAATAAATAAACCCTTAAAGAATTCTAGGAAAATAAAAATAAACAATTGGAGACAATGATTAAGTACCTTAAAAGAAGCCAAGAAAACATGCACACACACACACACACACACACACACACACACACACACAATTGAATGAAACAAATAAAATAGTTCAAGACCTAAAAATGGAAATATACAAAATACAGAAAGAAAATACAAATTAACAGAATTCTGGAAATGAAAAACTTCAGAATTTGAACAGAAACTACAGGGCAAGCTTTACCAACAGAATACAAGATATAGAAAAGAACTGCAAGCCTTGAAGTTATTATAGAAGAAACAGATACATAGGTCAAAGAAAATGTTAAATCTAAGAGATTCCTGACACATCTAGGAAACTTGGAACACTATGAAAACACTACACCTAAGAGTAATAGGAATAGAGTTAAAAAAAAAAAATCCTAGTTCAAAGGCCCAGAAAATGTTTCAACAAAATTGTAGAAGAAAATTTTCCTAACCTATAAATGTACATTCCTATAAATGTATGAGAAACCTACAAAAGACCAAAACATCAGATATATTGGACCAGAAAAGAAAGTTCCCTTGGCACATAAAAATAAATGTATTAAACATGTGTAACAAACAAAAAATATTAAAAGCTTCAATAGAAAAAGGCTAAGTAACATATAAAAGCAGACCTATTAGAATTACACCTGACTCTAAAATCCAGAAGGGCCTGAATAGATGTGCTGCAGACTCTAAAAGACCACAGATGCCAGCCCAGACTACAATAACCCAATAAAACTTTGAATCGCAATAGATGGAGAAAATAAGATAATCATGATAAAGTCAGTTTACATAATATCTATCTACAAATCCAGACCTACAAAAGTTTTTAAAAGAAAAACTCCAACTGAAGGAAGTTAACTACACCCATGCTATCACAGGAAAATAATCTCACACCAGCAAAACGAAAAGAAGGCAAACAAACACACACAGACACAAAAACAGATGTGCACACGCACACCAGTACTACCACCAAGAACAACAACAACAAAGTAAGAGGAAATATCACTCATTGATCTCTCAATCTTAATGATCTCAATTCTTTAATTAAAAGACACAGAACAACAAAATGGATGCAAACACAGGATCCATCATTCTGCTACATCCAAGAAACACATCTCAACAAGGATAGAATTACCTCAGGTTAAAAGGTTGGAAAAAATATTCAAAGGAAATAGACCTAAAAAGCAGGCTGTTTTTTTTAATTTTTTATTTAACTTTTATTAATTACACTTTATTCATTTTGTATCCCCCCATAAGCCCCGCCCTCCTCCCCTCCCAGTCCCACCCTCCCCCCTTTCTGCATGCATGCCCCTCCCCAGTCCACTGATAGGGGCGGTCCTCCTCTCCTTCTTTCTGATCAGGCTGTTTTTTAATATCTGACAAAATAGACTTCAAACTAAAACCAATAAAAGAGATGGAGAAGGATACTATATACTCATCCAAGGGGAGTGGGGAATCCACCAAGATGACATTTTAATTCTTAACACCTCTGCCCCAGACACAAGGTGCCCAAGTTTGTAAAAGAAACGCAACTACAGGATAAGACACTTATTGACCTTCACATAGAGAGTATGTGGAAACTTCAATGCCCAGGTCTCACCAACAGACAGTTCATCCAGACAAAAACTAAACATAGAAGGACTGAAGCTAACAAACATTATAAACCAAAAGGACCTAACCGATATTTACAGAACGTTTCACCCAAACACAAAAGAATATACGTTCTTCTCAGCACCACCTCAGACACAAAGCAAGTCTCAACAGATACAAGGGAATTTACATAACTCCCTGCATCCTATCGGACCACCATGGATAAAAGGTGGCTATCAGCAACAACAGAAATGTTACAAAGCTTAGAAACACATGCAAACTGAACAACTCCCTGCTGCATGAAACAGAAATAAAGACAGAAGTTAAAGATGTCCAAGAATTCAATGAAAATGAATACACAGCATACCCAAACTTATGGGACTCAATGCAAGTGGTGCTAAGAGGGAAGTTCATATCACTAAGTGCCAAAAAACAAACAAACAAACAACAACAAAAAAAAACAGAGCTATCCCATACCAGCAACTTAACAGCACAACTGAAAGCTCTTGAACAAAAAAGAATAACTCACCCAAGAGGAGAAGGCAGCAGAAAACAATCAAACTAAAGGTTGAAATCAATAAAATCAATAAAACAGAAACAAAGAGAATATGAATAAATAATATAACATAAATAAATCAATAAAACAAACACTTGTTTTTTAGAGAAAAATCAGCAAGATAGAAAAACATTTATTCATCCAAACTAACTAAAAGATGGAGAGAATATTCAAATTAACAATAGCAGAAATGAAAAGGGTAGAAGGTATAATAACAGACAACAATGAAATCCAAAGAATTACGAGGTCATACTATTAAAATCTGTATTCCACCAAACTGAAAACTCTAAAACTAATGTATAATTTTCTCAATATGTACCACTTGCTAAAGCTAAATAAAAATCATGTAAACAATTTAAATAGACCTATAAGCCCTAAGAAAACAGAAGCAGTCATTAAAAGTCTCCCACCCCAAAACAGCCCAGGACCAGCTGTGTTTAGGAGAGGGTTCTACCAGACTTTCAAAAAAAGAGCTAACACCAATACTCCTCAAATTATTCCAGAAAGTAGAAATAGAAGGAATATTGTCCAATTTATTTTATGAGGCTACAGTCACCCTGATACACAAATTACATGAAGACTCAAAAAGGAAAGAGAATTACAGACCCATATCTCTTATGAACATAGATGCAGATAAAATACTTGCAAGCTGAATCCAAGAAAAATACATCAAAAAGATCATTTACCATGATCAAGTAGGCTTCATTCCAGAAGTGCAAAGATGGTTCAATAGACATAAATCAGTAAATTTAATCCACAATATAAACAAACTAAAAATTAAAAAAAAAAAAAAACATGATCATCTCATTAGATGTAGAAAAAGTCTTTGAAAAAATCCAGCACTCCTTCATGATAAAAAAGTCCTGGAAAGATTATGGATATAAGGAGCATACCTAACTATAATAAAGACACTTTATAGCAAGCCCATAGCCAACATCAAACTGAATGGGAAAAGAATTCAAAGCAATTCCACTAAAATCGGGAAGAAGACAAGACTGTCCATTCTCCATGTCTATTCAATATATTACTTGAATATTTAGCTAGAGTAATAAGACAACTAAAGGAGATCAAAGGGATACAAATTGAAAAAAGATAAGTCAAAGTATCATTATCCCGTGGTAACTGTAACTAAGCAAGTGAAAGAAATGTATGAATAAAAACTTCAAGTCTTTAAAGAACAAAATTGAAGAAGAAATCAGAAGATGGAAAGATCTCTCATGTTCATGAATCACTAGGATTAGCATAGAAAAATGGCTGACTTATTAAAAGCAATCTATAGATCAATGCAGCCCTCATCAAAAATTCAACACAATTCTCTACAGACCTTGTAAGAACAATTTTCAACATCATGTGGAAAGTAAAAACCTAGGATAGTTAAAAACAATCTTAAACAATACAAGAACTGCTGGAAGCATCGCCTTCCCTGAATTCAAGTTGTATTACAGTGATATAGTAATAGTAATAATAGTAATAATAATAATAACAATAATAGATGCTATTGGCATATGTCAATCAATGGAATCAAATTAAGACTCAGACGTAGCTCCTCAAATCTATAAACACATGATTTTTTACAAGAAATCAGTGAATAAAGATAGAAAAAAGACATCTTCAGCAAACGTTGCTGGTCAAACTGGATAGCTGTATGTAGAAAAATACAAATACATCCATATATATCACCCTGAGCAAAACATAAATCCAAGTGGATAAAAGACATTTACATAAAGCCAGATACAGTTCGTAGGGACATACATGTATTCCCTCCCCCACCCCCCTTTGAGACCTCCCTGTTGTTTAGCCTTCCTGGGTCTGTGAATGGCTGTACATTCTAATGTACACTTGAAAGTGAGTACATATCATGTGTGTCTTTCTGAGTCTCAGTTATCTCACTCAGGATCATTTTTTTTTCTAGTCCCAACCATTTGCCTTCAAATTTCATGGTGGATTGTTTTGTTTTGTTTTGTTTTTAAGCTGAGTGATACCATTGTGCAAATGTACATTTTTTTAAATCCCTTCTTTGATTGAGGGACATCCAGTTTTTGGTTTCTAGCCATTAGGAATGAAGCTGCAGTGATCATGGTTGAACAAGTAACCTTGTGGTAGGAAGGTACTGTCTTTTGGGCATATGCCCAAGAGTGCCATAGCTGGGTCTTCAAAGCATACCAATATCAGTTTTCTGAGAAACTAGGTATCAATTTCCATGGTGGCTGCACCCGTCCACCAGCAACAGAGGGGTGTTCGCCTGCTCCACATCCTAGCCAGCATGAGCTATCACTTGCGTTTCACCATTCTCATTCTAACAGGGGTGAGATGGAATCTCAAAGTCGTTTTTGATTTGCATTTTCCTGATGGCTAAGAATGTCAAACATTTCTTTAAGTGTTTCTAAGCAATTTTGGAGTCCTCTGTGGAGATCTCTGTTTAGAGTTGTACCCGTATTTTAATTGGATTATTTGGTTTTTGATGTCTAGTTTCTTGGAGGAGAAGAGACAGCTGAAACTGGTTAAGAAGATGTTTGAGGGGTGGTGTGGAAACCTAGGGAAGTGGAAACTTCATGGAACCAGTGATGGTGGGTCTAGTGGGGACTCCTAATAAAGGGGATATGGAATCTTGAGTGGCCATCTCTTGTGGCAAGGCTTTCTCTGGCAGGTATGGGTTGCATTTAATTGAGTTGTTGGCCAAGGAGGCCCAATGGATACCCCTAAAACTCTGGCGGATGCTACAACAAAGTTTGCTCCCCAAAACCTGAGAGCAGAACTTCTTTGCCAAGGACAACATCCAAACAAGTTATTGAACATGGAGAAGTAGAGTTCTCTGTGTGTGTGTTTTAATGATGTCATGAAAATTTGGAGCCTTTCCCCCTAAGTTCTAGTCTCTTCAGTGCAGAAGGTACTCTGCAGGCTATCAGGAAAAAAAATGTGGACATCAACTCAGCCACAAAAACGTTGACCAAAAATTTGTCCTGCCTGCAAAATATGGTGGCACAGAACTTGTGGGGGTGCCTGGGTCTATATAGGTCTATGCCAGGACCTTTGTATATATACTATAGATTATTAGCTTAGTATTTTATGGGGCTTGTGACTATGAGAATGAGTGGGTCTCTGACTCTTCTGCCTGCTATGTGTTTTAAACATTCTTTTTCTACTTTGGGGTTGCCATGTCCAACTTCAATATGAATTTTTTTGCTTCATCTTTTTATATTATATTTTGTTGAGTTTGCTTATTATCTCTTAGAAGCATTTTCTTTTCTAATAAGACAGAAAGTGAGTGGGTCCAGAGGGGAGAGAAGGTGTGGAGGAACTGGGAGGAGTGGAGTAAAAGGAAACTATAATCAGAATAGATTACATATAGCCAGAACCTGGAAACAACCTAGATGTCCTGCAACACAGGAATGGATACAGAAATTGTGGTACCTTTACACAATGGAATACTACTCAGCAATTAAAAACAAGGAAATGAAAATTTCAGTCAAATGGATAGAATTACAAAAGATCATCCTGAGTGAGGTAACCCAGAAGCAGAAAGACACACATGATATATTCTCACTTATAAGTGGATATTAGATACGTAATATAGGATAAACATACTAAAATCTATAGTCCTAGAGAAACTAAACAACAAGGTGGAGCCTAGGGAAGACGCTTAATTCTCATTCAGAAGTGCAAACAGGTTAGACATCAGAAGTGGCAGAAGACAAGGAACAGGACTGGGACCTACCAGAGAGGGCACAACATGGTATCAAAATAGACGCTGAGACTCATAGTCAAACTTTGGGCACAGAACAAGGAATCTTATGGAAGAAGGGGAGATAGAAATGCCTGGAGGGGACAGGAGCTCTACAAGGAGACCAACAGAGCCAAAAAATATTGACCCAGAGGGGCCTGCAGTTACCGATGTGCCAACCAAGGACCATGCATGGAGAAGACCTAGATCCTCTGCTTAGATGTACACCATAGACAGCTTGGTCTCCACGTGAGTTCTCTCGTAAGGGAAGCAGGGGCCGTTTCTGACAAGGACTCAGTGGCTGGCTCTTTAATCACCTTCTCCAGGAGGGGGTAGAGGGCAGCCTTGCCAGGCCACAAAAGAGAAGGATGCAGCCAGTCCTGATGAGACCTGATAGCTTAAGGTCAGCTAGTAGGGGAGAAGGAAACAATGGAAAGCAGATGCTACAGCAATGCCTTTGAAAGTTGAAAGGAGGAGGCTAGAGCAGTAGATTAATGGTTAAAAACACATACTGCTCTTGCAGAAGAATTTAGCTGAATCCCTAGCACACAAGTCAGGTGGCTAACAACTGCTTATAACTGCATCCCGGAAAGATCTGATAGCCTTGCTCTCCATGGACGCTTGCACTCACTTGCACGCACCCACACACAGACACACAGATACTTACACATTAAAAATCTTAAAAGAAATTTTAAGTTAAATAGAAGTCCAGAGAAATGGTTTAGTTAGTCAAATTTGTGCCTTTTTAACACAAGTACCTCAGTTTAATCCTCAGAACTCACATACAAATGCCAAGAATGGTAACAACTATTTGTAATCCCAAGGTGGAGAGGTGGAGATGGGAGGATGCCTAGAGCTCACTGATATCCAGCATAGCCAAACTGATGTGCTCCTTGTCAAAGGAAGTAGGCAGTGTTCCTAAAGATGACACCTAGGGCTGTCCTCAGGCTGCTGTATGCATGTGATGTGAGCATACACGCGCGCACACACACACACACCATGCATCTGAATATGCACAAACACTCAAGCACACATCTATATACACATGAAAAAAATAAAAAGTTGAAAGGAAAACAAAACTATCAATCCAAAATTATTTTTAAAAAAAGCAGCCTTCATATGAAATTGTCAAGGAATAAATGAAAAATTCTAAAAGGTAAAAAGTGCTGCCTTGATTAAAAAAAAAAAGAGTCCTTCAAAATTCAAGGTGGAGGGCTGCTGGTACACTGCAGAAGTAGGGCATTGCCTAGCACACTTGAAGCCCTCCTGGCCACCCTCTCCATTAACACAGAAAAATAGAAAATACAAGTATTTTCAATAAATGCAAACTAAATGAATTTTTTTTTATTCTAGTTCTATTGGAAGAACTAGAGTCTCTTGGTTTGGGAATGAGTTCTGCTTTAATCAGACCTTTTTAAAAGTATTCAAAATAATAAATATCTTAGTGAATGTGAAAACACCAGATGTATGTGATTTCCAAGACAGAGTTTATCTGTACAGTCCTGGCTGTCCTAAACTCACTCTATAGACCAGGGTGTTCTCCAAGTCACAGATATTGGACTGCCTCTGCCTCCTGAGTGCTGGGACTAAAGGTGTGTGCCTGGCTTACACATTTTTTTCTGTATCTCCCTTCCTCCTTCTTCTTTCTGCCTGTCTGCATGAACATGCGCATGCTTGTGTGTGTGTGTATGTGTGTATATGTGTTTGTTTTGCTGAATGGATCCTGGGCCATTGATAGTTAGGCAAGCTCTCTGTCTCCAAAGTATAATTCTAATCTCTCTTAATGACTTTAAGAAATACTTATTAAAAATATTTAAAATGAGCTGAATAGACATAATAAAATGCATATTTTATTATTGTATGTAGTTCCATATGGATATTAAGCATTCTATAACAGAGAGAAAAATACATGTTCCTGGCTACTTTAACCTGACTCCCAGCACATTAGCACAACTCAAACAGTAATTTCATGATAAGCCAATAAGTCATTTAAGCCGTGGTCATATACTAGATACAGAGAACTTTGCAGGTGCATATTTAACACATAGTGCTGGGGACGGATGCCCCAGTATAAAACAAAAAACAGCACATGCAAGTGAGCAGTTAAATCATGTTTAATGAATGACCACATTGCAAGTGTGAGAAACCAACAGTGGAGGCAAAAGGAATCTAAAGCCATGTCTGTCACCTCACTAGAGGCAAAGAAGGACATATTTCCCCAAACCTGAAGAGAGTTACAATTATTCATGAAGTATGTCTAGGGGAGCCATAACCTTGGATGATGAAACTCAGCCAACTAATGAGCACAAAATTATAGGAAACACATCCACTATGGTCCAGCGTGGGAGGACAGCTGGGGATAAACACCGGCATCTTTCCCTTCTTCCACATGAACATTGAAGGCACTTGATATTGGTTCAACTGGGCTACAGTCAAAGAAGTCCCCAAAATGCAGCCTCAGAAGGGTCAGAATTCCTTCGTGCATGAGTGTGAAAAGACAAGTGGAGACAGAAGTTAGTCTCTAGAATGAAGAGAAACCAGGAAAGAGCAAGGTCCCTACCCTTGGGTAGTGTGGGTTGGTTGTTAAATATCAATTCAGTAATGGGCTTTGTCTTTATCAGCAACCCCTCACACTGCAGCATAGAGAGAGGACTCTCGGCCTCTTGTATGAGCAAACATAGACTGTCTAAACGTAGACAAATTCAATGTGCAATCCACCATGATTTGACCTTAACACCTGTCCCATCCTAGTATATGCCATCACCAAGGAAACAACCTTGGAAAAATAGAAATGATCTGCCTAAGGTTATTATATTATTATAATGAGCCAGAATTGTAATCAGATCTGCAAGTAATCTGACTAGCATTTCTTCCGCTTCAACTTCAAACATAAAATATAGGGTTATTTTTTTTTAATACTATTGTCAAAGGAACAGTTTCCTAAAATCAGGTATAATGTAATCTGCTGTTCCTAGTGGGTTTCTTCAAGGATCAAGGGAGTTAAAATAAGAATTTGCTTTCCAAATATGAAGAACACATACAGCTTTAGATAGATCCCGGTTCCTCAGAATTGTGAATGCAATCATTAGGAAATAACATGAGCAGTTTGTAAATAAAAACCACTGAAAAACATCTTTAAAAAGCAGGAGTTTGTTGAATTGAACAATGACCGCATGGAATATATTATATTATCCCATTTCACAGATGAGAAAAATCAAAGCTACAAAAGGTGAAATGTTGCCTTGTGCCATGTTATTACGATCAGGGCATGAGATGAGCCCTTGGGGGTAAGTGAACTGAAGCCCAGACTGACCTTGGTTGTTAGTGATATGTTAACAATGAGCTGATGGAGTGGAAACCAATTCATAACTTATCTCTGGGGTGTGTGTGAGGGAGGGGGTGGCTTCCTTTAGCCTTCCCCTGACAACTGAAACCTTTAGCAGCATTGGGGAACTGTGTTAGAAGAAAAATTGTATGTCTGTGAATACTATATTATCTTCTAGTCTACTAAATTGATTTTTATTTTCAGAGATAAAATATTTCCAGGAGTGCTGTCTGCCTTGGCAGGATGCCAGGAATGAATGATTGAACTTCCACATTCACTCTTTTGGGTGTGTCCAAGCCTTCTGGTTTCAGTGTCTCCTGGGCAAAGCCTGTTGATATGAAAAGAGCATAGAATTCTTTGCTTCCACTAGAACTCATCTTTGGAATTAAAGAATATGACTCATTCCACTTGTGGCCAAAGGCTCTGTGTAGACAAGAAATAGCATAACAGAAAGAGGATGTTAGCTGTCATCATTAGAAGTAGGGACTGAAGTTCCCCAGGGACTTTTTGTCTGCAGGGTTCTAGGGTCTTTCTTTTCTCTATACCATTGCACTTGATGAGAAAAACAAAACCATTAAACATGGCATTAGAGTCCAACACTTATTGACTCTCTTTTGTTTTACCTTGTGTGTGTGTGTGTGTGTGTGTGTGTGTGTGTGTGTATGCAGTTACACCTGTCTATCTTTTTCTATCCCTGTCCACATTGTTTTCTGAGAGAGAGAAAGTCTCTCACTAACCCTAAATTTCACTGTCCCTACCACACCAGCTACCCAGCAAGCCCCTGGCTTGTACCTACCTATCTCTGCTCCTCTCTGCACTGGCATCAAATTACATATTGCATCTTGTTCTGTGTGTTTTAGGGTACAAACTCAGATTCTCAGGCTTATACTGTAGGCACTTTACACATCATCATCCCAACCCTACTATTGAAACTTGCCTCATCAAGACTAACCTCAAATTCATTTCATGGCCCATCCCACTGAGTCTTTCCAACAAACTGATGAATTTGGTAGAATTATTAACCACCTGGTCATACCAAATAGCTAAGTGATAAAGTTGACACTCTAATTCAATGATGGTTCAACTTGAAAATCGTGTTTGATTGCATCTTCGTGTTTAAATCACCTACAGTAACTTTAAATATCCCAGTACCTAAAACCCACACTAACATACCCAATAGAACAAGACTGAAAAAATTACTTGACATCAATGTTTAAATTTTCTAAGTGATGCTGTGTAGTCATGGAAACCACAGCACTAAGCCTTGTGGATATATCACTTCATCCCATCAGTGAGCACAGTTCACTGCTCATAGAGTTCACAGAGTTCACTGTGAGGAGGGCAAATGTTGGTCTTACCCCTGCTTTGTGTTCCTTGTCATGAATAAGAATAGGAATGATGATTTTTGTCCAACAGCCAAGATCTAAAGCTTACCTCAAAATTCCAGTGAATTCATGTCTCATCTCAGATGCATTATGATATTAATGACCATCTAACAATTCTCCAATCCAAGTGGCCAAGATGGAGAAGCTCCACTACTTATAAAATACAACAGAGCATATCCATGCCAAGCTTCAGATAATTTTTTTAAATTAAGAGAATGGGCAAAGACCTCCAGAAAACTAACCATCACTTCCATAAAAAAGATGAATGGGACTCTTCAAAGGAAGAATAATCGTCATACCTATTATGGTGGTAAGATCATCTGTTTCTGTGGGGCAGCAGACTGGCAACCACCTGGCCTTAATCAGCTAAGTAGGGTAAGCTCACTTCATTATCAAAGGACAGTTGAGGAAAAGTGACAGATCTGTATATCATGATGAGTGATATTCCAGTCAACAAGATAACGCACTGCCTATATGTACAGCCAGCACAGTGCTCAAAGGATTTCAGTGCATAGAAAGCATGCCTTCACTGAAGAACATGTAAAACTAAGTAAGGAAAGGGATTTTCTTGCCCCTGCATTGGACATACCATCATCTCAGAAAGACAGAACAGAAAAAAAGGAGGAAAGACTAAATTCCCAAGTCTTAAAATTTACTAATAATGGAGTTGATAAGAAAACGAATACCATAAGAAAGGAAAAATAATTATGTAATTAGCTATTCCACTATTCCCAATTACATGGTATTTTATGAGAAAAGGGAATAATAGGGCTGGAGAGATGGCTGAGCAGGTAAAAGTGTTTACAGCTCTTGTAGATGACTTGAATTTAGTTCCCAGCACTCACATGGGAGAATGCCCACCACCTGTAACACCACTGATACTCTCTTCTGGCCTCGGGGAGCACCTGCAGCCACCTGCACATACCCACAGACACAAACACATACACACAATACAAATAATAAAATAAATCTTTAGGAAATGAGCAAGAATATGTTGTCAACTTACAAATAATAAAAATATAATTTATGGTCATGCAGGAGTAAGCAATTATCATCAAAACTTCAAAACTTTGCCTGTGTATCTTAGCCTTCAGTGAACCCTAGAACTGTAGAACAACTGCTGCCTCAAGTTTGTGATTACCCTATCATTGGTTTTTGTTGGATTTTTTATTATGAGCTGCTTACTCAATATATCATTTAGTTTTTGAGTCAAAGAACCTTGCCTGAATTCAATCCTGTTTGTACTGAAAATCTTTTGTAAGATTTCTGTGCGTGCAGATATATTATTTATCCGTGTTCACATCTGATTTATATTCTATTGTATGGCTGTGTCATATGTTAAACATTCACCCAGTATTCTCTGTGTCAGGTGTTTCTACAATTTTCAAAATGTTCTTCTAAAAACAGCAGTGCTTATAATGTTTAATTTGTCTGTGCTGTGCTCCTAGAATTGAAATGGCTTTTACCTAGCCTCCATATTCTTTTACCTATGTCAAATGACCTTTGTGGTCAAAGTCACCACCAACACTTATGTTCCCATTAGCAGTTAGATGTAGGGATCTGATCTTTATATTCATACTTTAAGAATTTTTACTAGTCTGTATAACTAGTTTACTGTCTTCTTAATCTCTGGTACTCTGCATACCAACAAAAATAAGCATCATCTTTTTTTTTTTCATTTATTTAATCACTTTACTGCCTGGTCCCAGCCACCTCCTTCCTCTCTTCCCAGTCCTACCTCAATCCCCCTCCCCTATTCCATCTTCTACTTTTTCTCAGAGAAAGGGAAAACCCCAAGGCATACCAAGCCATTCCAGCACCTCAAATCACAGTGGGACTAAGTGCATCCTTTCCCACTGAGGCGAGACAAGGCATCCCAGCTAGGGGAAAGAGATCCAAAGGCAGGCAACAGGGTCAGAGACAGCCCTTACCCCATTTCTAGGACAGCCACATGATGACCAAGCTTCACAGCTGCTCCATGTGTATACGAGGTCTAGGTCTAGCCCATGCATGCTCTTTGGTTTATGGTTCAGTCTCTGTGAGGCAGGGCCCATCTTGGTTTACTCTGTAGGTCTTCTTGTGGTGTGGTGTTCTTTTTCTTTTTTTCTTTATTAATTACACTTTATTCACTTTGTATCCCCCCTGTGGTTCTCTCCCTTCTCCAGTCCCAATCCCTCCCTTCCTCCACCACTCAGCATGCTTATTTTCCTTCCTTCTGATCCTAGTCAATTAGGTCTCATCAGGAGTGGCTGCAATGTCTTCTTCTGTGGCCTGGGAATGAATGCTGCTTCCCCCTCAGGGGGAGGTAATTAAAGAGCAGGCCAATCAGTTCATGTCAGAGACAGTCCCTGTTCCTATTACAATGGAACCCACTTGGATACTGAACTGCCATGGGTTACATCTGTGCAGGGGTCTTAGGTTACCTCCATGCATAGTCTCTGGTTGGAATAGCAGTCTCAGGAAAGACCCCTGTGCTCAGAATTTTTGGTTCTGTTGCTCTCCTTGTGGACTTCCTGTTCTCTCAAGATCTTACTGTTTCCAACTTCTTTCCTAAGATTCCCTGCACTCTTCCCAAAGGTTGCCCATAAGTCTCTGAATCTACATTGATAGTCTACATGGCAGAGCTTTTCAGAGGTCCTCTGTGGCAGGCTCCTGACTTGTTCCCTCTTTTCTCCTTCTTCTGATGTCCAGCCTCTTTGCCTTTCTGGATAGGAATTGAGAATTTTAGCAAGAGTCCTCCCTCTTGATTAGTTTCTTTAGGTGTACAGATTTTATCTGTATTTATCTGTTTATCCTATTATATTATATGTCTATATGAGTGAGTATATACTGTGTGCATCTTTCTGCTTCTGGGATATCTCACTCAGGATGATCTTTTCCAGATCCCACCATTTACCTGCAAATTTCATGATTTCCTTGTTTCTTATTGCTGAGTAATATTTCACTGTGTAGATATACCACAATTTGTGCATCCATTCCTCCACTGAGGGGCATCTGGGCTGTTTCCAGCTTCTGGCTATTACGAATAAGGTTGCTACAAACATGGTTGAGCAAATGTCCTTATTGTGTACTTGAGCCTCTTTTGGATATATGCTTAGGAGTGGTATGGCTGGATCTTGAGGAAGCGCTATTCCTAGTTGTCTGAGAAAGTGCCAGATTGCTTCCCAGAGTGGTTGTACAAGTTTACATTCCCACCAGCAGTGGAGGAGGGTCCCCCTTTCTCCACAACCTTTCCAGCATGTGTTGTCTCTGTGATTTTTTGATCTTAGCCATTCTGGTGGGTGCAAGGTGAAATCTTAGGGTCGTTTTGATTTGCATTTCCCTGATGGCTAATGAGGTTGAGCATTTCCTTAAGTGTTTCTCTGCCATTCGATATTCCTCTGCAGAGAATTCTCTGTTTAGCTCTGTACCCCATTTTTTTAATTGGATTACTTGATATTTTGCTGTTTAACTTCTTTAGTTCTTTATATATACTGGATATTAGCCCTCTGTCAGATATAGGGTTGGTGAAGATCCTTTCCCAATCTGTAGGCAGTCTTTTTGTTCTGAGGACAGTGTCCTTTGCTTTATAGAAGCCTTTCAGTTTCATGAAGTCCCATTTATTGATTGTTGTTCTTAGAGCCTGTGCTGTTGATGTTCTGTTCAGGAAGTTGTCTCCTGTGCCAATGAGTTCAAGGGTATTCCCCACTTTTTCTTCTAAGCAGTTTACTGTGTCTGGTTTTATGTTGAGGTCTCTGAAGAAAGAATTAGAAGAAGATATGAGAAGATGGAAAGATCTCCCATGCTCATGGCTTGGCAGGATTACTATAGTAAAAATGGCCATCTTACCAAAAGCAATCTACAGATTCAATGCAATTCCCACCAAATTACCAACATAATTCTTTACAGACTTTGAAAAAAAAAATTCTCACCTTCATATGGAACAACAAGAAACCCAGAATTGCTGAAACAATTCTCTACAGTAAAAGATCTTCAGGAGGTATCTCCATCCCTGATCTCAAACTCTACTATAGAACAATACTAAAAACTGCATGGTACTGGCATAGAAACAGACTGGTAGATCAATGGAATCGAATAGAAGACCCTGGCATAAATCCACACACTTATGGACACCTGATTTTTGACAAAGATGCCAAATCCATTCAATGTAAAAAAGACAGCATCTTCAACAAATGGTGTTGGTCTAACTGGATGTCTACTGCAATGCAAATAGATCCATACTTATCACTGCACAAAACTAAAGTCCAAGTCGATCAAAGACCTCAACATAAAACCAGACACACTAAACTGCTTATGTGTGGTTTTCTTGACCTCTGGCTTCTCCATTTTTTCCTCCCACTCTTCCACAAAACTCCCTGACTTCTGCCTATTGTTTGACTGTGGGTCTCTGGATTTTTTTCCTTCAGTTGCTGGATGAAGCATCTTAAAAGACAGTTATGCTAGGCTCTACTCTGCAAGCATATCAGAGTATTGTTAATAGTGTCAAGAGTTGGCTCTCTCCTATGAGGTGGGTCTCAAGTAGGGTCAGACATTGGTTTGCTATTCCCTTAATCTCTGTTCCATCTTAATCCTTACACTTATTATAAGCAAGAAAATGTGGGTCCCAGGTTTTGTGGGTGGGTTGATGTCCTCCTCTCTCCATTGGAATTCCCACCTGGCTACAGGGGAGGCAACTTTAAGCTCCATATTCACAGCTACTACAAGTCTCAGCTAGGGTCACCCCCATGACCCCCAGACAGATTTCTGTTCTCTCGGCAGGTCTTTCCCTCCACACCCTGCCCTTCCCACACTTGATCCCTATCCCAGTTACTGAATTGGAAATTTCTGTTTTCCTTGAAGACTTAGTTTTGTCATGTGATCGTTTGCTGCAAGCTGGACATGTGATGTTTTGCTGGAGGTTGGCTGGTGAGAGGGAATGTGATGTTTTGCTGTAAAGGCTGTGACTTTGGCCAGCTGAGTATATTCGTGGGTATACTCTGAGGAGAGGAGATACATAGAGGCCCATGCACAGTGAGATGCTGTTTTTTAGATCAAGATAGCTGTGCTGATTTCATGCTTCCACACCTGACTTTGCAGACAGAAACATTCCAGAGAACTCGGGCAATCCAACTTAGTCTTGTGGCTTTTGCTGACTTGTCTCTATCTTCTAAATCCTTTTGCCACTTGGTGTTGACCTTTGGACTGGACAGCTAGTATCCTGAGGGCTGACTTTGGTACTCCCCTAAAGGCTCATCTACCTTAATCAGCAGGAAGTAAATAAAAGAGGTCTACAGCCCTTTTCCCTACTAATCTCCTACCTAAGGTGGTGGTGGGTGGAAGGGAGGTAAAGAACCCTAAATAACATAGGTTTGGTGAAAAAATCTAACATGTTACCTTCCCCACCCCCTCTCCCACGTTGTTCACTCTCTCCATCCACTTCAGATGTCTATTTTATTTCCTCTTCTAAGGGAGATTAAAGCACCCTCCCTTGGGCCCTCCTTGTCTTCTTTGAGTCTGTGGATTGTAGCTTGGTTATCCTGTATGTGATGGCTAATATCCACTTATAAGTGAGTACATACTGTGCTTTTCTTTCTGGGTTTGGGTTACCTGACTCAGGATGATCTTTTCTAGTTCCATCAATTTGCCGGAAAATTGCATGACGTCTTTGTTTTAAACAACTGAGTAGTATTCTGTTGTGTAAATATACCATGTTTTCTTTATCCATTCTTTGGTTGAGGGACATCTAAGCTGTTTCCAGTTTGTGGCTATTATAAATAAAGCTGCTATGAACATAGTTGAACAAGTGCCTTTGTGGTATGGTAGAACATTTTTTGGGTATATGCCCAAACATGGTATACCTGGGTCTTGAGGTAGATATATTTCCAATGTCCTGAGAAACCTCCAGATTAATTTCCACATTGGCTGCACAAGTTTGTTATCCTACCAGCAATGGAGGAGTGTTCCTTTTTCTCCACATGTTCATCAGCAGGTGTTATCTCTTGAGTGTAGCCATTCTTGTGTGTGTAAGATGGAATCTCAGAGTCACTTTGATTTGTATTTCCCTCATGAGTAAGGATGTTGAGTGTTTCTTTAAGGGATTCTCGGCCACTAGAGATTCCTCTGTTGAGAGTCTGCTTAGCTTTGTACCTAACTTTTAATTAGGCTATTTGGTTTGTTGGTGCTTAATTTCTTGAGTTGTTTCATTGACCATTTGTTGTTTCTTTTTCCAAGATGCTGGATGTGTGAATACTGTCTGTTATTTGATCTGGTGTTTGTTAAATGTGCTCTTATTAAGTGCCGCATTATTATTGGCTGAGTTTGGGATGTCAGATTTGAATCTTGATGAGCATTTTTTTTTAACTTGGGACATAAATTTACCGACTTATGGCTCTGTTTTTATGAGTAGATTAAGAAATTCTGATTACCCATATGTTACAAAGACTTTTGCCTATATTTTTCACTTGTAAAGTTTTAATAGTTGTCCTTTTATATTTAAACATTTAATGACAGGAATATATTCTCTGTCTTTCTCATTGCCTGTCCTTTTTCCCCTTACTTCTTTTTGTCCTCCTTCTTTGTCTCCTTTCTTCTTTTTATCCTCTCCTTTTCCTATCTCCACCTTTTCTTCTTCCTTTCCCCCTCTGTGCCTCCTCCTCTCCTCTTCACTTCTACCTTTCCCCTCCATCCCAGTTCCTCCCTTCTCTCTGTCTCATCTGCTGTTTTTCCTATTCCTCTTCTTCTCCTACCTCTCTCTTTTTCCTTCTTCCTCCTCCTTTATCCCCCCATCTCTCCCCTGTCTTCTCTACCTCTCTCCCATCTCTTTTTTCTCAGTTAGGCTCTTATTCTAATATAATTCTTAAACTTCCTGTATTCCATAGATGGACTTTTCAGACCTCTGCAGATTCATTTTCATAAAATGTGATTATGAAGTATCCAGTCTGATAAATTCTTTGTTTTTATCCATGTATAAATACACACAAACTGTACTGATTGTTTTGATTATGTATTTCTATATTAAATCTATTTGAATATGACAAATATTTTACTTTTTGATTTTCTTTAGAAATATTTTTGGTTATTTTTTTGTTCCTTGTTTCAATAAAATAACCTCTCCTAACCTCCCCCCCGTTTTCATTTAGCTTTTCTGTGTAGCATCTCTTATTATCACCTCCCTTCTCTCCCTCTGTCTTCTCTACTTCTCTTCCATCTTCCCTTTATCAGTTAGATTCTTACTCTAATGTAGTTCTTAACTTTCTGTCTTATTGGATCTACAACTATTAATTCTATCAGAGATGGACTTTTCAGACCTATGTCCCAGTAAAAGAATCCTTCCTTAAGCCCTCTTTGTTACTTAGCCTCAGTGGGTCTGTGAATTATGGCAGTATTGTCCCTTATTTACAGCTTATATCCACTCATAAGTGAGTACATACTATATTTTTCTTTCTGGGTCTAGGTTACCACATTTATGGTGCTTTTTTTCTAGTTTCATCCATTTACCAACAAATTTCAAGATGTCATGTTTTTTAACAGCTGAGTAACACGCCATTATATAAATGTACCATTTTTAATCAATTTTTTGATTGAGGGATATCTAGGTTGTTCCAGTTTCTGGCTATTATGAATAAAGTAGCTATGATCATGGTTGAGCAAGCATCCTTATAGTAGAATGGAGTGTCCTTTGGGCATACACCGACCGACGGGTAATATAGCTGGATTTTAAGAAAAGCCTATTCCCAGTTTTCTGAGAAACTGCCGTATTAATTTCCAAATTGACTGTACAAGTGTGCATTCCCACAAACAATGAAGCTCTTACTCCACAACCTTGCCATCAGAGGCTCATGCAGGCTGTGGAGAAGAGGGAGTAAGGTTGAAGAAGCCAGATAATCAAGGACCACAAGCACACGGGCCAGAGATCAACTGACAGGGATTCAAATGAGCTCACAAAGACCAGAGAACTTGTATGGGTCTGACCTAGATCCTCTGCATGTATATTATGGTTGCATAGCTCAGTGTTCTTGTGAGACTCCTAACAGTAGGAGTGGGGGCTATCTCTGACCTTTTTGACTGCCTTTAGGACCCTATTCCTTCTACTAAGTTGTCTCATTCAGCCTAGATATGAGACTATGTACCTGTTCTTATTGTAGCTCGTTATGCCACATTTGCTTGATGTTCTTAAATGCCTACACTTTTCTGAGTGGAGTTAAAGAGGGTGGGGGTTGATCCAGAAGAAAGAAGAGGTGGGGCAGAGAGACTGGGGGAGGGAAAACTGCAGTTAGTATGTAATATATGAGAGAAGAATAAATGAAAAAAATTATTCTATGATTTTTTTTTCTTTCCCCATTTCTCCCTTCCTCTCTCCTTGTTTGTCCTCCAATGTCCCCATATACATTTTATATTAAATTACACAGAAGATACTGTAGGAACTTGCATGGGAATGGAATTGAATATTTTGATCAGTACAGAGTGAATTTGGCATTTTATGCCATTATTGCATCTTCCTTGAACATGGAAAAGCTATCTTGTGATGGTTAGGTTAACAGTCAACTTCACACAATGTAGAAACACCTGGAAATAGCGCCTCAATGAAAGACTGTCTACATTGGATTGTCCTGAAGCCTTGAAAAAATATCAAAATTGTTGAGAGATGTGGGAAGACTCAGCCTACTGCAGAAAACAACATTCTTGAAGCAGGGGTCCTGAACTGTGTAAAAGTAGAGAAATTGAGTTGAGCATAAGCAAGCAAATAAGGGAAAATGCATGCACACTGCATTTCTCTCTTTCTTGGCTGTGGGTGTGGTCTGAACAGCAGTTGTAATCTCTTGCCACTGTGATCTCCTTGCACTGATGTGCTATAACTGGGGTTGTGGGCTAAGGTTACCCTTTCTCCTCTAAACTGCTCTTAACTTTTTTACATGTATGGGTGTTTGTGCTTGCACCTATATCTGATGCCACATGGAACCACTGTAAGAGCAGGCAGAATATTTTGTCACAGCCTGATCAGTTGCTTTTTGCCAGGATATTTTGTCACAGCAATATAAATTAGACCATAGCACCACGTATGTTTGTCTCTTAAAATATATTTATTAGCATATATTCTCATATTCATATGTTAAAAAATATAGTCTTTGTACATAGATAAGCATTTTCCAAACATATTTTCATTCATTCAGGTTTATCTTGTGGGGTGGAGAAAGGCTAGACTCATAACCAAAACATCAAACATCTTATACTTTGATCTTATGTATCCCTCTTCCTCCCCTCCCTTACTCTGTTATTTCCTTTCCTACTGCCAGTTTAAGTCTTTTAAAAACTATTTCCATGAAGTTAAACTTCACTTAAAAGGATCACATTGTGTTTATTTATACATTCTTTGATACTTTGCCTATATATTTCACACCATTTATTATTATTTCTCTATAATTTTATGTAATTAAGCTTAATAGGTTCTGTATCATAGCTTCACTTTTACTTAATCAAAAAGTTTCTGAGTTACATCATGTATTTCAACTATTTCAGTGGTTGCTCTGAAAATGTTGCAGGTATGCTTCACGAAAACAGAAAATTGTCTCTTCTTTGAACTCATGACTGAAGACTATACATAACTTCCCATAGACTTGCCAGCAGCATCAGCTGAGTCATGGGAGCAGGCTATGCTGGAGCTTCTACATGAGATGCTGTCTCCTTCATTTTGCAAGGACATTCCTGGAGACTATTGGATCAGCCATTGTGCTAGCTTTAAGAAAATTAGCTCAGTGAAGTTCTAACTTGTATTCCCATAGAAGGAAAGACACTTGGACACTAATCAATAGTCACAAAAATAAGCACTTGAAACTTGGATAACTTCACTTTAAACTGGAATAGCTCAGGGCTGGGGGTACGTGATCAGCAAGTAAGGCTTTACCTTCACTGGCCTCAGAAAATGTGAAGTAATCTTATCTATTGGAGGTAGGACAAGGAGTGAACACACACTGTGAAAGGGAAAGACACATCATTTTCTGCATTTAAAACCTTAACATCATTTGAGGGAAGGTGAGCACAGGATTTCAAAGGACTATAAACAGATTCTGATGGGGGCATGTATATGGAAAAGCATATGGATTATGTAGGAAAGAACAGGGCTACCCTGGACCTAAAATCAACTCTGTAATCCCCCAAATTTTTATTTCTATACAGCAGTATTTCTAACTCCCAAACGGTGCATTGAATACTTAGAAAAACTAAGGGCCTAGTCTTAGTTCTACCAGTTAGTAGTTGACTAAACTGAAATCTAAACATTTTTCTTTTCTTTTCTTTTTTCTTTGGCTTTCCTTGAGACAGGATTTCACCCCATTCCTAAGCCTATTCCTTCTTGTCTACTGAGGCTATGCAATCCCCCGAGCCGAGGAATTTTTGACTTAGTAGAAGAGCTATTTGGTGGTTACTTAAAATCCGTACACCTAAGAAAGCTAATCAAGAAGGAGGACCCTGGTAAAATTCGCAATCTTCGTTCAGAAAGGCAAACGAGATGAACATTGGAAGAGGGAGAAAATAAGGAATAGGACAGGAGCCTATCACAGAGGGCCTCTGAAAGACTTTACCCAGCATTGTATCAAAACGTATCACTATGCGATTCATAGCCAGACCTTTTGCAGAGTGCAGGGAATCTTATGAAAGAAGGGGGAGACAGAAAAACCTGGAGGGAACAGCAGCTCCATAAGAGGAGCAACAGAACCAAAATATCTGGGCACAGGGGTCTTTTCTGAGACTGATACTCCAAACAAGGACCATGCATGGAGATAACCTAAAACCCCTGCACAGAAGTAGCCCATGTCAACTCAGTGTCCAAGTAGGTATCCTAATAAGGAGAACAGGGACTGTCTCTGACATGAACTCATGGGCTGGCTCTTTGATCACCTCCACCTGAGGGGAGAGCAGCCTTATGATTCCACAGAGGAAGACAAAGAAGCCAGTCCTGATGAGACCTGATAGACTAGGGTCAGATGGAAGGGGAGGAGGACCTCCCTATTATTGGATGGGAGAGGGGCACAGGAGAAGAAGAGGAAGGGAGGGTTGAATTGGGAGGGTATAAGGGAGGGGGCTACAGCTGGGATACAAAGTGAATAAACTGTATTTAATAAAATTAAAAATTATTAAAAAAACAAACAAATACCCTGAAATCTCATGGAATGTTTTAGATGTATTCCTGTGGCAGTGGTGGACAGAAATCATACAGC
Organism: Meriones unguiculatus; assembly: GCF_030254825.1. Lineage (NCBI taxonomy): Eukaryota > Metazoa > Chordata > Mammalia > Rodentia > Muridae > Meriones > Meriones unguiculatus. Next base: position 45,281,779 of record NC_083359.1, read on the forward strand.
TTCATGTACCCTCTGCATGTGATGTGTGGTGCACATGTTGGGGGTTGCCTATGTGCTCATTTTTTTTAAAGAGGGCTCCACTGAAGCTCAGGCTAATGTGGATCTTACTCTGTAGCCCAGTTTGTCCTTTACCTTATGATCTACCTGCCTCAGCCTCCTGAGTGCTTGAAGACAGAACTATACCACAATGAAACACCTTCCCCCTATTCATCCAACTATGCTCCTCAAGTCGTTTGCCTTCTCTAGTCTGTGGGACTGTTTTTAGCAAAAATGACATACACATGCCTTCCTCTCTAGTCAGAACCAAAAAATAAACATCTTGAGTATTTCAGCAATTGGTATTTTAAGCAGGTAGGAACAAGTTACTATATTACTAAGCCAGCCGATGAAACCTCCATGATTCTCCCATGTGGTGCAGCATGAAGCTTCTGAGGGAGCCAGAAAGCTTTTCAGTCCATGGGACTTGAGCTTTCAGTTATATTCTGCAAGCCATAGTGGGGTCAGATAACCATTCTAGCTGTCCCTTCTATATTTTAAAATGAATTTTAAATGGATTGGTGATTGTGCATTCGTGTATGTGCATGTGTGTGCGCGTGCATGAGCATGTGCATGAAAGAGACTGTAGAAGGCAGAGGTCCACTTCATGTCTCTTTCTCAGTCCCCACCTTGTGTTTTAAGGAAGGTCTATTATTGGTATGCAAAGCTCAACAATCTGGAGAGACTGGCTGGCCAGCGGTCCTTGAGGATCTACTCTTCTCCACCTCCCTGGTGTTTAGGGTATAAGTTCACAACACCTGGATTTTCTTTTTCTTACATTGATTCTGGGAGGGGGTGGGGGTTAAGTTCTCATGCTTGCATGACCCAGCCTCTGTCAACTAAGCCTTCTCCCCATCCCCATGGATCACTTTACTGTTATATCAGTTTCATCGTCAAATAAAATTGAAATATGTGAAATTTCACCCCAAATCACTTTTCTTTTACCAAATACAAATTCTTCTGACAGTTCAATAAATCTACTTTTGTTAATGTTCTGAGAACTGTAATCATTTGTTGCATATATTTTGAAGTCTAATAATTTTTACTCAACATTATGTAATTTCAATTACACCAGTATATAATAAACAGAATTACATGCTATGGCATACTTCTAAAAACATTGTAAATAGCTTTCGAATTTTTGTGGTGGTGCTCAGCTGTGATCCCAGCACTAGGGAGGTGTGGGACAGAAGATCAGGAGTTCAAGATTATCCTTGGCTGCTTAGCAAGTTCAAGGCTATCCTTGGATGCAGGAGAGACACTCTCTCAAGCACAGCAGAAGAAATACTAGGGGTAAGAAATACGATTTTTGGAGTTATACATCTACAGTAGTGTTCACATTTTAATTATAACTTTACCTCTATGATCTGCATTATTCAACTGTTTTGCCTGATCAGTGCCTACTTTGGTTTAAGAATTAAACCAATCCTCGTTTAGAATCTGGGGGACATTCATGTGCCCATCTGTGAAATGGGCACACAAACGTTAACATTAGAAAATTTCTGCCCAGAAACTCATCCAATACCCAGAAGGTTTCTTTCAACAGTCAAATGTTAGTAAAAATAAAATTATTAAAGAAAGACTCTTTCTAAAAGATAAGTCTTACACCCATGGGGTTGTGATAAATATTGCAGGAGAAATATAACGCAGGGAAGTTAATTCTGTCTGAGTAGGTGTTGTATTAATAATAATAATAAATGATCATTCTAGATTGCTAGATTTAGGTAATTATTTTAATTGTATGTTTCGCCATCTGGATGACAATCGTAGATGTTTAAAACAAGTTTTCAATTAGCATTTCGAGGAAGTGCCAAGAAAATTGCCAAGCGTTGAATTTCTTTTCCTTACTTCACAATAATTTTATTTCTTGTTTTGCTTCTTAATTTTAGGTTTTTATAGTTCACCTCTGCGCGAGTGTGAACTGCAGCGATGCCGTGGGTGGCAATGGCTTACAAGCAAACCCTGGCTTTGCTACCGGGTTAGGCGAGAATGCGCCTGGTTTCTGTGGGGTCGCTCTGAGAAAGCATGCAGGGTCGCAGAGACCGTGGTTTCAGTATAGCCCCGCAGCTCTCTTGGCATAGCACATACTGCCCAGCAGATTTTTGTCCCTCTCCTTATGACAGGTGGCAAGAGCACCGTTTTCAAGGGTATTGCTCTGCTCTTCTCAGTACCGTGTCTGGCTGTGTTTCTACAGCAAACCTCTATGGCACAGATTGTTCACTCATTTTGGAGAAGTATAAACCAAGCTCATACTTCATTGGGCACTAGGTGATACCACACTGGAGACAGTGACACTTGCTACAAGTTTTTCTTTCTCTTACTAGTGGAGTTTCCTCTGTGGGCAGCTAATATGGGAGCTCTTTGTAAGAATACACAGTGAGAAGCTGTGCAATACAGAAAAGGGTGCTGGCAGAATGGCTCAGTGAGTAGTGATACTTGCTACCAACACTGACTAACTGACTTTGAACCTCAGCACCCCATGGTGAATGAAGAAAGCTGATTCCTACAAGATGCCCTCTGACCTCCTTATGGCATGCATTTATAAATGCATGTACATGCTTACACACAAATAAGTAAATATAAATTGAGGGGTAACAGACAAGAAAGGACTCACATTACATCACATTCATGCTGGATGCCCTATGAGGTATAGCTTAATTTTCCAAAACTCCCAGTGGTTTAGTTTATGCTATTTCCTGTTGTAAATATTGAATGTAAGCTACCGCCACTGCCTCCCACAAAGATTTCTCAGGCAGAAGGTGCTGTCTCTAACTCTGTCTCCTTTGTTGTAAAAAAATATACCAAGAGCAAGAGTCGAGTCATAGATGAAAGATGCCTTCCTGAAGTGCAAACAGGACAGTGTCTCTCAACCTTGCCTTCCTCCAGGGCACAACGGGAGCCATTCCATGCACTAGCATCTAGCAGAAAGCAACGATCAGCTTGTGAGATGCGGGCAATAGAGCTATTTCAAGATGCTCGGAGATTCCCTGTGAGGATAGACCTGGGTGGGAAATGCAAAACTGAGCCTCTCTGTACATTGGGGAAGAAAAGATGGCAGCTGCGGATTGTGGTCTCTCTCTTGATACTGAGTGATTTGCAATCCGAAAGTGAAGTTGGCCTGGAAAGAGAGGGAGAGAGAGAGATAACAAGGCAAAAAATATTCAATTTGAAGTTGCCTTCAAGGAAAAAATGTCACCCGGAAAATGATTTTATCAGGTTTGAAATGCAAATGTAATACAATCTCTGACATATTTGGATTGGTAAAATAATATATTTCAGGATTGGGTGAAGAGAGGGCTTCGAAGCAGAGGAAACTGCATCACTGGGCAGAGAAGGGAAATCAAATCCATCGCTGCAAACAAAGAGAATTGCTGGTATTTGGCCATCACTGTGGAGAAAGGCCTGAGAGTAGCCAGGTTCTCCCCCGGACTCTTTCCTGTCTTCTTTCCTGGGGAGACAATAGAGAGGGTGATGGGTGAAAAGCATAGTCCTCACTTCTGTGAACCTCAGACACAGATGATGCTGGGTTACTGGATCACCCCCTCACAGGCTCCTCCTGTCAAGACCCTCTGGGGTAGGCTTCTGTGGTCACATTTGTATAAACCAACTTTGCTAATTCATCTTTGCTCTGAGAGTCAATTGCTTTAGAAATAAAAATGGATAGAAGCCAGTAAGATTCTAGTCCTTCATATTTCAAATGGGGGTGAGGGAGCAATAAAAGAGCTATGAAATTATGGCTAAATTTTAAAAATGTTACCTTTGTGTATTATGTGTGTGTATGTATCTGTCTGTCTCTCTGTGTGCCTGTCTGCACCTCCCACAGCTGGAATTACAGAGACAAACCATTGCGACAGGCTTTGTACATGGCTGCTGAGGTTCTGAACTCAAGTCTTCATGCTTGCTCATCATGCACTTTACTAACAAGCTATCCTCCCATTCTCTGTATCTTTAAGAGAGATGCTAAAAAGGATGAATGTTCACAGTAGATAGGCCTCCTGGAGAGTGGTGGATGTTCCGATGAGAATTGCATCTTAGAGGGAGTCAGTGTGTTTGCCCAGAAAAGAAGCTGTCAGAAACTGTCAGTAATATAATTATCACTGTAACATCAGAGCCTCGGTTTACTGGAAAGGAGATAAACACCGGGCTTTCTTCTAGGTTGGGTGGAGAGACACTTAAAGAGAACAATGAAAAGGGTAATATCAATTTGATGTTCCCACAGCCAAAAGCCAGGGTTCCCAAGCCAGTCCCCTTTGCCTATCCTGGTTGTTATTTTCCTCCTCCAAGGAGTCTCCATTGCTCATTAATGATGAGCAGCTCCAACTCCAAGTAACATCCCAGCTTAACTGCTGACCCAGTCCACCTTTGGTCACCTTGCCTTTAATTTGACTTGTTTTTTTAATAGTGCCAGGGTTGAACCCAGAGCCTCGTGCATGCGCTCAGCCTGCATTCTACCACAGAGCTGCACACTTCATTCTCTTCCATTTTGATGTCACAGGGACTTTACTAAACGGAGCCAACTGGACTTGAACACACAGCCCAGCAGGTCTGCAATGTATGATCCTCCTGCCTCCAACTCTTGAGTAACTTGGATTATAGGCCTGTATACCAAGCTTGCATGAAAATTTAAATTTATAGTCCATGGCAGCTTAGTGTCCAAGTGGGTTACATATTAATGGGAACAGGGACTGCCTCTGACATAATCTGATTAGCTTGTTCTTTGATCACCTCCCCCTGAAGGGAGAGCAGCCTTACCAGGCCACAGAAGATGACAATGCAGCCACTCCTGATGAGATCTGATAGACTAAGATCAGAAGGAAGGAGAGAAGGATCTCCCCTATCAGTGAACTTGGGGAGGGGCATGTGTGAAGAAGAGGAGGGAGGATAGGACCGGGAGGGGAGGAGGGAGGGCTTTATGGGAGGATACAAAGTGAATAAACTGTAATTAATAAAAATAAATAAATTTAATAAAAAATGTAAAAAAAGAAAATTTAAATTTAATATAAATAATACATTATATTGTTAAGAGATACATTATATTATTACCATAGACCTAAAACATAAACATATAAATCAAAACCATAAAAACCATTGTAGCTACAAAAAATGAGTAAAAAATAAAATAAAAGTAAAGCATTGCTATGCGGATGTAGTCATGTATGTATACATGTATGTATTATGTATGTATGTATGTATGTATGTAAACACAGCCACCGTATGTCATAGTGTGTCTTAGGTTTCAAGTCTGGGGCCTGCTTTCTCTTTTTCAAGAAAAGAAAAGAACAGGAAGGATTAAAGCAAGGGCTGGAGATATGGCTATAATAGACTGCTTGCTCAAAAGTGCAAGGCCCTGAGTTCAATACTTAGCAAATCTATGAAGTGAGGGAGGAAAAGAGAAAGAGACAAAAGAGAGGATTAGAGGGTTCTTCCGGAGATACAGTTGGGTGGTAGTTCTCTTGCTTAGCCTGTTAGATCAATCAATACACAGCAATGGCAGGAAGGAAAGAGGAAAGGGAGTGTGGGAGAGGGAGAGAGGAAAGAAGGGGGAAAGGGAGGGGGAGGGAAAGGAAGCACTAGAATAGTGTTAAATGCAGGAAGTGCACAGGTATCCTCCCTGACATCTGAAGAGAGGGAACTGATGCAGAAGAGACAACTTTCACTCAGTGAGGATGAAAATCAGCAGTGGCTGGCGCTTGCCACCCTATGTGTGTGCTGGCCTCTTACACCCCAGCAAACACAGGTTTGGCTGTCTGGTAGCAAATTAAGTAAGAAACATCAAGTCCAACACATTTATGAAAGGGAGAAGGTCAAAAAGGCCATTGCTGGAAGTCACCTGGCTGAAGGGAACCAATGCCCATCTGCCTTGCCGCCACAATGATCCTATGACCTCAGGCTGAAGCTGGTATTAAGCACTTGGTCTCTCCCCCATCTCCATCCAGTCTTGTCCCTGAAACTTCTCAGCTGCTCCACAAAGGCTGCTTTTCCATGCTGCATATTTTTTGTGCACCATAGCTAAAGCTCCCTGTTTTCAGGGACTGATGCAAAAGGGGCTGTTTGTGGCTTAGTTGGCAGGCAAACAAACCTAGCTCTGAGGCTCTGTTGACAGCTCCTCATTCCTCAGCATCACCTTAGAGCTTGTAAAACTTGCATTGTTTCATTTTCCTCACGACGCAGTAATGATTTTCTACTGATTGAGTAGGAACCTGTGCCAACACGTGCCCTGCTGCAGCGGCGAGGAGGAACTCTCTGTGCCAGGACCCTGAGGGGGAAGTGCTTCCTCCCCTTCACAAAGCAAGAATACAGAAGAACCTGGTGAATCTCTCAGGGAGATAAAGGAGTTGTGTAACACTTTCTGGAGAAAAACACCTATGTGTCTATTCACCCCAGATAGGATAGGGAACCCAAGACAGACCAAAGTAATGATTCACCACAGCCCAATTTGCTAAACCTGTGAGTTTACTGGGGTTACTAAGAGGAGTCTGAGTGAGTGGTTACTTACAGAAACAAGAGTGATTCAAACACAGCTGTGTCATCTCACCTCATCCTCTGTGATGAGTCAGAAAAGCTGCATCACCGGGGCCCCACCCCCAGTCAACCTTCCTAACTCCTCTACACTGTAGCACCACTGGAAGGCCCAAGGCACCTGGGAGGCCAGAGAGAACCATGCATGGACCTTCAGAGGAGGCTATGGTTCCCACCTTTGTTCTAGATAGGTCTGCTACTAGCTTTGCTCTCTTTACCATGGACCTCATGGAAGCTCTATTGCTCAGTTTATTTCACTGTGTGGCTCTGGGCCAGCAACTTCTACAGGTCACAGCAGCAGCTCTCTGCTTTCTGAAAGCCAATGATCATGTTTCACCAGAAGGAAATAGCTTCACCAAAGCAAGCTGTGTTTCTCTTTAACCCCAAACTGGCTTCCCCCAAAGCAGTCCTGTGCCCCACCTCCTGTTCCATGAGGTTGTTGTCCTGCATCTGATAGGTGTTCTTTGGAGATATATGACTCAGTTTCCCAGTTCTGACCAGTCTTTCACCAGCCTCTGACATCATGTAAGAACATATATGAATTAAGTTTATAGGAAAAAGTTAAGAGAATTTTGATGATTCCAGTAGCTGGAGCCAGCTTTGTACAGTGCTAGAGAGGTGGCTGACAAGACCCAGAAACACAATGACCAATTACATGCTTCAATCAGTTTTTATAGTTAAGAATACAGAAGGAAGAAGTGGTTTGGGTGGGGAGCAGAATGGGGGAGTTAGCCGTTTTCCTTAGACAGTTGCTTTTGAACGACAGGATCTATTGTCTCTTTCTGCAACTGCTGGGTGTCTGTCTGGGTGCTTTTCTTCTGCAATTCCTGAATAGTTGTTGTACTTGTCTTCCTGGAAATTTGGGCTCAGCTTAGAGCCTCTGCCTTATTTGGGGAGGGGGGGTGTCCTTTATGATCTGTGTCTCAGTGTCCTTCAGCTGCTCCTGCCTTTAGCAGGTCATTGCCATTAAGTCCCTCTCCTTCCTCCAGTCTTAGGTAAACCGTGATCTGCACCCTGTAGAGCTCCAATCCAGGGCAAAGCTTTCTCCAGTGGGTGTGGGCTCATCCTGAGTGTGGATGCTTCAAGTCTCAGCCCTGATGCCAGACAAGGAAACCACCAGAGGATCGGGAAGATTGGCCAGTTCTTTTTGCAATTGTTTTGATGTTGTTGCATTAGTTTGCTTGTTTAATGTTTCCCCTGATTTTGTCTATCAGCACATTGATCTTCTTGTTTGAGAGATTTTTTTCATGCACATAATGTGTTTTGATCAAATCCCATCACCTGCTCCTTCTCTCCAATTCCTTCCGTATTTCACCACCACTTTCCCCTCCCACCAACAAGTGTTTAAACTTAGTGCAGCCACTTAGTGTGACCTGTTTGTACATGTGTGGGGAAGGCTGATTGGAGCATGCATGGCCTCTCCAGGATCACATTCCTAAAAAAGCTGACTCTTCCCTTGCTAGCAGCCTTCACTTTCCAGTAGCAACCAGGCTTCATGAACCTTTCACTGTCCCTGCTGGGATTTTGGCTGATTTGACCTTGCACGAGTGTTGTGCATGTAGTCACAGCTGCTGTGAGTTCATGTGTGCAAAGGCCCTGTTGTCCCTATGAAATACTGTTTCACTGTTGAGAGCTACTACTCTCTCTTAGAATCTTTCTGCCTCATCTTCCCTAATGATCTGTGTGTGTGTGTGTGTGTGTGTGTGTGTGTGTGTGTGTGACATGGAGTTGCCCTGTACCAGGCACTGGGCTTTTTACATGATAGTCTGTGATGCCTGGCAGAGGCAATGTCCCTCTGTTATGAGATAATGCCATTTAAGCTTCCTTTATATGTATGTGTATTGTATATATATGTGATGTATCTGTATGTATATATGTATATGTATGTGTATATATTTTAAGAAGCTTCTATGGTAGTAGAATCCCATTTCACTTTTGCAAATGACTTTAGAATTGTCAGTTATGTGTGTTTAACTTGTAGCACCCATAGAAAGCAGAGGGCTAGTGAAGGGGCTTTAAAAGAGGAGGTCTAGTATGCAAGTGATCTGAAGAGGGAAAGGGAAGCAACAGAGCAAGAAGACTGGGGAGGAGGTCCCCCCTATCAGTGGACTTGGAAAGGGGCACGGTGGAGATGAGGGAGGGAGGGAGGGACTGGGAGGGATCGGGACACGGCTGGGATACAGAGTTAATAAAATGTAACTGATAATAATAATAATAATAATAATTAAAAAAAAAAAAGACTGTGGATGAAAGGGCAGGGAGGAGAAGCAGGTGGGGAGGGAGGATTAGCCCTAAAGATACTTTCCTGTATCCTTCTTTGCTATGGATAAAAAGAGGCCATGGGTCTCTTCTCTCCTGTAAAAATGTCATTCTGCTCTGATGTGTGACATATTCAAATATCTTTCAGCCCCAAATCTTGGATCTACCTTACTCTCTTTTCTTCCTTCCTCTAAATAGAGTCAAATTGCATATGCTGTTTCCTTCATTGTCATTTATCTAGCCCACTCTCAAAAAGATATTTTTTTTCTGTACATAGTGCCCATCTTTTGTGTATTTTCATCAATCATGATTAGATTAGACTGGTGATTTGGGCAAGTGATATTTCACTATGCTATCATTTTGAAATTGGCCTTATTCACCTAGAATACTGCCAGATTTTAGGGTTTGTTTGTTTTCCAGACCTATCCATGTTAATACAAATAAATTGGTTCTTTGATTTCTTCTATGACAATGCCACCATGTCCTTACCAGAACCTCTGGTGGACTGGTGGGTTGCTCTTTCTAAAGATCCAGAACATAAACATCAAGTAAAGGAAAGTCATAAATTTGGGTGGTTTGACACCTCTGAGTGCTGCCCCTGAGGTAATTCTGGAGCTGTGGAAATAAGGACAGTGTCAATGTGTTCACAGTCTAATAGGAAAAAGGAACAGCTGACTTTGCATTTTAGGGATTACTCTTGCTATGTGCAGTGCAAATGAGAAAGAGGCATGGAAGAAGACAAAGGGCACCGTGGGAGAACAGGGGTGTCCTTGGTGGTCTGCAGAGGGTGAACCACGGAGAAGCAGCAGAGCCCATGGGGCCAGCACAGCAGTCCACACAGAGGTGGTACAGGCAGACTATGCACCCACACTTGTCTCCCTTCAGAGGCTATGCTTGTCAACCAAAACAAACTGAACCTCATTCTAGAAAGACAACATGGTGGCTTCATGAGGAGAGTGGATGCTTCGAATAAACGTTATCTATAACTTTGTGCATGTGAGGCAAGTGACTGAAGTGGACAGGATGGAGAAATGGAATAATGAGTACATGGTGGAGAATGGCAGAACTGGAGATGCCGTGACAGGTGAGGGAGAAGGCTGCGGTGAAGGAGCATGTCATTGCAAAGTGGAGCCAGCAGGGTAGTGTGTAGCAGCTTGGAGCTCTGAAGGCTCTGCCCCCAAACTTATTGCCCCGTGGAATGATCTCCCTGGCCATGTGCAACTACAGGATGTCTGAGGCAAAGAGTGGCTCATTTTCTGTATTGGGTCTCCTTGGAAGACCTCCATGGTCTCTGCTGCCCCGGGAGGCCATGTTGGTGTCTGTGGTTTGTTCTACTGCCTGAGAACATGTTGACATCTGTAATCTGTTTTACCAGTGGAGGACAAATAAACATCTGTAGCCTGGGCCACTACCTGAGGCTTGTTGGTGGCCGTGGTCTATGCTGCCAACGAGCGACATGGTCAGTGTCTTTGAGCCCCTGTTACCACTGAAGGCCACACGGGGTGGATGTCTGTCATCTATGCTGTGGCTGATGGCTTTGTTGATGTCCTTCTGTGGGCTGTGCTGCCACGGGGAGCCATGTTGGTGCCTGTGGTCAGTAAGGCAGTCAAGGGTTATGTTGATGTTCATGGCCGTGTCACCACCAAAGGCCATGTGGATGTCCCTGGTTTTTTTCTAGCACTGAAATCATGTGAGGACTGTGGGGTATCCTGTCACCAGAAACCATGTGGAAGTCAGTGACACATGCTGCTGCTGACTGTAAAGGTCAAGGAAGCTTCCTTTGCAGTGGCATTGATGACTTCAGACTGGCAGTTGCGGATGAGAGACAGAAGGCTTATGTGACAACCTCTCCCTCAACTCTAAAGAGAAACAGTCCAGACAAGAAGCTGTTGAAGAGAACTCTTTAAAATGTGATAGGGATGTGGAAGTGCAGCTCTCCATAGCCACTGGCGTCTGGTGGGGTGTGGGTGGGGAAGGACTCAGTTTTCTTTAAGGGGTTGGCCACTGGGAGTGTGACCATGCTTCAGAGAGTATGTGGACCACACAAATTGGACTTGGCCTATTATTTTTGTTTCTCTTTTGTGGGCAGGTCCCAAGGGTTGAGGCAGGAGGTGTACCTCAAAGGACTGAAAAGTGAGAATAATCAAGATGTTGAAATACCGAAATAATCAATAAAAATATTATGTCAGGGGGAGAGATTCGTTTTCATATGATTTTATCTTTATTTTTAATTGTGCTTGTGTATGTGCTAGTGTGTGTGTGTCTCTGTATATGTGTGTATGTGTGTGTGCGTTCAGGCATCCACAGAGGTCAGACCAGGGTCTGGATCCTCTGGAGCTGGAGTCACAGACTGTCAACTTCTGCTTGTGGGAGCTGGGAACTGACTTGACAGGAGCGGTAAGTGCTCTTAATTGCTGAACAACTTTTCTAGGCCCTGGTGTAAGGGAACCCTCCTGTGCTGTGAACAGCTTTCTATTGTAATTCATTCTGCCGTATTGGGATAGGCCATGTTGGTTGGTGTATATACTGGAAAGTCAGAAAGAGCTGCTCCACACTTAATTTCCAGTTGTTGAGTCAGTACCACACAAATTAGAGTCATGCAAGTCGGGGTCATGCAAATTAGGGTCATGCAGTGATATCAGGTTTAAGGAAATCAGGGCAGTCCTGGATGACCAAAGGTCAGTACTGCTCAAAGGATTGCCACAAGGAGCCAGGCTGCAGCATGGGCATCAGGCAGTTTACAACACTCCAAGACAATTGTTTGGGGCTAAAGAAATGGCTTAGTGGTTAAAAGTGCCAATAGCTATTGCAGAGGACCTGAGTTCAGTTCCCAGCACCCACAAGGAGTAAGATGCTGACAACATTCTCCGCTTTTACTGATGGAAGGTAAGAGTCTAATGGTCACAGAGATACTAGGTCACATACAGAGAAGGGCAATAATAAATGGCTTTGAAGGATGGTAAAGATGTCCTAGATATGCTGACTTTGGACTAGAAACATTCTAACCTTTCCAGGTCATTGAAATTCTAATCAGTCAATCAGTCTTTGTAGTCATAATACTATTCCAGAACTCTTTTAGAGGCTCCTGACCACTCATCTCCCTTACACAGGTTTCTGAGCCTAGCTCATTCCTCTCACTCCTTGATCAGTACATCTAACTATTTACTGGACACTTTCAGTCTGCTCAACAGTGCTTTAAGGCAGGCTTCAAGCCCGTGGCAACTTCCTGCCTTGCTCTATCCTTCTCGCCTCCTTCCTTTGGCACGCACAGGTTGGGCATCTGCTAATTACAGGATGGTGTACTTTGTTGTGCTGGAGCCAGCAGCAAGGCACAGTGTTAGCAATGACAGGCATGGATTATCGGAGTTCCTGTCTTAACAAGGGAAAAACAGAAACCGTTTTTCTCTGAACTAAGTTGCTCTTCTATCCAGGAATCTTGGAAAGTTAGTGTGCAATGGGAGAGTAGGTAAAGAGTTTTTGTTTTGATTAGTTTTCATTCTTTTTGTTTTCCACATAATGCTCAATTTGGAATAAGGGTCAAAATACTTTTGAGTTTTGGTGTCTGTTCTAGGGAAATCTTGTCAGATCATCTCAATATACTGTTGTCTGCAGAAAGAGCACACCTGTGGGGCTTTAAGATAAACTCACCATCACCATGACTAATGTAGTAATAACCACAGCTGCCCTTTACAGAACAAATGCTACTCTCCAGCGTGCGTCTAAGTACTGTCTAAATAGAAACTTCTTGTTTGCATTTCCAGGAGTGAGTTTGTAGTAAAGGGAGCTGAGTCAGAAAGAGGTTGAACAGGCTCATCAAATACATACACTTAGCAAATAGGAGGCATGAGGTTTGTGCACAAGTGTGGTTTTGGAAGCTTTTAGCCACTAAGATGTTGCTTCTTGAGACAGAGTAATGGCTCAGTAAAGTGCTTGGCACATAAGTAGGAGAACCTGAGTTGTACCCAAGCATCTGAATGAAAACACAGGCCTGACAGCACATGTTTTAACTCCAGCACTGAGGAGGCAGCTATAGGAAGATCCTTGGGGTGTGGATGAATCTCAAGTCCAGGGTGAGATTCTGCCTCAAAAAGAAGGATAGGTGACATCAAGAGGCTTCCACATACATGGACACATGTGCACACACAGAGAGACACACAAATGCCTCCTTTTATTTATAAATAATATTTTTCTAACATAAATGTTATGTTGTCTATGTTAGTCATCTTTATTTTAACAAAAAAATTGAAAGTTTGTAAAAAGTTTTGTTTTTATAAAACTATACATTAAAATAATTTTACATTATTACATTAAAATAATTTCATTTCCACAAATTCACATCCACGCCGTTTGACAGATGGAGGATCTTCCTAAGATTTCTAAGAAAGATAATGTTGGGGCCTGGTTAGTTCAGAGGAACATTGGGAAGAACAGGCTCTGAGCAGATCTGAGTCCCAGCCCAGACACTCAGTCCTGAGCTCTGGAGTGTCCATGCAGTCACACTTCCTCCGCTGTGAGATGAGCTTGGCAGTGTGCTGGCCTCACAAACAGTTCTTACAATTGGTCGAGAAGATGTGTCTGAACTGTTAGTCCTGTACCTTAACTAGCCTGTGGTGTTAGTAATGTTGTTGGTGGTATATTATTTGAATTCACCAGATCTCATGTAAACCCAGTGTTCTTTCCAATGATCTCATAATACTTCTAGCTAAGTTCCTTGCTCATTTGGGAATGGCTATGTCTCCCATCCTACCTATCCAAGATCGACTGTGTCCAAATACCACGGGCAGTGTGCCTTCTTTTGTCACCATTTTGGTAACTAAGTAAATGGAACATAGCACTCTGGCTCAGTCACTGTCAAGAAATCATCTTTCACTTACAAAGTTCTTCAAAATACCCCAAATTTCCAGAGGATTCATCATGTTCTAATCTTATTCATTTCCCTAATAGCAGCTGACATAACCAAATTAAAATGTCTCGTGCCGGTGTGGTGGCACGCATTTGTAATCCAAGTGCTAATGAGGCAAAAGCTGGTACTCTCTGACCAGCTCACCCCAGGTTTATATGAGAGCTTGTTTTAAAAACAAGATGAAGGGACAGCTCACTCAGGATGATCCTTTCCATGTCCCACCATTTATCTGCAAATTTCATGATTTCCTTATTTTTCATTGCAGAGTAATACTCCATTGTGTAGATGTACCACAATTTCTGTATCCATTCTTCAGTTGAGGGGCATCTGGACTGTTTCCAGCTTCTGGCTATTACAAATATAGCTGCTACAAACATGGTTGAGCAAATGTCCTTATTGTGTACTTGAGCCTCTTTTGGATATATGCCTAGGAGTGGTATGGCTGGATCTTGAGGAAAACGCTCAATCCCCATCCCGAAAGGCAAAGAGGATGGACATCAGAAGAAGAAGAAAACAGAAAACAACCTAGGAACCTGCCACAGAGGGCCTCTGAAAGTCTCTGCCCTGCAGACTATCAAAGCAGACGCTGAGACTTATGGCCAACTGTTGGGCAGAGTGCATGGAATCTTATGTAAGAAGTGGGAAATAGTAAGATCTGGAAAGGACAGGAACCTCACAAGGAAAGCAACAGAACCAAAAAATTTGAACACAGGGGTCTTCCCAGAGACTCATACTCCAGCCAAGTACCAGGCATGGAGATAACCTAGAACCCCTGCACAGATGTAGCCCATGGCAGTTTAGTGTCCAAGTGGGTTACATAGTAATGGGAAGAGGAACTGCCTCTGACATAATCCGATTGGTCTACTCTTTGATCACCTCCCCCTGATGGGGGAGCAGCCTTACCAGGCCACAGAAGATGACAACGCAGCCACTCCTGATGAGATCTGATAGACTAAGATCAGAAGGAAGACGAGGAGGACCTCCCCTATCAGTGGACTTGGGGAGGGGCATGCATGAAGAAGGGGGAGGGATGGTGGGTTCCAAAGGGGAGGAGGGAGGAGCTTACGGGGGGATACAAAGTGAATAAAGTGTAATTAATAAAATAAACTTAAATTTAAAAAATCACAAGCATAAAAAAAAAACAAAACAAACAAACAAACAAGATGAAGATTGTGCTGAAGAGCTGGCTCAGTCATTAAGAGAACTTAATCTTCCAAATGAATGTAGTTCACTTCCCAGTTCCCATGTCACATAGCTTACCACTGCCTGTAATGACAGCTCAGGGGACCTGAAATCTTCTTCTGACTTCTATGGGCACCCATATGCAAGCACACTTACACACACACACACACACACACACACACACACACACACATACACACACACACACACACAGAGAGAGAGAGAGAGAGAGAGAGAGAGAGAGAGAGAGAGAGAGAGAGACATAAATAAATCAGAAGGAGAAGGAGAAAGATGAAGAAAGATGGCTCCTGAGAAACAGCATAAAGGTCAACTTCTTGCCTCCACTTGCACATGCACATTCATGCATACACATTTGAACATACACACACACACACACACACACACACACACACGACCCAGATTCTAGGACAATTTATAAGTCCTTTAAAGACCTTCCTTGTTATGTGCTTTGATGAAAAACACAAAATAAGTGCAGAGAAAGAGAAACAAGAGTAAGAGGAAGTGTATGTTCTTTTATGTAGTGTTAGGGAGATGACCCACCACAGAATTCCACAGCACAAGCAAGACAGGAAGTGTGTCACCGTCTCACCTGAGCCTGCAGAGGCTTCCACGGACAGCTGTTTTTCTGTGGGCAAAGCTAGCTTGATATTCTCCATGGATTTCTGATTATTAAAAAGTTTCCCAGCTGCTTCAATAACGTTTTCTCTGTGGCCTTTTTTCTGTTGTTTTTGCTGCTTTCTCTCCTTCCTGGGCTTGTGTGGACATCTATACTGCCTAAAAAAGGCACTGGTAAATCCACCTTACAGGGTATTGTGTTCATCATTAATTGTGCCAGGCTGAGAACACGAGAGTCCACCTTTGTTTACCTCTGACTCAGATGAAAGGAAATGCAGGTGCCAAGGTGTGAAAGATGGTTTTCCCCTCTGATGACAAATGCTGGGAGAAACATTTGATGTGCACTGCAGAACTTGCATCAGCAGACCTCAGCGACACACAGATTGAGTCAGGGCCACGGTCTTCACGAGCAGTGTAACAGAAGGACCACAAATATCCTTTGATGAGCGTGGACAGGCCTGGATGTGGGTCAGCTATGGGCCTGGATCATAGTAAAGATTCACTCCTCCTCTTGTCTGTACTTTTGTTCTATAGATCCAGTTATTCTCATATGACCACAGTCTGAAAAGGCCAAATGGAAAGTTCTAGAAATAACCAATTAATAAATTTTAAGTTGCCAGCCATTCTAAATAGTATGACAAAATCTCCTATCACTCAAGTCCAGTTCACCTGAGATGGAATAGCCGTTTCCCCAAGATATCCACACTGCATGTGCTACCCAACAATACTCACTCAAGTAGACATCTAGGTTGTCTCATTAACTGTAGCAGAACCACAATGCTTACGTTCAGTTAAGAGAGCTGGAGGAAAGAAAAAATTGGGAGAATACTCATGTAACTCTTATTACAGTGTATCAGAATTATTGCTCTATTTTGTCATCCATTGTCATGTCAATCTCTTAGCCTAACTAACTAATAAATTAAACCCTATTGTAGCCATATAGAGACATACACATTTCATATATACATACATGAGAAAAACATGGTATATATAGGGCTTGTTACAATCTTCAACTTAAGGCATGCATTCAAGGCCTTGGACCATACTGTTATTAGTAAGGTACAGTCACTTGGTCTTTTCTTATTGAGAAATTCTCTACTTTGACCCATGACTTCTTAACCCGTGAGATGGCCACATCACCACAGCTAACAGATGAGAGCATGTGGTCATCATAGCTACAACCATGGATTCAGGAACTTTAGAACTCTAGGTAACAAATCCTCCTGAATCTTCTGATGCCATAAATCATATGCAAATCTAGATGTTTGCCTTTATTTGGAAGCCAAAAAAAAAAAAAAAGAAAAAAAACCTAAGAGGTGTTAGAGAGAGAGAAGTAAAATAATAAATAAACCAGAAGAGTTATGGAAGGGAATTGAGGCATTTAAGCTCTGTCAATGAGTGACACCAAAAATCCAGAATTCTTGTCTAGTTCATTCCTACTCCACATCCCACCTGCTTGCTGCTGCTGAATCTATGTAAAATGCTCTATCTGAACAGACTTTTAATGCCATCACTTTCAACAATTTTCTCCACTAGATTTGACAAACTATTTGTGCCAGTCATCTCAATAGAATTTCAGAAAAGCCAAGTAGAGAATGAATTCATGCCTGTGCTCAAGTGCCATTGCAGTGGCTTAAAGTTTAAGGTCAGAAAGGAGACCAAGGGCTTAGAAGAGCTGAGCTCTAGCTCCTCACTGGTGACAGGTGTGTGTATGTCTTTGTGGCATCTCTGTGGGTTTTCATTTATCTTTTACTTATAAAGAAGTAGGGATAGCCATAGTGGGTACAGAAGTCAGCCAGTGTGCTCTTAAGTCTGTCCCTCCTGGGGAAGATTTGAATGACTCCAGGCTGAAAAATTATTCCATCTTTCAGATTCTTCACCTATAAATTAGAAATGAATGTAGTGATTCATGGAAACTGTTTAGTGTGTTGCCTGGTACACAGCTATCCTGAATATACAGAGATAATATCATGAGTTTCCTGGGATGTAGAAGATCAATAAATAATTGAGGCTTAGCAGACAATACACATTGTAAGGCCAGCCAGTGTGTTTGTGTGTGTGTGTGTGTGTGTGTGTGTGTGTGTGTGTGCTCGTGCATGCATGTATGTCTGTGTGTGTCTGTGGGAGGAGTATGTTTTGTAGCCACAACTAATAAATTCTGAATGCACTGATCAAATGGTACCTCTGGCTGAGTGATTCTCTGCTTGAACTAATCACTCTTTCTGTTCTTTACCTTCTTATTCTTGTTTATCTCTCTCATTTTCTAACAATTTAAACAACATGCCAGTCATGGAGATGGAGCTCAGTGGTGTGGTGCTTGCTCACACACATGAAGCCCTGGGTTCAGTCTCTAACACCCCTGGTAAATAAACAAACACAATGCAGCAAGTATCTTGCTATGAGCAAGGTATTTAACAGCAATAGCACAGCCTTCTCTGTGCCTCCTGGGTCTCAGTGTTTAGTGTGGCTTCTACAATGATTGTCCCTGGAACTACCACATACATCACTTTGTCACGGGGAATTCATATCTAATTCCTGTTCTGTGTTTATCTGTAACCTCTATATCTTACCTCTGTTGGCTCCCAGCATTTTCGGGGAAGCAGGAGCAGAGATAGGCAACCCTGTCAGTGTTAGAAGATGGTGCATATGGCTGTATGCATTTTGCAAGCTTCGGCCCCTAGAAATGCAGTGGCAATCAGGAGCCCCTGAGAACAGACAAATATTTCATTAACATAATTATATTTTATACAATTAAAACATTAAAAATACAACCCAAAAGTTGTCTGTTCATTTCTCCCAAACCTCACACTGCAAGTCATATCAGTTGGTCCTGGATCTAACTGTGACAGGGGTGAATTATAAGCTAAGGGCTGCGTTTGTTCCTCATTCCTGTGTTTTTATGCCTTGCTGCACTCCAGGTGCCCATAATGGAGATGTGATCTCAGTCACACAGAAAGAAATATTTTAAGACCTGCCAAAACCCTTGGCACAGAACTTGCTTTCCCAAGCAACCTGTCTGAGCCTGGAGACTGAGGTAAATTATTGAGACCTTAGAGTATGGTCTCACCAAGTAGAGTATGGGGGGAGGGTAAGGCTGGAGGCTTTATCTGAAATCCCACTGCTTTTCCCCTGTAGACTCTAGCTGGTCTGCAGACTCAATATCTCCTCTGGGAGCCATCTCCTGGGCACAGGCAGGAAGGGCAGAATGGCATCAGGCAGGGGATAGCTGAGGTTTCAGGGCATCACATTTATCTTTGCCATCAAAAAGCAAGGCAATAACAGATTAATATCCATATGCATCCAGCTCCTAGCTTCAGAATCAGGGTTTGGTAATTGAACATGAGTTCTACTTTCAGATATCACAGACAGACATACCTTCGTGTCCATAAGAAAACACTCTCACTGACTACCCCTGGCTCTATGTACTTTCTCTGAATGTAGGTAGTTAAGCCTCACTCCAGTTGTCTGAGACAGGTGCTGTTCTTGCCCTCAGAGAATTAGGTAAAATGAGACATGGAATATAAAAATTTGTGAAACCACAATAGAACTAGTAGAGAATGAAGGCTTCAAACCAAAGCGAGCACGTTTCCAGGCCTACATTCTGGACATTGGGGTCCAGAGCCGTGAACTGAGAGCAATGGTGCAGTTAAAGGAGATACTGGTGGTTGTCATGATGATGGTAGATGACATGCTGGTGCTGATGATGGAGAAAGATAAATGTCTGATGATGAACATTGATTGTCAACTTGACAGGTTCTTAAATCATATCGGAGACAACCCTCTGGCCATGTATGTGAGAGCATTTCTAGACTGGGTCAGTAGAGGTTGGAAGACTCACCCTGACTATGAGTGGAAAATAATGTGGACTGGAGTCCCATACTGAATATAAAGAAAAAACAGAGAGCTGAGCACCAGCATCCATTTTCTCTGCTTCCTGACAGTAGATGTAACATGACTATTTGACTCTGGCTCCTACCACCTTGACTTCCCCACCCAGATGAACTGTGCCCTTGAAGTGTGAACTACAATACATCCTATCTTGATTAAGTTGCATTCCCCTCATATTTTGTCACAGCAGCAAAAAAAGTTGCTAATTCAGAAGATAAAGGAGAGAATGATGTTGATGATGAAGGAAGATGAGATGCTGCTGATGGTGGAGGATCATGAGGAATATAAAGGAGATGATGATGACAATAATGATGACAGTGAAGTCAAAGAATGTTGTTGTTGCTGTTGCTGATGATGATGGTGACGATGGTGGTAAGAATGATGGTGATGATTTGCTCATCATTGCTACCTTTCCTGTTTTACCTACCTTGTTCATTCTGTCTATTTCAAAACTTCTGTAGACTCATGATTTTATCCTCATTTCACAGCTGTGCAAAATGAGGACTAGAACATAGAAATGACTTGAGCATGGTCACAGAGTTCAAAGGCAAAAGCAACAAGTCAGGACCAAGACTCCATCTCAGCCATCTGATCACCCAGATCCATAGTATGTAAAGCAGATCCCATTGATTCCAGCAGCACTGCTTTTTTTTATGTGTGGTACAAAGACTGAGATATTCACAAGGCCTCAAGTCCTCAAATAACACTGGAGCAGTAGTGGACACTCCTTATGAATGCAGTAAAGCATACAAGAAGAAGAACACTTTACTCCAACAGAGAAAGGATGGCTCTGAAGTACAAAATTAATTGCCCACATGAAGCTCTTTTCTCTCCAGGAATCACCTCTTAAGTCACTGCTCTGTCCCCTCATATTCATTCTAGACACTGGGAGTAAGGACTTCCTGAGCGTATTATTTCTGACACAAAATAACACATGTGGTTACTTCCCAAGAGCCCTGGGCAGGCGAAGAAAGTTTGTGGACAGGTGAGCTTCCATGCAGGAACGCTGAGCCACACTCCCTGCACCATTATTAGTTTATTACTACAATCTGTACTTCAATAAAGGAGGTGTTATGCCTCAGTATGTGCCTGCCAGGTTACCTATAAATAGAGAGATCACAAATTTTTAACCTGAGAAAAATGGCAATGATTACGTTGAGGGGAAAATGAGTCCGATTTCGATTTCTGCCTGATACTCCTGGTGAAGGACTTCTTGGGTACAATGCTTGTTACTTTTATTCTTCCTCTGCAACACTTCAGCCACTCTGGCCTTTTTGCATATTCTGTGACATCCTAAGTCTTTCCTCTAGCCCCTAATACTCAATTAGTTCCTTCTAAAAAGATGATCTTTGAGTGCTGTCCAGGTCACTCAACATCCACTGGGCTATTCCCCTCTTCTACTCTCCAACTAGTCTAGGCATGATTACCTCACCCTGCCTCTGAGCCTTTCACTGCACTCGGTGCTAACTGCATTTGTGTTCTTTAGGTATTACAGTGTTCAGTCATGGTCTACATCTGCTCCTAAATAAGGCAACCCTCTGCATCTCCTGTTCAGGACCAGAGAGACAATGTCCTGAACAGAGGTGAGAGTCAGAGGATGATCATATTTGTGTCGTAAGTACTTTCGAACAAATGCAATGATGTGGCAGATGTTCTTTCCTGGCATTGCTAAAGAAGGGAAGTGGCCACACCTTCCCACCTCTAACTGAGGATGCTTTACTAGACAACACAAAATCTGAAATAGGTGTTTGGGAGAAGGCAGTCAGGCAGAGGAATGAAAAGAAACAAAAATGAAACAATCAATCCATTGTCCTTGTGCTAACGTAAAATGATTTCTAAAAGTAGAAAAATAAAAATAAAAAATCAGGAAGATATTTATGGAATTATTAGTTCCTTGATAATTGCACATTGTGTTTTAATCATATTCACTCCCTTCTCACAACTCCTCCCAGATCTACCCCTCTTCTATACCTATCCAACTTGGTACTCACTGTTTTCTTCACTTATGAAACGCAATTTCTGCTGCCATGCATTCATGAATGTGTAGACTTCCACAGCAACATGGTGGTGGACTTGCCAGGGGCAACAGGCTAAGTAAGGGAAGCTGACTCTCCCTCCCCAGCCGCCTTCAGTTGCTATGAGCTCTTGCACTGGGGTGAGACAATGTGCCCACCTCTTCTCTCTTTGCTGGATTTGGTCTTGCTTGGGCTTGGAAGAGGCTTGTGCATGCTTTCACAAATGCTGAGAGTTATTGTGTGCAGCAGCCCTACTACGTCCAGAGGATACTTGCAGGAGCCCTACTATGACCAGAAGACACTGTTTTCTTGTTAGTACCGCAGTCCTCCTTTTCTCAGCACATCTCCAATTGCAGCAGTGGGTGTATTTTCTGATGTAGATGTCCTCAGCCTCTTTCTCTCCCATTGGTTCAAGAATTTCTTCTTTATCATGTAGCACAGAGCTACACGCTTATTTCATTTTTCTTTCATGTGGCACAGAAACACTCCTACCAGTTCCAAGGTCTGGACCAGGAGGAGGCAGACCTTATTCTAAAATTTGCCTCATTTAACCTTTTAAAATGCACTTCTCCATATAACTTCTACTTGGTATGTGGAATATCTGCTTTCCTCTCTTTTTCTTTAGAACAGCATCTTGCCAGGATTTGCTAATTGACCACAGACAAGTCTTCATGGAGAAGAGTGGACATATGCATACATGAGAGGTGCCTGAAGCATTCTTTGAGTGTCACAGCATAGTTCTTGAATTGCAAGTGTAACCCTTATTGTTTGAGTAGATGGCAGGGTGGTATCTCATAACAGAAGTGACCAGCCACTAGGATACACAGGAAAGCATGCAAAGCAGGGACCAGTCTTCTGGGCAGCTGTCTTCTCATGGGTCACTTGAAAAATTCAATGAAGTTTTGAGTTTTTCTCTCTCCAGAGGATTCATTATAAACAGTGGGATTAAATTCACCTACCTTGTATTAAAAGACTACACTTTTAGTAGAGTTATAGCCCATGAGCAATGATCAGAGGAAAGAGCATCTCATGTTTGTATTAATGTTTCCATGATGATTCCTTTCAACTACAAACTTGACACACCTAGAATCACCTGAGAAGACAGTCTAAATGTGGTATTATCTTGATCAAATTGGCCTGTGGGGGATCATCTTGATCATTAATTGATCTAGAAAGGCCCATCCCACTGTGGATATCATCATTCAAAGTCGAGGCAAGAAATCCTGAACAGTTTAAAAGAAGGGATAGCCAGCTGGGAACAAGCAAGCAAGGAAGCAAGGATCTAAGCATTTATTTTCTTTTTATTATTTTTTCATTGCAAATATATTCTCATACAAAACATCTCAATCAGAGTTTCCCTTCCCTTCACTCCTCCTGTCTCCTCCCACCTCTCTTCTCTCCCAGATCCATTTCCTCTTCAAAAAAGAACAGGCCTCCATGAGATGAGAGACAAACAGAACAGAACAAGATAAACAAGACAAGGTGAAAACCTTCCTATTGAAAAAAAAAAGTCTCAAGATCAGGCAAAAGAGTCAGAGATACACCTATTCCCACTCTTCGAGTCCCATAAAAACACCAAGCTAACAGCCCTAACATGTACACTGAGGACCCAGTGCATTCCCATGCTGGTCCTGGGCTTGCTGTGAGCCCGCGTGAGCCCTGCTTAGTTGATTCAGTGGGTCATGTTCTCCTGGTGTCCCCCATCCCCTCAGATTCATACTGTCTTCTTGACTATATATAGATGGTAATATTGCTAGATGCTTGAGCTCCTCTCTTAACTTCCCCACACAAATGGGATATAAGCTGGGCTTTAGGTCAAATAACCCCCTTAGTCCCCTAAGTTGCTTCTGGTCAGGATATTTTACCACAGCAACACAAATGACACTACAACAACTGTAAATTGTGAAACCTTATTCTAATTCATAGTAACAAAAGCACTTACTTTCTTTGCTTTTCATGTGTCTGTAGCTTGCATACATATGCTTGTGCACATGTGTGTACATGTGTGCTAGCTGTCCATGCATAGATGTGTGTGCCTGTGTATCTGGAGACCCATGGTTGATGTTGGAAATCTTCAGTCTTCCACCTGCCTGTCTAAGGCAGGATCTCTCGATCAAACCTGGAGCTCACTGATTAATAGGTCATGATAGCCAACTGACTCTGAAGATTCCCTGTCTCTAATTTCTGAGGCTGGAATTATAAGTGAGCTCCAATACCTACCTGGCATTTTCCAGGACCCTAGATAGTGGTCTAAGTCTAATGTTCTTGCTTGAGTGACAACTGCTTTAACCACTGAGCCACATCCTCAGCTCCAAAACATTTCTTTTTTAAAAAATTCTTTATTAATTACACTTTATTCACTTTGTATCCCCCCTGTGGTTCCCTCTCTCCTCCCGTCCCAACCCTTCCCTTCCTCCACTCTCTGCATGCATGCCCCTCCCCAAGTCTACTGATAGGGGAGGTCTTCTTTTCCTTCCTTCTGATCCTAATCAATTAGGTCTCATTAGGAGTGGCTGCATTGTCTTCTTCTGTGGCCTGGTAATGCTGCTTCCCACTCAGGGGGAGGTAATTAAAGAGCAGGCCAATCAGTTCATGTCAAAGACAGTCCCTGTTCCTATTACAATGGAACCCACATGGATACTGAACTACCATGGGCTACATCTGTGCAGGGGTCTTAGGTTATCTTCATGCATGGTCCTTGGTTGGAGTATCAGTCTCAGGAAAGACCTCTGTGCTCAGAATTTTTGGTTCTGTTGCTCTCCTTGTGGAGTTCCTTTTTAATTGATAAAATATTTGAAGTCTCTGCTTACCAGACTGCCATTCCCTTTTACCAACAATCCTAGGCCCGGATCTCAAGTGAATGGTATAGACTGTCTAGTGTGGGTATGCATGAGTGCTCGTGTTTTTGTATGCACCAGAGGTGTGTGAAGTGTGAAATTGTGAGATCAAATTACTGAGTAACTTTAAATAACAACAATGAAGTGTAGTAAATACTAAGATTTGTGAGTATTTTCCCAAACACTAGAGTTTGTTTTTCCTTTCTAAGTTGTTTATCTATGCTACATGTTCTCATTCAATCTTACCAGTAACCTCTGAAAAACAAAAAACAACAACAAAACAAAAACCATTAGCACAAAAGGCTCAGTAGCTCACTCAAGTCCATGCTGATGACAAGTTGGAGTACGGGGGATGGATGGGATAGTCTTGGTAATTGTTTCCTGCCAGAGCTCTTAATTCATATTTTATATCTAATGAAGTCATATATCATGTTACCTTTTTATTTCTTTGTAGGCTATACGCAAATATTTTCTTTAATGTTATTATAAATGTTTTAAAATTGTGTGCATCTTTCCACTGAGCCAAAGCTCCGCAAATCACACGTGTGTGTGCACGTGTGCATACCTTTATAACTAGCCAAGAGGTCAATCTTGGGTGGTTGATTCCTCAAGCACCATCCACTTTGGTTTTTGGAGAAAAGCTCTCTTGACGCTACCTGAGACTCCCCATGACTGTCAGACTGGTGAGGCCCAGGGAGCGTCCTGCCTCTACATCCCCAGAAGAGGAATTATAAATGTGAATGATTATGGTTGCATGTGGATGCTTGGTCTCAGATGTAGGTCCTCATGCTTATGTTGCAAGTATTTTCCTGGTTGAGCCATCTCTCCAGCCAACTAAAGCATCACCTGCCTGCTCAGAATCACACTACTGAGTCAGCTTCTGTGGAATCTGGATGTTTAGAAGTAATGTGGGCAGGTTGCTGCATTTATAAATGCAGTTGGTGTCCACGACCCTCTGTGTATATGCTAGATGATATCAGAGTTTATTTATTCTTTGGTACTAATCTTATTTGCATATTTAATAATTATTTCTTGAAAGCACCCTAAAGGGACCTGAAGAATATGCTGAGACATGATGGAGATGCCTTTTGTTTTGTAGTGTCTTAAGTTATTCTATTTCCCCTTCGTGGCGATCCATCCTTTGAGCCCAGTGTGATGGTTATGTTGGGTTTTCAACTTGGCTCAATCTAGAGTCATCTGGAAAGACAGTGGAAAGGAAAGATAATGTGCATTGGGTTGCCCTGCGGGCACGTCTGTGGGGAATTATCTTGATCGCTTTAGCTGATGTGAGAAAACTCACTCAAAATGTTGGTATCACTTTTGGTTGCAGCTTAGATAAAAGGACATGGAAGATGGAAATATTTTTCCTTTGTGCTCACTAGGTGGCTACTCTCACCTTTGCTGATTCCATCCCTGATGGTAAAAGCAGCTTCTTTGGGCTTCTCATGTGTGCTGAAGGCTTCCATTGCAGACCTAAATCTGCATTCTAGAAATCCCCTGGGGCTTCTGCCCCAGACTGAGACTGCAGAGACAGCCGGCATGATGGATTAAGCCACTATTGGATTATCAGCCTCTATCGTACAAGACAGCCATTATTACACCACTCAGAGCACATCTTGAGAGACAACCCAATAGCCCTTCTTAATATAAATATTCACTCTGTCGGTTCTGTTCCTATAGAGAACTCTGACTTTGTGCCCTGGTCAAACAGTTCAGTGGCTTTAATGGTTTTAATTGGGCCCTTATGTATTCATTTTGCTCTCTCCATTTATAAAGGCGCGGCTTAAAGGTTAGATACCAAGTCTACCTTCTTGTATATCTATTCAGCATTTCAGAGATGGACATAGGGTCACCACCCAGTGGTCATCTTAGAGCCTTCTCTCAAAAGCCTGGTCCAAGGCCGAGGATCTGGAAGACCCTGATTTCAAGTTTCCCCC
The DNA here is from genome assembly GCF_030254825.1 of Meriones unguiculatus. Classification (NCBI taxonomy): domain Eukaryota; kingdom Metazoa; phylum Chordata; class Mammalia; order Rodentia; family Muridae; genus Meriones; species Meriones unguiculatus. Next base: position 45,307,991 of record NC_083359.1, read on the forward strand.
AACTCTACATACCTTGATAAGTTCTGTGCAATCTTAGATAAACCACTTTACATGTTGCCATTCTGTCATTTTCCTTACCTGGAAAATAGGAGAACTAGTTTTCACTGTGACACTTGTTAGTGATGTGTGTCAAGCATCTATCCCTGGGACCTCTCGTTGATTTCTTCTTGTGAGTTCTCACCCATTCATTGGACCAAGTCAAGAAACCCAAACAAGTGTCTCTATCTGCAATCCTCAAATGGTCTCTTCCCCACTCTGGGCTGCAGTCAGCAAGTGGCTTTTCCCCAAGTCTTCTGTCTCAGCCATCTGCACAGCCAACTGTTCTCTGACTTGAAGCTTTCTGCTTACAATCCTGCTAAGCAGGTGCAGATGACGCCTCCTCTCTGCTTCACATGAGGAATATGATAATGTCTGACAGCCTGCTCACAGTGGAGTGGGGAAAAAGCTATGAATTGGATTAAAAGCTCTTTGTTTAGATTTTATTAGCCAGAGATTCTGCTGCATAATTAATTGGAGAATAATCCATAATCTCACATGGAGGCAGAGGCTCAACCTCCCAAATGCAGGCTTATTTATATATTGTGTGGTGTGGGGGTGGGAATACTGTAAATTTACTAGTGATAACATGAAAATGCACTTTCATGACAGGAGCAGAAAACCGTGGTCTTAATAATTCAGGAGTCTATAACAAATCTGAACATGGTTCCCACTCTCTCTCTCTCTCTCTCTCTCTCTCTCTCTCTCTCTGTGTGTGTGTGGGGGGGTGTGGGTGTGGGTGTGTGCGTGTTAGGGATAGTGAATCCAAGGCCTCTTACATGCTAAGCAAATGCTCTACCACTGAGCTACACCCCCACTTTTTTACATTTTTATTTTGGGGCAGGGTCTCACTAAATTGCTCAGGCTGGCCTTAAACTCTGTATAGACCAAGCTGACCTCAAATTTATAACCTTTTCTTAGTCTCCCAAGTAGCCAGAGCCATGTTCAATGGGCCCAGGTCTCTCTGTCTCTTTTTAAGGATGTTATTCACACCTTGGGAATTCCACTTTCATGATTTTGTCTACACCTAATTAACCTTCCAACCAAAGTCCCCACCTGCAAAGATCATTTTGGTGTTTAGGACTTTGAATTAGCTACTTGTCTTGTTGCTATGACAAAACACTGGAGAAAAAAAAAAACAACTTCAGGAAGAAAGAGTTTATTTTTGGCACACAGTGTGAGCATTCAGTCCATCGTGGCTGGGATAGCATGCCACAGGAGTGTGAGACAGTGAGTGACAGTGCATCCACAGTCAGGGAGCAGAGAGAGAAACGAATGCTGGTGCTCAGCTCACATTGCTCCTTTTACGCAGTTTAAGACCCCAGCTCATGGAATGGCAACTCCCTCACCATCATGCTCCACCTTTGTCTTCTAGCTGCTATACAGTTTAAGCACCACCACAGACTTCTGTGCATAAAGTTTGAGGGGACGGACTCACCCACCTGTAGTAAACGTAAAGTGCTCCCTTTTCCTCAGAGATCCCCTTGACATTTGTACACCATATGGTGAGACCCTCCATGCAGTAAGTATGGGTTTCCTTTGAGGATGTGTGTTTGAGTGGACTCATTACGCAGCTGCAGATATGAACAGTAACACTAATCATACACTTCATTGTTATGAAAATTTATCATTCTTGGGACTGATAGGATGACTCAGTGGGTGAAGCACTTGCTGTACGAGCCTGAAACCCTAAACTCAATTCACGGAACACACAGAAAGGTGAGAGGAGAGAACCCACTCCTCGGGCTTCTCTGACTGTCACGCACACACACACAACACACGCACACACAACACAGGCATGCATGGCTTACAGCTGCATTCTACACCCAAAAAATATATTTTAAAATTGTTATTCTTTAGGTTAGAAACCTGCAGAGAGTTTTCAAGAAACTCTGATTTTAGAAAGTTGCTAAAGCGGTCAGTCTTCAATAAGCAGATACCACGGTATGATACTTTAAGTTAACAGATGCCTGGAAACTTCTGAGAACTTCTAATCCCACCGTCCTATTTCATGTAAACTCACACAAAGTGGGGAGGAGCTGTGTACAGAAACAATAGCAGTTCAGGGGAAGTGGTGAAGACCCCAGCATCGATTGAAGCTTGACAAGTGATAACAGAGCTAGCTGACTGACACAGTACAAACACCCCTTCTGTCTTTCAATAGTATCTTTCTAAAAATTTAAGTACAGGCTGAAGAGATGGTGTGGGGAAAATACTTGCTGCAAGCCTGAAGACTTGAGTTTGAATCCCCAGAAGCTACATAAAAAAAACCACAGACCTTGCAGCCTATGCCTACAATCCCCGTGCTCTCGTATTTACATAGGAGGCAGACGCAGAGTTCCCAGAAGCTTTTGCATCAGCTAGCCTGATATATGCAATAATCAATCAAATTAGACCTTGTCTCAAAGTGTAAGGGATACAGACATTGTCCTTTGCCCTGCCAGTGTGTACAGTGGCACGCTCCCACAAGCATATAAACACACACATGTAAATCAAAACACACACACACACACACACACACACACACACACACACTCCTTTGTACACTTGTGGACAGGCACACACACAAGAACAAGCACCGAAATCTAAAACACTTTCACTAGTTAATATTTTTTCTCACTTCACTAATCTAAATATCAGTTTTTAAATATTTTTTTAAGAGAGAAGGGACATAGTGGTTGGATGGGCAAGAAGGTGGGAGCAGTTTGGGAGGAGTTAGGAAGGGGAAAGTATATGATCAAAATATATTGTATAAAATTATTTTTAAATAAAATTTTAAATTAAGGGATTTTAAAATCAAGGAGCCTTTAATAAATACAATTAGAACACCAAAAGTATAAAAATGTTTGCCTTGGAAAAGTGAAGTGGAGCCTGCCTAGCACATGGCTGGCACGGGGATCACAGCTCCCTTCTTCCCACACTCCCTCTCCCAGCTCATTTCCCTGAGGGCTGAGGTGTTCGCTGCTGACAGCTGTCCCTCCTTGGCCACAGTGGAAACACAGCAGCCATGTGCTGAATAAATGAATAAATCCCAGCTCCTCCTTGGGCCTATGCCATCTATTGTGTCCAGCGACAATCTCTCTTGGGCCAACATTCGGATTAGCATAACTATATCCATGTTCTTCACACAGTGTTTACTTGGCATAACTTTTCCATGCTTCCATTTTTAATACTAATTTATCCTCATACCTAAGGAGTATTTTTCAAACAGAATATATCTCTCACTGTCTGCCAATCTGCTTGCTTATCTATTTCCTGTCTACTTTTTACATTCTAATGACCTTTGTCTTTCAATTATGGTAATTCTTCTACTTTCATTTAATGTGACTTATAGGTTTAAAAACTCCATTTCTTTGGTCCATTTTCTTTCTATGTATGACCATGTTTATTCAATAACATCCCTCTTTCCCTTTTCATTTCTCTTGGGTTATTTTTGTTATAATAAATACTTCTCCTCTGATACAATTGTACAAACCTGCTCTATGCTCTGATCAGCTGCTGTGTTATAGTTCACCCTCAACTATGCTCAGAACACTCAACTTGGCTCATAGGATTAGAAGCACTTGCTACTCTTGCAGAGAGAGCAATTCACATTTTCTAGCACCCACCTCAGGTGGCTCATAAACCACCAATAGCTGCAGCTTCCTAGGATCTGATGCTCTCTTCTGGCCTCTGTGGGCATCTGTTTTCATATACACATACCTACACACAGACACAGAGAGAGACATATTTTTAAAACTTGCCATTTTGGGCTACCAGCAGCAGTGAGGACTGTTTCGTGGCCTCTGCACACCACTTCCTAGGTCACAGCTCTGCCTAAAATCCCAGAGACAGCAGCCATTGGAGACTACCAGCAGAACTCTTGCTGCAGTTCCAGAGGTGATAGCTATTGAGGTCTACCAGCAGCAATGAGGACTTCTCCATGCCTCCCCTGAGTCAGTTTCAGGACCCAGCTCTACCTGCAGGTCCAAAGACAGCAAACACTGAAGGCTACCAGCAATGGTAAGGTCTGCCTTGTGTGTCATGCACCAGTTCTGCGTCCCAGATCTACCTGCAATCTCCGAGGTGGCAGCCATCAGCCACTACCAGAAGCAACAGCTATCAGAGACTACCTGTGACCTCCAAGCCTGCCAACACCAGGGACAACAAAATGGCTAAACGACAGAGTAAGAACACACTCAATAAAATCATGGGCAATACAGCACCACCAGAACCAGCTAAGCTACCACACCAAGCCCTGAATATCCTAACACACCTGAAACACAGAAAACAACCTTAAAACTAATCTTATGAAGATGATTGAGGCCTTTAAACAGAAAATAAATAAATCTCTCAAAGAAATACAGGAATATAGAATAAAATAATGAAAGAAATGAATAACTCCCTTAAAGAAATACAGAAAAACACAAATAGAGAAGGAAATGAATAAAACTGTTCAAGATCTGAGAAGGGAAATAGAAGCAATAAAGAAAGCACAACCTGAGGCAATTCTGGAAATGATAAACCTAGGAAAGAAAACAGGAACTACAGATGCAAGCATCACCAACAGACTACAAGAGATGGAAGAAAGAATCTCAGGTATAAAATATACAATAGAAGAAATTGATACATCAGTCAAAGAAAATGCTGAATCTTAAAAGTTTCTAACACAAACATCCAGGAAATATGGGACACCATGAAAGACCAAACCTAAGAATAACAGGAATAGAAAATTCTAAGCTTAAAGACCCAGAAATTTTTTTCAATATAATCATAGAAGAAAACTTTCCTGACCTAAAGAAAAAGATGCCTATAAATAAATGTGCAAGAAGATTATAGAACTTCAAATAAATGGACCAAAAAAAAATCCTCCCACCACATAATAATCAAAATACTAAATGTATAGAATAAAGAAAGAATATTAAAAGCTGCAAGGGATAAGGGCCAAGTAACATATTGGGGTAGACCTATTAGAATTATACCAGGCTTTTCAATAAAAACATTAAATTCCAGAAGGGCCTGGGCAGATGTCATGTAGGTTCTAAGAGATCACAGATATCAGCTCAGAATACTATGTCCAGCAATATTTTCAATCATCATAATTGAAGAAAATAAGATATTCCATGACAAAACCAAATTGCAACAATATGTTTCCACTAACTCAGAGGATACTAGAAGGGAAACTCCAACACAAGGAGGATTATAACCAAGAGAACAGAGGAAATAATGTCACACAAGCAAAAACAAAAGAAGAAAATCATACATACACACACACTGCCACCAACAACATCAAAACAACAAGAATCAACAATCATTGGTCATTAATATTTCTCAACATCAATGAACTCAATATCCCAATAAAAAGACACAGGCTAAGAAAGTGATTGCAAAACCAGAATGCACCAATCTGCTGAATACAAGAAACACATCTCAGGAACAAAAGTAGACATTATTTCAGAGTTAAAGGTTTTCCAAGCAAACAGACCCAAGAAACAAGCATGAGTAGCTCTTCTATTATCTAAGGAAATAAACTTTCAAGCAAAATTAATTAAAAGAGATGGGGAAGGACACTTCATATTCATCAGAGGAAAAATCCATCAAGATGACATCTAAATTCTGAAAGTATATGCACCAAATGCAAGGGCTACAGAACATTACACCAAAGCACAAAAGAGTATACTTTATTTTCAGCACCATATGGAACCTTCCCCAAAAGTGATCATACACTCAGTTACAAAGCAAACTTCAACAGACACAAGCTTACCAGTCAACCCCATGGATTATAGCTGAAACTCAACAACAAAAACAACAGAAAGCCTACAAAGTAATGGAAACTTAACAACTATGTACTCAATGACCACTGGGTCAGAAAAGAAATAATAAAATAAGTTAAAAGACTTTCTAGAATTCAATGAAAATAAAGGAAGAACACAGACTTATGGGACACCATGAAAGCAGTGCTAAAAGAAAAGTTCATAGCACTAATCTCCTTCATAAGGAAATTGGAAAGATACTAGGAACTTAACAGCACATCTGCCTAAGAACAAAAAGAAGCAAAGACACCACAGAGGAGTAGACTGCAGGAAATAATTAAATTCAGGGCTGAAATTAATAAATTAGAAACAAAGCAAGCAGTACAAAGAATCAACAAAACTAAAAGTTCTTTGAGAAAATCAACAAGATAGACAAACACTTAGCCAAACTAATTAAAAGGCAGAGAATTAATATTCAAATTAACAAAATCATAAATGAATCATAAACATAAGGACAGAGACTGAGGAACTCCAAAGAACCATTAGGTTTTACTTCAAAAGTCTATACTCCTGAGAAGTGGAAAATCTAAGTGAAATGGATAGTTTTCTTGATAAATTCCATTTAGCACATCAAGATAAGGTTAACAATCTAGATAGTCACATAACCCCAAGGAAATTGAAGCAGTCATTAAATGTCTTAGGGAAAAAACAAACAAAGAAACAAAGAAAAAAAAAACAAGAAAGCCCAGAGCTAGATGGTTTCAGCACAGTATTCTACCAGACTTTGAAAGAAGAGCTAGCACCAATATTCCTCAAACTATTCCACAAAACAGAAACTGAAGGAATATTGCCAAACTCATTTTATAAAGCTACAGTCACCTTGATGCCTAAACCATAGAAAAATACAAAAGAAAGAAAATTTCAGGCCAATATCCCTCATGAACATTGATGCAAAAATACTGAATGAAATACTTCCTCTGAGGGAGGATCAGCCTTACCAGGCCACAGAGGAAGGCAATGCAGCCAGTCCTGATGAGACCTGATAGGCTAGGGTCAGATGGAAGGGGAGGAGGACCTTCCCTATCAGTGGACTGAAGGAAGGGCATGGGAGGAGAAGAGAAATGGAGGGTGGGGGTGGGAGGGGACAAGGGAAGTGGCTAGAGCTGGAATACAAAGTGAATAAACTGTAATTAATAAAAAAGTAAAAAAATATAAAAAATACCCATTAATTGAATCCAAGAACATATCAAAAACAGCATCCACCATGATCAAGTAGGCTTCATCCCAGGAATGTAAGGGTGGTGAAATATATAAAAATTCATCAATGTAATCCACCATATAAACAAACTCAAAGAAAAAATCTCACATGATCATCTCATTAGATTCTGAGAAGCCTTTGACAAAATCCAGCACTCCTTCTTGTTAAGAGTCTTGGAAAGATAGAAGCTACAAGGCCAAAACTTAAACATAATAAAGGCAATATACAGCAAGGCAATAACCAGCATCAAATTAAATAGAGAGAAACTTAAAGCAATTCCACTAAAATTAGAGATAAGATGAGGCTGTCTACTCTCTCCATACCTATTCAACACAGTACCTGAATTCCTAGCTAGTGCAATAAGACTAAAAGAGATTAAAAAAAAAAATTGGAAAGGAATAGTCAAAGTATCGCTATTCACAGAGGATATGATAGTATACAAAAATTCTACCAGGGAACTTTATTTTACAATTTATTCACTTTGTATCACAGTTGTAGCTTTGTCCTTCATCTTCTCTAGGTCCCTCCCTCTATCTTCCTCTCTATTCCTAGTCCACTCATAGGGGAAGTCCTCCTGCCCTACTGGCTAACCCTAGCCTAAGAGGTCCCATCAGAATAGTCTGTATCTTCTTCCTCTGAGCGCTGGCTAGGTTGCCCCACCAGGGAGAAGCAATCATAGAGCAGGCACTGGAAGGCATGTCAGAGACTGTCTCTTCTCCCCTTACTAGGAGATCCACATAAAGACTGAGCTGTTTATGGGCTACAACTGAGCAGGCGTTCTAGGTCCTCTCTATACATGGTCTTTGGTTGGTCTATCAGTCTCTGCAGTTCTCCCTGGGCCCACTTTGTTTTTAGCTTTGTTGGTCTCCTTGTGGCACTCCTGTCTGCTCTGGCCCTTCTATATCCCCCTTCTTCCGTAAGACTCCCTGTGCTCTGCCCAAAGTTTAGCTGTGAGTCTCTACATTTGCTTCAATCCCCTGCTGGGTGGACTGTTTTTGAGCACATCTGCAGTAGGCACACATCCTGTTCCATCTCTTCAACAGCTTCTGGTGTCTATCCTCTTTTTCCTTCTAAATGAGAATAAAGCATCTTCCCTAGGGTCCTCCTTGGTGAAGACTGTAAGTCTGTAGATTTTAGTATGTTTATCCCATATGTTATGGCTAATATCCAATTGTAAATGAGTATATACCATTTGTATCTTTCTGCTTCTAGGTTACCTCACTCAGAATGATCTTTTCTAGTTCCATCCATTTGCCTGAAATTTTCTATATTTCCTTGTTTTTAATAGCTGAATAGTATACCCCTATGTAAATGTACCACAATTTCTGTATCCATTCCTCAGTTGAGGGATATCTAGATTGTTTCCAGATTCTGGCTATTATAAATAAAGAGGCTATGAATATAGTTGAGCAAACGTCCTTGTGGTATGGTTGAGCATCTTTCAGATATATGCCCAGAAGTGGCATGGCTGGATTTTGAGGTAGCATTATTACCAGTTTTCTGAGAAAGCACCAGATTGATTTCCAAAGCAGATGTACAAGTTTATATTCCCACAAGCAATGGAGGAGGGTTCCCTTTTCTCCACATCCTCTCTAGTATGTGTTGTCACTTGGGTTTTTGATCTTAGCCATACTGAGGGGTGTAAGATGTAATCTCAGAGTTGTTTTGATTTGCATTCCATGATGATTAAGGACATTGAGCATTTCTTTAAGTGTTTTTCTGTCATTCAGTATTCCTCTGTTGAGAATTCTATTTAGCTCTGTACCCCATTTTTATTTTTAATTTATTTTTGTATTTATTACAATTTATTCACTTTGTATCCTAGCTATACCCCCCTCCCTCACGCCATCCCAATCCTGCCCTCCCTCCTTCTTCTCCTCCCATGCCTCTTCCCCAGTCCACTGACACGGGTGGTCTTCCTCCCCTTCCATCTGACCCTAGCTCAGGTCTCATCAGGACTGTCTACATTGTCTTCCTTTGTGGCCTGGAAATGCTCCTCCTCCCCCTTAGGGGGAGGTGATCAAAGAGCCAGTCGTGTCAGAGACAGCCCCTGTTCCCCTTCCTAGGGAACTGAGCATCCTTTGGCTATATCTGTGCAGGGATTCTAGGTTATCTCCATTTTAAATTGGATTATTTGTTTTTGTTCGTGTTTAATTTCTTGAGTTCTTTATATATTCTGGATATCAACCCTCTGTCAGATATAGGGTTGGTGTAGATCCTCCAGTCTATAGGCTGTCATTCTGTTCTGCTGACCATGTCCTTTGCTTTACAGAAGCTTTTCAGTTTCATGAGGTCCCATTTATTGATTGTTGCTCTTACAGCCTGTGCTGATGGTGTTCTGTTCAGGAAGTTGTCTCCTGTGCAAATGAGGTCAAGGCTCTTCCCCATTTTTTCTTCCAACAGATTTAGTGTGTCTAGTTTTAGGTTGAGGTCTTTGATCCATTTGGACTTTAATTTTGTGCAGAATGATAAGTGTAACTCTATTTGCATTTTCTACATATAGACATCCAATTAGACTAGTACCATTTGTTGAAAATGATATCTTTTTTCCATTGTATGGTTTTAGCCTTTTTGCCAAAAATCAGGTGTCCATAGGAGTATGAATTTTTTTCTGGGACTTCAACTCATTTCCATTGATCCACCAGTCTCTTTCTATGCCACTACCATGCCATATTTATTACTGTTGTTCTATAGTACAACTTGAGATCAAGGATGGAGATACCTCCAGAAGTTCTTTTATTATACAGAATGGTTTTAGCTATTCTGGATTTTTTGTTTTGTTTTTCCATATGAAGTTGAGAATTTTTCTTTCAAGGTCTATAAAGAATTTTGTTGGTATTTTGATGGGGATTGCATTGAATCTCTGGATTGCTTTTGGTAGTCTGGTCATTCTTAATATGATAATCCTACCAATACATAAGCATGGGGTATCTTTCCAGCTTCTCAAATCTTCTTCAATTTCTTACTTCAGAAACTTGAAGTTTTGTTTTTGTTTTTGTTGTGTTTTGTTTTTTTTTTCATATAAGTCTTCCACTTGTTTGGATAATGTTACACCAAGGTATTTTATGGTATGTGTGGCTTTTGTGAAGGCTATTGTTTCTCTAAGTTCTTTCTCAGTTCTTTTGTCTTTTATATACATGAGATCTACTGATTTTTTTAGTTAATTTTGTATCCAGCCACTTTGCTGAAGCTGTTTAATCAGCTGTAGGAGTTCTCTCCTATTAACAAATATTTCTCTCCCATTAATAAATGGAACTTCATGAAACTGAAAAGCTTCTTTAAGGCAAAGGAAACTGCCAGTAAAACAGAACAGCAGTCTACATATTGGGAAAAGATCTTTACCAATCCTACATCTGACAAAGGGCTAGTATACAAAATATATAAAGTACTCAAGAAATTAAACACCAACAAACAAAATAATCCAATTTAAAAATGGGATACAGAATTCTCAACAGATGAATCTCTAATGGCTGAGAAACACTTAAGGAAATGTTCAAATTTAACATCTATCAGGGAAATGCAAATCAAAATGACTGAGAGTCCATTTTACACCCATCAGAATAGTTAAAATCAAAAAATTCAAGAGACGACACATGCTAGAGAGGATATGGAGAAAAGGGATCATTTGTGCATTTCTGGTGAGAATGAAAACTTGTACATACACTTTGGAAATCAATCTGGAGTTTTCTCAGAAAATTGGGAATAGCTTTACTTCAAGACCCAGTTATACCACTCCTCAGCATATACCCGAAAGATGTGTATTCTGCAACAAGGACATTTGCTCGACCTTGTTCATAGTCACTTTATTCGTAATAGCCAGAACCTGGAAACAACCCAGATGTCCTGCAACGAAAAAATGCATAAAGAAACTGGTATATTTACACAATAGAATACTACTCAGCTATTAAAAACAAGGAAACCATGAAATTTGCAGACAAATGAATGGAACTGGAAAAGATCGCCCAGGCCCAGAAAATAATCATAATACGTATTCACTTATAAGCTGTTATTAGCCAGATAGTACAGGATGACCATACTACAAGTCACAGAAGCAAGGAAAATAAGTAACAAGGACCCAAGGGAGGATCCTTAAATCTCACTCAGAAGCGGAAACAAAATAGTCATTGGAAGTAGTTAAAGAGAAGGAACAGCATAAGTGAGAGAGAGTGGAGAGAAATAGGGTGGAGATCAGAGGTGAGAAGGAGAGATGGAGAGGACAAAGAATTTGTACAGAAAAGAGAAACCATGGGCAGCATCTCAGAGACAAGCTGGAAACCAAGACAGGGTAGGCTTCTGGAATGATATGGGTAGACTCTTAGTAGCAGGGGTCATAGAGACTGAGGAGGATACCCTCTTCTAAACATGGCTATTAGCATAGGGATAGGAGCACCACAAAAACTCTGACCCAAAATTTAGCTTGCCTACAAAATGTGCAGGGATAAAGATGAAGCAGAGATTGAGGGAATGTCCAACCAATGCTGGGCCCAACCTGAGCCCCATGGGAGAGAGCCAACTCTGACACTGCTATGATTGCAGATGGAAGACTATTATAGCTGTCCTCTGAGTGGCTCCACCCAGCAACACATTGAAACAGATGCTGAGACTCATGGCCAAACATTGGGTGGAGCTCAAGGAGTCTTGTGGAAGAGTGGAGGAAAGAATAGTAGGGCATGGAAGGGATAGGAGCTCCATAAGAGGAACAACAGAGCCAACTAACCTGAGCCCATGGGGGCCTACCAAGGCTGATGCAGCAACCAAGGACCATGCATGGACTCTCCCTAGGCCCCTTACACATACATAGCCGATTGGCAACTTGGTCTTCATTTGGGTCCTCTAGGAAGGGGACAGGAGGTAGCTGTCTCTCACATGGTCTCTGTTCCTGCTTTTTGATTACTTCTCCCTGGCAGGGCTGTCTAGCTAGACCTCAGGGGAAGAGGATGACGCAGTCTTGTTGCAACTTGATGCTAGTGTGGGTTGGTAGGGAGTTGTTCCTCTTATCTGAGGGGTAGGGGAGGAGGAACAGGAAAGAGAGAGGCAGGGTGGGCCTGAGAGGATAGGAGGGAGGGACTATGATTCGGATGTAAAGTGGATAAATACATAATTTTTTTAAAGTTTTTAAAAAATCTTAAAAAATAGTCACCACTTTCACTGTACTCCTGATGCTACAGCCTCCATGTGATTTAACCCTATCCACAAGCTCAGTTGCCTTCTGTTGCAGTGTTGTTATAGGTTTTAACTTTCTTTCTATTTTAAATCATATATAATTAAGATATACACATTTTTACACATATATTCAAATATATTCAAACTTCTCCATTTCTCTTCATTTCTACTTAGATGTTCATGCTTGCAGCTAGAATAATTTTAACAAGCTTAAAGGAGTCTTTTAAAGTATTTCATTTAGTGTAAGTCTGATGTCTTAACACACATTTTTTTCCTGGAAATGTGTTTATTTTGCTTTCACTTCTGAATTAAATCATTGCTTTGTATATAGACTTCTAGTTTGGAGGCCTTCTTTTTCAATTTGCGGATTCTGAGTTTCATCATTTCTCTAGAATTTATTATTCTGTTTCTCTGAAGACAATGTACTCTTTTCTCCTCTGTTCACCTCTATGATTTTTGTTTTTAGTTTCCATTTTCTGAGATTTTTCTTTATTTGTGTGTGTGTTGTATGTGTGCCAGTGTTGGTGTTAGGAATGGAGCTTGGGTCCTCTGCAAGAGCAGCAAGAGCTATTAACTGCTGAGCCACCTCTCTAGCCCCGTGTCTTTAGTTTTCAACAGTTTCACCAGAATGTGACTTGATCTAGTTTCTTATATGTTTCTTACTTGAGTTTATAGGATCTTTTAATCTTTCATCTCTTATAGGAAATTGCAGAATATTTTGTTCATATATTCCTTTTGTCCCTCTAGTCAGATGAAATTCTGAACCCACAGTTACATGAGATTAAAACAATATAAGCCATGTGCCATTTTTATTTTTATAAATCATCTTTATTCTCTCTTATTTTTGGTCAGATATTTACCACTAAATTTCTCAACTCCATACATGACTAGCATGTGATTTAATTTGTACCATATTAATTTACCTTTTATTTAAGTTCTTTTTATTTTCTTTATATTCCACTTGCCATGTAAAAGTCCCCTTTTTGTCATTGATAGTTGTAAACATGTTAACAAATTAGCATTATTCTTACATCCATGTTTTATGAATTACCCAACTTCTAATTCTGAGTGTCTCTTCTTCACCTGTGTTCTCTGCCGGCCTCACATCTTGCCCTGCCTTGACATTGCTGGATGACTACCATACAACACAGATTTAAATAAATTACGGTGGATTTGCATGCTGCTTTCTTCTTCTGGGTGGTATTTCTTCAGGGTCTAGTAAGAAATCCAAGAAGGCCCAGGTCATCTAAACTGAGGTGATCTGAAGTGTGTGTCTTAGTTGCTTTTCTTGTTGCTGGTGTAAAATATCTGGACAAAGGCCACTGAAGGAATAGTGTTTGTTATGGATCCAGTTCAAGGCTACAGTCAACCATGTGAGGGAAATCAAGGAGGCAGGAGCTTAAAACAGTCATTCACATTCCAGGTACCGTCAAGAGGCAGGAAGATGTAATTGCATTTTAGTACTCATTTCATTTTCTCCATTTTATGTAGTTCACAATGGCTCAAGATGGGTCTCCCAACTTCAACTGACATAACAAAGATAAAACCGCACAGGCATGCTCAAGTTTCATCTACTGGGCATGTCTAGGTTCCATCAAATAGACAACTGGCGATTTTGTTCCCACTGCAGCCCACACCCATGGTGTGGTCCTTCTTCATTCCTAGGATATGTCAGCATGTATACAAGGCCTCTGATTGTGCTGAATCCTGAATCAAATCCTCTTCCTCTGCAGCTGGAACCCCTGCCTTCCAAAGCAACACCCATCTGCAAGGTGCTCATGCCTCTAGTTTCCTTCCTCCATCAATCAATCAATTAGTAGCTCAATGGGAAAAGAGCTTAGATTGTTAAACTATATTTTCATACTTCTCCTTATCCTGGGATCTTGGCCATCTGGGTTCTGACTGACTGTAACTTCTTTACTCCATATATGCTTTTCTCTGTGGCCTTTACAATCCTATGAGGATGATAAAAGCTTTCAGTGATTTCTCTGACTCCAAACAGATGCCTCCTTTTCAGAATTTCAATCATAGATGTCACCTCTCAGTAAGTTTTCCTTCTCACTAGGACCTGAATGCCTGCCAAGCTTTAGCTGTTTTTGAGAATATCAAATGTGTTTTAGAATAATAGGATATTTTGCGGGAACTACTGGTGAAACTCTTTATCTAATATAAACAAGTCTGTTGCCATTGGAAATCTGGGTCTACATTTTGAGCTGTGGAATTTGTTATAATCTTAGATTTCTAAAGCCAAAAATAAAAATTAAATTAAAAATAAGCAGCTGCTATGTCTACAAGCTGAGCCTAGAAACCTGAAGGCAATGCCCTTTTAGATCTGTGGCTCTGTTAGGGGGCCTCTTTACTGAGACCGTTTTTCTTTGCATTAATGGAGATTCAGAGGAGGCCTATGACTTACAAAACTGTAGTCTGCTCCTTGGCAGCTCCATACCACACTCCTATTCTTCAGAGAGAGCAGCTTGCTCCATATGTCCCCCCCCCCCAGAAGGGAGCTTTGTCCAGGGCCTTCTTCCAAAAGCAAGTACGATTTCTCATTTTGGTAATGCAAGGCTTTCTTTTCTTTTCCTTTCTTTTCTTTTTTTTTTCTTTCTCTCTTTTTTATTTATTTCTTCAAGTTTCAGTGAAAGTCATTTCAGGTGAGCTTGAGTAGCAATTTTGAACTCTGTCTTCAGAGTACAGGGGCTTACAGCATCACTGAGATGTCAAGGAAAGATTCCTTCCCCCAACCTAGAGGGTACTGGTGGTTGGAATCTGGGCCTTGTATTTCTAGGCCCATGACTTCTTATCCAAAGAACTGATAACAAGGGCTCTCAGAGTTGTGCATAAGAAGCAAGATAGCTTTATTTGGAGCAAAGTAGTAGTGCAAGTTCTAGGTGGAGTCATTCTCAAGCTGAAGCAATTTTTTTTAATTTCTTTTACTTATTCACGTTACATCCCTATAGTAAACCCCTCCTCCCCTCCTCTCCTCCTGGTCCCACTCTCCCTCCTTCTTCACACTATCCTCCTCCCTTACTACTCAGAAAAGGAAAGTTCCCTACCCACTAATCCACCCCAGCACATCAAGTCCCATTAGGACTGAGCACATCCTCTTTCCCTGTAGTATGATGAGGCAATGCTGCCAAGGGGAAGTGATCAAAAAGCAGGCAACAGAATCCATGTCAGAGACAGCCCTTGCTCCCCTTATTAGGGAACCCACATGAAGACCAAGCTGTCCATCAGGTACCTATGTTAGGGGGTCAAGTCCATGCATGGTTCTTTGTTGGTGCATCAGTCTCCACAGTCCTCCTGGGCCTTGTTACCTGGCTCTATTGGTCTTCTTGTGGAGCTCCTATTACTTCCAGCTCCTTCTGTCCTTTCCCCCACTCATCAACAAGATTTCTTGTGCTCCACTCAATGTTTGGCTGTGAGTCTCAGCAACTGTTTTGATCCACGGCTGGGTGGAGTCTCTCAGAGAACAAGTATGCTAGACTCCTGTCCACAAGCACAGCAGAACATCGTTAATAGTGACAGGGGCTGGCTCTCTCCAATGGATGGGTCGCAGGTTTGCCCAGGCATTGCTTGGACATTCCCTCAATCTCTGCTCCATTTTCATCCCTGCACATCTTGTAGGAAGGGCAAATTTTGGGTTAAAATTTTTGTGGATGGGTTGGTGTCCCCCTCCCTCTGTTAGGAGTCTGTTTATTTCCCTTAGCATCATTTTTTAAAAAATTAGCTTTTTATTTCCTTGAATTCTGGACTTGATTCCACTATGCTTCTTGGTGCTTTTTTTTCTCCTTGAACTGTACATTTTATTCATTCATTCATTCATTCATTCATTCATTTATCTATGTACCTATTTATTTATTTATGTTCATTTTGCTCTTTTTCATTATAGATGTGCATAAGCTGTTGACAGTACAGCCTCTGGGAGGAGGGGTAGGAGGAAGATTACTACATGACGTTGTAGTCTCTACTCCTGATTCTATTTAAGCTACGCATTGTTTAGGAGATGCGTTAAAATATAGAAGGAGTGGGAAGTTGACTGGAGTTCATTATGTGTGGGGGCTTTCCACTGATGTAGCTGCCTTTGCATCACTCTTATTCTTGTAAGTAAACTAATAACTTATTGGTTCAACAAGTTAGATTTGGATGGCATATTACAATTCTCTAGAGGAACAGAACTGATAGGAGGGATGTACTGAATCGGTTCATGGGCTGAGTATTCTAACAATTGTTGGCATTCACGAGAAACTAAGAACTCCAATAGGTTCTCAGTCTATGAGGCTGGATGCCTCAGCAGTTTCAACCCAATGCTGAAAGACTGGGGCATTTCAGAAGAGACACTGATCTGGGAGGATGATGTTGCTCAGTTCTGAAGTCAGTGAAGAATGGCAATAGCAGTAGCAACAACTGGGTAGATATACTCAACAAGAAGTGATGATATGCAAGCAACAGATGCTTTCCTAAGGTCTTCATTAGAAAGATCTGCCCACTTTATGTGTGTGTGTGGGGGGGGACTCTTCCACTACTCAATTAATCTTTTCTGAAAATATCTTAACAGCTACTCTGAGAGTCCAGACAGGATCAAGTTGACTACCAAAAAAACCATTGAAAATATGATTGTTTCTTTGGTTTGTTTGGGAAGAGTAGTTATTTCTCCTTGTGGTTATACATCATCTGCTTCAAGTACTCACCCCCATGTGAACATGACTTTTCTAATAAAACTTTATTCACAAAACCACCACCTAGCCTCAGGCTATTGTTTGCCAACTTCTCGGAAAGTTGAATTATCTTCCATTCTTTCTTTAGAAAATGAGGTCCTGGTACTTTGGGCATATAAAGGAAGAAATTTGTAAGTATAATCTCAAAAAGAATAGGAAAAAATCCTATTTGCTACATAAAATAGAAATTATTATAGAAATTTCTTATTTTCTGGGTTCTGTGATATTTAGCTTTTAAGTATGTAATATGCAATTTGTATATTTGTAATAACTATCCATATAATATCTAAAATTTCATTACTATTTTGCTTTTGTTTGCCTTTTTTCTTAAATAGGGTTTCCAAAACTGTATAAACTTCCAGCCTTACAAAACTCAGATCTGTTCCTGCCCAAAGGCATGAGAAAATTGCACATTGGGGGAATTGCAAGTAATTTGGTTTTGCTCATGCGAAATAGTGAGGTGATTAAAATCCCAGTCGGAAGGCCTGGGTTGAAATCCGGACATTGCGGTTTATAAGCTTTAAGACTTGGAAAAGTTAGTATCAGATCTACCTTTCTTTCTTCAACTCTCTGCCCTCCTCTCCCTACATATATCCTTGCCTCCCTTTCTTTCCTTGCTTCTGTAGAAAGAAAAAAAAGGCAATTTCCAGCCTTGGAGGATTGTTGAGTAAGATGAGTGTGTGCATACACAGTGTGAACTTAGTAAGTGCTCGTGGTAGAGATGAGATGAGTGAATGAGAGATGTGGTTGGGGCCAGGATGGAAGTGGTCCCTGACCAAAAGGTCCATAAGAGTTTGGATCTATGGTACAGACAATCAGGAATACAGCCAGTCCTTTCTAAGCCTGGCCTGGTCACCTATTTATGAACTATGAACACCCAAATCACTGTGCAGGGGCCCCAGCTCTGTCTGTACATGTAATCTAAGTGAAGTTGCAGGTTTAGTTATCAAAATACCTTAGGGGCAAACTTCTACTGAACTGTACCACCCTGCTTTATGGGTTCATGAAACAAAAATATGAGATGCATTAGTGAAGATCCAAAAGAACTAGTGCGATTAAAGCTATCTATCCACAGTACCAGATGTGGCAGGTGTGGGGAGGTTGGGATCAAAGAGCAGTGTCCAGGTACCTCTCTGGGTATTCTTCAGAGACTGTGGAGGGCCCAGCAATTCCAACAGTGGCGGGACACGGGGATCCAGGCACACATGCTGCCTGGAACATCATTATCTGACTGAAGACTCAGTTTGTGAAGAGGTCAGGCCAAGTAAGTGCTTCAAAATGTTCTGACGTAGAAGCTGTTAGGCATGAACATTACCTAGCTATAGAAGCCTTGTCTGGACCGAACAAGCAATCTTTTTTATACTTTCTCCTGGGGCATGGAGAGCTTTGCTTCTGTAGGTTTATTTTTTAATCACAATTGAAATAATAATAATAATAATAGTAAACCAGTCACAATGAGCCTGTGCCTAACTTCATGAAGTTTCAGGCAGCTGCATCCCCTTAAGAATGGCAGAGAACATTTCTTCTTTACGTGTCTCTTTGCCTCCAGTGTTAGGATACTGAAAGCTCACTCAGGAGACTCTAGAGGGATTGCAGGTCCTTGTGTTCCAGAACAAAGAATTGAGCTGAGTCAGTTTATAAAGAAAAGACACACTTCCAAGGGAGGAAGCTGCCTGGAGCAGAGTCCAGCATTTCAAGGTGCAGGTGCATAGAAGATTGGAGCCACTGAGTATATGTGGACTTTTGGACTCATCTGCGCAACAAGTCCTTTCCTGAGCATGCTCTGTTCCAGTTCCATATCACTCAAAATACCACATCTCATGTCACATCTCATTAGCATCTTAAATCTCTCCCCGGCTGTGTGTGTTTTAGTATTATAATGAGACATAGTCACAGATTTTAGTACTATAATGATGCATAGATCACCTCTGGCACCTGGAGTGCCTCTTTGCTCCTGCAAGTGGCCTATGGATTTGATGGTTTCTAGTCTTCCTCTTTGTTAACTATTTTTTCTATGTATTCCTTTTCTTCTTAAGATTCAAGGACTACTAGAGCACTCTCTTCACTAGTCTCACACTGCAGACTCACACTGGAATCCTTGTGGCTTGTTGCTAAGTAAGTCAGTAGTTTAGAAGGGATGACCTGAGAAGGCACAGGAGATGGAGGCAGATACACATTCTTTGGAGCCTATAGACACCCCAAGTATTCATTTATTTTAGTGCAGTTTTTGAAAATCTTGTGGCCCTATCCTCCACACACTAAATTTTCACATATGCAAATGTGAGGTGCAATGGAGTTTATATTTCCAGAACACTGACTCTATGACATCATCTTCACTTCCTAAGACATCAGCCAGCTCTTTGTTTCTATGGAATTCATTATCATGAAGAAAATGGGCCTTTGTGATTGGTCGTCTGTCTCTCTTCTGCACATCATGTTTTGAGGGTCCACTTGTGGTACCTCATTTTGTTGTTGCTGAGTAATATTCTATAAAAAAGATAAATGGCACTCTACCTCCACAGTCACTAGTTGGTATCGTTCATACTGTCTCCATGTTTCAGCTACAGTGAAACCTTTTTCAGGGCACTTTTCTATGGGCCTTTAAAATGCTAGTTCTTAGCCAGGTAGGACACATGTAACAGTAGACGGGGGTCAGTAAGACAAAACTGTGTTCTCTTGTAACCTTTTGGGGAGAGCCCTCTATTTACTGTAATGCTATACTTATTCCCAACTAGTCATTAATATGATTAAAACCAAACAAATTGTCATCCTGGAAAATACATATACAAGTAATATTATGTGGTCTTAACAAGTTATATTTGGGAGATTATATGTTTATATATAAATACATATGTACATACAGTAATAATTTATGAAAAAAGAGGCCATGAATTTTAAGGAGAACAGGGAGGGACACATGGGAAGCCTTACGGGAAAAATAGAAGGGAGAAGTGGGGTAACTAAATTATAGTAAGAAACTAAATAAAGTAAAAATTTATGTATGCAGTGCAATAAAAACCAGATACATTGGAGGCCAAGAAAATGAGCATATGACCTAACCTATCAATCAAAATATGAAATTTAAATTACTCACCTTATTAATGAACATTGACTTTCTTTAGAACAGGTGGAGACTGATGCATCAACAAAGGACCATGAATGGACTACACTTAGTCCTCCTACACATATGTACCTGATGGGAAGCTTGGTCTTCATGTAGATTCTCTAATAAGGGGAGGAGGGGCTGTCTCTGACATGGACTCTGTTGCCTGCTTTTCAATCCCTCCTGGCAGGCTGCCTCATCATACCACAGGGAAAGAGGATGTGTTCACTCCTGATGGGACTTGATGTGCTGAAGTGGGTTGGTGGGGAGGGGACTTTCCTTGTCTGAGGAGTAGGGACTGTGGGATAGGGTGAAGAGGAAGGTAGGGTGGGTCCAGGAGGAGAGGAGGGAAAGAGGGGGCTATATCAGGATGTAAAGTGAATAAATAAAAGAAATTAAAGAAAAATTTATAGCAGGATGTGATGGTGAACTACTTTAATCCCAGCACTCAGGAAAAAGAGGCATAGAGATATCAAATTTAAGGCCAGCCTGGTCTACATAATTAGTTCTAGGACAGCCAAGCTTAGATAGTGAAGAAAACCATCAAAAATAGAAAGCTGACGAAAATGTATTTAAACGAGGGAGCCATGTTCCAGCCCCAGCAAGCCACAGAACTTGGCCACATGGTTCTGGCTTTAGAGTCAAGTATACAAGGAAGGGCTTTTGGAATCTACCTCCAAGACTAAGGAAAGCTGCTAAGAACAGTCACATGTCAGGGGTGTCCCTGCATGGAGACATAAGAAAGGTGTAGTCAGAATTGCCTTATAGACCTTAAATTATTAAAGATGCCACAGTCTTGAGACAGCTTCTAAGACAAACTGCTCCAAGCTTGTGGAACCAGCCCAAGAGATAGAAGCTGAGAGGATTGGAGGAGGACTGAAGAACGTTTTGATATCAGACATGGAGATGCAGAGTTTGCCCTGCTGATGGGTCTTGCTTTGGTCCAGTATTTCCTCATCATGCTCTTTTTCCTTCCTTTTAAATGGTAATGTATATCCTATGCCACTGTATATTGGAAGTATGTAATCTGCTTTTTTACTTTTATTTAATAGGGGATTACAGTTCAGAGATTGTCATGAGTCTCAGAAGAATCTTTGGACTCTGGACTTTTAAGCAATATTGAGATTGTTACAGACTAATGGGACTTTTGAAGTTGGAATAAATGCACTTTTTAAAAAATATTATGATATGGCTATAAGCCAATGGCTGCCAGGGAGTGGAATATAAGGATTTGAACAATAATGGCCCCAGAGGCTCATAGATTTGAAGGCTTGGTCACAGGGAGTTACACTGTTAGGTGTGGCCTTGTTATAGGAAGCGTATATCTGAGTGTGGGCTTTAAGACTTCAAATTTTCAAGCCAGGACCAGTGTCTCTCTCTTCCAGTTGCCTGATAATCCAGATGAACACCTCTCAGTTACTCCTACTGCCATGTCTGCCTTCATGATGCCATGCTTCTGCCATGATGACAATAGACTAAACCTCTGAAGTGTAAGCCAGCCCCAATTAAATGTTTTTCTTTATAAGAGTTGCTGTGGTCATGGTGTCTCTTCACAGCAATAGACATTTTCTATGACATTGAAGCAGGAATATTGATGTCAACCTGAGCTCTACAATGAGTCAGGCTGGAGCTACATGGTAAAATGTATCAAATACCAAAGGTAAAGCAAAACCCAATGTGTTGATATTATTGCTAGTTTTCTCTCTCTCTCTCTCTCTCTTTCTTTCTCTCTCTCATGTTATCTGAAGATTTTTCCAAACTACAGAATTTCAAATCTGTTTGTTCACAAAAATCACCTTGAGTACTTATACTGATTTCCAGGCCTTCTTCCTGGTAATTTTTATTTAATAAGGATTACACATTACCTGCAAACATGTATTCTATCTACCATCAGGGAACATTACAAATTCTAAGAAAATGAACCGTTCATCTACTCAACAACCCAGTAAGAAACAAAGTCACCTACAGTTACAGCCGCTGCTTGCTCTCTGCTGCCACTCTGCTCCTCATCAATGAAAGGGTGCTTTCTCCCTGGATTCCAAGTGGACAAGCTCCATCTCTGCTTGTATATGGTCTTTACAAATGTGTACATGTCTATACAATATGTAATGTAGTCTTCGTGTTTTATTATCCCTTTTAATGAGACATGTGTGGGTATATGTGTGTCTGTGGGCAATAGAGAGATCAGAGAAAAACCTTCATGTTGGTCCTTGCTTTCTCCCTGACTTGAGATGGAACCTCTTGTCTTTCATCACTGTTTAAACCTTGCTAGTTGGCATGTGGACATCCTGGGATTATATCCACCTCCATCTCATGGTAGAAACCCTTGGATGACAAGCCTATGTACATATTTACATGGCTTTGGAGGTACTGAGCTCAGGTCTTCACACTTTCCAGCAAGCTATGGTACCATGTTCCCAGCCCTAGTGGTAACTCAGCATGTATTTGTTTACAATAAATTAATTTACACGTTATCAGGAAGAGAGTGTAGTCTCCAAGGAGTTGACCCTGAGTTCCTCCAGTTCTCCTGTCAGGAGTGACAGCAAAGCAAAGTAGGAGGAGAGTGAACCACAGATTTCTCCACTCCAGGTACTGAAAGAGAGACAATGAAATTTATGTAATGCTACAACCCTTTCTTTGAAACTCACTTGTAGTTTTTAATAGATAACCACAATTATAAAAGCAAATCAGCTATAAACTATCGTTTAAATTTATCAAATTTTGTCCAGCAAATTTTCTTGATGAATACACACAATATTTCTGAGTATTCACTTTTCCAATTCTGGAGTGAAAACATTTGAACACATCCCTTTTGTGGGATGCTTTCTATAGATTATATACAAGGGAGTAAAATAATTGTGCTACAGAGGAATGATTTTTTTTTTCTAAACTGCTAAAGTCATTCTAATGAACAGCCGATTGAAAGAAATATTGAGTCTTTGCTGATTCCGATGTTGTGTTTTATTGCTTCTTAAACTTCAGTGTGCAAATTGATTTCCTGGACATCATGTTAAGATGAAAAATTCAATAAATCTGGTCAAGAATCTCCTGAGCAATATTGGTACTGGTGCCCCTCATTTTAGCTATCAGCTAAATGAAAATAAAACCTCATTCTTACAATCCAGTCTACTTGATGCTGGCTATGGGTAAAGAGCAGAAGACAATAGAATAAATGAACATAATCCCTCTTCTTTATGATCCCAGTTTATGCATGACACCATTAAGGTTCTATTTGGGTGATAGATTGGATGATTATCCTATGTAAGGCACAATTTCTCTATCTTATGCTCCATGCAAGAACACTTTCTATATTAGCATCTTTTTCAAAGGAAAATGGTCCAGCCCATGGAGGAAGATCAAGGATCAGAGTGAGAGTCAATTTCAGCATTTCTCAAGGTAAAATTAGAGGATGATATAATCTCATCAAGACACTGTATTTTAATTTCATTTTGCTTATTTCTTACATTTTTTTTAAAAATATGTGTATGTATGTATGTGGTGTGTGTGTGATACCCACACACATGGGCACAGCACACATGTGCAACTGTCCATGAAAGCCAGAAAAAAGCATTGGCATTGGAGTTAGAGGTGGTTATGAGCTGCTCAACATGACTACTGGGAAATAAACTCAGGTCCTCTAGAGCCATCTCCCCTCCCCACCTCCACCGCCAGTAAGGTGATTGAATACTATCATAGAACACCCTGACAAAAAACAACTTAGGAAAGACAGAATTTGTTTTGTTTATAATTACAGGTTACAGTATATTATTTCTAGAAGGAGAAGGCAAAGAAAGAGAACAAAAAAGAACAAAAGCATGAGCCCTTGCTTGCTTGCTCTCAGCTTTCTCCTCTTTTATACTTCTTAGGTCTCCTCACCTAAGGATTGTTGCCACCCACAATGGGCTTGGTCTTTCTTACCTACACCAATTAACCATCATGACACACACACCCACAGTTATGCCCACAGGCCAACCTGATCTAGATAATTCCTCATTAAGACTCTTTTTCCAGCTTATTTTAGGTTGTGTTAAGTTGACACTTTAAACCAATCAGCATAAACATTAAATAGTAAGAGAACAAGAGGGGAATGTGGAATACTTTGTTATTTCTCAACCCTGTCTCCTTCGTGTGACAGAATTAGAACACTATTATGTCTAATGACTACCTACATGGGAACACAAATGTTAAGTCCCAACAGATGCTCAGTGTTGAGATACCATTGTCATTTAGATTTGTATTATAATGGACTTAAGTAAACCAAATTTAAAAAGACTGCAAGCACATTTGTAATGTGCTTGGTCCTAATATGCATCATTCTGAGCACTTTTTATGTATAACTTGAAAGGGTTCTACTTTATAAGCCTACACAGGAAATAGAAAAGAAGGGACCGGGTGAATGGCTCAGTAGTCAAGAGCACTGACTGCTCTCACAGAGGCCCAAGGTCAGGTCCCAGCAACTACATCAGACAGCTCACTTCATGTAACTCCAGTTCCAGGAGATTCAGCACCATGTTCTGGCCTCCACCTGCACCTACACCTATGTACACATAGCCATATATAGACACACACAAGTACAAACATTTGAAAATAAAATAATTTATTTTAAAAAAGGAAAGTAAAGAAGGAAAATTGATGGGGAGATAGCACAGCCTTCACTTCAAGTCCTCATCCTCAGAAAGTGGGAAGACACATTATATATTGGAAAAACACATTCCTTGCTTCCCATGTAGGGACAATAGTTAAGTTCAGTGTCCAGGCTGCCAGGTACAAGCTGTAGAATTTTAGAAATCCATCTGCTTGGCTTAGTTCCCAGTACAGGGTGCCTAGAACATAAAGAATTCTTTGAAGAACCACACAAAAAGAGAAAGATTTGTACATGCTGCTAGAAAAAAAGAAAAAGAAGAACTCTCACTATGGATACTGTGAGTGGGTAAAGCTTTGGCTCTCAGATGTTATGCATATGGCCTGGCAAACAAAGCTAGCTGTAAAAATTGAACTTGTGAATGAATCTCAGCCTTGACAGTTGAGGTTGGCCATTATTAACTCAGAAAAAGTATAGAACATTATAACTAGATAAGAGGCTTACCCGTATGCACTCTGTCTGGTAAGAATTAATCACTTTATTTTTTTTTAAGTGAACTGGATACAAACACAACATTTCTACAAGAGCAAGAGCCCCCAAGTTCCTGCATGTAATAATTATTGACTTGTTTATGAGCAAGTCTGAAAAGTAATGTCTCTTTTTAATTAGTTTCTCGGTGACTTTCTTTTTTCTTTTTTAATTAAACAATGCCACAGACAAACTTTTGAAGCTAAAGACACTTTAATGGATATGATCTGTCTGGCTTTCTTTTTTCTGACTGTATTCATTATAGACGAATCAATGGAAATTGATAAACTCATGATGGAAATAAAAAAGGAATGTGTTTGTATTCATTACACAGGATTGGAGATGATCATAAAATGAAGTGTTGTTATAGTGAGATATAAAGCCAACCTATGGAATTGTTCAATACGGGAAGGGAGATACAGTTCATTGCCATGGTAGGGGACATCTCTGAAACGGAAGCCAATAATTTTAAAAGTCTTGAGCACAGGGTTATGCTGACTATTCAGTTCAATACGTTAATTGACAATAAATCTTACTTGCCTCTAAAAGGCACTTGACGAGTCATTTTCAAGATGGTCATGATTTTTTATGATGCGGAACTTTTAATTTACAGGGATGATAAAAATAGACTTACTTTCAGCCACTTGTAGCTGATTTAATTACCTAATCAACTATAAATCATCTACTATTGAAAAAGTAATTTAACATAGATGATATTTAGCTGTCGTATCTTTTGGGTTACTGCTAGAGAGAGTGTGGTAAAGTGAAAAGAAAGACTTTTTTTTTCTTTTTCTTTTTTTCCGAAAATCCAGAAGACGTATGCAGAGTTGAGATTGGATGGTTTCTCTTGGGAAATGCTCGATTAGCCTTTAGTTATACTTTATCAGATATACACTAGAGAAAAGCAATGGTGTCATCATAGTCAATAAAGTTGGGACTTGGTTATTTTTTTAATATTTTTTTTCAGTTTTTCTATGTTGTCATATGTGATCTCTACTGGCATGTTTGACATGTATTTAAAAATTATAGCTAAGATTAACTATGGAAATTGAGTCCCAGGTCAACAGAGCCTGCTAGATTAAATGCTCGATTGATAGACAGTAGTTATTTATGATTAGAGAAGAAAGGTGTGGCTTCCTAGAATAATTGGATGCGCTGAAGCCCAGGTGTCAGAAAATCTGCTAGAATATCTCTTTCCAGAGTTGGCCAGGCAACTCAGACACTCCCCCTTTCTATTTTCCTCTCCAGATAATCAAAGCCTATAGCCTTTCAATGACCATATGCTGATTACTGGCCATTTGCTTGTAAAACACAAATCTTCTCTTGTCACTTAGCTGCTAAAAGTTGTCTGTGATTTCCCATCATGCTCAGTATATAGTCTGAAGTTTCAGACAAAATCTTTTCACACATGCCCCTCCCTGAATATATCAGTACTAACCAATGTTATACCTTTGTTTCAAATCTTCTGAAGGTTTTCCAGTTCCTAGATGACAGACTTACTGTCTATTTGTCTCTGTGGATAAGTGGATGGATGGATGGATGGATGGATGGATGAATGGGCAACTGGGTGGATAGGCAAATGGGTGGTGGGATGGATAGATCAATTGATAAATGAGCATCTGTTTCCTGGAAATAGCTATTTATTATTCTCAGAATACCTTCCTTTGAGCTAAACAATCTCCATCTACCTTTCTGAGCTGTCGGTGTGACTCATTCGTGGTCATTCACTAGATACTAAGGTGGTAATGTCCTTTGGGGAAGTATAACTCTATCCGTGGCTACAACCTGGTATCTTGGCTCTTTGGAGGTCCCTGAGGTCCTTGAGATCCTGATGGTGGACACAGTTATCCTTAACTCACATTATTCTTAATTCTCTCCCTCTGATTACAAGACATGGGGTTTCTATAATTTTTCTGCTCTTACCCTTATATCTTCTGTGAAGTCAGACCTTAACTCCTGCTTCCTAGCCTTGAATGGCTACAGGTCTTGACTCACATGGAAACCCAGGGGAACTGATACATTCTGAATGAAATCAGAGGGTAGATATTCTACTTTTAACACAAGACTTTCCTCACACTTGGTAATTATCTCTGGGATTAATTTACCTAAATTTCACATTCATTTTTTAATAATAAAATGCATTATATGAAAAAGTTAACTTTTGAAGCTGTATAATGGATGCAATGGGTTCATTATTTGATTCTACTTACATGGCTACTTAGAATTTATTTTTCAGCTGGCTGTGCTTCCTCTGTTAAAATAAGTAATGATGAGAGACTAATGATATCCAAAATACATATGTTTATGCTTATGTCTAAGGAAGATATACTAGCCCACTTATTTCAAATAAAAATCATCACAACACAGTTACTTCCACTTGCATAGCTCCTATTCCAGACTCTAAGTATAAACCCATTCTAATAAAGAATGACATTAATGTCACATAGGTTACTTTGTATGGTGTGTTTTCTTATTTTATAGTTGCTCAAAAACATTTCCACATGCTTTTGTAATGATAACTTCAATATCTACACAACATCCTATTATCTTCAAGGAGTACTATTTAGCCCTTCACTCCCATATGAATGGGAATTTTCATTATTTCTATGTTTTGTTGCCATTGGAGATAATACTGAAAAGGCTAATTAAAACGTTGAATATAGAAGGTCTGATTAAATTATTTATCAATTTTCCCTCCTCCAAAGATTACTCAATTATCTCAAAATTCATTCTTCTTTAGGTTTTGTTTTTAGTCTCTTTTTTCATGTTCTTTTGCTCATTGTTTATGTCTGTGATGCTACTGTAATATCTTGTTCTCTACCTTCAACTTTCACACACATACTGTACACAATAACCAGATTTGGTATAAATCTACCTGAACTCACACACTCCATCCAATCACCTAACAGAAGCTGTTCTGTATACTGAGAACAAAGAAATGATTGACAGCCAGCCTTCTCACTCACGTACAAAGAATCACACCCATGTCATAGGTTTATCACGGAGAAAACTTTAAGGAAACTTCCTGTTTCTCCTGATAGTTGAATTCTCATTTTATTCAAATGACTTTAAAAGTTTGACTCACAGATCATAAAGACAGGTCTGTAAAGTGCAATCGGAAGCTATTTTTAGTTTAATATGTCTTCTTGTTTTCTTCCCATTCTCCTATTTAAGTAACCAGATAATATCATGTAGATAATAAGCCAGTTAAGGTGTCCACACCTAATGACTCACAGTAATCTCTCTCACAGATGCCTTTCTGTACTGTTTGTCACATACTGTATTCCAGTTTTCACTGGCATTGGGATTTTTTGAGATGGTTTTGAAGTTTTCACTATCTTAAATAATGGTGTGCCCAGTCACCTTGAGTAAGTCACTTTGAGAACTTATTCTTCAAATGAGGATGGTTTTCTTAGAACAAATGCCTGAATTCAGAATAACTCTATCAGACAATTTCAGTTTGTTTTAACTTGACTTTTTAAAGTTATTTTACATTTTTCACTAAAGTGTTTTGTCAATGATTTCTTTTCAAAACTTATTCTTTGAGAATTTTATGCATATATACAATGAAGTTTAATTATTCTCACCTTCCATTTTCCACTCCCAAACTCTCTCCAAATACTCTCCAAAATGGTTTATGGCCTCCTCATAACTTTAGTTCTTCCCACTTTTGTCTTCCTGTTCTACTTTTTCCTTTTTCTTTTTTATGAAGCCATGAAAAATTCTAGCAAGAATGGGAAAGACCCTCTCAGGGTCCTCCCCTAACTGAGGGGCTATTGGCAGCTGACTGCTGCTGTGGGAGGGAAAAGTATTGTTTTGTGATGTGGCTATTGGTAAGTTTCAGAGTCCAGTGGATGCCCCACAACCAAGTGCATACGGGAAACACTAACTAGACTTAGAGTGTTATTACCAATCTTTTATAGCTACTGAGCCTTCTCAGTACTATGATGGTACAGGAAAGACAATAGAAAATTAAAATTAAAGAATTAATTAATTGATCAATAAGAAAGCCAGATCTGCTCGGATAAGATTCTTGTTCTGGCAAATATGCTTCTGTCTTTTTATAGTTTGGCTTTTCAAATCATGCCTAGATATCAGACAACTAAATAATCAGCATCTCCAAGGCTGTTTTGTTGATTGTGCCTATTAGTGTAGAGCAGACTTAAAAATTAGCTTGCAGTGGTGGTTTGAATAAGAATGCCCCCATAGGCTCATGTATTTGAATGCCTGGTCATTAGGAAATAGCACTATTTGAGAAAGATTTGGACATGTGGCATTGTTGACATAGGTGTGGCCTTTTGACCTTTGTTGGAGAAAGTGGGGGGGGGCGTCTTTGAGGTTTCAAAAGCCCATACTTTTGCCTGGGGATAGCAGAGTCTCTCTCTCTCTCTCTCTCTCTCTCTCTCTCTCTCCCTCCCTCTCTCACTCTTTTCCTCCTTCCTT
Source organism: Meriones unguiculatus (assembly GCF_030254825.1). Lineage (NCBI taxonomy): Eukaryota > Metazoa > Chordata > Mammalia > Rodentia > Muridae > Meriones > Meriones unguiculatus. The sequence goes on from NC_083359.1 coordinate 45,337,551, forward strand.
CCCTTCCTCTGACTCCAGTTCAGGATGCAGCTCTCAACTACTTCTCCAGCACCATCCATGTCACCGTGTTTCCACCATGACGATAATGAACTAAAGCTACGAAACTGTAAGGAAATCCCAGTTAAATGCTTTCTTTTAGAAGTATTGCTTTGATCATGGTGTCTCTTCACAGCAACAGTACAGGGACCAAGATACCTGGTATATGCTGTTATCATAGTAAAAGAAACTTTCTTTCCTAAAAAGTCCAGGATTGAGCTAACATATACTCAGGTTGAACCTTATTTCTATCTTCTTTTATATGTCTCACGAATCAGTGTCAGCCAAACAGTTAATTGCTTAAAATGATACTCTGTCTTTCAGCTTTTCAGCTCATGAAAAATGTTTGTTTGTGCCTATTGTTAAGAAGCAGTAATTTCCCTTTCCTCTTATTCATATCATTATTCTAAGCTAAAATATTAAACTGTGGGGTTATCTCAGTTTAAAACTTAGAACATTCTAACTATCTTCCTCCTCTCTGTTTCTCTCTTGGTCTCTCTTCCCCTCAGTGCTCCCCACCCCCACTTCTTAGCAGGGCCAATCACTCCTGTCAAATGTTTACTCACCTATTCTAATGAGCAGTTAATGTCTTTTGGCATCGTTGGAGGCACAAGCATAGAGAGGACTGTTGGACCGAAGCACGGCCGGGTGTGCTACGAGCATGCACATGGGATCCCAAATCCAGCCCCAGAGCCATTTCCTATCTCCTTCAGTGGTTTCCTGGAGCAGAGGGTGTTTAGAAATACAGCTCTATTTTAACGCCTCAGATTTGCCACTTTATCTGGCTGCAACTTCCCCTCTTGGAATTGATAACGTGTTGGTTCTGAATCATAATGGTTACTTCCTCATGAACATCTGATGTTGTGAAATTAACAAAGATGAGAACTCCCCAACTGTTGAAGCCAAGAAACGAATGATGCAAACGTACTTCAGTCACAATACCGAAGAGAATCCCATCATGAATTAGTAACAGATGGGAGAATACTATTCACTTCCAGTTTTACATAAATGTCTATAATGCGTGTTCTGATCATAAGTTTTTATTTCTTCCAGAGCTTCATTATGAGGCTAGCAAGATTCCCCATTAAAAAATAATAATAAAAAAAGCTTGGGATGGCTAGATACAATTTTCTTCTTTCTTTCCTCTGCTTGTTAAGTAAAATGAGTAAATAATTCAGGTGAAAGATACGCACATCATCTCATTGCTTGCCTTTTGTTTTACCAATAAATTATTACAAACTCCCCTAAGCCTCATAGTGAAGAACATGCCTGTGTTTTCACATTAGCATCAATGGAAGAGAAGTGATAATGTGTGGAGTCTCTAATCTCTTTTCTTCCCACACAACTTGGGAAAGTAAAAACCTTCAGCACAACAAACTTGACTTAATGTCTGTATTGAGCTGGTGGGGGTGGCTCAGCTGCTAAGATACTTGCCAATCAAACACGAGGATCTGAGTTCAATGCCAAGCATCCAGGTCCAAGTGTCAAGCACATGCTTGTAAGAGCAGTGCAGGGAGGAAGAGACAGACAGATCCCTGGTACTTGCTGGCTGATGAGCTAGCTGACCTGGCAAGTTCCAGGCTAGTGAGAGACACCGTCTGCATGAAGCAGGGTGGACAGCTACTGAGGGATGACACTAAGATTGAATTCTGGCTTTCCTATGTACCTGTATTCACACACATAGATGCACTCCAATGCATACACTTGGCTGGCATCTTCCTTGGTATCTTTGTAACATCTGTAGATTGCTAGGGCTTGAGCCCTGAGCCTGCCTGACCTTACTCCTGATACGCTGAACCTTATTCAGCCATCCTTTCACTTCCATCCTCAGACAGAACATTATACAATGGGTTCTGGCACCTAATTTCTTGTACCATCCTCCCTCCTCCCCTCCCAATCACACCCTCCCTCCCTCTTCTCCACCCATGCCCCTCCCCAAGTCCACTGATAGGAGAGATCTTCCTCTCCTTCCCTCTGATCCTAGTCTATCAGGTCTCATCAGAAGTGGCTGCATTGTCTTCCTCTGTAGCCTGGTAATGCTGCTCCCTCCTTAGGGGGAATTGATCAAAGAGCAGGCCAATCAGTTCATGTCAGAAACAGTCTCTGTTCCCACTACTATGGAACCCACTTGGACACTGAAATGCCATGGGCTACATCTGTACAGGGGTTCTAGATTGTCTCCACGAATGGTCCTTGGGAGAAAACAGGGAACAGGACAGGAGCCTACCACAGAGGCCTCTGAAAGACTCTACCCTTCAGGGTATCAAAGCAGACACTGAGACCTATAGGCAGACTTTGGGTAGAGTGCAGGGAATCGTATGAAAGAAGGGGGATGAGATAGTAAGATCTGGAGAGGACAAGAGCTCCACAAGGAGAGCAACAGAACCAAAAAATCTGGGCTCAGGGGTCTTTTCTGAGACTGATACTCCAACCAAGAATCATTCATGGAAAGTAAATTCTTTTCTCCTGTGTGGATACTTCCTCAGTATATGTAGCTCCATTGTTGTGGCTGTTGTTTTCTTTCCATCACTTTCTAAGGAAGTGTCTCCTGCAGAGCTACCATGCTGGCAGAGTAGATCTGCAGAGCCTCTATGCAGTTTGTTAGGAAATATAGCCCAGCCCCGAGAGGCTGTGCATGGCCTCGCCTTGTGCTGCCATGCCTCTCTTTGATTTCTTCTTACCCACACTGCTCTGGATGTGCTACTCTCAAGCAAGCTCTCCCATGTTCCACACTCTCTAAGCACTTAATCCTTGCCTCAAGCTCCACTCTGTAATCTAACAAGAAGTGAAGGCAGGCAGGCAACACAGCGTTTTCCTCGGGCCTCTTTCTATCTGGGCAGCCATAGGGAGGTGCTGCCCACTCAGGGCCTCAAGCTTCTCTCTTCTTCCATTTAACTCTTTCTGGAAATGCTCTCATGGAGCTGCCCAGAGGTGTGTCTTCTGGTTGTTTGCAGACCCATTCAAGTTGAAAAGCAATATTAACCTTCAAAGGATGCTGAGAGAGCTATTGTGGAATCCCATGGTGATGCCTGGGACATCAGCAGACACTGAGCCATCAGCTTGCTGGGTTTTTACTAGAGGTACACACCTGTAATTAAGCTTAGCTTATAAATTATGCATACTAAGAAATTAACAACCATGACTAATAATCAAGTAATATAGTTTTCACTGTGCTGGTTAGTTTTTGTCAACTTGACACAAACTATATTCACCCAGGAAAAAGAAACCTGTTTGAGGAATTGCCTCCATCAGTCTGGCCTGTAGCCAAGTCTGTGAAGCAATTTCTTTTCTTTCTTTCTTTCTTTCTTTCTTTCTTTCTTTCTTTCTTTCTTTCTTTCTTTCTTTTGTCTGTTTATTTGTTTGGTTTTTTTATTTTGTTTTGTTTTTTATTAGTTACATTTTATTAACTCTGTATCCCACTCCCTCATTCCCTCTGGGGCAATTTCTTGATTAATGATAGTTCATGTGGGAGGGCCCATCTCACTGTGGGTGTTGCCATTTCTGTCCAGATGGCCCTGTGTTATACAAGAAAGCAAGTTGAGCCAACCATGGAGAACATGCCAGTAAGCAGCACCTTTCAATGATCTCTACTTCAGCTCTTGCCTCCAGGTTCCCGCCATGGCTTTCCTTCATGATAGACTGTAAGCTAAACAAACCCATTCTTCTCCATGCTTTTGAGCGCAGTGTTTTTCACAGTAGCAAAAGGTAACCTGGACAATAACTGTAAGCTATCATTTAAAGACCTGTGTGAGCTGAGAGTATGCCTAGGAGATGAGCCCAAATAAACTGATTGACATAGACATGTTATGTATCTTTGAGCTGCCTCTGACCTTCTAATCCACCGTCCAAAGGATGGAAGATCATCTTTGTGTCAGAAAGAAAAAAAAAAGCCTGAGATTTCATCTCAGGATTCAGAACAAGGACATATTTTAAAATGCATGAATTGTTTATTTCTGGAATTTTCCATGGAAAGTTTTTAGAGTTGGTGCTGTGTAACTAACTGAAATTCTAGAAAGAGAAAGAATAATGGGGGGGGACTACCAAATTTCTTGTAAACAATTAAAAATTATTATTTTATGTGGGGTGGTGAATTAGCATGTGTATGTATTGGGGTCATAGGAAAAATTGTGAAAATCGGTTCTCTCCTTGTACCATGATGTAAGGCAGGTCATCAAGCTTAGCTGCATCCACTTCCACCCTGAGACATCCCTCTTGTCCTGTCACCAATTTTTATTTATAGGTTAAAGAGAGAATCAAGCTCTTTACTTCTTACTCTGTAAACTCCTAGCATTTGGCAACCATTTTAATGTTCCTTTGCACTTAAGATCCACTTCACTAAGTGTTTTCTAGCTTCCTCTGCAGTGAGCAGGACAGTTCTCTAAGAAATCTGGAGAGCCCCTGTTTATCCATCAGGAGCTAATCTTCTCTTTTCTGGTGTCATTCTGGTTTTCTTAATCATAACATTTCATCCTCTGTACCCATCCAGTAGCTGCTATGTCACAGCTATAATTCCCCTGGGCAATGATTACATTTGATTTTCCACATGTCCCTAATGGCTGGATTTGACTTTCAGTACCTTGTAGCAGACTCTCACAGCCTGTAGCCCAGGCTGGCCATGAGTTTTCACCAATCCTCTTATCTCAGCCTCTTAGTACTGGCATGTATGTATGGTTTGTCTATTCTAATATAAAATAACTAGTTGAATTTGTTTGCATCGCTGGTGCTGGTCTAATACCCTGTGCAGTGTCTAAGCATAGGTCTAAGCCCAGAACTCGCGTTCTTTGCATGGCTCCTTCTGCTCAACAAAGCCCTTATTCTCCTTAGCCAATCTTCCTTCCTTAAGGCAACACTTTATTTGTAAAAATGCTCTTTCAAGAAAAAGGGGAATATGGGCATTATTTTAGGGAGACTATCTAAGGAGCCATAACAAGTCTATTTAAATCTTTTATTTGGTATTAACTAGATATTTTATCATAAGTGAGCAGGGAGTTTCTGGTTCACTAGTCTTTATTGCTTTCTTGAAAGCATTTCACCCTTTTCATAGTTCAAGGCCGTATAATCCCCAATCCTTTTTTCCTTCACATTTTAACTCCTTCACCGTGTTCCTCATAAGTCGCCCTGTAAATGTCTCTTGGAACTCAGTGTTGGGCTGTCATCCTGAATGAGAGCACACTTTGAAACTGTGCTAAATTTTGTCTTTGAAAAAGGACTGAAAGGATTTGAGTATTCTACCTTATTTCACCCTAAGCAAACTGCTTGTTCCCAGCAACATCCTCCTGGATTCTAAGTGAATTGAAGGAGCCTTGATCTATAGAAATAGAACTAATAGAAATAGGTTTGTGTTTTGAAGAGTCCTCGTCTCTGGTCTGGGCATAATTTGGTAAATGTTCCTGATGTCTCCCCTGAATTATTTCAAGAAGACACACTAAGTAGTAACAGAGCCTCCCACTGTTCTTCTGGCCACTTTTCTTGGTCTCCTTCCTCCACTGTCACAGTCTGTCTCCTCACTCCTCATCTCCTGCTTCATATCCCCTGTGCTCACCACTGAAGAGCTTTTCCAACCCATCTCTGTATGTCTGGATGCCGTGTCCTTCTTTCTTCTTCTGCACCAGGCAAATGCACCTCTCAGCATTCAGAGGGGAAACCTGCCACAGAGCTAAGCATGAGTACTCAGCTCATATTCCTGTCTTGTGATCATCTATAGAGATATAAACTCTGTCCTTGGTTTTATTCTCTTTAGACAGGTCCAACAAATGGTATACATTTTTTATTCTTCTCCATCACAAGACAGGAATTGAGACCTTCCATCCAGAATTCTGGTTGCTAGCCTGGATGGAGACAGAATAACAGGAAGACAGCTGCCACTGGTGTGCATTAATACATACTGCCCATGATTGTTTGTGGCTGGAGACATGCTCTAGAAAGAGCACTTGCTCATACTTGTAAGAGTCTGGGCTTAATCTCTAGAAAGAGAGAAACAGGGTCATTCTTCCCAGCCCTAAGCTACCGTGTATGCTTCCCACTAATTTAAAACAGACCACAATGGCCACTGAAGGCTAAGCATGATGGCACCCAACTGTATGTAATTCTAGTACTTGGGAACATGAGGCAGAAGGATTACCACAAGCTCAGAATTAGTCTAGGTTGTAGAGTCTCAAAAGCAGAACAATGACAACAACAAAAACACAAAACTGTTTTGAGCAGAGTGACTACTATTTTAAAAATGTCTAAAGAGACAGGTGCTAAAAACTGCATACCCAGGGTCAGATGATTGTTCAAGGTTCCTGAATAAACTGCATTGAAAAAAAAAACTGCATACCTAGAATAAATGGTTTCTAATCACAGGAATACCCAAGTGTGTATTTCCAGTGGTGCAAGCTGGATTAAGTAAGAGTCCATGTCAGGAGACAGATACATTTTTAGTTGTAACAGAAGAGGCAGGGAAGCAGGAAGAAAGGCAGGCTACTGATTGAATATGAGAGATGTGGGTAGCCTCGATCCATCTGTGTAGATTACATGATGAAAATCAAATTCTAAATGTGAATCTTAGTGTGATGGTGCATATCTGCTATCCCAACACTTTAGAGGCAAAAAAAGATGAATTCCCATGAACTTCCTGGGTAGCCTGGTCTACACAGTGAGTCTGGGCCTACCCATTGTATGTACAGAGACCCTGACTCAAAAAGATAAATTAGTATACTGAAATCTGTCCAGCAACATAGATGAGTGATAATGTGACAAGTGATAAATGGCATGCTTAACAAGTATTCAGTAAAATTAGGACGTTTGACTATGTGCGTGTGTGTGTGTGTGTGTGTGTGTGTGTGTATTCACACTGAGGTCTGAAGCCAGAGCTTCAGACACGCAAACACTGAGCTATATTACCAAACCTTCTTTGTCACTTTTCCATTTTGAGAAAGGGTCTCAGTAACTTAACCTGGCTGGTTTTGAACTTACTCTATGCCCAGACAGACTTTGAACTTGGACTCCAATTGTCTCAGGTGCCTAAGTCTCTGAGATTATAGTTGTGCACCACCAAGCTTAGCTAATTGTTTTCTGAAACACCACATGGGCTTGCCAAGAGTTTCTTAGTAAGCACATTTTTTTTCAGGAAAAGATTCTCTAAGGATAATCAAAATTTAAGTTACATATGAACGCACTTTACATGCAAGGCACCCCATTATATCTTTAGGTCACTTCCTGTTTTGAATCTAGAATGCAGGAGCTGTCATCTGGCTATGCTTGATCACATGGGCCAATATCCACAGATGACTCAGCCTCTATGAGACAAAGCCAGGACAAGTATAGTCCATCTTACCTTTGGGGATATCAAGTTGTATAACACCTAACCTGGTCCCAGCACCTAATGAGATTTCCCCATTAGAAGAGAAGAACTTGAAATTATAAGAAACTTAATTATCAGCCAGGGAGTTCTCTCAGCCCTTTGCTTCTCTGCCACTCATTTCTCCCTGCAATGGGCAGAAAAGTCCTGGGAGACTACCACCTCACTTGTGTGGTACAGTCTTTGACTGGATTCGTGGAATGTCTTTCTTCATGATTATTGGGGTCCTTTATGACCCCCATGAGAGCTTAAGATTTATTTCAAGAACCATCTCAGTCAACAGGTTCCAGAGGGACTGCCGGTGTTTCATGGAAAGTTTTCCATCTGCTAAATAGCTTTGATGAAGCTTAGTCACCAGCTTCCTGACTCATGCTGCTAGCCGCCAGCAAAGCCCTGGGGTGGAGTGCATTTCCTGTGACAGTCATCATAGCTCACAATCTAACACCATGCCTGATGGAAACTGTTCGTTTAATGACTGAAGCAATTTAACCTATAGTGTCTGGAGCACTATTACTTCACTGTCATTTAAGGACATCCAAGTTTAAAGCATTTGCCCCAAACCTACCTATGATTGCTTATTTCTCACTTTTTAAATGCACACATGTAGATGACCTCTCCTGAGCCTCTTCTAGACACAGGTAGGTAGGAAGCTGGAGGTGGCTCAGCAGTTAAGGGAAATTATTGCTGTTTCAGAGGATCCAAGTCCATTTCTCAGCACTGGTGCCACATGGTTCAGAACCACCTCAGCTCTAAGGCTCCAATGCCTCCTCTCAGCTTCCTCAGCTGCTGGCACCCATAAAGGTGCTCCCACACATACACAAATTGCATAAGTTAATAAAATAAATCTTTTTCCCTATCTTCAAAACCCCCCATCATTTATTAAGCTTTGCTCAATTGTTCTCAGAATCTCCATGGTGTAAGAGCAGTATGCCTTAAAATGTGTAAGTAGAGAATTAAAGATTTTGTTTGGATTTGGGTTGTGCCTTCAGTAACAGTGAGAAAGAAAGAAAGAAAGAAAGAAAGAAAGAAAGAAAGAAAGAAAGAAAGAAAGAAAGAAAGAAAAAGAAAGAAAGAAAGAAAGATGCTTTCACCTGCCTGGAGAGAATGCTGAGCCTATGAATGAAAGAGAGAAACAATTTCTTCAGGGTTTTCCACTAGAAAGGTGCCCATGCTCCTGTAAATAACCTTCACCCATGCTCCAGTGACTAGTCCCAATGAAGCTCACTGATAAACACACAGAGGCACACACAGGCACATGCAGATGCACACACATACAGATGTTCACAGGCAGGCACACACACATATGCACACACACACATACACACAGGTGTTAAATTAGACAAAAGCTAGTTGGAATGAGGAGGGGGATTGGTGGGATATAAGGGATATGCAAGAGTAATGGGGGAAATGACAAAAATACACTAAATACTTATGTGAAAATCTCCAAGTGAAAACCATTGCTGCGCATAATTAATAATTAATAATTAACTTTAAAAAGCATTAAAACAACCAGTGAAGTACAGAATGGAATGGAATGAAGAGTTCCCTTCTCCACAAGTTCTCCTAGATTAAGACTGCATAGTGATAGCTTTATTTCTCTCTTCCTCTCTCTCCCACCTCTCTCTCTCTCTCTCTCTCTCTCTCTCTCTCTCTCTCTCTCTCCTGTGTGTGTGTGTGTGTGTGTGTGTGTGTTCAGCAACTGTAGCAATTTGTTAAAGCAATCATTGGGTGTGACTGTGAACCTAAATCCCTGCAGATCCTGAGTCTCTACAAGAGCAATGGTCTCCGTGCTCAGTAAAGCAGGTGTGTGCTGGAGTTCCAGTATTGCCAAGCTTCAGGAAGCTAAAACTGCATCCTCAGTCAGTCTCCTCATCTCTGATTTTATAGAATCAACCACAGTGACGAATGGCCCTGCATTTGGAAAGCTGTCCCAGCTCTGGTCACAGCTGAACCTCCCTGTCACTATTGACGTATGTGCACTCTGAGAGTCTGAGTGCAATTGGCCATCTGTCCAGGAGGCTGGAACCACCTCAGCACTGAGATAAAAATCAGAAACTCAGCTCTTCTCCAACACACACCTGGAGCCACAGCTCACAGACACAGCCTCACCTGCAATGCAACAGGCACGGAAGGCTCCAATTAGCAGATAGAAGTGGGGGTCATGCAAAACAGATGGATATCCACAGCCACGTCTGAAGAAGGAGCTGAGATACAGGACTAACTTGACTGTGGGTCTGGACAAAAGCAAAGGGCATGCCTTAGGGATTCAATCCAACTAGGGCTGAAATATTTGCTTCCTCTCTGCATGATGTTTGACCTCAGGAAGTCATTTTAAGAATTTGAAAATTAGCAATAGATTATCTTTTCCTCATAAACTGCAGCAAAACATCATAAGAGAGCCACGTTGCATTTAGAAATGTTTTCTCTGGTGTGCTCAGCTACAACCCACCTGCACCATATTGATTTTTGTTATTTATGGAGGAGATTGAGAGGGCCGAACCAGATGGTATGGATTAAGCTCATGGGTGGGGGAGAAGAAGGATGATAAGAAGTGAAGGTTGGAGGCAGTGAAGGGAGGAGAAGAGGAGAGAGGAATGGAAATATTAAGGTAGACTAAGAAGGTAGGGAAGAAGAAAGGGATGGAAGGAATAGAGGGAGGACAAGCCTTGGGGATGTTGACAGAGAATGGGGGAAAAAAACCTCTAAGATTTAAATCTTGCATCAAAAATATCTTACATATTCAAGGAAACTTAAATAAAAAAATCATGGAATATCCTTTCCCTATCTTCCCCTCTATCTGGTACATCTATGTCAATGCAAGCCACATGGGCTGGCTTCCTGTGTGGCCTCCAGGAGATGGTCCATGGAAGGTCAAGAGGAGCATTCTGTTGAAGCACTCTCTATTTTTCTTGTTGTCACTTTCTGACTCTTGCTCCACATCCTAACTCATGCACCTGCTCTGCCTCCGTCCTGTTAGGCAGCACTCTGCTGTATGGATGCCGCACCATTTATCTTACTGTAACCAAATGGAATTGGTTTGTACAAAGCCAAAACAAGCACTGCCAAGAAATTAAAGAGTGGAGAAAGATTTATTACCTGTAGCAGATATAATTTCCAAAGCAGTGTCCTCCTAGAACGAATAAAATGTGGGGATCTTGTTCAGGAATCCTATGCAGCCACAGAGAAAGTACTTTGGGGGCAGGCACACTCATGAGCATGCTCAGTTTCAGGCTTAAGGAAGAAAATTGGTAGACAAATACAGGAGGTGCTTAGCGAAAAGCATGGCGTTCATGTTCAAAAGTTCAAAGGTCACAGGAGCACCTTGTTTCAGGATCGCTCTTATCATGAAGGGGGTGGGTGGGACCATCTCCACACATGCTCAGAAAATGTCATAAGGACAGCAATGGGAATACTTTTGGACATGCTCAGGCTGAGTCATAAAGACAACAGATGCCAACAACTTCAGGCATGAGCAGCTTACATTGTTGTTTCACTTAAAAAAAATAAAGGAAAAGACTCCATTTTTATTTTAGTGTGTGTGTGTGTGTGTGTGTGTGTGTGTGTGTGTGTGCATAACTTTTCTCCTGTTCCTGGAGGCCAGAAGAGAACATGGGATATTCTGCTTTAAACATCTCTGTCTAATTCCCTCAAGACATCATCTTTCACTGAACCAAGATGTAGGCTGGCAGTCAGGAAGCCCCAGTGACCCTCCTGTCTCCATCCTCCACAACACTAGGTGGTAGGTAGCTTCTTACATGGGTGCTAGAACCCAGATGCTTGAACTTGTGCTTGTAAAGAGTGAAAACCTTACCCACGGAATCATCTCCCTAGCCCAAAAGGGCACTTTGAAAGCATATTAATAAAGGAGCTGGTCCCTAGAGATTCTTGCTTCACTTGCACTTTGTACAAATTTTTGACTTTCCAGGCTGGACATATGCCACCATTACCATACTGCTATGCCAAGTCATGAGGTAGATCCATTCATTTTCAATTTGCTAGAGAATCAGCCTCTCGAGCAGCGGTGCGTACATTACACATGCTCGTTTGCACACTTTTCCCTTGTACAACCTTAGCCAATGATATTTGTGCCCATTCTTTCTTAGTTATGTTTTAGTTTGTATTTTTTTTCAGGTGGGTGACAGGAGGCTGATATCAAAGGAAATGAACCGATTTATGAAATGGCTGCTCTGAACTGATTATGGGGCGGGGGAGAATTCAGGACAGCTCCTTTCCCAGTGTGCCTGCCTCAGTGTTTGCCAGAAGCCTGGGTACCAGTTGCCTCTTGCAGGAGGCCTTGAGAATGTTCATTTTTGCAAATAATCAGAGTAAGGAGGGGGGACTGCCTCTGCTCTCAGCTATATTCCTAGAGAAGGAGAGGACAGAAGGTGAGCTCCGCAGAGACCCTTTCTGCGAACACACTGAAGAGTCCATGCCCTGAGGAAATATCACGAAGGTCTGTCACCCGTCACAAACACAAGGCCTCACAGAAAGCCTACTTGAGCTGAAAGGGGAAGTCATTCCCTGCAGACGCTCACATGAAGCCGAGATAAATGGTGAACTCTTTGAAGGTAATTTATCCACCCCTTGCTACCTGCCTTTCCTGATCCACAGATGAGCCTGTGTTTGCCACAAGCCGAGAAGAAAGGCAAGATAGGTAGCAATCCCTCCGAGGCTGCTCTGGGTCAGCTTTATCAAAATGATAAAATGTTTTGAGTCTTAGCAGCCCCCTGGGCTGACTGCGGGCTGGGCTTCCAGAGATATTAAGGGGTGAAGGAGGTGAGCAAGCGGCCCTTCCAGGGTGTCCCAGTGGCATCTCTGGTGTCGCCGCTGATAGAAGTTTTATCAAGATAAATCTAGTGCTGCCCGGGAAGGATATTAATAAATTATCTAGTAATGAAAAATGTGAGGGGAGCCATACTCCTCCATCAGGCCCATGATGATTACTTTGATAGATGTACTGGCAGGATCTGCGAGACAAGGCAGAAACGAGAAACACGACACACAAACCTTTAAGGGTGACCTCAGAGGAAAACACAAGTTGGTGAATGATACCAGCACTGAATAGGGAAAAAAACAGAGCTCTGGGGCTAGCGTGTCAACTGCCAGATGGATGGGCTCTGTGATCAACTGATCATTGAATCTTGTGTCAGGCACAGAAGGTGAAAAGGGAAACAAGAAGGTGGGAGGAGGGAGAAGACAGAAAAGGCTTCAGTGTTCTCACATGAACATGGGCTCTCTGTTGTGGCGAGATTCCAGTTCTTTTGAGGCCGTCAGAACAGCTTGCATTCCTTAGTCTTCTAGTTGTACCCAAATAATTTACAAGAAGCAATGTAATGTCTGGTTGGCCTCCCAGGGTGTTTTGATTCATGGTTTGAGGGTACAGTCTATTGAGGCAGGGAAGGAAGGGGTATGGGGGATGATTTGTGGCATGGCAACAGACAAATGAAGATGTCTGCTCTCATCTCATTGCACCAGGAAGCAGAGAGAAGACTGGAAATAGGACCTGCTTATAAAGTCCCAAATTGACCCACTTACTCTACCTAGGCCATACCTGCTGGGGTCCTACAACCTCTCAAAGCAGCACCTTAGGGCAGGAGAGATGTCTCAGTTTCAGAGTGCACAGGAGTCCTGCAGAGGACCCACATTTTGTTATCAGCATCCATGTCAGAATACTCATGTTGGTAACTCCAGCTACAGAGGGCTCCTATGCCTGAGGCCTCCACAGGCACCTGAACACATGTGCACCCTTCTACATGTACATAATTAAAGGTAATGAAAATAAACCTTTTAATCATCACTACATCATCTAGGAATAAAGTGGCCGGGCACATGAGCTTTGGGGGAAGCTTCACATTCAAACCAGAACATACCCCATTTTCTCAGTCTATTCCCTGTAAATGAGGAGTTCAATTATAGTGCTGAAATTATTGCTTTGTGATGAATTTCATACAGTAAGGGCCAGGAGGTTCTTAAAAGCAGAAAGTACTCTATGAGTGGTCTTAGAACAAATGGGATAAACAGACATGTGTTGGACACAGTTTCACCTGTAAAAAGCTCAAAGTCTAGTGAAATAAATTTACACACAATCAAATGACACTGTGACATGATACAGGAGAAAGGTAAACATGTGGTATTCTCAGGTCAGCCACAAGGCATATTTGACTAGAGAGAGGAGTCTGAGGTGGAGTATTGAAAGCTAAGGAGATCTGAGTGGAGTAGATGGAGTGATAAGAGAGAGATATGATATAGTTACTTTCTGTAGAATATATGAGAAAATAGAGGGGATTAAAAGTGATGGGGTACAATTATAGTATGGTATGGTATCTGGAGACTACCCAAAAGAAGATGCTCAACAGGTATACCTAGGCTAGAGGACCAGGAGTCTCTCCATCCATATGCCCTAAGTACTATGGAGTCACTCTGTCAGTGTGTGCAGAATACTGTAAAGATGAACTGCAAACCAAGCGAGGGGCCTTTCAGCATATTTTTCTCCCTATGTGAACAACTTTTCTCTGATTCACTTGGAGACTTTACTCTCCAACTCTCCCACTGATTTGTGAGCCCCAGAACAGCATGGGAGGTTGGGGGCAGGATGGGAATGCAGGCTGAGACCCCAGAGGCACACGCACCTGCTCATTTTCCTCACCTGAGCTTCTATGAGTATAAAGGGCATCTCACGGATGGCTAGGGGGCAGAAGGACTAAGAGACATCTTCAAAAGCTTGAGAATATGCAGGTGGTTAGAGAGCAGACAGAGCTCTCCAAGGGTCAGAGAGCCAGATATATGATAGGGAAGTGGAGAGAGATCTAAGAAGTCTTGCTGGGACTCAGATCCTCAGCCTTGCAGAAGAGACTGTCTTGATCTCACCTTCAAAACATTTAAAGTCAGTGATGAACTGCAGCAAACAACAGCTGCAGCCAACCTAACCCCAGGGAAATTAGGACGAGATTAGAGGCAGGACCCTCCAACTCTAGTGTTTCAAAGGGGGAAACAGACAAGCCTGTCTGCTTGGAAACAAGAATCCATGCTCTATTCTTTCATGCATAGGTATTTTTTTAAAAAGGACAACATGACCCACAAGTTAGAGAAAAACAATGACCAGTGAACCCACAGATGAAAAATATAAAAATTCTTAGAAAACCCCTTTAAAAAATACCCACTGTCAGTATGCTCAGGTGTCAGTAGGGAAAGTGAACAATATACATGAAGAGAAGAGGAATTTATTTGACGCCAGGAGGAGAAAGCAGAAATGTTAGAACGGGGTGGTGTAATACACTAAGAAGGAGTGCAGCAAATGGACTTGATTGCAGGTTGACACCAATGAAAAACATCAAAAATGTGGTGCAGTGGGGTACAGCCATGAGCCCAGGAGCCTGAGGCAGGAGGATTTCAAACTTGAGGCCAACCTCTGCAACATGAAGAGACTTTATCTCAAAAGTCACTGGTTGTTTTTAAATCAGTAAAATTATCCATATGAATTTATCAGTATTTTTAAAGCAGTGTAAGAAACCTTGGCCCATGTCAAACAGTAGAATATGCATGCAGCCGCAGTCCCAGTATGAAATGAAAGAAAGAACAGCATGGAGGGATGCTTGAGGAGATAATGAGGGCTGTGCACCTTAAAATCAGGCGTGAATTCACAAAACCAGGAAAGTTAACAAAATAGGAACACAACTCTGAAGAAAAATCACCCGCAGACACACAATGTGCCAGCTTCAAAAGCAAGCAATGAGCAAACAGAAACTACCTGATGAAAGCCTTAAAAGTACCAGGAAAAAAAAAAACAATATTCATGACAGTCACCAAACTAAGCAGAAGTGACAGACATTAATCAGAAACAAGAAAGCCAAAAGGCACTGGGACACTACCTTTGAAATTTGAATAATTAATTAGCACATGTGTCAACCTTAAATTTTCCACACTACCCAAAATAAGGGAGAAAATAAAGGCAAGCTGATAATATTTTAAATTGATAAAAGCTAAGAAATTTTGGGTGCAGCAGATATGTGCTGAAAGGCTGAAAATGGCTGAAGGGGAGTCCAAACCAGACGGGAGTTAATTTCTATAAGCAGGAATAAAAGAGTCCCCCAAATAAACATATTTAGCATATATAAAGATATATATCTGATATATAAGATGATGTATTTCATGCTTATACTTCTACTTTTAATATTCGGCTTAATCTGTTTTTTACTCTAGAATGTCTGATAAATCAAGAAGCACAATTATGTTTTGTGGGCAACTACCAAGTTAGAAATAGTATCTATGAAAATAATAGCAGACAGTGGAGGGCAAGCAGCATAGCGTGACCGGAACATCCGCACACTGTCATAGGACCATGTCTACAGGAGAAGCCCATGCTAATGACACATGTTGCAGTTGCAGGAACATCACAGAAGTGAGTAAAATGCAGACAGTCAACAGAACAAGTGGGTGGAATGATCCTTGACAACAAAAAAATGATATGGAAAGATAACATCAAAGCAAACGTCAGGTGTAATAAGTAGAAAAACAAATAACATATAAAACATATACAAATTAATTAAAGGTTTCAATTACAACACAGAAGCCATCGCAGGAGAACAGGAAACAAGGCTAGACTATTAGACAACACCTACTACAGAGCTAGAAAGATGGCTCCATGAGTAAAAATCATTCACAATAAAAGCCTGACAGCAAAAGTGTGATCCCTGGGACCTACATAAGAGGCAATGTGTGTGGCAGTGTGCAATCCCAGAACACCTAAGGCAATATGGGAGGAGAAGAGCCTGCTGAGGGGTCAGAAGCCTGCTACCCTGGAGGACAAGGTGGAAAAGCACAAGTAACAACAGAGGCTAACCCTGCCCTGATAAGGTAGAGAAAAACTGACTCCTGAAAGTTGTCTTTACTTCTCCAAATGTATGCTGTGATACACACACACACACACACACACACACACACACATACAGAGAGAGAGAGAAAGAGAGAGAGAGAGATAAATGAACACAGACAGACAGAAAGAGACAGAGAGGGAAGGAGAAAAAAGAGAGGGAGGGAAGAAGGTAGGGAAGAGAGGTAGGGAGAGAGACTTTTCAAAAAAGAAACTATCCACTATCATATATGACACAGATATAAATGTGAAAAGATATATGCGGAAGAGCCTACCAGGGAAAAAATCAGTTTACCTGCATCAGTAAGAAATGGGTCTTGAAAAAGAAAAACGTATTTAGAAATAATCAGTGCATAATAAAAAAGGGCACATTAACAATGAAGACAAAAAATTCCAAATGTATGTGTGTTTGTGTTTGGTGAAACAGATGAGCATGCATATCAAAATTAATTTTAGATATTGTCTTGAACAAAAAGAGCAAGACATACAAGTATATATCTTCTGATGATCCATCTTGAAAATGGTCTGAAATAGCCAAAACTATCTTTTGCTGGGGGTGGAGGAAGGCTCAGGGCTAAGACACTTGCTATTCTTCCAAGTAATTTGGGTTCAGTTTTCAGCACCCCACTCTGGCAGCTCACAACCATCTCTCTCTCCAAATACAATGCCCCTTTTTGGTCTCCATGGGCACTCTCACACACAAAGCACATGCACTCTCTCTCTCTCTCTCTCTCTCTCTCTCTCTCTCTCTCTCTTTCTCTCTCTCTCTCTCTCTCTCACACACACACACACACATGCGCGTGCACACACATGCACCAGCACACACCAGAGAGTGGCATCCACTGGCAGGCAGGACACCAAGTTCCAAGACACATGATAACTCAAAAATTGACCCTGAGAACACTACTCCTCACCTTGGGTTCATTATATGTAAAGAAATCCAGCTGGCTTGGCTTCCTCTTTAAGGCTCTTCTATCAATTGACCTTAAGAACCTAATATGGCTTTCAATTCGTAGGTGCATGCTCTGGTTTCTTCACATACATGCAAACTCCAGGGCTAGCAATGACTCAGTGAAACAAAGAACCTGAGCTTGGAAGGGAGAAAGTGAAAGAGTACCACCACCACCCCTCCTCAGGGGACATAGAGGCTAGGTTCCTTTCCTGGTACTCAAAACAAATTAGCATTCTTTAAACTTCCCTGTTGCTTATTACCTTCTGGCCTATGTGGACTTCCATCTTATGGTAACTACCACTGTGCCTTGCTCTGTCCCTCTGGCAATCTTTTCCCTGGTGCATCAAGAATTGATGACTCATAGCCAAACTTTGAGCAGAGTGCAGGGAATCTTATAAAACAAGAGGGAAATAGAAAGACCTGAAGGGGACTGGAGCTCCACAAGGAGTGCAACAGAACCAGAAAATCTGGACACAGGGGTCTTTTCTGAGACTGATACTCCAACAAAGGACAATTAGTGGAGATAACCTAGAACCCCTGCAGAGATGTAACCATGGCAGCTTAGTGGCCAAGTAGGTTCCTTAGTAAGGAGAACAGGGACTGTCTTGGACACGAACTCACTGGCTGGCTCTTTGATCATCTCCCTCTGAGGGGGGTAGCAGCCTTGCCAGGCCACAGAAGAGGACAATGCAGCCAGTCCTGATGAGACCTGATAGACTAGGATCATACAGAAGGGGAGGAGAACCTTCCCTATCAATGGACTGGGGGAAGGACATGGGTAGAGAAGAGGGAGGGAAGGTGGGGTGGGGAAGGTAAGAGGGACAGAGCTACAGGTGGGATACAAAGTGAATAAACTGTAATTAATAAAAAATAAAATAAAATAAAGGAAAAATTGATGAGGATACAAGGACTTACTGTCCTTGTGGCTCACAATCAGTTGTCACTACTTTTCTAGGGGAATCTAATACCCTCTTCTGACTTCTAAGGGCTCCTGCACACATGTGCTACACATATATACACTCACACAGTAGACATTTATTTTTTAAGATAATATTAAATAACATGGCCTGGATTATATCAGCTTTGTAGTAAGTGAAGACTGAAGGCAATGTCTGTATGTACTAGTCATCAACACAAGTCTAGTCATTAGCACAAGCCTCCTTCTCTAGTCATTCCCTTATCTGGTTAAAAAGAAAGAAAAATTTGAACGTCCAGTTTACAAGGGTTTTCCGTTATTCTTCAGTTGCTGTGATAAACATGGCATAAGGAAACTGGGGAGGCAAGAGTTTGTTTTGTCTTATAGCTTACAGTCCATCATAAAGAGAAATAAGGGAAGGAACTAAGGGCAGGAACTGAAGCAGAAGGCATGGAGGAATGCTTTTTACTGGCTTGCATTCGCTGGCTTGCTCAGTTTTCTTTCTTATGCAGCCCAGTGTTATCATTTTATTACTAGGTGCTATAGCTAATAGTTGTCAACTTCACTGGATCTACCAAAACATAATCAACTGAAAGATAAGCGACTGAGCACATTGTAAAGATATTTTTTTAATTGAAACAAAGGCTCTCTGAAATGGAAAGACCCTAAGTGTGGAAGGTAATCTACCTGTGGCAACTCAGATGAACAGATTTCTTTTTGTGTCATTTTCGTCCCATCTTGAAAATGGGTTCATTTATCCCACTCTTGCTGCTGCCACTCTCAAAGCCACAGCCACTATCCTGCATTTCTTCATTGACACCAGAACCCAACTTCTTTAGTTTTCTGATATAGACTGGAGCCCAGTGGCTCTCCAGGACTCTTCCTGTCCTTGAGCACTTTACTGAAACTCCTGAGACATCTACTGTCATGGACTTAGCAGTTCTTGGGTTCTTAATCTCTTGAGTACAAAGATAGTCATTGTTGAACTACTTAGACCATATAACGTAAGCCAATCTAGTAAATCCCCTTTTAATACATATTCCTTATTTCTATTCTGTTCCTCTAGAGCACCTTGACTAATACAATATCTGTGCAGATTTTATCTCCTTGGCCTCACAACCCATAGGGCTCCCTCACCAGTATATAAAGACAAAAACAAGAGCAATCTAAACTCACCTGGCTGAATAAGCCCATTAAAGTGTGAACATGAACCAAGACTTCAGGTATTCAAAGCAGAAAGGAGACTTGGGGTAGGTATACTCTGCTCACTTGGAACAGAATTGGCAGGGCTACATACAAAGGACATCATGAACTCTGCTCCAAATCTGATGCCTGCAATCTTTACATGATGCTCTACATGAACTCTACTATTGCACATGGAATCAGACTGATGGATTCTGTGACACACATAGAGAAAACTGCCTGGAATGCTGTGCCTATAGAAACCACAGCAAAAGGAGGATCATTGAACAATGGGGGAAGAAAAAGAAAGCAAAGATTGCTGCTAGGAGTCACAGAGAGCAGGGAACACAGAAATCCCACAGAAATTTCTGTGGGAATGATGCTTAAAGTTCCAGCATCTGAAGTCATATTCAGGCCCTCTGCAGTGTCCTTAAAACATGTGAGACAATGGCCAGTTATTATTATCTTGGTGAGCCCTGCTAAGGCTCCATGGGGTTTTTAGTTATCAACGGTGATGTACAAGCATTAGTTCATGACAGCTTATCTTCCACAGTGCCTCCATGATGTTTGCATTCAGTATGCTGCAATATTAGTTCAATGACAGCCATGATGTGAAAATCTACATCATAGAAATCGGTAGCTATTCAAAACTTGTCCCATTTGTATTGAGCCTCATCACTAATCATAGGCTCCAAGATATTAGGGACATTATTTGTGTTATTTTAAAATCTAAGGTAATACTCTTCATACAGGAAAAGTATAGCAAATATTGTTTTGGTTAATCAGGTAAGCTTAAATACAGGTTCATAGTCTCCAATGTGAAAACACAAAATACTACAAAATCCTGAACTCCAACATGACATTCGAAAATGTTGTGGATTTTAAAGTATATCAGATTTTTGGAATAAGAACATTCAACTAGTAAAGTTTCAAAATCTAAAACGTTCTAAAATATGAAATGGTTTCCTCCAAATCATTTTGGACATGAAATACTCAGCCTGCATCCCTATTATACAGCTGAGAAAAGTGAGGCCCAGAGAGGTTGTCATTAGCCTACCAACCTGGCCAATGACCTACTGAGCCATAATTTAAATCTAATTCAGCTGAGTTTTAGACCTTCCCTTGTATCTCATAAATGGTATCAATTTCCTCCATCCTAAAAGAAACTTGACAAACAGATATTATTCCCTCGGACATTTCAAAAATCATTCAAAAGGACATTGAAGAAAAACCACCATCATGAAGACTCAACATCTTATTAGTCTCCCAGGGGGACCAAAGGAACTGAATTCCTCTATCATCATCATTGACAATTTTCCCTATATGTCATGTGCTTGATTTAAATACATGTCTCTCAGCCTCGGTTTACCCAACTTGGCTGTACTCCATTGTTTCCAGATCTCAGAATACCAATGGAAGGATATTTAAACCATTTCCAGGCAGAAGAAGGAAGCAAAGTAGCCTCGGGGCAGAGTTTCCTCCTCCCCCAGTAGCTTAATTCTGACTCAAATTCATGTTTTTCTTCCAGGAGGACAGTTGTGCAGCTGGGACTCTGTGATAAGGGCTTCTGTTGAAACTTTCCTAAGTGACAAGAATAAATAAGCTGCCATATTTGCATCAAGTTGCATTCTATGCTTTGTTTCATCTTTCACTGGAAGTTTTGGGGTGAGGATGAAGTAGATGACAAAAAGAAGCAGGTACTTGATTAGATGGACAACTTTTTGTTGAGAGGTCAGCCATACAGACAGCATCACTAACCTACATGACATATACCAACCCACTTTAGGGAAGGAGTCAATTTCTCTCTCTGTCTCTGCCTCTCTCCTTCTGTCTCTCTCCTCTCTCTCTCTCTCTCTATCTCTCTCTCTCTCTCTCTCTCTCTCAGTCTCACATATCCCAATTTGGCCTCCAATTTACTATGTAGCTGAGGGTTATTTGATCTGCTGAATCTCTTGTCTTCAAACTCCCCCACTAGTGCTGGGGTTACAGTAGTGTACCATTTCATCTAGTTTATGTGGTGCTAGGATCAAACTCAGGGTCTTGTGCATGCCAGCTTTCTGCCATCTGAGCTGTATCCCCAATCCTACTGTCTTTTACTTACATGAAACTCAGTAAAATTTGCAGCTACTAACTCTCCTCCATATGAGGTGACTGAGTTGGAGGTACCTCTCCCCAGGTTAATCCAAGGTCATATGGCTAGACAAGACCTGATGTAATGATCAATCCAGGCTTTCTGAACCCATATCTGACATGAGTCTGTCTCAGACACTCTTTTAAAGAAGATAGTTGAGAATCTCAGACAGGACTTTCATGACAGAATCTTCAAGTAACATTGGGTTTGGGTCCATGTAGCTCTTCTCAGCTGGAAGTGTCCATTTGTTCATTGTCATCCCAAGTGACATTGGACACTGTCTGTAGAGATGACTAGTTGTCACGTGAAGGAGAGGTGCTCTTGGTCTCTAGCCTTCAGAAATCAGCAAGCTGTTAGACATTCTAGAATACTCAGAACATCCCCACCGCAAACTGTGATGCAGCAGCCAGTACCACTCATGCCGAGGGTAACACTCTGCAGCTACCACATGCCTTTTTATTCACAGAAATCACTTTTCTAGAGAGGAGAAGACTTGATCCACAATTGTGGGATGCCAGGGAATATGGAGTATTTAACTCTCACATTTTAACTGGTCAACTGGCTGGGGATAGCCTAGTCAGTAAAGTCCTCGTCGTGCACACAAGACAAACTGAGTTTGATCCATACACTCAAACTAACAGCAGGCACAAGTAGTGTGCATATGTGAGCCCAGCCTGAAAAGACAGATACAGGAGGATCTCTGGAGCTAATCTATCAGCCAGTCTGCCTAAATTGTGCACTCCAGATCTAGTGAGAGACCATGTCTCAAAAATTAAGGTGGAACCATTGAGGAAGATATCTGACATGCTATCTGCTCCCAGACATGGAAAATGGATTTTTAACCTTTTGTCAGCTATAAAAGATAGGCAAATAAAACGATTCCACTAGGCCCTGTAATAACCAGAAAGGCATGCGCATCCTGGCAACATATAGTAGCTAAAGCATCAACTGTGCCTGCACACACGTGTGCATATTCACAGGATCGCATGCCTACGGGTAAATATTGTCTATAATACTGTTGATCGATTTGTGTCTATCCTCACCACCAATCTCTTTTTCCTTAACTGTAAATGGAAACTTCTTACAATTCTTTACTTGATCAAGAATATTATACATAATTCTCTCTATCAACTCATTGGCATCAAAAATGCCTTGCTTTGAGCTTCTTAATTTTTATTAAAAGTGAAAACAACACAATTATAAAAACCAAAGAGTCAAACAAAACTTTCACGGTTTTACTCCCACTGTAATATGTACTCATTGCCCCAAATTTAGAAACTAGGAGCTATCAGAAGCAAATAAAACCCTATGGTAAACCCATCACTCAGAAATTATTCTTTATGATATTTTGGAGAATGGTCTTCTAGTCCTTTTATTTCCTATAAAAACTATGCAAATGAAATTATTCAAATAGGCCCCATAATAATCAGGAAGACATGTACATTCTGGCAAACCATAATAACAAAAAATATCAACAGCAGCAACAGAAATAAACGTGAACACTTGTACAGTATGACTATGCCAGATGCTGTCCTCAGCTCTTTGCAGATAGGGGCCAGTTAATCCTCCCAACTGTTCTGATGAGTACCATGACAGTTCCCATTTCCAAGATAAGAATGTAGAGACAACATAGACCACTATCAGAGCCAAGTTTGCCTGCAGCTGCTCAGGAATGTTACTGAGGCTGGGAGAGAATGCAAGCCTTCCTCCTGTTCCCCACAGTATTCTTCCCATTTCTTCATGCCGAAAGCTTTTTATTTCCTGCAGCTGGCACAAAGAATTACTGCAAATTGGGTGGCTTAAAAAAATGTTTAGCTCTCTCAAGGAAGCAGCCAAAATCAAGGTAGTAGCAATGCTGTCTCCCTTTCTGAGACACTAGGCGCCTTTTCTTGCCCTTCCGCCTTTCAGGGTGAGAAGTTGCCAACATTCCTTAGCTAACAGCTGCCCAAGTCCCTCCACTCTGTCTTTAGCAAGCTTCCCCTCCCCACCAAGGGCTTTTCCAGAACTTCTTTCTAGCGTCTGTGCTTTCTTCTGCCCTCGATTGGCTGAAGCTATAATGGTCATCTCAGGTGTCTATGCAGCCTATGGTGACTCAGTCTGAGCTATCTCCAAAGTGTGGCTGTCAAGAGCAAATTCAGATTTCTCTTGCTAATCTTGGTTGCTTCTCATTTCACAACTAAAAATTCATTCTTCCCCCAAAGTGAGGATGGAAGACACGAGATGAAGAGAAATCTGACTCTAAAATTCTAGAATAGCTAGAACAACTTTCTAGCTATTATTCTAAAATTATTCTAGCAATTATTCTAAAACAACTTGTTATTTTCCTGTTAAACAACCCCATTATCCAAAAGGAAGTATGGAAATGAGCTCAGCACCTTTGCAGCTAATCCGACTGTCTCCTCTTCCCTTTATACCATGGAGATGGAAGATAGAAATCTTTCATGGGAGAGAGAAATTGTACATGGGCAGAGGAAGATGCTGGTAAAAAAAAAAAAGGCTCTTTTCTGTTGTTACTGTTTTTTTGTTTGTTTGTTTTTGTTTTGTTTTGTTTTTCCCCCTCTCAGATCTTAAACATGTACAGACAAGGAAATCCTCATTCGTTCACTTGTAAATTCATTCAGTAAACTGCCAGTCATTCTCTTTGTTTTTGAAACAGGGTCTCTATCCAGGTTGGCCTTAGGCTTACTATGTATCCAAAGATGGCCTTAAACTCCCTATTTTCCTGCCTCTTCCCCAAAGTACTGGTATTATAGGCATGTACCACCATGTTGAGTTTATACAGGGCTGTGCATCAACCCTACAGCTTCATGGATGCTGGTCAAGCATACTAGCTGAGCTGCATACTAATCCCCAGGCTCTGTCTCTTGAAGAACTTCTAATGAGTTCCTTAGTTAAGGAGGGCAATGTCAGACCCTCAGTAAGCCCAGTGGGATGGCGCAGTCATTCTTGACTCTGGGTCTTCCCAATGTAGGACACAGTGGGCCAGATCATAAACATAAAGCACAGACTACTCCAAACACATAATGGATGACACAGGAGACCAGCACTGGAGCCTGGAGTCAGTGGTGCTATAATGTTGCTCCACACGACACCCACGCCTGTGTTCTGCTTCCACCAGGTATTTTATGCATATGTACACATATATCATTGTACCTGGAAAATGAGAACACATTCTCATTCTTAACTGGTGTTAAGTTTACAGTGTTGGAGGTTTCATTTGCATAATAAAATGCTATGCAAGAGGAGATGAGGGTTAATCAAAGGGTTTTATCACTTTTTAATTATCTTCATCATGTTGGAACAAGATGTAAATTTTAATTCTACCTTGTTAGCTAGCAGATTTCAACAAACTTTGGATATCCTAATCACCTGTCATTTTTAATAGACACAGACGCCTGTGGTTTTAGCAAAGTAAATGCCCTAAATACTGTAGGCCTTATTAATGTGATGGATATGCAATTTAAAATCATTTACTAATTACTAACATTAAACATAAGATCTATAGGAACACCTTAAACAGAGGCACCTGTGCGAATTTGCTTATTGTCAGAGTAGAACTTGGTTTAATAAAAGCTCCTCCCTAGCTTTTTTTTGCTTTCCTTAGAAGTTCAGCATGAACAGAGAGGGAAGCCCCCATTCGTCCATCTAGTCATTTGTCAGTCTATCACTAGATTTTGGCACAGAGTCTCTAGCGAGGGTTGGCCTCAAACTCACTAGTATCCAAAAATGACCTTAAACTCTTGATCCTCGCACCTCTACCTCCAAATATTGGATTACAAGCATGTGACACTATGCTCAGTTTATGTGGTGCTGGGCATTGAACTCAGTACCTCTTTGTTTTTCTCTCATTGTCTTGTTCTTACCAATCTACATTTAGAATTGGCCCCTCTGCACATAGCTTTCCAGTTTTTACACTTTGCCATTAAATCTGGGACCAATTTGAATAAGATTCCTGTTCCTTGACCCATCTATTCTGTAAGCTTTTAAAAGAATAGAGTCCTATGTTCTTAGACTTAATTTTTCAAGGAGTGGATGGTGGAAGATGACTTTGCCAGAACTAGATAGATAGCCTAGATTTATCTTAGAGAAGCTAAATGTTGTTTTCGGCCTAATCTAGGTGACTGAGAGTGAGCCTAAGTACATGAGTAATGTACATATTCCCGAGGAATGAATGTCAAAGGCGGTTCTCCACAGGTGATAGAGAAAGTTGTGACTGCCCCTCTCTACTGCTTTCAGCACTAGATTCATAGGATGTGGGACTTGAAATCAGAAGCAGAGAGGGTAGAGTAGTAGCCAAAGTAATCTTGACTAGTTGAATGAAATAGTTAGACTGGATAATTGTTATGACCCAGGGATGTAGAATGTGTGAAACATGGCAGGCTTAAATTAATCATGGAAGTCAATATCTTATCCACAGGACCCCAGCAGTGGGTTCTCACTCAGCTCCCATCTGAAAAATCACTCCTCTCTGAACCTATTTCTTCAGATGTGAGAGAGCCACATCATGAATTGTGACAGCCAGCATGTCAATGCCTAGTCTGGGTTCTGGCAGAGCACATGTTTGCTTAAGGTTGTAAATTTTCTCTTATGAATTCACTTGTTACAAAAATAGTTCAGAAATATATTTAGTTCACCAAAAATAGGTCAGGAAGTAGCTAGTCTGGGAGTGCTGGGCACTTAGTTATAATGTATATTCACAAATTCTGGTCCAGTGTGCTTAGCTGCCTGCATCCATGTTGCTTCATATTTCTGAGTCAGTCTTGGTAGATATCCTAGACCACCTATTAAACTGATGAAAAGGTCAGTTCTATGAGTTAAGTTATGCAATCGCCAAAAGATGGGCCAAAGTAACCATATATCCTGTGAATATGGTCTTGCTATATCTGGGGATATGGTATCCTCATATATAGTCAAGCTATGGTGGTATGGTAGCCTCTAACCAGTACCACTGGGGCCTCTGTGAATGGAGAGAATGGTACAGAGAGAAAAGTGCACAGAGGGAAGGTGATATGAAGAGACACAGAGAAAGAAGAGCAATTCATTGGCCAAGAAAAGTCTGTGGTTTTCAGAAACTTAGAGGAAAGGCTAGGAAGCCCCTTCCCTGGTGCCTTCAGAGGGAGTGTGACCATGCTGGCACCATGTTTTCCCTTCCAGATCCATGGAACATTACAGCAGCAGAGGAAAACCATATTGGTTCTGGGGTTCTCCAGCCTCCCTGGCCTGCAAATGGGACATGTGATCAGGGCTTAGCCAATAGGACGCATCAACTCAAGACTTGACCCAGTGAAAGGACCTCACAGTAGACTCTCCTCTAAGAGAAGAGATTTATCAAGCATGAGGTCAGTGCCATCCTCAGTGGGTCAGGGCTGTCCTGCAAATCTGTCTTGTTGTTTGGCCACGTTGTTTCCTGACGCTGATCTTAAGCCTTTCGGTATGTTCTCTGCTATAGAAATCAGCACTTTGTTTTCTTTGTGAGTGATGACTGTCACAGGTGGTAAATGTGAAGGTTTTGTGACACTTACATATAGTGGTGGCTAGGAGTAAGGCTCAGTCTGAGGGGGGCGTCCAGTATTTCTACACTAGAAGATATTAGGGCTGCAGGTGGAAATATGAGGACATCTGACAGTGCTTAAGTACCTAGCGTAAATTGTGTGTGCAAGACAGAGCCGGCGGGGGGAGGAGTACAGACACATTTACATGTGCTCAGCCAAGGGAGAGCAGCTGACCATGCCCACGGGGGCAAATTCTGGTCGCCTGACAGAGCTCACTAAACAGTGTGTTCAGGCTTCGCCGGCACTGAGCTGCGCCAACGACAGTTTCCAAGTTTGAAAAATGAGCCGCTTCACTCGCCTGGTGCTAATGCGTTTTTCGAAGAAACTTACATCTTGGAAATGTCATGACACATTGCAATCACGGAGAACACAGGCCCAGTAATTGGGAGTGTTTCTTCAAGAGCAGAGAGTGTCGAAGAAGATGCATAGCCCACAGCATGCTCTGCCGCAGCAGCGGTGGCGTGGGGGCCTGCGGTGGAGCGGGGGAGCTACGCGGGAAAGCTGCCTTTGGAATAAGTCCTGGCTGCAGCTTGGGCACTGGGACATTTCCTGGGTCATATCATTGCTCTGCCACAGTGGAGGCTGCAGAGATAACATGACTGAGCTGCACGCCAGCTTTGTGCTTTTGGCCATGCTCGTGGATTGCTCTCTGACTCAGTTTCTCCTCCTTTCAAGTGAGATTAATGTCACATGCATTCTGTAATTCATCTTATGTCAGGACAATCAAATGTCCGTGAATAATAACCATTGAGATTCCACAGGCATCCTGGGCTTGCCAGGCACGAAGTATTATTCATGTATCAAGTCATGAAAGAATGAAAGAATCCTGTGGGATAGTTACTGAGACTAGAGTATTCAAACAAACAAACAAACAATACTGATATTGTGGTATTGAGAAGGCAAAGAAATTTCCCAAGGTCCTGACATTAAACTGTGGCAATGTCAAGATTTATACCCGGACTGCATAGTCTTTTGCACACTGTCGCCGTGATGTGCGTGTCACAGTGGATGGAAAGCTCTGTAGGAAATAGAGTGCCTGTAAATACATTGTGTGTCATAGCAACAGCACTGGAACTTCTCTGAAGAAGGGATCTTATTTTGTCTCTAACCCTCTTAAATGTGCCTTAACAGAAACAACTAAGACAGTTCCTGAGTGGGTCAGGAAGGAGGTGGCTTCAGGGGGGATCCTAGATAATCCTCTAGGAAGCGGCAAGCTTTGAAAGCCGGAGTAACTAACATTCTCAATGAGATGGCGTGATGAGTCTTAGACTTATCTCCATTTAAAACAGTTGGAGACAGCTCAGTAGGTAGAGTGCTTGCCTAGCATGCATGAAGCCCTGGTTCCATTGGCGGCAGGTACAGCCCTGCATATCCAGAATCCCAGCACTCGGGAACTGGAGGTAGGAAGAGAAGTTTGGATCATTCTTGGCTGCTTAGTAAATGTGAGATGAGCTGAGGTTACATGAGACACTGTTTCTAAACAAATACTGGGACAGACTTCTTTTTTCCTCCAAGGGAAGTGTCTTTTAAATATTTGTGCCTTCATTCTCACATTTCAGAGAAAAAGAAAAGCACAGTGTTAAATTGACGATGTAAATATTGACATTCACTTTAAGAATTACATTACCTGGAACCCCATTTCCTAGAGACCAGATTCCTCTGGTCTTCATGCTCCAAAAGCACTACCATTCACACGAGGAAACTATGAAGAGATGTGTTTTATGCAGACCTCCAGCTTCCTGCGCCATCACTTTCAGAACAAGGAGAAAAGAGATACACTATTGTATTCTGTTATCACTTACCTGTGGATGTGGGGTCCTTGAGTAGGCCCTGGGATGACAATGTGGTCCAGTCTTTCTGCTCTCATCAGCTCACCATTCACACATGACAAAGTAGTCTGAAAAAGATGGGGCTGGAGATTCCAGCTCCAGTGCAAACAGATTTATCATGATCACACTGTCTAAGTAGAAGTGTTCTTCAGAAGTGCAGCTTGATTTGTGGTAACATGACCAGTGTTTACTCAAAAACATTAAAAATTTCAAGCTCGGGGCTGAGGATGCAGCTCAGCTGATAGGGCATATTCTGAGCATTCATGAAGCCATGGGTTCAGTCTCCAGCACTGAATATGGAGAAGGGGTGGCACATTCCTGAATCAAAGTACTGTGGGGGTGAAGGAATGAGAACCATAAGTTCAAAGTCTCAACTGCATAGAAAGTGTGAAGCCTGCTTGGACTATAAATACTTTCTGAAAATAAAAATGAAAGCAGGCATGCTCAGAAGGACCTAAGCTAGCTATATTTGGTGTTTTTGTATACCGTGGATGGGCAGCATTTTTGGTACCTGCTTTCACAAAAAGAAGTTGATAGGAGTGAAACAGGACTAAGAAAACTAAGCCTGAGACTGGGAGAGGTGCCCTTCGTAAAATTTGATCCACAGAACCCACATTTTTTCAAAAGCCAGGCAGAGTAGTGCATCCCTGAAATTCTAACTCTGGGGTAATAGAGACAGGAGGATCCCTGAGGCTGGCTGGCCAGAAAGTCTAACCAAAACAATAGGATTCTGGTTCAGTGAGAGACCCTGTCTCAAAAAATAAGGTGTAAAGTGAGTGTGAAAATCACCCAATATTGACTTTCTGGCCTCTACATGCTGTCACTCATATATATGAAACCAAATACACGTGGAAATACATTCACATAGGAAGTTGGTCTTTATGGCATTGGCCTGTTATTCCAGATACTCAGGAGATTGAGACAGAAGGATCATAAATTCTAAGCTTTCCCCAGACTGTAGGTTCAAGGCCAGCCTGGGTAACTTAGTGAGTCCCTGTCTCAAAATAAAAAGTGCATTTAAAGAATTATGAATATAACTCAACAAGAAAGCATTTTCCTGGCACAATGGGCCTTAGAGTCCACCTCTAGTACACACACACACACACACACACACACACACACACACACACTCACATACATACATACCATGGAAAGCAGGGGAAGGAGGGAGGTAGGGAAGAAGGAAGAAAGTAAAAGGTAAGAGAAGGAGGCAAGGCAAGGAAGGAAAGGAAACGAAAAGAAAGGAAAGGAAAGGAAAGGAAAGGGAAGGGAAGGGAAGGGAAGGGAAGGGAAGGGAAGGGAAGGGAAGGGAAGGGAAGGGAAGGGAAGGGAAGGGAAGGGAAGGGAAGGGAAGGGAAGGAAAGGGAAGGAAAGGAAAAAGAAAAAAGGAAAGAAAAAAGGTTCTAGCGGTGTTGAATTCACGTGTGTGATTTTGATATCCAGTGATAATTTACAGTTGTGAGACACTAAACAAACCCTTTCCTCCTTGACTCTCCTACCTTTCTTGATAAATCCATTAATATTTTCTACACTAAGAGTTTTTGATGGACTCACTGTGTCTCATTTTATCTTATAAATATGGTGACTCATTTTATCTTATAAATATGGTGACTCGACTTATTAAGTTCAATTAGACGTTCATTTAACAACAGTAAAACTAACAGTTGCTGTGTGCCTACAAGAAGCAAGTTATTTTGTGAAACACAGAGGCAAGCCCTTGATGGATGCTAGGAGTTGGATAAGTAGATATTTTCTCTTTTTCCTCTATAGATTTTTATTTTCATTGTAGTTATACCACATCAAATTTGCCTTTCAAGATCTATGAGTTCATTTTTTAGAATTCTAAGATGTATCAGCTTATAAACTGAAACTGTCATGCCAAACAAAAAATTTCTCTAATTATATCTGTGTGGACCTCGGGTTGTTGGTAACAGCATTTTAGCTACAAAAATAAAAATAAATTAAAGACACAAACTAAGCAAATTTTAAGTCTTTAAAAAACTTAGTTATGTATGATCTGTGACATGTATAGGTGTGCACACTACAGCACGCATGTGGAGGTCTGAGACTAACTGTGGAGCTGATGTCCTTCACACAGGTTCTAGGCATCAAGCTCATGCCCAGGCTTACCCTGGAAGATGGCAATGTTTACCCACTAAGTATCTCATGGTCCCGCAAGCTTTAAACTATCTGTTGGGTGGTTTATGTATCAAGGATGTATTATTTGGCGCATAATTAATCTTGGCTCTTATTTTTTTATTGTAGACTGTATTGTTTATCAGCATTAAACGATCCTTGTATTTTATGATGTATCTTACCCCAATACTTACTGTTACAATCTTTACTGTTTTGTTTTTCAGGTATAACTTTGCTTCTCTTATAGATTTAGCTTCTTGTGTCATTTACATTTGCATGAGGTGGGTGTCTGCATCTCTTTAAATACATCTTAAGCATTTTGGTTTTCTTTTTTAACCCTTGAATACTCACTCCCTTAATGAATATATTTACCCATTTTATGTCATGTTATCTGTCTGTTGTCACTTTGATTTTAGAGTTCCTTGAAATCTCCACTTTCCTGACTTTTCCATAATTTTATGTTTGACTAACACGTCTCTCAATGAGGCGTCAAATGTGCAAAATGTTTCTCCTCAGCTCTTCGTAAATATTGATTTCCCCAGAAACATCTTTTAAGCTGCATTGTCACATATGACTCATCTCCAAACCTAATGCACTCTAAGTTCTTTGCCTTGTCCCTGTGGCTTTTTGCAGTCTGCTTTGCATGACAGAATGTGTGGTCTCTAGGATTCTGGTACTTTCTCTGTTCTCACTGCAGCTACAGCAAGTAGCAATGTACAGGGTACATACGGCAAATATGTATTAATAAAAGAAAGGGTTTTCTATCATAACCCCTAACTTTAATCAAAATGTTTGCCCTTATAACCACAGGTATTTTTAGTTCTCACCCTCATCAAGGAAACTTATCTTTGCAACAGATGGAGACCATTACAGAAAGCCACAGCCAATCAATACTCAGGGCTGTGGGGCCCAGTCCCAGGGGATACTTCTACAATACACCCCCACATCGCAGGCTCAGGGATCGCCAAAGAAGACAGGGAGGAAAGAGCATAAGAAAGAGAGAAAGGATCAGGGAGTTTGCTGTGAGACTGTGTCTCCTAGTAAGGTCAGAAGCTACACTCACTGGTCATATCTCCACAACAGCCTAAGCATGAGGTGAATAAATATATAAGCCAAAGTGGACAGAGGACAGGCCTCAAGGCCTCAACCATACATGAAGAATTAGACGCAACTAAGGAATACTGAGAGTAGAAGAAATAGTCTTCCTCAGGGAAGAGCACACCAAGTGGTTATCCATACGAAATGATCAGCCCTGAAAACCTACATACCAGTAACAACATACAGACCAAACAAGTTATATTCAGGAGTATGGATGCACACATATGTGCATACGTGCACATAACAGCAATTAATGTAAAAAAGAAGCCATGAATTTGAAAGAGCGCAGGGAAGGATCTATGGGAGGATTTGGAAAGAGGAAAGAGAAGGAAGAAATGATATATTTATAATCTCAAAAAAAATTAAAACACAGAATTTATCTATAATGAAGGATTTTCTTTTCAAATGCTTAGTAAAATTTTTTATTAATTCTTAGAGAATTTTATACATGCATATAGGCTATTTTGATCATATATTTACCACATTTACAAAAGTCCTCATCCTAACTCCTCCTGTCTCCACCACCTCTTCCATGTACCAGGGACCACAGCCATAAATAAAATTGGCTCTCCCACAGCAGCCATTAACCGTCAATAGCTTCTTGGCTAGAGGTAGGGTCTCAAGAGCCCTTTACCACTTTTTTAATTTTTAATTTTATATTTGTGTATCAAGGCGTGTACAAGTACACATACATGTGTGTGCCTATGTATAAGGAACCTAGAGGTTAACCTCCATCTTTGTTCCATCACTCTTATTTTTGAGCCAATGCTCTCACTTAAACCTGGAGCTCATTGACTGGGCTGGCCATTGAGTTCCAGAGATGTTTTTGTCTCTTCATCCACCTAAAGCTGGGCAACCATCCTTACCTGGATGTCATATGACTATAAGCACTCATGTACAGCTCCTAAAGCTTCTGAGTCAGGCGTCTCACTGACAAAGCCATCGTCCCAGCCCAAAAGGAGAGTTGTCCTTATTCCTCTTGTCTTTCTTCGCATGCTTTGTAATCGCGACCTGAGAGTCCAACCCAAATGGAGTCCATGTTGCTCTTTCAACAAGACAGAGTTTTTCACTTGAAAACTATTTTTGCTCCACACTCATACAATTTTTTTTATCATTTTTACAATTATCTTTTTCCACAAACCAAAGGTAGGCTAGATGTTATAACCTCTACTCCCACTCTTTAGTCAGGAATAAGTATTCTCATTTGTGAAGAAAAATGTCTACTTGAAGACAAGATTTACTTCCATAAAACCTGTGGAAAGAGGTGTTACATAAGATTATACTGGGCACCTTCTGTGCAAAACGGAGCTGGTGCTCCCCCACATGCTGAATATTCAATGGGTAGAAAATTCAGCAATTATTCTGGGCTAGATATGCCAAGTGCAGGTTTATTAAACAAACAAAACCCTCAGTAAAGAAATGTGAACTGAGCCTCTTCTGTATGACAAATGCTTTGTTGGGTTTCAGACATGTGACAATGATTCCAAAACCACACTTCATGCCTTGGGCACTACCTATCAACATGATTGTACTTCACACCTAACTGCCATAGAACAAAATGTGCAACTTCGAGGTTTTTTTCATTTCTTTTGAATTTCTAAGTGACCCATAGAGTTTAATCACGATATTTTGCACATGCATAGATCTCAGGTTCTATGCCCTTTCCCAAAGTTCTAAGCCCTTTTCCAAAAATTAAGCAAAGGATATTCTGAGCCAAGTGCTCAGAAACATCATTTTGAGAGACAAATTACCAGTGATCCAGTTAAATTTTAAATAGCACTATCTAAATGAAAAAATATCCACTTATGAGATAGCCCAGTAAGAATAGGTCCAATTTCCTGCCTGGATGCTAAGTGAGGAATGGACTATTTAATACCATCTTGATAACATTTTTATAGGTTCATGTTGGCCCATCAGATTGCAATTTGTCACCTGTTCTTTCCCAATTTTCTAATTATCCATCACTTTACAGTGTAAAATAATAGGCTTTCATTTAATAATAGAAAAGATAGAGTGGGAGGGGGCTTTGTTTTCCCCATGTTTTCTCCTAGTTAGAATAAGAATGGTTGTCAATAATTCACACACAATATGGTATTGAGCTCATTTTACTTTTCCTGCTGAATGACTTCGTGTAAGATAACACAAAAATGAATAAGAAATTTTCTAAATCTCTCTCTTTTTTTTCACTTCCCACCTTTTTCGAGAGCTCTGGCAGGGTATCAGTGATGAGAAGGCAAAAGTTGAGACCCATCCTACAAAGAGGTGGATAGAAGGGGTAAATGATTTTTTATTTGAACCCATTATCAGCAGTGTGGTCCTGAACAACTCCCCAATCTCTCTGCACTGCTTACCTCACCAATAAAATCAGGGTGATAGCTCCTGCTCACAAGGTTCTAAAAGCAACTAGGGTTGAGCTATGGAGCCGCCTACAGAATGGAAAATCCTACAGTGGACTATAGAGTTTAATTTTTTTTAATTCTTCTTAATTATCTGACCATGCCTCAGTGTGCATGTGGAGGTCAGAATACAGCTTTCATGAGTTTGTCCTTTCCTTCCACCTGGCAGTCTTTGGGGATTGAACTAGGCCATCAGGCTTGGCAGCAAACATCTTTACTGTAAGAGCTATCACACTTATCTTTAAGTACAAATTTTAACATAGCAGGTGTTGCTATGTTTCTTAACTACGTTTTGCAACCACAGCTCATGGAAGATGTCATCTCTAGTCTCTTTCTACTGGTTCTGTATCACCAACCAAATGACTAACAGCAATGTTCAGAGAATAATGTTGAAGACAAGAGCCCATCTTGACTCTTCATCCTATGTGGCCCTCCAGCTGTGTCTACTCCATCTCTCTAAAATGCATTCTACTTTTCTTTTAGGAAACTGGACCGTTTTTCCCCTCCAATTTCACCAAGTCAACTAGAATGATGGCATCAGTATTACCTGCTAACTCTCCTCTCCTCTTTCATTTCCTGTCTCTTCTCTTGGTATTGGAGAACTCAAACCCTCACCGACCGCTTCTCAACTTTGAAGTTCTTACCATAACTCAGAAAATAGTCTTTGTGTGTGTACTTGTATACACCTGTGCATATATATGTGACATATCATATCCTGTATAAGACATACACTAAAATTAAAATTTGTATCTGAAGCCCAGAACTCTTTCCTAAAAGCCAGATTCATATCTACCTCCCTTTCAGCATCTCTTTTTGGGAAGCTAGTTACTATCTAAAATTTAGCATGCCCAAAAGAATTGTTAATCTTCCTTGTAAGTCTTTATCAGCCCTGTTGAGAGCAACCATCCTTTTTAATTTTTTTTCTTTTTTAATTCTTTATTAATTACACTTTATTCACTTTGTATCCCCCCTGTGGTTCCCTCTCTCCTCCTTTCCCAATCCCTCCCTTCCTCCACCCTCTGCATGCATGCCCCTCCCCAAGTCCACTGATAGGGGAGGTCTTCTTTTCCTTCCTTCTGATTCTAGTCAATTAGGTCTCATCAGGAGTGGCTGCAGTGTCCTCTTCTGTGGCCTGGTAATGCTGCTTCCCCCTCAGGGGGAGGTAATTAAAGAGCAGGCCAATCAGTTCATGTCAGAGACAGTCCCTGTTCCTATTACAATGAAACCCACTTGGATACTGAACTGCCATGGGCTACATCTCTGCGGGGGTCTTAGGTTATCTCCATGCATAGTCCTTGGTTGGAGTATCAGTCTCAGGAAAAACCCCTGTGCAGAGATTTTTTTGGTTCTGTTGCTCTCCCTGTGGAGTTCCTATCCTCTCCAGATCTTACTGTTTCCCACTTCTTTCCTAAGATTCCCTGCACTCTGCCCAAAGGTTGCCCATAAGTCTCAGCATCTGCATTGATAGTCTACAGGGCAGAGCCTTTCAAGGTCCTCTGTGTCAGGCTCCCGACTTGTTCCCTTTTCTCCTTCTTCTGATGTCCAGCCTCTTTGCCTTTCTGGATAGGAATTGAGCATTTTAGCAAGAGTCTTCCCTCTTCATTAGTTTCTTTAGGTGTATAGATTTTAGTAGGTTTATCCTATGTTATATGTCTATATGAGTGAGTATATACTGTGTGCATTTTTCTGCTTCTGGGACAGCTCACTCAGGATGATCTTTTCCATATCCCACCATTTACCTGCAAATTCATGATTTCCTTGTTTTTTATTGCTGAGTAATATTCCATTGTGTAGATATACCACAATTTGTGCATCCATTCCTCCACTGAGGGGCATCTGGGCTGTTTCCAGCTTCTGGCTATTACAAATAAGGCTGCTACAGACATGGTTGAGCAAATGTCCTTGTTGTGTACTTGAGACTCTTTGGGGTATATGCCTAGGAGTGGTATAGCTGGATCTTGAGGAAGCGCTAATCCTAGTTGTCTGAGAAAGCAGTAGATTGCTTTCCAGAGTGGTTGTACAAGTTTACATTCCTACCAGCAGTGGAGGGGGGTTCCTCTTTCTCCACAACCTCTCCAGCATGTGTTGTCTCTTGAGTTTTTGATCTTAGCCATTCTGATGTGTGTAAGGTGAAATCTTAGGGTCATTTTGATTTGGATTTATTTCCCTGATGGCTAATGAGGTTGAACATTTCTTTAAGTGTTTCTCTGCCATCAATATTCCTCTATTGAGAATTCTCTGTTTAGCTCTGTACTCCATTTTTTTAACTGGATTACTTGATTTTTTTCTTTTTAACTTCTTGAGTTCTTTATATATACTGGATATTAGTCCTCTGCAGTAAAAGATCTTCTGGAGGTATCTCCATCCCTGATCTCAAGCTGTACTATAGAGCAACAATACTAAAAACTGCATGGTACTAGCATAGAAACCGACTGGTGGATCAATGGAATCGAATAGAAGACCCTGATATAATTCCACACACTTATGGACACCTGATTTTTGACAAAGATGCCAAAACCATAAAATGGAAAAAAAGACACCATCTTCAACAAATGGTGCTGGTCTAACTGGATGTCTACATGTAGAAAAATGCAAATAGATCCATACTTATCACCCTGCACAAAGTTAAAGTCCAAGTGGATCAAAGACCTCAACATAAAACCAGACACACTAAACCACTTAGACGAAAAAGTAGGGAAGAGCCTTGAGCTCAGTGGCACAGGAGACAACTTTCTGAACAGAATACCAACAGCACAGGCTCTAAGAGCAACAATCAATAAATGGAACCTCATGAAACTGAAAATCTTCTGTAAAGCAAAGGACACTGTTGTCAGAACAAAATGACAGCCTACAGATTGGGAAAGAATCTTCACCAATCCTCCTTTTTAATTTTTAATGAATTTTAAAATATTTATTTGTGTGTGTGTGTGTGTGTGTGTGTGTGTGCGCGCGCGCGCGCGCGCGCGCGCGCCAGAAGAAGTGTAAGATACCCTGGAGTTGGAATTGCTCACAGCACTGAGTTAGAGTCTTGGGTTCTGGGATGCAAACTTGAGTCCTCTCTGTAAGGGAAGTATATGCTGTCAGTCAATAAGCCAGGTGTCTAGACCCAGTGCCCCCATGACTCAGGGTTTCTATTGCTGCAATGAAACACCATGAGTAAAAAAATGTTGGGGAGGAAAAGGTTTATTTGACTTATACTTCTGCATCATTAAAGCAAGTCAGGACAGGAACTTACACAGAGCAAGAACCTGGAGCCAGGAGCTGATGTAGAGGCCATAGAGGAGTACTGCTTACTGGCTTGCTCCTCATGGCTTGCTTAGCTTGCTTTCTCTCCAGAATCACCAGTCCAGGGATGCAACCACCCAAAAATGAGCTGGGCCCTCCTGCATCAATTACTAATTAAGAAAATGCTCTACAGGCTTGATTGCAGCCCAATCTTATGGAAAGATTTTTTAAAGTTGAGGTTTCCTCCTCTCAGATGATTTAAGCTTGTGTCAAGTTGACATGAAACTTTCCATCACTCCTCCTTTTAATGCTCAGCACAAAACAAACAAACCAAAAAAATTTAAAAAATTTTTATTCATTACAATTTATTTACTTTGTATCCCAGCTGTAGCCTCCTCCTCATCCCCTCCCAATCCTGCCCTCCCTTTCTCTTCTCTTCCCATGCCCTTTCCCCAGTCCACTGATAGGGGGGTCCTCCTCCCCTTCCATCTGACCTTAGCCTATCAGGTCTCATCAGGACTGACTGCATTGTCTTCCTCTGTGGTCTGGCAAGGCTGCCTAGCCCCAGGAGAAGTGATCAAAGAGCCAGCCACTGAGTTCATGTCAGAGACAGCCCCTGTTTCCCTTACTAGGAAACCCACTGGGAAACTAAGCTCTCATGGGCTACATCTGTGCAGGGGTTCTAGGTTTTCTCCATGAATGGTCATTGGTTGGAGTATCAGTCTCTGAAAAGACCCCTGGGCCAGATTTTTTGGCTTTGTTGCTCTCCTTGTGGAGCTCCTGTCCTTTCCAGGTCTTTCTATCTCCCCCTTCTTTCATAAGATTCCCTGCACTCTGCCCAAAGTTTGGCTATAGGTCTTAGCATCTGCTTTGATACCCTGCAAGGTAGAGTCTTTCAGAGGCCCGCTGTGGTAGGCTCCTGTCCTGTTCCCTGTTTTCTCCCTCTTCTGATGTCTATCCAGTTTGCCTTTCTGAATGAGGATTGAGCACCTTACCCAGGGTCCTCCTATCTTATTTAATAATTCTACTCAGGGACTACCAGAAAACGCTGTAGGAGCTACCACCATGCACACTGCTAACACTGAACTTGTCAGATTGAAAACATGCAGCTTTGTAAAGAACAATGAATTCAGAAGCAACCTCAGCACAAAGAAGTGAATAGTACTGTGGTGAGGACTTCTCAATCACGCAATGTATCTTATGTTCAAAACTTTTGCTTGCAGTGCATCTTGCATTTATCCACTTGGATATTCAACCACCCTGGGTCTTGTTTTAAAAGAGGAAAGGGGCGGTGCACCTACTTTTTATTCAGCATCAGTAGCTGAGGGTGGAAGGGAAAGTCAGCTACCAGTTGAAACAGTGAAAGTCTAATTGGTTTTCTGGCTGTTGTGGTCCCAGCACTGTTATCAATAACATGGACAGGAGAGGACCAGCCAAGAGACAGGGGTCCCATATCTGTTCTCAAAATGTCATCTCCTAATTGCTATTGGCTAAGAACCAAGAGCATTCCCCTAATAGCAGTTGGTATTTAGTCAGAAAAAGAGCAGAAAAGATTAGTCTTCTGAGGAATCCCCAAAGCTAAATATTAATGTGGGCATGTGTGTCTGTGGGGGTGCAGCTTCCATAAACAGTCCTCTCAGTTACTGGGTCTAACTGCTTCTATGTAATGGTTTGTGCAGCTTGTACCTTCATGATTTCATTTGCTTCTCAGAGCCATCCAAAGATAACAGGAGAGTAGAGGTTGCCATATATCATGACTGAAACTCTTGCTTCTGCTTTATATTTTATGGTCTTCTCTGCAGCACACAATGTCACCCTTATAACACCATGAATTCAGCAGGTGGGATGCAAATTTTCTCTCTTTAGCTAAAAGGAAAGTAGAAGTCATATTTTCTTAACGATTGTTATTTTATTATTTTTAATGATGTGTATATGTGTAGGTCTGCATATGGTTTTATGCTGATGAGGTGCCTGCAGAGGCCAGCCAGAAAGAGAGTCAGATCCTCTGGAGCTAGAGTTACAGGGAGTTGTTAGTCTTCAGAGTTAGGTGACATGAACAGATCTTGGGTCTTCTACAAGGGCAATAAGCACTGAGCCATCTCTCCAGTCCCCAGAAATTATCTTTTTATGTCACTTATAAATGTTAAATATATGGAATAGTTCTTGCTCACAATACGAACTCAGTCATATTTCCTGCATGAATGGATGTGACTACCTTATCAGCTTCATCATCAACCCAAACTGTAACCTCCTCTGGGCCACTAGGATGCCACTCCACCTCCACCAGTATGGTGTGCCTTTCTGTGCACACCTACTCTATTCTGGAGATCCAGGCCTCTAGCGCCTCATAAAAGGCATTACTCAAGAGGAAATGAAAGTCCCCAAAGCATCATTTCTCTACTTTCTATTCTATCAGGAAGCTTGAAGTTAGGTGTGTTCTCTAATCCTGTTGGTATTCTCTCCCTTCCCTTTCTCTCTGCCTAGTTTTCTTTATTCTGGATACATGTGTGCTTATAGAGTTATCTCATTTCTGTTTTTAAAGTAGATATGAATGAAGAAAAGGTTAGATTTAGATAAACTATTAACAGGTATAGGACAACAGTCAGGAAACAGAATGATTGTCATGAGTTTTGAGGCCAGCCTAGACTATACAGTAAATTCTAGAATAGCCTGAGGTACTAGTGAGATCTTGTCAAAAAAAGAAAAGATTAAGCAGAAAGCAAGTTATTCCTAAAAAGTTTTCTTTGCACTAAATTATGGGAGTTAAATAAGAATTCTTAAAAAAAAGGAAAAGAAAAAGAAACAATTTACAAAATGCTCAAAATGTATCCTGTCTACAGCATCTGACCTCACTGGCTCTGGAAAGTGTTGCAGTCTTTTCTTTTAGCAGTTTATTCACTTTATATACAGATTATAGCCCCCTCCCTCATCTCCTCCTGGTTCCACCTTCTCTCTCTCCTCCCCACCCCATTCCCTTAGTCCACTGAAAGGGGGAATCCTTCTCCCCTGCCACCTGACCTTAGCCTATCAAGTTTCATTAGGACAGCTTGCAAACTCTTCCTCCATGGGCTGGCAAGGCTGCATCGCCAGGGGGAAGTGATCAAAGAGCAGGCAACTGAGTTCATGTCAGAGACAGCCCCTGTTCCTCTTACTAGGAAACTCACATGGAGACTGAGCTGCCTATGAGCTACATCATGACAGACACTCAGGAAATCCAAATAATATTATGTCTTACTTCAAAAGCTTATACTCCATAAAATTTGAAAATATAAATGAAATGAACAATTTTCTTGATAGATTTCACTTTCCAAAGTTGAATCAAGATCAGGTAAATAAATTGAATAGTCCTACTTTCCTTAAGGAAATAGAAACAGTCATCAAAAGTCTCTCATTAAAAAAAAAAGCCAGGGCCAGATGGTTTAAGTGCAGAATTCTACCAGACATTCAAAGAAGAGCTAATGCCAATACTCCTCAAACTATTCCACAAAATAGAAGCAGAAAAACTCATTCTATGAGACCACAGTCACCTTGAAACCTAAACTGCACCAAGACCCAATAAAGAAAATGAATTTCAGACCAATTTCCCTTATGAACATTGATGTAAAAATACTCAATGAAATACAAACTGAATCCAAGAACACATCAAAGATATCATCCACCATGACCAAGTAGGCTTCATTCCAGGCATGCAAGGGTGGTTTAATATACAGAAATCCACCAATGTAATCCACCATGTAAACAAACTGAAAGAAAAAAAGACACATGAGCATCTCCTTAGATGATGAAAAAGCATTTGACAAAATCCAACACCCATTCATATTTAAAATCTTGGAGAAATCAGGGATACAAGGCACATACCTACACAGAGTGTTGCAGTCTTAAGGGGCTGCTCTGGCTGTTGGATACAGGAAGAGGTGAAACATCTTTGTAGGCTCAAATAGACACAGATGGACAGAGAGCTTACATGGGCAAACAGAGGTAACTCTAAGACCCTGAAAAGCCATCCAGCTTCTCTGCCTGCCATACGCATGCTGACTCACTACTAAAATCACTATTAGGATGTTTACTTCACTGAGATAGCGTTTCATATAACCTGGGCTGGCCTGAAACTCAGGAATGACCTTGACCCTGCACTGCCTAAGTGCTAGGATTATTACAGGCATACACCACCATGCTCAGTTTCTGAGGTGCTGGAGATTGAACCCAGCCCCTCGGCCTACTTGCCATTACCATCCGAGCCAAATCTCCAGCCACTAAAGGTGTTTGCATCTTTATTTTTATTCTTCTGGCCCTCAACTGTGCAGACCCCCTCACAGTGGCAGCTTTCTCAGCGTGTATCGCTGGGAGTACTGTGCTCCTTCAGAGACTAAATTCTGTTAATGGCTGGTGCAGCGCCTGCTTTCTGTCTGCCTTTGTTACATAAATGAGGTTCAATTTTATTTTCAGTGTTTCTGTTGAATATTGAGTGTTTTAATAGCTGTGAAGCTTCACTGAATTTGAGGAGAGCTTGAGATCTGAGATGCTAAATTGGCTCAGCAACACTATCTAGCAGAAAATGAGGGTCTTGCATTTAGCCCTCCTTTTCCTCCTTGATAATGAAGAGCTGATGGTTACTGCTAATGTGACTCTTACACTGGGAGCTCTGCAGTGGTCGAGGGTAATTCATCATTAATTAATGGGCCATCTTTTCAACCTGTTCCTGTTTAATCAAAAGAGCTGGTGAAGATTGAAGCCCAGGCTTGGCTGGAGGTTGGGATAATACAAGGACAGAAATTAACTGCTGGTATTTTTCAGAGTAGGAATGGTTTTTCCCCTTGTGAAATAGTGAGGATGGAAAAATTGTGTGCAAGGACTAAATCCCACGGGGCACTTGCTACCTGCACCCTGAGCTCTAATTGCTGTCTTGTCTTTTAAAATTGTTTTATTGGCGTATATTAATTATGCATAATAAAGGGTTTCATTGTGACACTAGCAAACATGTACATGGTACGTTTCTATCAAGTTCTTCCCCCTGTTTGTGAGCTAGCCCCATACATCCACTCACAGATCCTTCCTATTCCCAAGCAGACCTCCTTTTACTTTCATGTCTTTTTTTTTAATGACTTTGATGGCTGGTGTTAATTGTCAATTTGATAGAATTTAGAGTGACCTAGGAGATAGGCCTTCGGGTCTCCCTTTGGGGAACAACTTGATTGCCACTGTGGGTAGCGCCGTTCCCTGGCTGGATCTTGGACTGTACAGAAAGAAGAAAGAGAGCTGAGTGGCAGCTCGCATTCATGCCTGTTCATTTCCAGGCTCCTGCTGCCTTGGCTTCCACCACCATAATGGACTGTGCCTGACTTGCTTTTGCAGTGTATTTTCTTTGTATTTAATTTTTTATTAACTATACTTTATTCACTTTGTATCCCCCCTGTGGTTCCCTCCCTCCTCCCGTCTCAACCCCTCCCTTCCTCCACCCTCTGCATGCATGCCCCTCCCCAAGTCCACTGATAGGGGAGGTCTTCTTTTCCTTCCTTCTGATTCTAGTCAATTAGGTCTCATCAGGAGTGGCTGCAGTGTCCTCTTCTGTGGCCTGGTAATGTTGCTTCCCCCTCGGGGGAGGTAATTAAAGAGCAGGCCAATCAGTTCATGCCAGAGACAGTCCCTGTTCCTATTACAATGGAACCCACTTGGATACTGA
The DNA here is from genome assembly GCF_030254825.1 of Meriones unguiculatus. Lineage (NCBI taxonomy): Eukaryota > Metazoa > Chordata > Mammalia > Rodentia > Muridae > Meriones > Meriones unguiculatus. The sequence continues at coordinate 45,380,895 of NC_083359.1, forward strand.
ACTGTCATGGGCTACATCTCTGCAGGGGTCTTAGGTTATCACCATGTATGGTCCTTCGTTGGAGTATCAGTCTCAGGAAAAACTCCTGTGCGGAGATTTTTTTGGTTCTGTTGCTCTCCCTGTGGAGTTCCTGTCCTCTCCAGATCTTACTGTTTCCCACTTCTTTCCTAAGATTCCCTGCACTCTGCCCAAAGGTTGCCCATAAGTCTCAGCATCTGCATTGATAGTCTACAGGGCAGAGCCTTTCGGAGGTCCTCTGTGTCAGGCTCCCGACTTGTTCCCTTTTCTCCTTCTTCTGATGTCCAGCCTCTTTGCCTTTCTGGATAGGAATTGAGCATTTTAGCAAGAGTCTTCCCTCTTCATTAGTTTCTTTAGGTGTACAGATTGTAGTAGGTTTATCCTATAATATATGTTTATATGAGTGAGTATATACCGTGTGTGTCTTTCTGCTTCTGGGATACCTCAATCAGAATGATCTTTTCTAGATCCCACCATTTGCCTGCAAATTTCATGATTTCCTCATTTTTGATTGCTGAATAGTATTCCATTGTGTAAAAATACCACAATTTCTGTATCCATTGCTCCGTTGAGGGACATTTAGGTTGTTTCCAGGTTCTGGCTATTACAAATAAAGCTGCTACAAACATGGTTGAGCAAATGTCCTTGTTGTGTACTTGAGCAAATTTTGGGTGTATGCTTAGAAGTGGTATAGCTGGATCTTGAGGAAGCACTATTCCTAATTGTCTGAGAAAGCGCCAGATTGACTTCCAAAGTGGTTGTACCAGTTTACATTCCCACCAGCAGTGGAGGAGGGTTCTGCTTTCTCTACAACCTCTCCAGCATGCGTTGTCACTTGAGTTTTTCATCTTAGCCATTCTGATGGGTGTAAGGTGAAATCTCAGGGTCGTTTTGATTTGCATCTCCCTGATGGCTAAGGATGTTGAGCATCTCTTTAAGTGTTTCTCTGCCATTCAATATTCCTCTACAGAGAAGTCTCTGTTTAGCTCCGTACCCCATTTTTAATTGGATTACTTGATTTATTGCTTTTTAACTTCTTTAGTTCTTTATATATGCTGGATATCAGCCCTCTGTCAAGTATAGGGTTGGTGAAGATCCTTTCCCAGTCTGTAGGCTGTTGTTTTGTTCTGAGGACAGTGTCTTTTGCTTTACAGAAGCTTTTCAGTTTCATGAGGTCCCATTTATTGATTGTTGGTGTTCTGTTCAGGAAGCTGTTTCCTGTGCCAATGAGTTCTAGGCTGTTCCCCACTTTTTCTTCTAACTGATTCAGAGTATCTGGTTTTATGTTGAGGTCTTTGATCTACTACCTTCAGCAAGTGGCAAGATACAAAATCAACTCAAACAAAAATCAGAAGCTCTCCTGCATACCAAAGACAAAAGGCCAAGAAAGAAATCAGGGAAACAACACCCTTCACAATAGCCACTAATAACATAAAATACTTTGGGGTAACTCTAACCAAGCAAGTGAAAGACCTGTTTGAAAAAAAAAAAAAACTTCAAGTCTCTGAAGAAAGAAATTGAAGAAGATATCAGAAGATGGACAGATCTCCCATGCTCATGGATTGGTAAGATTAACATTGTGAAAATGGCCATCTTACCAAAAGTAATCTACAGATTCAATGCAATTCCCATCAAAATACCAACCCAGTTCTTTACAGACCTTTAAAGAAAGATTCTCAGCTTCATATGGAGAAACAAAAACTGAGAATCTCCAAAATGATCCTGTACAATAACAGATCACCTGGAGGTATCTCCATCCCCGATCTCAAGCTGTACTACAGAGCAATAGTAATAAAAACTGCATGGTATTGGCATAGAAACAGAAAGGAGGATCAATGGAACCGAATAGAAGACCCAAAAATAAACCCACACAACAATGAATACTTGATTTTTTACAAAGAAGCCAAAACCATTCAATGGAAAAAAGACAGCATCTTCAACAAATGATGCTGGTCCAACTGGATGTCTACATGCAGAAAAATGAAAATAGAGCCATATTTATCGCCCAGCATATAAGATTCAATAATATTCCCCCTTCTCTCTTGCATGCACACGTGTGTAATCCACTTCACTCTCAACGGAACACTGGAACTCTGACCTATTTATACCTTTTAATTATTGCGCAAAATTATGCTATGGATTTGATGTGCAGGTAGGTCCTTCAACTTCATTTCCCATTTTAAGTGCAACTTACCCGTTTTTCTTGTGCTGTCTGTGCCTTTTCTAGTCCCAACTGAGAAATTACTACCAAATACGTCATGAAGCCTTTACTGTATATTTTCTCTGAAGATGGCAACTCTTACATTTATTCCTTTAAAATATATTGAGTCCATTTCTGTAGTGTTGTAAAGCAAGAACCTGATTTTTCTCTTTTGCATGTGGAAATACAGTTTTTCAGTGCAATTTATAAGAAGACTATTCTCCCTTCTCGTATGATCTTTACACTCATTAGTCCAGAATGAGAGTGATTTCAGTTGATTCTCAATCAAGAATTAGGAACTGAGATCAATTTCCAGAACTAACCCCCCCAACACACACACACACACACACAAGGAATGGTCATGCAAGCTTAAAATCCCAACACTGGGAAAGCAGAGAAAGGACTGTCCTGGGAGCCTAATGGCCAGAAAGCCTTGCTTACTTTAAAAGGCCCAGGCCAGGGGGTGATTCTTTGCCAAGAAAGTGAAGTGTTCTGAATGCATAGGGATAAAAGGAAATAATGCAGCAGAAAAAGTAAAATAGATTGGGGTAGAAAGGCAGGGAAGAGAAGGGATTATGGGGAGGGACACCTAACATAACAGACCTTTTAAAAAAGTCATATGGAAACCTTTCAATGACTGTAGAAGCTTCTTAAAATATTTATAAATACTTGTAGAAAAAGAATTGAAATAGAATTATCCTATAACAAGAAGACAATGCTCCTATGAGGCACTGCAGGCTAACACATAAAAGGCTCAGTGCCAGGAATGACTTACCTCTTTTGAAGTTGTTGCCCAATGGCATCTCACAAAACTCCCAAGCATTGTAGGAAACTTATGTTCTTGGTTTCCCACTTTTCCACCCTGCCATGCAGAGCCTGTTACTGAAGATACTGCATACTCTAGACACAGGACATAGAGAAATCAAGTTGGTATTGACCTGTAAGTGTCATCCACACTGGCTAACTTTCATAAAGCTGGAAGGTGTTATGCAAGCTATTGGAAGAGAAAATTAGCCTACAGTCATGTGCAACTATGAACTTAATCAGCTGAAATGACAACTTACCTGGCAGTATACATACACTGATGTAACAGTGGCACAAATGCCATGCGAGTACACAACTACTTTCTGAACTACAGCCAGCTCCATGAGATAAAGCCCATACCTGATATCATTATTGGGGCCAAGAACCTATAGGTCTTAGGCTATTGGTCATAAATAGGTCATCATTTCTAGAGAAGAACCTACTACTACTATTTTACTAAACAGACACAGTACCAAAGAGACCCCCAATGAGTTATTGCTATACCAAATGATTAGTGCATTTTGCAACCCTCGTTAGAGAAGCTTCTTCCTGGAGTAGATGGAAGTTAACATACCGACTCCCGATTTGTCAATGTGCAGAGAATAAAAGACTTCAGAGTGCTCAACCCTTGACTGGATATTGATATAACACCCCTCATTGCAAGGGCAGGGGTTCTTCATAAAAGAAGGAGTAGAAAGATTAAAAAAGCCAGAGGTGGTAGATAGTTTTGAGGGAACAGTGTTTTCCCTCTATAATGGGGCAAGAACTCACAGAGATAATGACAGAATTTATAAGACATGATCGAGTTCATGCCATACTAGACCCAGGCATGGAGGAGAGAGGTGAACATGAAGTCCCATGCCTACCTGGTAACTGATGGGTGACTTTGAATGCCTATTGCACTAGTTATTAACTAGGTTATTAAGTAGTTATTAACTATGTGTGCTTTAGATAAATTATTCTAGTTCTCTGAGATTGGATTATTTATTTATTTTTTATTAATTAGAGTTTATTCACTTTGTATCCCAGCTGTAGCCCCCTTCCTTGTCCCTTCCCAATCCCTCTTTCTTTTATCTCCTCCCATGCCCCTCCCTAAGTCCACTGATAGGAGAGGTCCTCCTTCCCTTCCCTCTGACCCTAGCATATCAGGTCTCATCAGGATTGGCTGCATTGTCTTCCTCTGTAGTATTAAAACAAAACAAAACAACAACAACAACAACAAAAAATGAAACAACAACAACAAAAAAAACATCTATGGAGCAACAGTCAAGGTTGATCCCTGGCCTCTATATGCACCTGCAAAGAGACATGTGCAGCCACCACACACACAGGCACATACGCACACCAAAATGAGTAAAATTATCCTGTTGAGTTTCAAAAAGTTGAATATCCAGAATCTGAAATTCATCAGACATGTTCCTCCACATCTAATCTACATACAATGTTCCCATCTCTTCATGTCCTCTTCACTCCAACACCTCTGAACCTACAGAAATTTGAGGAAAACTTCATACTCTGTGTTACCATCCAGATACAATGCTGTAAAAATCATATCCCATTTATAGGATCTCAAGACTTGATATTTTATGAGGTACAGTTCATTAAATGGTTGCCAATCTTTTATATCCACAAACTACTAAACATGATTGGTGACCCCAAAGGCTATGATTTGTCAACACCTCTTTCTGGTGTCTTCACTTCATTTTAACTCTCACATGTTTTTCATTATAAATGGCTGGCTAAGCACACCTATAGCCTCAGTAACTCAATTCTCTTTGCTAGTAATGGTTTCCCTGACGGTTATAACATAACAATAACCATGCCAGAGATAAATATTTCATAAGGAATCCATTGTTATTTATTTATCACTTGCAACATGTGTTCCAAAAGCATTACAGAATATTTATTAAACATTTATAGATAATTTTATGCTACCACTAGCATGTGATATAAATACATTATTAATTCTCTTGAATTGTTGATATATTGAGCCCAAACAAAGCTGCTCTAACTGGGGATCTTGCCAATAAAGTGACTAGGGGAGGAGTTTGCTGCATTTGAAAGTTTCAGAAGCACTGTGTGGTTACCTCAGATCATTTGTTTGTTTTCTTTGTTTTTTTATGTCGATTGGAGTTTCCATAAATCTCTGAGCCATCCAGAAGAGACACTGGTGACGGTTGGATTAGCAAAATTTCTGGTTGTAAAAGACCATTTATTAGTAACAACTGCTTTGAAAGCTGCCTGTAGGTATACATGCAAACATCAGCTTCCATTTCACATCAGGTATCCAGCATTCTGGGTGCTGAAGACAGCCTCAACAAAAGCATTCAAGCTGGGGCTGAGCCTCACTTAAATCACTTCTCCTTAACCTGGATCACACTGTTGCCAGAGCACAGTTCAGAGACCCTAGTCTGGTTCTGGTATTAAGCAGGGCTGTTTGAATCTCCAGGACCAATGTCCAAGTGTCTAGAGGGGGCTAGCTCTAATGAAGCTTGCTTTTCTCTTGCTTGCTTGCCAGATGGAAGGACTTTTTCCAAGACCTGGCACTGTGCATACTGGACATGAGCTATTATTAATCATGTCTGATCTCCCTTGTCTGCTGTTGTGGTTGAGAAACTCTTATTTCTCCTTTTATAGAATCCCACTTTAGCATGAAGTTTCCTCTGCCTAACAAAAACAAGTACACATAGAGAACAGACACTCCACCTTCACCCTCAGACTGTATAATGGCTCAGCTCTGCCCTGAAACCAGCAAATGAGCCAGCTATACTTGCCCTGCGGTTAATTTCTGACACGGGCTGATACTGACATTAACTAGACACCTTTGAAGACTAAGAATCAATATGCTCATCAAAGGTTTAAATGGACTGACAGTCTTTGATCATTGCCATGGTCCCGTGTCCACCAGATGGGAATCCTCCCACCCCTCCTCCAGATTATCACTTTAAAGACGTTAAATGCTATGAAGGAAAGAGTAATGTCAATGTGGGTTTTCAGAGCAAAGTATGAAGATCAAAACAAATTTAGAGAGATTTCTAAGGATTCAAAAAGAGACACTCTTTCTGCAACTATCTTTGTAAGATGCAACCATCTCCAGCTGCACAGGCATCTATTTCTGAGTTCATATGTACTAACCAAATTGCATGTTGTACAGTAAACAGCCAAACTTAGGATTCTCCAGGCAACGGGAATCAAAAACACTAATGTCAAGAGCAGTGCAGCTTGACCAAACCAATAAACACAGGGAGATTACGTTATAAAGACACACACACTTCGTGTCCATTGTAGTATCCTTCACAATACAGAATTAACCAGTGTCTGCTGATCACTGAGTACTTAAAAATCAAGCATCTTTATTTGTCAACTTCAAGTCCTACAGAGCTGCCTATACCTCTATGGCACTGCCCATATCTATATCTGTATGTCTAAGTGACATATAAATTTATAAGTGTTACTCATTTTATCATTTTTCACAACATGAATAAATCTGAAAAACATTAAACCCACGAAACAGACTCTGAAGAGAAGGATTAGCGATTAATGGTGCAAACTGCTCTTCCTGAGGACTAGGGTTTGGTTCCTAGCACATATGTCAGATAGCTCAACCACCTGCAAATCCAGATCCAGGAGAATCTGACACACCCACCACCCCACTGTGGTCTCTTCAGTTACAGAACTCACATGCACAAGACCACAGAGATGTTTAAAAATAAATTTTTTAAAAAGCCAGGAATAAAAAGTAAACATTCACTGACTGTATGAGCTCAAGTTTATGGCATCTTAAGATAAAAATAAAACAATAAAATATAAAATACAGAGTCTGTATCTACCTAGATCTTTGTATTTATATGTATAAATAAATATACATATATCTATATGTCTGCGTGGAACATTTAAATGCTATTCAGCATTTATAAAAATATTTTCTTTTAAATTTTTTATGAGTGGGAGAGAGATTATACTGCATGTGTGTAAAAGTATCAGACAGAGGAGGGCAGTAGATCACATGGAGTTGGAATCACATGCAGTATGAACTGCCAATGTGAGTTCTGGGAATTAAACGCAGATCCTCTAAAGGAGCAGCCAGCGCTCTTAACTGCTAAGGGTACTGTAGACCGTTGTTCAGCTTTTAACATTAGAGATCCTGTAATCTTTGTCAGCAAGGAGTCCAAAGGAGGTAGGCCAAGAAGGAGAGGGAACACTAACTATGTTTAGTTACATGTGGAATCCTGCAAATTAAAGTGTGCAGAGGAAAAACGCATAAAACAGTGTTTTTCGGGAGTAATGAAGGAGAGGAGTTGGAGAGTGAGGGTCAAAGGACATGAGCATCTATGTGGGGTACAGAAGTCTATGGAGACCCAGCAAACAGTGTGAAGCCTAGTCTTGATGTCTTTAGGACTTTTCTGAAGGATACATATAGGGGCAGGAGAGATGGTCAGTGTACAAAGCACCGGCTGCACAAGTGTGAGGACTAGAGTTTCCAAAGCCAACTCCCTCACTGCATGGTGGCCCTCCAACAATCCCATGCTCAGCAGCAGGAGGGCAGCTCCACAGAGCAAGCTGGATGACTGCTGGACAAACCAAGCTAGTGCGCTGAAGGTTCATTGGTAGACAGTGCCTCAGTTAACAGAGCGGTGAGTGGGAGAAAGGCATCTGATGTCTCCCTCTGGCTTCTCCCTCTCTCTCTCTCTCTCTCTCTCTCTCTCTCTCTCTTTCTCGCTCTCTCTCACCCTCTCTCATTCTCTTTCTTTCTCTCTGTCTTTCTGAAAAGAATACAGTGAGGTGTTTTTGTCATACACACTGCTGAGGGTGGAAATACTCACACACCTTGCTGAGGTCACCATGTCACAATATGTAGTTCAAAATATCACAGTGAATACAGTAAGTATGTGCAAAGGGGTAAAAAATAAAACAGAATACTCTGGAAAGTTGATGGAATTGAACTTAGTTGCTCCAACATATCCAACATGAGTGCTTAGAGGAATACCAGGTAGAAAATCCCCAGGAGCTGTTATCTAAAGCACCTGTTTGGTTACAGAGGTATAATGGTGCTTTCTGGGTAAGTACAGCTCGGATTTTTCAACTTGACAGTCTTGTTCTTCCTGGGAGGTCAGACTAAGCAAGGAAACACTTTTACAAAGTTGCCATCATGGGCTTATCAAAGCTTGTCCACTGGCTTGTTTTGTTTTGTTTTGTTTTGTTTTGTTTTGTTTTAAACTGTGTTGCATATATGGCTTCTCACTTCATGGCCTTAATCACAAAGACTTGAATTAATTAAGATTTGGCCCAAGGGCAACTTAATTGCTCATAATTAGAATGTGAGGATCTGAGGAAGAAGTGATTCATGCCCAATATATTCTTCACAGCCCTGGCTGAGTGACCATCACATTGAGGGACCGATGGGTGCTAGTTAATCATTTTCTTCTTCATTTTTTAAAAATCAGTGCATGGTGCCAAGAATATGGCATTTCAAATTCTCATTAGTGCTCTCCTCTGGGGTTTATGATAGTAGTTATTAAAGAATGAAGTCTCAGGAGACAGAATGATACCACGGTCGCTAACAATGACAGAAGTTCAGGTGTATCAACGCCCGTCACTTACAGAGGAATCGAATGGCTAAATTAGCTTTCAAAGTCTTAAACTGTACATGGTAAGGCCCACAAATGTCATGTGGTATATTCTCTGCAGGTTAAATTTAGGTTTTCCCTGCTCCTGCTGCCAATTTGAAAGGAAGGAAAATGTCAGCGGGCACGAGTTGAATCGGAGGGTAGGAGGCTGCCCGCGTGGGACCCACCAACATTGACATTCAGCTGCCAAGGCTTGGAGCAGTGCAGCCTGTCTCCAGATCTTCCCAGGTTGCTCGTTAAGCCTCCAGTTTGCTCCAGCATGGGATCATTTTCTCCAGGTGACTTGTCTGGCTGGGTGTTTCTAACCACCCATTTGCCTCTATGCTAAGTGAGCATGTTTGGATGCAGCCAACAGTCTGCAAGGCTGACATTAGAAAAAGCAAGATAAGAAAGAGATGTACCTAAGTCTTCAGTCTATAGGGCTGGCATGAAGAGGGGGCAGATTCCCTAAGGAGAGTGGGAGGGAAGATCCTAGATAGAGAACGTGCTACCTGCCAATTATGGATCCTGTGAAATCATCCCCAGGAGAAAACTGGAGGGGGGAGAATGCCTAAATTTGAGTGATTAATATCCCATCTTTTTCTCAGGTAGAAACTGGGGGTCTTGGTTTTAGTCCCTGCATAAAGAGAAGCTGAGAGGTAGCCTTTGGTCAATTGTGACTATGCCTGGTTACATTTAAAAGATAAATAAGAAGTTGGGTCTTAAATGAGGTCACCCTTCATTTGTCTTTCATATTAACGATGAAGTTCAAGGAGCTGAGGTCATGTCTCCGTGGGAAAAACATTCATTACGCAAGCACGAGGACACAAGTTCAGATCTCCTGTGCCCGTATAAAGGCTGGATTTGGTAGCATGCACCTCTAACCTTAGGGCTGAGAGGAAGAGGCAGGCAGAGCCAGGGTACGCTCTTACAGGAAAGTCTAGCTAAACAGTGATCCCCTGGTTCAATGAAAGATCCTGTCTCAAAAAGGTAAGGTGCTGGGTGATTAAGGGAGAAAATTGAAATCAACCTCTGGCCTCCACATGTGTAAACACAGGTGCAGCGTCCTGGGTCGGGAACACGAGCCAGCCTGTGTGATGCTGGGCAGTCCATCTGAGTCCTCTATGCCTCTGTTTCCTAAGCTACAAAATTCTCCCTCTGCCTGGCGCTACAGGGAAGGGTCTGCCAGACAACAAATGCAGAAGCAGAATGCCAAGCAGCAAGGAGCCAAGTAGATGCCAGGAACTTTTTTCACAGTCAACCCAGGTGTGTGTGTGTGTGTGTGTGTGTGTGTGTGTGTGTGTGTTCAAATACAAGTGTGGAGATCAACCTCAAACATTGCTCCTCAGGAACCACCTACGTTAGTTATTTTTAAATCTTTTTTTTTTCTTAAATTTATTTCAGTTTACACGTTTGGTGTTTTGCCTGCCTGTATGTGCACCATATCCCTACAGAGCCCTTGGAAGCCAGAGGAAGGTGTCAGATCCCCAGAAACTAGAAGTGCAGACTTGTTAGGCTCTGAGTGGGTGCTGAAAAACAAATCCATGTCCTGGATGGAAAAACAAGTGCTCTTAACCACCGAGTCCTCTCCCCAGCTTGCTTACCATCTTAGCTTTACAGACAGAATTTCTCAGTGGGACCTGGGGCTCACTGAAGCAGCTAGCTTCACAGATCTGCATTTCTCCAGGTTCCCCTAAGGCCACATAGTGCGGGGATTCCAAGCCCACACCAGCATGTTTAATTTTATTAGATTTAACTTATTTAATGTTTTAGTTTTTTTTTTAATATGTGTATATGGTCAGAAAGAGTGTGCACATGAGCTCAGGTGCCTGGTTAAGGCAGCAGAGGGTGTTAGGTCGCCTGGAGCTGAACTTACTCGTGGTTGTAAATCACTCAGCTGAGGTGCTGGGGACGAAATCCAGTGCTCTTCACCACTGGGCCATCTCTCTAGCCCTATCAACCAGGCCTTTCGGGTTTGGGGTCTTGGTTTTTGATTGTTGTTTGTTCATTTTTTACATGGATGTTGGGAGATTGAACTGGAGTCCTCATGTTTGCATAGCAAAGCACCTTACCAACTGAGTTGCTTTCCCAGTCTCCCACACTTGTATTCCTTAAAGCACAGATTCAAAAGCCCTTTGCTACTCAGAGAACTAATATTTATAGTTGTTATAGTGATATATCCTCCCATGTATACAATACTTTATAACTCATAAATCAGCCTTATGTACAGATTCTAAAGCATCCCCCAACACTCCCTGGGAGTGACAGTGGGGAGGAGTGCCATTCTCCCAAATTTACTGGTGATAAAACTGAGGCAGGAGAGCCAAGGGGCCATCCAGCTCACACAAACATGTGACAGTAGCTTCGCTGTTAGAACGAGACAGTGGCTTGTCTTAATGTGACAGGACAGATGGTTCAGTCACAAGCTTATAGTACAAGCTGTGAGGACTCAGGTTCATCCTCCAGAAGCCATGTGCCAAAGTGAGCTGTGATCACTCCTGTTTCTGATCTCACTGCTGGGGGGTAGAGACAGGCATGATAGCCAGGCAGCCTCCAGGCCAGTGAGAGACCCGGCCTCACTAAACAAGGTGACAGTGCCTCAGGAATGATAGTCAGCTTGACCTCTGGCCTTCACATGTGAACATACCCATACACATGTGAATATCCACACTCATGAACACATACACATACACACACACACACACACACACACACACACACACACACACACCTCAGCATACGAAAATAGGTAAAATTAAACAAGACAATGAAAGTGATGATTGCCTGAACTTGGGCATGGGATGGGTGGCTGTAGCCTTATAGGTCTGCTATCAGGGCCTGCAGACCCACAGACCTCTTAATCTAGGCCTATCCGAGATGAAACCCATCTTATTCCCCATATCTTCCACCTTGGCAGCTAGCCCACCTTCAGTCTCAGCTAAGCCAGACATCCAGAAAGTAGTCAGAAAACCTGAGACCTCCCCATGCCTGCCTCACTCCTCCGCCTGACTCCACACAGCAGGATTTTTTTTTTCTATTTGTTGGCTCTGGGTCTTCACAAATCTCTAAATGTTAAGTCTCAATTGGGCTTTGTGTGATTTTTTTACTATTTTTTTTTTCATCTCAAAAACATCACACGATGGTCAAATATACATTTAATTTACTCATTCTGCTGGATGGCTCCTGAAGGAGACTCTCTGACCTGACCCCCACTTGCTGCAGGAAACCCACACCTCCAAATCTCTCACAATGACTTCCTGTGTAAAAAGGAACATAAATTTAAAAGTTGCTGTACCTAAATTTTTTAAATCTGCTTTTTATTTTATTTCATACTTTAAGCAATTTTTATTACATTTACTTATTTATATGCGTGTTTGTGGATGGCAGGTGGGTGGCTGTGCTCAGGTATCATGGCACTCATGCAGAAGTCAGAAGACAGTGTTGGAGAGTTCATTCTCTGCTTCCATAAAAGCTTGAGATTGAACTTACGTTGATACACATGGAGGCAGTTGCTTTTCCTTGCTGAGCCTTCTTCATGGTATTGTGTTTGGTGTTGTTAAGGTTGAGTGCCTTTAGTCATTGTAAAAGCGATTCGTTTCGTAATGAGATTTTCATTCAAGCATGTCACTACTTTGACCACGTTCACCTCCCATTGCTTTTTCCTCTTCTTCTCTCCCTGTCACTTGCCCTCTTCCTCTTCCCAATTGTCCTCCTTCTACTCCATGACCTGTGCATGTTGGTGAATAAAATATAAATTCCACATATGGGAGAAAATATGCAATATTTGTCTCTCAGAGACTGGCTTATTTCCCTTGACGTTTGATGATCCCTGCAGCTCTATGTATTTTCCTGCACATGATATTATTTCATGCTACAGAACTAAATGAAACTCCATGTGTGTGCCATGATTCCCTCACCCATCTGATAAGCATCTAGGCTGAGTCCATATCTTGGTTGCTGTGAACAGTGCTACAACCAACATGGATGAGCCACTATCTCCGTGCTGTGTTGACATGGTCCTGCAGACATATCACTAACAGGAGGGGTACAGCTGGGTCATAGGAAATTTCTACTTTTAGCTTTTAGAGGAGCCACCATACCTCATTTCCCCAGGGCTTGACTCAGTTTACAATCCCACCAACAGTGTATAAAGTCTCCTGACTTACACAAATTTTCTACTTGTTTTCTTAAATTAAATTTGGAAAAGACACTGGTTTGCCATTCCTTCAATCTCTGCTCCATCTTTACCCCTACAACTTCTTGTAGGCAAAACACTTTTGGGTAGAAGGTTTTATGAATAAGTTGATGTCCCTCTTCCTCCACTGGAAGTCCTGGCCTAGCTAGAGGAGGTGGTGACCTCAGGCTCCTTAACCTTCTATGCTAGGAATCTCATCTAGGGTTGTACACATAGACTCCTGGAGTCTACCCTATCTGAGGTTGCTTCCCCACTGATTTCAGCTCTCTTTCCCAGTCCTTTCCCTCACCCCCCAACCTTGCTTTCCCCATACCTGATCCCCACCGCTGTTACCCTCCCCTTCTCCCACCCAGTTCCCTCCCTCCATCTACTTCAGATGTCTATTTTATTTCCTCTTCTGAGTGAGATTCAAGCATCCTCCCTTGGGCCCTCGTTGGCCTCTTTGAGTCCGTTATCTCATTTAGGATTATCTTTTCTAGTTCCATCCATTTGGCTGCAAAATGCATGATGTCTTTGTTTTTAACAGCTAGACCAGGATGCTCAATCCTCATTCAGAAAGGCAAATGGGATAGACATTGGAAGAGGGAGAAAACAGGGAACAGGACAGGAGCCTACCACAGAAGGTCTCTGAAAGACTCTAGCCAGAAAGGTATCAAAGCAGATGCTGTGACTCATAGCCAAATTTTGGGCAGAGTACAGGGAATCTTATGAAAGAAGGGGGAAATAAAAGACCAGGAGGGGACAGGAGCTCCACAAGGAGAGCAACAGAACCAAAAAATCTGGGCCCAGGGGTCTTTTCAGAGACTGATACTCCAACCAATGACCATCCATGAAGCTAATGTAGAAGCCCTGCACAGACGTAGCGCATGGCAACTCAGTCTCTGAGTGGGTTCTCTAGTAAGGGGAACAGGGGCTGTCTCTGACATGAACTCAGTGGCTGGCTCTTTGATCACCTCCCCTGATGGGGGTGGGGCAGCCTTACCAGACCACAGAGGAAGACAATGCAGCCAGTCCTGATGAGACCTGAGGTCAGATGGAAGGGGCAGAGGACCTTCCCTATCATTAGACTAGAGGAGGGACATGGGAGAAGAGGGAGAAAGGGAGTGATTGGGAGGGGATGAGGGAGGGGCTACAGCTGGGATACAAAGTGAATAAATTATAATTAAAAAAAAAGAAAAATTAGCTAGGCCAACTTGAGACCCACCCCATGGGAGAGGGCCAACCCTTGTCACTATGAGTGATACTCTGCTATGCTTGTAGACAGGAACCTAGCATAACTGTCTTCTGAGAGGCTTCATCCAGCAGCTGATGGAAACATGTAGAGAACCACAGACAAACAATAGGCTGAGCTTGGGGAATCTTATGGAAGAGTGGGAGGTAGGGCAGAGGGAGCTGGAGGGGTCAAGGTTAAACAAGTCAACTAACCTGAGCCCATGGGGGCACACAGAGACTGAACCAACAACCAAAGAACATGCACAAGCTGGACCTAAATCCCCAACACATATGTAACAGATGTGCAGCTCAGTTAAAATGTGGGTCCCCTAAAAGCGGGAGTAGGGACTGTTTCTGATTCTGGCTCTGTTGCCTGCCTTTGGATCCCTTTCCCCTAGCTATGCTGCCTTGTCTGGCCTCAGCACTCTAACTTGAGGCACCAGGGTGGGTGGTACCCCTTAGGGGCTTCCCTTCTTTGAGAATAAGAAGAGGGAGATAATAAGAGGAAAAGGCATGAGGGTGAGACTGGGAGGAGAGGAGTGAGGAGGCTGGGATCAGGCCATAAAGTGCAAAATCAAGCAAACAAATAAATAAATAACATTTGGATGATTCAGAGCCTTACTTTAAGAGGATGAAGTATCTATTCCTGCTTTGCCTGGCTCTTTATCCTTCAAACTTTCCAGTGTATGTTCTCCTTCTGATTCCCCTCCAGTGCTCCATGAACCCTTAATGATCCTCTGGTCCCTACAAAGAACACATTGAATCACCACCTTTTGCGCATTTGTTTGTCATCCCTCTCTGTGGACTGTATTCCAGGTCGAGGACAGCCATTCTGCTCTATGCTAGGAGCTGTTCTGGGATTCTGAGATATGAGGACAGTTCTAGGAAATCCCATCATCCCACACTCATTTGTTCTCCTCCATGGAGATTAGGACAATGAGATCTCACAGTCAGTGTCAAAGCTGAGATTTGGGTTAAAAGCAATTTGTTCCATAAAATTCAATCTTTCATTTCTTTTCTTTCATTTTTTTCCATCTTTTGTTTCTCTCTCCCCCCTCCCTCTCCCTCTTTCTCTCCTTTTCCTCCCCCTCCCCCTACTCCCTCTCTCTGTGTATGAGATAATGTGTATGTGCATGTTTTTGTATGTGTGTACATTCTCACAGGGGCACACATATGTACCTTTGTGTTTGGAAGCATAAGGTTGATGGCAGGAATCATCCTCAATAGCGCTTCCACTTTATCCGCTGAGGCAGTCTCTCAGTCACACCAGAGCTCACAAAAAGGATGGCCTCCAGCCAGATTGCAAGTTCTCAGTTTCTGCCTTCTGAGGCTGGAATTCATCCAGCATTTATGTGGATTCTGAGATCCAAACTCCAAGCCACATGCTTGAAAGGCCAGGACTTTAACTTTCCAGCTCAAAATATTTTGCAAGGCCTGGGACCATGGCTCAGTTAATAAAGTGTTTGCCATGAAATAAAAGAGGACCTGGGTTTGGGTCCCTAGCACCTTCATAAAATTGGTCAAGTGTAACAGCACTCATGTGTACCCCAGCACTGGAGAAGCAGATGCACATATGTAAGCACGAACACAAAGTTATGCGACAATTGCTATTTAGGTCCATAATATTTTTTAAAGATTTATTTATTTATACATGTGAGCACTCTATTTGCATGTATGCCTGAATGACAGAAAAGAGCATCAGATCCCATTATAGATGGTTGTGAGCCACCATGTGGTTGCTGGGAATTGAACTCAGGACCTCTGGAAGAGCAGACACTGCTCTTAACCACTGAGCCATCTCTCCAGCCTTTGCTCCATAATATTTAATCTCCCTACCACAAAAAGAAAATCTCTACCAATCAGAAGTCTCTTTTATTCATCTTCATGCCCTACTCCCATTCACAGCTTTCTACTTTCTGTCTCTATGGATTGAACCTTTGGAGACATGTGAGAGAAATTGTACACATTGTATATCTTTTCAACTGGCTTTTTTCAACAAGTCTTCAAAATTCATTCCTCTCATAACAAGTATGCCAGTATTCCAGTTTTATAGTTGAGTGATATTCCATTTTCTATTTATATCACAATTTATTTATTCATCCATTAATTAATTATTAACTATTTACTTTGTCTTTGTTTTGTTGAGACTAGGTTTTAAATTATCTTGGGTATAAGAACCTGGAAATGAGTTGCTAGGCTGTTTGATAACTCTAAGTCTAATGTACTCAGAAGTTGCCAAACTATTTTGCAAACCATACACACCATTTTACATTCCTCCAAGCAGTTTATACAAGTCTGAATCCACATCTTTCCTGAGACTTGTCACTATGGTGTTTTTTTGGGGAAATTCTATACTACAGAGTATGAAGTTATACAGAATATAACTGTGGTTCTCAACTACATTTCCAAAATTGCTAACAATATAGAACTTCTTTTCTATACTTATTATCTATTTATGTGTTTATTTTGGATATATGTTCTAACTTTCCCCATTTAAGCATTTTAAGTTTTAGTATCAATATTTTTTCTTTTTATTGAAAATAGATGCTTCTCTCATACAATACATCCCAACCACATTTTCCTCCATCCACACCTCCCAGCTCCCCCATCACCTCCTCCTCCATCTCCCTTCAGAAAAGAGCAGGCTTCCAAGAGACAGCAACCAGACACAAAAAAAAAAAAAAAAAAACAATAAGACAAGGCAAAAACCCTCATATCTTTTAAAACTTTATCTACCTTTATTTTATGTGCACTGGTCTGCATGTATGTCTAGCTGTCAGATCTTAGAGTTATAGACAGTTGTGATCTGCCATGTGGGTGCTGAGATTTGAACCTGGGTCCTCCAGAAGAGCATTAAGTCCCTTTAACGGCTGAAGGAGACCAACAAAGCTGAAGGATCTGAGCCCAGGGGTCCTGCAGAAACTGATGTACCAATGGAGGACCATGCACTGAGAGGACCAAAACCCCCTTTTTAGATGTGGCCAGTTGGCATCTCAGTCTCCATGTGGTTCTCCAAGTGAGGAGTGAGGAGAGCAGGGGCTGTCTCTATCATGAACTCAGCTGACTGTTCCTGGATCACTCACCCCTGGTGATGCAGCCTTGTCAGGCCATGGAGGAAGAGGATCCAGGCAGTCCTGATGAGACTTAACAAGCTATGGACAGATGTCAATGGTAGAGAACTCCCCTTTCAATGGACTAAGGGAAGGAAATGAGGGGAAGGGGGAGAGAGGGTGAGACTTAGAGAGTTGAAGGAGGGGCTTCAATCAAGATATATAATGAATAAATTGTGAAAAAAGTTAAAAATTAAAATTAATTAATTAATTAATTAAAATTTAAAAATAAAAAAGCCCTCATATGAAGGCCTGACAAGGCAACCAACTCAAATAAATAAATATAAATAAATAAATAAATAGATGGATAAATAAATAAATAAATAAATAGATAGATAAATAAGAGTCCCAAGAACCGACAAGAGTCAAAGATGTGCCTGCTCTCACAGTTAGGAGCCCCCAAACACCAAGCTAATAGCCACATCATGCACACAGAGGACCTGGTGAAGACCCTGCAGCCCCAAGCTTGCCTCTTCAGAGAGCCCATATAAGCCCTGCTTAGCTGGTTCAATGGGCCATGTTCTCCTGGTGTCCTCCATATCCTCTGACTATGATCTTTCCACACCTCTGCAGGATTCCCCGAGCTCTGAAGGAAAGAACCCAATGAAGACCTCCAGTTTAGGCTCTTCTTTCCACATAATGTCTGGCTGTGGGTTTCTGCATCTGCTCCCATCTACTGCCAAAGGAAGCCTCTCTGATGAAGACTGGCAAGGCACTAATCGGTGAGTATAAAGAATACCATTAGGATCATATCATCATTGTTTTCCTCGAACAGAGTTGTGTTTGTTTCTACCCTAGGACTCTGGGCTGTCAAGTCTCTGAATCCTGGCCATCGAAGTAGTGTCTAGTATGGGCCCCCTCTTGTGGACTGGGCCTCAAGTTAAACCAGAGACTGGTTGGCAACTTCCACAAGTTCAGTGCTACCATCTTCCAGAACATCTTGCAGGAAAGATAGATTGTAGGTCAAAGGTTTTGTGGTTGGGTTGCTGTCCATGTTTCAGTAGTCCTTTCAGTAGTCTGCAGAGTACCTTCACACACCAAAGAGACTAGAACTTAGGTGTGAAGGCTCCATGAAGGCACCAGCTCCAACCTCTCCATGTCCAGTAAGCTGTGTGGATATTGCCCTCAGCAATGGGGCCACACTGTCAGTTTGTGGAGAGCAACCCTCCGTCCTAGTGTCAGCCTGGGTTATTTGGGGATATCCACAGGAACCCTTCTGCCAAAAATTCAAACAACCCAGTCTAGCCTTGCCTGGCTACAAGAGATGACCATTTCAGACTCCACATATGCTGTTACTAAGTATCCTCACTAGGAAAGCCCTCATAGATTCCAGGAAGTTTCCACAACACTCTGAAAATGTCTCCATCTCAATCTTATGTCCCCACAGTCTCTCACTCCATCCTTCCCAACCAGATCTATCCCATTCCTGTCCCCATCGCCCTCAATCCACTGCAAATCTATTCTATTTCTCCTTCCCTAGGATATCCATGCATTCCACCTAAAGCCTCTCTCCCCCATTTTGAATAACCTCTCTGTGCCTATAGATTGTAGCTTGGTTATCACTTACTTGACGACTAATATCCACTTGTAAGTGAACACGTTCCGTATTTGTATTTCTGTGTGGGGCATGTGGGCTGTGCCGCCAGGGAAGCCTGCATGGAGCTGCAGGAGAAAGGATCCCTCCCTTCCTGTTCTGTGCCTGCATGCTGCATTGCAAGCAGTCTCAACCCCTCTTCCTCCGCAATTCTTGAGGTAGTCTTATAGCTGAGCCCCTGGAATGCCTCTCCATGCAAATAAAGAATTCCAATTTGGGCAGAGTGCAGGGAATCTTATGAAAGAAGTGGGAAATAGCAAGACCTGGAGAGAACAGGAGCTCCACAAGGAGAGCAACAGAACAAAAAATCTGGGTACAGGGGTCTTTTCTGAGACTGATACTCCAATCCAGGACCATTCAAGGAGATAACCTAGAACCCCTGCACAAATGTAGCCCATGGCAATTCAATGCCCAAGTGGGTTCCATAGTAATGGGAACAGGGACTATCTCTGACATGAACTGATTGGCCTGCTCTTTGATCACCTACAACTGAAGGGAGAGCAGCCTTACCAGACCACACAGGAAGACAATGCAGCCACTCCTGATGAGACCTAATAGAGTAGGATCAGAAGGAAGGGGAGGAAGACCTCCCCTATCAGTGGACTGTGGGAGGGGCATGGGTGGAGAAAAGGAAGGGACAGTAGGTTTGGGAGGGGAGGAGAGAGGGAGCTACAAGTGGGATACAAAGTGAATAAACTGTAATTAATAAAAATAAAAATAAATGCAAAATATTCCCACCGTCTCAGCGGCAGCCAATGATATGTGCTCACCCTGAAAAATCCCTTCTCGCGCCCCAAGGTTCGTATATCACTTGTTCACCCTGAATAAACTACACTGTTTATTAAACTACACTGTTTATAAACTAAACTAAGCTGTTTTACCAAATATCATCTCATAGTTGCTGTGCCCCCGGCAAAGCTCGGAGCTAAAAGGCTGCAATGCTTGAGGAGCTGTTTTCTCCCTCCCAGCACTCACCGCTGGACGGACCCATCTGCCGGGCGAGGCCTCGTATCTCCGCCAGGTCCTGCATGCTGTGGTGTCTGGACTCTCCGAAGGAAAGGAACAGATCCTGGGCTGCTGTTGCCCAGAAGGGCTGTAACATTTAAGACCTCGAAGAGGACTTCTCCCCACCCCGACTCACCCCCCCGCAACACACACTCCCATCTGGACGAGGATCCCGTGAACTCTCTCAGTCCAGCTCTGCTTCATCCTTCCCAGCCTGGTGTACAGCAGCCAGAGCACACTGAGGGAGGAAAGGGATGGGATTGTGTAATCGCATTTCTCGATCTGGGTTACCTCACTCAGGTACTTTTTCACCCAAGAACTTTTTCAAGTTCCATCTATTTACCTGCGAATTTCATAATGTCATTTTAACATCTGAGTAATACTCCATTTTGTGTAAATGTACCACATTTTCTTTATCCATTCTTTGGTTGAGGGACATCTAGGTTGATTCCAGTTTCTGGCTATTATGGATATAGCAAAAATTAAAAATTAAAAAATAAAAAATAAAAAATAAAAAAACATAGTTGAGTGGTAAGATGGAGTGCCCTTTGGATATATGCCAAGAATGGTATAGCTGGGTCTTGAGGTAGACTGATTTCCTGTTTTCTGAGGAACCTCCGTATCGATTTCCATAGTGTTTTGTACTCCCACAAGCAATGGAGGAGTGTTACCCTTGCTCTGCATCTTCATCAGCATGAGCTGGTGTTTGGTTTGTTTGGATTGTTTTGGTTTTGGTTTTGGTTTTGGTTTTGGTTTTGGTTTTGGTTTTGGTTTTGGTTTTGGTTTTGGTTTTGGTTTTGGTTTTGGTTTTGGTTTTGTTTAAACAAGGTTTCTCTGTGTAGCCTTGGCTGTCCTGGACTGACTTTGTAGATGGGGCTGGCCTCAAATTCACAGTAATCAGCCTGCCTCTACCTCCCTGAGTGCTGGAATTAAAGTCATGTATAATTACTGATTGGCCTGCTGGCAATCTGGTGTTTGCCAGCACACCTGGCAAGCTGGTGTTTCTTATCTTATCCATTCTGACAAGTATAAGATGAAATCTGAAAGCAATTTTGACTTGCATTTCCCTGATGGCTGAGGATTTTGAACATTTCTAAACGTTTCTTGGCCATTAGAGATTCCTCAGTTGAGAAGTCTCTGTTTAGATATGAATCCCATTTTTAATTGGATTATTTGGTTGTATCATATGTAGTTTCTTGAGTTCTTTACATATTTTGGATGTTATCCTCTACTGAATGTGGAGATGGTAAAAATCTTTTCCCATTTTGTAGGCTGCTCTTTTCTGTGACTGATGGTGTCCTATGCCTCCCAGAAGCTTTTCCGTTTCATGAGTGCTCATTAATTATTGTTCTTAGGCCTTCACTATTGGTGTTCTGTTCAGAAGTCATCTCCTGTGCCAATGAGTTCAAGGATATTCTCCACTCTCTATTCTGTCAGATTCAGTGTATCAGGTTTTATGGTGAGGTCTTTAGGCTACTTAGACTTGAGTTTTATGAAGGATGATAAATATGGATCAATTTCCATGGTTCTATCTAGTTTGACTAGCACTGTTTGTTGAAGGTGCTGTCTTTTTTTCCCAGTATGTATTTTGGGCTTCATTATCATGAACTCAGTGGCTGGCTCTTTGATCACCTCCTCGTAAGGGCAGAGCAGCCTTCACAGGCCACAGAAGAGGACAAGGCAGCCAGTCCTGATAAGACCTGATAGCCTAGGGTCAGATGGAAGGGGAGGAGGACCTCCTCTATCAGTGGACTTGGAGAGGAGCATGGGAGGAGATGAGGGAGGGATGTTGGATTGGGAGAGAGAAAGGGATGGGGCTGCAGCTGGGATACAAAGTAAATGAACTGTAATTAATATAAAAAATAAAAATTTAAAAAATGGGTGTCCATAGGTGTGTGGAGTTATGTCTGAGTCTTCAATTCAATAACATTAATCAATATATCTATTTTTATACAAATAGCTTGTGTTTTTTTGTTACTATAACTATAGTTCAACTTGAAATCAGGGATGGTGAAACCTCCAGCAGCTGTTTTATTGTTCAGGATTGTTTTTGTTACCCTGGGGTTTTTCTGTTGTTTGTTTTTGTTTTGTTTTGTTTTGTTTTTGCATGTGAAATTGAGAATTGTCCTTTCAAGATCTGGAAAGAATTGTGTTGAAATTTTGATGGGAATTGTGCTGAATCTGTACATTGCTTTTAGTAGGATGGCCATGTTAATCCTACCGATTTATAAGCATGGGAGATCTTTCATCTGATATCTTCTTCAATTTCTTTCTTCAAAGATTTGAAATTTTTGTCACGCAAGTCTTTGACTTGTTTGGTTAGAGTTAGAAGATATTTTATATTATTTAAGACTATTATGAAAGTTGTTGTTTCCCTGATTTCTTTCTCACTCTATTTGTTTTTTGTAGATAGGAGGGCTACTGATTTTTTTTAAGTTAATCTTGTATCCAGCCACTTATTTTAAAGTGTTTATCAGCTGTAGGATGTCCTTGGTAAAAATTTTAGAGTCTCTTATGTATGCTATCATATCATCTGCAAATAATAACACTTTGACTTCTTTCCTTTCCAATTTATATCCCCTTTAGTTTATATCTGCTTTAGTTGTCTTATTGCTCTAGATAAAACTTCAAGTACTGTATTGAATAGATATGGAGAGAGTGAACAACCTTGTCTTGTTCCTGATTTTAGTGGAACTGCATTGACTTTCTCTCCATTTAATTTGATGTTGGCTACAGGCTTGCTACAAATTGTCTTTATTACGATTAAGAATGTCCCTTGTATCTCTAATCTCCCCAAGACTCAACTCGGGAAGAGGTGTTGGATTTTGCCAAAAGCCCTTTCTTCATTGAATAGCACGAACATGTGTTTTTTTAACTTTCAGTTTGTTTATGTGATGGATTACATTTACTGATTTTTGCATATTGAACTATCCTTGTATCTGTAGCATATTTTATTTGTTCTTTATGTTTAGTGTTTAGATTATGTGGTGAAGGGACTTTTTTTCCCTTGTCCAATCTATTTGGTGTTCTGTGTGCTTCTTATACATTTATAGGCATCTCTTTCTTTAGGTTAGAAAGTTTTTCTTTTATTATTTTGTTGAAAATATTTTCCAGGCCTTTGAGCTGGGATTCTTTTTTATTCCTGTTATTCTTAGGTTTGGTGTTCTCATAGTGTCCCAGATTTCCTAGATGGTTTATGTCAGATATTTTTATTTTAATTTAATGTTTCCTTTGATCAATAAATCCATTTCTTATATTGTGTTTTCAGTGTCTATGATTCTCCTTTCTCTTTCTTGTATTCGATTGGTGATGCTTGCCTCTGCAGTACCTGTTCGAATTTCTATGTTTTTCAGGTTCTAGAATTTCCTCAGTTTGTGGTTTCTTTGTTGCTTCTATTTCCATTTTTAGGTCCTAAATGGTTCCATTTATTTCCCTCTTTTTTTGTGTGTGTTTTCCTTGATTTCTTTAAGGAATTTTTTAAATTTCCACTTTAAGGACCTCTGTTATCTTCATGTGAGTGTATTTAAGGGCTTTTTCTTGTGCTTCAGCTACTTTGGAGCATTCAGGGTGTGCTGTGGTAGGATAGCTGGGTGAAGGCAGATTGCCCTGGATGTCGTTGATGTTGTTCTTAAGCTGTGGCTAGTCATCTGGGTTGAGATGATTAAAGTTCCGGGTGCTGATTTGTGGACTTGACCTGGTTTTGTTCCTTGGTTTCTATTTTCTTTCAGGATTTTCAGAGAGTGTGATGGCCATGCGTTGCCTGTTTTAGTTAACTACTTGGATGGTGTAGTCACAGAGAGTGCCTGCTAGTATTGGAGGCTGGCATTCATGGTGAGTGAGGAATGCCACGAAGACATGGTTTGTGGGATCCACAGGAGATGTGAATGGTAGAGGGGGACAGGGAGGCTGCAGCTGGTATTGTGGTACAGTGCTGGGAATGAGTCTAAGGGAGTGGGTCTACTGGGAAGCAGAGAAAGCAGAGGAGGTCTGTAGGCAGTCTACCTGGTCTTCTCTATTATTGAATTTTAAATGGCTTCCCATCTATGAATATAGATTATCTTTCTATCCAAGTCAACGCTAATTTTTTTCAATAGTAATTTTGTATATTTGTTCTTTAAATTCTTCCTAAGTAATTTATTCCTTTTTTATTTAAAGGTTTTTTGTACAATATATTTTGATCATATTCTTTCCCCACCCCAACTTTTTCTACATCCTCCCCACCTTCCTTTTCATCCAACTTCATGGTTTTTCTTTTTCCCTCAAAACAAAACAAGACAAAACAAAAAATAAAAACTGAAAAAATACAATAAAGACAAAAAATTAAATAAAAAGCACCCACAAAGAAACATAGAAAGCTGGGTACAGTGGCATATGCCTGAAATACCAGCACTCAAGTAGGCAAAGAGGCAAGCAGATCTCTGTGAATTTTAGACCAGTGTGGTCTACAAAGTGAGTCCAGGACAGCCAAGGCTAGACATAGAAACCCTGTCTTTGAAAAAAAAAAAAAAAAACCCGGAAGGAAGGAAGGAAGGAAGGAAGGAAAGGAGGGAGGGAAGGAGGGAAGGATGGAAGGAAGAAAGAAAAAAAGAAAAGAAGGAAAGAAGGAAGGAACCCAGAACTAAAAAGACATGTATGGTATATACTCACTTATAAGTGGATATTAGCCGTATAATGTGAAATAGCCATACTAAAATCTACAGACCTAAAGAAGCTAGACAACAAGAACTCTAGTGAGGATGTTAAATCTCATTCAGAATGGCAAACAGGATAGACACCAGAAGCAGTGGAAGAAAAGGAACAGGTCAGGAGCCTACCATAGAGGTCTGAAAGGCTCCACCCAACAAGGGATTGAAACAGATGCTGAAACTCACAGCCACCCTTTGTGCAGAGCACAGCATACTTTATGGAAGAAGGGCAAGGGATAAGAGGACCCAGAAGGGACAGGAGCTCCACAAGGAGAACAACAAAGCTGAAAAATCTGAGCCCAGGGCACCCTGCAGAGACTGATGCACTAACCAAGGACCACGCATGGAGAGGACCTAGACTCCCTATTTAGATGTAGCCCATGGGCAGCTCATTCTCCATGTGTGTTGCCTAGTAAGGGGAGCAGAGGCTGCTTCTGACATGAACTCGGTTGCCTGTTTTGATCACTTCTCCCCTGTTGATGCAGCCTTGCCAGGCCACAGAAGAAGAGTACCCAAGCAGTCCTGATGAGACTTGATAAGCTGGGGTCAAATTGCAGTAGAGGAGAACTCCCCCTTTCAATGGACTAGAAGAAAGGGAAAGGGGAGAAGAGGGAGGGAGGGGGACAGGAAGGAGATGAGGGAGGGGATTGCAATCGATATATAAACTGAGTAAATTGCAAAATATTAAAAATAATAAAACTTTTAAAATTAAAAAAAAGAATACAAGAGATAGGGAACAAGGACTAATGCTATGAAATGCTGCATTTGGGTAAGACTTGGCTTGTCTGCTCCTGAACTCAGGGTCACTGCAAATACTTGCATGAGAATGGCACAGTATCAAGCTCATCAGCCTTCTACCAGGGTGAGGGAAGAAATTAGAATGATCCACGCCTAAGTGAGGGGCCATGCTAGTTTATTGGGATCATAAGAAGTCACCTTTGCAAGGAGAGTGGCCATTATTAGGTTGCCCATGTTCCAGCTGATAGCCCCACACTCATGTCTACATGAAGAGCACTAATTAGCCTCAGTAAAATTCAAAGAATTTAGAAATTAAAAAAGGAGGATGAACTTGTGAGTGGGATGTGTTTGAGGGGAGTTGAAGAAAATTGCAGGTAAATGTGATCAAAATACAGTATACATGTATGAAATTCCCAAAGAATAAATGAAAATATTATTAAAAATTCTAGGGAGTAATACCCCAAAAAAGCTGATAACTATAAGAAAAAAATCAGAGAGACTATGCTATTTCTCTATGCAACTGTCTAAATCCCATTAATTATTAATAACTTACTGTCTAAGTAACTAAGAGTTTGTTTTAAAATAAAACTCGTAACACTTAAAAAAAAAGAAAGAAAAAAGAAAGAAGGAGCCTGTTTCCTGTTGGCCAGCTACTTCTGGGCATTGGACCTGCCCTGGACTATGGCTGACATACCCAATGGCAGTCCATTGAAGAAAACTAATTTTCTCTTTCCCAGTAGGGATTAATTGTGTTAAGCTTCTTGGTTAGGAGTGGGACTTAGTATCTGCATCCCCTTTCTCAATGCTGAGATTTGGTCTGATTTGAATCTCTTCAGATCTTATAGTTGTTTCCATAGTCTCTGTGAGTTCATAGCTTTATAGGTCCTTTTATGTCTGGATGATGCTATATCCTTGAAGTCATCCCCCAACTCTGGCTCTAACAATGTTTCTGATGAACAGCTCTTCAGCACAGGTCCCTGAGTTTTTGAGAGGTTTGAAAAAGATATCCCATTTAAGATTGAATGCTCCAAAGTCTGTCACTGTCTGTACATTGCCAAAATGTGAGTCTCTGTGTTAATTGCCATCTCTTGTGACAGTTCAGTGATGCTCTTTAAGAATATGTCATTGGTTCAAGGTTATTCCCTACCTTGTCTTCTGTCATGTTCAGTATATCTGTTTTGTGGTGAGGTCTTTGATCCACTTGAACTTGAGTTTTGTGCCAAGTGTTAGAGATGGATCTATTTGCATTCATCTACATACCAACATTCAGTTAGATTGTCACCATTTGTTGATGCTTTCTTTTCTCCATTCTATAGTTCTGGCTTCTTTGCCAAAACCAAGTGTCCATAGGTATGTGGGTTTATTTCTGGGCCTTCAATTCAACTCCATTGATCAATGTGTTTGTTTCTATGCCAATACTATGCAGCTTTTATTACTACAGTTCTGTAGTACAGCTTTAAATCAGGGATAGTGATACCTCCGGATCTTCTATAACCAGGCAAGGCCTCAAATGGAGAGGTTGGGATACAAACCCATCCACAAAACCTTCAATCTACAGTTTGTTTTGCCTGCAGAGTGTTCTGAATCCAAACCCTAGCAGAAACATCATTAGAGAGACCAGAAAGACTTCGTCCAGCAACTGATGGAAGCAGATGCAGAATCCCATAGCCAAGCATTAAGTGAGACTCAGGAAGTCCTGAGGAGGAGGAAGATGAAGGACTAGAGGAACCAGAGAGGTCAGGGATACCATAGCCCACAAAATCAAGAAACTAGGACTAATGGGAACTCAAAGACCTGTAGGGGTCTGACCTAGGTCCTCTGCATGTATGTTAAGGCTGAGTAGCTTGGTGTTCTGGTGAAAATCCTAATAGTGGGAGCAGGTGATGTCTCTGACTCTTTTACATGCTTGTGGGACCCTTCTCCTCCAAATGGGTTGCCTGGTTCAGCCTTGATGTGATGGTATGTTCTTATTCTTATTGTAGTTTTTACACCATGTTTAGTTGAGGTCCCTAGGAGCTCTGCTATGTTTTGAGGGAAAATAGAGGGGGATAATATAGGGGTGAGGTGAAGTTGAGGGACAGATTGAAAGAGGGAATGAAGAGAAACTGTAGTCAGAATTATGAGAGAAGAATTTTAAAAAGGAATTGTAGTCATTTTATTGCTATGGTCTTTTAGCAGAAAAATAAATAGTACTAAGTTTTCCTATAGGCATATCTAGTCTCAGGTCCTTGGCAACATTAGCAGTGTCAGGTATGGCTTAGATCTTATGAACCATCATATATATATATATATATATATATATATATATATATATATATATATCACAATGCATGGGGAACCAAATATACACATATATTTGGTTTCCCATGCATTGTGCTACTATTTAACTAGTACATATTACAGTCATGCAGCTCTTGTAAATCACAAGGTTAGGAGCTGGGTGACATTAATGATTACCTTCCTCATTAGTAGCATGCAAAGTACTTTCCAGCATCAAGAATGCTAGTCAGTAGGGATGAATCTTCCTGTTGGGCACCACCATGCTCAATGATATAGGAAGTTTCATGGGCTATAGGGCCTTATCATCACATCATAGAGACTAATCAATATTCTTGGCAATAACCTGTGATGTTTGAAAGGTTCTATGAGACACCCTTTGGACAACAACTAAACAAGATGTAACCTATTCCCGGAACTGGAGGTTTTATTTGGTGGCATAAAATATCTAGTCAGGGCATTGTATTTTGATATTGTTGTAAATAAAATTATTTTCTCGATTTCATTTTTATTTTGTGTGCTGTTTGTATATCAAAAACAACTGATTGCTATAGATATTATAGATAATGTAGCCAGCAAACTTTATCTCTTATAGTTTAGACTTGAGGTTCTAGGGGTACAGATTTATTAATAATTCCTTTAAACAAGGTCAATTCACCACAGTGAGTGATAGTCTTTACTTCTTCCTCTTCTGTTCTAGATGCTTTCTTGGTTTTTCTTGATGTATCTCTATACTAAATATGTTCTTAGTAAAACTTTTAGTTTCTGAGAGAGATCATTGCATGTGAGATGAAATGAAGATTTTAATCTGGCAAGATGTTGGTAATATTCACACTTTAGAAAGATCATCATTCCTTTTGTGCTTGAAAGATGGTTTAGCTGTAAAAGGCTAAGTCTCACAAGCAAAAAGAAAGGTTATCATTCTACCTAGAGGTGGGGAAAACTGTGACAAGAAAGCCATAGTGATTTGGAAGGAACGTTGTGAGGAGGGAGGGACTTTAGTGCATAGTGACTGAGGTGTAAGATCACAGAACAGAAATGGGAGGTCGTGGTGAATATCTAGTTCTTACTTTGTGTTCATCATGGTGCCATTCATTGAGATTCCAGTTGAAGACATGTGTTGGGAAGAGAGAAGATGATGCCTAGATATGTCATTGCTTAGATGCTAGACTGGCTTCCAAGGTAAAGCCATCCAAGATAGGCGTGCACAAAAATGAGTGAGGACTCTTCATCTCTAACCACTCAGCCTTCTCAAGACTGCTCTCCTACAGGGGTCACTGAACACAGTGGGCACCAACACAGGGAGACTTTCAGACATGCTCTGTTAATATCTAGAATCCTGGGATACCTCACTCAGAGTGATCATTTCTAGATTCCACCATTTGCCTGCAAATTTCATGATTTCTTTGTTTGTAATTGCTGAGTAGTATTCCATTGTGTAAATGCACCACAATTTCTGTATCCATTCTCAACTGAGGGACATCTGGGTTGTTTCCAGTTTCTGGCTATTACAAATAAAGCTGCTATAAGCATGGTTGAGCAAATATCCTTGTTGTGTACTTGAGCATCTTTTGGATATATGCCTAAGAGTGGTATACCTGGATCCTGAGGTAGCACTATTCCTACTTGTCTGAGAAACCGCCAGATTGCTTTCCACACATGGTGTATACTCACTTATAGGTGGATATTAGACATATAATATGAGATAAGCATACTAAAATCTGTACACCTAAAGAAGCTAAGCAAGAAGGAGGACCCTGGTAGGAAACCCAATCTTCATTCAGAAAGGCAAATAAGATGGGCATCAGAAGAGGGAGAAAACATGGAACAGGACAGGAGCCTACCACAGAGGGCCTCTGAAAGACTCTACCCAGCAGGGTATCAAAACATATGCTGAGATTCATAGCCAAACCTTTCACAGAGTGCAGGGAATCTTATGAAAGAAGAAAGAGATAGAAAGACCTGGAGGGAACAGGAATTCAACAAGGAGATCAACAGAACCAAACAATCTGGGCACAGGGTCTTTTCTGAGGCTGATACTCCAAACAAGGACCATGCATAGAGATAAATTAGAATCCCTGTGCAGAAGTAGCCCATGGCAGCTCAGTGTCCAAGAGGGTTCCCCAAAAATAGGAACAGGGACTATCTCTGACATGAACTGATTGGCCTGCTCTTTGATCACCTCCACTTGAGGGGGGAGCAGCCTTACCAGACCACAGAGGAATACAAAGAAGCCAGTCCTGATGAGACCCGATAGACTATTGTCAGATGGAAGGGGAGGAGGACCTCCCTATCATTGGACTGGGGGAGGAGAATAAGAGGGAGGGAGAGTGGGATTGGAAGAGGACGGGGGAAGGGGCTACAGCTGGGATACAAAGTGAATAAACTGTAATTAATAAAAATAAAAAATAAATTAAAAAAATTATCTAGAATCCTGCCAGTCATACTTCAAATATCCACTAGGGGCACCTTCTTGCCCTGGCCAGTTGAATATGCATAAATGTCTCTCTACCAAGTATAAAATCTGGGCACAGGGAGATTGATTCTCCAAACAAGGACCATGCATGGAGATAACTTTTAACCCCTGCACACATGTAGCCCATGGCAGCTCAGTGTACAAGAGGGTTCCCCAATAATAGGAACAGGGATTGTCTCTGACATGAACTCATGGGCTGGCTCTTTGATCACCTCCACCTGAGGGGAGAGCAGTGTTATCAGTCCACAGAGGAAGACAATGCAGCCAGTCCTGATGAGACCTGATAGACTAGGGTCAGATGGAAGGGGAAGAGGACCTGCCCTATACTGGGGGAGGGGCATAGGAGAAGAAGAGGGAGAGAGGGTGGGATTGGGAGGGGCTGGGGGAAGAGGTTACAGCTGGGATAAAAAGTGAATAAACTGTAATTAATAAAAATAAAATAAAATACTTTTTTAAAAAGCTGAAAGTGCAATGTGTGCATGCATAAGTGCGTGCATACATGTGTGTGTGTGTTACCTGGCATCCCTTGCTTCTATGATAATATTTAGCAGTATTCCATACAGAGATTGTTATGATGCAAAGCATAAGCCTAGTTATGAAGTATGAGATCACTTGTCATACTAGCAATATTTAATCAATACTGGACTGATGAACAGTATTGTGAGTTAATGAGGAGTCAATAATTTGCAATAATGACTGTAAAGTAATCCAGCACATATAGTAGGTCCACATAAATAACCAATTAGCCCCTCAAAGTTGATATCCTGTGGGTTTCTGTTCCTTATAGAAATATTAGTAGTTGAAAATACACATCACATAGTAGGTGCACTGCCCACTCAACTGCCTTAGAAAAATCCTCTCAGAAAATAACCTCTTCTAAGAAAGCGTATTTGTCTTCTTTTTCCTAACTACTTATTCCTCTTTTCAGTTGTGGATCATAGTGTGTTTCTAGGCCTGCTTTGTCTTCATTCTCCTGCATAAATACTCACCCAGATCCAAGGGGTGTGTGTCCCAGGGCTGGTAGTAGCACTTAGCTCTGCTCTTAGCCTGCAATGTGGTGAAAGA
Source organism: Meriones unguiculatus (assembly GCF_030254825.1). Classification (NCBI taxonomy): domain Eukaryota; kingdom Metazoa; phylum Chordata; class Mammalia; order Rodentia; family Muridae; genus Meriones; species Meriones unguiculatus. The sequence goes on from NC_083359.1 coordinate 45,411,880, forward strand.
GGGTGTCAGATTGGGAGAGAAACCTCATCTAACACAGTTCAGGCTATTTACATTCATCTGACGAGAAAAGAGGGATGCATTTGGACTGTAATTCTGCACCTTATAAATAGACATATATAGCTCTGCATACATTATTAATATAGGCTTTATTGCTACCTTTATTGAATCCACGATGGCACTTCTCAGGGGAAGCCACAAAACACAAGAAGATTGCATAGACGTCTGCATTAACCAGGATCACGATAGACCAAGCAAGTAAGTCTGTGCAAACAGCAGTGTTCATGTGAGATGTAGCCTACAACTCAAACAACATAATAACAAATAATGTGCTCACGAAGCCCCACAGCTGCTATTGAAGTATTTTCTATATTTCTTCCCCATGTTGTTTGTGCTACTATGAGAGCAGTCCTGGAAAATGTGTTTAGAAGATGCTCTGCAGGACCCACAAGAGCCTTTCAGAAAAGACAAAGCCCCAGCCCAACCCCAGCCCCAGCCCCAGCCCCAGGCCCACCGATGTCCCCAGTACTCTCCTTGTACTCGAGGTCTTTTTCTTGGTACTCTGACTTAAAAAATGTGGGCATGTTATGAATGAGAAATTACTTCCTATGTGTAGTGCTTTAAATTTTTTGAGACAATGGCTTGCTGTGCAGGCCAGGCTGGTCCGCAACTTTATCCTTATGCCTCCATCTGCTGGGGTCAGAAGCATTTGTTATGGCACCCAGCTCTTAGAACAAACACTACCTCCACACAAAACCCCTCTGGCCTTCCATCCAAAAGTAACTGTATCATCCATCTTTCACCCCTTGCCCTGTTTTCAATAATTCCCATCTTTATATTTTATTTTCTTATTTATCTCTTTGTATCTTTACTCTTTGCCCCCATCATATCTGTCAATCATTACCGGAACTCCAGTGAAAATTATAATGGTCATATACTGAACTTTACTGTAGTTTGCAGTAAGTTGAATCAGGGAACACATGAATATCAGAATACCAGCCTCAATAGCCATCCAGCTGCTTCAACTCTGTCTACTGTGTTTTTCTCTAGATGCAAGCTTCATGTAGGGAAGTGCTTTGTCCTGTTTTGGTAAAAACTGGAAATGCCTTCAATAAATGGATCAAGCTGGAACTGAAGAGAACTCAGATCTGTCCTAGGGTATCATCTAGTCCCCAAATAGCAGTTGAGGGCTCCTCTGACATTTCATCCCACCCTACATCTTTAAACTCCACCAGCTGTGATGAGGATGGAGTTTTGGATAGTGCAGCTTTCTCCCACTTCCTTTAACTCATTATCTCATCCCTTGTGAAAGTAAGCCATGAAACCCTGAGTTTTAGTGATAATAATAACTTTCTGTTTAAATCTCACGTACCCCACCCATTCACACCAAGGTGAGAAGATAAAAAGACACCATGGGCTAAGACTGTTGTTATTTGAAAATATCCATTCAGAGCACCCACTGTCCTCTCCTTTGCTGAAAAATAGCACCTATTACAAACCAATCACTTTCAAAGAGCTCCTCTCTGCCAGAGACTGGTTTGGTAAAGTACATGTTATCCAATTCTGGCCAATAAGAAATGAAGAAAAATCAGCTGAGGCATGCTTCCAGCAACTAGATTCCAGCAGAACAAGAAAAACTACATTTGTAGAAAATGTTCTTGGCCTCTCTGCATCATGACTTCACTAGGCATCAGTTCATGAGGAGGTGAAATCTTTCATGCAGAAATACATTTTCTCTGGACAGAATTGGAAGTGGACAGAGGGTAGAAAAACCTGAGCCCCAGAAGGCATGATGGATGAATGTACAACCATGAAAACACCCCCTGCTGACCTTCCACTGAAAGAAAATGGAGTTCTTTTCATCTTACTTAGCAATGATCAAGAACTGTTTGTAGCCAAAAGCACCCCCAAAATTATAAACATTCCAGACAAAATATTGTACTAATCTGGGAGGTAGAACATGAATGAGAACCTCCATCTTCAAAAAGTTCCCAGTTCAGCAACATTTGGATAAATCCACATCTCACATCAGAAATCTTTGCTTGCAGTTTGCTGTAAGCTGGTGTGGAAAGGTGTGATGCATACTAGAAAACTGTTGAAAGCTGAGGAAGAAACATAATTCTTAGTAGAGTGGTTTTTTTTTTTAATTTTTTGTATGTTTTTGTTTTTAAGTTATTTTCTTTTTTTAGCACTAATTCCTTTGTTTTTTGAGATTATAATATAATTACAGCATTTCCTTTTTCTTTTCTCCCTCAAACATTCCCATATATATAACTCTTTGCTCTCTTTCAAATTTATGACCTCTTTTCACCAACATGACTGAACAAAAGCAACAACAATACACATGCTAAAGTAAAAAGGAAATATCCCAAAAGGCCTCAGCAAAGAACTATAGGCAGCTATAAACTTACCCAGGGAAGAGTACAACAAGTGTTTCTTCACCTAGTTTTCAGACAACTGGAGGAGTTAAGGAGAAAATTCCACTGAAAATGGAAACTTGCAGAGAGCCTCGGGGAAGCTGAGTAAGATTCCATAGGTTTGTGATGGGAGTTTGGGTGTTGTTGACCTCATAGCATTCACATTCCCTTCCCAACATCTCTGCCAACTTGGCTTGCCAAATTTACCTGTGTACAGCTATGGTGAGAGCACAGATGAAGAGAGAAGTAACTCCTTTCTTTTGAATTCTATGAACTTTGTAAATGCAGAAGAAAAGCTGCCCTGACCTTTCTATCAGTGAAGAAGTGTGTTATCTGACTTTCCCCAGAGTGATGTGAACAAATGTCTGCTCACCCAAGAGAAAGTCCTAATGGTAGAGCAAAGTAACCAAGGTGAGTTCCATGTCCAGAGAATTTATCGGTTTTATTTACAATAGCAAAATTTACATTTTCCACTGAAGAGCACTGCCCCAGCATGAGTGAGAACTCAGCAGAGCTGCAGGTCTGGAGTCCTTACACTGGTGATTTGTCATCATCTTGGCTGTCCAGAGAGGACTCTTTGTTGCCAACTATGGTCACTGCTGATTTTACCTTCCCAGTGGGGCCTTGTAAATCCTCTTAGTTTTAGGAGACTTTTTAATTGTATTTACTTCTTGAGACTTACAAGTTTTCAATTCAGAGGAAACAGTTACACAACAGGGAGAGAGAAGAGACTGTTAAAGGTAGTATAGACAAAGGTTTTCTGGGCTCCAGTTTGAACAGAAAGCCAACATGGATGGCTGAAGACCTCCCATCAGTCTCTAACCCCTTCTGAAGCAACATTACCTTTAGATCTCAGCTACTTCTGCACTCAATTTTACATTAGGATCCAATTCTCACAAAAACCTCTGCTGAAAATAACAATTGCAAAGAATAATAAGGGCTTTAGATTGAGTCAGTCCAAGCTCTAATATTGTCTTTATAGTACCAAAGTTGATGAAGACAATACAGCCATGGATATACACAGATATGTGCTAATAAAACTTTATTTACAAACATAAACTGTGGTTCAGAGTTGGCGTATTGAATTCAATGAACTGATAAGTATATTAAGGTTACTTACAGGAACATAGGTGATTCAAGACAGGCATGGGTGACAGCTTAAGAAACATTAATCAATGGAGAACCTGGTGCAAAGTGTATGTGTATCCATTGAGGAGTCTCTTTCCTAGTCACCCTTTCACATTCTCTATTCTAAAGCGTCTCAGGACCACATGGAACAGAGTTCTGCTTTAAAACTATACTGCAACGAAACTGCACCCTTGCGGGAATTTCTTACATCACTGGGCCTTTGCCTCTTCAGAAAATCACATCTAAAACCCACTGTGCAATCTCGTTGTAGGCATGCAACAAAAGGAATGTTTGAAGAATATTTAACGCCATGCAACACAGGTAAGGAGTTGGATTGCTGTTGTTTTTCTGTAGCTGTTCTTACAGCTTTTACTACATCTATCAAATGAGATGAAGACAACAAGTGTCACCTAGAAACCAGTAGCAATGACGAAGAAAATGTTGAAGGGAGATTAGTCAAAAAGGGAAATTCTCTGTCTCCATATGGCTGTTTCCGTCTTTCGCTGCCTCTGTCTCTTTTTTTCTGATTCTCTGTTTCTGTCTCTGTTTCTATCTGTCTGATGTGTGTGTGTGTTTGTGTGTGTGTATGTGTGTATTATTTCTTTAGCTATAGCTAAAGCTGCCTCTAATTCCTAAACGGCCTGGTCCATTTAAGTGGATGTGTTTGGCATTAATTATTAAAAATGATCATTTATTAATAAATAAGAACTTTATGAATGTGTTGTACTTATTCAGTGTTTTATAGTTTTTTTAATTTTTACTTTATTCTTTTCAAAGGACTTTTAAACTAGGGCACACATTGTACCAGGAGGCATATGAATATACTGGAGGGGGGGCATCTTTCAATTTGGAGAAGACAGCATTATTTCATACTAAAGCCAGCTTGAATATATAATAGAGCAGAATACAGAGTGCATGTTTTTTGTTTTGGGGGTTTTTTTGTTTATTTGTTTTTGTTTTTGTTTTTTAAGATTAAGTTTGCGACTTCAAAGATATTTCAAGTCAGAGCGTCACCACTTTGGGCTGTGTCCCAGATGGCTTGATTCTATCTTTTCCCACAGCCCCCTGCAAAGTACTTAAGGAATGAAATGTTTTAGGAATTCTGCAGATGACAAAATTCCACCGGAATATGTATAGACTTGCACACAGTTGACTCTATACTGCTGAAGGAGTCTGCAAGCCAGTGTTTTCCGCCTCCAGGTCTTCCCATGCACGTGGAGAAGGAGACTCAACCACGAGGCAGAGAAAGAGGGAGTGCGAGCTGCTAAGTACTAACAGGATGGAAGAGTGATTAAACTGGGGTCCAGAAAGGCATAAAATCCATTAAGCTCAACATGTCTTCACTTCAGAAAAATGCCAGTTCTCGAGCCAACTGTGTCCTCTCATAAGCCAATCACAACTTCTGTTATCACTCCCTCAAACAGTAGAGGCCGAGCAATAGCACGGAGGCACAGCTGTGCTCTGTATAATGAAAAAGGGATCTGCAGTACCTTTTATCAACAGCTTCGTGAGCACACACTGTTCATGGCTGGTTTGTTGTGAGCTAACTCCCTCCCTGCCCACATGCCCCTGGAGAAGTACAGGGTTGGTCACAGCAGAAACAAACAAGAGTGTTTAAAAAAGTATGTGCACCAAGACACCAACAGGACAAGAGAGCCATACAAGTGAGGGAAATGAGAGACTCCATCACAAGTCTTAAAAGTGCAGCTGACCACCTGGCCCGAAAACAAGACTGAGCCCAGAAGACTGACTCCTTTTGTCCCCACCTCACTAATTCTTATCAAATGTGCCTGCAGGGAATGAGAATGAAGACAGACTCTCCAGAATATTAGTCTGTTGTTTTCCACGTTGTCAGCACTGAATAAGGCACACCCACCATTTAGATCTGATTACTTTCTGTAAATGGCAGGCAGCATGGGCATCATTCTAGTTTTGCTCGTATCTCACTTCCTGCTTCTGTGTCTCCACGTGAAGTTAGGTTCCCCCACTGGACTTGAACTGCCATGACCACTTGCTTCCCTCCAGCATGACTCCATGGCTAAAGAAACAGCACAAATCTACCCCGCACTTGCTGTCTGGGTCTGTGATTGCAATATCCAACAGGCCTGTCTGTGTCTGGATTCTCGGTACCCAAGTGAATACCACAGCTGGCCTTTTAGTACTCTTTATTCCAGTGGCATTATTCTCTCCATAACAGCCACTGTGATGGTTAATACTGATTGTCAACATGACAGCATCTAGAATTACATGAGAAACAAAGCTTTGGGAGATTTCTAAACTGGCAAATTGAGTTGAGAAGAAACACCCTTCACGGGCTGAGGCTCTGGGTCTGAATAAAAAGGAGAAAAAAAGAAAACTGAGCTGAGAATTTCTCTCTCCATCCTTCCTGACTATGTGAGTAGTGTGAGCAGCAACTCCAGCCTCCAGCTTCCCTGACTTCCCCAATATGAGGGACTGTAGCTCCCTAAACTCCTCGCTTGTGTTGTTCCTTGCCAGTTTTTTTTTTTTTATTGTGTCAATGTGAAAAGTAACAAATACAGCCACCAGCAACAGTATTACCCACCCCCTACCAGGTAACACTAGATTCTCATCAGGTACCTGTCTAAAGTCCCTGTACTAGAGAACAGGGAATTTGCAGCCTGAATCCTGGGTATCAGCTGCATCTATACAAGCATGGAGGTTTCCTCGGCCTCTTAGAGGTATCAGATATGCCACCTGCAAAACACACACCTCTGCCTTTGAAGGGAGAGGAAAGCAGCTTGGGCAAACTCCCAAAGGGGTGTGTCAGCACATAGGGGGTTCACTACCGGCTTTACTTTTCCCAAGCCCATCCACTGCTTGTAAGTTTGACCCCCAAAACACCCTAACTTACAATAAATTTGACTTCCTGAAAGAGCCAGCACCAACTGGAAATCCTGTCAGTTTTGTGCATTGGTGACTAGAGGCACAGTTGCCTTTCATTTTTCTTCCAAATAAAACACTGCTGTGTGTACGCTTGGCCCTGATCTCTGCTTCCAGAGCCTTCTGTGTCTTGCTCTTAACAGACTACCCATGGTATTCTGCTGTAGTCCCTCGAACACATCTATTTATAGCAGCCATCATTAGCTCTCAAGTCCAAGTCTGGGCTGCCTCACCTGTTCCCCCCGTGTCCTCCTGCTGAAGTTTACTTCAAGGGTTTTCAGGGAGTTCTTTGTAATATTAGTTAACATGTACAGGAAAGCCCCAAGGTCATGTTCCACTCTTGGCACCCTTCACTTTATATTTGAGAAATCCCCTAAAACTCTCATTAGCGCAGGCTGCCTCACACCTATGAAACTTTAAAAATAGCTAGCTAATCAGCCGCTTTGCACACCTCCGTGCAGGCAGAGTGTGCCTCTGCTCCCTCCACCTCCATTCCTTTTCTTGGCATCACATTTGTGCAGATGAGAGCTGTCAAAAATCTGACTTCCTACAGTATTTAAAATATAAGGAAGAGAACTTCTCATCTGAAACCAGCATTACCACTTAAAGAGAGACTGAAAACCAGGAGGGAGAAGCAGAAAATAGAAGCAGGAGGGGAAGGAGTAAAAAGATATCCCTGTTCTGATTCAGTTTTATAAGTCTGATCACTGGAATTTAAAAGGATTTTTGTTTTGTTTTGTTTGTTTTTCAAGACAGGGTTTCTCTGTATAGCCCTGGCTGTCTGGGAACTCACTGTGTAGACTAGGCTGCCCTTGAACTGAAAGATCAACCTACCTCTGCCTCAGGAGTGCTGGGATTAAAGGTATGTGCCACCACAGCCCAGCTAAAAGGATATTAACCACAACAATAAGAACTTAAATTGCCACTTATTAAGGGTTTGCTCTTTGTAAGACCTCTCTCTCTCTCTCTCTCTCTCTCTCTCTCTCTCTCTCTCTCTCCTCTCTCTCTCGGTAGGTACTCAATGATATTGTCTCTGAGTTTCTAAACCCCATCCCCAAAATATAGACAGTCTATATATCAGAAAGTAGATTCCACTAAGTGCTATGCTCAAACTATCAGTACCATTTTGTGGCTAGGGCAGCTTCTCTTACCGTGTTTATCCATTCCCTAAATCCATGTCTATGCCAGAATGCTTGGTACTTCCTGGATGGTAAGTTTCCCAGATGGAATCTTCAGAGAACAGCATATGTGGAGTGACTGTGGGGCACCTCTCTTGCCCATGCATTGAGAAAAAGCAGTCCCTATTCTACAGTGAACTGCTCACTTTCGATGTCAGAATTATCTAGAACCATTTGTCAAAAACACAGATTCCTAGATATTCCATGTTGGCACTTCAACATGAAGTACTTGCTCTGAATGCTAGGGAGGCTTGGTGCCAACAGGCCCTGCTGTAGAGAGGAGATTAGTTCCCATGGGCTCTTTTAAGTCATCAGTAGATGGGCTGTTGGAAGGTAGGGTCTAGTTCAAGGACATAGGTCACTTCAAATGTGCCTTTGAGGGGTGTGTCTTCTTTCCTGCCTCTTCCTCTCTCATTCTTTTAGATTGCTGTTTCTGTGAGGTGAGCAGCTCGCCAACATCCCATTCTGTGTACCATGACCCCCTCCACCTTTCTACAGACCCAGAAACCATGACTATGGACTGAGTCCTTCAAAACTGTGAGTATTTTCTCCTTGAATCTGACTTGCTCTTTTGTTACGGTGATTAAAGCAATAGAGTGTTCCCTAACAAATACCAAATCGGTGCCTGTGAAGGTAGTAGAGGACACCTATGGCTGTGGGGTATCCACAGGTGATTCTTATCACACGGATGTCTGAGATCCTCTGTGCTGGATCTGAGCTTTTTCGAAGCTTTACACATGGGTGATCCTAACACAGGGACCTGAAGGTTCCTTCTCAAATGGTTCACCAAACAGAGAAGGCATCAAGGCAAAGGGAGGGAAATTTATCAGCCAGTGAACAGGCGAACAGTCTGCTCCTAAAGCCGGGGACTGTGGGCATAAAGGTAAGTCCATCTGGTAAGTGGTCAATCTGTAAGCCTCACACATTCTAAGGGGGGCCAGTATCGTTTACACACATAGATAAAAACAGACCTGCTGAGTGCTAAGAGCAGCAACTCCCCCTCCCCCGAGGCTGATTCAGACGTAGATGACAGCATACAAAGGTGACATGCCGACGGCCCACATTTCTCCATAATATCATCCTGTCCTAACTTAGTTCTTTAACACATCCATTTGTCTCTCTCTTTCACCAGTACATTCAAATGGAGTGTCTTTCATAAATGTGATAATTTACATAAGCACTTAATGCAATCCACTCTGCCATTCTGAATGAAAATAGCGGATGGACGTTCAGGTGACCGAATGTTATTTGAGCAATTATGACTGATTCTTCAAATCTTAATAGAGTCTTCCACGAGGTGTGAGCCCTTTGAAAACGATATAGGAAGATGCACAGACACCTAGAAATCCCGGACTTTGCACACTTCCCAGTGTTTGACATTCACATGGATATGTGGTTGTATGTAGGAAGTACATGTTTTGTGAGTATGTGCTCATATGTGTATGTGCATGTGCATGTGTGTGCATGTGAGGAGACCAGAAATTAGCACCAAATCTCTGCCTTCCTCTGTGTCTCTCCACCTTACTTGTGCGGCAGGGTCTGTCACTGGACTTGGATCTCAGCTGTGCTGGCTGCCCAGTGACCTCCAGAAACCTGCTTATAGCTATCTCCTCAGAACTGGGAGCACACGCATTCACTATCACACCTGATTTTGTTTTCCCATTTATTTGTTTGTTTGTTTATTTATTTAATCACTTTACAACCTGATCCCAGGCCCCTCCCTCCTTTCCTCCCAATTCTACCCTCACATCCTTTTTCTCTGTCTCCACCCCACTTCTTCTCAGAGAAGGAGAGTCTCCCAAGGGGAACCCACCCACCATGGCACCTCAAATTGCAGCAGGACTAAGTGTATCCCTTCCCATTGAGGCCAGACAAGGTAGCCCAGCTAGGGGAAAGAGATCCAAAAGCAGGCAACAGAGTCAGAGACAGCCTCTACTTCCATTGTTAGGGGAACAACATAATGATCAACTGCATATCTGCTACATATGTGTAGGGGTGCTAGGTCCAGCCTGTGAATGTTCTTTGGTTGGTAGTTCAGTCTCTGTGAGCTCCTAAAGGCCTAACACCCAGATTTTTTTAATTTATTTATTTTTATTAATTACAGTTTATTCACTTTGTATCCCCCCATAAGGCCCTCCCTTCTCTCCTCCCAGTCCCATCCTCCCTCCCCCTTCACACATGCCCCTCCCCAAGTCCACTGATAGGGGAGGTCCTCCTCTCCTTCCTTCTGATCTTAGTCTATCAGATCACATCAGGAATGGCTGCATTGTCATCTTCTGTGGCCTGGTAAGCAAGGCTGCTCTCCCCTCAGGGGAAGGTGATCAAAGAACAGGCCAATCATGTCAGAGGCAGTCCCTCTTCCCATTACTATGTAACCCACTTGGACACTAAGCTGCCATGGACTACATCTGTGCAGGGGTTCTAGGTTATCTCCATGCATGGTACTTGGTTGGAGTATGAGTCTCTGGGAAGACCCCTGTGTTCAAATTTTCTGGTTCTGTTGCTCTCCTTGTGGGGTTCCTGACCTCTCCAGATCTTACTATTTCCTACTTCTTACATAAGATTCCATGTATGTTGCCCAACAGTTGGCCATAAGTCTCAGCGTCTGCTTTGATAGTCTGCAGGGCAGAGCCTTTCAGAGGCCCTCTGTGGCAGGTTCCTAGGTTGTTTCCTGTTTCTTTTTCTGATGTCCATCCTCTTTGCCTTTCAGGATGGGGATTGAGCATTTTAGTCAGGGTCCTCTCTCTTGATTAGTTTCTTTAGATGTACAGGTTTTAGTAAGTTTATCCTATGTTATATGTCTATATGAGTGAGTATATACTGTGTGTGTCTTTCTGCTTCTGGGACAGCTCACTCAGGATGATCCTTTCCAGGTCCCACCATTTACCTGCAAATTTCAGCTTTTTTTTAAAACAGGTTTTCATGTCCATCTTAGCTCCTCATGTTTGTACAATAGACACTTTACCAACTGGTCTCTCTCCTCAGCCACAAAAGGTATTTTTAATAACAGAAATGGCACTCATTAATTTGTATTCATTATACACACACACACACACACACACACACACACACACACATATATATATATATATATATATATATATATATATATATATATATGATGTAAAGGCATGAGTTTAGGAAGTGGAATCCAGGCAACATATTTGATGTTGACAACCAGGCAAAGCCAATATGTGGTTCTTGTTCAATATGAATTATTTCCTTTAGTGCCAGGTTTTTAAAGGAATCTTATTTAAATCGGAGTTTGGTTGTGTTGTGTTATTTTGTTTTGTTTTGTTTTTAGCATTTCTTTGAGGGTTTGTTCAGTCTGATGACGAATTATGATAAAGGTGTGTATGGGTTAGTATCATGTTATACCCAAGTTTTACAGCAACAGATCAGTTTGATAATTGCCCCATAGGGGAGAGGTTCACCAGACAGCAGCTATTTGGCAGAATGGCCTAATGGAGCTCCTTCTGTGTAAGAAATAGAATTAAGTTGATACAAATTGCAATGCAAATGTTTGATTTGCATTGGACGGAATAGAAAAGAACCTTTATGTGCACTTAATACACAGGTCCAAGTTGTGGTGGATGGCACAGACATTTGGCATTTGCCCGCTTGATGTTTGGGAAAATGGAGGCATTCCCGTTTTGCAAACAGCCCACAGATACATTAAATAACCCATTTCATGACGGACATCTGGACTCCTCAAACCTGCCAAAAGTGGACAGGCTGCCGGCTGTCTTCCAACTTTATGGCAGGGAACAGCTCCCTTCAAATGTAAAAGCTATCACTCTGCAGCATCCTGGCAGGTTGTGTGCTCATCTGTCCAAGCCCGACACACATTCATTTTGATTTTAGGTATGTCTGAGCCCTGGATGCCTATTTAAAACCTCCACACACCTGAACAGAAAGAGAATACTACTTAATTAAAGCAAATGTTTGTTCTATAAGGTGGCTCGACACCGGATCTTTCCATGGTGGCCATTTGAAGAATGACTAAATCCATTAGTGAGACACAAAGGTAGATGGTATTATATGAAAAGAGTCTTTTATTTAGTCATTTGTGTCAAAAATTAAAGGGAAGAACACACTTAGCTAGGCATAATACAACCCACACTATGCAATGAAAAGCAAAACTAGCATGAATGTAGTTCAAACATCACTCATTCCCTTCTTGCTCTAAGGAACCATTGGTCACACACAGTCAAAGCAATTCACTCCAGCTTGCTTGAGTCTGTACCTAATATCTTGTTGACCACTTTTTATATGTGCTCTATAATCCTGATTAGTATGTTAGAACAGTGTCTTGCAATAAAAGCTCGTAGAGTTTGTGTTCGCCACCTACTGGCCAGAGAGACAGCTACTCATATTCTCATTTTGTTGTACCCAAAAGCTGAGGTCAATATGCAAGCTTCATTCAGAAATCATTATAATAACAAGCCTTCAGTGTCAACATCCACTTCAAAACTTCAGTTCAAATGGAAAGATTTAAATATATAAATAAAATATCAATACATTAAATAAACCCATCAGCAAAAATCAACTTAGTCTCTTGTGGTGCATGCTATGCCAATAAAAAACAAAACTTGTACCAGGAAAGGAAAGAAAAATATTATTTGCAGAGGCCCTGTGTGCAAAGAAAATATAAATATCCTTGCATATATGCATGCAGATCTTTTCAGTTGGGAAGCAAATGTTACAGAGGCAAAGACTTTGTATTTAATCTAACTTTCCAGCTTTTCTACCATGAAAATATGCTATTCAAATTTCTGTGCAAAAATTACTAACTCCTTTGGTATATACTGTAATAACCTTGCAAATATGGTAGCAAAGATTTTAATTATTTTTTATTTTTTTAGATTATAATATAAAAGAAAACTTATATTGAACATCTAGCATGTATCTGAAACTGTGCTAAGAAATGTTTTATGTTGCACATTCAAGTATGTATAACTTAGTCTTACCAGGGCCTTTGCTGTAGGTACAACCAACTCTTTCTATCCAAATGCTGTGTTTGTCAAGGTAGAAATAGTAATGGACCTGCTTTTTTAGATTCTTTTTGCATCCATTGGCCAAGATGCTTATTATGAAAAGTAAGTTGCTATAAAAATGAAATTAAATGTCAAATTTAATTCACAAGCTCAAATTGTTCCAATTATTTTTATTATTCTTTGGTTCAACAACTAAAAAATGGTCTATTAGAAAACTTTATACATTTTTGCTTTTATTTTCTGATTTTGTTGTAATTTCAACCCTATAACAACATTAAGAGCACAGACTATGTCAAATTAATCTACAGAATCCTTCCCAAAATCCTTTCCTCGAAGTGTGGCCATTGTTACACTAGCCTGTATAGCATGTGCTACCGTGTCTGGTTTATGCAGTGCTGGGAAATGAACCCAGGGCTTCATGCTTGTCAAGCAATGCACCTTACAAACCAAGTTACTCCCGACAATATCAAGTATCTTATTGTATCTCCTCTTGTTTCTCTCTGAGGGAGAACCCTAAACCTGTGTTTCTGTATTCAATGTCCACTGTAATGTTTCTGAACACCTTCAACGTGACTCACTTATTTTTACCAACATCTGAGATGTGGGAAGGCAATTGTTTAACCATTGAGTTCTGACTTCACACGTTTGGGACTGTGCAATTGTCCACTTAGAGTAGATTTCAGGGCCGGTGCAGCAAGGAATAATTATGGGAGCTTCCACACCATTGATTTGGTTCTCGGTCACCTAAGTTTTAATTTATTTAGAAGAGAGAATGATCTGGTAGTTCAGGAAGCAGAGACTGGTAGTGTTTATGATGTAATAGGTCTTTGTCAAGTTCAGGGTCATTCCCATACAGGAGTCACTGGTTCATTCTGTCAGTACAGTGCTAACTGAGTATTGAAAATGATCACTTACCCTTTTCTTGCATTAAACCCAAGGATTTTTGTTTAAGCTCCTGCATCACACGGCTGAGCAGCTATGAGAAGATCGATCAACTCAAACTCATAAATAGATAACAAACTTGAACTCACTTGGGCTAGAAGCTCAAGCTACAAGCTCCAGCACAGCTACCTCACAGCACTTCCATGGAATTTTTAGGTTTGGATCTACAGTGTTGTAAGTTTGTGCTTGGATTTTTATTTGCTGCCTCTTGCTATAAGGTATTTCAGTACCTCAACATCCCTGAACCTTAGTTTCTTTCTTTGGGAGAAATTGGAGATATGAGGATATTCTTGACAGTGCCAGAAATGAAGTTCAGTACGGTGGTTTCTCTGACATGCATGAAGCATCAGTTTTAAGATCCAGCACAAAATAAATCAGATACGGTAGCACATGCCTGTAACCCTAGCATTTACAGAGTGTCAGTACAACAAGAAGATCAAGGCCAGCTTTGGGCACATAGGGAGATGGAGGCCAATCTGACAGGAGGCCTATCTTGGAAAAGGAGAAGGAAGAGGAAAAGAGGAAGAGAAAAAGGGAGGAGGAGGAGCAGCAGCAGGAGGATGAAGATGAAGAGGAAGAAGAGAAAGAAAAAGAAGAAATCTGATAAAGAGGCCATAAGGCATAAATGACATTTAACAAGATTATACATGCACACAGAACAGTTCTTCAAACCTTGTAAGTAAATGTTGATCATAATTTTGTGTCTACTGGCTTATAACATCCCAGGAAGCTTTAAGCTGAGGTTTTTAAGTGGGAAGAACGTGGAAATTTTTTAGAGCCCCCATTAAAAGACCATGAAACACCATTAGTGTGAAACATGAGCAGTGGGAGATGGAAATCCACCACCCCTCTGATCCTGGAAGTTGGTAGTAGGTCATTATTTAGCATGGTACCCCCATGATAGTATTGTGACCTGAATTTATTTCCAGCCGTTCCCTCAGATAAAACACCTAAGCTGCTTTTATTTCTGTTTTATTAAGCACATGTGCTTGTACTATACTTGGATAATTTTCTTTGGAGGGTTAGGATTAGAATCATGGAAGTATTCCTATTCCATTTTATTTCCCATTTTGACCACTTCTTTCAAATATCATAATTAGTCAGGTAGAACTGTCAGAGTCAGGTGTTTTAGATACCTAAATTTTAAGCACTAAAAAATCATTGTTCAACTTTTATTGTAGGTAAAATCCTAGAAGTTACAGAAGTGGAAGAAGTCATGGCAGTAGAAAGTCCTGCCACAAATATATGCCCAAAAGCCACCAAAATGTATATAGCTTACCACCTGAGAAGCAAAGGTATAAACACACTGCCTTATCTTGGTTATCATCCCAGTAGGAAACAAAGTTGAAGAGCATCTACGAGCTACTCAAAGAGGTGCCAACATCCAGTAGCATGGCTGTGTTCCACTTTATCACTATCAGAAACAATGGAACCTGGAATATTATATTTGCTAGAGCCCAGCTCTTAAATGCCAGGATCCATCAGCTTTGGAGATTTATCTGTGAACATGGGGTCAACACGGGACTCTGAAAGGTTAAGCCTTTAATCAAATCATGGAATTGATCCCTGGCAGGTCAAGTGGATTCCTATAAAATGTGCTCACGCATCATTAACCATCTATCCAATTCTCTGTATGAGCAACACCATTCATTTAAATGGGATTTGTGGTGGGGGGCAGAACTTGCTGCAAAACACTGAGGTGGAAACCTCAGTGTTTCTTTGTGTTTCATTTTTTCATTCATGGAGTTCTGAATCAGGGGGGTCTTCTTTCACTGTATGTCTACTGCCTCTCAATGTGCTTATCATTACATAAGGGAGGCATGCAATGTGAGCCGAGCAGGGGCTGTTATTTAACAAAAACTTAAGCGACTGCCGTAAGAGTTTTACATTAATTAATTCATACAACTCTGACAGCCAAGTAACTATCTAGACATCTAGGTAACAACATAGTAACCATTCTGTATATGTACATATGTATGTATATTATGTGTACATGATGATATGTATGTATTTACATATTATATACACACAACTTATCCACCTGTCTCAGTATGCACATTACCTAAGACTCGCACAAATATTTAGAATCTATGAAAATGTCTCAATTTATTTTAAAAACATAACAGTAAACTTTAGGTTAAAGAAAATATTTGATGACAAAGTATCGACATCTATATGTGCCCATGTTTGTTCACAGGCCCTGTCTACTGAGTGTGGTCGACACAGTGCCTAGTGCTCATGTTAGTTTACCACGCCCATGAAGATGATTTAACTTTAAAAATTAAAAATAAAATAAACATGTTCGTGTTGGTTCAATTCTGTAATCTTAGCACTCAGGAGACTGAAGCAGAAGGATTATTAAGAACAGAAAGTTCTTGGCCAGTGTGGGTTACAGAATGAGACTCTGTCACGAAAGAGAAAGAGAGAGAGCACAAATGAACTCTAGAGTAAAGATAATATCTTAATTTATAATATCAGTAATACCTTGTCTTACAGAAAGGGAATTTGGCACTTATTTTTCCATGTGAAGAAGCTGGGTGTGGCCTTGCATAGCGCCTCTTCAGTATTGAAGCTGTTGCTGCCATGTTGCAGAACACTAAGATGAGGCTCAGAGAAATGAGTCCACACATTGCGGCTGCATAAGAACATAACAGACAGTTTGCATGAACGCTGAGCTTTGCTCAGCTCCAAAGACAATAGGCACTGCAAAAACCAGTTATTTCTGGAGCTCTGTTTTGGGAGGCACAAATAACCATGCTCACTCCAGTTTAAAACCAAAGAATTACAGGTACCATCTGCATGTGAAACCTTGAGGCAAAGAATCAAGTATCCACAGTAATAACTTACCTTCTAGGGCATAGGAAGGCAGAAAGAAAATTGTAAGCTGGGGAGGCTGGAGTTAGCAAGAATATTGGAGCTGAGCAAGCATTAACCATCTTCAGGGTCTTTGTTTTTCTCAAGGAAGAAGGGAAAAAAGTATTCTCTGCCCACACTCTAGCCCAGCTGTCTACAATGATAAATGATGGGTCTTTCTTTAAATTTCCTTTCTGCTCAGCGTGAGGACTGGCCGAGCTGGATATGTACTCGACACAGATAAATGGCTTTGGCAAGCCCACCAGATTGTCCACGTGGCAACAGATGGTCTGGCTTGGAGCTTTTGTTGTACTAATGCTGCTACCTGATGCAACTATCATTTCATAAACAATGATGCTGCCACCACTGCTCCGTGGATTAATTGTCCTTTATCCCTTTCAGGACACACCTTGGATACTGACAGTCTCAGGATGGTAAGATGAGAACCCCAGTCACCCAGGTGTTGTGACATCCGAGAAGAACAGACAGAATGAAATGGAGAAAAGAAAAATGGGGACTACATTTGGCTTCTATCATATATCATATTATATCATAATGTATGCTCAAAGATCTATCCTCAACTCTGATCAATGAGAAAAGAAAATAATTTCTACTTTGTTTAAGAGTCAAAAATGAGACATGTGTGGCTGGAGATATGATTCAACAGCTAAGAGTGCTTGCTGTTCTTCCAGATAACTTGAGTTTGGTACCTAGTGCCCATGTTGGGTGGCTTACAATTGCCTGTAACTCCAGCTCCAGGCAAGCTTATACCATCTTCTGGCATCCCAGAGTAGCTGCACTTACTTGCACATATCCCACCTAACCCTGCCACACACACACACACACACACACACACACACACACACACACAGACACACACACACACATGATTTTTAAAATAAAAGGTGTTCTAACAGATTTAGTGTGTCTGGTTTGATGTTGAGGTCTTTGATCCACTTGGACTTTATTTTAGTGCAGGGTGGTAAATATGGATCTATTTGCATTTTTCTACATATAGACATCCAATTAAAACAGCACATTTGTTGAGGATGCTATTTTTTTTCCATTGTGTGGTTTGACTTCTTTTTCAAAAATCAGGTGTCCGTAGGTATGTGGGTTTATTTCCGGGTCTTCAATTCGATCCATTGATCTACCAGTCTGCTTCTATTAAAAACAAGGAAATCATAAAATTTGCAGGCAAATGGATAGAACTAGAAAAGATCATCCCAAGTGAGGTAACCCAGAAGCAGAAAGACACACATCATATGTATTCACTTATAATCAGATATTAGCCATATAATATAGGATAAACATACTGTTAGTACCATGAAGATTTTACTACTGTTGCTCTATAGTACAGTTTGAGATCAAGGATGGAGATACCTACAGAAGATCTTCTGTTGTACAGGATTGTTAGAAGACAAAGTGGGGAAGAGGATTGAATTTACTGGCACAGGAGACAATTTCCTGAACAGAACAGATGAAACTAAAAGACCAACAATCAATAAATGGGTCCTCATGAAATGGAAAAGCTTCTGTAAAGTAAAGGACAGTGTCAACAGAATAAAATGACAGCATACAGACTGTACAGAAGAAAAAAGATCTTCACCAACCCTACATCTGAGAGAGGGTTAATATCCAGAATATATAAAGAACTCAAGAAATTAAACACCAACAAATCAAATAACCCAATTAAAAATTGGGTACAGAGCCAAACAGAGAATTCTCAACAGAGGAATATTGAATGGTGGAGAAACACTTAAAGAAATGCTCAACATCCTTAGTCATCATGGAAATGCAAATCAAAATGACTCTGAGATTCCATCTTCCACCCATCAGAATGGCTAAGATCAAAAGCTCATGTGACAACATATGCTGGAGAGGATGTGAAGAAAGGAGAAAGGGGAACCCTCCTCAAGACCCAGGTATACCTCTTCTGGATATAGACCTGAAAGATGCACCACCATACAACAAGGGCATTTGCTCAACTATGTTCACAGCAGCTTTATCCATAATAGCCAGAATCTGGAATCAACCCTGATGTCCCTCAGCAGAAGAATGGATACAGAAATTGTGGTACATTTATACAATGGAATACTACTCAGGTATTAAAAGCAAGGAAATCATGAATTTTGCAGGCAAATCGATGGAAATAAGAAAGATCATCCTGAGTGAGGTAACCCAGAAGTAGAAAGACACTTACATATCATATATACTCACTTATAATTGGATATTAGCTAAATAATATAGGATAAACATACTAAAATCTGCAGACCTAAAGAAGCCAAACAACAAGGAGGACCCTAGGGAGGATGCTTAATTCTCATTCAGAATGGCAAACAGGATAGACACCAGAAGTGGTTGAAGAGAGGGAACAGGAGAGGAGCCTACCACAGATGTCCTCTGAAAGATTCCACCCAGCAGGAGGTTAAAGCAGATGAAAAAACTCACAGCCAAACTTTGTGCAGGCATAGTAAAGGACCCAGAGTGAAGACCAACACAGCTGAAAAAACATGGGCCCAGGGATCCTGCAGACACTGATACATCAACCAAGGACCATGCATGGGGAAGATCTCCTGCTCAGATGTAGCTCTTAAACAGCTCAGTCTCTAAGTCAGTTCCCTAGTAAAGGGAACAAGGGCAGTCTCTGACATGAACTCAGCAACCAGCTCTTTGATCAACTCCCCCTGGTGGGGTGGCCTTACCAGGCCACAGAGGAAGAGGATCCAGTTAGTCCTGATGAGACTTGGTAGGCTACGGTCAGATAATAGGGTAAGAGGACTCCCCCTTTTCAATGTACTAGGGGAGAAGGATAAGGGAGCAAAAAGAAGAGAGGGTGGGACCAGGAGGAGATGAGGGAGGGGGCTACAATTGAGATACAAAGTGAATAAACTGTAAAAAAACAAAATAACAAAATAAAAAATTTAAAATAAGTAGAAAGTCTTTTAAAATGAGACTGGAGACTTAAGGATAAATTGTCCCCTTGTAATCCTCAATTTTCAATAATGTTATTATATTTTTACGTAACAATGAATAGATGAGGAAGAAGTACTTTGTTCTGGGGCGTCCAATAATGTTTTCACTACTTAGTTGTTGCTGGCGGTCACAGGAGTAGCACTGCACCTATTGTTTGTTTGTTTGTTCAAGGAGTTCCTTACCCACCAGGCAGTGTGCTGAGGAGTTGAACAGATAATCTGATTAAGACTCTTAAAAGAGACTTAGGAAGAACAGGAAGTGTGTTGATGAAAGTTTGAAGGAAGTTGAGAATAAGGTCTTGTTTTAGAATGTTTTCTGATTTTTGTGGTATCAATATACACTTAGAGTCAACTTAGAGCTACCAATAATTTTTTAATTAATTTAGTTAGTTATTTTTATTAATTACAGTTTATTCACCTTGTATCCCCCCTGTACCTCCCTCCCTCCTCCCCATCCCTGTCCCTTTCCCAGTCCACTGATAGGGGAGGTCCTCCTCCCCTTCCCTCTGATCCTAGTCTATCAGGTCTCATCAGGAGTGGCTGCATTGTCTTCCTTTGTGGCCTGGTAAGGCTGCTCCCCCCTTAGGGGATGGTGATCAAAGAGCAGGCCAATCAGTTCCTGTCAGAGACAGTCCCTGTCCCCATTACTATGGAACCCACTTGGACACTGAACTGCCATGGGCTACCTCTGTGCAGGAGTTCCAGGCCATCTCCATGAGTAGTCCTTGGCTGGAGTATCAATCTCAGAAAAGACCCCTGTTTCAAAAAGACCCAGACATTTTGGATTTGTTGCTCTCCTTGTGGAGCTCCTGTCCTCTCCAGGTTTTAATATCTCCCACTTCTTTCATAAGTTTCCCTGCACTCTGCCCAAAGTTTGGCTATGAGTCTCAGCATCTGCCTTGATACACTTCAGGGTAGAGTCTTTCAGAGACCCTCTGTGGTAGGCTCCTGTCCTGTTCCCTGTTTTCTCCCTCCTCCAATGTCCATCCTCTTGCCTTTCTGAATGGGGACTGAGCATCTAATAATTTAAGAATTGGCCCCAAATTTTCCAGATATTTATCATCAACACTAGTGAAGGTGTGCAAGCTTGATTTAGCATGAGACTGAATTCAGGTACAGCATGGTTGCTTTTCCAGAACCATCCTGCTGTAAAGGTAGAGCTGAGATGTCTACAACCCCTCCTTTTATTATATGTTCCATGATACTTCTTTGAATCCACGTATGTGAACTATTCCCAACCCAAAGAACATGTGTATGAAGCAGGCATTGCAAGACTTCTAATTTTCAGGACTTTAATATCCAACATCAAGAACCTGCTAAGTGATAGAACCACTGAGCTCTATCCACAACCCCCTATTTTAATTTTTTTCAGCTTCTATAAAGTAAAGTCCTTTTGCTTATATAAACTCATCCTGCTCGTAATGGAACAAGCTGCATTTCCTTCTTCCTCTAAAAGCCAAATATCTGCTTGGTACTCTGTGATCCATTCATAATCTGGATATCTTGGATGAAGAGCTTTTATCCAAGATACTTTTGCTTTCTTTATTTACTTGGTGGTGAGGGCACACATCGAGGGGCAGCTGTGGCAGTTGGTTCTCGCCTGTGTTCATGGGGGTGCTGGGGATGGAACTCAGGTTGTTCGGCTCAGAGAGAGCATCCAGTGAGCCATCTAGAAGGCAATGACAAAAAAAGCTTTATAAATACTTCTAAATATGCCCCGCTCCTCAAAAAAAAACTAAAATAAAATAAATAACATCCTAGATGGGAAGCCATCAGAGAGCACTCTTTAAGATTGTGATAAGGATACTGAAATGTAGCTCCCCACAATTGATGGCTTCTGGCAGGTGTGAGGATGGGGAAGGACTCAGTTTCCTTCAAGGGGCTGGCCACTGAAAGTTGGACCATGGGCTTGTTTTTCGTTATGTTTTCGTTTGGTTTGGTTTGGTTTCTGTTTCTTTGTTTGTTTGTATTTTGCAAGGGGAAGTCTCAATGTGGGGAGCTAGATCTGGGAGGTGGGTGTGATCAGGGGGCATTATTTGAAATTCCCAAATAATCAATAAAATAAATGTCTTGAAAAAATACTCACAATTGTTTTCAAAGACAGCACTAATTCTTTATGGATGTTTTATCCTTAAACTCTGCGATAGTGTGAGCCTTATTTTTCTTTCGAAGCAGAGAAAAATATTTACTCAAACGTAGGGTTGACAGTTTGGGTTGGTTTTTGTTCTCTTGTTTTCCTCCCCATTGCAATCACTACTAGGAGAGAGCATGCATCTGTCTGTGCCTTGTAAGATGTACAGTGGTCCCAGTGCCTTCCCCAGGTCCATGAGTCCTGAGTCACGGGGCTGGAAGGAAGTAAGGTCCTGCCCGGGTGTAGCTGGAGATGATGTGGGGTCACGCGGTCCAGAGGCTATCAGCAGCTCACAGGCTCCGCGGCCAGCAGGTGAGTTATTGCTCTGGTCCCCAGATCTCCTTTCTGTAGCCTCCTGCGTGTGCAGGTGATAAATCTTAAGGACCCAAGGAAAAACAGTCAGGCTTCTCACCCCTGAATTATTTCCTCTCGGCACTGAATTACTTTTTCTCCTACATCATGTAGGATTTTTTTTTTTTTAATTTTATAACTTGGATGTTTTCTCCAGCTCCACACTACATTTCCTTCCTCACATTCAATTTTCATAACCGAGTATGTTTTTTTAAGCCCATCTCATATCAATGGAAAGTTAGAGAAGAGAAAGCTTCAGCAGGAGGCAAGAGAAAGGTGACAAACACGGGCCTTCATTCTCAGAGAGCTACGTGGAGATCCAGAGGAAACAGAAGAAGCAAAAGGGCGTGGAACCAGTGTCCAGCAAGAAAATGCAACGCGGCTGGGGTGGGGCTCTGCCCCTAGAGTGCTTGCCTCTGTTGATGCCAAGAGTTCTGTCCTCAGGGGATCCAAAGCCCTGTGAGGTGATGCGTGCCTGTAACCCAGCACTGCTGAGGCGGAAGCAGAGAAATCGCAAGTTCAGTTTGATCCTCAGCTACAGTGAGCCTGATGACAGTCTAGAGACAGTACCTAAAAGAAAGAGGTGGGTGGAGGAAGGACAGATCTGGAACGTCTGTACTTAACCTTTTGAAACTCAGACACATAGAAAACACATAGAGATTTTTTTCTTGTCCATTGTTCATAGCTATATAAGGCCATTGTCATGAAAGTATTTAATACACTTGTAACATATTCCTCCATAACCTGCTACCCCCCTCTACCCTCTTCCCCTCCCATCAATTCTTTTCAATTTTCCTGTCATTGACGAAAACATGTTTTTATGTCTCTAAAGTCCAGGACCCACAAGTCAGAGAAAACATATCTGCTTTCTGAGACTGACTCAGTTTGCTCTGTACGTTGATCTCTGGTTACATCCGTTTTTTCCTGCAAACAATAGTCTCTCTTTCTTATGGCAGAAAGAAATCCCACTGTGTCTATAAGCCACAGCTTCATCATCCATTCCTCTGTTGATGAACATCTAGGTTGGTTCTAGAACTTAGCTATTGTAAATAGTGCTGCGGCAGTAAACATGGATGCATAAGCATCTCTGTAATAATGGGACTTGGACTCTAACACTGAGTATCAGTATAATCAGCTAATACAATAGGCCACTTGTAGTTTTTGAGGACCCACTGTACTGATTTCCATAGAGGCTGGACTAGTTTATGTTTTCACCAGTCAGGCAGAAGGGTTTTGTCGTGCCCACATCTTCACCAGCATTTATTGGTTTTGTTTCTTGATGACTGACAATGACACAGAAGTAACTTAGCATAAGTAGAGAGCTTGGAACATGCTGGAAAACAATATTAGTTATTGTTAATTAAATTCACTAAATAGGTAACACTGCAGTGCTGGCTGCCAGCCTCAGTTTCTCCCCTGTGTAGGAGCTCACAGAAAGATCAAAAGCGTAACATGGGTGTACCTAGAGGCTTGCTACAAAACAATATGTCTGGAAATAATGCTTCATCTATTTTCACACCTGGACATGCAGCCACCACCAACCACTCAAAGACTAAAGAATTGAGTGTATTTTTTGTTTAAAAATTAATGAGTTCCTTTATAAGGTCCTCTTCAAGGTTCATTGCAAAAATTTAGGGGAAACGTACAAGCATGAGCAGAAATGTGACTCGCTTGTAATTATACACTTTTGCTTGGCCTTTCTACTTTCTTTCCCCCTTTTATAATATGAAAATCATACTCCATGTGTCATTTTTTACCCTGAGATATTCTCCTTAGTATACATGTAACTCTATGCTTCCAAGGAGCCTTCTAAACTTGCTTCCTAAATACGTTATGGGGCTTCATTGTATTTTCCCATAGATGAATATTTTTACCAACAGTCAATTGCTAGCAACAATAACTAAAGCTTGAACATAAAGATTTATATAAAGCAACATAATTTTTATCCAAATGGCGCTGCTTCATCTAAGGTGTGACATTAGTGTGTGCATGTATTTGCATGTGCATATAAATGGGAGGCTTTGAAATGGGCATTGTATGTCTTCATCCACTCTTCGAGTAATTTTTTTTGAGACAAGATCTCTCACTGGACCTGGAGCTCACTGTCCTGGCGAGGCTTGGTAACCAGGGAGCTCCAGGACTGCCTTGCCCCTCCCCATTCTACCTCCCATGATAGGATTAATAGTGCATGAAGCCATGCCTGACTTTTACATAGTATTGGGGATCTAAACTCAGATACACATGCTTACACAGCCAGCACTTTACCAAGTCATCTGGGAAACCAGATGCTTTAAAGATGCCTTTTTACACAGTCCTGCTCTGTTAAGGGGGCTGCTGCTGCTGCTGCATGTGTGTCTACGTGTGGGTATGAGTATGTATTCATGTGTATGTGTGCATGCATGTGTATTTGTGTGTGTTCATTGTAGTTTATGTGTATTTGTGTATGCACATTTTATATTTGTTTTGCTTTTCTGCTCACATGCTTGAGGATTTTACTTAATCCAGTACAGCCAGGTTTCTGGTTGTACTCAGGCTTAACACATGCTTTATATTCATCACGTCTTATCTTTGTTTACCCTTCTAGAATCACTGGTGAAATTATTTCATTAATTTTTTTCCTCTCCATTCCATAAAGATGAAAATTGGACCTATTTATTTTTATGAACTCCAGCATGCAACAGTGTTAAGCATGGTAGGTAAGCACTCAGAACTCTCCAAAAGCATGAACAGATGAGCCTCATCATCCGGTTTGAACAGTGAGCATAGAACATGAGAATCTGTTTGTCTCCCAACCCTTTAACCTTCATCATATTCAACACACACACACACACACACACTCACACACACACACACACACACGCACACACATACACACCTTTTTCTACTTCTAATAAAATTTTCTTTTTACCCCCTACCCTTACCAGGCATGGAATGAAGACACATGACTCCTAATGCTGTTGACATGGGGAAAGTTGTGCATTTCTTGGTGATGGAGCATCTGGAGAAGACACTTAGTTTGTGTCTTGTAAGCTTGTGACTGTTAAGCTCTTGGAATAAAGACAGATGAAAGAATTCTGGGAAGAACAGGCTAGCTGCATTCAGCTGTGTATCAGGCTTCAGATCCTAGATACATATTCACAAGCCAAGAATCTTAGTCAATCTAGCATTTATTATCTTTATTTGAAAGTGAAGAGCCAGTGTAGTGATTACTGAGATAGGGTAGGAAAGGAGGGAGGGTAGAGAGGAAGTGGGAGAGGAAGGAGGAAGGGGAAATGGAAAGCAGAAAGGAAAAAAGTAGAGAAAAGGAAAGAACTGAGAAGGAGAAAAGAGAGAAGGTGAGGAAGGAAGGAGGAGAGGGGAGGAGAGAAGGGGAAGGGAGGGGAGAGAAAGGAAGGTGAGGGGAGAGAAGACAGGAGAAGAGGTGAGAGGAGAGAAGAAACCTAGGAGGGAAAGAAAAGAAGGAAAGGAAAGGCCTGGACTTGGCCACCATGGATTGCTCTTCAACACTGCTTGCCCACTGCGCTTCGTCCTCCCTTCTTAGGCAGTCTATAATCCATCACTATTGTCTTCCTTTTGGAGGCTGTGATGAAGAGCTTTAACAGTGCAGCTCTCAGTTTACTGGAAGCAGATGGAAGAAGTCTCCTGATCTCCAATATTAGAACTTGTAGAAAATCAATACAAGAGTATAACATTCTTCACCATCATACTCAATAATAACAGCTAACCAGAAAATGTGCAGAGACTTCCCACTACCAGTGCAACTGGCCGGAAGGAGAAGCTACTCCCCCATTGATCCCGACAGATAAAGGAGAGTGTATGTATCTGCCCTCATTAAAAATGGAAGGCTTGTCTGCAGCTTCTAACTTGAAAACCTAACCATACAGGGGGTGAAAATACAGCATATTCCTGAATCCTGTGTCTGTTTTTCCCTTTCTTCTTGTATCTTCAAGAAACACACTATAAAGACAGCACTCTTAATGCCAGCAGAAGGCTGTACTGTTCTGATCCTTTTATAAATGACATTTGTCCAATACTGCGATTTACTAAGCATGATTGAAAACAACAATCAGGCCACAAGTGATACCCAGGAAAAAAATTCAACAACAAAAGCATTAAGAAATGAGACAGCTTTCCAAGGCCATGAAAACTTATCCAAAAGGAAATATATCACTCAGATATTTACAAAAGTGCTGGTGCAATTCAGGCTTTCTCAGTAGCAACGAGTTTTATGTCCTAAAGAGAGTTTGTATCTAGAGGTAATTGTGTTCTGCAGCAGTTCGTAAGCCTGGGCATTTACACTGGCAATTCCAGATTTATAGGAATAGAAGAAATTTCTGTGCATGATATACTGTACAAATTGTATGTAATAACCACAATAAAAAATTTCATTAGGCTTGCTATCACCAACCACCAATTCCCTCAGGAGAA
Organism: Meriones unguiculatus; assembly: GCF_030254825.1. NCBI lineage: Eukaryota > Metazoa > Chordata > Mammalia > Rodentia > Muridae > Meriones > Meriones unguiculatus. The sequence continues at coordinate 45,438,178 of NC_083359.1, forward strand.
TTTATGTGCAAACTTCAGTTCAGTTTACCATCTGGGATATTCTTTGGAGGATGAGTAGCCCCGGGTTTCTTAGAAAAGGCAAAGGGATGTATATATATATATATATATATATATATATATATATATATACACACACACACACACATATTCTTTAGGACTAGCATTTCATAAACAGGAAGACTTTGTGAAGAGCAGGAATCCACACATGTTCCTCAGTGGTTTGGCCTCCACCTCACACCTACCCTGTGATCACTTCAGCAGCTGTCCTTAAATTGTGTGGCTCTCAAATCGGAGTTCTAAGTCCATTGCATATTTTATGCAGCCCATCACTGCCATGTGGGTGCAGATTTCCATAGTGATAGCAGAGAAGGCAGGAACAGGAAGACAAATTGGGTCATCTTACAGTTTGCAGCTGTGAAATCCATTTCAAAATTGCAGCCTTGCAGGCCTGAGAGGTTTTCTTGGACTCAATGGAGATATTATCATGACGTCGCCAAGGAATAGCATTCAGGCCAGGCTGTGCTTCCAGGCGATCAACATATGTCCCCATAAAACAGCCTCTTTATGACCAGAGTTTCTGTGCATATGTTATAAATGGTGACAAACGGCATCTTGTCTTTGGTGAGGAATCAAGGAATCCAAAACTTCACCATCACTTCCTTGGATGGGATGGGCTTTGCTAGAAACACCGCCTCACAGCCTCCCTCCGTAGCACTCCCTGTCACACCCTGTGGATGGCACACGTCTGTGACTGACATTGTCTCCCTGCAGCTGTTCCCACAGAGCGGAGCAGCCATATCTCCAGGTTCATGCTTGAGGAACTAAAAGGCGGAAGATTCAGACTGAGGTAGACGGGATTTGGAGAGCGTGCGGGACGCTTCTCTGAGTCTGTGTTGTTGGTAGTAACTTCATTCCAATTTGTTAACATTTATTCACCATATGTGAGCCCTTGTACTTACCACAGTGTTAAGCATCATTTCTTCCTAAGAACCCCCAAATCAATGCACTCCAGAAATAAGGAACGCCAAGTTTAAGAGGCTAAAACTCTTTCCTAATGGTTGCTGAACACAGGGTTGGGGTGTAACTCAGCAGGCAGAGAGCTTGCCCGGTGCACACAAACCTCAGCGTAATTTACAGCACAGCACAGGCTGGGCGTGGCAGTGCACCCGGGATTGTAATCCCAGAACTCAGGAGAGGTGAAAGGCAGGTTGACCAGAAGTTCAAGGTCACCCTCAGCTACACAGTGAATTTAAGTCCAGCTTGTTATACATGAGACCCTATTTAAAAAAATTAATGGGCATATACCAGGAGCCACGCTGCATGACATTAAAAAAGAGGAGATGAGGTCCCTAACATACGCCAGCTATGACTGGTGGTATAGATGCAAGCATCTCTAGATTAGAAGCGCGTGCCTTCCTATTCATAGCTCCTGTTTACATGGCAGGTCGCACCTGGCAGTGGAAGGGAAGCTCCCACCTGTCTTCACATCTAATCCTCACACCTCCATGCAGTGCTTCTTATCTCCACTTTGCAAATGACTAAGCTGGGACTCTGGATGCTCCTGAGCCTTGACAAAGGTCACATCACTAGAAAGGGACAAACGCACAATTTGAGGCATGCTTCTGCAAGGGACAGCTCCTCCTGGACCACATCATGTCACCTTCTCGCCTTAGCATGTCAAGCTTCACTTTTGATCAAGATGAATCAAAAAATATATATTTCAGGAGACTGTAAAAACAATCTCTTTTTACAGAGAAACATCAATTTCTCCATGTTGAAGACATGTGAAGCAAAGGCTGCCAAAGTTCCAAAATCAAATCGTCTGAGTATCTGAGCCCCACTGAGAGACAACCACACAAGCTTCTGTGGATTCTATTTTGTGTCTGTAAAATGAATCAAAGTGTCTGTAGCTGCAGCAAGTGCTCAGTGTGCATTTTCAAACAGCCTAGTATTTCTTAGGCCTGTGTGTGTGGTTATATGCATTTGTTTGTGTGCCTGTGTGTGATGTACATGGATGTGGAAGATAGAGGTCAACATCAGGTGTCTTTCTCAATCCATCCCCACCTTACTTTTTGACTTAAGTATCTCCGTGAACATGGGGCTCAACAGTTTGGCAAGACTGGCCAGCTAGTAATTCCAAGGATCCTTCTGTGACCATCGTCCCAGTGTGAATGCAGGTGCGCAGTGCTATGCACCGATTGTTTTATGCAGGTTCTGGGAGATTGTTCTTGCATTTGGCATGCACTTTATCAACTGTGCCATCCCCTCAGCTCTTGCTTAAAGTGCATCTAATTTTAATTATCCGAGAACATTTTGCTTTCTGGGAAGGAAGTCAGTATTTTTAAGGTCCAAACTAAACAACAGAAAAACAAGTTTTCACTAGAATATGGTAAGAGATACTGAGGCAGAGGTGATCTTCAAGGAAGGCCAATCAAATATGAGAGAATTGTTTTAAGCAAGGGTCCGAGCATGTTCAGTATATGTGTGGTGAATACTTCTCAGAAGGCTGAACCTGCTTGGTTCCATAACTATTCACTTAGTGCACAGGGTTCAAGAATAAGTGTTTGGCACTATGAGGAAACTGAAGTGAAATAAGATGTTAAATTCACAGTGAAGGGCAGAGGACTGACACAGCATGAGTCATCAGAGTTCTAGGCAGTGTGCATGTGGCTGAGGAAAGATCCAAGTTGTTCTTGAAGAAAAGTGAATGTGTCATAAATCCTTTATGTCATAAAAGTGGAAATGAACTGAGAACTGAAGGGGGTTAGTGGGACTGAAAAAAAGAGGAGTGTGTAGAGAGTTAGTATGATCAAAGGCCATGATACACTTTGGTGAACATATATTTATGGAACCTATTACGATGTACAGTGACTATGTGACAATAAAAATATAAAAGCCAAACATGTGTTTCAAGAAAGGAGCATGTAACTGAAGTTATTATTGAAATACAGAGGAGGAGAGTAGTAGAGGCAGTGACGTGGGTGTAAAGTGGGAAATGAATACTGAATAAAACCCAAGAAGCATTGAAGGTCATGCTATAGGTGAATACAGATGAGGGGATAACAATGTACAGGAGGCATATTATTTAAGCTTGCTCCATTGCAAATGATGATAAACTTATAAATAAAAGGAGGTAGTAGAGGAAGAGGTAGGAGTAAAGAAAGAAGAAGAAGAAAATGAGCCTGAAAAAAAGAGTGGGGAAAAGGAGAATAAGAGAAGGTGAAGGAGGAGGAAGAAATGCTATTTGGTGATATCACTGGAAGCCAGAGTATTCTAAAGTAATAAATATTGACCCTTACCCCTATGTGCTGGTTCACTTTAAATCACTGAGGAAGAGAGTCTTTTTTAATATTTGTTATTTTAATTTTTATTAATTATACTTTGTTCACTTTGTATCCCCTCATTAACCCTTCCCTCCTCCCCTCCCAATCCTACCCTCCTTTCCCCTTCTCCACTCATGCCCCTCCCCAAGTCCACTGATAGGGGAGGTCCTCCTCTCCTTCCTTCTGATATTAGTCTATCAGATCTCATCAGGAGTGGCTGCATTGTCATCTTCTGTGGCCTGGTAAGGCTGCAACCCCATCAAGGTGAGGTGATCAAAAAGCAGGCCAATCAGTTCATGCCAGAGGAAGTCCCTGTTCCCATTACTATGGAACCCACTTGGACACCGAACTGCCATGGGCTACATCTGTGCAGGGGTTCTAGGTTATCTCCATGCATGGTACTTGGTTGGAGTATGAGTCTCAAGAAAGACTCCTGTGCTCAGAATTTTTGGTTCTGTTGCTCTCCTTGTGGAGTTACTGTCCTCTCCAGCTCTTACTATTTCCCACTTCTTACATAAGATTCCACGCACTCTGCCCAACAGTTGGCCATAAGTCTCAGCATCTGCTTTGATAGTCTGCAGGGCAGAGCCTTTCAGAGGCCCTCTGTGGGAGGCTCCTACTTTGTTTCCTAGTGTCTTCTTCTGATGTCTATCCTCTTTGCCTTTCAGGATGGGGATTGAGCATTATAGCCAGAGGCCTCCCTCTTGATTAGTTTCTTTAAGTATATAGATTTTAGTAGGTTTATCTTATATTATATGTCTATATGAGTGAGTATATACTGTTTGTATCTTTCTGCTTCTGGGATAGCTCACTCAGGATGATCCTTTCCAGTTCCCACCATTTACCTGCAAATTCCATGCTTTCCTTGCTTTTTATTGCTGAGTAATATCCCATTGTGTAGATGTACCACAATTTTTGTATCCATTCTTCAGTTGAGGGGCATCTGGGCTGTTTCCAGCTTCTGGCTATTACAAATAAAGCTGCTACAAACATAGTTGAGCAAATGTCCTTATTGTGTTCTTGAGCCTCTTTTGGATATATGCCTAGGAGTGGTATAGTTGGATCTTGAGGAAGTGCTATTCCTACTTGTCAGAGAAAGCTCCAGATTGATTTCCAGAGTGGTTGTACAAGTTTACATTCCCACCAGCAGTGGAGGAGGGTTCCCCTTTCTCCACAACCTCTCCAGCATGTGCTGTCACTTGAGTTATTCATCTTAGCCATTCTGATGGGTGCAAGGTGAAATTTCTGGATTGTTTTGATTTGCATTTCCCTGATGGCTAATGATGTTGAGCATTTCTTTAAGTGTTTCTCTGTCATTCGATATTCTTCTATGGAGAATTCTCTGTTTAGCTCTGTTCCCCATTTTTTGGATTATTTCATTTGTTGCTTTTCAACTTCTTTAGTTCTTTATTTATAGTGGATATTAGCCCTCTGTCAGATAGATGGTTGGTGAAGATTCTTTCCCAATCTGTAGGCATTCATTTTGTTTTGGTGACAGTGTCCTTTGCTTTACAGAAGCTTTTCAGTTTCATGAGGTCCCATATATTGATTGTTGCTCTTAGAGCTATTTTTATTATATTAATCCTGCCAAAACATGAGCATGGGAGATCTTTCCATCTTCTGATATCTTCTGATTCTTCCTTCAGAGACTTGAATTTTTTTTTCATACAAGTCTTTGACTTGCTTGGTTAGGTACTTTGACTTTTCTGGCTATTGTGAAGGGTGTTGTTTCCCTAATTTCTTTCTCAGCCTATTTGTCTGTTGTATACAGGAGGGCTACTGATTTTTTTTTAGTTAATTTTGTATCCAGCTACTTTGCTGAAGGTGTTTATCAGCTGTAGGAATTCCCTGGTAGAATTTTTGGAGTCACTCAGGTATGCTATCATATCATCTGCAAATAGTGATACTTTGACTTCTTCCTTTCCAATTTGTATCCCCTTGATCTCCTTCAACTGTCTTATTGCTCTAGCAAGGACTTAAAGAACTATGTTGAGGAGATATGGAGAGAGTGGGCAGCCTTGCATTGTCCCCGATTTCAGTGGGATTGCTTTAAGTTTCTCTCCGTTTAGTTTGATGTTGCCTATAGGCTTGCTGTATATTGCCTTTACTATGTTTAGATATGTGCCTTATATCCCTGATCTCTCCAATAATTTAAACATGAATGGATGTTGGATTTTGTCAAATGCTTTTTCAGCATCTAAGGAGATTATTATGTGGTTTTTTTTCTTTCAGTTTGTTAATATAGTGGATCACATTGATGGATTTCTGTATATCAAACCATCCCTGCATACCTGGGATGAAGCCTACTTAGTCATAGTGGATGATATCTTTGATGTGTTATTATATTCAGTTTGCAAGTATTTTGTTGAGTATTTTTGCATCAATGTTCATACGGGAGATTAACCTGAAATTCTCTTTTTTTGTTGGGTCTTTGTGAAGTTCAGGTACCAAGGTGACTGTGGCTTCATAGAATGAGTTTGGTACCGTTCTTTCTGTTTTTATTTTGTGGAATAGTTTGAAGAGAACTAGAGTTAGCTCTTCTTTGAAAGTCTGGTAGAATTCTGCGCTGAAACCATCTGGTTCTGGGCTTTTTTTGAATGGGAGACTTTTGATGACAGCTTCTATTTCCTTAGAAGATATAGGAGTATTTAATTGATTTACCTGGTCTTGATTCAGCTTTGGTAAGTGGAATCAATCAAGAAAATTGTCCATTTCATTTAGATTTTCAAATTTTGTGACTTTTGAAGTAAGTCTTAATGATTGTTTGGTGTCCTCAGTGTCTGTAGTTATGTCCCCTTTTCATCACTGATTTTGTTGATTTGGATGGTGTCTCTCTGCCTTTTAGTTAGCTTGGCTAAGGGTTTGTCTATCTTGTTGATTTTCTCAAAGAACCAGCTCTTGGTTTCATTGATTCTTTAAATTGTTTTATTTATTTCTAATTGATTGATTTCAGCCCCAAGTTTGATTATTTGCAGCTGTCTACTCCTTTTGTGTATATCTGCTTCTTTTTTTCCTAGGGCTTTTAGGTGAGTCATTAAGTTGCTTGAATGAGATATCTCAAATTTCTTCTTGAAGGCACTTAGTGCAATGAACTTTCCTGCTTTCATTGTGTCCCATAAGTTTGGGTATGTTGTGTCTTCATTTTCATTGAATTCTAGGAAGACTTTAATTTATTTCTTTATTTCTTCCCTGACCCAGCTGTCATTAGTAGCAAGTTGTTCAGTTTCCATGTGTGTGTAGGCTTTTTGCTATTTCTGTTGGTGTTGAGGTCCAGCTTTAGTCTATGGTGATCAGTTAGGATCCAAGGGATTATTTCAATCTTCTTGTATATGTTGAGGCTTGCTTTGTGACCAACCATATGGTCTATTTTGGAGAAGGTTCCATGAGAGGAAAAAAGTCTTAATAAGAAGTTATTTATACCAGTTTAGAATGTGACCTTACCTTTCTGTAATTGTCTTCGTTGTTAATTGATGTAGGAAGACCTTGCCCATTATAGTCAGTATCATTCTTTAGTCAGGAGGTCCTGAACAGAATAAGAAAGAAGAAACAAGAGAGAACAGAGAACAAGCAGGCAAGCAGGCAAGCAGGCAAGGAAATAAGCATGCATTTGTTTCTTTCTGCTCTATACTGTGGATAAAATGTCACCAGCTTCAACTTCCTCCTTTGACTCCCCACAGTAACAGACTGCAACCTAAATTCTTAAACCAGCCAATGCTCTTTCACCCTTAGGTTTCTTGTTGTTGGAGTATTTTATCACAGCACTGGAAATGAAACTAAAACACTCTCCATATGTCTGCTCGTGTTTCCATGGTGGCTTTATTCCCTGATGGGATGTTTCCAAGTAGAGATAAAAATGGCCACCAGCATTTCTAGATAAAAATGGCCACTAGTATGTTAGGCTTGAGTGATACCTGCTTAAACAGTTATCTCAAAAGAGAGATTGTTCCTTAACTGGGGATCAGTTCTCATTCCTTAGATTCTGCTGATTTTTTAATTAGGAGTAGAAGATGAAAATATGTGATTCGAGTGAAATGGTCACTTTTGAAATGAATAAAGAAACCTAGCATAATTACCCAAACACATGGGGTAATAGAGATTTGCTGGTCTACTGATGAAAAATATAAGATATATGTTAGTCTGATAGTGAGGTATGCGTCGTAACTATTAACTGAGAAGCCACATGACCAGAAATCACACAGGTCTCTTTCTTATCATTCTTCATAAACCACTGTGGGTTGGGAGGGGCATAGGATGGGTTCCTTGCATCAGCATTTTTCAACTTGGATGGGAGAATCTACATGCAACATTCCAAGATTTCTGACCTAAAGTATGGTGAATTTTTCACACCAACACAAAGTTTCTACTTAGAAACTATTTATACTTCTTTTCAGCGTGACCTCACCATAAGATCTTTGATACCACTAAGAGAGTAGGATAAAATTCCATCTTATGATGTTCCAGGAATTAAAGAAGACTGGAAATATTTTTAACACTATCAAAACAAACATAGGTAAAAATAAATCATGTATATCCTCTATAAGAAAATAGATAGGATACATCCCCATGAACCTCAGACTTCTGGATGTAATTAATATTGTATACATACTTATATTAGAGACAGAGATATCATGATAATCCAAGAAATTCAAATTTGTACTATTGTGAATCATTCACCATTAAGATAATTCTGTCTCCCCTGTCAGTTATTTGTGCTCTGACAATGTGGCTTTATCAACAATGTACAAATCTCTCAAATAATTAGAACTTTTTGACAAACTTTATTTCGAAGACATAAGAATATTGTAACAATGTCTTATTGCAGCTAAGCAATTAGAGAGAAAAATAATAGCATGAATAACAGCAACAATGACTTAGTCAACTTCTTAAAAACATAACTTACCAGAATAAATGAAAGAACAAAAATCACTTGACATTTGCTTTGTTTTGAAAACTTTCTGTTCTCCTTCTACTTCAAACCCATTTATGTCCCAGAACTGTCTGCTGCTCTTATCCAACCAACCATGGTCAAGGCAAGGTTTGGGTAAAACTTTTTTTGAAGATTAAGAAATTTCACTACATAACAGGTTTTGTTTGTTGTTGTTTTGTTTTGGGTTTTTTTTTTTTTTTGGTTTTTGTTTTTGTTTTTACTTTGGGGATGGTGAGCATGTGTGTCATAGCATGCACATCATAGGATAGCCTTGAATGTTGGTCTTCTTGTCCACTTTGAGATGGGGAATCATTTTTGTTTCCCCCATTGCATACACCAGAATTGGCCTATGAGATTGTAAGAATTTTCCAAATGTTGTGATTATAGATGTATATTGCTATGCCCAACTTTATGTCAGTTCTTGGGATTTTAATTCAGGTCTTCATACTTTTACCAAAAGTGCTGAACTCACTGTTTTAGTTTCATTGTTTTAATATTAGTTTTATTGTTGTGATAAATACTCTGTCCAAAAGCAACTTAGGGAGAGATCCAAGATGGTGGCTGCCAGTACATACTGTATCTGAGTGAGTGGCAGAAGATCAGAGACTGTGAATCTGGTGAGTACTGGCAGCTGACCACAAAATACCAATATCAGTGTTTCCCAGACAGGAGGGGATATCCCAGGAGCTGGGAACACACGGGGCTTCAGGTCCCCTGTAGCAGTTTCCTAGATCCAGGAGTCCCTGAAGCCCCTGCACTTTCTGCCTATGAGTGTGGGCCTCAGTTCCAGCAACACCCCACTCCAGGAATCAGACCTTGGATTCTTCTCACTTACCCGTGGGCAGTGCCTGGATACCAGGAACAGCATCCCAACCTCCAATCCATGATTCCACTGGTCCCGCTGTAGAAACTGACTGGGCATTACTAGCATATTGAACCCTGCTTCCAAGAAGGTAGAGCCCAACTGAATCTGAGTGCTTAGAGTTCAGTGTCTGCCTGGCCGGCAAGCCATGGTGCAGATGTCTCAAAACATCAGCACCCTCGAGGCTGTCTCCTACCAGCACACTCTCGTATTCCTCTGAACTTCTCCTGCTGCCAACCTAAGGCAACTCGAAACTCCAGAGACTTGTGAATCCAGGCTTCAGGTCAGTTCTCCTAGCAGTCTTGAGACCAGCAGGACCTCACTGGGTCACAAAGGCCAGAGAAACCCAGCTGGTTTCTGGAACAAAGAGCCAATGCCCCAGACAGTGAGCACCAGTAACTACCATCCAAGGCCAGAGACAGCCTGAACCCAGCCAGAACCCAGAAAAGATCCTGGTCACACAGGCACTAGGTCGCCAGACCAGAGCCACACGCCTGCGTGTCCTGATCACCTTCCCAGGCTGAATGGTGGGCACAAAAACACCAGAGATTGGGAGTCCCAGTCACAAGAAAAACCCTCAGGGAAGGAAGGAAACAGGACTGGCCTTGGGTCACCCAGTCTTTCCCTGGAAAAGGTCTCACAGAATGGTGGGTATGCACTGCCAGCACTGAATCGGGCTCCAGTTGTGGGCACAGAGACTTGCTGCATCCCCCAACTCTCCATCACAGACAGAACTATGCTCTCCAGGGCAACAGAGACTGGAAGTCCCTGTCGGGAGAACACCCCACAGGGAAGGAAGCAAACGGGCATGGACTTAAGCCACCCAGTATATCTCTGGAAAAGGTCCCACAGACCAGCATACCTGCTAACCCAGGGACCTGCTGTGCACCAGCTAACCTGCTGCTCTCAGGAGAGCGGTACTCACCTGCCACTGATTACCACATGGGTACTGGGGATCAGAGCCCCAACCTCAGACCTACAGAAGCCTGGTATCCCCAAGATCAACCCCCAGATGCTGCTCCAAGGGGCAACCAGTTATCCCTAACAAAACTGATCAAACCACGGGACACACAGGTTACAGCAGCAGATCACTAAATTTACAACAAGAAACCCAGAAGCAGGGTAGCTGTTTCCAGGACTTCTCTGGGTGAGAGGAGAGCTCTCTTGACTAACAAGGACCACAGTTACCACTCAGGTCTGTACCACTCATGCCTGAGGTGAGCTGTGGCAACTCCTGAAAAACACCGGACATTCAGTGACCATACCCAAAAAGCTGAGGAGGCTTCCTTCAGGAAAAACCATCTTTCTAAGGGGATTCTCTCGACCTCAGAATTCCAGGAACCACCAGAAACTAACACCCAACACCTAAGATAGCCTAATGGGTACAGGCCATCGTAAAAGCTCAGCCAACAATAGACAGAGCAATATGGCATCTCCAGAACCCAGTTATCCAGGGGCAAGTAGCCCTGGACAACCCAGCATAAATGAAATTCAAGAAGATGACCTAACATCTTATGCTCATGAAGATGATAATAGAGGAAACAAATAAAATGTGTAAAAACCTAGAGGAAGATAAAGTCAAACAGATTATGGCCATCTGTAAAGAAATAGAAGATAAAGAAAAACAGATTATGGCCATCCATAAAGAAATACAGGAAATTGCAGCCAAACAGTTTGTGGCCTTTAGAGAGGAAATACTTAAATCATTGAAAGAAATAAAAGAAACAGAAGATTGTTCAAACAAACAGCTGAAGGAATTGAAGGAAAAACAGGAAAATACAGTCAGACAGGTGAAGGAAATCAACAAAACAGCTCAAGCTCTGAAGACAGAATTGGAAAAATTAAAGAAAACATGAATGGAGGAAATTGTGGAGAGAAAGAACTTAGGGAAGAAAACAGGAACTACGGCGGTAAGCATAACCAATAGACTACAAGAGATGGAAGAAAGAATCTCAGGTGTGGAAGATACAATGGAAGAAATCAATGTATCTATCAAAAAAAAAGTTAAATCTAAAAATTTCTGCCACAAACCATCCAAGAAATCCAAGACAACATAGAAGACAAAACCTAAGACTACTAGGAATACAGGAAAAAGAAGATTCCCTCCTCCAAGGCCCAGAAAATATTTTCAACAAAATCATTGAAGAAAATTTCCCCAACTTAAGGGAGAGGCCTATAAGAATACAAGAGGCCTACAGAACACCTAATAAATTAGACCAAAAAAGAAAATCCTCCCGTCACATAATAATCAAAACAGTAAGTATACAGAACAAAGAAAAAAATACTAAAAGCTACAAGGGAAAAAGGCCAAGTAACATAATGGCAAACCCATCAGAATCACACCTGACTTCTCAACAGAGACTATGAAAGCCAGAAGGGCCTGGACGGATATGATGCAGGCCCTAAGAGAACACAAATGTCAGCCCAGGCTATTATACTCAGCAAAATTCTCAGTCCTCATAGATGAAGAAAACAAGATATTCAATGACAAAAGCAAATTTCAACAATACCTACACACAAATCCAGCATTACAGAAGACTCTAGAAGGAAAAATACAACCCAAGAAAACTACCTACTTTCAGGAAAACACAGGAAATAATTAACCTCACTATAGTGAAACAAAAAGCAACCAAGCACACAAACTTATGACCACAGCCAACATCAAAATCAAAGGATCTAACAGCCACTGGTCATTAATCTCACTCAACATCAATGGACTCAATTCTCCAATAAAAAGACACAGACTAACAGAATGGATTTGTAAACAAGACCCAGCAATCTGTTGCATACAAGAAACACACCTAAGTCACAAAGATAAACATTACCTGAGGGTAAAGGGTTGGAAGACGGCTTTCCAAGCAAATGGACCTAAGAAGCAAGCAGGAGTAGCCATTCTAATATCTGATAAAATAGACTTTCAACCAAAATTAATCAAAAGAGATGGGGAAGGACACTTCATACTCATCAAAGGAAAATTCCACCAGGAAGACATAGCAATCCTGAACATCTGTGCCTCAAATACAAGGGCACCCACATTTGTAAAAGAAACATTGATAAAACTTAAATCACACATAGATCCCCACACATTAAGGTGGGAGACTTCAACACCCCACTCTCAACAAAGGATAGGTCAACAAAACAGAAATTAAGCAAAGAAACAATGTCTCTGACAGAGGTCATCAATCAAATGGACTTAAAAGACATTTACAGAACCTTACACCCAAACACAAAAGAATTTACCTTCTTCTCAGAACCTCATGGAACCTTCTCCAAAATAGACCAGATGGTTGGTCACAAAGCAAGCCTCAACAGATACAAGAAGATTGAAATAATCCCTTGTATCCTATCTGATCACCATGGACTAAAGCTGGACCTCAACACCAACAGAAATAGCAAAAAGCCTACGCATACATGGAAACTGAACAACTTGCTACTAAATGACAGCTGGGTCAGGGAAGAAATAAAGAAAGAAATTAAAGTCTTCCCAGAATTCAATGAAAATGAAGATACAACATACCCGAACTTATAGACTGGTAGATAAATGGAATTGAATTGAAGACCCAGAAGTAAACCTACACAGCTATGGACACTTGATTTTTGACAAAGAAGCCAAAACCATACAATGAAAAAAATAAATGGTGTTTCATTTCAACAAATGGTGTTGGTCTAACTGGACGTTTTCATGTAGAAAAAATGCAAATAGAGCCATATTTATCACCCTGCACAAAACTAAAGTCCAAGTGGATCAAAGACCTCAACATAAAACCAGACACACTAAATCTACTAAAATAAAAAGTGGGGAAGAGCCTTGAATTCACTGGCATAGGAGACAACTTCCTGAACAGAATACCAACTGCTCAGGCAATAAGATCAACAATTAATAAATGGGACCTCATGAAACCTAAAAGCTTCTGTAATACAAGGGGCATTATAAATAGAATAAAACAACAGCCTATGGACTGGGAAAAGATCTTTGCCAACCCTATATCTGACAGAGGACTAAAAATCAAAATATATAAAGAACTCAAGAAATTAAACATCAACATACCAAAAATACTCCAGTTAAAAAATGGGGTACAGAGCTAAATGGAGAATTCTCAACAGAGGAATATCAAATGGTGGGGAAGCACTTAAAGAAATGTTCATTGTTCTTAATCACCAGGGAAATGTAAATCAAAAGGACACTGAGATTCAATTTTACACCTATCAGAGTGACTAAGATCAAAAACGCAAGTGACAACACATGCTGGTGAGTTTGTTAAGAAATGGGAACCCTCCTCCATTCCTGGTGGGAGTGCAAACTTGTACAACCACTTTGGAAATCAATCTCACAGTTTTTTAGAAAACTGAGAACAGCTCTGCCTCAAAACCCAGCTATACCACTCCTGAGCATATACCCAAAAGACGTTCTACATACAACAAGGACACTTGCTCAACTGCATTTATAGTGGCTTTATTCCTAATAGCCAGAATCTGGAAACAATCTATATGTCCCTCAACCAAAGAATGAATAAAGAAACTGTGGTACATCTACACAATGGAATATACTATTCAGCTATTAAAAACAAGGACATCATGAATTTGCAGACAAATAGATGGATCTGGAAAAGATCATCCTGAGCAAGGTAACCCAGAAGCAGAAAGACAATGCATGGTATATACTTATTCATAAGCAGATAGTAGCCATACAATACAGGATAAGCATACTACAATACACAGACCTAAAGAAGCTAAGTAACAGGAAGACCTTAGGGATGATGCTTAATTCTCTTTCTGAAGGACAAATAGAATACACTGCAGAAGAGGTTCAAGAGACGGAATAGGGCAAGAGCCTACCATAGATGTCCTCTGAGACTCCACCCAGCAGGGGATCAAAGATGCGAGACTCACAGTCAAATTTGGGCAGAGTGCAGGGAATCTTATGGAAGAGTTGAGGGATAGAAGGACCTGGAGGAAACAGGTCCTGGAGCTCCACATGAGGACCAACAAAGTCAAGAAATCTAGGCCCACAGGGGCCTGCAGAGACTGATGTACCAACCAAGGACCAAACATGGAGAAAACCTAGGGTTTCTGCTCAGATGTAGCCAACAGGCTGTTCAGTCTCCATGTGAGTTCCCTAGTAAGGGGAGCAGGAGCTGTTTATAACATGGACTCCCTGGTACATGTTCTTCAATCATTTTCCTGGGCAGGCAGCCCTGCCAAGCCACAGATGAAGAGGATGCAGCCAGTCCTGAAGAGACTTGATAATCTTGATAATCTGTGGCCAGTTGATAAGGGAGGAGGACTCCCCATTTCTGAGGACTAGTGGAAGAAGATAGGGAGAAAGAGGGAGGGTGAGTGGGACTAGGAAGGAAATATAAAAGGAATATGAAGTGAATAAATTTTAAAAAGCAACTTAGGGGAGAAAAGAGTTCATTTGTTTTACAATTCCAAAATATAGTCCAATTATAATTATTCGGCAAAATTAAGACAAGAGCTGAGGTAGCTAGTCATACCACACTCTCGGTCAAAAGCATAAAGTAAGTAAGCACACCCCTGCTAGCTTTCTTCACTGTAATACAGTTCAGGGCTCACCCTAGGAAATAGTACCACCCACAGTGGACTGGATCTTCCTACCTCAATTAACAATCAGGAAACTATCCTACTGAGAAGGGAGGTCCCCCTCCCCTTCCATCTGAGCCTGGCCTAGCCGGTTTCATCTGGACTGGTTGCATTGTATCCCTCTGTGGCCTACCAGGGCTGTACGCCCCAGGTGAGGGGCAAAGGGGTAGAAGAGGGAGAGGGGGTGGAATTGGGAAAAGGGGACCACAGCTAGGATAAAAATTGAATAAATTATAATAAATTATAATAATGAATAGCTTTTGAAAATAAAAAAAAGAAACTATTCCACAAAACAACACTCTTGGATGATTCTAGGTTGTTCTAAGTTGACATTTAAAACTAAACATCACACTTGCTGAGCAAGGAAGCATCCTTGTTGCCCGACTTTGGCCTCTTTTGACTAATAATCATGATCCTTATTCTTAGATCCCTTAGGATAACCCATCACCAAGGTAGGCTCTTTTTCCTACCCAAGTTTGGCTACTTCCTGTAGGATCCCATACCAAGCTTTGACAGGATCCTCAAGAGAGTCTGTGGCTTTGCTACAAAATCCAACATACTACCTCCATCCATAAGACTATTTACTATCACTGCCTGGAAAGTCACTATAATAGTCACACAACTATACAGTCACCATCACCATGAAGTGGAGCTCACTCCTGTTGCTAAGCTATGTTTGAGGAGCCCAACCAGAATCATGTAATCTTAGGGCCACTCTTCATCATTTCTAGTGGGATAAGCAGGTGACTCCCCAATTACTTCAAGAGATCATGTTCCCATTACTCTATAGCAGTCATCATGAGATACAGATCATCTGATACCACATCCTTGACATCTAACTTGCCTCTTTCTGTTGACTTTGACATCAAAGTTAATTGCTCTATAGAGCTTCCTCAGATTCGCAGTCCTAGAAGTTGGTTACTCTGTCGCTGTCACTTACTGAATGAGTGATTTAGAGAGTGAATGCTACACTGAGTGAGTGGATGAAACAGCAAGAGAGTATATGTATGTGAAGGAATGACTAATCAGGCATCCACGTGGAACTAATCCAAAACTTCTCAGACATTCCAGATTCATTTCCAGGCCATTTGCTTCTGCCTCCGTTCTGTTATTTCTGTATTGGCATCCACTTCCTACAACTCCATTTCTGTGATACTTCAACTAGCTCTTTTGAGGGTGAAGTGTGCTTCCTGGACTCCTGGGACATGTGCAGTGTCTCTAGTACAGGTGGTCAATACATTCAAGATGAAGACTTGACAAATAATAAATGATAATAAGGTTGAGCAAATAAAGTAGCGATATGTCCCTAAGCACTGAATATGGGGAAAGAATAGAAACTGTGAAAGAGAATACTTATTGACCTCAATGCCATTCGACAGCCAAAGAAAGGTTATTGCTTCTTATTCAAATGAAGGGTTAGCAGAATAAATAATCTAAACAAATTGACTTATGCCTTTAAAAGCTCGCAACACTGGAACTGGGCTCCAAATCTCTACATTTTCACTGATTGGTTATGGTTTTCTGTGATTGGTTGTGGTCTCTGTTGCAGAGAGAAGTTTCCTTAATGCAAGGTGACAAAGATTCTTATTTGTGAGTATAAGAACAAATATTTAAAATGTGGTTAGGGATTGTTCTGGTTTTTATAAAAGTGTAAGATTCTTGTCCAAAATCCATTACTTCACTAGCCCCAGGTAGTTGGTTGGGCTTCTAGTACCAACCATGATTTCCCTCTTGTTGAGCAGATCTTCTATGAACGAGTTTTCTGTAAGATTCATCTCATAGCAGTGTCTGAAGCCATACCCATAAAGTCCCACCATGATGACACATGAACTGAATAAGAAAATAGACATGCTAACACAGAAAGGGAAAGCCCATGAGGCCTCAGTCCTATGCAAAGACTATAGGCAACTATGGAATGCTGAGAGTGAGAGAAATAGTCTTCCCCAGGAAAGAGTGCAGCAATTGGTTATCAATATCAAATGGCCATCTCTGAAAATATACATATTAGTAACAGTATACCGATTAAAATGTGTATATGTGTAACAAAAAAATTAATGGAGGTAAAAGCCGTGAATTTTAAAAAGAACAAGGAGATTTGGAAAAGAAGAAAGGGAGGAATGAAATAATTATATTATAATCTCAAAGGATTTTTTAAAATATTTTATAAAGCTTTCAATTCTCAAATTCGAGCCAGCTTTATCTGGCCCAAAATTTAGTCTCTAACTCAGTTACGAAAAGTGTGAGACATTTAAAGAGACACAAAGTCACATGGAACATCCACGTATTTTTTTAAAAAATGTGTTGAAAATAGGATTAGCCATTTTAAAAGATCTATTGTCCCAACAGAGAAAGTTAAAGCACTGTGTTTCCACCAGAAAGATAAGCTGTATATTTGCACATAAAGACGCTATCAGGTAAAAACTGAAGTTAGGGGTAAAGCTGTAAACCCCCTGATTAAGGGCACTGTGCTTAGAAATCAGCTTTTTAGTTTATATTAAGTCTCTACTTCATTGTTGCTGAAGAGGAGATAAACTTCTTGTTTCCTAATAAAGTGACTAAAAGTTAAATTTTAATTTTTTTTCAATTTGAATTCTTTTTTTTATTAGTTAGACTTTATTCACTTTGTATCCCCCATAAACCCTCCTCCCCTCCTAATCCCACCTTTCCTCCTCCTTCTTCATGCATCCCCTTCCCCAAGTCCACTAATAGGGGAGGTCTTCCTCTCCTTCCTTCTGATCTTAGTCTATCAAATCTCATCAGGAGTGGCTGCATTGTCATCTTCTGTGGCCTGGTAAGGCTGCTACCCCCTTAGGGGGAGGTGGTCAAAGAGCAGGCCAATCAGATTATGTCAGAGGCAGTCCCTCTTCCCATTACTATGTAACCCACTTGAACACTGAACTGCCATGGGCTACCTCTATGCAGGGGTTCTAGGTTATCTCCATACATGGTACTTAGTTGGAGTATGAGTCTCTGGAAAGACCCCTGTGTTCAAATTTTCTGGTTCTGTTGCTCTGCTTGTGGAGTTCCTAGACATATATCCAAAAGAGGCTCAAGTACACAATAAGGACATTTGCCTAACCATGTTTGGAGCAGCTTTATTTGTAATAGCCAGAAGCTGTAAACAACCCAGATGCCCCTCAACTGAGGAATGGATACAGAAATTGTGG
Source organism: Meriones unguiculatus (assembly GCF_030254825.1). Lineage (NCBI taxonomy): Eukaryota > Metazoa > Chordata > Mammalia > Rodentia > Muridae > Meriones > Meriones unguiculatus. Next base: position 45,456,058 of record NC_083359.1, read on the forward strand.
TACATCTATAGAATGGGATATTACTCAGCAATAAAAAACAAGGAAATCATGAATTTTGCAGGTAAAGGGTGGGATCTGGAAAAGATTATCCTGAGTGAGCTATCCCAGAAGCAGAAAGATGTGCATGGTATATACTCACTCATATAGACATATAATATAAGATAAACCTACTAAAATCTGTACATCTAAAGAAACTAATCAAGAGGGAGGACTCCGACTAAAATGCTCAATTCCCTATCCCGAAAAGCAAAGAGGATGGACATCAGAAGAAGAAAACAGGAAACAAGTTAGGAACCTGCCACAGAGGGCCTCTGAAAGTCTCTGCCCTGCAGACTATCAAAGCAGATGCTGAGACCTATGGCCAACTGTTGGGCAGAGTGCATGGAATCTTATGAAAGAAGTAGGAAATAGTAAAATCTGGAGAGGACAGTAACTCCACAAGAAGAGCAACAGAACCAGAAAATTTAAATTATTTTTTAACTTTATTACAATTTATTCACTTTGTAGCCCAGTCCCGTCTCTTGTCCCCTCCCAATCCCATCCTCCCTCCCTGTTCTCCTCCCATACCCCTCCTCTAGTCCACTGATAGTGGAGGTCCTCCTCCCCTTCCATCTGACCTTAGCCTACCAGATCTCATCAGGATTGGCTCCATTGTTTTCCTCTGTACCCTGGTAGGCTGTTCCCCCATCAGAAAGAGGTGATCAAAGATCTAGGCACTGAGATCATGTCAGAGACAGTGGGTACATTTACACAATGGAATACTACTCAGCAATTAAAAACAAGGAAATCATGAAATTTGTAGGCAAATGGTGGGTACTAGAAAAGAGTGAGGTATCCCAGAAGCAGAAAGACACACACGGTATATACTCACTTATAAGTGGATATTAGACATATAATGTAAATTATTTTTAAATGTTATTCCTTGAGAATTTTGTTTAGACGAGATGAAACATGATTATTTCCATCCTTCATTTTCCTTCCAATAAACATCGGATTTCCCTAGCATGCTTTTCCCAATTTCATAACCTTTCCTTCTTAAAAAATAACCTATGATTGAATCTAGATAGTGCTATCCATATGTGATTGGGTGTGCAGTATGCTAAATTTGCCAGTGTCCATATCCTCATAAAGGAATAATTCTTCCTCCCATAGCAGCTATTAACTGGCAACAGCCGTTAAGGGTGGGGTCTTGAGAGCTCCTCCCCCCTTCTGTCATCTCCCAAACTGGAAAAACATCTTTCCATACTAGACCCCCAAATGATTGCCCTTGTAATCCAGAAACAGTATATACATTCAAGATATAAAGAAAGGATCTTCTCATATGACATAGAGCCCTGTGCCAGTTTTATGTACATTCTAAGAAAATGGCTTTAGGCAGATATGAGAAATGTGCAAAATGAACTGAATTTTCATCTTGCTATATAACAGGTGAATACTTATGGGACAATAGATGGGCCAATGTATGCTGAAGAAGGTGCAATTGTGGTTTTCTATTGAGCATCATTTTACTGAGTAGAGTCCAGTTGATTTTCTGTTTCAGCATGAATCTCTCCAACTTCAGCCTGTTTTTAGAATCTTTGCTTTGACCTTCCCTGTCTGTGTATTTTAATTGGAGATGGGAAAAGTGATGAGCAGATGATTTACGGCCCTCGTTTTATGTGCCTGGGGTGTTTTGGATGCTCTTCCAGGATCTCCAAACACTATATCCCATTTTATAGGCTGCCCTGATGGATGGTCCACTGATTCACTACCCTGGCCCCTCTTGAATGTGGCTCATTTGGGACTTGTTTCTTACCAGGAGCATTCTAATATAGAGACCACCCAGGAAATTAAAGAGAGAAATCACAGGGCCTTCTGGTCTTGTTGCAGTTGCTCACAGATATAGACGCAGATTTGCAGGCATGAGACAAGAGATCAGAATGCATACAAAGCCCTCGTTTTCCAACATTTCAGAAAAGATTCAAAAGGAGGGTCATCTGACACAAAAAGATTGGCATTGATACACTTGAGCTTTTTTTTTTTAGAAGTGGGGAGAGGGGATTGCTTTTGGATTATTTACAGAAAGAAATACAAGACTTATCCTGCTCCCTAAATTACACCCAAGCCTTTACTGTTCCTGTCAAGAAAGATAGAAAAGACACATGCTGGATTTCTTTCCTAAACAAAATCCACAATAGATTTGGGACTTCCCCTTTTCTGGATGGATGATCTAATTCTTTGAAAATTCTTTCTCTCCTTTTATTCCTTATTTCCAGTTGTGCCCCCAGAAGAAACAAACAATCTCATGTTCTCTGCCTAAGACTCATTCTAGTCTGCACCTTTCTTAGCTTTGGCTCCTCCACACTCTGAGAATCTTGGTACTTTCAACCATGAAAACAAACAGACAAACAAAATTCTTGCTCAGTGCTATGTAAATGATTTAGATTTTATTTATTTGTTTTGTTAGACCATCAAATTTGAATCTTAGCTTTTCCATTTACAAACTATGAGTCCTTGGACAAACTGAAAAACAGCTTTGAATTTTCCCTAAACCTAGGGTAAACTGCAGTGTTGTGAGCACTGAAACCCCAGATGTTGCAAAGTATCCAGACTTATTCTACATCAATAATTGGTAGCTAAATTAGCCAAGCTTGGCTAACTGCCGTTACAAAACAATCCTAAAATGTCAGTGGCTTAACACAATTAAAGCTTAATGCTTCTTTGCATTACAGCCCAACTGTTTCTGACCAGGCAGCTCTCCTCCCTGTAGTGACTCAGGCTCTCAGACTCTCTCTGTCTCACTTTCACCCTCATTTTGTTGGTCAGAACACACTGACCTGGGGTCTTACCTACTTTCACTTGAGACTAGAAATGAATGTTTGCTGTGGATCCATGAAACAAGAAGAGATCCCATGCCTGGGATCTCTCTTGACCTTAGCCCACCGTGTTGACTAGAGTCTTTACCCCACTCTTTATAGATCACTCACTTTGTGATCTATAAACCATCTCATAAAAGGATAGGGTAACCTTTACAAGGACCGTTCATATCTGTAGGAATTTGACATATCTCAGCGTAAGTAGGCACCTGACACATAGAGGACTCATGACAAGAGTAGGACAAGACTGAAATCCTGTTGAAAATGAAAGGGGATGGAGGCCATCTACCCAGAGCTCTTGCCTGAGGATGGGAGACTAGTTATAGCTATACTTGCTATTACCCAGAAAAAGAAGGGTTTGGGAAGATACTTATACTTAAAACAAAATAAAAGTTTGCAGTGATTTCTCAGGCTCCAGATGCTCTTTATTACATAATGGTGATCATAAAACGACTTAATAGGCATGATTCTGAGTTTCTACTCTCTCTCAGGAGCAGGGGTGGGAAGGTCCTTGCATGCCAATTAGCAGGTAATTGGAGCCACAGAGAACGCAAGAAGTGCATGACTCCTACTCAACTCGCAGAAGGGGAGAAACAAACCCAGAGAATGTTCTAGAAATGTCTAGAACTCTGTTGGCTGAAAAATGTAAGTCCACAAGAGTAGAGAGTGAAGTGAAACTATATTTTAGGAGCCTATGAGTTATTTCATGATCACCAATCATCCATTCTTTCCATGTGTTCATTCAGTCATTAATTCAACAACCTCCGTGGGTCTCCACAGTGCTCTTGATGCAGAGGCACGGGGTAAATGAGATGGTGTTGAGACCATTCTCTCCCTCCTGCTTTCTCCTCCTAATTTTTCTATAAATAGGGTCAAAAGTACATCTTTATGGAGCAGGTATCAGGATTGAATGAAGCTATCTAAACATATCATATACTTGAGTGCTCCCTAAAAAACAGTGGGGCTCCACCATGTTTGTTACTTCTGGTTATGATCACTGTGGTTATTAAATCAAATCCATAGTGCAGGTGAGACATGCCACAATATCCAGGCTAGACCTCTAATCTCTGTCTCTCTGTGATTTTCTAAGTTAAACTGTCATTTATTGAGCAACTGTATTTGTCTACCTGGAAGGAGATACCTTTGGAATCCTCCTGGTTAGCATCTTACTTATTATTATCCTCATTTGATAAATAAAGAGACTAGTTGAAACATGGTCTGAAATATGAGCCTAGGAGGTACACAGGTTTTTTTTTTCCCAGTGAAGTGTAGAAAAATTCACCAGTGACATTTTACCTGAGTCTACAGTTTGGGTGCTTTCTTCCTCTATTTAGCATATTTTTCACCATTTCTATTTCAGATGAAAAGTCCTCTCTGCTTCTACCCTTCCAAATATATTCCTATAATATATGGATATGTATGTACTTTCTTTTTGTTTTTTTTTCTTCTTCATTAATATATTTACTTAATTACAGCCTAATCATAGACCTCTCCCTTCTCTCCTCTCAGTTCCACACTCACACTTCCCTCTCTCCATTTCCCCTCCTCTTCTCCTTAGAGAAGGGTACCAACTCACCTTGGCACATCAAGTCACAGAACTAAGCACCTCCTCTTCCACTGAGGCCAGACAAGGCAGCCCAGCTATAGGAAAGGAAGCCAAAGGCAGACGACAGAGTTAGGACAGTCTCTGCTCCAATTGTTAGGGGACCTACATGAATGATCAAGCTGCACATCTGCTACACATGTGTAGGGCACCTAGGTCTAGCCCACACATGCTGTTTGTCTGGTAGTTCAATATCTGTGAGCCCATTTGGCTTGGGTTAGTTTCCTCTGTAGGTCTTCTCCTAGTGTTCTTGACCTCTCTAGATCCCTCCATTTTTCCTCCCACTCATCAACAAGACTTCCCAGACTATGCCTTTTGTTTGACTCTGCATATGTTTCTGCATATGTTTTCATCAGCTGCTGGGTGAAGCCTCTCAGAAGACAGTTATGTTAGGCTATTTTTCTGCAAGCATAGCAGAGTATCATTAATAATGTCAGTGGTTGGTTCTTTTTCATGGGGTGGGTCTCAAGTTGGGCCAGTCATTGATTGGCCATTCCCTCAATCTCTGTTCCATCTTTATCCCTACACTTCCTGTAGGTAATACAAATTTTGGGTCAATGGTTTTATGGGTGGGTTTGTGTCTCCCTCCTTCCACTAGAAGTCCTGTCCCACCTGGCTACAGGGAATGGCCACTTCAGGCTCCACATCCCCCACTGGTAGGAGTCTCAGCCAAGGTAACCCCCACAGAGTCCCAGGAGCACCCCCTTCCCATAGATTCCCACCCACTGATTTTTATTTTCTTTCCCAGGTTTCTCCTTGCACCCTGCTCTCCGCACTCCTGATCCCTTCCCCACCCCTCTCACCCATTTCCTTCCCTCCATCTACTTAAGCTGTCTATTCTATATCCCCTTCTGAGTGAGATTCAAGCATCCTTTCTTGGGCCCTCCTTGTTACTTAGTTTCTTTGGATCTGTGAATTGTTCCACAGTTATCCTATACTTTATGACTAATGTCCACTTATAAGTGGGTTCACACAATGCTTGTCTTTCTGGGCCTGGGTTACCTAATTCAAAATGATTTTTTTTCCTAGTTCCATCCAATGATCTGCAAATTTCAATATGTCCTTGTTTTTAATAGCTAAGAAGTATTCCATTGTGTAAATGTACCACATTTTCTTTATCCATTCTTCAATTGAGGGACATCAAGGTTGTTTCCAGTTTCTGGCTATTATCATATTAAAGCTGCTATAAAAATAGTTGAACAAGTATCCTTGTTATATGGTAGAGCCCAGGAGTGGTAGAGCTGGGTCTTGAGGTAGAGCTAGTCCCAATTTTCTGAGAAATTGCCAGATTGGTTTCCACAGTAGTTGTACAAGTTTTCACTCCCACCAATAATGAAGGACTGTTCCCCTTTCTTCACAATATCACCAACATGTACTGACACTTGAGTTTTTGATCTTAGCTATTCTGATGGGTGTAAGGTGAAATCTCAGAGTCATTTTAATTTGCATTTCCTTGATGACCAAGGACATTGAGCATTTCTTCTAAGTGCTTCACAGCCATTAGTGACTACTCTGTTGAAAATTCTGTTTAGCTCTGTACCACTTTTAAAAATTAGGTTATTTGGTTTGTTGGTGTTTAATTTCTTGGGTTCATTATATATTTTGTATATTAGCCCTCTGTTGGATATAGAGTTGGTGACAGTCTTTTCCCATTCTGTAGGCTGCAATTTTGTCCAATTGACTGTGTCCTTTGCCTTGCAGAAGCTTTTGAGCTTCATGAAAAGATCATATATGAATTGTTGATCTTAGTGCCTGAGTTGTTGGTGCTCTGTTCCTGTAACTCGTATTCAAGGCTATTCCCAACTTTCTGATCCATTCGGTTAAGTGTATCCAGCTTTGCATTGAGGACTTTGATCCAATTAGACTTGAGTTTTGTGCAGAGTGATAACTGTGGATTTACTTGAATTTTTCTACATGTAGACATCCAGTTAGACCAGCACCATTTGTTAAAGATACCTCCTTTATTCCATTGTATGGTTTTGGCTTCTTTGTCAAAATTCAAATGTCCATATGTGAATGGGTTTACTTCTGTGTCTTTGATTTGATTCAATGTGTCTGTTTTTATGCCAGTAAGGTGTAGTTTTTATTGTTTTATCGCATTGCTCTGTAATACAGCTTAAAATAGGGAGTGAGGTATCTCCAGAAGTTCTTTTATTGTACAGGATTATTTCAGCCATCCTGGATTTTTTGTTTTTACATGAGAAGTTGAGAGTTGTTCTTTCAAGGTCTGGAAAGAATTGTGTTGGACTTTTGATGGGATTTGCATTGGATCTACAGATTGCTTTTTGTAAGATGGCCATTTTCACTGTGTTAATCTTACTGATCCACGAGTATGGGAGATCTTTCCATCTTCTGAAGTCTTCTTCAACCTCTTTCTTCAGAAACTGAGGTTCTTGTCATACAGGTCTTTCACTTGTTTGGTTAGAGTTACCACAATGTAGTTAATATTATTTTTGGCTATGGTGAAGGGTGTTGGTTCCCTAATTACTTTCTCAATTTGTTGCTTGTATAAAGAGAGCTACTGATTTTTTTGAATCAATTTTGTGTCCAGATACTTTGCTGAAGGTGTTTTTCAGCTGTAGGAATTCTCTGGTAGTATTTTGGGGATAATTGATGTGTCTTATCATATCCTATGGCAAGAGCTATACTTTGACTTCTTCTTTTCTGATTTCATTTCCTTTGGCTGTTTTATTGCTCTAGCTAGAACTTTAAGTATGTTGAATAGACATGGACAGAGTAGGCAGATATGTCACATCCCTGGTTTTAGTGGAATTGCTTTAAGTTTCTCTCCATTTAATTTTGTACTGGCTGTTGACTTGCTGTATTTTACATTTATTGTGTTTAGGTATATACCTTGTATCTCTGATCTCTCCAAGACTGTTATCATGAAGGGTGTTAGATTTTGTCAAGGGCTTTTTCAGTATCTACTGAGAGGATCATGTGGTTCTTTTTCTTTCAGTTTGTTTCTATGGTGGATTACACTGATATATTTTTGTATATTGAACAATCCTTGCATCCCTGGAATGAAGCATACTTGATTATGGTAGATGATGTTTTTGATGTGTTATTAGATTCAGTTTTTGAGCATTTTATTGAGTATTTTTACACCAATTTTCATAAGGAAAATCAGTCTGAGATTTTTCTCTCTTTGTTGAGGCTATGTGGCTTAGGTATCAACACAACTGTGGTCTCCCAAAATGAGTTTGGCAATGTTCCTTCTGTTTCTATTTTGTAGAATAATTTGTGGAGTGTTGGCATTAGCTGTTCTTTGAATGTCTGATAGAATTCTGTACTGAAACCTGGCCCTGGGTTTCTTTTTTTTTTTTTTTTTTAATGACCACTTTTATTTTCTTAAGAGTTATAGGTCTGTTTAAATTGTTTGCCTGATCTTGATTTAACTTTGGTAAGTAGTATCTATCAAGAAAATTGTCCACTTCATTTAGATTTTATGATTTTGTGGAGTACAGGCTTTTGAAGTAAGACCTGGTGATTCTTTAGATTTTCTCAGTGTTGTTATGTCCCCTTTTCATTTCTGATGTTATTAATTTGGATATTTCTTTTTTGATTAATGGTAGTAGCAATTCTATAAAGTCTGTACTAACTCTGTGTTTACACTAGGAAGGTCAAGACAATGTTTCCTGAAAGTAGACATTTAATATCTTTAGGACGGTAAGAATCCCCTACCACAAAATACAGGGAGTATTCAAATTACAGAAGGTGCTTTTACACCTAGAAAATGTAAATAATGTCTCCACAGGTTAAACTATGTGGCTTCCTGTAGAGGTCAAGCTACAAACCACGGCTGACCTGTGAGTATGTTCAGCTCTTGACTACCTTCACTCGTAGAGTTTCTCTTTGATGTACAAGTGGAACACATAATGACTCAGCAAGCCACCCTCTAAATTTTATTTATTCTTCTCTCATACAATGCATCCTGACCACAGCTTCCCCTCCCTCTACTCTTTCTCGGTCCTCCCACCTCCCTTCTTCCCAGATCCACTCCCCACCCCACCTGGTCTCTGCCCAGAAAACAGCAGTGCTTCCAGGGACATCAAACACAGCACAAGATACAATAAGACCAGACTCATACACTCACATCAAGGGTAGACGAGACAGCCCAGTAAAAAGAAAAGGGTCCCAAGAGCAGGCAAAAAAGTCAGGGACACCCCAGCCCCCCTGTCAGAAGTACCCTCAAAACACCAAGCAGTAGGAATAATTCCATGTATGTGCTTATTTTTAATTTATTTATTTTTTATTTTGTTCAGTCATGTTTGGTCCTACCATAGGTGTCTCTGGGTTACCCAGCCTCCAGTTCTTTGTCATTCAAGCAGCAGTGTCAGAAATGGGATCCCTCTTGTGGCATGGGTCTTAAATTAGACCAGCCATTGGTTGACCATTCTCACCAGTTCTGTGCAACGATTGCCCCAACACACCATGCAGGCAGGATACCTTGTAGGTTGAAGGTTTTGTGACGGGGTTGGTGTCCCAGTCTCACCACTGGGAGACTTGTCTGGTTAAAGAAGATGAAAGGTTCAGGCTCTGTATCCTCAAGTACTAGTAGTCTCGCTAGGATCACACTCATAGATTCCAGAGTTTCTGCTGCACTAGGTTTCCACATCAGCCCCTCAAATGTCCTCCAATTTCAGTTGTCTCTCGCTTCATCTCTCCTCTCCCACCTGATTCCTGCTACTCCTATCCCTACCTTCCCCCAGTTCATCCTCAAAATCTATTTCCTCTTCCCAGGGAGTTCCATATGTCTCCCTAGAGCCCACCTTGTTACTTAGCCTCTCTAAAGTCCCCCTTCTTTGTTTGCTCTCTTGCAATCTGCAGTATGACCTAAAGCCTGAGCTCTGAGTGATGTCATATATTGGTATTAAGTACAAGTGGATTTTTTGGTTTTAGGGGTTTTGTTGTTTTGTTTTGAGACAAAGTTTCACTACATAGTTTTGGATGTCCTGGAACTCACCATGTAGATCAGGCTGAATTCAAACTCATAGAGATATGCTGGCCTCTGCATATGGAACTCTGAAACTAAAAGCATCTACCACTACACACAACTCATATGGATTTTAATAAGAGGTGACCCACTTACCATGAGGAAAATAGAGCTCACAATAGGCAAAATATTCCCTACAGTCCAGCTAATAATGTCCACGGCTTGTGGGTTACTCTCAGATGAGTATCACTCAGATAAATCTAACTTGTGAAATAGCATTTTTCTGCCTGTCACTTCAACCCTCTGTACTCTTTCTTCCACAAAGACTCAGTTTATTTATCCTGGATCCTATGATGAAAAATTGGATGATTTCTTTCTCAGTTAATGTTCTACCATTATAAGGAGACACTGTAATCATGGCAATTTATAAGAGAAAAGCATTTAACTGTGGGGTTTCTTACATCCTGATCCAAAGGCAGCAGGCAGAAAAAGAGAGAAAAAAAAAAGCCTGGCATGGGCTTTTGCAACATCTAAGATCAATCCAATAACACACCTCCTCCAACAAAGCCAAATATATTCCAACAAACTCTTAACTTCTAATCCTTACCAAACAGTTCCATTAACTGATGACCAAACATATGAGCCTATGAAGACAATTCTCATTTAAATCACTACATTCCATTCCTTGGTCTCCATAGTAATGTAGCCATATCATAATGCAAAATGCATTCACTACAGTTTCAAAACTCCCCATACTCTTCCACAGTCTTCACACACTATTTAAAAGTCCAAAGTCTCTATTGAGACTCACGCAATCTCTTAAATTGTAGCTCTCTGTAAAAATCAAACTTAAAAAAAATTACATGCTTTCAACATATAATGGCACAGAATATACATGACCATTACAAATGGAAAATACTGGGCATAATTAGGAAATTCTGCATCAAAGCAAGAACAAACACCAGATCAAATACCAAATCCCGAGTCTCTATTTCCAATGGCAAAGCTTTGCTAATTCTCTCTCTCTCTCTCTCTCTCTCTCTCTCTCTCTCTCCTTTCTCTCTCTCTCTCAACCTCTCTCTCTCTGGCTAATTTCATGGCCTGCCTTCAGCTCTTCTTGGCTGGGATCCCAGCACTCTGCCTTCTCTAACATGTTGGGGTCTCCAATGCAATCCAGACTTTACTTTCAGAGCTTCAATCAATGACTTCTCTGGGACTCCAGGCCAGGGCTCCCTAACACATGCCTGGCCTTGGTAGTTTTCTTAGCAGTTGAAAGAGATTCTAATATCCTTCCTGAATTTACATTCAGAACCACATGGCCAAAGCTGCCAAATTCTCCTGCTTGCTGGGGCAGGAAACTGGACCTCTCTTTGAATTACACTTAAGTAACATTTTTTCATTGTTTTTAGGCTTAGGAACACCCTCGGCCTACCCTTTGAAAAACTGCAGGATTAGCCGTGTAGGGTCTTGCACCGAGGTTACCATTACCTTTGCTCCACTTAGCATCAGGTTTTACTTTAAACTTCTCATCTCCCTGGGCATAAGACTTGGCTCCAACATTATATTTACTGGTCTTCCTTTTATCCTCAAACCTGTACATTTTGTATTTCTTTTCTCTTTCAATTACATTTGCTCCTGCTTTCTGTTGTTAATGGTTTCCTTCACTGCTTAAGCTTTTCTTTAATTCCTTTTCACAAGTTGGAAGCTTAGCTGTGTGGGATCTTGCCTTGAGGTCACCAGCTCCTTTATTCCATCTGCATCTGACTATTCTTTAAACTTTTTATCACCTCGAGTACTAAATAAGTTTCCATTACACTTCCTGGGGCTCAGTTTTCTCCTCAAACTGTACATTTTGTATTTAACTTTGTACAGCTCACTTATTCTCATTATAGATGTGCATAAGAGTGATTACTAGTAACCACATAACATAGTCAATATTAGGCTCTGTTGAAATTTCCTCTGCCAATGCCCTTAATCAGACTCTTCAGTTTAGCCTCAGGCGGAATTTTAGGACAAGGGCAGAAATCAGCTATGTTCTTTGCTTAAAATATCATAACAATGTCCTCTAGGCCACTTACTAATATTCTTTTCTTCTGAAACTGCTTGATCTCAGCCTCTATAACCCTAGTGGCCTCCAGCACTATTTCTTTCATGCTTCTAGTAGAATAACCCGTTAGGCTTGCCTTAAAGAGTTCCTGATCCAAACTACAAATTCCTCTAAGCAAAACCATGGTCAGACCTATCAGAGCAATACCCCAATCCTCGGTATGAACTTATGCTTAAGTTACTGTCCTATAGCTGTGAAGCAACACCATGACCAAGACAACTTAGAAGAGAAAATCACTTAATTGCTGCTTACATACACTTTCAGAGGGTTAACTCCATGATCATCATTGTGAGGAACATGGCAGCAGGCAGGCATGGTGCTAGAGCAGTAACTGAAAGGATACATCCTGATTCAAAGACAGCAAGCAAGAGAGAGACACTGGGTCTGACATGGGCTTTTGAACCTCAAAGCCCACTCCAGTGACATACCTCCTCCAACAAGGCCATACTTAATCCTTCCTAAACAGTTCCATTAACTAAGGACTAAGCATTCAAATGTTTGAGCCTACGGGGTCCATTCTAATTCAAACCACATTTATTTCCTTCTCTCCTTAGTCACTCCAAACCTTAGCCTGCTCTACTTTCATGATGAATAATGGCTAAGGCCCAGGTTTTAGATCTGGAGGAGTTTTCATGAACAAGAAAGTTAACAATTCAAACTCTTTTCCTGGCTCAATAAAAGCAGTTTCTTCTTCTCAATACACTGATCTTGTGAAACACTCAAAGAATGGAGCTGCTGAATTTTGAACAACTGCCTGAACTGTGAGCCAAACACTCCTTTTCTCATTCTAATTGAGTTGCCTCAGGAATTACATGACAGTAGTATAAAGCTGGCTAAGACATAGTCCTTAAGAATGACTGGTCTTACATGACAGTCACCCATGCCTTACGTGGCATGATGGCATGTATAGTGACCATAGCTATTTAGCTTCAGGCATTGATAGAAATGTTGTAACTTGATCTTGATCCAGAACAGTCTCACTCATTCCTACAGTCCTAGGGTTTATTCTGTACAGAGATCTTAATACAGGATTTTTAAGTACCAATCTGTCTTTCTCAGAGTAACAAAACAACAGGAGCAGAACCCCATGTGTCCCTGAATCAGATAGTCACAGCACAACTTTGAACACTTATTTATTTAGAGTGTACATTCACATCTTGTGGCTGCCATAACAAGTTACTGAGGAGAGCTTATTTTCAATTAAGATTACACTCTGAGGTATGTACACATTGTGGAGAATTCTAGACAATACTATACAATAAGTGTACGATGAATAATAGCTACTCTTGTCATTCCAAGTCTAGGCACACTCTTTTATCATCCACTCCCATTGTCCCTGACTCCTTTCTCTGGCAGCATTTATGTCTATATGTAATCCATACTGACCTCTTGCCAATCCTCATGTGCCTCCATTAGATCACAATGAGTTTTATGGGAGTAAAAACCATGCTAGATAAAATCATCATTTTATCCCCAGCATTTCCCACAGTTCCTCTTAGATAGAGCTAAATGAACAACTGTTGAATTAATAAACAGATGGATGAATTAACAAATACACACACACACACAAAAAAACAATTAATGAAAGGAATATCCTGCCCAAAGCCAGGATGTTACACCCAGAGGCAAACCAGCTTTGTCTGCAGAGCTAGGCTCCACCCTCAGATTTGCTGGCTCCCATAAAGCTGGCTGAGTTTGTATAATCACATTATACAGTGTGCGTGTTTTACATGATCAATATACGTCACCCTAAGTGAACATGTCACCTTGCCTAATGGCTTCTGTAGTCATGTTTTATTGGGGTTGGCATTCTTCTTTGAGATGCTTGTTCCTGTGAGGTGGCAACCTTGAGCTGAGGACCCTCAGTGCCAGTTGACTTCCACCTGCAGTTTTTGCTGAATTAAACATGACAACAGAGTGACTTTGGGTAATTGTAATAATTGGCAGCAGAAAGTTCGTGATTATGTCATTATCTCTTTCTGGGTAGCATGTTATGACTATGACCATATTTCTCTGTTTTAGAGACCATCAGAATTGCATGACGAGAAGGAAGACTATCCAGGTACTTCTCAACCTATGGTAAACTCTTTCAGTAGACATCTCTGGCCATTAGTTCTTGAGGTAGGAAGTTTTAAGGAGTTGGGGGAATTCCTTTACTAGGATCTAAGCATGTAGTTGTGTACATTGATACTGTCACAATATTGGTAGCATCTAAACTTGTTATGTTAAGGGGAATGGGAACCCAATATTTACAATGAGCCTATCTGAACACTACCCAATTCTTAAATTCTCAAACACTTACAAGAAACAGAAAAGAGAACATGGTCAAAAGATAATAACATTCTGATAATTCATTTTCCTGAAGAGATACAGAGATGATGGCAACCTTTAGCTCCTATAGGCTCATATATTTGAATGCTTAGTCATCAGGGATTGGTACTACTTGAAAAGGATTAGGAGGTGTAGCCTTGTTGGAAGAACTATGTCACTGGGGATGAACTTTGAAGTTTCAAAAGCCCATGCCAAGCCCAGTCTTCTCTCTCTCTCTCTCTCTCTCTCTCTCTCTCTCTCTCTCTCTCTCTCACACACACACACATTCTCTATCTCTCCATACCCCTACCCTACCCCAGACCCTATACCCCTACCCAGACCCCATACTCCATACTCTTACCCTATACACCATCCCCTACCCCTGTCTCTGTCTTTGGATTAAGATGTAAGCTTTCAGCTACTGCTACACTGCCATGCATTTGACCATTCTCCCCGCCATGATAATAAAGAATTAAACCTTGAGGACTATAAGAATGCCCTCTTTTATGAGAATTGTCTTGGTCATGGTGGCTCTTCACAGAAATAGACCAATGATTAAGACACCTACCCAAGCAAAATGTTCTCTGAAAGTATCAAAACTCTGAATACTAGTCCACGGAAGAAGTCAGCCATCACATAAGCAGAAGGAGTAGCTCTGTATCTACAGGACAAAAGTCTCATCATGGCTGGCAATTAGTTACCATGTGGTGTCACTGAATGCAGAGTGGGGAAGCAAATGTGTGCTAGGTCTCCAGAGCCTCTGAGCACTGCCTTCTCACAAATGGTCAGGAAGCCAGAGATCCACAGCCAATCATTGAGAACAGCCACTGAAATGCAAAACCATTTTGCTCTTAACTTAATCTTCTAATTTAACAGATCAGTAATCTGAATTCCAGAGAAGTGGAAAAGGTAAAAAATTGTACTAAAAATAAGAAAACTAGATCTCTGGTATGTAGCATCCTGGGTCTTCACTGTTCAGTGTCTCTCCAGAGACAATGTGGCATGGTCATAAGAGTGAAGGGTTTTAGACAAGGAGGCTAGCACCACTGGCACATGCCCAACTCTTCATGTGTTTAATAGTAACACAACTCTCTGGGGCTGTCCTATTACTATATCTATAAGAAATTAGGAAAGAATACAAAGATTCTTTGCCCAAGACTTTGCATAGTGTGTTTGAGGTTACAGATGGAATAAGTAGAGAAGCAGTAAAACACTTGCTTCAAAACTTAGATACTTAATTACACACTATCAGCAGCACTTCACATGTTCTGTCATGATTCCCACCTCCCTGTATACATGGTATATGGTATGGATGATGAGTGATACCCAAAAGTACATATGTAAAGTCTTGGTCTTTCAGCCTGGAAGGAGAAGAGAGAGGCTAATGGGAGATGTGCACCCTCAAAAGGTAATTCCTCTGTGACTGCTTGGTAGTTGGGTGAAAGGATTGATATGGCCTCCACAAGTAGCTCCAGCTATGTTCTACTTCCAGATGTGTCAGCTTGTTCCATACATGTTCCTGCTGTGAAATTCTACCATTTACTGCTCTCACCAGAACAGAGCCCTTGGACCACTACACTCTTAACTAACCCATTCTCTCTTTGTTTTGATGCTCATACTTACTACTCATGCTATACTGGTACTCTTGTGTCAAACGGATACAAGCTAGAGTCACAGAAAGAAGGAACCTCAATTGAGAAATTGCTTACATCAGACTGATCTACTGACCAGTATATATGTGGCACATTTTCTTTATTAGTATTTGATATGGGACAACCTACCCCATTGTGTGCATTGCCACCCCTGAGCAGGTGATACTAGGCTGTATAAGAAAGCATGTTAAGCAAACCACGAGGAAAAGCAAGCTAGTAAGGAGCATTCCTCCCTGACCTCTTTGTTAGTTCTTGTCTGTAGGTTCCCTACATGAGCTACTGCCTGACTTTCCTTGATGATAAACTGTGATATGGAAGTATAAGCCAAATATGGAAGTACAACGCTTTCCTACTCAAGCTGCTTTGGGTCATTGTGTTTATCACAGCAACAGAAAGCAAACTGGATCAGATTTCTCAGATATGGGAGAATGACAACAAAAGTGACACATTATCTTGTTCAATCTCTTCCTCTTAACTGTAGAAAGAAGTGACTATTGGAGTAGAGCATGACAGAAGGTGCTGAGATAGCATCTCCATGATTAAGTCATCAAAGACTGGTCTTACTTTGCCTTGACCTCTCTCCTGTCTTTTTCTTTGTTTACTCTAGTAAAGACAGCCACCATGTTGCCAGACTAGCTACAGAGTATCCATGGGGCCAGAAACTGAGGGAGATCTTTAGCCAACACTCTTGAGGACTGTAGAGCTTAGTTTGACAACCAAAAAGAGCTGATTTCCACTAGCTTCATTAATGAACCAGTAGACTGTGTCTATCATGATGAGACTGTAGATTCAGTCAATTCTTAGATTACAGATTTTAGCATTAGAGAATGCATTAGTCCACGACAGGTTCATAACTAAAACCATTAGATAAGGTGATGAATGGTATTGTTCAAATTGCCACATATCAAGATAATCTAGATAAACTAGAAAAAACACAAACCCATTACACAGTAGTTGACTCAAAGAGGCTGACCTGAACCATCAAGTATCTTTGCCACACTAAAGCTGATCCTTTCTTATTGAAAAGGAATGCAACAGTGGAACCTGATGTGCAGGTGTAGTGTCATTGTAAGCCAGGATGAGGTGATGCAAAGAATGAAAACAAACACATCAATAACAAAAAAAAAAAAAGTTCTATTCCATTGATCTATCTGTCTTTTGGCAGACAGTATACTTCTTTTTGTTACTATGGCTCTGCAGGATTTGATAATTTGAAGTCAGGTAAAGTCACATACCCAGCTTTGTTCTTTTGTTCAGATTTCTCTGACTTTGTAATTTGTGCTTCTATATGAACCTTTTGTTTTATTATTTCTCTGAGAATTTCTTACAATTTTTGGCCATATTCACCTTTCCCCCAACTCCTCCCAGATCTAAACCCCCTTTACTACCCACCCTACTTTGTCTTCTCTTTTACGTTTTTCCACATATCAAGTCCAATTTGTGATGCCCATACTTTCATGGATGTGTGTGTGGTCTTCCGCTGGAGTGGCGACACTGTAAAGGAAAACTATCTCTGAAGTGGAAGTTTCTGGTTTTTTTTTTTTTTTTTTTTGGAGTTGAATCATATGATGTCTTGCTAGACACTGCATAGTGGGAGAGCATGTGATGTTTTGCTGGAGGCTGGCTTGTGTGAAGGCACATGATACTTTGTTGTGAGCTCTCTTGTATGAGGGGCGTGACTTTGGCCAGCTGAGAACATCTGAGAGTGGACTCTAAGGAGAGGAGAGATATATAGAAGCTCACATACAGTGAGACATTCCTTCTTAGATTGACATCACTGTGCTGATCTTCATGCTTCAACACTTGACTCGCAGGGAGAAGTTCCAGAGAACTTCTCAGGGCAATCCAACTGAGTCTTACAGCTTTCTCTGACTTGTCCCAACCCTCTGAATCATGCTGATCCTTGTTGCTGTTTGATGTTGGCCTTGGGACTGTACTGCTGGTATCTGGACAACAAAGAGTGAACTCACTCAAAGAACTACTTCTAAAAATGTCTACAACCCCCCTTTACCTAATAACCTTCTTTCTCTCCTACCTCTGATTAGTGGGCAGAAGAGAGATACAAGCATTTAGGAACCCTAAATAAAGTAGGTTTAGTGAAAAATATAAGCCTACAGGTGGTGCTCAGCTGTGACCTAGGCACACGGGTAATTTTGCTTCTAGTATATTCTAGGAATCATCAGATTTGATTGGCTGGCAATCTTGCTTAAGGCGGTAGCAAAATAGTTGCTATTGCCACTGGGTGGTCGCATGTCTTGCTCCCAGAGGGGGTTTTCTGGTTTTGCTTTGTAGTCTTCACATTTGGAAAAGGTTGGTGGGGGGTAAGCTGAAACTCAGAAGGTTCACTCAAGTCTCTGGTGTCAGAAAGGATTACAGAGTTGGCTATGCACCTAGAGAGTTTGCGAGTTGAGGTTGAGGTGCTTGGGAAGAAAAGGAGCCAATGGGAGGAGAACAACAGGAAATTTACCATACAATGAAACTGAGAAGCAAACTGGGCTGGAAGGCAAGTTGCCACCCCATCCTGCTCCACAAACTTTTGCTACCAGATGCCCAGAGCACCTCTGTGAAGCAAAGGGCTGAGAAGAGTAGGAGGCTGTACATGGTAATCAGATTACTGTTGAGCCAAGGGCGACACCAGAGGAGCTGCCTAGGACAATATAGGCACCATATGCCTGCTACTGAAGCTTATGATGAGAAGACATGGTGTCCAATAGATATGCTAGATTCCATTTTAAGGTGTGGGATGCACTGACTGTTCATTAAACAAGTATTAAATAACTGGCTATGCAAAACAGATTTATTCCCCAAGATTGAAAGAGTTTGGTGTCAGTTGTTGTAGAAGCTCATCAATAGTTACAATGGTTATCATGGTGGAGGGACAAAGCCATGAAAATGGAACAATGTAATATAGCAAGGGTCTGATAATATAATACTTGAGCAATGTTGTGCTGCAGCTTTAAGAGCATGGGACATGGTGGAGGAGCTGGGGGGGGAGCACCTCCTTTACTAAGGTAATACAAGTCCCTGGAGAAGCCTTCAATGAATTCTTAGAGATTGACTTACGCTGTCAATAGAGCCGTACCAGATCCTGAAACCAGAAAGTCATTGATAGAGATCTTGGTATTTGAAAATTCAAATATTGAATGAGAGCAATTAGACCATTAAAATTGAGGGGAGCCCCAACACACAAATGAATAAGAGAGACAACTGATATTGGCTCTCAAGGGCATAATACTAATATCATTGGGAAGGTGTAGCTAGAAATCTTAGAACTTAAAATACCCAGTGTTATAATTGCAAAGAAATTGGATGTTTCCAAAGAAACTGTTAGACTAGAAGCTTCAGAGTTCAGAATAGTAGGCAAATTGACTCTGAAAGAAAATTATATTCATAGAAGGGAACAAGCAGTTTCTAGCTGCAATAGAATGCAAAAGCTTCCTGGGTTTAGGGAAAACATTAGTCTAGGAATTGTAAGTTCAAAAGAGACGTACAAGGTAACCTCTTGCCTTGTACAAAGGCAAAACAAAGGGGCCTGTCAGCTCCAGGACCCACAACAAAAAATACAAGCCATCTTACTTTGGTCAGCCAGGAGGTACCAAGCAGGCAGGAAAATTAAAACTACATGTTGATGATCTAATGCATGCTGCTGAAGGCAGTGGCGCTTTGGATCTGGCCAGATATGCCTCTTACACTACCCCCAAATGTTGAATGTTACAAGATAACCAGTGGTGTTTATGGTCCTTTACCTTAAAGGACAGAAGGAATAATTCTGGGAAGAAGTAGATTGACTTCTCAAGGATTTATTGTAATCTGGGTATCGTAGATGGGGATTGCAAGAACAAAATTAAAATCATGGCATATGTGAAAAAGAAGATGCAAAATAATGGAGGGAATAGAATTGCTCAGCGGTTACTGTTTCCTTACATCAAGGGCAAGGCCATTCCAGTAGAAAGAACAGGGGCTTTGGGGAAGTACTGGAAAACGTGTTCTGGCAAACAGTGGTTAATGATCAGACACCCAAATTAATGCTACAAATGAATGGTGTTGAAATAGAAGATTTGGTAGATACAGAAGTTGGTGTCAGTATACTTTCCCAAAAGTCTTAGAATCCAGATTGGCCACTTCAGAAGGTTTACACAGTTTATAGGAATTGGTAAATTATCACAAATAAGACAAAGTGTCCAACGGGTTAAATGTGTGAGACCAGAAGGGCAAACAAGGAAGTTGAGACCCTATGTGGCTGACACCCATTAATTTATGGGGAAGAGATTTTTTTTACACCAATGGAGTACTCAAATTAATAGTCCTGCCATCTCAGAAACAGAAAACAAAGAAGTTAGGGATGAAATGATAGATACTCCCAGAGAAGGTATTGATACATGTGGTTGAGAATAAGCACAAGCTGTGCCCGTTGTCCAAACACAGGACACAGGAATTGAGTTTCCAGATTTATAATAGGAGCCACTGCTGAAATACCAACAGCCTTGCCCCTGAAATGGCTATCAAACAGACCTGTATGGCAAGTGTAGTGGCCCATAACAAAAGAAAATTTGCAGGCATTTGAACAACTGGTACAAGAGCAGCTGAAGGCTCAATGTATAGAAGAGTCTACCAGCCCATGGATTTCTCCTGTGCTTGTTGTAAAAAAAGAAACCAGAAAGTTTCACTTCACTCCTTCTCCCAGAAACCATCAACTATCAATGTCTCCTCAACTATGCATGGGAATTTATATCTACCACCCTTATCCATGATAGAATTTGTTCTGGATTGAGTTTCAATGGGCTTTATCAATGCTGTCATTCCTGCTATAAGTTCAAACATATAGTTTCCATTTGTTGTCCAAAGAAGAGTGATTCCTTGTATTCATTCACAACCTCTGGTGCTTATAGTCTTGGTCCCACCTCTTTCACAATGATCCCTAAGCCTTGGGAGAAAACAGTGCATTACAGAGGTTCTGCTTAGGCCTGAGCATCTCAGTCTCATATTTTCTGCAGCCTGGCAGTTGTGGGTCTCTGTATAAATCACCATCTATTGCAAACAGAAGCTTCTCTGATACATTAATATTTGAGTATAACAATAAGTCATTACAAGTTGGTTCAATACTATATCCATTTGGCAGAATAATAGTACTAAGGTCTCTCTTAGTGCCTATGACCTGTTCTTGCCACAGTTCTTGGCCCAACAGTGGTGCCAGGTATGTGTTTCATTGTGACTCTACAGTTTTTATAGTTCTGTGAAGAGTGGATTTTGATGTGGATTTCATACATTGTGTCCATTTTTGGAATTGTACCATTTTTGAAACATTAATTTTCTTGTTCCATGAACATAAGAAGTCACAGCACTCCTCACAGTGGTATGAAACTAGCCTCGATGTCTGTCCACAGAGGAACAAGTAAAGAAAATATGGTACATGTATGCACTGGAATTATAGTCAGCCATGGAGAACAAAATTATGTTCTAAGTGAATTGAGCCAAACTCACAAAAACAAATATCATATGCTTATTCCCATTTGTAGATCCTAGATTTTATAGATCTATAAAATTATGTATATGAAAATAGAAGCAAATGTATCTGGGGAAGTAAAGGGGATTTGTGGAAGGGGATAGGATAAGTGTGGAGTGAAGAAGGTCAAAGTACATTATTTATTTCTATAAAAAGTCTTTATAGAGCTATGAAAGGTAAATATATGCAAAGAAATAGTATGCCTAAATACCAGCTTTGTCTGGTCCCAAATCTTTGAATCTTTTACTTCATTGTAGTACATAAACAGGACAGGGAAGAAAAGTTAAAGCAAACAGAAAGGAAGAGGAGCCAGGAGGGATTTCTTATCGTGAACAAGATGGTAGTGAGAAGATGGCTGAAAGGACTCAAAACAGAGTCAGAGCCAACATTCCACTGTGTAAAGCCATCAGGAGGTAGTGATTTATCCACAATGCCCTCGAAGACAGTCATGTTTACTCTTCACAAAAATCTCAGCAGGCTCTAAGCCACTGCTTGGAAAATAAAACTAGATGACAGGTGGATATAATTATACATACTATGTAATTACAGGGTATAATTACTGACCACATTCATTCCTCCATCACAGAAAGCATGAAAATCTTATCCAAGCAAGTCTCTCTCTCTCTCTCTCTCTGTCTCTCTCTCTCTCTCTGTGTGTGTGTGTGTGTGTGTGTGTGTGTTGTTAGGATAGGTTGGCTGGCCAATGACTCCAAGAATCTACCTTACTCTACCCTCCTGACATAGAAATGGCAAGATACAGTCAACCGTGCCTGGATTTATATGGGTTCTGTGGTGAAAACTGAGGTCCTCGTACTTGTAAGGCAAGCCATATGCCAGCCTGCCTTTTTTTTCTTTAAAAGAAGTTATTTGTGCAATATGTGTGAAGGTCAAAGGACAACTCTGAGGGGCTGGGACCTCACTTTTTGGGACCTAGGCAGTAAACTCAAGTCATCACAGTGTAACCGCTGAGATTCCCTTAGAGGGTCCATCCCTCACTTTTGTTTCTACTGACTGGCAACTCAGCTTGGATAATACCAAGAAATATTGACATCATTTAATCAAAATATCTCAGCTGAAGTAAAATCAAAATCACTAATAATATTTTCAACGGATAAAATAAGATTTGGAGATTTCTTATTTTCCAGAACACAATCATGAGATGCTTAAAGAATGAACTCAAGAATGGACTGAGTTTGAACTTGGCCATAAAACTTACTGCCGAGGTATCACCAGACAAGTGACTCAAACTGTTCAATGCCCACACTCTTTATCTGAACAAAGAACTATAACCTTCCTTAAATTTACAATAGTTTTGAGAATAACATGACTTCATGTATGCAAAGATTTTAGTACAAAGAATGGTACCTAGAAGGGTGTTCAATGAGTGATCCCCCTGCTGCATCTGCTTATTATTTTTAACAAAATGAGACACATTGAGAAAAATCTTAAAGTCAATGTCTCAATATTTCTGTGCTTTACAGAAAAATATTAGGTGACTTTAAACAAGATGAGAGAGAGAGAGGAAGGAAGGAAGGAAGGAAGGAAGGAAGAGGAACTCTGTAATGAAATGTTTAGAAGGAGATGACAATTTAGTAGAAACTTTTAAAATATATTTTTAAGAATTTCAAACATATATACAATGTATTTTGATCATATTCATCCCCTATTCTCTCCCAACTCCTCCTACTACATCTTCCTCACAACTTAATTTCCTTTGTTTTTGTTTTATAAACCACTGAGTTATATTAGTTCTCTGTGTATGTACATAAATATAAAGCCATCAATTGGAGCATAGATACATCCTTGAAGGAAGCTGATAATCCCTTTGCCAGCAGCCATCAACCATTCTTCAACGAAACATAGGGTCCCAGGAGCACCCTCCCCAATCCTTACTAGAACATTAATTTATTCTCACGCAGGAAACCACAGGTATTGTCTCTTCATGAAATGAATGGTCCTATGAAGCCCAGAAGACCCTGCTTCAGAAAGGTCCTCTCTTACCTCTGGCTCTATCCTTTTGCCAATCTATCTCATTCCCAGTGAAGAGAGGGTGTGATACAGATGTCACATTTAGGGATAATCACTCTGCCATTTTCTTCTTGCAGTACACAGCAGTTACTATACAGTAATGAATTATTTTAAAGAACATATTCCATTGAGAGACTTTTTAGCTTTTTTAATATGCAAACATGTGAATGATTCTGCAAGGAATGAGAATACACAGAATGTTCCCATACTTTTTTTTCAGCACAGAAACTGGTTTAGGCAATATGTACATTAGAGATCATTGCCATGGAATTGCCACAGACCACTCAGACTTTCTTCTCTAGAAGTTTAGTTCACCTGGGACAATGTTTCACAACTGGAGTTATAAGTGGTGCTTACTCTGTGCTTTGTTTTAGTCCCCTTCTCTGATCCTTCCAATTCTGGTTAAACCATCTAAAATTTAAACCTCCAAATAGGCAATTCTTCCTAAATGTTCTCCCAGATCTACTCCAGAAAATCCTTTTTTTTTTTTTTTGGATTATTTTTGCCTATAGTCTTTCTGCCATTCTCCATCCCAGCACCTTGCTTCATACCCTACCAAGGCTCTTGGTATTAAATTGGAAGTTTTCTGTGGGTTCTGTATTAGCCATATGGGATGTTTGCCTTCCTTGTCTGTTTTCATATAATGCAATGAAATTTCAAACTACTGAGTCCCCAACTCTTTGGTCTTGCTAGACATCCATGCAGAAGAAATACTTGGGTTCAGCACTTCTATGGGTTGTGAGTAATTTCTGAATGAAGGTGGGGATCATTCATTCCCTGGTCTACATATGTGACCCATTCTCAGTAAACCTAGATTTTCTAACAGATCAGCCACTGTAACAACAGCTGGTGGGAGCCAAAACTGTTCCCATGTGTAGCTGAGCCACAGCTGAACCCAGGAAATGCCTGTCCCTGCCAAGGCCTTGGATTCTTTTTTATTTCAACCAAAGCTTTCTTCTCCCTGCACTCTCAGTTAACCTGAGCTATTTCCTCCTGTCTTCTCTCTGCTGACTGTCAGTGGCTAATCCCTGAAAGTGTTAAGCTGCTCACTTGAGTGTAAACTGATTAAAAAAAAAAAAAAAGATGCCAGCTAAACAGACGAAACATTATCAGTGAATTGTGTACTTTAGATAGCGTACTCTAAGACTGATAAGCCCTAAACCTCCAAATAAAGCCATAATTGTGGCATAGAGGAAAGAGAGGGAAGAGCCAAGAGCTGAAATAGTGGCACTGCCAATTTATTCATTCTTGTGTGCACTTGCTAACCAAATATGAACTATGTGCCCACAGCACCAGGCTTTGTGCTGGGTGAATAAAGCAGTGAATAAAACACGCAGCCAATAATCCTGAAAGGTGGACATTATCAAGATAAAGAATTATCATGTGGTTATAAATTATAATAAAGCTATGATTTTAAAAAGAACAGGACAGTATAATTGAGAATATGAAAACTATCCTAGTGCAGACAGGACAGTCAGGACATTTCCTCTGAGGAACATTTAAGCTGAGGAAATGGGGCTGAGGATACACTTCAATTGGCAGAGTGCTTGCTTACCATGCATGGAGCCTTGAGTTTGATCACCAGCACACAAACCAAGAATGGCATTTGCCTGAGCTCAGCATTCAGAGGTGGAGGTATGGGGATCAGAAAATTCCAGGTTATCTTCAGCTACATAACATATTCAAAACTAGCCTGTGTAACATAAGCCCCTGTATCAAAATAAAACAAAGACAATAAACTAAGACCCATGCAGTGAGAAGGGCCCATTCCAAGGGGGAAAAGTCCTAAAGAGAGATATAGCTTGGGTTTTTGAGGACTAAAGTAGGATAAGTGTGAATACGATACACTAAGTTGGGGAGAAGTACCTGAAGATGAAGTTAGTCTATCAGCTGGCACTATTGTACTGTATAACAAACAGGACACCTAATGGCATATGACACTGTGTTTTCTGTTTGTGTGTGTGTGTGTGTGTGTATGTGTGTCAGAGAGACAGAGAGAGATCAGCCTGAAATCCATCCTATGTTGAGTTCCTCTCACCTTCCAGCAGCAAGATAGTCCACTCATGCTATCAAAGCAATATCAAAGGCACAAAACATGCAATGCGCCATGAGATCTGGGCTTAGAAGTACAATGCCATCATTCAGTTGGTCAAAACAAGTATCACACTGAGCTAAGACTCCACAGTAAGGTACCATGTACTCATAAACTAAAAATACCAGACAGGAATGAAAACCTGAGCTACTTAGGCATTCCAAGAGTAAAATGATAGAACCAGATCAATTAAGTTCTTTTAGGCTGATCCATGTGGCTTAGATTTTATTATACTATAGAAAGCCCTTAGTTTGTCCTTCTATAGGCCATATAGCCTTGGGCAGGTGACTCTTAAATGTTTGGATCCTCATCTATACAGTATGTGTATACTCAAAGTGAAAAAGCTTTCTGTATGAGAAATTAACTCCTTGGCGTGGGGAGATGGCTCCATGAGTAAAGTGATTAACACACAAGAATCAGACTTGAGTTGGATTCTTTAGAAGTTACGTCTTAAGGTCTTAAGAAAGCAAGGTGTCTTAAGAAAGCAGAGACAGGAGGATTCCTGGGACTTTCTGGCCACCGTCCAGCCAAGTTAGTGAGCTCCAGTATTGGTGAGAGAATTTATAAACAAGCTAAGGAATGACTGAGGAAAACACTTGACATCAACTTCTGTGCACATAACGTGTATACAACATATGAGCACACACAAAGACATGAACTCTTTGAATCTACTAATATTTATATACAAAAATAAATGCACTGTGTATAAGAACACATGACTATAGATTTATACACGATTGGAACAGGAAAGTGTTTTCTAAATGGTGAAACAGTGGAGATCATCATTTTAAGGAAAATTCTGCAGTGTTGATTAGCAGGATTATTATTTCATACGCCAGAAAACTGAAACATGGATATGTTAAACATCTTGTGTTTTATAACCCAGTGAAGAAAGAGAGGAGGAGCTAGGAGTGAGAACCTCATCCATCTGACTCTGGAGCTCCAAGCCTTCAATTAACTATAAATTAAATAAGTTGCTTTCCTGAATGAGAAAGTGGTGGCGGTAGCGCCTTTAACAGAGATTACTGGCTTTGTTAGGAAGTGATGGGTGTGATTTAGACCTTCCCCAGCTGCTGCTGACTTAGCAATTGTTCCTTATCCCAGGCAAGCCAGTGGCCAGCAGCTAATTCACCAGGGACCATCCCCACTGATTTGTTCATCAATAACCCATTACCTCTGCCATTGTAAATATCTCAGAAAGAATGTGACTTTCAGGGGAGAATACTGAAGCACACCCAGTTTCCTGTCCACGGTCTGGAATTCGAAGAAAAGAAAAGAACATATCCTTGCTGGCGTCCCATGACAAAGGGTCACAGATACCTATTTCCCACAGTTCTTGACAGGGAGGAAACAGTGGGACTCTTAGAAGATAGGGTCTTTCCATAGGGTCATGTCACAGTCAGCACCCACAGGGTACTGGGGAAGAGGATAGTGTAAAGGAGGCTTCTGCCCCCTCCCCCACCCTGCCCCCAGGACACAGAGCAGCACAGGCTGGATACACACACACCAACAGTAAGCTTGTCTGCAAATCTCAGAACCAGAGAGTCTGACTTAATAGATTTGGAGTCAAGCCTAGAAATGTGGGTTTCGTTTTAACCCAGTGGTTCTGGCATTCTGATGTGAGCAGAGAATGGAGAACATTGATGAATGAGGTGTTTTCATTTGAAAATCGAAGGTGAACCACAGCCTCGTGTTTGAGTGCTAAGATACGGCAGAATGGCAAGCAGCCTCTGACCTCACAGATTAGTTGTGAAACAAACACAATGCCACATGAGAACGCGTGACAAGGAGTCACCTGAGCTGCCCTGGCTTTTTTTTTTTTTTACTCCAGCAAGATACCCTTGGCTGTACAAGAAGCCTTGGAAGTCAGCTTTACCTACATAATCCTCAATCCACCCATAATCCGAAGGCATTATTGTTTCCTTCTTTCCAATTTCACAAAGCCCTTCCTCTCCCCCTGCAACTTCTGTAGTTAAAAGAACAGTTTTGTCTTGTTTTGTTTTTTTAAAGCAAGCAGAAGTTTCTACTTTGGTCTCACTCTGGATGGCTGAGACAGACATATGCCCAGCCAGAAAAAGGTATAGAGGAATGGTTCATACTACCCTCTGTGCCTTGAATGTCCCAGGATATCCTTGTATAGGAATGAATGTCATAAAAAGCACAAAAAGGCAGTGGCTGTTTCTGCCTTTACAGTATGCTCAGAAAATTCACACTCTCTCCTCAACAAACAGAAGCTTGAGTGTCTGAGCAAAGTTACACTAATGAGGCAAAGGGGGAAGGAGGATGACTCATTTTCTTGAGTACAGAGAACTTTTTATGTCTCAACTGAAGGATGACTTGTTAGCTGGAGTTCATTTTTTAAATTGGTCTTTATTTTTGAGATTTTCATACATGTATATAATAAAATATGATCACATATACCTACAAGCTTCCCTTCCAAATCCTCCCTCCCAACTGAAAATCTTTCTTTGATAACTCCCTAAGTCCAATGCGTACTGTCCATACATGCATGGATATGGGACATCATCGGAGCAATTCTCCTTCCCTAGCAGCTATCCATTGACACTATTACCCCAGTAAAAGGTGGCTCTTGAAAAAAAATCTAGCCCATCTATCTACAGATCCTTGTCTGACCTCATCTTGTGCAGGTAGCCACGGGGGCTATAAGTTCATGAGTGAAACAGATGTGCCATGTCCAGGAGACAGCATCTTACAACAATCCCTTCCTTTCCTCCAGATATAATTTTCTTTGGAATAAAATAAGCTTCCATTCAGGAGCATTCAGGGTTCTCAAAAACAAGTATCTTTTCAATTAAGTACATAAGCTGCCTTCAAGGATCATCAGAGGTTAGAAGGAAATCTTTATTATGAAAGAATAAAACCTTAAAAAGCCAGAGAGAGAGGAAAAAACAAACTACTGAGGGAGAGGAAAATTACAAATAAATCATTTCTAAGAGTTGAAAAGAAAAAAAATAGACAAAATTAAAAGGAAAGCATAGAGACAAAATTCAAAATAAAAGAGAGATGAAAATATGTTACTATGTCAAAACTTTATAGAAATCAAGAGAACTTAGAAAGCAAATTTAAATACGTTCTCAGAATATAAAGAAAAACTACAAATAAATTAGCAGCTTAAGTATATTAAAAATAGAAGCATCAAAATAGTATGTTTCAAAAATAAAGAAAAGAAAAAAAAATGAAAAGAAATTATCCAAAAATAATAGAACAAGTTATTCTATAATGGAAAGCTGTGTTTAGTATATGGCACTCACAGTTAACAATGTTTGATCTCTTTCAGGCTTTGCTACTAGAGCAGATTAATGATGTAACCACCACCCTTGAAAGGAACCTACAAATGTAGATTGATAGCAATGGCCACTACCCTTGGAAAGAATTTGGAAAAATAGATTGTTTAGTAAGGTTAGGTAAAGATGTTTTTACTAGTGGCTCTGATGTAGAAAATCTTAGGGAAAAACAGGTTGTTTATCAAGGTTAAGAAAAGATGTTTTTGCTAGGGGGTCTGATGTAGAAAATCTTAAAGAACAGTTTGAAGTGCAGAAAAATACACTTTTTAAACTTTTATTAATTACACTTTATTCACTTTGTATTCCCCTATAAACCCCCCTCCTCCCCTAGTAATCCCACCTTCCCTCCCCCTTCTTCACGCATGCCCCTCCCCAAGTCCACTGATAGGGGAGGTCCCCCTCTTCTTCCTTCTGATCCTAGTCTATCAGATCACATCAGGAATGGCTGCATTGTCATCTTCTGTGGCCTGGTAAGGCGGCTCCCCCCCCCCCCCGCCCAGGGGAGGTGATCAAAGAGTAGGCCAATCAGATTATGTCAGAGGCAGTCCCTCTTCCCACTACTGTGGAACCAACTTGGACATGGAACTGCCATGGGCTACATCTGTGCAGGGGTTCTAGGTTATCTCTATGCCTGGTACTTGGTTGGAGTATGAGTCTCTGGAAAGACCCCTGTGCTCAGATGACCCCTGTGCTCAGATTTTCTGGTTCTGTTGCTCTCCTTGTGAGAAAATACACTGAGACTTGTTGAGGTTGGTGAGTGAGAACAACATGCCAATTGGCACTAGCTGACATGACTCTCTCTCTAAAGCTGGGCTTCGAGGTAGTTAATTTCTTGTTCCCATTTTTGCCTCAGCTTCCTGTATATTTAATAAAAATTATTAATTACTAGATGAGCATCTTAAAGATTTAAAGTAGAAATGGCTGATTATTTTTCACATAAAAGTTTAGGTCTGTGCTTCTTTTAAGACTTTTATAAGATTACCTTTTAAGATAATTGATTCTTTCTTTGTAACCGCAAACCGCAGCCTGCCAGTAAAGAAAAGCTGGCTGAGAAATGTCCTTGCTTGCTCACCTTGTTAATATATAAACAGGTTGCTTAGTTACAAATGTATATGGGTTCTTGGAAATAACTTGTTTTTCATATTTGATTGCTACCCATTATACATAAAACATTTGATCACGTGAAGGTATTGGAGAATGTTTTTCTTACGTATATTCATTGTAATCATTCACTTTAAGAAAAAAAGAATGTAACCACATTGTGATTTTTGTACTGCTTGAAAGTCTTGCTGGGATAGATAAGCTGTGGGAAAAGGAGTACAAGCATGCTTTGGAACTCGCTCTTCGGAGTTTGTTCCATCCACCAAGATGTGTGTATGTGTATGTGTGTGTGTGTAAGGTTGCATTGGAGCTTGCTCTCTGGAGTTTGCTTCATCTACCCAATACGTGAATGTATGTGTGTATGTGTGTGTGTGTGTGTGTGTGTGTGTGTATGTATGTATGTGTAAAATAGAAGAAGCCTATAAGTTAGGAAAAGAAAAGAAAAGAAAAGAAAAGAAAAGAAAAGAAAAGAAAAGAAAAGAAAAGAAAAGAGGATTGTTGGAACCTACCGGCTGGAGTCTGTCTTACTTCACCATCAAGTGTTAGTGTGAGTGTGCATGTTTGTCTGAGTATTTGTGTGTGTGTGGACTTTTTTCTCCTTTCTTTTTTCTTTTTTAGATGCTTTGCCACTATCAATGAAAAGCCAATGCCAGGCCTAACAGCAACAGGACTAGCCAATGTTTCCATGGTAGATATAAACCCACTTCAGGAAGCTACCAGCACTGGCTGATGCTAGCAATTTAATTCCGGTCCCTCAGTTTGCTACCATCAGTTGGAGTTACCTTAGGTAACCATCAGTTCCAGCCTGAAAAATTAGTCTCAGGAAAAATCTGCCAGGTCAACAGGCAGACAGCAGCTGGGAATCTATGCCTTGACTCAGTTTACCCTGTTGGTGTAGAAGCAGGACTTCGACAGAGAGAGAAATCTATGAGCTGGGTGTGGGGCTATACACCCAGCTGTGATATCAGTGCATTGAAAGATGAGGTTCAAAGCTAACCTGAACTACACAGCTTGAGAGGCTGACACAAATGAGGGAGAAGAGAATAGGGAGTAGGCAGAGGAAGAGGGAGAGAATGAGGAAGAGTGTAAGAAAACAAGAGACCCAACACAAGACTGAAGAAGAGAAAGAAAGACAAGCAGTGCACCTAGAAACCAAACACAGGAAGAAAGCAGTTTACAGGCTCATCTTTTGGGTAATTTTTGTTTGTTTTGATTTTTGTTGTTGTTGCCTTACCAGAGGAAAATGCTTGAGCGGCTTTCCATCACATTTTAAGGATGGAGCAAAAATGCCAAACACTAAGTCAACATGAATTTTATGTGGAAAGCCAAGACAAAGGCATCAGGCAAAAATGATGGGGTTGTTCACCAACAGGGGCTGAACATGAAGGAAAAGACAGACAGAAAAAAAGTGACTTCTAATGTGGTTCTCAAATAAACATACCAGGAACACTGATTCAATCCTGGGAGTGGATCCAATGGCTGTGCTAGGCAAGTCTGCCAAAGCTCAGGTGAAACTATAGTGACGAATTATGTAGGAAAGGCCCCATTACTGGCTCACCCAGCAAAACTATATGCCTCTGTCCACCAGCGGCTCACATGGCAGAGAGAAACTCATCAGCCAAAACAGAAGACTCATAATGGCAAAGATGGAAGTAGGTGCATGTAAAACTGCAGTTTTGACTTTGGGCTACCCCACTTCCTCTTTTAAAAAGAAAATGTAATGTTTTTTTTTATTTGTTTGTTTTTGTTTTTGTTGTTGTTGCTTTCCTTTAGATTCATTAGTGGTGGTTTGAAAGAGATGTCTCCCAGAGTCTCAGGCATTTGAACACCACCTCATCCCGTGAGGGTGTGTGAATAAGCTTAGGACACGTGGCTTTGCTGGAGGAAGTATGTCACTCCATGGGCTTTTTGGGTTTAAAAGTCAAGCACCACTCCCAGTATGAGGCCCCTGCTTCCTGCTTCTGCTTTGAAATGTGAGTTCTTGGTCTTAGCTTTCAGTTCCACCCACCGTGTCTGCTATCTGCTGCTATGCTGTCCCATCATTATGGACCCTAACCCTCTGGAAACATAAGCCCAAATATACTCTCCTATAAACTGCCTAGTTATGATATTTTTATCACAGCAATAGAAAAATAACTAATATAATAAAAAGTCAAATCTTATTTGATTTTTTACAAGCTTATCATAAGAAAACATCTACAATAGAAATCAAACGTTATACACTGAATCAAAAGCTTCTTCTGTATGTACTCACAACTCAGGTTTTCTTTTACTCATCAGGTAAAAGAAAGTGCACATGCACACACCCCTACACACACATACACACAATACCACATGCAAACACACACATACACAATACCCCATATGCACACCCACTTTCATACACACAAGATGCATTGACAGAACATGGCAAGGGAAGAGAGGGACTGACATCTGTAGGTAGAACAGGAAGGATCCCCTAGATTTCCTAACGACAGCTGCTGGTGTTTGCTCCAGTGTTACCAAGCAGAAGGCACTCTGCTGCAGCTCTGAATTATTTCCTCCAATGCTCAGCTTAAACCTAGGT
Source organism: Meriones unguiculatus (assembly GCF_030254825.1). NCBI lineage: Eukaryota > Metazoa > Chordata > Mammalia > Rodentia > Muridae > Meriones > Meriones unguiculatus. Next base: position 45,488,116 of record NC_083359.1, read on the forward strand.
GCTTGGAACATTTTACAGACTGAGAAGCCAGGCACCGAGAGGGAGAAGGTTTGCAGAGCAGCCCCTGTGTGCAGGATGCTATCCTGGAGAGCCGTGAGCATCTGCAATTTGGAAATGGTGTTTGAAGAGGATGAATTATACCCATGCCACTGCTCTTAGAAGCAGAGAGCAGGCATGTGCTGTCCTGCGTGGCATTTCACAAGCCTGGTACTTGTTAATTAGTGCGTAAGTTAATGTCATCTTATTCCCTGACACAGGGAAAAGATGGGAAACGGACACGGCTCTCAGTTTCACAAGCGTCAACTGTATCCGAGCTTTTCAGCAGCCTGTATGCTGGGAGAAGCAGAGTGAATAGATTGACTTTCTGAGCTGTGAAAACTGGAGAAAGTTCAATACGTCAGCTGTCAGAGCACGGTCCCTTGCAGGCTCAGGAATTTCAATTTCAAAGTACAAGAGATTGAGATCTGGAAACACAAGATCATCAAACGCTAATGATTCCTGAAGTCTGCTAGGGGCGTGGAAGCAGGTGGGGCGGAAGCTTGTGGAAGATGTGCGCGCGCGAGCTGAGAGAGCTTCCTGCACTGGATTAATTCTGTGGGCGTTTGAAGGAGAGGAGGCAGCCTGAATGGGAAGGAGTGCCCCCCGCCCCGAGATATTTCAAAGGACTAGGAAGGGTCTCTTATTCATGCCTGTGCTGGTCTCTGCTGCTCCCTGGTGAATAGATGAATCTCCAGAAAGAAAAAATTTCTGAAAAGGCAGGTGACCTTCAATGGACAGACAGCTCAAGCCTTTAAAGAACAAAACCTGCCCTCATGAAATGCGTTTCCCACACATTGTGCACCTGTATGGTTGAGTTTTAGTTTGTGTGTGTGTTTGTGTATGTGTGTGTACATGTGTGTAGATCAGAAGACGACCTCAGCTGTGACATGGATCCTGGGTGAAAAAACTCAGATCCCTAAGCTATGTGGCAAGCACTTTGCTGAGAGTCGTCCCCAGCCAGGGCACTTTTTGTTAAAGTAAAAGCTCTCTAGGGCCAACGCAGAGATTTCAATTGCTTATCTTGACACACCTTTGTGCGTGTGGCCACTCATGTAACTCTCCACCTTCGGTCCATGGCGGGGTCCTGTGTCGACCTAGGGCTTCACTGAGGAGGTTATCTAGCTGTTCAGTGAGCTCCAGGATCTGCCTGTCTCTACCTCTCCTCTCACCAGAGCTGGGATTGCAGTGCATGCCCCCATGCCTTGCTTTTGACCTAGGGATCTGCTCTCAGGTCCTGGTAACTTCAGGGCAAGTGCTTCATCAGCTTAGCCATCACCCCAGCCCATGGGTGAGTTTTCAGTTCTCCAAAGGTAATATGAGCATTCATCCTGATTCTGAAACATCCCCCTTTTATGCAGCTGTGCACACAGATGTCTGTTCTGTACCTTTTACCTTAGTAAAAATTGCTCTAACTCGAGATGGCTCAGTCAGCAAAGTGCCTGTCACATAAGCATGAGGATCTGAATTGGATATGTGGGGTCCACATAACAATTCAGGAATGCTGGCATACACCTGCAATACCAGTATTGGGGAAACAGAGACAAGAGGATCTCTGGAGCTCCCTGGACAGCCAGCCTAACCAATCAGTGTGCTCTAGTTTTACTGACAAACCTTGCTTCAAAATAATGTGAAAAGCAATGGAGGAAGACAGCAACATTGAGCTATGGCATACATGCATGGACACACACACATATAGGCACACACGCAATGTGTCATGGTTTGAATGATAATAAAATATGCCAGCACTTTATTTAATGAAGACTCTTATAAATCAGAAACCTGTGCTGATGTGTGCTTCCTGTTTCTTTTGTCTCCTTTACAATTTATGTGCTATGAAGGATCTCTACACAGGGACCTCAGTTCCAGCTTGCCAGAAGAGAATTATCTGACTTTGCAGTATCTCTGTGTGTGAGACCTACCGTTTGGCAAAAACTTGTAGAGATGATTTTTATTACCTCTTCTAGGACAAAGCATCGGAAGACGTAAACCCTATCCCATTCGTACTCCTAATCTCAATGCTCCGAGGATTCTACCAAACGTCAAGTGAAACCAGGGCTCTGTACTGAATGTGGAAGACCACAAGGGCTTCATACTGGGATTGTCATTAAATATTCATTTCTAGGGAGAACTGACACCCCAGGTTATTGTCAGAGCTGGCTGTGGAAGTGGGCATAGCAATGAGTTTCAGTGGCTGTTGAGGTCACTCGAGGGTTAAATAAAACTGCCAATCTTTCCATTTTTCCATCTGACTTTATGCAGATGGTAAATGCCAGCCTCCTTCCAAGTCTGGAAAATTCAGAGCTTAGAGTCAGATGCAGACCCACACCATCAGTGAGAGAAAAGGGGTTCCTGGATCCTCGGGTGCTGAAACTTCTGCTCCTGAGCAGCCAGAAAAGACAAAAGATTAGGGACTTTTCAGTTCACAAAAAAAGGGGGGGGGGAAATGAACACAGAAGAAAGCCAGGAGTGGGAGTGAACAGAGGAGGGGACAGGAGAGGAAAGGGTAGAGGAGAAGCTTGTCAAACAGGTTGAAAGCTGGGTGAGAACAGGAGATTCAAAGCAGGCCAGAATGTCTGCATCCATTTAAGGGCTGGGAGTGTGCTAAGTTAGTTAAAGAAAGTCATCCTCAGGCATTGGAAAAATTCAATTTTCATCACAGCCCTGATGACATTTCCTTTAAGCACCAGATTCAGCAGAGAGATACACCTTCAGGGGAATTTTTTTTCTCTCTCTACAGTCAGAAGGCCAGATAAGGAGACCCAGTTAAATGCTCTCTTTTCTGCTATGCAAATGTTCTCCACAACACTAACAAGATAAATATATTTCTGTGAGATACCAAGTTTTCAGAGTCATGAGTTTATTTGTGAAGGTTTCTAGCCATGCTTTGCCTTGTAGCTAACATTTTAGAATAACTTTTATTTATTCTTTGACAATTTCATACATATATAGTGTCTCCTCATCGTATCTACCCCAACTCCCACCTTTCACTCAGGCCCCCAGATCCTCCCCTCAACATGTCCCTCTCCCTTCTTTATTTCCTCACCATGCCCCAGACCCTCTGTGTGTGTCGGTGTGTCTGTCTGCCTGCCTGTCGGTCTGTCTCTTTCTGACTCTCTGTCTCTCTCTCTCTGTTTCTCTCTCTCTCTGTGTATGTGTATGTAAAACCTGTAGAGTTCAATTAGCACAACTTATTGGAATGCTGGCTGACATCATTCACTAGATCCTGTGTGACCGTGCATAGGTGACCATAGTTGTAGTGGGTTCATGGGTGCAATGCTATATCCTACCCAGAGGGCAGACTTTCACAGCTCTCTCCCATCCTCTGGTTCCTGTATTCTTTCTGTCCTCTCTTCCATCATGTCCCCTGAGCCTTGGAGGAATGCTGCTGTAACTGTCCCATTTAGGACTAAGCATACAACAGTCCTTTTGACCAGCTATGAATGTCTGCATGATTGAAAACTTTAAATCATTTTCAAATAGAAGGTCTATGCTCAGGGCACAAAGGATTTGAGGTGGAGACTTGCTTGTCTGCTCAGTATATGGCTTATGGGGACCAGAGGACTGTGGAAATGTCTAATAATGGTGCCTGGTAAATAAACACCACTTTGCCTGCCCCTCTGCTCAGGGACTTAAAGCAGGGACACAGCTATAAAAACTAGTGAAAGGTCACTCATTGGGACAATATCCATTTACCCACCATCCACATCTGCAGTCCTTCCATCATGCCGTGAGTATGTGGCTAGCTAAGGAGATATTAGGAGACCACCTCTTGGTAAGTATCAAACCCAGAGCAAACTAGCTAGGACTGAAGCATACTATTACAACGCAGCCTTGTAAAAACACGAACTCCAGAGCTGGGGAACAGCTCAGCTGGCAAGACGTTTCTCTTACAAGCATGGGTTCAAATCCCCAGAACCATGTAAAAAAGCCCAGCACAGTGGCATGTAGTCGTGTTCTGAGCAACAGAGAAGGAAAGACAAATGGATCCCAAGGCCTAGACTATTTAGCAAGAAGAAGAGGAGGAGGAGGAAAAAGAAGAAGGTTGTTATTTAAGGAATGACTGCTGATGCTGTCCTCTGGTCTGCACAGGCAGGTGTGCACACATGCATAACTGCACACACACACACATGCACAGATACATGTGCACATTCCAGAATATAAACTCTGGACTAGACAGACACAGTTGAAATCCCAGATATCTAAGAGTCTCAATTTTCCTGCATGCACGAAATAGAGTTAATGATTCTTTAGTCATCAGTAACTGTGCATGAAAATTGGATGCTGCAGGTGCAGAACTGAGCACCGCACTGGAAAGAAAAGAAAAGCCTGCCGATTTGTTACCTGTTGTAGGAGGTTCCCATTGCTGCTATAACCAATCACCAGAAGTTTGATGGTTTAAAGCAGCATAGAATCACCATCTGACAGATCTGGAAGATGACTGATTCAGAAGTGTGCAATGGGTTTCAATTGGCTACAGTCTAAGTGCCACCAGCAAGACTGTGCCCCTTACAAATGCTTCAGCCCATTATTAAGCTTTTTACATGGGGACAGCTGAATTTCTTGATTCATGACCTCACTTCTCTCAGTCTTCTCAAAAATAATATCACAGGAGCATAGCATTCGAACACACATATTCTCTCTCCCTCTCTGTCTCTGTCTCTCACTCTATGTCTCTCTCACACATCTCTCTCTCGCTCTTCTCTCTCTCACACACACACACATATACATACACACACACACACACACACACACACACACACACACCCCTGTCTTTTACCATAGTTCCAGTCCTCTTACTCTGACCCTTCCTTCTTCCTTCAATAAGGCCAGATAATCCAACTCATGTCACCATATTTCATCACATTTTTTGGGCACTAGGACATGGATGTTCATAAGGTCTGTAGTACTCAACCTACAACAGTGGTTATTGCTTTAAATTGGTTTATTATTTTTATTTATGTATATGGGAGGAGAACATTTCACAATGCACCTGTGGAAATTCAAGACAACTTGAAAGAGTCTGTATTCCCATCATATGGGTCTCTGGGATACAGTTCCCAGTTGTCTGTCTTGTTAGCAGGCATCTTTACCCACTGAGCAATCTCAATGCCTAGTTGCCACACTTATTCAGTGATTGACTTTACTCAGGTAGTGCTACTCAAGAATGCTACTCTGTACAAATATGCAAGGACTCTTTCCCAAACTTCTTTGATTGTTAAATTGCATTTCTAATTACTTACCTATTACTTTTAGTGTACTCATACACCACTGTTTCAGGAGCTCTTCACGCACACGGTGCTGGAGACAGTCTATGTTAGCTGTTGATATTCACAACAGAGGAAAACATCTGCAGCCCCAAACCCTCCACATTCTGACTTGGTCTTACAGGAGTCAGTGGCATTAAACAAAGCCCTAGTGTAGAAATAGAAATAATAACAATTGAAGCAGAAAGAGCAACTGAGAAAGGGAACCAGGCATCACAGATCCAAGAGAGAATTCTCAAAAACCAGTAATTTGGTCACAAACTATATAAGGGGTCCTGCTTCACCTGCCAGCATAGTTGTCTTTCCAGAGTTCGCACTAGAAGGTCACGATTGCCCTCACTGCTCTCCTTTCTGCAGTGAGCCTGGGGAGGAGAGGAAAATTAGCTCTGCCAGCAAGCCCCCTTGAAATGCTCCCCGCTCTACCATGAGCCATGGCCTCTTCCACAGGTAATTTCTTCAGGACAGCCTCAGATTAGAAGAAAGTGATTGCATTTGCTGGGGTCTGTTTCCCCTTGTGGGCATGCACTTGCTCTCTCTTATTCCTACGTCTGTGTAGAGCCATCTACCTCTTCAGCAGGAAAAATAATCCCTACAGCACGAGCAAAATCAATCCAGAAGGCATGTCTACATGTTGGTGTGGGTAAAGTGGATTTTGCTCCAGAAGTCTCTTATATATATATATATATATATATATATATATATATATATATATATATAATTTTTTAGACGTATTCAGTGTGGGGTGAGTGGATAGAGGTGGGAGGAGGGGGTGTTTGTAGACATGTGCACGCCTATGTGGCATGTGTACATGTAGAGGTCAGACAGAGGTCAACTTTCAGAGTCAGTTCTCTCCTTCTAAGGCAGGTCCCAGGGATCAAAGTCGGGTCCTCAGGATTAGCAGTGAGAGCCTTCCCCATTACACTAGGCCATCTCATTGGCCCCTCAACAATCTCCTCTTCAAAAGAAAGAATTTGGTAATATGTATTCTTTCCATAGAGAGCCAGATAGTGAGTCCTTTAGACTTTGTGAATCATACAGACTGTTTCATCTTAACCCTAACTTACAACCTAGAAGCACCATAGACAATCGGTACATGAATGGGCATTACTTATGAGAACACAAAATGAAAAGATTTGGCCTGCTCATGCCTACTTCCAATTTTTTCTCTTCTTCTCCATTATTTAGAAGTGGGAAATAAAAGCAGAGAAGAGAGGAGAGCAAACCTGATGAGAATTCCTGTAGGAGTCCGCAGGAGCCATGGGGAGGGAAGAGAGACAGAAAGCACATTCCACTCTTTCCCTCCTTGGCCAGGCCTGGCCCCTGGAGTCAGGTAAAGCAAAAATATGTCCCCTGCAGTACCTCAGCGCCCTGCATCACACTACACAGCCAGTGGCCCAGGAGCGGAGACTGTATTCATTTGTACTCATGCTGCTGAGCATCCCCTTAGCTCTGATCTTAGGTATTAATACCAAGGGGGATGGACTCCCATTGAGCATCTCCCCAGTTTAATCCTAGTCATTGGTGCCTAGTGGGGTGGACTCTGGCTGGCTTCTTTTATCCTGAGGATTTTTTAAAAAGTGTGTTTCAGGCTACAATCACTTCATCAAATATCAAAATGACAGTGACTCATTTTTTTTCCTTTCCAAATATTTTTAAACAATTTTTATTTATAGTGTGTGTGAGTTGTATATGTGTATGAAAGAGTACCTTTGGACTACAGCATGACCATCTCAAGGGATGGAGGCTTCAATATTACTTTCAGCTGGAGTATACAAAGCATGGGGAAGAAGATATGGGGAAGGAGAAGAAGGACCCTTAGAATGTAACTAGTTGTCTACACTACCACATGACCCATCCCTTTAACAAGGAACCCCAATTATGCCACCAACTTAGGATTAATCGTGTTTCTAACATGACAAATTTCTCCAAATAACTATTTCATAAAACCAATGCCTTTAGTTAGTTGGTTATTTAGTTAGTTAGCTTAGCTAGTTAGATTGTTATTGTGAGACAAGGTCTCACTCTTTACCTTCAAGCTCATTTGCTCCTCACTACATGGAACACACTGGCCCCAAAATGAAAATCTCACCTCGGCTTCCAGATTGCTGGGCTCACATGAGTGTGCAACTACACCTGGTTGGTCAATGCAGTCCTGTGACAAAAAAAGATAGAGTGCTTGCCTAGTCTGTGAAAATACAGAGATTCAACCCTTAGTAACAGTAAATAAATAGTAAGTCAACAACAAAACAATTTTTAAATGGCTCCATAGGAACTGAACTTGCTGCCAAAGCTGATAAACTGAGTTCAATTCCTGGGAGAGAGAATTGACTTTCATAAGTTGTCCTCTGACCTCAACATGCACACAGTGACCCTCCCTCTCTGTCTCTCTCTCTCTTTCTCTCTCTCTCTCTCTTTCATACACATATACACTCACACATTATAAATAAAAATTGTTTAAAAATATTTGGAAAGGAAAAAAAATGAGTCACTGTCATTTTGATATTTGATGAAGTGATTGTAGCCTGAAACACACTTTTTAAAAAATCCCCAGGATAAAAGAAGCCAGCCAGAGTCCACCCCACTAGGCACCAATGACTAGGATTAAACTGGGGAGATGCTCAATGGGAGTCCATCGCCCTTGGTATTAATACCTAGGATCAGAGCTAAGGGGATGCTCAGCAGCATGAGTCCCTTGCACTGCGTGCCAATGAGTAAGAGTCAGGTGCTCATCAGGTGAAGGGTTTGTTGCACAAGTAATGGGACTAGAGTTCAGATCCCCACAATGTAAGTCAAAGCGAGTGGGTGTGGTGTCTGCCTGTAATGCAGAGACAGGATCCATAGCTGGACTACCCAAAACAACCAGGTTTGGGGTCTTCAACAGAGGCTATCTCAATGAATAAGGTATAGAATGATCCAGAATAACACCTAACTTCAACCTATGGCTTACACACACACACACACACACACACACACACACACACAGACTCCCACATTCATGAAAATGCTTACATACACACGCAAAACAAGAAGGAAAAATGAATTAAGATTAATACAGACTACTTCTATCTCTTCTTAAACCTCGGGGTCTACTAATTACAAGACTCCTGCTATTTTATAAACTATTACAAGAGAAAAAAAAATTATCATGATAGTGCCTGGCTATGAACCTGCATTCTAGTTTCAGAGATGAGAAAATGTGGGGACATAAAGTACAATTTAAAATCAATGACATACAGTAAAAGTGATGTGAAAGGCAAATAAAATTAGATCCCTGATTCCCACCCTATAAAAAATTATATTCTGAATGGATGAAAGACCTTTCCATGGAAAAGAAAAATCTTTAAACTATTTTGTATGACAAAAAAAAATAATAAAATACCATAGAAAAGTCCAAAGGCAAACCACAGCTGGGAGAAGAAATTTGCAACATGAAACAAAGAGTGGATTTGTCCTCAGAATATAAAGGAATCTTACAGATCAATAAGAAAAGGGGAACAGCCCAGTGTGAGGGAGGCAACTCACAGAGAGGGATCCAGAGTGGCCTGCAAGTCAGTGGGAAGGAGTACAGCCTGCTTTGTAAGCAGGAAAATGCAGACTGAAGCAATAACTTGCACTCACCAGAGTGAGCAGTAGCGAGAAAGAGTGTGGAATCTCTGCAGATTGTGGGGACGAAGACCACAATGCCTTCAGATGTAAATGTGGTGATTCCTGGAATAGCTGAAAGTACTCACTCCTAATGCGACTCTGCCTTTTTAAAAAAACCATATGACTGCATTGTGTGTAGTACGTGTGTGTATGTTTGTTTGTATACACTTGTGCACGTGCTATCCATCTCACTCTTCAACTTTCCTTGAGACAGGGTTTCTTGTTGAACTTGAAACTTACTGATCCAGGACACAAAACCTCTTTAGAGGAAGTAGGCTACTGCAGGTAGGTCCTGAGGCTTTAAAGTTTGACCTTACTTTCTATCCACTCTCTGCTTCCTGTTCAACTGGAGTATGAGGAAGGAAGGAGGCACAGCTGCACACACAACCCATGATAGGCCTGCCTGCTGCTGTACCTTTCTTTCCATGCAGGACTGGATCCCATAAGCTGTGAGCATCTTTTCATGTACTTGGCCAATGCTATGAGAAAAGTAGCTAATGAAATACTAAAGTTGGTTTTGTTTGTATTTTTAATTCATTTTAACAATTCATCACTATAATTAAAGTCTTAACCCTGTGAAGCCTAGCTGAAGGCTTCATGAGGACTTCCTACATTATCTTTTCAACTTTCCTGAAAATCCAAAACAAAAAGTTGCTTTAATAATTTAAAATGATTTGAGTGGGCTGGGAACAGAGCTTGGTGTTAGGGCTCTCACCTAGCAAACACACAAAGGCTGGGGTTCAGTTCCCAGGATCTATCCACTTTACTCATGTAAACTGAATTAAGATGATTATCTCCACACCTTCCCAAATCCCTGAAAGGACTTAAAGATAAACATGAGGAAATTTGAGATGCTAAGTAGAGGTGTTCGTCCAGAGGAGCCAGGTTCAGCTTCCAGCACCCACACCACAGGTGTTTCTGCCTGGTATGACCTGATCTTGCAGATCTGCCCAGGAGTTTCTCTCAGTTTATTTCAGGTCCAGTCAAGTTCAACTCATTTGACAAGTGCTCTCATAATTAAGAAAAGGTGGGAGCTGTGACCCACCTCTGGGGATCTGACACCCTCAACCAGGCTTCGGTGGGCATCTGCATGGGTGTGCCATACACTCACAGACACAGATACATGCACATAAATAAAAATAAATCTAAATCATGTGGTATAAATGAGCTGAGGAGGAATGCATACATAATGACTCTGTGCAAATAACAAAAGAAATACCCTTTGTTCTTACTCATACATGGTCAAGTAATAAGACTCCAAAGGCAGGAAAACAGACAAAGTAATGGTGACAAAGTGACTTCAGGACATCTGCCATGTCTAGAACTGAGGTATTTGAAATGGGAATGTGTTCTGGTTTCCCTTTTGTTGCTGTGATAGAATAGAATACCCTTACCAAAAACAAACAAAACACCTTGGGAAAGAAAGAGGTATTTGGCTCACAGTTCCAGGTCACCACTGTAACAGGAGGTTGACACAGCCGCTGGCATCACAGTGAAGATCTAGAAACAGGTTCACACACGCTCAGTTGCTTGCTTGTGCTCACCTCCACTGCTCCACTCTTACAGTTCAGGAGCCCCTGCCCAGGGAATGGTGCTGCCTCCAGCAGTGTGTGTCCTCTCAACGTAACTTAATGAAGACAAACCCCAGTTGGCATGCCCACAGGGAAATCCAGGATAGATGATCCCTCATTGAGACTTTCTGTTTGGGTAACCATGGGTTGGATCAAGTTGGCAATCAATTACTAAGCATCATAGGAAATAAAAGTATCTTTTCTTAATTATGAGAGCACTTGTCAAATGAGTTCAACTTGACTGGACCTGAAATAAACTAAGAAAGAAACTCCTGGGCACATCTGCAAGGGAGTTTCTTGGTCGGATCATACCAGGTAGAAACACCTACCCTAGATGGGAGTGTCAGCTTCTAGTGGTAGTCCAGATTTTAAAGTCTGTTTGCCTTGAAATGTCCCTGACTTATTCATTGGCTATGTTTTCCAGTTCATCTGTGTTGTTGCTGCTGCCAATATTGCCACATTTCTTCATGGATAACAGTATCCAGCTTTTTCAGGTTTCCAACAGAAAGGCAAGTGGCTCTTCAGAAATCCTCAAGTCAGTAATATCAGTAGGACTACTGAGGCACTTAGTCTCATGGACTTAGCAGCAAGCAGATTCTCAGCCTCTCTTGAATGCAGACAGACGGCCACTGTTGTGCCACCCAGGCAGCGTTGCAGAAGCCGACCTACCAAATTATCTTGGTTCTGTTCCTCTAGAAACCCGACTTATGCAGTGAATATATTGATATTTATTACTCACTACACTTGATGGGCTATAAAATATTCCAAATTAAAATAAAAAAGAAACAATTGAAGAAACCAAAGGGACACAAGAATGGATCTCCCGAACTAGATAGTGTGTCCTGAACCTGTCACACTATCACTTTTTGAGATTCTGTTCCTCATCAGCTAAATAGAGGCGGTAACAGCTGTCGCGTGGTAGTGTGCCTAATGAATGGGACAGGTGATGCTCTTAGCAGGATGACGTCAGTAGGCAAACACTATATGAATGGGTGAGCATGCTTACTTTCAGTCTCCAACCTTTTATCCATTTTTCTTCCCAATACTCAGCCTTCACATGCCTCCCCAGACACATCAGTCTCTGTGATGGTGTTTAGAGGATATAATATATAAAATATGTATCGATGGAACTGTATGTAAATAACCATATAGTCATTTTATAAATTCATCAGTTGCTTCTATTTGAAAGGCAATGTTCTGGATTCAGGAGGCACACAGACATGGTAAAGCCACAATATGAATCCACTTGTTATTAAGGAGAGAATGGGAAGCCTGAAGGAACCAAGGGGGAGGGGCACCCAAACTCTCCAGTGCAGAAGACAATGGCCCCAACGTTTCACCAAGGAGTAGAAAGGATCTGGTTAAAAAAAGAGAAAAAAGTTAGTTGTTTGTATGCAGACAACTGGCTGTGGCTTTGTGGTTGCTGAAGTGAATGCCGTGAAGAGGAAGGGAGGGTGTCATAGGAGTCACAGGAAATAAAAGTGGAATTTAAACTACAGCCACATCAAAAAGAAATCAAAAGATTGGGCTAAAATACATCTTAACTCAGTCCTAAGGGAACGGGGAGGTTCTGAACAATGGAAATGAAAGACAGACTAGGGCAAAGTGGGAATAGTTTGGCAGAGATGATTTGGGTTATTTTGATAGATTCACAGCCAGGAACAAAGGAATGAAACAATTTTATTTGCCTAATACCCCTTCGCCATACCACTCCCAGGAGGCTACAGGCAGGAGAGATAAGGAGCTTTGGCAGAGCATGTAGATATTAGCCTTATCAACTCTTTATTGACCACTACACAAGAGCTCAAATCTCAGTGGTTAAGTGGGGCTGGAGAGATGGCTCAGCAGTTAAAAGTGCTGGCTGTTTTTCCAGGGTACCCAGGCTCAATTTTCAGAACACACATGGCAGCTCCTCACCCATGTAACTCCAGTCCAGGCCATCCAAAGCCCTCTTCTGGCTTCTGAAATTACATGCACACCGTGCCCAGAAATATATGCAGGCAAAACACCCTTTGACAGAAGAGTAATGATTTACTTTTTTAATCTCAATGATAACGTTAAAGCATGAGGCTGCTGCTCCAGGCAGAAGTACTTGGCCCTGCTTGTCCTAGCCCTGTGGACTCAGGTAAAAGGAAATACGATATGGCCATGGACTAAACCCTAGACCATGGCAGCATAGAAGGCAGAGAGTATACTGCCTGGATGCATGGATGCTAACAGCACCCACTAGACCCACTAGTGGAATGAGGATGGTCAGATGTCCTGAAATATTCTCCTATTTGAAAAAAAAAAATAGGCTGGAGGTTGTGAGCAGAGGCAGGGGGCTAAACAAATGTAGGATTGTTAAGTCGGGAAGTGCTTTTATTTCTGATCCTATGGAATAAAATGGGCTACAGAAGGGTTAAGATTTGGGAAAGATTAAGGCTGCTTCTTCCTGAGACTTGCCCTGACTCCTGTCCACCCAACTCAATGTTGCCCTACAAAACTCCTGTGCAGCCCTGCAGCACCATAAACCAGCTGGGGCAGGGCTCACAGCTTCCTTGGGTAGTGCAAAAATAATCTGTTTTCAATCCAGTTGGAGATAGATCTCCAAACAGAAAGCCCCGGGATTGGAAAAGATTTTCAAGTGAATTATGCTTGCACCCTGCCTTTGTCAAAGACTCTTCTTCCCTTTGCACTAGCTAAAAAGGACCCACCTGCCTTTCTTTCCAGCCAGCCCTAGGCCCACTTGTTTCTCCTCAAGCCCATGCCCCACCTTTGTTTTTACATCGTTTTTAAACTATTCTTTGATTACGGTTATTTTATCTGGGGTCAGTGCTCAGTCAACTGTTAAATAAATTGCAAATTCCACAAAACACAGCCAGCAGAGCCATTTCTAACTGTAATGCCACAACTTCCAGCAAAATTACATCTGGCTACAATACCATTCACATGCATAAATTATACCGCCTCTGATTATCTTAAGGAAAACTCAGCCATTAAACTTATTTTATAGGCATAGAACCAGGGGGAGCACCAAAAAGAATGTGTATATTCTTCAAAAAAAAAAAAAAAAAAAAAAAAAAAAAGAAAGAAAAGAATTCATGGGGAAGCAGAAACAAAACGTAATTGGCAGACCTTATCCTCCTGCAGTTCCTGTCTCTCCTGATTTTCCACGGCCACCCACCACTGACATGCACAGCACAGCAGGGAGAGAGGGTCTAGGGAGCTGGATGCATGTGGTTAGGACAGACTGGCGATGTTCCCTAACTCCACACGTGTCTCCAGAGGGAAACGCTCTCTGGGTGCACATCAATAGAAACTCAGATTTAGCACAAGCATAGATCCAAACTCGGCCCAGGAGGATGGGGGCAGGGGAGGATTCTGAGCCTGACTTAGCATCTCTTTGTAAGAAGAGCTCAAAATGCATAGAAGCTTAGTCTACATACCTGCCTCTCTTGGCTGTATGGGTCCAATACAAATGAAGAAAATACGAGTAATGCCGAATTGCTTTTTTATATATACTGATTAGCCATCATTTCTCTCCTGCTTAAGTGGGTAGGAGTTTCTCTCTGCTTTATACATGAGTAAAATTGGAACAGCAACCCAGACAATCTGTAAGAGAAGCTTGTGATCTTTACCTCCCATTGTTCTAGTTGCATCATGGCTCCTAAGACTCTTAAGTCAGCACCAGAGAACTGGGCATCACTTAATAATTTAACCACATATCTCAAGCCTCATTATATTGCTCAGGGATGGCCCACCACCTAGGTCAATGCTATCACTGTTCCTGGAGATGTAGATTAGGATAGATAACTTGCTCTAATTAGTAAGCAATGGGTGTGGCTTTAGAAGACATGTAATGGGTTTCGTTAATGGAGCAGAAATGGAAATGGCTTACCTTCAAGGAGAGGAAAATAAAGCAAAAGAAACTGATATAAAATGATGATTGAGACAGGGAGGAACAAAGAAAACAGAGAAGGGGTAGGGAGGGAAGGAGGCAGGGAGGAAGGAAGGGATAGGAGGGAAGGAGGAAAGGGGAGGAGCTTGATAATAGCTTTTTATTTACACAGTCAGTGGTACTTGGTAAAATACAGTGGCTCTTCCCAGTCTTATATCCTGTCCATAGAAGACCCTTAATCCTTACAGTTTGTTTAATGAGGCCCACCCACTTAATGTTGGGTTTTTGATGTTGTTGTTATTCGTTCGTTTGAATTTTACAACCAGACCAAGCTTAAATAAATCCTGCTGAAGCATGTAGTACTGCGCTGAACAGTTCGTGGCATCAGTCCACGGCAACCTTCAAACACCCCATAAAGGTCTGTCCTCTCATCATCCCCATTTCCAAGGTGAAGTTCAGAGAGATGAAGCAATTCCCGTAAAAAATTAAAAAAAAAAAAGTGTGATGGTGAAAGCTGAATTTAAACCCCAAACACGCAGGCGCAGAATGCTGTCCGTGGGTCCCTGTGCTTGTCTGCCATGGCCCCTTTCCTCTTCTCTGGCCTCTGTTTTGCAGAAGGAAGGGCAATCCTTATCTCGAACCTGTCAGTCGTCCTTTCTCACTGCTCACCTCTGCCCCAGTCGTGCACCTCTCTTGTGCTGTCTCTCTCCCATTCTCCAGCAATATTAAAGATGATAAATCTAAGTTGAAAACATGCACTCTTTTCTGAGCGACAGACTTTTTCCCCGTTCGTAGAGACAGACACGACAATTTATAAACTCTGACGGAGTTGTGACGGGATAGAACCAGGACTGTTCAACCTGCCTTCTGGTGGACAGCTTATCACCCCTTCTTCTGACCTCTGGTTTGTGATTTAGGAGGAAATTGGGTCAGGAGGGGGAACCCTCCAGTGGGTGATTAGAAAGAACTCTCCCTCTCAAACCCTGTAAGCAGCGGGTTAGATCTTATCAACCTTCATCCGCCCCTCCCACACTTCACGCCAGGGAGTGCGTCCTGGGTGAGGGAAGGCAAAGGCTGTCAATTTGTTAGTTGAAAACAGTTTTAAAATCCATTTCTCCCTGTGAAATGTGTCAGCCACAGAGAAGGTTTTCTCTGCTTTGGCTCTGTTGGGTGTATGTGATTTAGGATAACAATGAAAGAAGCTTCTAAAGAGGGGATTGGGTATTCTTCCAAAGGGCTGATGCAAATAGTAAGAGCTAAGTGCTTCCTCTTCTCACTGCCCTGCCCTCCTTTGAGTGCCTTGAGTGCCATCCTTGTATGGCAACAGAACTTGCTTTGCAGAATGTGTGTTTCTAAAAAATACTCTGTCCTGTCTTTTACTTTCCTGTAAGCAGCCCTAAAGCCCTTCTTTTAAGAAGAGTTTGTATATCTAACGTTCCCCCACAGTAACTCATGTTGGTTCTCAGTGCCTGTGAAGGTTAGCTTCCATTGTCAACTTGGTACAAGCAAGAATAACCTGTAGAGTGAGTCCCAGTGGGGGACTGTCTACATTGGGTTGAACATTGACATGTCTGTGAGTGGGGCTGTCTTAGTTAGTTGACTGATGTGAGAAGATCCAGCCACTGTGGGTGAAACTATTCCCTAGGCAAGGGGGTCCTGAGCTGTATGAGAGTGGAGAAATGGAACTGAACACAAGTATGCATGTGTGCATTTATCTCCTTCTGCTATGCACTGTGAATATTATATGGCCAGCTCAAATGCTAGCCACTGTGACTGCCCTGAAATAATGGACTGTAACATGGAATTGTTAGCTAAAATGAACCTTTTCTCCACTAAATTGCTTTCTGTCTTGGTGGGTTTTCCCACAGGAATGGGAACTAAGCTCGGACAGTCCCCAATGGTGTAGCATTGGGAGATGTTGCTTTTGAGTGCCATTCTCGGGCCTATAAGAGAGGTTAAGAGGGCGAGGGGAGATGCCTAAGTGAAGTGATTGTCTTCCAAGTATAAATACATGAGTTTGGTTCCCTGAACCCATGTTCAGGGAACATAAGAGGCCTATAAGAGAGGTTAAGAGGGCGAGGGGAGATGCCTAAGTGAAGTGATTGTCTTCCAAGTATAAATACATGAGTTTGGTTCCCTGAACCCATGTAAAGCAGCTGGGATTGGTGATGCACATTTGTAATCCCAGCACTGGAAGACAAGCGACACCTGGAGCTCACTAGTAAGCCAGCTCTGTCTACTCAGCAATCTCCACAACAGTAAGAGAACCTGTCTCAAAAAAGCAAGACGCATAGTTCCTGGTGAGCAACACCCAAGGTTGTCCTCTGCTGCTCACCATGGTACTTACACATACACCCCATACACACACGTAGCTAATGCTTTACTCAAAGTCACTTCTTGTTCTCAAGAGACTGGGATGGTTATCTCAAAAGTGGTTTGTGATAAAGGAAGCCTGTCTCTTTCTTCACTATCTCTTGCACATACCACCTGCCCTTTAATTCACCTGCCATGTTGTGACCTCAGCATTTACTTATTTTCTGAAGGCTGAACATAGCAGTGCTGGACCCCTCATGCATGGCCAGTGCCAAGCTGCTTCTAGTGTGTTGTCAGGGCATCTCAAACACATTTCTGTCCTGGAATTCACTTGCTCCTTCTTCATTGAGCAGACATCCAAGATCAATTGTTCTGTGACTGCCTGGTCCTTCTAGTAGCTGGCAGCAGCTGTGATGATTAGGCCTTTTTTTTAAAGTAATCGTTGTTCCTGATACATTATAGCAACATCATAAATGGTGAGTAACTGCACATGCTGCTAGGTACCACACTGTAGGTCACACAGATAGGTTCCAATACTCCACTTCCTTTCTGTGTGTTCATGTGTGGTTGTGTGATTGTATGTACACGTGTGTGTGTATGTGTGTGCACATACACCTGTGCTGGGCTGTGTGCGTTCAGGTGAAGGGTATGAAGTTGAGTTTGGGTGTCTTCTTCCATCATTTCTCCACCTTATTTCCCTTTCCTTTTAGACTCAGACACAACAATAGTCATTAAGCCTTCACCATCTCAGACAGAGTGTCAGGCCACGAAGCCAGACCCTAGTTACAGGGATGCTTGGAGCCATACCCAGCTTTCGGAATCAATACCGGAAACCCAAACTCAGGTCCTCATACACGTACAGTAAGCACCTAACCTGCTGCGCCATCTTCCCATCCCCTTGCTCTTCACTTCAACTCCAGTACCTGGAGCAGCATCTATAAGCAATTTGGCCCCTAATCTACAAAACAGAGGGATATAGAAAGACCTCCTCATAAACAATAAAAAGTATGTTTAATTCTTTGTCTCAAGAAAGAAAAGGAAAAAAATGAGATTGCCAAGCTTAACAGTGTGGCATTCATATGCTGAGCTTTGTTTTTGAGCACTGGGAGGACAAGTGAGACACTGAGACACGAGCCTGAGAGGACAGCACAGGTCAGGCCTTGTTGACAGCATGTGAAGGTCATGTTGACCGAAGTCTAGGACACGTGCAGTAAGAGGAACATAGGTCTCATGATGTGTAGACACCACTTACCTCCTCACTGTGCCCTTTTCCACGCTGTTGTGGACAGGATGAGGGACCAGGGGCTCAGAGTCAGAGCTGTGCTCCCAGGCTCAAATATTTCCCCTCTTGCATTACTTACTTTCTTTTGCTGTGGCAAATACTCAAGAGACACAACATAAAGAAGAGAGGGTTTTTTGTTGTTGTTGTTGTTGTTGTTGTTGTTGTTGTTTTTACTTATGGTTTTAGAAAACATGGTCCATGGCTGTGTGGCCCCTGCACTTCGTCTAAGCATTATGGTGGCAGAAACACATGAAAAGGACTGTTGTTTGCTTCCTGTGTCAAGAGTTAGAGAGTGTTCTAAGAATATGTCTCTGTTGTGTGTCAAATGGGACATCTGCATCTCCCTCCAAGGCTCCAGAAATCTCAAAGAGGAAAGGTAGAAGGGCTGGAAGAGGAAAAGGATGAGGGGCAAAGGTGGAATGCTGTCTTCTGGACAGGACTGGTCCATTACACTCACAGCTTGGCAGAAGTTAGGGTTACCCAAGCAGGATGGGGCCCAGCAGCATCCATTTTCTGTAGAAGGGCTCATAAGCCCCTGCCCCTTGGTGAAGAGGTATTTGCAGTTAATGAACAAGCTGAGGTTCTTCAGTGATGTAGGGTGTAGCTACTTTTAAATTACCTCTGCTCGAGTAAGTAATCCTATATCCATGCTCACACAAGCAAGAGAAAGAGAGAGAGTGAGAGAGAAAGAGAGGAGTAGCAGAGCTACTCTTCTGGGAAAGGGGGCTCAGAGATGGGCAAAGAGGACAAAAAAGGGTAATAAGGCTGAATATAACCAAAACCCAGTAAGTTTCCCTGAGTCACAGATACAACTGTAAGTAACTCCAGTAAAGTCACTGATTCGCCAAGCTACACTTGTATATAAATTGTTTTTGTTCTGTTGCTGTTACTCTAGTTATTCTTCTTTTCCTAGCAAAAGTCACAGCATACCCAGGATAGGTCAAAGCCTTCAGGACCTGACTGTCCATGGAAGCATCATCACCACACAAAAAGTCATGCATAGTTTGCTAGTACCCTAAGCACTTCTCAAGCCAGTGAAGCTGATAATCAAAACTATCACACTGCCCCTCTGAACACAGCAAGTGATCCCAAAAAGCCAAAATCCTACCCTGCTTCTTTTACTTGTTCAACTTTCATTGTTCATTCCTCTACTACTGATTATAACCCCAGTGTGCTTCTCTAGACCACACCACCAGCATCCAAATAGGCCTTCCTGTTTCCAGATCTCCTCTCCCAGAGAACTTCACACAGAGAAACCAGAAAGCACCAGCACTTTAACATACTTTTGCTCCTTGTCTTCAGGCTCCATTTCATCTCTGACCTCTGCTTTCTGCCTTCCTGATGTTGAAATTTCAGACTCAACTTAGCTACACTGAATTATCCTTACCTCCTCTCTGGAGTAATCAAACACACTTTCTGACTCCTCCTCCACAATGCAGCCTAGCCCACACCTTTCCCTGTTGGTGTTTCCTCATCCTGATGGTATTGGTGGGTAGAAGTCGCCTTGACCAAGAAGAGCTCTCTAAATTCCCATCCAGACTAAAGAGACGTGCACCTGCACGTTTTTCTCAGAGCTCCCAAAACCCCACGCACTTCTCCAGTTAAAGTGTTAAGCATGCCAGAAGGTCATCAGTGTCCACTGAGCAGAGGGCAAGGGCCAGGCGCTGCTCACTGTCTCTCTCCTTCACAACGGCTCGTTCCCTTCCTAAGTGTTTAGTGCCACAATCCGTTCTAGAAGAAAGTAAGATAGAAAAGACTTTGTAGGGCAATGAATGGTCAATTTATTGAAACCATTGAGGTTGGTAGAAAGCTTGCAATCTGCCAGGCGACATTGTTCAGATACAAAAGTACAAGCTCAGCACAAGTTCAGAATCACAGTGCATGCCCACCCTAGAACATAGCTTTCTTGACTCCAGTCTCAGAGCATTACCCACAGCTCCAGGCTCATCCTTAGCTGTTTCTAAGGACAGTCCACAACAGAAGGAGGAAGTCTGTCTGAGTTGCCCTGAGGTGATTGTTCCACTGGTTAGTCTAGGCATTGCAGGCTCTGTGTTTCCACATCAGTGGCTGGATGAGTGATCCTGAGCAAATTCCTTACCCCTTCTGTGTCCATCAGAGAACAAGTCTCCTGAAGATTAAAGAACACCATGTCCAGAAAAGCTATGGAAGAACGAAAGGGATTTGTGTTTAAGGAAACCTGTTTGGGCAGCCTACACTGACTTACAGGAGGGTTATGCAATACTCCCATTAGGCAAGCCCTAAGCCTGTGTGGTTGCCTCTCATAGCCTGCCATGATTGGAAAGGAGGTGTCACAAAAAATGGCTAAGAGTCCAGGCTTGGAGCTCTATCAAAAAGTTCAAATTTTGTCTCTGCTTAGATGTGTAACTTCCTCCTGCTACTTTATCTTGCTAAGTGAAAATTTCTTCACTACAAATTCTAGATGATGATACTCGTATCCAGGGGATTACATGTATAAAGAATTCAGTATCTGGTGTGATGGTGCACACCTATGAGTCCAGCACTTGGTAGAACAGCAGGTAAAACAGCTAATTATTATTATTATTATTATTGATAATAAAGTATTATATTAATAATATATTAACTTTATATGATATATTATTAAATATATTATATTAATAATATTACTGTTATATTTTACTAAATAATTTCTGCATGTCAGCTTATTGAAAAGTCACCTCATCCAATGCTCATATCTGCCCTACATGAAAATAGAAAAAAAAATCAGTCTCACTAAAAAAATGTTTTTTTTTTCTGAAGCCATGTGAGTATATGGAGAAGAGGAGGACAAATTACAATTGGGACAAAGACTGTTATTTTTAAATACCTTGCTTTATTCCACTTTCTGAAATTGGAAACATAGAAAACATACTAAAATTAAAATTAAGAGAACATTATGAATGGGCTTACAGATGGAGGAGGGAAGATTTACAGTTCTGTGAAAGGCAGGTCAAGGGGTTCGAGTCTGCCCTACATCTATTAATAATTGAGACCTATTAAAGCTTCAACATCCAAGGATCCCCATTCCACATCACAAAAATTACTACAAAGATACCAGAGGACTGGCCCCTACAACTTAGTGGTGTCCCAGAGCAAATATAGAACCAGCTACCTAAGAAACCAAGAGCAGCTGTTTGTGTGATGAGGCTTCTACAACAATAGTGTTCTGTCTTTAATGTAGCTACTGAGCTCAGCCCTTTTCCTCTAGATGAGGTGCCTCCCACCGACACGGTCTTTTAGACAATGGAAAATGAGCTTTGCGCAGGGTGTCAGAAGGCCTGGTGATTAGGCATTGAATACCGGGCTTCACTAGCCTCCCTGGCCAGTTATACATCACGACGATACACAGAGAGGTTGCCTAAGGCTCGGCATGCTGGATCTGCGTGTCAGGAATGCTTTGGCACTATATATATGACTTTTAATTTGCAGGAGGTAAGAATGTGTATATGCGCATGTGTAATGTGTTGGGAAAGAATTTATAGCACAGAATTTCAGACTGAGAAACACTGTGAATTTCTATGCATAAATCTACCGGGCTGTTTTAGGGGAGCAGGTTTCGGTGGGACCAATAGGTGATTTTACTAAGGTTTTATCCCAATTATCAGCTACAAGTTAGTGCCCAAAAAAGGACATGGAAAGAGAACATTTAATGAGAATCAGCTATGTAAATAACTCTCTCTTTGGTATTTTGCATACGTTTTTCAATTAAGCAAACCTTCTTAAGGTGTGAGTCTTTATTCACACACGGTATTTTTTTCTAGGATCTAGGAAAGAGTGCCTAACTTGATTGCCTTCGGATTTGAACAAGAGAAGGCTGCCTCAGTCCACATGTGGCCATGAATGCTGCTTAGGACAGACTGAGGTGATCAGAGCAGGAGAATCAAGATCACTTCTGCGTCCGCGTTGCCTAGCCATGTAGCCCAATGCTCCCCTCGGGGGCACTTAACCTAATCTCAGTTAAAGTAAATGATAAGCATACTCACTGTTTGATACTTATAGTGCCAAACATCCTTCTAATGCAAGAAATAAGAGGCATGAAATTACCAGGGCACTTTGACATTCAACAAGACCAGCAGTTCTGAACCTACCATGCTGCCAGGATGGTGGGCTGCAAATTTTTTATACGATGCATATTTTATATGCATTACAGAATGGCTAGCTGCATTGTTGCGTTATTTTATTTGGGGAATTTAGGCCTCTACCTCCCTTCCACCAACCCTTTAACTCTAGGTAGGAAAGAAAAGGTTAGTGAGGAGAGAAGACCCAGAACCCTTTACTTCTCCCGGCTGTTTAGAGTTGATGGGTTCTTTGGGGGCTAAACCAATTCTGTGTCAACAGCAAAAGTAGCAAGCAGACTCCTCAAAGCCATGGCAACACAAAGCATTTCTTTCTACCTGTCTCTGTTCTCTCCAAACTGCAACTTGCCACACACCACCACTGCAAGCCAAACTTTCTCTTTCTGGACTCACATATATATAATTACATGTATACATATATATGATTACATATATATACATATATATAAAATCTTCAGAGCCCTAGACCACACCACTCACCATGTTAAATGAGGCAGGCCATTACCAGCTGTAAGAGACCCCACCCTGCAGAGTCAATTATGAGCTGTGGACAAACTGAAGCCCCCACTAAAATCCCACACTTGGGATTAAAACAAAAACACATTTACATAACATAACTGAGATCACAAAGACAGCAAAACTTCCATGTCACTACATCCTTGCTCTCTACTCACTCAATGCCAGTGATATCCCTTCTCCTGGATACAACAACCACCTGTCCTCCTGTGTTCCTACAGGCTAAAACTCTGCCAATGGAAAGCCGTTAATTAAGGGACCATTTCCAGTTTTCCATCAGTTCCATCACTTTACATCCATTATACTCTTTTTATATATCTGGATGTGTGTGATATAAATGTGTGTTAACATGTGTGATGAGAGTGCACGCACGCCACTGTGCATGTGTGGAAGTCAGAGAGCAATTCTGAGTGTCAACCTGTTCCCTCCTCTTTGTTTGAGACACTATCTCTTGCTTTTCTATTGAGAATCCAGGGATTCTTCTGTCTCTGCCCTATCCCCATGTTACTGCTGGAGGACAGATGTGTGTTACCATGACCAATGTTATGAGGATACAAACTTACATACTCACACTTGCACAAATCCTTTACCCGCTGAACCATTTGCCTATCCTTACAGATCTATGATATGAATAATCAGGCAAGAAGTATCTACACTACAGGACGGAAGTCCGTTCCATGCCCACGGTCCTTCTAACCACCGAGGAAATACGCAGTTATGTCACTGGCCTCCATATGGTTATTGGTTATTGTCTTGAGATCATTTTACAAATTATAATGTTCTGGGGATTTATAAAATACCTGATATTTTTAAGATGATAAAACAATTTGACAAAGAAATGCACAAACTACAAAAGCCTTTTACAAACTACTAAGCACGCTAGAAGAGACATAGCAATTGGTAACCTGTGAAGTCCACTGTAAACTGTAAAGTGTTTTGTGGAATGTGTGATGCTCTACAAACTACATTTTTAAAAGAATTGGGGTGGAATACTTCCAGTTGGTATTACTTAGGTAAAATTTGATCAAGGCATTTTAGAAAAATCTCTAACTTAAATCTCAGATCTCCCTTTATTACTACCCTTCTAGCACAAGCCCCAGTTGAATCAGGCAGAATTTACTTTGCTCAAATCCATCAACTTGCTGGTGAGTGAGTTTTGTTAGAGATGAGTTGTTAGTCTCACTCAGCTATTAGATGATTCAGTGTAGTTTTTGCACTGTTTGCTTTAGAAAATAACCTACCTTAGAATTTGCTGGAACATGAGCTCAATAACCAGAGATTCGTAGGCTGCGTAGGGGATACGGCATGCTCCTTCCATGAATTTCACTCCAAATTCAGAAGATAAATATTTGAATAATTTTCATTTGGATTTGTGGAGCAGCTCCGATGACTCTGTTGTTTCACATTAGACCTTTGAGGGTGATGCATTGTGTGCCTCAACCGTCACATCTGGGAACCCTACAATTTAAGGAAAGAGCCATCCACTTCCAAGGTGGAATGAAAAGCACCACGTACCCCCCACCCTCAGCTCACTGTTTCAGAACCTCGGAGTATTTAAGCTGGAAGTCTCCTTAGATGGTGTTTGGTTTATATGGTGAGATTCCACCTCACTCAGTCAGAGCGGCTATCGTCAAGAAAACAACAAATTGTGAGGATGTTGGAAAAAGTGACCTTTATAGTACAGTTGACAGAGACAATAAACTAGTGTACAATAGGCACAATGGTTAAGGAAATCACCATGGGGGTGGGGACACCACAGGACCAGCCCCAACACTCCCACCTGCCACCTGCCGCAGAGACTCTTGCACATCCATGTTTATTATGATGCTTTTCACAGTATTCACAGTAAACCAGAAACAGAACCAGACAAGGTGCCATAAGCAAATGAATGAATTAAAAAATGCAGACTCTGTGCACAACTGAGTTTTATTCAACCATGAAGAAAAATGAAAATGTTCTGTTTTCAGGTAAATGGATGGAACTGGTAATTATCATATTAAGCAAAATCAGCCAGACTCAAAATATCATTGTCTTTATTTGTATGTAAAAATGTAGATCTAAAAAATAAAGACATAAAACTGGAAAACGGATGGTTTGGGAAGGATCAGGCAGAGGGGAGAAGTGGACCAGGAATGGATGACGGGGCAGGTGTGTGAGTATCATCCACGTACATTAAATTCATGAGTGAAAATGCCTTAAGGAATTCCAATACTTTATATATATTAATATGCACTAATAACATTAAAAGCAAAAAAATTAAAAAGAATAAATAACCAACTTCTTTAACAAATAGTGTTTTATTTTTAAAACAGATATTATTTAATAATGCATAATAAACCAATAAATCCTGCATGTAGTAGTTGTCAGAATGTGTTCCCTAAAGCCCTATGCTCTGTGGGGTGGGCCAGAAGGTGGAGAAGTGTGTGGAAAGAATGGTGCTGGCATTCTCTTACTTGTCCTGTGAATGCTACTGTATACAGAGTGGCCAAACGTAAGATTTTGCAGAAATAACTGAAACTTGCTTATCTGCATCAACTCTGCTTTGCTGAAGGTTATACATGTGTTGAAGCTGTGAAACTCAATTGACAAAGAGCTTTCCAGCATGCACAAAGCCCTGGGTTCAGTCCAAGCATTGCAGAAAACAGGGATGATGGTGCATGCCTGGGATCCTAGCACTCAGGAGGTGGAGGAAGGAGGATCAATACTTCTAGATCATCCTTAGCCACAACACAAGTTCAAGCACATCTGGGCTACATGAGACGTAGCTCAAAGAAGCTAAACTGCAGCCTGGATCCCTACCTCCAGTCACACCCATACCTTGACCACTTTCCTATTGTGCAAGCACTATGTGGGAGCATGAAATAATCAGACTTTGTGGGTTACATGAGTTACAGTTCTCCTCACTTTGACCTGACAGGGGCAGCTTAAGGGAGAAGAATCTTATTTCGGCTTCTGATTTCAGGGAACAAAACGATGGGGCGGGCATGGCTTCAAGCCCAAGGCTTCAAACCTAAGCTTGCAGCTGGGCTTCCTCATGTCTGAATGGACCGGAATGCAGAATGCTTGGAGGTGGGACTGGAAGTGGAAATCATCTTCAAGGCCCTGAGCCCAACAGCCAACATTCACTAGCTAAAATCTACATTACAAAGGTTAGAATCCTCCCCAAACAATGTCACCTCCCGGACACCAAGTGTTCAAAATAATGAGCCTGTAAACACTGCAAGTGACATTGTGGCTGCCACCATTGTTCTCGCTTTCTCCTGTTAGCCTTCCATGTTAGAGAGTAGTTTATCCAGAATACTGACCAGAATCCACAAGAATATAAAGAATTAGCACCTGATAAGCATCTATTTTTCAAGGTCCTTCCTGAGCCATAGAACTCCAAAGAGAGAGAAAACCTTGCCATGATCCAGTGAAGAACAAAAAAAATTGCTGGGTTTATTCAGCCCTGTGGGGGTCCATGCCTGCCCCCATTCACCAGGGGTTTTCATCTTGCCTCTGTGGCATTTTGTCAGCCAGCTAGGAGATGTTTTAAATGGGACTGCTGTCTTCCCACCCATCCAGTGACAGATATGAACGAATAATATAAATTCTCTAGCCATTCCTTGGCATTTATTTCAATGTAAGTGTATTTTTTCCCCAAGTATAAAGCCCAATAGTAATTTATCAAGAGACAAATCATTTTTTCTTGGCAGTGAAGTCTGCAGAATTCCCATTTTTAAGACCTTAAATCTCCCTATTTTGACAGGAGTAAGAAAGCATTAGAAGCTTTGATTTAGCAGGATCATACAAAATAGTTCCTCATAATTATCCTTTCGGATGATATATGCATGTCTTTTTCCCCTTCTTATTAAACCTGAGGTCTCCATTTTTCACCCGGCTGTATTACTAAATTAAATTGCCTTTTGTTGTATTCAAGTTAAGCACTTTGCCGAAAGCTTTTCTTGTTTCGGGAAAATAACATTTACCCAATATGTGCCCCGTGTTCTGCTGTTTGGATTTACTGTTCACAATTGTTTGGTCTGCTGGGTAATTTGAGGATATTGTTTGTTTTAATAGGAATAACGAATTGCTGTAATTTAGTGTGATATCTTGAAGTACTGTATCAAGAAGGTAGGAGAGGGGATATTGAAGACCCATCACACGAAGAAAATGATTTCTCCCATTGCAAAAACAGATGGGAAAAGGTTTGAAAATGTTACTGAGAGATGTGAACAGCAGTGGGGATGCTTGCAATCTTGACTAATGCAGGTGTGTGTGTGTTTTGCGTGTGTGCATTTATGCATGTGGCTATATGCATGTGTGCCTGAGTATATGAGTGCATGCATGCATGTGTGTGCATGTGTTTGTGTGAATGTGTCTGTATGTGTGTGTGCAGAGGCTTGTGTTGCCTGAGTGGGAGGGGTGGTATGTAAAACAAGCCTAGAGCAGGGTAGTTAGTGCTAAGCCTGCCTGCTTTGATCATGGTCAAATTTTCAGGCATCTTAGAAGAGTGTCCACCTCCACTGAACAAACTATGCCTTATACTAAAGTTTCCGTGAATGAGTGTCTAGGTGTCCTGAGACTGAGCGCAGGCAGGGTCCTTCTCTTAGAACACGCTCTAATATTTCATTCTTAGCCCCTTTATGCCTCCATTACAAACCAGGGGTAAAGGATCTTCTCTATTTATACATATGGTTCTTATGGAAAACAAATGGTCTAGTAGCTAACTTAACCAATACTGAAAAATTAAATTTAAATAAGTAGAAATGCAGGCAAAGAATTAGGCAGAAGGGAGTATGTTGTGATGTTACTCGTGAAAGCACAAATAAATAAAGTGTAAAAACAGGCTAGGGACTGGAGAAATGTCTATGGTTAAAAGCACCTATTGGTCTTCCAGAAAACCTCAGTTCAATTCCTAGCACCCACATCATGCTATTCACAACTGCCTGGAGCTCTAGCTCCAGAGAATCCAATACATCTAGCCCCTCAGGGCACCTATATCCATGGTGCACACACACACACACACACACACACACACACACACACACACAGACTTCAAAATAAACTTTAAAAAGTAAAACCTTAAACAAATATGAATTGGCATCTGTGCTGCTGAGAGCCATCTACATTAGCATTAGCCTCTGTATCAAATTCCCATGGGAAGGAGTTTCTTGGACGCCTCCATTCCTTTGTTTATGAGGAGAAGAAGCCAGGGGTGGGGAAATGGTCCAGTCAGGAAAGCACTCACCTTGCAAGCACGTGGACCTGAGTGTGATTTCCCCAGAATCCACTTGTAATTCCAGCAAGATTATGGGGGCTTGTTGGCCACTTAACCTAGCAAGCAAGTTCTATGCCAATGAGAGTGTCTGGCACATGAAAAGGCGCAGAGAAACAACACCCAATGTTATCCACTGTGTCCATATCCATGCCCATGCACAAATTAGCTTAAGCACCGGTACGCACATGCACACACATGCACACACACACACACACACAACAAAAGAGACTAAACTTTTCTTCCTGGTCTTATGTGCTCTGTACATATGTTCCCAGGAACCTGTTTTGAGGATCGACCCCCTTCGTCATGTCTACTGTCTGTATTCCGTGCTGAGATCAGTGTCCACACTGATGTTAGGTATGGTCACTGTTCCTCCACGGTTCCCTACTTAATGCAGAGGGAAACGAGTCCTTTGGATGTCTTTCAGCACAAAGGTTTTGGAGGTCAGGTCCAAATTAAATTACTTAAATCTATGTTAAGTAATAGTTCTCTACAAGAGGTGAAATTCCATCTCTTTCTGCCTATCTGGAAAGGCATAGGTCAACCAATGAATTCACAAGACTAGGACATCAAGGATATCTTTTTGATGTGGCAGACATAAAAATGTAGGCAATGTCATGATAATTAATGTGGTTTGGAATTTTTGAATCCTAGGGTCATCATATTCTGTGTAGGCAAAATTCCTCAACTCTTTAACACCATTGTTTCAATTTAAAATAGCGCTGACCTTATAGATCACTGTGGGTACTAAGCAATACAATTCTGTAATTTATCTGGCTCAGTGCACTGCCTGGTAGAGTCTCAAAATACATTCATGTTGTTCCACATCTGGTGGTACAGGCTTTAATCCCAGCTGCTCACGAGGCTGAACTGGGGAATCGAGAGTTCAAGTACACCCTGAGCAATACAATGACACTGCCTCAAAATTTAAAACATAAAGAAGAAGAGGAGTTCTGGGGATACACTTCAGTGCTGGTTTGACAATCTAATGTATACAAGGCCCTAGGTTCAATCCATAGTACTGAAAACTATGGAGATGGAAAATAGACACATTGCAATTGACATAGAACTCTTTAGTCGTAAGTCTAAATAAAAGCTATGTGTGCTCCTTAGACAAATACCTTAGTATAACCATCCGGAAGTCTTCTGTGGCAATCCCTATCTATACCACCTCACCGAACTCCCCATCCTCAAATAACAGTGTAGACAAAAAGCCAGCAAAAAGAATTCTTTAAAATTGTGATAAAGATGCTGAAGTGTAGCTCTCCACAATTGGAGGGAGAGCAGGTGGGGAAGGATTCAGTTTCTGTTAAGGAACTGGCCCCTGGGAGTTTGACCATGCTTCACTGTGTATATATCCAACAAAAACTGGACTTTTTTTTTCTTCTATTTGGGGGGCACTGGGATGGGGATAGGTCACAGAGGGACAGACCTGCAAGGACGGGAAGGGTGTGATGTGAAATTCTCGAATAATCAATAAAAGTGTTATCTTAGGGGGAAAAAATTACCTCTAAAAGTTTTTAAAGTCAATAAAAAATTCAAATCCATATGGGTGGGGGTGGGGGATTTACAAATGGTTGGGAAGATAGCTCAGAGGGTAGAGCATTCGCTGCTCAAACGTGGACTTTCCTCAAGGTAACAGGAATCTTCCATCTCCACCAGAGCCTTACAGAGCTGCCTTGGTACATGTGACCTGTTGTTCGCCAAAAGCGTTCTTCTATAGCAGACGACTGCTTTCCACTCACTGACCCCTCACCCTGCCTCTGAGTTGTAAAGCTCTGCGTGTCCTTGGAGTTGAGTCCTGTCTCCTTTGCATGACTTTTGCTGTGGTCCTCATAGCCACTTCCTTTTATCAGATTAAATAAAGACAGCTATGCCAGCTTTTAAAAAAAAAAATGAGGTCTTCGGGTCAAGTCCCCAGTACCTCTAGCCAGGTGTAGCCCCACACAGTCAAAGCTCAGTATTATGGAAAGTGGAGAAAGGAGATCACTAGAGCTTGCTGGCTGCCATCCCAACTCCAGTACAGTGAAAGATGCTGTCTCGAGCTGCCCCCCTGCCTTTTTTAACTCTACTTTATTTGGGGCTTCTACCTCTCTTCCAACACCTCAACCCTAGGTAGGAGAGAAAGAAGGTTAGAAGGGAAAAGGGACATAAACCTCTCTTCCAGCTGGGGGGAGGGGAGTTCATTGGGTTCTTTTGGGGGCAATACCAATCTCAGCCGTCAGGATATCCAGCAGTCCAGGTAACCAGCAAACCAGCAAATACAACAAACAGTCTTCTTCTTTCTTCAAAGCTTTATCAGAGCATTCTCAAAGGGTTCTCTCCATCGGCCTCCTCTAAGCCACCGCGTGTTCTCTCTCTGGGCTCTCATATTTATTCTCAGAATTCAACTAGCTGGCAAAAACCACCGCCCCTCTCCATTACCCACAAGGCTGTTATCAGCTGCAGACAAACTAAAACCCCACACTTGTGATTAAAACAAAAACATATTTACATAACATAACTGAGTTTTTAAAGAAACCAAAACTTCCACTACAGTAGTGCACACCTTAAATGCCAGCACTCAGGGAGGCAGAGACAGGTGAATCTCTCTGAGTTTGAGTCCAACCTGGTCTACAAAGCAAGTCCAAGACAGCCAAGACTACCTAGAGAAACCTGTCTCAAAACACACACACACACACACACACACAAGCTGTTGTCTCAAGTGTACATGGTAGGGAGGGAGGATAGAGCAGGCTAGCCTAAGTCTTCTTCTGGCATCCACATGCACCCATACATGCATACCACACATACATACACACACACACACACACACACACACACCAAACATATACACTATGTTCCCACATAAAAATTATAAAACATTTTTAAGTAAAATGAAAGATAATTAGCTTGTTGTGTGGATGATAAAGACTAAATATGGTAACATAAAATAAATGTATACAATGTCATGTGACTGTTTTTGTTCAGGAGCTGAAGGAAGTTAATGAGGCCATGACAAAAGCACAGAGAGTGGTGTCATGTCCACTGAAAAATAAAACCTGAGGGCAAATTTAGGGTCACTTCCTAAGAGGACACCCAGCACAGTCCCAGCATATTAGAAAAAAAGGCAGAAAATCAATGATCCTCCCCAGAAAAAAGAGAGAGAGACAGAAACAAAGAGGAAGCTAAGTGCAAATTAATCAGAGTAAAGGAAGTAAGAAAAAATGGGTAACTATACACCATAAAAAAATAGAAAATGTAAGAAATTCAATACAACCCAAAATCAATTTTTCAAAAATAATAAAAATAAATTGGTAAGTTTATAGCAAGATCAATGGAAAATTAAAAAGAAGACACAAGTTATCAATATGAAGAAAAATAATGGGGAAACAAAATGAAAACTGAAAAATGAGAGTCCAGAACCAAAACATGAGAATCAAAATAAGGCAAAATACAAAAAAAAAAAAAAAAAAAAACAAAAAAAAACCTCTCCTACTTATTTTTAAATAAATAAATGCCCTGTGAAATAGTGAACAGCTTTAAGCTTATTTTTTATTTAAATTTATTTCTTTAGATATGACTGTTATTAAAAGACAAATCCATGTCATAAAATTGTTTAGTACTAAAAAAAATTATGGACTGGGAGATGGTTCAGTTGGTAAATGTTCATCGTGTAAGCATGAGGAAAGTGGATTTGATCCCCAGAACCCATGTTTAGAAAGCCAGTCACGTGCTTTTAAGTCCAATGATGTGAAAACAGAGATGAGGGGATCCCTGTCACTCATCAGTCAACACCCCAGGCAAATTGGAAGACTTCAGTTTCCAGCTCCAGCACCTAAAGATAGGGAAATAAATGTGGAGAGAGTCTGCAAAGAATGGCAACATTGACCTCTGACCTCCAAGGACACACACAGATCATGCACCTGAATGAACATGAGCACATCCACACGCAGATAGACAGACATGTAGAAAACAATGCCTCAAATTAGTTATTTTAGTTCTTTAACTCCCGTGTACGATTGCTCGTGACTTAGGAGGACTGTCGTCCTGCAGTCTTGCAAAGCCCCAGACAGACCAGCACCCTCCCTGTAAGGACACACAGACAAAGCATCATCGGGATGACAGACTGCCTGACGCTGCTGGGGATGTCCAGTCTCTCCAGCCTTGCTAAGTTCTTCCAAGTTCCTCCATAGGTGTCCTGATCACACATGCGTGCTCCCTGAGCACAACTTCTATAGGTCTCAGCTACAGAATAAAATGGTAGCCCTTGTTCACACTGAAAGGTAATGCCAGGAGTTGTGCCAAAGCTAGTTCTTCCTGCCAGGCAAAGCTGCTTAGCAGAACAATCCCCCGGGATTCTAGAGACTGTAGTTAGACAACCGGGTCTTCCATTTCTCTCCAGCAGATTAAGTTGCGGCTCAGAAAGGTGTTTAAGGAATGACTAGTTGTGTCCAATTTTGCGAGCAAGTGTGAGATTTTTGTATAATGAAGAACTGTGTGAACATATTCTGTCATCTGTACATGCCGTGTGTGTGTGCAGTATACAGACATGTGGGTACACTCCATGGCTGTATGTTCAGGAGCTGCTTATGCTCCTGTGACAGACACTAAAGCTTTCAGCAGCACACGCCTGGTTTTTCTGGATGGATGATGAATGACACCATCACCAAGAGGTGCCTGCCTTCCCTTCATCGTCATTCATCTCCCAGAGATCTCTCAGGGATTGTGGCTCTCCCTAAGTCCTGTCGCTGACAGATAGGTCCCCCAAGAACATTTTTTACAAACCTCCGTGGAGACGGCGGATGAATCTGCACCAAACATAAGGGAGCAAAGGTGCATCCCTGGGTGCCGGTGGTTTCTACCAGCTGATGAACTGACGTTACCCGGGGGTGTTGTCTTAAAACTCAGCACATTTTTATATTTCGAGATGTGTTTGGGCTTCATCAATGTCTCCTCACCCCTTTGTTCTTGATGTTTCATTACGCTGGCGATCAGTCCTGACAGCCTAAACAGAGCTTGATCCGGACAGCTTATTCTTTAAATGAATGATCCTTACATCTTCTGACACCACTTACATCCCCCCTGAAATGTGCTCCTCAACATCTGGCAGAGGCAGTTGTAGCTGCCAGAACTTTCTTAATCCAATAATCAAAACAGGTGCCAGAGAAGTAAATCTATGACTGTTAATTTTCCAAGCCCTGCTCTTCCTTTTCCCCAACCTATATTGTTTAGAAATGAATGTCAGCTTGCTGCTCAGCCTATTAGAGGGATATTCAAGGAAGAAAATGGTGGAGGGGGCTTGCAACCTGACAGGTGGAATATTTTAAAACTTCTTACAGAAATGAATCTGGGATTTATTTTGCTCTTTGTTTGAAAGAGTCAAATGGGGAAATACTTTTATATTTTATTCCAATACTGATTTTGGGGTGTGCTGGTCATTTTTTTATTGGCATCCTGATACACCTTAGAGTGGCCTTGGAAAAGAGAACCTCAGTTAGGGAATTGCCCCCATTAGACTGGCCTGTGCCCACATCTGTGGGACACTGCCTTGATTGGTAATGGATGTCTTAGAACCATCTTGAGGCAAGCAAGCCTGGGCTGTATAAGGCAATGATCTAAGCATGATCTTGTGAGCAAGGCTGAGAGGGAGCCAGCAAGCAGCACTCCTCCAAGGTTTGTGCCTTTGGGTTCCTACTTTGGCTTCCCTCAGTGATGGATAATGGCCAAGCAGTTAAGCCAAATAAACCTTTTCCTTCACAAGTTGTTTTGTTGTCAGAGTGTCTTATCACAGAAACAGAAATCTGGAAATTTTTCTTCTATCAAACCTCAAAAAGTCCATTAAGTTACATAATGTCCATTAAGTTATATAAATCAGTGTATCTCCAACATGGTATACTGATTCCAAACTTCAGACGAGAACGTGAGAATATACATTTTACCAGGCCCTAGGATGACAGAATACCTGGTAGTTTGAGGTCATCTAATCTAAAGATTTTACACTGAAGAAACAAATGAAACCTAACAAAAGGGTCACTTACAAAGGCAATTCAGCTTAGTCTGCTCTCTCAATTCAAGGAATGTAAAACACCCAAGTGACTTGTCTTAAAATTGGGATTGAAGATCATAAAACTTTATTCAGTAAAGAAAATAAATCCTGAAAAATAATTCCAGTTGTATTTCAGTCAGGAAGTGGGGAGAAGGGGGGAGAAAGGGAAATGGGGAAGAAGAAAAGCGAAAATG
This sequence comes from Meriones unguiculatus, assembly GCF_030254825.1. Classification (NCBI taxonomy): domain Eukaryota; kingdom Metazoa; phylum Chordata; class Mammalia; order Rodentia; family Muridae; genus Meriones; species Meriones unguiculatus. The sequence goes on from NC_083359.1 coordinate 45,522,202, forward strand.
GAAAGCAAGAACTAGCCTTGCTGACTAAATTCTATGTGAAGGCAGTATTCTAAACATCCTTATATTTTGGTTGTGAGCCCTTAATGGCTGCCCCATCTCTCCAGCCCTCTAAACATTCTTTATATGCCATTTTATTTTTTCAAAGGACAGACACAACAAAATGACAAGACTGAGAGATGAGAGAGAAAGAGAGAGGGGGGAGAGAGAGGAGAGAGAAGTACAGAGTCAGCGAAACATGTTATCGTATAGAAAGGTCTAAAATGACACAAATAATCACAGAAACTCAGAGAAAACATGGGACATGCTAACTTTATTCTCTAGGATTACTATAATAAAGGACTACAGACTGAGTGGCTTGAACATAAATGTATTCTCTGTAGTTCTCATGATCAGAATGTATGGGCAGGACTGACATCTTCAGGTGACCAGGAGGGAAGGCTCTTTCCAGGCTTTCTTCCTCACTTATACATGGCCATCTTCTCCCTATTGCTCTCCTCTAATACCCTCCTGCACACCTGCTCTGGAGCCACCTTGATGCTTGTTTGTCTTCAATCATGATCCATGATTCATTTTCTTTATGTTCCCTGGAAGTGAGCAGACACTCACTGGGATCCACTTCTGGTCTTCATCTGTGTTGGAGTTTAGTTAACACACATACTCTTTCTGTCTCTCTGTCTCTGTGTATCTCTCTTGTTGTTTCTCTGTGCCTCTGTTTTTCCGTCTCTGTCTCCATCTCTCTGTCTCTGTTCTCTGTCTCTCTTTCTGCTTCTCTCTCTGCCTCTCTCTCTCTCTCTCTGTGTGTTTCTTTTTGTCTTTCCTCCCCCACTCAGTGATTGGGATCCAGTGGCTTTCTTCTAGTAAACAGTACCACATGAATCTCAACTGTCATATAAATTACAGATTACCAAAAATGTATGAGAAATTTGAGAGAAATCCTCTCACCCTAGGTTCATGTATTTAAGAGAAAATCATTTTTTAGAAAAGTTATACAGGAGTAAGTTGGCAGAATCTCATTGAATCTCTCATCAACTACAAGGACATAGTATATATTACTTCCCTCGTAGCTTTCAGTAGCTCCAGACACCATCAGCTTTATTACCACCACTGTTCCTGCTGCCATAATAATAACTATTAATATTAATCATCACCAACATTTCAAAAATAATAGTGAACATTAACATAGGCTTCCTACATTCAGGCACTGTGTTAATTATATTGCCTACTGAATTTGCAAAGTAAAATTAAGAATGATTTAACCCTTAACTCCATCCACTGATGAGACACTGAGGCTGAGAGAAGATGAATAGCCCACCACTAGTGACATAGATGATGCTGGGCAGTGCTGAGATTGTAAGCAGCTCTTGTGCATTCAGTAACAGATGCTGTCAGTTCCTATGTGCAACAGGCCTGGGCAAGGAAGAGCACAATTTCTTCATCCCTTCATTCATAATAATTGTTTAGCCAACCATCAGAGGTAGCCGAACACTCATTGATTGTGGCCTGAGGAAAGTAACTGTGCTAGGAGGCTGTAAAAGGATCTTTTATTTGCATGATGTAATTGTTGTCTCTAAGGCCTACTGTTGAATAAGCTTACCCTTTCTTGCTCTTTCTGAGTTCTGGATGGCTGGTTTAATTCAGATGTTCTGGCTCAAATGTCTCTCCCAATGACTGATTCAAATTGGCTTCTCTTAGCTTCTGACTGAATTGCTCTGCTTGACCTCAAACTAACTCTAGCAATCTATTCTAATCTTCTGGCTCCTTATCCTCTGGGCTCATTCTGTCTTTCTCTGTGTCTAGCTTGTTCTCTCTTCAACCTGTGTCTGTAAAACTCTCCTGGTAAAACTGACTCCCCTCTCTCTGCGTGTTGCTCCCTCAAATTGTTTCTCTTTCTTCTCTGTTCTCATGAGAGTTGAGAGTATTCTATTCTATTCAAATCTTTCTCTGATTTGTCACTTTGTCTGCCTCTCAATTAAATGCCAGTTTCAAACAACAGTGCTTCCTTCTAGAAACTAACTTTGCCTTCATTGTTTGTGACTAAAGGTGTGTACTAAGAGTATGTCTATTTTCTAGCCAGATCACACAGACCTAGAAGGACTTTGGATGTGATCAGAGCAGCCATGTTGTTAGATTTAAATTTTTCTACAGGAGGCTACCGTAAATCCTTCAAATTTTTGTATGACTTTGTCTTCTGAAAATCAGTGACACCTGCACATTTCTATCCATGAGACATCTTTTCTGGACCTAAGTCAACATTGAAGCCATGATGCCTGGTCGCAGCTGAATGCAGAGAGATGCTTCAGTGACTCCAATACTGTATACAAGATATTGTGTACAAAATCTGCTGCCTTCAGCTTGGGTAAAACAGAGGATTCAATAATTAGAGATGGTATTTATTTATTAATTTATTTACTTGGTATTTTATGAAGGTATAGATGAAATTGAAAACATGCATTTATTTAAGGTGTATAATATGATGATTTTTCACATACTCATACCTTGTGAAATAAACAACACAATCAAGCTAATTGAACACTACTAACATCTTATATAGTTAAAATTTGCATTTGTATGTTTCTATATGTGTGTAATAAGAATACTTGGGCTGGAGAAATGGCTCCGTGGTTAAGAGCACTGGCTGTTCTTCCAAAGGTCCTGAGTTTGAGTCCCAGCAACCACATGGTAGCTCACAACCATCTATAATGAGATTTGCTTCACCTCTTTTGGTAAGCATGCAAGGCAGAATACTGTACATAATAAATAAATAAATAAATCTTAAAAAAAGAATACTTTAGCTCCAACATCTTATAAAATCTCAAGTACTCAATTAACTATTTTTATTTATTGTCTTTCGCTAGATTTGAATTCATCCAACTCCCATGTTTCTGGGGACCATAGCTGGACCAGAGTGGTGATTTACTCAGACCATATGACGTGTGTGTGTGTGTGTGTGTGTGTGTGTGTGTGTGTAGTTTTCATTGCCACAACAAAAGCAACTTAAGGGATAGTTTGTTTTGGCTCACAATTGAGTGTATAATCTGCTATGTGGTGGCAGTCATCGAGGCAAGAGCAGAGAGAAATAATTACATGTGCTCAGCTTGCTTTCTCTTTATTATTCAGTCCAGGAGCCCAGCCCATGAAATGGTGCTGCCCACATGTGAGGTGTGCTATCATACCTCAATTAGCCCAATCCAGAAACCCCCTCACAGACATACCTAGAGATTTGTCTTCTAGGTGAATCTAGATCCCATCAAGTTGACAGTCAGCATTAGCCATCACAGCATTCATGTATGAGTGGTCTTGGCAAATATTCTCATGATTCCTAATTCAGTGGTTTTTCTAGTATATCATAAGTGTTCAAAAATTCAGCTCCTACTTTCAATATTTATTTATTTATTGGGGTTTCTATGAGAATCATTAAAAGCCGGAGTCACTGTTGTATCTTTAGGAATATCTTGCCACATTGGTCACTGCTACTCTTCTTTGGAGTCACGGCTGGATTAGGACTATTAACTGCAGCTTAAGTCATTCTTTCTGGCTAGATGTGAAAGCTAGATCACAGGATGATCATGTTAGATTCAGCTTGAATCATTCAAGTCCTGTGTCTGAGAGGCAACCAAGAACAACAGCAATAACCTATATCGTTTTGGGAGTCAGTTGAACCACCCAGACCAACAACTCAAAAGGAGTTTTTTTTCATATGTGGTACTGGAGTTGTCGTTAACTAATCTGTGGCTCCTGTATAGAGCATTGTCATCCCAAGTGGAACAAGTTTATCAAACATCTTTGATGTTATTTGTCATCCTCCATCTCCTTTCTTTTCTTTTTCTTCTCCCTCCCCAATTAGAGCTCTCCTCCCTGTTTTCTCCATTTCCCCCTTCATATAAACTATCTCCTGTTATTTGCCTCTCTGCATCCCTCAATATTCCATGTTTACTTTCCTGGTTTCTGTAATTGCTCCAAGTTACATACATCTGAAGATGGAGGTAGGAACTACAGATGAGAGAGAACATAAAGCAAATTGTCTTTCTGGATCTGGGTTATCTCATTCAACATAATCTTTTCTACTTCTGCTCATTTACCTGAAAGATTCATTATTTCATTTTCCATTTCAGCTGAATAGTGCTTCATTGTATACAGTATATACACTGACATTCATACCTTAGTGCTGACAAGCACAGTCAATTTAGAGTTAAAATGACTCAATAGTAGAGAAATTGTGTACAAAATTAGAACCCTAACCAATTACCTGGAACTGATGAGATCATGGATCTTAGAAAAGTACATTCTACTCCCACTTTACTAAATCAGTATAATTCTTTTTTTATCATTTATTACAATTTATTCACATTGTATTCCAGCTGTGTCCCTCTCCCTCTTCTCCTCCCAATTCTACCCTCCCTCCCTCTTCTTCCCCTATGCCCCTCCCCTAGTCCATTGAAAGGGGAGGACCTCCTCCCCTTCTATTGACCCTAGTCTATCAGATCTCATCAAGACTGGTTGCATTGTCTTCCTCTGTGGCTTAGCAAGAATGCGCCCACCCCCCCTCCCCCAGGAGAAGGTGATCAGAGAGCCTGTCACTGAGTTCATGCCAGAGAAAGTCCATGCTTTCCTTATTAGGGAGCCTACATAGAGACTGAGTCTATGGGCTACAGCTGAGCTGGGGTTTTGTGGTCCTCTCCATGCATTGTCCTTGGGGTATCAGTCTCTGCAGGGCCCCCAGGATTCTGTTTTGTTTTGTTTTGTTTTGTTTTCTGTTGGTCTCCTTTTGGAGCTCCTGTCCTTTCCAGGTCTTTCTATCTACCTCTTCTTTCATAAGATTACCTGCAGTCTGCCCAAAGTTTGGATATGAGTCTTAGCATCTGCTTTAATACTTTGCTGGGTAGAGTCTTTCAGAGGCCATCTTTGGAAGGCTCCTGTCCTGTTCCCTGTCTTCTCCTGATTCTAATGTCTATTGCATTTTTCCTTCTCAATGAGGATTGAGCATCTTCCCTAAGGTCTTCCTTGTTGTTTAGTGTCTTTAGAAATATAGATTTCAGTATGTTTATCTTATATTATATGGATAATATCCACTTATGAGTGAGTATATAGCTTGTGTGTCTTTCTGCTTCTAGGTTACCTTCAGTATAATTCTTAACTTATTCTAAAATTTATCCTTATGTCCACAAATAAGTATAACTCACTACTCACCAAAGAAGCTTCTCTTTACAATAAATGGAGACTGTTACAAAGAAAACCACAACATATCATAATGCAAATACAATTAAAATACGACTCCCAAACTTAAGAATCAGAAAACACTTTAGAAGAGAGAATGGAAAAACTATAAGATCCAGAGGACCAGGAGGTCTGCTGTGAGACTGTGTCTTCTAGAAATGACGTGGAAGCTATACCCATTATAACTGAACGATATAGCTGCCTTAACAAGACCCAAGTATCAATATCAATAGATATGTTAACATGGATAAGGACAGTCTCACATGGCTCCACCCCTTGACAGAGAACCACTGGGAAATAATAACTTCTGAGAGAGGAAGAATTATCCTCTCCCAGAGATGATCCCCTAATTGGTTATCTAACACAAATTGATCAGCCCTGAATAGATTCAGTAGGTTACATTTATATATTTATGCTTTTATATATTTGTTACAACAATAATAAAAAAGAAGCCACCACTTTGAGAGGGAGGTGAGACATGGAAGTAGTTGGAGGGGGAGGATAAGAAAGGGGAAAGTAGCATACTATATATTTTATTTTAACTTTTATTAATTACACTTTATTCATTTTGTATTTCCCCATAAGCCCCTCTGTCCTCCCCTCCCGGTCCCACCCTCCCCCCCTTTCTGCATGCATGCCACTCCCCAAGTCCACTGATAGGGGAGGTCCTCCTCTCCTTCTTTCTGATCTTAGTCTATCAGTTCTCATCAGAAGTGGCTGCATTGTCAGGGTTCTAGGTTATCTCCATTAATAGTCCTATTTTATTCTTAAAATTTTAATTAGTAAATAAAGAGCCAGAGTCAACAAACTATAGACCAAACATCAAGTGCAGTAGCCACCTGCTTTGTAAATAAAACTTAACTAAAACACAGATACACCCCATTCACTAACAAATTGTCTGTGGCTATTTTTCCACTGCAGTGGCTGAGCAAAATGATACAGAAGTCAAAGCAAGAGGACAGCAGATCTCTGTGAGTTTGAGGCTAGCCTGGTCTACAGACTAAGTTCCAAGATTATCAGGGCTACACAGAGAAACACTGTCTAAAAAAAAAATGAAAAAAATATAAATAACAGAAATCAAAGCATATTTTACATTTGGCCCTTTACAGAAAAAGTATACTTTCCAGTGGTTTTTGTTTGTTTGTTTGTTTGTTTGGTTGGTTGGTTGGTTGGTTTGGTTTGGTTTGGTTTAGATTTGGGGTTTCAAGACAAAATCTCAAGTAGCCAAGGCTAGCCTTAAACTTGCTATGCAGCCAAGGATTTTGAACTTCAGATGTTTCTGAGTCTACCTTTTCAGTGCTGGGGTTTCAGATATGCATCCTGCCCAAGGTTATGTTGTGCTGGGTTTCAAACCCACAGTCTTGTGCCTGCTAACCAAGCACTCTACTAACGTGTGGTATTTAAATAATAATGATCCCATAAACTCATATATTTGAATGTGTAGTCATCGGGAGTGGCACTGTTTGAAAGGATTAGAAGGATTAGAAAGTGTGGCCTTGTTGGAGAAAGTATGTTACTGGGGATCGACTTGGAGGTTTCAAAAGCTCATGCCAGGATTTCTCTCTCCATTTGCCTCTAGATAAAGGTGTATCTCTCAACTACTTTTCTGGGCCCATGCCTGCTATGCCTGCCCCCATGGCACCTACCTTGATAATAATGAAATAAGCTCTGAAACTGTAAGCAAGTCCTCAGTAAAATATTTTCTCTTATGAGAGTCGCCAAGTCCATGGTGTCTTCTTACAACAACAGAAGAGTGATCAAATTCTGAAAGATAGCCCCAGTCTCCTGCCCAGTGTTATAACATTCTATTCATCATTCCATCTCCCAACAAACATGCTTGAACATGCTAATGCTATATTGTTCTGAATAATAGAGTTTTTCAAGACTTCCATAAAAGTTAGCATGGGAAAAGGCAGGAAAAAAATGATGAAGAACACTGCCTGAGAATAGAAATTGGGAGAATAGAAATCGGGAATTCTACCTGAGGAGCTTTTGATGGTTATGAAAATTAGAAGATCCTCTGGAAAAAAAAACATTGCCCCTTTCATTACATATGCATTCCTATGTATTTCTTTTACATCATTAAGGGGGTTGTATATGGTCTTTCCATTGTACTACATGAAGTAACCACCACTGATATTTAAATAATAAACGTAGGAAAAATACTGACATGCCCTATATTCCTATAATATTAAGATAAAAACAGTCTTAGGAAGATAGGATGAGAAAAGAGTTCTTGATTTAGAAACAAGATCTTAGTAAAGATTCCCTGTAGACCCATTACTCAGCTATGTAACCTTGAATGAGTCATTCTACATCTTTGATATTTTCCATCTGTTTTATCTCTGCCTCGAATGTTCTGGCTGGGACAATTCAGCTTTTTACAGCTCTCTGTGGCTAGCAACTCATTGCCATTCAGGTATTAGCTCAAGTGTCACTTCAGAAGAGCAGCCATCCTAACCTTCCCTTCTGTAACTTCCACAGTTCCACTCAAAGAATGCATTTCTTGACCTCTTAAGAGTTACTTTATTTAATGTGTCTATATGTTTTCATTGTCCACCACCCTTCTATCTGGAATATTGTTCCTCAAAGACATGGATTTTTTTTTAAGCACAAGAACCCTAAACCCAGAACTTAATAATACACCTAAGTTGTGGTAGGAACTCAACAGACACTTGTTGAAGTGGTAAGATTTAAATGAATGCATTAATGAGTGATCTACATCATATAGTCAATGCTTTCTAAAAGACAATCATTTCATAACACTAGATAGATGTAATAAAAAATTGTGATTTGCTCTCCAGTCCTCACTGGAGATGTGAATATTCCTCCCCAAGAAAAAGACATGCTATGACCACAAATAAAACAGGAAGACTTAGGGATGACAATACCAATCTGCTTATCTCATCCCTTCCAATGTTACAGAAAATTATCCAAGTATTAGGAATATACATACTCACAGACTTGTTATCACATGTTTACACAAACATCCCCAAAAGTACCCCAGCTTTAACCTCTACTGTTACTTTACCTCCATGTTACCTCCAAGCATGGAGGAGCTAAGTAAGAGCAGACACCTTCCTGTATCTTGAACACAAATTGTCAGTCCTTCTACATAACCTAATTCATATAATAAAAGGAGATGAGCATGAGCTGAAGACGGGCTTTGTGTTTCCATGTTTGTGTTTAGTGTTCCCTACATGGATCTTTCTCTATCTGTTTACAGAGCATCTTCTTAGTTCCTTTTCTAGTCGCATAGCTCTCAATTGCCATATTTTAGCTACAAATCCAGGCTTCAGAAAGCCTTTTCTGATGCCCAACCCCTAACCCAGAACAGTATTTCATTATATACAATTAATCTGTGTTTAATCACCAATTTCTAGAGAAACATGCACAGTAGGGTAAATATAATAGGAGATTAAGTATAGGAATTGGCTCACCCAATTACAGAGAAGTTCAGAAGTCGAAAAATGTTCCACATGCACTATACTCCATTCATACTTAGAGTCCTAAGATCAAGGAATCATGGTGTCCAAGGCCAGGAGAAAATCAGTATAACAGCTCAAAAAAGAAAAGAAAATATAAAATAAAATTCATGCTTCCTTCACTTTTCTGTTTACATCAAGCTTCAACCAATTGCTGGTGCCCACTGCATGAATGAGGATGGTCTTCTTTACTTGGTCAACTGATACAAATGGTAACCACTTCTGGAAACATCCAAGGATAGCTCTAGAAATAGTTTCATCTTTTCTCTGGGTATCTCACACAGTCAAATTTACCTATAGAATAAACCATTGTACCTGCTTGGCATGGTTCAATATAATGATGAATTTAATAATTTATGTTGGATTAAGGCTTTCTTCCCTCTTGCGAATTTACTTAAATTTGGATAGATTCCACAGTGCTACCACCTATGATAGCCATACATGATTTCTGAGCATTTTTAGAGTTAGCGTTTTCATGCTTCTCTCTTGTTTGTTTCAAAGAGAAAATTCAAAACTTCCAAGTGAATGTTCTATATCTGAGCTGCGCATATCACAGCTGGGCTCCCATAAACTTGATGGCTTTCCCTGGGGATGTGTGAACAAAAATCTGTTCATCCAAAATAGGGCAACAACAACAGAGCTAAGAAGCCTAGCTTAGTTAGCCAAGGAGTTTGTTGGACTTGTTACTTTCAGGAACATGGCAACACAAAAACAACTGGCTCACCAGAAAGTTCCACCCCATCATAGATGAGAGACAGCCTTGTGAGAGCTGCATTGTAAGAGCCTTTCCTTCAGTTTAACTTTCTACATCTTGTAAAATCCATCACTTCTCAATATCACAAGCAGCAGGGAGCGGGTAGAATAGAGTAATGGCTGAAATTTGAGATGAGTCCAAAGTTATCTCCACCCCATGATGTATGATGGTATAGACATATTATGCCCTTAAGAAAAAAAAAAAAGCTATGCTACAACACTTGGACAATGTGAGAGGAGTTTTGCTCTGCACCCATTCTACTGAAGGAAGTGAGTTCCTTTGTAGCCCCTCATGGCCATTTTATATTTACTCTGCCATCTTGACAGGAACAGAAATTTTACCTTTATAGAAAGGACTGTCCTTCACACTCTTGGGTCTTTTCTACCTTACACAAATTAATCTAATGTTTCTCTAATTAATACTTAATTAGAAACTCCTTTCAAAATTTACCTTACCTCAGGGTCCTGATGGTGTCAGTAAAAAGTGATGGAGGGGCCAAAGAGATAATGTGCTAGGAGACAGTGCTTGAAACACCAGCATGAGGACCTGAATTTGGATCCCCAGAACTCACATAAAAAGCCAGCTGTGGCCACACATGCATGTATAGCCCAGGCTTAGAGGGGTGAGACGGGAGCATCACTGGAGCTTGCTGGTTAATGAACCTGCTAGAGCAATGGTGAGCTCCAAGCTCAATGAGACATTCTGTCTAAAAAGAATAAGGTGGAGAATGACAGAAACTTGATGTCCTCCTCTAGCCTTTGCACATGTGCATATGGGTGCATATATTTGCACATATGCATAACACAAACACAAACACAAGCAATGGGAGAATGTTCCTATATATTTATGAAAGAGATGTATTTCCAAAAAGGGGCTGTTGAGAGACCCTTTGCCTTCTAATTCTTGTGTCAGTACAAAGTGCTTAAAGTTATTATCCCAGGTCAGTATTGGAAATATACAAGGTCCTAGGTTAAATTTCCTCTCTTAGCAAAACTCCCCTCATTTGACACGAGGGAACAGGGATGCCAACCTTATGAGAATTACAATCTATCCCATTTTCTCAGAGAACTCATTCTGTTCTTCTCTAAAAGACAGATGCTCAGAGTTTGCACTTGGAAATGGTCCCCAAGAGCTACACAAGGTCATGTGCTAAACTGGACCCTATTTTTCTTTGTAAATGCCTTTGACTTGGTGGGACAGAGTGCAGCAGCTCAGAGTCCAGGAACATGAGGGGATGCATACTTGAAAGAATGGTTATCATAGGGGTGCTAACCCTTAGAAGAAAGATATTATCACATCAACAAAATGCCCTTGTCTCTCTTTTCTCCTCTGGCATATGACTCTGCACCAGGGTAAGCTTCTTCTCCATTAGAACCCGTTCACCCAAAACTAAGTCTGAAATGGACATCTTTAACCTTCTGTTTTAGGTAGCAGCATGGTCCTTGCTCACAGAATACAACTTTCTGTTATTTTGAAAAGAACCAAATAGTAACTGTGCTGACTGGGGTTATGGCCCCTCCAACCCTCCTGGAGGGCCCAGAAAGATCACATATTCGTGCTCCATGCCCCAGCAACCTCCTAAACGCCAGCATCTATGGGATTTGAGCACCGTTGCTGTCCCTCAGGAAACAGTCTTTCAGCCTCAAGCATGATTTATTAATTTTGCTGCTTTGGCGGGGTCATTTATCAAAATTCCCTCAACAGTTCAATTAGGAACGGCCTGCCTCCCAAATTGGGGTTGGTTTTCTCATCTTCCCAAGCCAGCTTGTGGTCTGCATCACTGCCTTGACCACCCTTGGTTTGGGGAGTACCAGATGAAATCAATCACACCTCCCACTTATCGACTTCACAATTTTCGCTGCACGAAGACACCACTGAGGAGATGGAGCAGATAAATGTTTGCCCTTTTCTGTGGCACCTGATTGCTACTCCTGCAGAACTGAAGGATGAGGCTCCATTCCTCCACCCTGTGTCGTAGTGACAGCTATGCTTCCCAGATCCACACCTGCACTGAGAAATAAGAATACATGGACTCCAAAACTTCCTTCCGAAGACCTCATCATCTCTATGCCCCATCTTTTCTCTTCCATTTCATTTTCCATATGACATCCAGAAGAATAACTGCAAAATGCAAAAATGAATCATTACTTTCTTATTTAAAACAATCATATTGCTCCAATGAAACAGTCAAAACACATTTTTGTAAGATGCATGTGTGAGTGTGTGTGCATGTACATGTGTGCATGCATGAATGTGGAGGCCAGAAGCCAACCTCAGCTGTCATGGGCAATCCATTTAGGCTTTTGAGTCAAGGTTTCTACTGCGCCTATAATTTACCAAGTAGATGAGGTTGACTGGGAAGCAAGCCCCAAGGTTCTTCTCATTGCTACCTCCTAGCACTGCAATTGTACATGTAAGGCAGTAACATACACATACAAGGATTTTATGTGGATTCTGAGAATCAAACTCAAGTCTTTGTGCCTGCAAAGCAAGCAGTTCTCAGACTGAGCTATTTCCTAGTCTCAGAAAACTTAAGCTCATTGACATGGGTAGGGGAATACATTTTGGACTAAGCTTCGCTGTATAGCAAACTGTAGAAGAGTTCATGGACAGTAAACTTGGATCCTGTTCTCGCTTCAGACTCACCTCCAGCTTTCTGCTTCCTATTTTATTCTCAGCAACACCAAACATTTTCATTCCCCCTGCCTGCCATAATGATTTTTCACCCACTCTCATTCTTTCCCTGTGTTCCCATTTTGTTGAGATACACATAACACAAAATTAGCCATCTCAGCCACCATTACATACATGTACAGAGTTCAGCAACTGATTACATCCTTAGTTTTGTAGAACCTTACCACCAACCACCTTCAGAAGTCTCTTCATGTGGCAAAACTGAAGCCGAGGGCTGGGAAGACAGTCTGTTCAGTAAAGTGCTGGCCTTGTGAACAAGAGGGACTGAGTTCAGTCCCCAGAAGCCATGTAAAACTCTAGGCATGATGACAAAAGCCTGAGATCCAGGTTCTGTGGAAATGGGCATGGTGAATTAGGAACTCAAAGTTATCCTCAGCTGTTGTATAGTGCGTTCAAGGCTGATTAGGTCTACCTGAGACGCTGTCTCAAAACAAAACAAAAATAAAATGAAGGGGGAAAAAAAGGTTCTCTGTACTGTGATTAGCAAGCTTAAAGGTCTTCTTTCTAGAAGTTTCTCAACTTTACTCAACTAATTTCATTCTGACTCTTTGAATCCATAAGTTAATGGGTAACTCGTTAGAATTACCAAACACAAATTCTAGTCCCATCAAATCTGGCTAATTTCCCTTCTCTAGGCCAACTTCTTTTTTATTTTTATTTTTATTAATTACAGTTTATTACTTTGTATCCCACCTGTAGCTCCCTCCCACATCCCCTCCCAATCCCACTCTCCCTCTTCTTCTCCATCCATGTCCCTTCCACAGTCCACTGATAGGGGAGGTCCTCCTCCCCTTCCATCTGATCCTAGTCTATAGGTCTCTTCAGAAGTGGCTGCATTGTTTTCCTCTGAGGCCTGGTAAGGCTGCTTCCCCCTGAGGGCGAAGTGATCAAAGAGCAGGCCAATGTCAGTTCATGTCAGAGACAGCCCCTGTTCCCATTACTAGGCCAACTTCTAAAGCCCAACTTTACCCTTGGTCTTGATGACACTGCTAAGAAGAGACTAGGTCTCTGAGGAGTAATGCAAGCTGACTGTCGTTACATAGTGAGTCATGCATTTAATGTTTAAATCCTGATGTTCTGGGTTTGGAGAATGGCAATGTCTCTCTGTCTCCAGAACCCAGAACTGTGCAAAGTTTAGGTCTTCAGCAAAGCTTTACTAAATGGCCCCTAATAATCAAGCAAAGGAATGAATGCATAAGCCTGCAGCCCCTCCAACCCAGTTTGCCTCTGATGTATTCTCAGCTAAGTTTACTCCATTTTGAGCCTGGCAGCCAAGATCCCCACAACTTATTCATTACACAGCAAGTGACAGGCTGGTGCAAGTGACAGCGACCTGTTTGTTGGCAATGCCACTGCACTTTGATGGACTTCCAGAGTAATTCAACATTATTATGTGTCAGATATAATTTATGGTTTAATACAATGCCAGCTTTATAACTGTATTATTGCCATATATTTACATCTGGAAAAAAATAAATCACCATGAAATTTTCCACTTTGAAAGACTTCATGTGGGACTAAGTGCTGAGCCAAGCAAGGTTGTTCACTCAAGCTATGGTTGAGGACAGCACCAGGCCAGGCCTGAAAGGCAGGACTTACTGACAAATGCTTTCCTATTTTATCAGCTACCATGGTCCCTCTGTTCTCCCACCTACCCCATGAAAATTATTTGCCAATTTTGTCTTGCATTTCTTGAATATGCGGTGTGTATTGACCCTCAGCTCTAGAGAATTTAGGGAAAATTTTCCTTGGAAAGCCTGTAACAGCATTGACAGCCTCCACCAATCTAGACATCTCCTGGATATGGTGACATATTGAGTAACACATAATACACCATTTACAATGTTCACACTGGCCACACTGAAGCTAGCTGGGCTCTGCTTTTGTTGTGTTTTCTTGTATCAGGAATATCTTTACATCGCAGTAAACGCAGATCACCATCATTTCCACACAGGTACTTATCTTGTCTGCAGACTGCACCATACTTTGCCCCCTTTCACAGGTATTTTGTTCCCAATTTTTCATTTAAACAATAATGCAAAGAACATCTTTTGGAGATTGGTATGTGCATGTAAATGTTTGTGTTCATGTGTTTGTGCAGGTACATGAATGTGGATGAAAGAAATTGACATCACATGTCATCCTCAATTGCTTTTCACCTTTTTTTTTTTTGAAACAGGTTATCTCAGTGAACCTAAAACTCACTAGATCATCTAGACTGGCAGCCAGGAAGCCCCAGTATCCTCCTGTCCCTATATCCTCTGAGCTGGGATTACAGACACACAGCACTGCATCTGGCTTTATGTGAGTTCATGGATCCAAATTCTTGCTTGTGCACAAAGAACTTTTCAACCAAGCCATCTCCCAGGCCCTGAAAAAGTCTTTAGGCAACCATTTGCAGTTTTGCAATTTTTACTCAACTGAGCACAATCCCAAAGTAGATTCCCTGATCCAGGGGTGGCCTTCCATAGCCTAAACTGATAAGAAATCTTGCATTTAACTTCTACTGTCTCCTCATGCGTCACCTCTCTAAAGTCCTCCTGGACTTAAAAACGCTATGCCCTTTAACCATGATTACTGTGAAGCTACTTCATCTGTCATTCTTTTGTTTTTTCATATAAGCATTATGTGCCCACATCTCTCCATGGCACTGGCACACAACAGATACTATATATATAAGGGATGTGTGTGTGTGTGTGTGTGTTTTAAGTATTCAGGAAATTATTGAGAAAACACAAAAATGTTTAATGTGTTATCAAACAAGAAACATCTTCAATTTACTGTCTCATCAGCCAAGGTGGGACCCTATATTAAGTCACTAGAGATAGAAAGTGTGTGTAGGTATGTGTGTGCGTGTCCCCTCTAGGGATGAAACAACCATTTCCCAAAGACAAGAAGACTAGTTCTTAGGATGATTCTAGAATGAAGTGTCCCTTGGAAACAATGGAAGTTCACCGAGATGCCTGCAGTAGAACAGGGACCTGAGACCTCTAGAAGACCTTCAGGTTTTACACATGAGCCAGGGAAAGCTCACATCTGGACTCCTGGATGGAGTACAACATGGGATTTTGACACCTCTTTCTCCCCTGAATCCCTTTCCCCATATCTAATCCATCACCAAGGGCTCCTTGTTCAATCCTAAAATTGCCCAAATTCATCCACTTCTCTTCTATTCCTTGACTACCTTTCCAATTGAAACAGCCTTCAACTTTCTCCTGATTATTTAGATGGGCTATTATTTGGTCTATCTACTTCCCCACCACCCAGTAGTGTCTTATAAAAGAATAGAGGAAGGAAGGAGAGGAAAGAAGTAGGGCAAGAAAGAAAAAAAATGATGGGATAGGAGAAGGATGGAGAAAAGAAGAGGAGTAAAGAGAGAGGTAGAAGAATGAGAGTAGGAGGGAAAAGGAAGAAAGTAAGAGAAAGGAAGTGATTCGAAAGGGGGAGAAGATGTGAATAAAAGACAAGAGAAGGGAGGAGAATGCATGGGAAAGAAAGGGACCAGGTGAGAAGAGGAAGGAAAATCACTTGTGAGGATAGAACTGAAAGATGGTTCACTGGGTAAAAGCATTTGCTAAGCAAGTAAACAACATTGAGTTTAAATTCCCAGCCTCCGTATAAAAATTTGGGATGGGCCCACTTTTAATCCCAACAATGGGGAGTTACAAGCAGGTAGATTTCTTTGAGTTCAAGGCCATCCTGGTCCAGATAATGAGTGAGGACTACCAAAGTAACATAGAAAGACCCTGGCTCAAAAACAACCAACCAATCAAAGGAAAAAAAAAACCAACAAACAAAAAACAAAAAACATTGGGCTTGGCCTAAACCACAGTATTGAAGGGTGATGGGAAACAAGGTATGGAAAATTTACTGGCCAGTCAATCCAGCTGAAATGGCTTCTGATTCACTGGGAAGTGGAACACAATTGAAGAAGATGCACAACATCCATGTAATACACACACACACACACACACACACACACACACCTGTAGGTATTAGTAACCTCATTCAAAATGGCTAGAAACAGAAATGGTTTGAATTTCAATTTTTTTGAACAATTGCTTATATGTAATTAGATATCTTGTAGATAGGATCCAAGTCTGAACACAAAGTTCACATACTTCACCTACATGTTCTGCAGATTACTCTCTAGAGCATGGGTACCGAACCAGCATTCTGACTGTGACCCATCAAGTGATATCAGGAATTTTCCACACATAGCATCAATGTTGCTGCTTAAGAGTGCTTCAGATTTTGAATCATTCAGACTCTGCATTTTTGGATGAAAGATATGCAGTTCTATGAAGAATATCTTTCATTACTATCCAAAATCCCTTATGCTAATATTTAAGCAAATTTTATTATAACCATAAATCTGATAGATTCAACGAGATCGTCTTATTTGAAGCTATGTGAAAATATAATCCACCTTTGAAAAAATAGAGTTTGGATATTTTAATGGTGTATTTTCTTCAATGTCACAAATAAAATTTTACTTAGAATCTTGGAATTTGAGAATGACTTGGAAAGCTTTCTAAGATATCATGATACCCTTTTTAAATGAGAAATTAAGATCAGAGAGGAAGACAAAATGAGTTAAAGACACACAGCATTAAGTACGTCAGAGACCCTAATTTCGGTGTCTCTGAAAATTCACCGCCATCTGCCCTCCCCTTAGTCTGTCTCTCATAGGCATGTAACTGCCATCACTAAGTGAAGTGGTAGCAGTCCCGTTTCATGATGAAAAGGAACAGGAAGGCTGTTCATTGGCATTGTGCAATTTATGATTCATTACTCGAAGATCAGTGGATATAATTAGTGACCCAAATTCAAGTAGATGAAACGGTTTGGCCCTTGTTTAAAATCTTGTCTTAAAATTGAGTAATTTCTCTTCCTTTCGACACAGTGCCTCTGAGGGTCATATTTAATGATCATGTATCCCGGTGTGCAGTGACCCCAGGAGAACATGAGAGGACCTTGTAAATTGCACTCTAACTAATTTGCCCATCTTTTGGCATTTTCTTACCTACTTGCATGTTATTTCATGAACTCTTAATAATGAGTCTCATATTTATACAGTACTTCCTTACACGCAATGCTTTTGAGACCCAACCCATGGATTCTGGAACACAGAATCCAATCAATAATTTTTTTGTTAAAACTATTTTAATGAGACTATTTGATAGACATCTCATTCCCCAGCATCACTGGGTGGTAAAGTCAAGGCATTTCATATAGCATCAGGGATTGGAGAGCTGGCTTCTGCAAGCTCAATTTAGATTTTAGTTCTGACTACTTGTCTTTCTTTCTTTCTCTCTAGGTTGTAAGGTTAAGTTCAGACTATTAAATTTTAAAAGAAAAAAAATGTGAAACAATACTTTCTCCAAAGAAAGAGATATAACCTCTTGCACACAATGTCCTTCTGCAAAATAGAAAACTTTTCAAAATAATTTTGAGGGTCAGGTCCCCTCTAAGGGAAAGGCCTAACATGATGTCTCCTTTGAACCAATCTATAAGCAAAATGGAAAACAAATTTCTGAGAGAAGTGGAGAAGACCTGCAGGGCAGTCACGGTTTCCGAAGAGTTTAGAACAGGGAGAAAACTGGAGATCTTCCAGGGTAGTGACATGTGGGAGCCCTCAGCTTCCCTGGAGTTGACTGAGCCAACACTGCAGTGGACCAGAATCACCCAGATGTGGGTGGTACTTTCTGCAGTATACCATCCTTCCTTCCCAGAAGACCATCTTGATCAAGGCTTTCAGTCTTCATGATATTGACAAGTAGGTTGTGAAATCCTATGCTGCAGGGCTCTGTGTCATGCATTGTAAGGTGGTTATCAGAATTGTGGGGCTCTACACACTAGATGCCAATAGACCCAAGACCATTAAAATTTTTTTTGTGTTCATTTTCTCCTCTTGAGACAGTGTCATAGTTTTGTTTCTGTTGCTATGATGAAATAACCTGACAAAAGTTCACCTATGAGCCAAAAGCATTTATTTAGGTTCCAATGCTAGGCTACAGTCCATCACCAAGGGGAAGCCAACCCACAAACTCATATCAAATACACAGTTGAGAGCACAGATAAATGAATACACAGCTTTGGCTTGCATTCTTTCTACTCAGCTAGCTTCTTTTATTCTCATACAGTTCAGGAAATTCTGCCTAGGGAATGGTTCTGCCCACATTCAGGGAGGATCTGTTTTCATCCACCAATAACTGTGGCAACTCCTTATATCGTATTGTGACTAATAATCCCCTAAGTCAGTTAGTGCTGCCTAGAGGCACATAAATGTGTGGCTATTCAACAGAGTGTGAGCAACCAAACCATGTCCTCTAAATACAATAACTCCTCCTCCCTCAGCACCTATCAACTGCCAATGGCACTTCAATGAGTGAGAGAACCCCAGGAACCCCTCCATAATCTATGCTGAAAGTTTTACTGGCTTAATCTTGTGCAAGTCTTATGTGGATAAACACAGCCACTGTAATTCAACATGCATAGCAGCCACTTTCATGCCCAGAAATCAGCATTCATAGTTCTCCTCCCCATTTTTTCCTCCTTTTATTCTGCAAATTTCCCTGAGCCTTGAATGGTAGGTGGTTGTGGATACTAAATTGGGAGGAAGACAAGGTGAGAAATACTAGGGGAAGTTGGAGGGAGGTGGTAGTGAAAGGATGTGATCAATATACATTACATAAATGTATAAAAGACTTAAGGAGAGGAATTCAAGATGGTGGCACTGGGAGGACACTGTGTCTGAGGAGCAGGACAGCAATGTAGGTACAGCATCCAAGAGACTGAACTCTAGGCCTTAAAACACCAGAGATCGTGTTTCCCAGGTGAGAGGAAACACCACGGTGTGGGAATCAGTCGGGTCCACTCTCAGGTCACCCAGCCAGAACCTGGAAGAGATCCCAGGTAGCACAGGCCTGCATATCCTGATCACCTTCCCAGGCTGAACTCCACAGTTCACCAAAACAGCAGAGGCTGGGAGTCCCAGTCATGAGAAAACCCCACAGGGAAGGAAGCAAATGGGACTGACCTCAGGTCACCCAGTCTATCACTGGAAAAGGTCTCACAGACAAGGGGACACAGAGCCTCCAGCCCAGAGACCTGCTGCATGCCCGACTCTCCATCACAGATAGAACTGTGGGCCCTGGAGCATCAGAGACTGAGGGAAACAGCAGGTCCCAGCTTAGAGCACTCAGCCAACCCTACCACCACCACATACAGGAAAGTTCTCTGGAAAAGTTCTCAGGTTTCTGCCCAGTCACCAGCTTGGAGTCACCACCCGCCAGCACCTGTGTGCTCTACATGCCACCTCAAACACCACAGACTGGGTCTTCCTGTTGAGAGGAAACCCCATGGTGGGGGAAACATCTGGCCCTACCTCAGGACACCCTGCTCTGGAAAAGTTTCTGGTTATCCACAGGCTCCAGACTCTAGCCTCCTGCTGCATGCATGACAGCGGTGTTCAACTACCACTGATTACCGCTTGGGTACTGGAGCACAAAGCCCCAACCTCAGACCTACAGAAGCCTGATATCCCCAAGATCAATCCCCAGATACTGCTCCAAGAGGCAACCAGTTATCCCTAACTAAACTGACCAAACCACAGGGCATCCAGGTTACAGAAGCAGCTCACTAAATTTACAGCAAGAAACCCAGAAGCAGGGCAGCTATCTCCAGGACTTCTCCAGTTGAGAGGAGAGCCCCCCTTGACTAACAAAAACCACAGTTATCACTCAGGTCTATACGCCTGAGGTGAGCTGAGGCAATTCCTGAAAAACACTGGACATTCAGTGAGCATATACAAAAAGCTGATGAGGCCTCCTTCAGGAAAAGTCATCTTGCTGCCAAGGGGATTTTTCCAACCATAGGATTACAGAAACTAACACCCAACACCTAAGATAGCCCAATGGGTAGAGGCCAGCATAAAAGCTCAACCAACAAAAACAGAGCAATATGGCATCTCCAGAACCCAGTTATCCAGAGGCAAGCAGCACTGGACATCCCAGCATAGATGAAATTTAAGAAGATGACCCTACATCTATACTTATAAAGAGGATAATAGAGGAAACAAAATGCATAAAGAACTAGAGAAAGATAAAGTCAAACAGATTATGGCCATCAGTAAAGAAAAACAGGAAGTTGCAGCCAAACAGTCTGTGGCCTTCAGAGAGGAAATACTTAAATCACTGAAGGAAATAAAAGAAACTGAGAATTGTTCAAACAAACAGCTGAAGGAATTGAAGGAAAATACAGTCAGGTGAAGGAAATCAACAAAACAGCTCAAGATCTGAAGACAGAATTGGAAAAATTAAAGAAAACATGAATGGAGGAAATTGTGGAAAAAAAGAACTTAGGGAAGAAAACAGGAACTACAGAGGTAAGCATAACCAATAGACTATATGAGATGTAAAAAAGAATCTCAGGTGTGGAAGATACAATGGAAGAAATCAATGTATCCATCAAAAAAATGTTAAATCTAAAAAATTCCTGACACACACTGTCCAAGAAATCCAAGACAGCATGAAAAGATAAAACCTAAGAATAATGGGAATAGAGGAAGAAGAAGATTCCCTCCTCCAAGGCCCAGAAAATATTTTCAACAAAATCATTGAAGAAAATTTTCCCAACTTAAAGGAGAGGTCTATAAGAATACAAGAGGCCTACAGAACACCCAATAAATTAGACCAGAAAAGAAAATCCTCCCGTCACATAATAATCAAAACAGTAAATATACAGAACAAAGAAAACATACTAAAAGCTGCAAGGGAAAAAGGCCAAGCAACATAGAATGGCAAACCCATCAGAATCACATCTGACTTGTCAACAGAGACAATGAAAGCCAGAAGGACCTGGATGGATATCATGCAGACCCTAAGAGAACACAGATGTCAGCAAAGATATCCACTATGAACAAGTAGGCTTTATCCCAGGTATGCAGGGATGGTTCAATATATGGAAATCCATCAATGCATCAATGTGATCCACCATATTAACAAACTGAAAGAAAAAAAAAAAAAAACACATGATAATCTCCTTAGATGCTGAAAAAGCATTTGACAAAATCCAACATCCATTCATGTTTAAAGTCTTGGAGAGATCAGGGATACAAGGCACATATCTAAACATAGTAAAGGCAAAATACAGCAAGCCTATAGGCAACATCAAACTATATGGAGAGAAACTTAAAGCAATCCCATGAAATCAGGGACAAGGCAAGGCTGCCCACTCTCTCCATATCTCTTCAACATAGTTCTTGAAGTCCTTGCTAGAGGAATAAGACAATTAAAGGAGATCAAGGGGATACAAATTGGAAAGGAAGAAGTCAAATTATCACTGTTTGCAGATGACATGACAGTATATCTGAGTGACCCCCAAAATTCTACCAGGGTACTTCTACAGCTGATGAGCACCTGCAGTAAAGCGGCTGGATACAAAATTAACTCAAGAAAAAAAATCAGTAGCCCTTCTGTATACAAAAGACAAAAGGACTGAGAAAGAAATTAGAGAAACAACACCCTTCACAATAGCCACAAAGGACATAATGTACCTAGGTGTGACCCTAACCAAGCAAGTCAAAGACTTGTAAGAAAAAAATTTCAAGTCTCGAAAGAAAGAATTAGAAGAAGATATCAGAAGATGGAAAGAGCTCCCATGCTCATGGCTTGGCAGGATTAATATAATAAAAATGGCCATCTTACTAAAAGCAATCTACAAATTCAATGCAATTCCCATCAAATTACCAACATAATTCTTTATAGACCTTGAAAGAAAAATTCTCAACTTCATATGGAAAAACAAGAAACCCAGAATTGCTAAAACAATCCTCTACAATAAAGGATCTTCTGGAGGTATCTCCATCCCTGATCTTAAACTGTACTATAGAGCAACAGTAATAAAAACTGCATGGTACTGGCATAGAAACAGAATGGTGGATCAACGGAATTGAATAGAAGACCCTAAAAAAAAATCCACACACTTATGGACACCTGATTTTTAACAAAGATGCCAAAACCATACAATGGAAAAAAGATAGCATCTTCAACAAGTGGTGCTGGTCTAACTGGATGTCTACATGTAGAAAAATACAAATAGATCCATACATATCACCCTTCACAAAACTAAAGTCCAAGTGGATCAAAGACCTCAACATAATACCAGACACACTAAACCTTTTAGAAGAAAAAGTGGGGAAGAGCCTTGAACTCATAGGCACAGGAGACAACTTCCTGAACAGAACACCAACAGCATAGGCTCTAAGAGCAAAAATTAGTAAATGAGACCTCATTGAAAAGCTTCTGTAAAGCAAAGGGCACTGTCATCAGAACAGCCTACAGACTGGAAGAGGATCTTCACCCACCCTATATCTGACAGAGGGCTGATATCTAGAATATATAAGGAACTAAAGACATTAAAAAGCAATAAATCAAGCAATCCAATTAAAAATGGGGTACAGGACTAAACAGCGAATTCTTAATAGAGGAATATCGAATGGCAGACCGCCTCTGAGAAAAAAGTATGATGCTCTTTGGGTGGATGACACCTAAATGAACATTGGTACAAAGTCCCAATTTATTTCTAATATCAGAGATCAGACCTCTACTCTTGCCTGATGCGTCTAAAACAAAAAGGGGTAACTGTAGAGAGCTGCGTAATGCCGCGCCTTAAAGATGGAGCTGGTTTCCGCCTTCCACCTTCCCGATGGTGAGTGCTCTCTGTCACAAACAACTCCACATTTGGCTAAGGCTGAGGATCTGGCTTGCTTCCATGTATGTGGACCTATCTGCTTTGCCCACATGGCACGCTGGGGTTGGCTACCCAGAGGCTATTTAAGCTGTGGGCTGGCTTTCCCCAGGGTCAGATGATTGTTCAAGGTTCCTGAATAAACTGCATTGAAAAAAGAAAAAAAAAAAAAAAGAAATACTTAAATGTTCAACGTCCCTAGTCATCAGGAAAATGCAAATCAAAATGACCCTAAGATTTTACCTTACACCCATCAGAATGGCCATGATCAAAATTTCAAGTGGCAACACATGCTGGACAGGATGTGGAGAAACGGGAACCCTCCTCCACTGCTGGTGGGAATGTAAAACTTATACAACCACTCTGGAAATCAATCTGGCACTTTCTCAGACAATTAGGAATAGTGCTTCCTCAAGACCCAGCTATACCACTCCTAGGTATATATCTAAAAGACGCTCAAGTATACAATAAGGACATCTGCTCAACATGTTTGTAGCAGCTTTATTTGTAATAGCCTGAAGCTGGAAACATCCCAGATGCCCCTCGGTTGAGGAATGGATACAGAAATTGTGGTACATCTACACATTTCTCAACAATAAAAAACAAGGAAATCGTGAAATTTGCAGGTAAATGGTGTGAACTGGAAAAGATTATCCTGAGTGAGGTATCTCAGAAGCAGAAAGACACACAGGGTATATACTCACTCATAAGTAGATATTAGACATATAATATAGGATGAACATACTAAAATTTGCATACCTAAGGAAGCTAATTGGGACTCTGGCTAAGATGCTCAATCCCCATTCAGAAAGGCAAAGAGGATGGACATCAGAGGAGGGAGAAAACAGGGAACAGAACAGTAGCCTACCACAGAGGGCCTCTGAAAGACTCTACCCTGCAGGGTATTGAGGCAGATGCTGAGACTCATAGCTAAACTTTGGGCAGAGTGTAGGGAATCTTATGAAAGAAGGGGGAGATAGTAAGACTTGGAGAGGACAAGAGCTCCACAAGGACAGCAACAGATCCAAAAAGCCCAGGGGCTTTTCTGATACTGATACTCCAGCCAAGGACCACCCATGGAATCCCTGCACAGAGGTAGCCCATGGCAGTTCAGTATCCAAGTGGATTCCATAGTAATGGGGACAGAGACTGTCTCTGAAAGGAACTGATTGGCCTGCTCTTTGATCACCTCCCCCTGAGTGGGGAGCAGCTTTACCAAGCCACAGAAGAAGACAATGCAGCCACTCCTGAGGAGACCTGATAGACTAGTATCAGAGGGAAGGGGAGGAGGACCTCCCTTATCAGTGGACTGGGAGAGGAACAGGGGTGAGGAAGAGGGAGGGTTGGTTTGGGAGGGAAAGAGGGAGAGAGGTACAGGGGGATACAAAGTGAATAAACTATAATTAATAAAAATAAATAAATATTAAAAAATACTTAAGGAATTTTAAATTATATTTTAAAAGCAAAATCTGGGTAATTAAAAAACAAAAACAACAACAACAACAAAAAAAACGACAATACCCCCATAGACATGCCCACAAGCGAACAAGCGAACATGATCTAGAGAATTTCTTAACTGAGGCACCTCCTGTCTGTGGCAATGTCCACAGATAAAACTAACAAGGACAGATGGGTTCTCATTTTCATCTCACACTGGCTTGGAGCTTGCGTTCCTCGTCTCCATTTGGTAGCATGTTTCACTACACGCAGCTGCTGCCCCAGTTTTTACTCTGGACATTATCTTAGGTTTCATGAGCCAAGCAAACTCACTCTCAGTCTAGATAATCATCCAAATGCTCGTGTGTTAGAAAACATGGCCCAACTCAGGCCACTATTGGGATATTATGGAATTTTGAGGAGGTATGGCCTGGTTACAGAGAGTTAGGTCATTGGAGGCATGCTCAGGAAAGGGAGACGAAGTCTTTGACCACCATGCAGTTCACAGGCTTCCTTCAGCTACACTGCACTCTCATGATTTTCTCATGTTCTGTTCTACCATGGGCCCAAAGAACATGAACAGGCAACTATGGACTAAAACTCTGAAATCATGAGCCACCATAAGTCTTTTCTCCAGTTAAGCTGATTGTCCATGGTACTCTTATAACAACATGAACTAAGACAGGGATTACAAACAGTGAGGCTCATTTCAGAAGCTGATACTTCTAAACAAGTGGGGAAACATCACTTAGTACTAACACAGCTTCCATAGGAAAAGAAATCACTGCTACTCTGAAGTAGGTAACCATAGGAAAGCTTTGGTCCCGTGCAAATCAACCGCAGAAAGTAATACAGAAATAAACAGAAACCAACCAACCCATGCTCCTGATGAACAAGTAAATAAACCAAACCTCCTGGGGTCCCATTTTTGGCAGCAGATTGGCGCTGTCCCAATTACCTGATGAGTAAACAAGGAAGGAAAGAAGTCTGAGGCTGAACTTAGTCTCTATAGCTCTTAACCTCACAGCTCTAGCTTGAATATTTCTAGTGTGTTATGTGAAATTGCCGGTGTGTGCTTCTGCTGGCTGCCCTCAACTAGAGAGTATAAGTTACAGTCCATTCTCTACCCTCCATACACCATGATATAAAAAATATGCGAGATATCCAGAGCACAATGAGATGTGGAAACATAAAGATTCCATGTTTATACATGCCTGGTCGTCTTAATTGGGTCCAGGTTGGCTTTCAGGAATCTTGTATTTATGGCAGTCATTATTTTGTTTCTGTGCATGGGATGCCAGTCTAGAATGCTTCTGATATGGTCCTTGGGAGGATGAAGGTCTTCATAAGGGTTTACTCCCTCAAGAGAACTCTCTTAACAATGTGACTCTGAGTTGTTGTCTGGACAAGATGCTGGACATATATCAAATCTTCCTTTACACCAAGGGAATGCAATAAATAGTGAGAACTCCTTTCTAATAATGCCCTCTAGAGTCTTGTCCATCTGTGAGCGCTGGGACAAGGATGTCCAGCAGAAATAAGCTACACAGTGTGATGGCCCTAGAGCTGTTTGATTTCTGAGTATTCCAATTAGACATGGCATTCTGGGACAAGCAAATATCTGTGCCTCTGTGTCTTAACTGTAAGTTGGAGGTGACCACAGCAGTGAGCACACAGCAAGGGATCACATGCCAGCTTCATTTGGTGCTAGAGAGATGTCTTTATGACATGTTCTCCATTGCTCTCACTTTAAAATGGAACAGACAACTGAACGTGAGACAACAACAGGAGGTCATGAATTCCAGGAAGTTGAGATCATAAGCAACACACCTAATGACTACCTACCTATATTTGAGGAAATCAGGGAAAGCCTTATTTGTGTTACCAATCCATTTGGGCCACCGGCAGAAAGAAGGCTATTCATCCTTCTGCATCCTTTGATCTTACTTATTTATTTGTTCTCTGCCCCAAGAATTCTATTTGCTATGGCTTTGAGGTAGTGTGGGTTGGGAATGTTCAGAGAAGGCTGTGAGTTTGGGGTGATGAGCTAGTGACAGGCAAACCCATGGGTTATTCTTCTAATGCTCTGGTGTACTCCATGCACACAGTTGACAGAGTCAACACCTTGAGATTTTAAATTTTGTAGAACGCCAGGTATGATTCCACTTCCCTCCGCATGAGAGCAAAGGAAAAGATGGCTGACTTGTCAAAACTGCTATCATTTTAGACAAAGTCATTTTTGGAAAAGTTCCAAAATTTAAGATCTTAGAAAGCAGCCCAAATGAGGTCAAAACTTTGAGGAAAATAAATGATAAAATATCTAAGAAATTCATATAAGGTAGAAATAAAGACATAGACACATAATGCAAATGACAGAGATGATATGCTTTCCAGAAATTAGGGGCAGACACTTCCCAGAAGGAATTCTACCCTTGGTGAGGAGAGGGTTTGGTATACAGATCCAGCTGTCAGACCCTTCAATAGATTCCTCCATACCTTTATTGAAGTTCTCATAAAATAAAGGTTAGTCCCATCCTTAGGATATCTTCCACCTTTTCTAAACCATGCTATTAAGTTGTATTAGCTCCTTGGGGTGAGGCCACCATAACAGGAAGGATGTGTGCTAATGTGGCTCGCCTGGAGGTAAACTCATTTAAAATCTGGATTACTGTGGAGAAAGTTCCCCAGGCTAAGATAAGGTTAACGAATCTAAATCAGCAATAAACTCACCACCGAGCTTCAGAAATAATTAGCTCAAGGAAGCACATCATTTGTTCACTCAATGCATTAGCTCCAGCTCCTCCTCATCTCAGTAATTTGGATGCCTCGAGACTGAAGAGAGAATGGGGAATTTGCATGAACTTCCTCAGTTCTGTACAGTTGAAGGTTGAGACCTCATGCTCACCCAGAAGCTCTTGTACACGCATATTTTCCGAGTCAGAGAACAGAAATTTACCTCTAGACTTTATGAGCAATGCTCTTATTGGCACAGTATCACTTCTTCCTGTTGGTTACAGTGTCCACCTCTCCTTTTAGAACAGTACTTCACACATTTGGCATTGGCTCTTGTGAGATTATTAATCATGGTCCCCTCTGCCCCTCCCAGAAGAGGGAGCTTACCAATCTAACAGAGATGGAGTTTGGATCTTTGTTGTGGGATAAGTCTTAAATGTCCCCAAAAGCTTGTGTTTTGAAAGCTTGGTCCCCAAAGCAACAGTTTTCAAAAATGAGAATTTTTAGATGTGATTAAATCAGTAGGATGCTGCCCTCAGAAAGCCATTTAGGATTTGTAGTTTAATGAGTTCTATGGCAATGGCTTTGTGATAGAAGGAAGCAAGCAAGTAAATGTGTGGGCCTGGGAAGAGAGCTTAGTGGGTAAAGTACAGGATGAGCAACGATAAGAATCTGTATTTGATTCCCAGGTAAAGGCTGCTCATGGTGGCAGCTAGCCTAATTGGTAGGTTCCAGGCCAGTGAGAGACTCAATTTCCAAACAAAGATAGATGGCCCAGATCAACAACACCTGGGGTTAT
This sequence comes from Meriones unguiculatus, assembly GCF_030254825.1. Lineage (NCBI taxonomy): Eukaryota > Metazoa > Chordata > Mammalia > Rodentia > Muridae > Meriones > Meriones unguiculatus. The sequence goes on from NC_083359.1 coordinate 45,550,070, forward strand.
CCTCGGACCTTGACAGGCATGCATTGCACACTGGTGCACTTAAAACTGCACACACATACAAAAAGAGAGGTTGGACTTTGCTTGCTGGCCATTGTGAGCTGAGCAGCTTCCTTCCCTGTGGGCCTCTGCCATGATATGCTGACGTTCTTCAGACTCCATGGGCTGAAACCATGGATCAAAATATACCTTTCTGCTTAAAAGCTGATATTGTCACAGCACTGGAAATCCAACCAGCACAATCCAAAACAGGGTGAGATTCATTCAGTCTTCCTAGGAATGGACTTCCTATGTATTAGGAAACACAGGCTCTCTTTCTTTTGAGGGTTTTAAACTGTGAGGACTATTGTGGCTTGAATGTGACATCTGTCACAGGCTCACGTGTATGAACTCCAGACAGAGGTGCTGTTTTTAGAAGGTTACAGAACCTTTGGAAGGTGAAGCCTCACTGGAGAACATGGAGCCCCAAGTTTGGAGGCTTGATAGCTCAGGAACACTTCCTGCTCGCACTCTGATTCTTAGCTGTGAAGTTGGTGTGATTAGAGAGGCTGTTGCTCCCGCTCCATTTCCTTCCTGCCTGTTGCCATGCCCTCCCTACTCTGAAGGACCATGTTCTTCTGGAACTGTAAGACAAAATAACCCTTTCTCCCTTAAGTTGCTTGTGTCAGCATATTTTACCATAACAGCAAGAAAGGAACCAAGGATGTAAACTCAGAGCTCCCAATATTAATGTTTAGTTTCCTACGGGAAAATGCCCCGAGAATAAAAGCACAGGTCACTGAAATAGCAAACACGGATCCCAAAGAACATTAGCAAAGATCCTATATCCACCCCAAAGTTCTTTGCTTGCAAATCAAATCCTCATGCTTTCTTAAACTGATTTGACTTAGATCTCTGCTTCTGGCAATGAAAACACCTGCAATGTGGCAAGCATCAAGACCATTATTATTAAGCATTATTGCTAAACGCCAAGATCACTGGCATGATTTTTTTTCCTCAAAGGCTAGCAGGTTTAAAGGCATGCTCACTGCTGTCAAACAGACCAGTCCCTGAATCTGAGGCACTTTGGCCTATTGTGTATCTGGGTATGTTGGCAGGATTCTGAGATAACCTCAGTCCCCAAGGTCCCTACTTATACAGGTACAACTGAGCACACGACTTTATACACCCTGTTGTTGAGTGTGGACAGCACCAGTGACCATAAAGGCCTAACACTTTAATGATGAGCTTGCCTTATATTGACAAGTGTGAAAGGACTTAAAGTGTAATGGAAATCCTACATCACTTCATATTAAGTTAATCTAAAGGAAGATTGAAAGAACTAGAACTGGCACAAGACACAAACTAAGTTCTCAGCACAAAAAAAAAAAAAAGATTTATTTACCCCAGAGAGACAAAGGGCAGGGGATAAGATACAAAGGCAGGAGATAGAGGAGGAGGGCAAAGAGGAAAGGACAAGGGAGAAGGGAAAAAAAAATATTTGCCCTGAGGGACAAAGGACTGCCTCCAAATAGAGAAGAGACATGGTCTACAGACAAATGGTAGTTTAGAAATGAAATGGAACCTCTGTGTTAGGATGAGTTGGGGCTGTTTTGATTGGGCATGTTAATTAGGTGAGCCAAAGAGGGACTTTTGATTGCTGGACTTCAATACTTTGATGGCTTGATGGTCAGCCTCGGGAGGATGAAGTGGCCAGGTAAGGGAATAGACCTTGGTGGCTAGCTTTAGGAATATAATCTAACAATAGCAAGGCAGAGGGAATGGAGAAGAAAGGCAAGGCCTGCCAGAGCCATGTTTCCCAGGCCCAGGGGCTATATGAGTGGACCTTATCTAATCAAGCAAACGCAAACTGAAAAGCAAGATGGAGTTTAGTTAAGAGAACCTCTCTGAAGTTACCAAAGAACCATGGTATTTAATAGGTTATCTCTGCTGAAGAAACAAGCCAATTCAAGCCAAATTAAAGTTTAAAGGCAGATTTCTCTGGAGCATCTCTTGGGAGGGTTCATAGGTCCCAAGAAACAGGGCGGAAGTCACCATGCAGACAAGAAGACAAAGAAGGGGGTGAGAGATGATATTGTGAGCAAGCAGAGAGAGAGAAAGGTGGAGCGGGGATGGAGAGAGAAACAAAATGTCTAGATTATATAGTTAAAAACCTCTGTGGGAGAGAAAATTCAGCCCCTGAGCTGGGAAGTAAAGGCAGGGACTGAGAGATTTTAAATAGACACCCTCAGTCTTTTGTCCCGGGTCTGAATGCCAACAGTACTGAACGTCTTCCCTAGGAGCTGAGGCCTCAGTCCTATGCCAGCAGAGAAGTAAATTCTGCCAGTGAATGCAAGGAATTTGGGGAAAAACTGAGTCACAGTGGAGAAGGTTTTCAACATGACACTTTGATCCTAGCAAAGTAAAGGCTTGTGGGTGCAGTGGGAGGACTAGCCAAGTTATTCCTAGACTCCTGATCCACCAAAACTTTGAGATAATAAATGTGTGCTGTATTAAGGTTCTAACCTGGAGGTCATTTGTAAAAATACAGCAACAGAAAATGAACAGGATGTCCTTGAGCAAAATTAAACTTTCCTTGAGCAAAATTAAGCTTTCTGGGCTTGAGTTTTCTTAGGTAAGTCATAGTAGAAATGTTCATAGTAGAAATGCTTCATCTTGGCTGTCAATTTGCCTTGAAGATTATCAAAGCACACTTCTTTGTCTATCTGGTATTGTGTCATAATTTCCTTTGAGTTAAAACATTCTATCTGGTAAGAAAGCTCCTTATGATTCAGGAAGTTCCAAGGTGAGATTCATAAAACTCAGCAAGTAAACAACTCTAAGGTCTCAGGAAATCCCTAAAGTTTATCAAATACATAAGGCCCCTCTCTCTCTAAGGTTATATAAACAAGAAGGACTGCTCAGAACAGGAGATACTCTGGCCAATCAAGCTGCTTTCAAGTCTTGCAGAGAGCTCCGAGGTCCCAGCTTTTGTGAGTCATCATCCATGCTAGGCAGGTTTTTTTGTGACACAGCTGTCTTTGAATCATCCATGCTCCTGTAAGTAAACCTTCACCCATTCTCCAATTAGTAACACCAATAAAATCCCATTGGTTCATCAAGTTGGACTTTGGTGATATTTTTACTTTGTCATTGGTTCCCTATCAGGGATGAGTACATGTGTACATCTCCCAAGTAACTGTGTCGCGTAACAGTCGATGGTATGTTTTTAAAGAACACTATTAGTTAATATTAGTTGAGAAGACCCAATTTTGGCTGAATAGAATAAAAGAAAAAGATGCAGAATGCCCAACCATAAGTCTTGATATCTCTCTCTGTCTCTCTCTGTCTGTCTCTGTCTCTGTCTCTGTCTCTCTCTCTCTCTCTCTGTGTGTGCGTGTGTATGTCTGTGTCTTGTCTATGTCTGTGTCTGTCTGTCTTTCTCTGTATGTGTGTGTGTTTGTGTGTGTGTGTGTCTGTCTGTCTGTCTGTCTGTCTCTCCTCCAGTCCTCTTTTCTGCTATTTTGTCTACTAGGATATGAGCTCCTGTGCTCAACTACACCTTCTTTGCTACAGTGAACTGAAACCACTGAAGTCATGAAGACAGGATATTTTTCCTCACTGAAAGAGGTTTTATAAGGTATTCCTTGTTAGCAATAAGGAACTCTGACTAATAAAATATCTGCCCCTATAGCTCAACACTGTTACACAGCTCGCTGTACTTTTCACATTTCTAATGCATGTGGCTGTGGGGGTACTTGCAGGCAAGTTTGCCCATGGGGAAAAACAGGTATTTTATCAGATCCACCACAAACACTCAAGAGCCACAGAAGGACTCTGCACCCCTCAGCTTGTCTAGCCCAACCTCTTGCTTCCATATCAAGAGAAAATTAGGTCAGAAAGCAAAAGCCACTTGTCCTATGCCGTAAAACTTATTGCTGGCCACAACACAGACTGTTAATTCCCAGCTAGGTTCTACCCCTGTGTCTGGAAGCCTGACAAAGGACCCCTTCTTGTTTAGTTCGACTGTAGAGAGTCACACCAAACTAACTGGAATGGTCCAATACTTTCATCTCTTGTTAACTGTTAGCTAGTACTGTTTAACACATTTTCTTCAAACATAGAACTAAAGTCAAGGAACACTGATTATCTCGTGTTCTCCATAGGCCGAAATCCAGATGCACATTATTATCTGCCCTCAGACTGGAGTTTCTCAGGCAATTTCTTGTCAATTGTTACATGGTACTATGATCATCTGAAGGCTTGAATGAGGCCAGAATCTATTTTCAAATTCATTCATATGACCATTGGCCAGAGACTCCAATTTCTTTCCATAGGAGGCTGCTCAAAATATAGAAGCCAGTTTCTTGCCAATTGAAAGATCCAACCTCCAGACCCTGTGGCCAAGATGAAAGCTTCTGGATCTTTTATAACCTCACATTGGAAGCTATAGTCACTTCCCTGGCCACATTTATCAACCCTGGTGTAACATGGAAGGAGACTATTCAAGGGTATGAATACCAGGAGGTGCCATCTCTGGAGACCATCTCAGCAGCCAGCTCTGCATTTCTTTTTATTGCCTAAATGGCCACATTGCGGAGAGCCCGAAATGAAAGTTTGCCAGTGGAGAGGTAGATGACTTTGTCCCAGTCCTTGCAGTTAATAGAAACAGGAGAGTGTGACTGCAGCATTCCTGCCAAATAGCAACTGAAAATGACACTTGAAAACTGAAATTATTACTCTTTTCAGCAGGAAGGTCTGTTCTGCTTAATGATCTACATATCAGTGCACTCCAGGTGGAAGCGGCAAATGCCTTAGAATATACAGCATTATGGTCATATCATCTTCAAAATGTATCAGCAAAATGATCGGGCTTGAATTGGCGGCAAGCAAAGACTCAGAAAGTCCAAGTGATCTTGGACTTAGAGGCAGGAGAACTGTGTTTCTAATAGTATGTCCCCTTGTGATGCACAAGCTCCATGCAGTCTGACTCTTAATGGTGCTCTCTAGGCTCCTAGAACACTGAAACCCAGGTGTGTGTGTGTGTGTGTGTGTGTGTGTCTGTGTCTGTGTGTCTGTGTGTCTGTGTGTCTGTTTGTATGTCTGTGTGTATCTCTGTATGTCTGTGTGTGTCTGTGTGTAGGTGTGACTATGTGAATCTGTGTGTATGTGCTCATATGTGTGTGCAAGCATCTGTGTGCCTATGCATGTGGAAGCAAGATGCTGCTGACGTTAGGTTTCTTCCTCAATCGCTTTTCACCTTAGTTTTGAGACAGAACCTCATGTTGAACCAGTAGCTTACTAATTAAGGGAGGGTTACTATCCAACAAGCTCCAGGGAGCTCCTTGAGTCCACCTCCACAGCACTGGTAATAATGGAACAAACGTATAGCCACAGTCAATGCTAAGGATCTAAACTCAGGTCCTCATGATTGCAAGGCATGAATTTTAATGACTGAGTTTCAGCCCTATTAATAAACTATCACTATCAAGAGTGGCTCATTGTTAGTGGGTAGCTTTGGCTCTGTATGGTGACCTCAGGCATGAACATTTAATCGAGTACCTGACTTTGTGGATGAGGATGAAACAAAAGAAATGCAGGGTGAAAGTCTGTGCTATGCCAAAGCTGATAAAACACTGCTGGAACTCTCTGCTCAGTCTTTCTTGATTTATTACTGCCCACCATCGAGTCCCCAAACTGGAGCTAGATAAATTTTTCTGAATCCTAAATCTCCTTGTGTTGCTCTCTCCTGCTTTAAAACACTGTGGACACTTCCCATTGCTTCTGGGGAAAGGTATAAAATACTTAGAAATACCAAAAGAGACCTGAACCTGCTTCACTCTCCTCCCCTGAGTGACAGCAAGCCAGAGTCTCTTGATTTACCAAGTTCCTCTTAGTCAGGATGGGCCCCTTGTTGCTCTGCTGCTTGATAGCCTACCCCTTTCCTGCCCACCTCTTCACCTTCTCTGTGGTTCACATTAATCACATCTTGCTTTTATCCTTCAGAGCACTTATAATAAAATCAATTATACATATATATTTGCACATATACATATGCAAAGCAGGTTGTCAGATCCTCCTAATAAACCAAAGACTCCATGAAGGCAGACACTCCACTATTCTGTGTCCTGTGTCACACATAGTGTCTGACATGTGGAGATTCTCATAAATTATTTATTGAATGAATACATTTATAATGATGGTCTACATTGGGCATTGTATACTATATCCCATGAATATGAATTAAATCCAGCCTTCATTTCTCTTAGTCAATAATGTTATGTGACAGAGTCACACCCAATCCTGTTTTCCTAGTGCTTGATCTTCATTCCTGTTACAGTAGCAGAACTGTGTCACTGCTACGAGACCCAAAATATTTGATATCTGGTCCTATGCTGCCAGTTTGATGAACCCCTAAATTAGATTTCTCAGTATCTCAAGAAATACTCTAAGCATCATGAAAATAGGAAGTTCTTATAAAGTTATTTTTTCATTATTTCTACCAAATTGAAAATTTCCCCTCTGAAGACAGGAAGAAAGTTCATAAGGCTCAGGAAGTAAACAGAATTTACAGGTCTTAGAAAGCTGAAACTTAAGATTCATAAGTAGTCTCCTCCGGCTTCTGTAAGCAGTGACAGTCACTGGGGACAAGAGATATTAGTTGCCTGAGCTGTCCCTGAATCATCAAGGGGCTCTAGAGATGTGAGTCACACCAATGCTAATGTGGATTTATCTTGATAAAGCTACCCTTAAGTCATCCATGTTCCTGTAAGCTAGCCCTGCAAACTAATTGTTCCACCAAACTAGAATACGGCCTTGATGTTGTTGCTGCTGCTGCTGCTGTTTTAGTATTCTATCTGAACAGGAAAAGTCACACAGCAGAGCCATAACTATAATTCCTCTTCCCATTCAATGAATCTTGTATCTAGTAGGGTGACTGTTATAGAAAGAGGTTGGGTCTTGAAAACTGGGGAGGATTGTGGGAGTCAAGAAGGGGACACTTGAGAAAACACGGGGAGGCACTGTGGAGTGAGCTATATGCACTGATCATGAACTAATGCACTGATCAAGGAGTAAGTGACTGAGCACAGGAACAAGTATGATGACCAGCAACAACCATGTCCTTAGGCAAAGTCAGAGGCCAACCTCTACCCTGTCTCAGGAGCTGCAGACAGACAAGGCCTTGGCTCCTTGTCATTCGTGGTCTTAATCAGCCATAATGGATCGGCTGCCTTCCAGGACGAGGTGGACCCATGGAGCGCTTGATTGATTGTTAGTGTCATCTCAGCTTTTCTCAGCAACATCAGCCCATTTGTTTTGCACTAAATGGACAAGTGCTCATTGACATCCAGGAATGAATTCATTGATGTGCAGAGCAAAGTGTCAACCTGATGGGGGCAAGGTGGATCAGGAGGCCATTGGGTTGGAGAACTCAGATAAGCAGCATTGGCTAGGGAAATAGCACTGAATGTTCAGCTGGGGCTAGAAACCTGGCTGAGTCTGTGCTGCACAGTGGAAAGCATTACACATAAGACAGCAGGGTTAGCTCTGGGGGGTTAGGACTAGACTCTGTATCCAGTTACAAGCCTCCAAAATGAAGTGCTAAGGATTACCATCCCTAGAAATTCTTGAATTCCTGGAGCCCTCCCATATCCACTAAACAGGACCTGCAAACCTGTATTTTAAACAAAATCTATTCCAATTCAGAACACAGGGTGAGGGTAGATCTGGGAGGAACCTGAGATGACTATGATCAAAGTACATTGTGTAAAATTCTCAAAGAATTAATAAAAATATTATTTAAATTGTTTTAAAATAATTTTAAAAGACTTAATTACAAATTTTTGTCAACTTAAAAATGTAAAAGTCATTGAACTGAGACTGCCTTAATTCAATATATGCTATCTACAGCCACACAATCAAAGGAGGAAGGACAAGGACTTAGGCAAATACTTATCTTGAGACTAAGGGGAACAGGATAGAATAAACACTGACTAACATTAAAGGGCACAGGTTTTACGCAGAGACTTCACTTGTTCGACTGTGATGTGCCAATCATGTACACAGCAGGGGCCAACTGAAAGTATTGACTTAATTATTGCAATAATCACAAGTTCAAAACTAGGAGGAAGTTGAAACTAAAGTAAAACACCATCAGCTAGGAAGGAAAAGAGCTGGAACACAAGCATGGAGTTTTCAGCAACGTACTACAGGCTCTGTTCACTGTCCTTCACCTGGTTTTCTGGGGGAAAAAAAAGAAAGAAAAGGAAAGGGGGGAAAGAAAAGAAAAGACATGTACTCTTCTCTTGTTCCCTCCTTCCCTCCCTTTCTTCCTGATGCCCTTCTTCTGACTTTTCTCCCTACCTTCTTCCCTATTGTTTTTCATCCATCAGAATAAGTCAAATCAGTGTCTTGTGTCTCATCTCCCCACCATAGACTTTGAACAAAGGATTGAAGTACAAGTGATCCCTGGGAAAAGGTCCAAGAGAAATAAGTAAGAAAACAGAAAATGTACACTGGGGAAGGAGAAGGAACAGCCAAGGGGCAGCTGCAAGCAATAGTCCAACCTCATCCTCATTTCATTGCTGCCTCTGGACCAAATGCTGTTTCCAGCTTTTCAGACCTTAAAGCAAAGATACTAGACTTTTGTACCTGCTCTCTAGTTATTGACAGTGACTCCTGAAGTCAGGGGTGAAACTCCCAGACACTTCTGGCTTTTAAAATGGAATCTTGAGGAATGCCAGTCCATGAGGACATCTATCTGACTGTAAAACAGTTTAGAGACCCTTCTCAATTCCCAGCCTACTGCCTTTGAACTCATATTGCAGCCTTGGGCTCGCAGAATGTTGACATATTTATAATACATAAGACTATAATAAAGTAAACTTATGGATCAACAAGGACATCACATATTACTCCATATCCTTCCTGTTCTCTTTACTGAAGCTGTGAGGTTCGCCTTAAAGCAGCATGATTTGAACATCTACTCATTTGCATATAAATTTTCCTCTTGTTCCTTAGTCTAACTCTAGCTAATTTTTTTAGGACATTCCTGCTGATTCCCATATTTTTTTTTTGGTCCTTTATGGCCTTGACTGGAGACCTGAATTTCCCTTTGATCTGCAAAAAAATCCAACCTGGTATTATCAAAAACAATATACACTAAACAATTAGAGAACAGATTTTATTCAGACTAGAGACCATTCATTGATGGGAATGTTTCCAAGTAAAGAAAGGAGACCAGGGGTCTTATAAAGGCAGGAAAGCAAGGAGCTCATTCACAGGTCTGTGGGAACAATGGACAAGAATGGAAGCAATCTTGTTGGAACCCAAGGACATCCGCAGTGGTATTCTGGAGAAGTATGCAAGGGCAAGGTGGTCCTCTGTGGTTAGTCATTTCTATGAAAAACAAAGAGGTGAATGTATTTGTTATGATTTTATATATTATTTATTTATGTAGTATGTGTGTACACACAGGCATGTGTACTCTTGTAATACATGTGTGGAGGTGAGAAGACAATCAGGTGAAGTTGGTTCTCTCCTTTTACCATATGGGTCCCAGGGATCAAAGTCAGGTTATCAGTCCTGGTGGCACTCACCTTCCCCCACTAGGCTATCTCACCTGAGTGACACCAGCATCTTTGATCATTATTGTTTCCCAGATAATATGGGTTCAAATATTGCAGCATTGTCAAGATATTTATAAGCATAATGCAGAAATTAACCTACTAAGTTGGGAAATGATTACAAAGAAAACAGGAAGGGTCCTTTGGGCATAGCTATCAATCCATGAAATACTGGCACTGACACATTTAAAACACTGCTCTCCATAGAGGAGCAGTTTCTGTGAGCTACACAGACCTGCACCAAAATTCTTCTTTTGAGAAAAATGTGTGTTGTTTGGTGTTTTCCTGGAAGTTCTTATCTTGGTGCCAGGACATGACAGAGGCCATCTTGAGTTGTGGCTTCCATGTTGCCCCTGGATGATACTGGTCTGTTTTCATAAACAGTGTCTCAGCATATTATAGATAAATGAAACCACAGAAGCCTTGATGTGCAAGCCTAATGACCAGAGAAGTCACCATTGACCCCAGAGTGCACCAGTGTTGGTTATCTTTATTGTCAGTTTGAATTAATTTAGAATTATGTGAAATGCACCTCTGGCCTTGTCTATGAGATACTTCTAAAAGTATCTGAAGAGGAAAAAGAATACCTTAAAGTCCTGAATGCAGGTCTAGTGTCAAAACTGAATAAGGAGGAAGAAAGGAGCAGAGATGGTGCATTAGCACAGCTGTTCATTGTTCCCTGAATTCTGTTCCTGCTGCCATGACTTCAGTGCATGGTGAACTGTATCCCTCAAACTGTGAACCAAAACAAATCTGTCCTTCCTTCTTTAATTGTTTTTGTCAGCTATTTTGTCACAGAACAAGAAAAGTAAACAATGCAGTGCCTGATGCCCTTCTGATGGCCTGAAACCATGTACATCCTAAGTTTGGTAAAAATAACTTTTGTCTCATCTTCTATGTAAGTTTCTTCCTCTGGCACGTAGCTCAAAGTTCTATATTGATCTTGTTTCCACCTTTGCCCATGCTTCTGTTAGTAAGTCTCTGACAAACTGCACTCTGCCGTCTAGGATCACTCTAATTCTTTTCATTCTTGTTCTAAAACAATGTCTTACTGTGTAGCCCAGGCTCAGCAATGAGTCCATGACTATCCTGCTTCAGCCTCTTTCCTACTGAGTAAACAGATGTTACCACCACAGTCAGGATGTATGCCTCTTTCTTTGATCTCACAGCATCTGGCCATCAGTTTCTTTGCCCCTCTGAAGACTCATTAAAGACAATGTAATACCCCAAATGTCAATAGTTTTGAAATCCACCTGGGAACCATAGCTGACCATGGAAGGAAGAAAGAAAGAAAAGAAAAGAAAGAAGGAAGGAAGGAAGGAAGGAAGGAAGGAAGGAAGGAAGGAAGGAAGGAAGGAAGGAATCCAGTACTGTGAGCGAAAACTCATGCAGAAAGGGATATGAAGAGTAGGTGTGCTGCCTCCTGGCACTGAGCTGCCAGAGCTTGAATTTGGGCTTCTCTGAGCAGACACCTTGGCTCAGGTTTACAGCAGATCAGCCATCCTTTCTAACTAATCAGCATCTGAGGCAGGTGGTCCCTGGACTGCCAGAAGGTGGGGGTTGGTCAACATGCTTCTCCAAGTTGAGTTTTTGGTTGTGTGCTGTTTCCTTAATGTTAATTGTTGTTTGTTTTGCAATATTGGAAACGAACCCCAGGGTCTCACATATGTTAAGCAGCTATAAGACCATGGCCCCAGGAGACCTCTTTTCTGCTTGTCTATTCTTCATCACTCCTTATTTATTACATGTAGTTCCTTGTCTCATTTCTACAAGATCACAAAGTCAACCTCATATCCACAGTAGCATCTAATTTTATAACTTGAAGAGCTTTTCACCAACATCTCATCACCCTTGTCCCTAGGAATTGGAGGAATTCCTTTTCCATGATGTCTGCTTTCAAGGAAACTGGAAATGGAAAATAAATAGGCCCCACTGTGCCCCACAGTTGGCTATCAGAGCTGCTGAGGTTCTCCTGTCACATTATCTGAATTAGTAAGAGGAACTTAAAATTAGACACACTTCCCTACCACAGAGCAGACTTCAGCGATTCTGTAGAATATACCTGTGCACTCAGGTTCTTCAGTCTGGAGACAACCAAGATTTTCCCAACTATGAATGATGCCTTTACCTGGAAAAGATGCTTTTCACAAAGACAATCTCTGCTTTCCCCAAAGGTTAAAGGCAGAGGGAAAGAGCAAAGGAGGGAGGGAGGAAAGGAAGGAGAGAAAAAGAAGAGAAATTTTCAATTCTGTTTTCATTCAAATAGCCAAGAGAACTGGGAGCCTAAGATAACCAATCAGTTATTTGCTAGCAGAATTTTCCTGGGAAGGAAAAAGAGTACTTAGACTCAAAATGTATACATTTCTTCCAAAATGTCATTCAGCATCTATATTTCTCCCAGATAGTGACAAACCTTCCTTGTTCCTGTCAAAACGCCAACTTTTAGCATCAGCCTTAATAATAAAAGCCAGATCCAAAATATCTGACAAAGAAATTGCTACTTTGCCAGTGAAAAGTTTATCGCTCGTTTACTTTAAGATGCCAAACCCCTGTGTTTTATTTCTTTACTGTTCTCTCTTAATTATAAAAAAAAAAATCAGTTCCTTCTATTTGGTTGAAATTTTCCCTAGAAAACTTTCACTTATGTACTTCTTTTCCTTCTCTTAAATATGATGATTTAGAATGCTTCAATAAAAATTTCATAACAAGGGCCCACAGTCCTTACTGATTCTAATGTGACTGGCACTACCTGTATTTATGTGGTTAGTAGATAACGATGATAATAATGCTAATAAATAATAACAATTGAAGTTCTTTTTATTTTTTGAAACAGAAAACCCTTTTTTTTTAATTTTTTTCTCCGCTTTATCTTTTCATTTGTTTGTTTCCCCTCAATGAGGAAGTAGAGGCATACAGCCTAATAATATGATCTGTGAACAGATCTCAGTCTTAGGGAGAGAAAAGATTTATTTCTTTTGTGTTTGAATCTCCTTGAGGACAGTCCAAAAACCCAAGGCAGCAAAACAGAGGTAAGAATTCAGGTTTTTATGGCTAGATAACCTTGGAACCATAGGAGAGCAGAAGTACAAAAGGAAGACAGTTCAGAGGCAAGAAGATTGCACTGAGCTTTAGTGAAGGGTTTCTACATAGTATACATGGTCCTAAGAACTCGGCACTGATTCTTTCATATTAAATGCTCTGAGTACCATGAGACGGGTACTAATGTCATCTCTACAGATGAGAGAACTGAGGCTGGGAGAAGTGGCATCCCAATGTCACCCAGCAGAAGCAACAGAGCTAGGAATTTAGCCCATGTCACCTGACTCCTAGACATGATCCAGGAAAGATCCAGAACATTCCTGAACACACTTGAGCCATGTTGTACACTTAGTCAGAAACTTTTACTCTCCCTTATTATCTTGGCAGCCTTCCCAGGTATCATCACCAGGGTTCCAGAAATCCAGGATAGCCATACCACAGCAGAGAATTCCCAGACCTTTTCCTTCCCATCTCCTGCAGCCAACAAGAGTCCCCAAGCATACAGAGACCGCCTCTCTTCCTGCAACTTCTTCTGTAGATGTGGAGCTCCTGCCTGCTTCTTGGCAACTCCACGCCTTCATGCCATCCAAGTTTTAATTGCTTAACACCAGACGTTCTTCAGCTGTTGCCATGGAACCTTTCAACCTCCCTGGGCCTAACCCAGAGTTTCCAAAGCCTGAATGATGATTCCAGCCTTCAGAAATATCCCTCATGGTTTATCCCCCAATGCCTTTGGCTCAACTCCAAAGTTGCTTTTCACTTTCAGCCTGCTGAACTTGGTGTGGCATTTTCTAGTACCAAAAGCACTAGCCCCATGCTTATGATGACTGGCCAGCCCGTGCACTTGCCCAACTTCAGTGCTCTCTGCCACCCTTTTCGTGAAGGCTGTTATCTTTCTGCATGTACAGGCAACCATGCTACAGGACATCAGGCACCAGGGTTGGTTATATGCCCTAGGGTCCAGTGGCTTCTACCCCTGAGCACAAGTTACCACACCCACCCAGAGTTTGATGGGTGCGGTGGATACGAACTCTGGTTCTCACACTTGTGCAGCCCCAGAATTACTTTCTTAACATTATCTTAGAGTGTTAGGAACAGGAATTAACTTTTGGTACTCTTTGGAACACATAAAAACAGTTCAAGTCTCTACTAGCCAGTCCGCACCAAGAGACAATAAATCTTGGTCCAATTGCTCATTGACCTGTTTCAGGTAACTTGAGCAAGTCTGCACAAGATAGATTCTCAATAAAGAAGTTAGGGTTTAGGGTCAGTGAGGAGATCTGCAGGTAAAGGGAATTTGTCCCCAAGCCTGACAACCTGAGTTTCGTTTCCCGAAGCCACATGCTGGAAGGTGATAGCGACTCTGACAAGTTGTCCACTGACCTCCGTTCACACTGTGGCACATACATTCACACACAGAATGTATATGTGCACATACATGCACACACAGAACAAGTAAATACTTAATTGCTTTTAAAGAACTTATGATTTGGTCAATAGATCAAAGGATACCATGATGTGTTATGTGTTTATTGAGCATGGAATAAACACAATAAGAAGGAGACTATAAGGAGATGAGTTGTATCTATCTGTGTCAGGCCCTGCCTCTCTGAAATGCAGGAAAGCATTGTATTGATTCTTTAAATACAATCCATAAGCATTATATCTGGCCTTTGGAATGAGATGGCTTTTTCATTTTTTTAATCATGAGTGTGAGTTTGATGTTTTAGGATGCCGTTGGTCCTGGTGCTGCTCAACACTTTCATCTGCCAAATTTGAAAATCACAACTTCCTCATAGACTTGTTGAAGAAATGTGTATAGACTTATGTAAGAAAAACGAGAAGGCTTGGGATTAATGACTTGTAAATTCTATCTGCCTTACTGATTCTTTCAACAACCAAAAAAACAAACAAACAAAAAAAAACAGTATAATTTTTTTTAGACTCTGGAAGAGAATCTAGAGTTACAAAAACATGTTCCTGGCCCTTGTGGAATTCCACACCCCATGCAGGAGAAAGACAAACCCAACATGGGCTTCTGCGCTAGAAGGAGCCCCAGAGGGGTCTGCATATTATAGAGATACCAACACACCAGGCTTCTTGCAATAACAGAGCATATCTCTGCAGTTGCTGAATTCAATCTTTGACCGTCAAAGGTTGACACTGCCCCGAGGAAGCCCATCCATACCTTCCTCACAGGCTAAGGGGCAAAGACCAGTCCTGGAAACTCCAGATATGCAAGATTTCTTGCCCTAGGAAGCTGTGCTAAGTTTATCTGTATGGCAAATGGCTGCACGCATCAGACTTCGTGAATCTGGCAGACTGCTGTTTACAGGCAGCAGAGAATTATTCAATGGCTGCAGCAGGCAGGGGCTGATAAACGGCCCTGGCTTCCCAGACTGCAATACTATGTCAGACTTTGCCACCTTACAAATTACATAAGAACAAGCAAATTAGCATAGATGAGGAATAGATACCCACAGACGTGGAGTCTTTCTTTTCCTTTAAGTACATACACTAGAGGTACTTAACATAAAAGGCACATCACCAACCGAAATAGAAGACTGGGATGTGGAGGGAGGACCCCGCGTTTGTAAATGACTGCGGTGAAGAGATGCTCCCTGGGAGATGCAAAGAGGGTATCTGATTGGGTGGGATGACACAATCCCTGTGTTCTCCGTTGTCCAAACATAAACCCTGTTAGTAGCCTTGGTTTCATACATCATGTGTTCACCTTCTTAATACAAAGCTATTTCCTGAGCAAACTCTATGTTCTGACACTTTTTTCTATGCTGACAAAGCAGCAGTAGAAGCCTTGAGGATGGCTGGGGATGTTCCTCAGCCGATAGAATGCTTTCTTAGCACACACAAAGCTCTAGGTTCAGTCCCCAGTGCTGCATAAAACTAACGTGGTGGCTCGCGCAAGTCTGAAATCTCAGCTCTCAGGAAGTGAAGGTGAGGCCACCTCCAGGTGCCCAGAAAGTCTGAGGCCAGCCTGGGTTACATGAAATTCTGCTGACCCTGCTACCCTTCCCCAACACCCACCCCCCCCAAAGAAAAAAAACCTTTGAGAAACTATATTTTAGAGGCCTCAGGTGGCTCAGTTGGTAAAATACCAGACCTCAAGTCGAGAGGTCTTGAGTTCAAACTCAAGCAGAGAAACTATATTTTGAGGAAGCAACAGAGAGTAAAATTCAAATTTTACCAGCAGTAATAACAAGATGCGCAGACAGTTATACATGTTATGGTGACAAATTGCAAGCACGGGAAGGCAGTGAGAATGCCATGGAGCACGAGAGAGAAGTGGGGATGGCGTGTGGAAGTGTGTGCCGCTCTGTTGAAAGGAAAGGACAGGCTTCCCGAGAGAGTAACCCGTAAGCCGAACACTCATGCTCCCACCACCCACACAACTACCAGCAGCCACTGGTGGACTTCTTGTCCGCCACACTGGGGTGGGCAGCATAGAAGAAGCCACACCAGAGTCCTAAGACTTGATACAAATGAAGAGATATTAATTGTTTCCTAATAACCACTTAATAGGGATTTGACAGTAGCAATACTTGGGATAATTTGGTTAAACACATTAGTAACATTCACATTCCAACATTAAGCAGTACCCTGGTGATTTTAGCAGGTGGTGGTTCTCACGAAGGAGCTGTCTTTCCTGCAGCATTCCAGCAAAGCCATGGGCACGTCTGTACCTTGGCTTTGATCACCCCTCTATCAGGAAGTCTGGAAGCTTGTCTTAAACACTGTGTATGGAGGTCAGTGGTCCTGACTCAACTCAATAGCCTGGCTCAACTCCTGCGCAGAATCTCCTAAAAATCAACACTCTTCTGCTCTTCCTTGGCCAGCAGCTCTCTCATCAACAGAGGTAAAGTGTGTGTGTATGTGTGTGTGTGTGTGTGTGTGTGTGTGTGTGTGTGTGTGTGTATGTGTCTGTGAGTGTGTATATAAGTATATGTATGTGTGTATGTGGTGTGTGTGTGACTGTGTATGAGTATGACTGTGTGCATGAATCTGTAGGGTGTGTGTGAGTATGTGTATGTGTGTGAGTACGTGTGTGTGTGAGGAACAAATCTGTGCCAACTCTCTGGGCTTTGCCTCCAGTGGCAAAGTGACTGTCACTAAGTTTGACTTCCCCAGAAATGAGAAGTACCAATTCTTTTCTCCAGAAACTCAGGGGTTTTCTAGTGTTTTCATGTCTGCCTGGGAAATAGGTGATTTTAGAAATAGCTGATGCCAACAATGTGGTAAAAGGCAAAAGACATTTTCAAGGAGTTTCAGGTTTCCTTTCTAGATGAGGGATATCAGATCAACCTGATGATGTAAAATAAACACAGAATCTACTGCACCAGATTCCTCTCTTTAGTCTTGTCTGACGTGTGTGACAGTCTATAAATGAGGACAATTTCATATTGAGATGGGTGCTATGAGTTTTAAATGGAACAATCCATTGCACTCAATACATTATTTTATTTTATCCTTGCTTGAGGTTACATCTACCTCTACCCTTCCAGAGACAACATACTCCTAAGAAAAATTAATTGCATTGCCCTTCACAACATCACAGACACAGTTGACTCAGAGCAGAAAACAAGTTGAAGTTTCTCCTCCCCTCAACTCCATTCTTCATCCAGAAAACATCACAAACCAAAGTTCCCTGATGGCTTTTCGATATTACATTTACTTATATTTGGGGGAGGGGCATGCAAATGTATGATGGCCAGAATAACTTACAAGAGTCAGTTCTCTCCTTTCACCATGTCTGGTCTGTCCTTATCCCCTACCATGGATTCAGGTCATTGGGTTTGGTAGCAATCTCTTTTACCTGCTGAGCCATCTCACTGGCTCTCCAGTGAGTTGTTATTATGAGGACACTCTAGCCCATGCTTTATCAATATTATCTATCAATTTTTCCATTTGACAGAAAGCAAAACCAAATCCTAGAAATTATGTGAAATTCTCATAACTGGCAGAATTGCAGTACCATTCACAATATCCAAATCACAGAACCCACCTACATGCGCCTCAGCAGATGAGATGAATAAGGAAACATAGTGTGTATGTCCAATGGAGTGAACCGTAAAGAAGAATGAAATTATATCGTGTGTAAGAGACTGGGTGGAACTGGAAAGCTGATGCAGGTTGGTAATATGCACAGTTTACATTTAAAACCAAATCATGAAGGCTGGTGAGCTGGCTCCATGAGTGAAGCATTGGATGTCAAGCATGAGGACCTCAGCTCATCTCTAGAAAACATATAAGGAGCCATATGTGTGGTAGCATACACTGGACCCTTGGAGGAGAGGCACAGATAGGCGGATTCTCTGGGGCTCACTGTCCAGCCAGCTCTTTTTTCTTGATAAGCTCTAAGCCAGTGACAGACCCTGCCTCTGGAGACAGCATCTGAGGAACAACTCCAGAGGTTTTGGCCAATCTCTGGCCTCCAGGTGACCCTGCATGCATGTGTAGACAGGTCTGCATATAACCTGAACAAAAATGAACATGGACACATACATTCAAGCCATGAAACCAGAGGGAAACTATTTAGGGAAAAGTAAAGAATAAATGGGAACAAGGAAATTAAAAAGATTATGTGGGAGTGAATGATTGAAGTCTATAATAAACTTGTTTGACAACGTCATGAGGAAACCCATCATTATGTACAATTAATATAAACTAATAAAATCAAATTCAAAACTTAACTGGAATTCCAAAGCAGGCATTGTAAATTTTCCATTCCCGTCTCTCTGAACTATCTCAGGATGGCAGCTTGACCTCTCCTTAGTCCCCTGCAGTGCTATCAAAGTTAGTGCCTCACAGGACACTTATTAGTCAGCATCCACTGAGTGCCTCCTGGGGGTACAGTGCATTCCCTGTACATAAACGCTAGCAATCATGAGTTCAGTCCTATGAGACAGGCACCTATTGTTCTTCCCAGTTCCATGTAAGTCACTGAAAACTAAAGTTACTACTCTGTTCACACACTGATAAACGAGGGTTCAGAACCAGGGATTAATAATGTGAAAACCAATCACCTTCTTTCCTCTTAGGGGTAGCACAACTCATATCCCTACAGACACAGATGAGAGTCTGGTAGATGTACTGGTACCCTGTCCTGTGTCCATTGGCCCTGTTATCCTGGACAGCTCCATCGATCTATTTAGCTATTTAGCGGAACACACTTCTAATTCCTGGAACTGGGGAGAGCAAGTTAGCTCTGGGTGGTACCTCACTAAGCCTTGGCCACTTTGTAGACAAGATGAACTACAGCCTGGACCAAAAGCTGTCTGGGAATAATCCATCAGCATTCCTTAAGTAGGCCTCACTGAGCTGTTCACAATCTCCTCCTACCTGTGTGATAAGTAGTAACGTATGATGTTCATTTGCTCTTCTATTCCAGCAGAAATATGGTGGGCACCATCAATTTCCCTGTTTGTTCCCTGACCCTCTGTTCCTGGGTTAAGCAGCTTGCTTTGTCTACATTTGTCAGTTGATACAAGCTTCTCTCTGCCATAGGCACCACTATTGATGAATGCCGTCAGAAAATGGAGCCTTGAATAATGTATAAAAAGAATTGAACATGCAAAGTCTCCCTGGGAAAGGGAGGGTTGTGTGGGGGTGGGGAGCCAGTGTTATATGTTTGCTCTGTTGGAGCGCTTTCATTTACAAAGCATATTTGTCAAGTCTTTTGCTAAGAGTAATGCTACGGAGCAGCCTCCCATCATTCTTGTTAATGGGACTGTCTGTGTGTTACAGTAAACAGCTATAACTCTTCAGCTGGAGCCATTGTGCAGCAGGCAGAGTTTTTTCAACATCCAATTAAGGGTGTCTCCAATTTGCCAGCCAGGATCATGAAAGCCATGACTCAGCCATAAGGCAACCTGGGCATTATGGAGACCTCTCAGAGTGGAGAGCAAGCTTGGGGATTATTGCCTTTCTCTCTGCCCAATGAGACATATGGGATCTGGCTTTGGACTTAGACAACCTTAGATGCAACATATCTAAAGGCCATCAGGTTGCAGCATTTACTACTCAAGGTCAGAGGCTTGGAAGACAAGACGTTCCCACGCTCTCATAGGTATAAAAGAGTATGGGAATTAAGAACGTGGTTCTGAGAGCTGGGGTGATTGTTCAGTAAATGAAGTTCTTGCTTTGCAAGCATGAGAGCCTGAACTCATTCCCCAGAACCAACATAAAATCATCCTGTAATTACAATGCTCGGAAATCAGAGACAGGTGCCTTCATAGCCAGACACCCTAGTGACTAAGTACCAAACCAATGAGATAACGTGTCTCAAAATGAAAGATGGATGGTACTGAATAACAGCATCCAAATTTTACTGTCGACCTTCACAGACACACATGCATACATGAATGTGTACTCAAATACACCTGTGAATGTCTTCTTACCCCACAAATACACACACACAAAAGAAAAAGAAAAAGAAAAAAAAAACTTGGCTCTAGAGCAAACGCTACCTGGGTTCTATTCTCAAACTAGCAATGTACAAGCTGTGTGACCTTGAATGCATTATTTAGCTTCTCTGTGCCTTGGCATCTTGTTGACAGAAGAAGAGAAAATAAAGCTCCTATTTATAAAGCTGTTTTGAGAATCAAATGAAACTGTGTGGTGGGTGTAGCCAAAGGTACCATCACCATCGCAAGACAACTGTCTGCTCCACCTTCATCATTCTCATCATTTCATAACCTTAGTGATGTCTTATTTCTTACCTCTCTGTGCCTACTCCATCACTATTTATCCTCTAAATTCTACCTTAAATTCTATTTCCAATGACAATGACTAACAAAAGCTCTTCTTATCATTAATAATTTTATTGGAGGGTTCTACCATGTACCAGATCCATATATGAGTCTCATAACCATTTGATAGGGTGCTTCTCTCCCCCATTTTGCTGATGTTAACGTTAATGCTTCAGTAACTTGCCAAGGGCTCTGTGTTTATCTAGTGGTAGTGAAGCCACTGAAAAGGTATGCCCAGCTTCAGAGTCTGCTGCTTCCCACTTCTCTTGAATATATGCATTCCGCTGGCTCAGGATCAGTCCTTTCCTTCAATTTTATTACAACTTTTCAGTGCTTATCTTCTCAGAAGCTATGCTACCCAGAAGAGTATGACATTCTTAAGACCCTATGATTCATTTGCTTTATTGGAGTGCCTTCATTTACAATGCATATTTGTCAAGTCTTTTTGCTAAGAGTGATGCTACCTCTCCATTCTTTTTGTTTGTTTCTGTTTATGTTTTGAGACAGAGAATGACTAAGTAGCCCAGGCGGGCTTCAGAGTTACGATGTCCCTGCCCCAGCCTCTCAAATGCCAGGAGTATGGATGTATACCACCTCCTACAGCTTCTAACATCTATTCCATCATGTATTTCTTTTAAGTCCAAGATGCTAAGAGCCTGAGATACCATTCAACTCATCATCTTGCATCTTGTGGACTGACAAATTAAGTGAAACCTTGTATCAAGAGCTCATACAAGGCTACTTGGAGTTTGTAGCCAAAAGAATACTGGAACTGGGTTCTGTGACTGGCAAGCATGTCTTTTCATGGTTTCTAATCCATCCCCACCCAGTAAAGATGATGTTAAAGAGGATGCTGAGTGGCCTGTGATGGGTTTTATGGTTTGGAGAAAACAGAAGTATGAAAAATAGATATTTGTTCTTTAAATGGTTTAAATGAGGGTACCCCATTAGAGCAGACCCTGCTGAACACAACACCATCTCTCTCATCAGATGTAAATACAAATGCACTGAAAGATAAGTATTCCCTTAGTTCAAAGACCCACATGCAAAGTATATGCAAAATATATGCAAAGTAATGATGAGATGCCTTACCTCAAGCGAGGAAATAAGTTGACCACAGGTCACAATCTCTGAAACCATGAACCAAAATAAATCTTTCCTCATTTGAAATAATTTCCCTCAGACATTTTTCCACTGCAATGAAAAAGCTAGCTAACACAGTGGACAAGAGACTACAAATAGCAAAATGTGGCTAAAACAAAAGGCAACTGCAACCAGTGAGGCTGGGAAGTTAGGTCTCCTATGAGTATGTACATTAAAGAAAAGTTTTTTAACAAGGTCAGCAGAGAGAACAAGAAAGCAGGGGGGAGGAGATGAGGGGTGGCAGGAAATAGAGGCTTAATGTTTGTGTAAATTGAAAGAAGGAATCTACTTGGAAATGAGAAAAAGCAAGATTAAAATGGAAAACACAGCCCCAAAGCTATTAATACCCAACAGATCCAAATTGAAAAATAAAAGCTATGGCTGAAGCATATAGTTCTCAAAATGAATTCGTGTCATAAACCATTAACATCAGCTCTACCTTATTACCTGTGATCCTGGAAAGAGGGGCTGCAAGTCTGGCAGGGCAGCCACCTGATTGGAGACCAGCAAGTGCCCTGCTCCCAGAACAGGCCAGTTCCCTCCTCCTGTGACCACACACTGTGTCCTTCTCTCACCCCCTTCAGAAGCTCAGTGATGTCTCAGCTCTGCCCTTGACTCAGGGAAGACCTTACGCATCAGCAAATGCTACTGCTGAAAAATTCTAAAATTAAGAGACTTCATTATTTCCTCCTTCACTTTATTTATTCACACAACAGTCCTGCACAAATTGCCTGTCCCTTCATGAATACTAGCATTGATGAAGAGTGTGTCTACTCTGATCTGCCCTTGGGTCTCAGTAAGTGCATTTACCTATACCTGAGTTGTGTACAAGAGCAATGATGGTGGCTGGTGGTACTACAATGTCTAATGATGCCTAAAGACCTCTCCCCACTGGCCCATATGCATTGGAATATGGCACAGTTCCAGCCCCTGTGTGTTGCAACACATTATGATCATAAACATGTGTCATTGGGACACATTCACTTCGGACCTTTGCACTTCCCTGCCATGTAAGTTATGTGAGGTCTCAGCCTATTCTTTCTGGTCTACAAAACCATTGTGAAGATTAAATGAGTAGATGGTTGATGCTTAGAGAACAACACTCAAGGTTGAAAAACACTCACGTGTGCACTCACACACATGCATGAACACAAAGTAGGAGCCAGCACTGAGTTTTTGCAACTGATTCCTCAAACCACCATGACTTGTTCTGAGATTATTCTTCTATTTTAAGAAGGGCTTGGGATTTGCAGGGCACTGGAGAAGAGCCCCTAAGTTCTTGTGTGGATAGTCTCAGATATCAAGGTGTAGGTTCTTAGTCAGCTGAGATGAATTCCTGTAGAAATGCAACTTCAAAGGTTTTGAAAGCTATATGTTCTCTGCACAGGAAGCTCGGATTGCATGCATACTCTTGTACAGTTTTCAAGTGCTAACCCTCCTCAGTTTCCACACCCAGCACTTTATCCATGTAGAGAAAAACTCAAAACATGCTACTGTTGGGAGTGATAACAGCAGCCTTACTTCATTCAACCAGTCTAATTAATGCCACATTTTTGCTGGGTGTACAAAACTGGGCAACTCGTTAGCTGGTCTCTTGGCTTCCACTCTTTACCACACAGACTCTAGAGCCACACTGCCAAATCACTGTCATGACTCACCCAGTCTCCTTGCATTAAGAAATCAAAATCCTCCATTGATCCTAGCATTCTTGTCTAATCTCCTCTAGCCTTCTCTCAGCCCTCTTCTGAACTGCATGACTTTACCTCCTAAATTCATCCTCACCTGGAAAATAATGATATTAGATAAGGCTGATGGAAAATTTAACAATATAAAACATAGCAAACATAATCATATCTAGCCCACTTCCCCTTCTTACCTAGGAGATGAGCTCTGATTTCTATAAGAACTAAGAAAATATTCTCTGCTTCCCTCACATAGGTCGCTTCCCACCTCATTTATTCCTAAACACACAGGCTCACAGGCATGAATATGCAAGTGATCATGAAAGCACACAGAGTAAGGTATGCTAGAATAACTCTAGGAGTACTGAAGGTTGTATAGGCACCCTGCCACTAGCAGCAAATTGTGGGGGCACTATTCAGAGTTGAGGAGACCACAAATAGGCAGCCTCAATGCAGAAAGTTGCAAATCTTTCCTTAGAAGGACATCTGTACTGAGCACCATGCTTTCTTTTACACCTATGGGAATCAGTTCTAGTTCCACCCCTGCTGGTTCTGCTTCCCTCCCTACAGTGCAGAGCCAGGACTGCCCCAGCTCTCCAGTGAACACAGGAAAGATCCATTCGCATCTTTGCCTGTATCTATGGCTTTATGGCTCAGCATCCAAGAAGTGCCTCAAACAAGAGATATTTAATTTACAGTCAGGATGAGAGAACTCCAATATGTTTTCTATAGCCTCTTCTTCAAATATGCAATTTGGTTCTTGAAGAGAGATTTCAGATTCAGTGTTCATTCCAGCCTCAGGGGTCTCTACTAGACAATTCTTGATTATTTCCTAAAATATATTTCTCACTGGGACAACAGAAAAGATCCAAGCTAAGATAGAATGCCTGTGAACCCAGTCTGTCCTTTCCTTTCTTCCTTCTTACTTTCCTTTCTTCTTTTCTCTTTTTCTTTGTTCCTTTCTGGGGCTCATATATCCCAGACTGGTGTTGAATTCACTATGTGACCAATGATAACCTTGAACTTCTGGTCCTTCTGTCTCCTCCTCCCAAGTGCTAGAATTACATTTGTGTGCTACCATATACCATTAATGTAGTGCCAGGAAACGCACTCAGAGCTTCATGCATGCTGGCCAACATTTACCAACCTAGACACACCCAATGTCCCTAGAATCTTTAGACCATTGTTTTTCTTTTCCTTTCCCTTCCCTTGTTTTCTTTTTTCTTTATTTCTTTTTTGTTTTTGTTTTGTTTTGTTTGTCTTTTGAGACAGAGTTTGTCTGTGTAGCTTTGGCTGTCTTACAACTTGCTCTGTAGACTAGGCTGGCCTTGAACTCATAAAGATCTGCTTACCTCTGACTCATAAGTGCTGAGAGTAAAGACGTGAGCCACCACAACCTGGCTTTAGACCACCATTTTTCTACCACCTTGTTTGGGTCTCTCTTGTTGTCTCAGTTTATTCTACATAGTTCATGCAATCCCATTGGTTCCTTCTAACAAATTTGAGCTCCCCAAGAATAAAAATCATGTTTCTTGTTTGTTTGTTTGTTTTGTTTTGTTTTTTATCTATGGCTCCAAAGAATACTTTACTAAGAAAAGCATGGACTGTGGCATTTTACATATATGAAACCACATGTCCATGTTCAGACATATTAGCCTTGAAATCCACACGGTTTCTTAATTTCTTATTCTTTTTTTTTTGTTATAAAATGGAAGTAATAACCCCTGCTATATAACACCATCATGCTTAATATTGACACAAAGAAAAAAAGAAAAGAAACTAGCAAGTACTGAATATTTTCTAAAATTCTAGACACATAGCTGATATTTTATCAATCCTCTCACATATTTTCTCATACACCAACTCACTCTGCCCAATTCTTATTCAATTCCATTTACTAACCTCTTACCAAATGTCATGAATAACACTGAGTACTGGGGGTACAACAAAGGCCCAGGTAGACTGATAGTCTTCAGAGAAATTACAGTCTTTTGAGTGAGATATGCTGCAGAGGAAAGGGGAGATGTCTTCTAAACTAGGAGTTGAGAGATAGCATTCCAGAGGAGAGAAGACTATAGTAAAATGACAAACCAAAGTTTACTGGACATTGTGAGATCAAAGAAAGGGGCAAGGCTTGTTCAAAGGAGGATATTAAAATACAGACATTAGCAGAAACCTAATCAAAACTGGCCATAGGCAATCTGGGTCATGGTCAAGAGGGGTTTTTTTGTTTGGTTTGGTTTGGGTTTGGGTTTGGGGGGGGTTATTGTTGTTGTTGTTTTGTTTGGCTGTTTGGTTGGTTTTTTGCCTTACACTTCCAGGACACAATCTAACATTGAAGGAAGTCAGGGCAAAAACTCCAGGCAGGAACTTAAAGACAGGCCTGGTTGCTAATCCACACAACATTACCTCTGACCAAGGAACTCACTCACAGCCAAGGAAGTACTGCAAAAATAATGCAGGAATTCTGCTTGCTCATTCACTCACATACTTAGTCTTTGCCAGGTTTCTTATGTAGACAAAGACTGCTTGCCCAGGTAATAGTATCTCCTACAGTGGGTTGGGCCCTTGTCTTAGTCACTGCTCTATTGTAATGAAGAGATACTATGACTACATAAACTTCTATAAGAGAGAGTTAGGTTATAATTCCAGAGGTTTAGTCCATTGTCATCAAGGTAGGGGAAAGGCAGGAGCATGGTGACAGGCATGGAAACCATGGTGCTCAAGAATCAGTTGAGAACTACATCCTGATCTACAGGCAGAGAGAGATAAAGTCTTGGCCTGGCATGGGCTTTTGAAACCTCAGAGCCTACCACCAGAGACATACTTCTTTCAACAAGGCCATATCTCCTAGCCCTTCTAATCTTTTCAAATAGTGCCACTCCCTGGTGACTAAACATTCAAATATATGAGCCTATATTGGTCATTTTCATCCAAATGACCACATTCTTCCTACATTAATTAATAATCGAGACCATTCTCCAAAGATATGTCCAATAGCCAATATGATCTGAGTAACCTCTCAACTGAGAATCCCTTCTCAGATGACTATAAGCTATGCCAAGTTGATAATTAAAGACAGTCATATCTTTATGACTATGACAGTTATGAATGACAAAAACTAAAAGTTTTAGAATTTTCTTAAGCTTTTCTTTTTGAGAATTCCATACATGAGTACTCTATTTTCATCATTGTCATCTCTTATCCAACTATCTAACTCCTCTTGTGTCCCCCTACTTAATAACCTCTTCTCCTTTAATTATTATTGTTACACACACACATACAAAATCTATTGGGTTGTGTGTGTGTGTGTGTGTGTGTGTATGTTTAGAACTGACAGCCTGGGACCGGATCTATCAGGAGGCTTATGCCAAGATGAGACTGATTTCTCTCTCAGCTGTCATTTGTTGCCTGTTGCTTTTCATCTAGGGGTGAACCTTGTAAGATTTCATCTATTTAAGTTGACATGTCAACTGGTGTTGTCATTGTATGGGTCTTGTTTAGGAAACTGTATTGTTGAGATTCCATGGGTGCAGTTTCCTTGTCATATATAGATGACACAGTATTGCTGCAGACCTCATACAATCTTTCTGCCCCACTTCTACCATGTTTCCTGATTTCTAGCATAAGACTCGCATTTTAGATGTATCTGTTGGAACTGGGAACCCTAAAGCAGTTCTCTGCATTTTAAACAATTTTGACTCTCTGGAACAGCCCCAGTCTACTCCATAAAAAAACTTCATTGATGAGAGATGAGAGCTATGCTTATCAGGGCAAGCCAGTGAGTTGAATGACCAAAGGCAGACCTTTGTGTGGGGATGATGCTGGTCAGTGAGGTTCTGGGGAAGATAGTTTTAAGGAAGTAGTTTGTTTACAGAGCTCAGGACAATACTAGAATGCTGTGAAGCCAGCAGAAATAGTCAGAACCAGTGTTTCAAAGACTGGAATAGTAAGAGTCTAAAGCCACAGAGGCACTTTCTACTGATCCACCTGTCTGTCCTCTTTACAATTTCATTCTTGAAAAAAAAAAATGTTCCCAAGAGAAAGGAAATTCCTCCAAAACATTCATCCTAGCCAAAAAGAGAAAGAAAGTAAAGTAATGTGCTTTGCATACTGTGGGATTCTGATTGTGGAAAACTATAGTAGACTCTCAAGAACTTCTCTACCCTGACTAGTTGCCAAATAACTGAGACAGAATCCTCTTGGATTTATAAAAGCTTTGAAGCACAGTAACTGTGCAGGTATCAACCCTCTAAGCTATTTCGTCGATCTTTCCCAGCTACACACCCCAGTTACTTCCCATAATAGTTCCTGCCTGGATTGCTTCTGTCTGTCCTCAGGGCAAACCTCTCTTGGTCATATGCTCCTGTTTCTTACAGCCCAAGGTAACTTCCTCCTCTCCAGCTTCCTCTCCTGCTCCTACTGCTACATCTTCTACTTCCTTTCTCCATTCTCCTCTGCCTCCTGGTCCCTCCCAGATCCCAAGCCCAAGAACCTAATAGGCTCCACCTACCTCTCCACTGCTCAGTCACAGGCTTCAGCATTTCCATTAACCTATCAACTTTAAATTAGGTGGAGCAAGGTTTACACAACAAGACAGGTGTATCTGAGAATGAGCTCCTCTGGCGGCTAGTAATTAGCATTAGAATGCACAGCACCAGACCAACCCCCAACAGATTGTGGTTGGTTTTGCTGCTCTAGAATTTCCTCACATTTGGCTGTTGATCATGGCCTGGTGTTCTGGCACATGAATTCTGAGTCATATATTCAGTGGTGTGCAAGTAACATCTGAATAGGTCCTGATTGGTCAATATATGGTAGTTCAAAAATCTGACAACTCAAGATACCATGGTTTGGGGACGAGAAAAGAGTCATCTAATCCTAGTCAGAATGATTATCATCAAGTGGCTAGCATGAATGTAGGGGAACAGGAGCTCTCATTCACTGCTGTTGGGTGAGCATGTAATCTGGTTCAGTCATTATAGAAATCAGTATGGAAATTTCTCAAAAAGCTAAAAGTAGAAGTGTCATACGCGTTATGCATATAACTCGTGGATACATACCCGAAGGCCTGGACATTTCATAGTACACTTATCTGCACACCCATGTTTATCGGTGCATTATTCACAAATGTAAGGAAATGAAACCTGCCTAAAGATCCAGCCACAGACAAATGGATAATGAAAATGTGATATATACAAACAACGGAATTTTATTCAGCCAGAAGAATGAAATTGCAATTCTTTCAAGAAGACAGATAATTCTAGAAAGAGTTATATTAAGAATTATATTAAGCAAGGAAACTCAGAATCAAAAAGAAAAGAATTGTATGTTCTGTCTCATGTGCAGATTCTAACTTGTAACATTTTTATGAATGTATGTATGTATGTATGTATGAGTGAAAATGAGTGTGGGTATAAGCTATGACATTAGAAAGGAGACCATGGGAGGGAAGAAAAGGTATTGATGACAGGAGGGCACTAGAACACATGAGATGGGAGACTAAAAGGAGATTAAAGTGAAAGTAGAAAAATGCAAGAGGTGGTCAAAGAGATGGAAGATAACGAGAGGGCAATTTCTGTTTCAAAATGCCACTATAAAACTGTTACAACCAGTTTGTGAGCCCCCAAAAGATCTACAGGAATCGACTCCATTGCTAAACACATGAGGGTCTTTGTATTGTAAATTACAAGCTGCAGCTTGGGCCCACAACACCCACCGCCGAAGTGGTGGGAGCTGAGTGCGCTGCGCCCAGGTTAGTTGGGTTATCGATATATAGATTCTGGTCTCTCCCAGCATGCCCAAGGGCAGGGGCAATTCCTGCCTGGCAAGCATCTATTGGTCAAAATGCTACATTTTTAATTGATTGGCTATAGGAAGGTCCCCAGACCATAATGACCTGGTGTCCTTCCCTAGAGGGATGGGCCAGTTTCCTAGCAACTGTTATCTCTAGTAGGTGGGGAAAGAATGCAGTGAGGTAGCTCTTCCCCTCAGGGCACTACTAAACTTCTTTACAGTACGGTACCTACTTTAGGTCTTAATAGCTGCTAATTTATCTTTTGGTCTCTCAAAACCTAATATTATATACTAATTAAAAATAAAATAAATCGGGGGCAAGATGGCGGCGCTGGGAGGACTTTTATTCTGAACAGCAGCACAGCAGGATAGACACAGTGACCAGCAAGCAGAACTCGCGGCCATAAAACACAAGTGATTGTGTTTCTCAGGTGAGAGGATACCCCACGGTGGGGGATTCAATCAGCTTTAACTCACCCAGCTAAACCTCAGAAGAGACCCTGGTTCCGCCAAGCACTTGGTCGCCAGCCCAGAGCTACACACCAGCGTGATCTGGTCACTGTCCCAGACTGAACTGTGGGCCCACAACATCACAGACTGGATTTTCCAGTCGAGAGATAACCCCATGGAGCAGGAAACGATTAGGACTGACCTTAGGTCACCCAGACATCCCCTGGAAAAGACTCAGGTTCCCAGGGCACCCCAGGAGCCAGCCCGGAGCCATAGCCGGGGACCCAGGCGCCGGCATAGAGCCCAGTGCGCCTGTGCGCCTGATTCGCTGCCTCAGATAGAACTGTGGGCCCCAGGACACCAGAGACTGAGTTTCACCGTTGGGTGCAAACCCACAGGGAGGGAAATGGCTGGTCTGATCTCAGAGCACTCAGCTGATACCACCACCCCGAAAAGTTCTCGGGAAAATTACCCAGTTTAGGGAGACGCCCAGGATCCCAATGGCCAGAAAGGCGAAGCCACGGGCAGGCATGTGTGCCTGTGGGTTCTACTTGCTGCCACCCCAGACGGAACGGCAGTCCCCAAAGCAAAGACTGGGTGTCCCTGGCAGGAGGAAACCCCCAGCGGGGGAGATCATCAGGTCTAACGCTCAGGATACCCAGCACCAAAAGACTTTTTGGATTCACGCAGACTCTAGGCTCTAGCTTTCTAATGCAGGCATGAGCGCTGTGCTCATCCTCCATTATTGAGTACCGCTAGGACACTGGGGCACACAGCTGCATCCTCAGACCTACAAAAGCCAGAGAGCTATTACAGCAGCCCTCAGATACTGTGCCAAGGATCAACCAGTTACCCCTAGCTAGACTGACAAAACTGTGGGAATCCCTGGTCCTTCAAGAGGGCTGCACCCACAGCATCTGGACCAGAGCAGTGCCTGCAGCTGACATCGCAGACAGGGACACACAGCTTCCAGTCCAGACTGAGGCACCCAGCCTCCAGACCAGAGCGGCACCCCCAGGCGCCAACTCAACCTAGGTGCACATTCTCCAGGCCCAGAGCGGAGCACTCAGCCTCTGGCCCAGAGACTTGCTGGGTGCTCCTGTCACTTTCCCGGACAGAACTGTGTGCCCCAGGATAACAGACTGAGTTTCCCTATTGGGAGAAAACCCCACAGCTAGGGAAACAGCAGGTTCTTCAAGAGGACTGTACCTGGAAAACTGTAACAAAAGCAGCAGCTCACTAAATTTATAACGAGAAAC
The DNA here is from genome assembly GCF_030254825.1 of Meriones unguiculatus. Taxonomy (NCBI): domain Eukaryota; kingdom Metazoa; phylum Chordata; class Mammalia; order Rodentia; family Muridae; genus Meriones; species Meriones unguiculatus. The sequence goes on from NC_083359.1 coordinate 45,580,807, forward strand.
CCAGCATTGGGGCAGCTGTCTTGAGAACTTCTATGGGTAAGAGGTGAGCCCCCCCTGCCTAACAAAGACCACAGCTACTACTCAGGGATATACACCTGAGATGAGCAGTGGCAATTCCTGAGAAACACTGGCCATACAGTGACCTTAACCAAAAAGCAGAGGAGGACTCCTTCAGGTAAAATCATCTTCCGGCCAAGGGGATTCTCCCTACCTCAGGACTCCAGAAAGCACAGAAACTAACAGCCAACACCTAAAAGAGCCCAATGGGTAGAGGTCAGCATAAAAGCTCAACCAACAAAAGACAGAACAATATGGCATCTCGAGAACCCAGCCATCCAGGGGCAAACAGCCCTGGACAACGCAGCATAATAGGAAATCAAGAAGATGACCTAACATCTATGCTGATGAAGAGGATGATAGAGGAAACAAATAAAATACGTAAAGAATTAGAGGAAGATAAAAACAAACAGATCATGGCTATCCCTAAAGAAATGAAAGAAATTAAAGACAAGCAGATTATGGCCATCTGTGAAGAAATACGGGAAGATGCAGCCAAACAGTTTGCGGCCTTCAGAGAAGAAATAATTAAATCACTGAAAGAAGTAAAAGAAACAGAGTTGAAGGAACTAAAAGAAAAAGAGGAAAATACAATCAGACAGGTGAAGGAAGTAAACAAAACAAATCAAGACCTGAAGATAGAACTGGAAAAATTAAAGAAAACACAAATGGAGGAAATAATGGAGAGGAAGAATTTAGGGAAGAAAACAGGAACTACAGAGGTAAGCATAACCAACAGACTACAAGAGATGGAAGAAAGAATCTCAGGTGTAGAAGATACAATGGAAGAAATCAATGTATCTGTCAAAGAAAATGTTAAATCCAAAAAATTTCTGACACAGACTTTCCAAGAAATCCAAGACAGTATGAAAAGACAAAACCTAAGAATAATAGGTATAAAGGAAAAAGAAGACTCCCTTCTCCAAGGCCCAAAAAATATTTTCACCAAAATCATTGAAGAAAATTTCCCTGAGTTAAAGAAGAAGCCAATAAGAATACATGAGGCCTATAGAACACCCAACAAATTTGATCAGAAAAGAAAATCCTCCCGCCACATAATAATCAAAACAGTAAGTATACAGAACAAAGAAAAAATACTAAAAGCTGCAAGGGAAAAAGGCCAAGTAACATATAATGGCAAACCCATTAGAATCACACCTGACTTTTCAGCAGAGACTATGAAAGCCAGAAGGGCCTGGACGGATATCATGCAGACCCTAAGAGAATACAGATGTCAGCCCAGGCTACTATACCCTACAAAACTCTCAGTCCTCATAGACGGAGAAAACAAGATATTCAATGACAAAAACAAATTTCAACAATACCTACATACAAATCCAGCATTACAGAAGACACTGGAAGGAAAAATACAACCCAAGAAAATTAGCTTCTGTCAGGGAAACACAGGAAATAATTAACCTTACTACAGTAAAACAAAAAGCAACCAAGCACACAACCTTATAACCACAGCCAACATCAAAATCAAAGGATCTAACAGCCACTGGTCATTAATCTCTCTCAACAGCAATGGACTCAACTCTCCAGTAAAAAGACACAGATTAATAGAATGGATACGTAAACAAAACCCAGCAATCTGTTGCACACAAGAAACACACCTAAGGCACAAAGATAGACATTACCTGAGGGTAAAAGGTTGGAAGACGGCTTTCCAAGTAAAAGGACCTAAGAAGCAAGCAGGAGTAGCCATTCTAATATCTGATAAAATAGACTTTCAACCAAAATTAATAAAAAGAGATGGGTAAGGACACTTCATACTCATCAAGGGAAAATTCCACCAGGAAGACATCACAATCCTGAACATCTATGCCCCAAATACAAGAGCACCCACATTTGTAAAAGAAACATTGATAAAATTTAAACCACATATAGATCCCCGCACATTGATAGTGGGAGATTTCAACACCCCACTCTCAACAAAGGACAGGTCAACAAAACAGAAATTAAACAAAGAAACAATATCTCTGACAGAGGTCATGAATCAAATGGACCTCACAGACATTTACAGAACCTTACACCCAAACACAAAAGAATTTACCTACTCCTCAGCACCTCATGGAACTTTCTCCAAAATAGACCATATAGTTGGTCACAAAGCAAGCCTCAACAGATACAAGAAGATTGAAATAATCTCTTGTATCTTGTCTGATCATCATGGAATAAAGTTGGACTTCAACAACAACAGAAATAGCAAAAAGCCTACACACACATGGAAACTGAACAACTTGTTACTAAATGACAGCTGGGTCAGAGAAGAAATAAAGAAAGAAATTAAAGTCTTCCTAGAATTCAATGAAAATGAAGACACAACATACCCAAACTTATGGGACACAATGAAAGCAGTGCTAAGAGGAAAGTTCACAGCACTAAGTGCCTTCAAGAAGAAATTCGAGACAGCTCATTCAAGCAACTTAATGGCCCACTTAAAAACCCTAGATAAAGAAGAAGGAGACACACCAATAAGGAGTAGACAGCTGGAAATAATCAAACTCAGGGCTGAAATCAATCAATTAGAAACAAATAAAACAATTCAAAGAATCAATGAAACCAAGAGCTGGTTCTTTGAGAAAATCAACAAGATCGACAAACCCTTAGCCAAGCTAACTAAAAGGCAGAGAGACACCACCCAAATCAACAAAATCAGAAATGAAAAGGGGGACATAACTACAGACAATGAGGAAATCCAAACAATCATTAGGACTTCCTTGAAAAGTCTATATGCCACAAAATTTGAAAATCTAAATGAAATGGACAATTTTCTTGATCGATTTGACTTACCAAAGCTGAATCAGGACCAGGTAAATCAACTAAATAGTCCTATATCCCCTAAAGAAATAGAAGCGGTCATCAAAAGTTTCCCATCCAAAAAAAGCCCAGGACCAGATGGCTTCAGCACAGAATTCTACCAGACCTTCAAAGAAGAGCTAACTCCCATTCTTTTCAAACTAGTCCACAAAATAGAAACAGAAGGAACATTACCAAACTCATTCTATGAAGCCACAGTCACTTTGGTACCTAAACCTCACAAAGACTCAACAAAGAAAGAGAATTTCAGGCCAATCTCCCTTATGAACATTGATGCAAAAATACTTAACAAAATACTTGCAAACCGAATCCAAGAACACATCAAAGATATTATCCACTATGACCAAGTAGGCTTCATCCCAGGTATGCAGGGGTGGTTCAATATACGGAAATCCATCAATGTGATCCACCATATTAACAAACTGAAAGAAAAAAAAAAACCACATGATAATCTTCCTAGATACTGAAAAACCATTTGACAAAATCCAACATCCATTCATGTTTAAAGTCGTGGAGAGATCAGGGATACAAGGCACATATCTAAATATAGTAAAGGCAATATACAGCAAGCCTATAGCCTACATCAAACTGAACGGAGAGAAACTTAAAGCAATCCCACTGAAATCAGGGACAAAGCAAGGCTGCCCACTCTCCCCATATCTCTTCAACATAGTTCTAGAAGTCCTTGCTAAAGCAATAAGACAGTTGAAGGAGATCAAGGGGATACAAATTAGAAAGGAAGAGGTCAAATTATCACTATTTGCAGATGATATGATAGTATACATGAGTGACCCTAAAAACTCTACCAGGGAACTCCTACAGCTGATAAACACCTTCAGCAAAGTGACTCAAAAAAATCAGTAGCACTCCTGTATACAATAGACAAAAAGGCTGAGAAAGAAATTAGAGAAACAACACCCTTCACAATAGCCACAAAAGACATAAAGTACCTTGGTGTAACCCTAACCAAGCAAGTAAAAGACTTGTATGAAAAAAAATTTCAAGTCTCTGAAGAAATAATTAGAAGAAGATATGAGAAGATGGAAAGAGCTCCCATGCTCATGGCTTGGCAGGATTAACATAGTAAAAATGGCCATCTTACCAAAAGCAATCTACAGATTCAATGCAATTCCCATCAAATTGCCAACACAATTCTTTATAGACCTTGAAAGAAAAATTCTCAACTTTGTATGGAATAACAAGAAACCAAGAATTGCTAAAACAATCCTCTACAATAAAAGATCTTTTAGAAGTATCTCCATCCCTGATCTCAAGCTGTACTATAGAGCAACAGTTATAAAAAACTGCATGGTACTGGCATAGAAACAGAATGGTGGATCAATGGAACTGAACAGAAGACCCAGAAATAAACCCATACACTTATGGACACCTGATTTTAGACAAAGATGCCAAAACCATACAATGGAAAAAAGACAGCATCTTCAACAAATGGTGCTGGTCCAACTGGATGTCTACATGTAGAAAAATGAAAATAGATCCATACTTATCACCCTGCACAAAACTGAAGTCCAAGTGGATCAAAGACCTCAACATAAAACCAGACACATTAAATCGGCTAGAAAAAAAAGTGGGGAATACCCTAGAACTCATTGGTACAGGAGAAAACTTCCTGAACAGAACACCAACAGCACAGGCTCTAAGAGCAACAATCAATAAATGGGACCTCATGAAATTGAAAAGCTTCTGTAAAGCAAAGGACACAATCATCAAAACAAAGCAACTGCCTACAGATTGGGAATGAATCATCACCAACCCTTTATCTGACAAAGGACTCATATCCAGTATATATAAAGAACTAAAGAAGCTGAAAAGCAGCAAACCAAGTAATCCACTTAAAAAATGGGGAACAGAGCTAAACAGAGAACTCTCTGTAGAGGAATATCGAATGGCAGAGAAGCACTTAAAGAAATGCTCAACCTCATTAGCCATTAGGGAAATGCAAATCAAAACAACCCTGAGATTTCACCTTACACCCATCAGAAAGGCCAAGATCAAAAACTCAAGTGACAACACATGCTGGAGAGGTTGTGGAGAAAGGGGAACCCTTCTCCACTGCTGGTGGGAGTGTAAACTTGTACAGGCATTATGGAAATCAATCTGGCGCTTTCTAAGACAACTAGGAATAGTGCTTCCTCAAGATCCAGCCATACCACTCCTAGACATATACCCAAAAGAGGCTCAAGTACACAAAAAGGACATTTGCTCAACCATGTTTGTAGCAGCTTTATTTGTAATAGCCAGAAGCTGGAAACAGCCCAAATGCCCCTCAACTGAAGAATGGATGCAGAAACTGTGGTACATCTATACAATGGAATATTACTCAGCAGTGAAAAATAAGGAAATCATGAAATTTGCAGGTAAATGGTGGGACCTGGAAAGGATCATCCTGAGTGAGTTGTCCCAGAAGCAAAAAGACACAGACAGTATATACTCACTCATATAAACAAACAACATAGAATAAACCCACTAAAATCTGTACATCTAAACATACTAAACAAAAGAGAGGATCCTAACTAAAATGTTCAATACCCATCCTGAAAGGCAAAGAGGATGGACATCCAAAGAAGAAAACAGGAAACAACCTAGGAACCTGCTACAGAGGGCCTCTGAAAGCCTCTGCCGTGCAGACTGTGAAAGCAGATACTGAGCCTGATGGCCAACTGACAGGCAGAGTGAATGGAATTTTATATAAGAAGTGGGAAATAGTAAGAGCTGGAGAGGACAGGAACTCCACAAGGAGAGCAACAGAACAAGAAAATTTGAACACAGGGAACTTCCCAGAAACTCATACTCCAACCAAGGACTATTCATGGAGATAACCTAGAACCCTGACAATGCAGCCACTTCTGATGAGAACTGATAGACTAAGATCAGAAAGGAGAGGAGGACCTCCCCTATCAGTGGACTTGGAGAAGGGCATGCATGTAGAAAGGGGGGGGGACGGTGGGACTGGGGGGAAAGGAGGGAGGGGCTTATGGGGGGATACAAAATGAATAAAGTGTAATTAATAAAAGTTAAAAAAAATAAAAAATAAAAAATAAAATAAAATAAAATAAATCACCCAGCTTAGAACCTCAAAACAAAACCTGTGCTTTCCTTTTTCCTTCTGAAGGTCTTTCCTAGAGTTTCACCACTTTGACTTCTGAAAATTTAACTTTACACAGATTTCTCGCTACTCTTACAGGGAAGCAGGGAGAGCGAAGGAGAGGGAAGGGTGGGAGGACATACTCTATAGTTCCCAGGAGTCAGGAGACCAAGCCTTGAACTCATGATTGAAGGTCTGGGAAGGACGGGTATGCCACCTGCACTTACTATTCCAGTCCCAGTAAACCATAAGCTTTTCTTATCGCTCTTTGCCAAGTAAAGGGATTTATCCTGGACCCTGCCAGGTGGCCACATTCCAAGCATTGCTTATCACTATTTAACTTTTCCTTAATCTTTTTTTTTTCTTCTTCAAGTCACATGGGGCACAGAAAAAGAGTATCACTGTTTCAAGTGATTTTCCTTAAGGCAGAGTATAAGCTCTAGGCAATAACTGTGCTGGCTCTCAAGGTGATGAGAGTCTGAAATTCCCTGTTGCCTCCTCAGTAAAATACATGGCTGGTTCTAGCATCCCACAAACCCTCAAGCACATTCGCAATGTTTTCTCTTGCCTTCTTGTAGGCCAGATATGTTAGGCAAGATGAGACACATGGATTCTAACTATTGGTGGAGCCATCTTGTTCCTGTAACTTTGTCACTTCTTATAGTCTGGTTTCATAACTGAAAAACCAAGAAAAAGAACAACCCCCTTTAGGACTATTTAGGTCTTCTCTCTGATCAAAGACTGCAAGTAATCTGAGTCATTAAACATTTACCAAACACCTATTTTACTGTGAAAATGTGGGGAATAATGACAGTCAGCATGTATTGAATTTTACTGCAATTCACTGAAGTGATGGAACTCTCTGAATCCCCACAGACAATCAATGATGACTACACTCTCATTATCTCACTTTGTAGGTAGGAAAACAGCCAAATAGAGGCTATGGTAGGTGCTATAAAGACAGCATTTAAACACGGTCTGTCTGGTAGCAAAGCCCATAGTTATAAACCATATAAAATATATAAATATCTCTTGACTGCCCTTACTGGGGACTAAAACCCTGCTTCTTCACCCGAATTGCTTTTTTTCAACAATATTTTTTAACTTGGAAATTTTCATACATATATACAGTGTACCTTAGTCATATTCCCTACCTACTCCATTCCTCCACTACTTCCAGGCATCCTACCAATACATCTCCCTTTCAACTTCATCTCCTGCTTTTTATAACCTACTGAAGCCAATAACAGCCCATATAGACATGGCATCATCCACTGGGGCATGGACAACCTACCAGCAGTCATAGCCAAAAGAAAAGTAACACTCCCTCCCCCAGCACCAATCAGAAAGCAGTAGCTCCTCAGTTAGGGGACGGGGCCTCAGGAATCCCTCTTTTCTCCATGCTGTAATTTTAACTGGCCTCATCTTGTGCTAGTCTTGTACAGACAACCCTAACTGCTATGAGTGCATGTATGCAACATCCACAACATTTCTCAACATCTTCTGGCTCTTACTTTTTTTCCCTTTCTTCTATGCTATTTCCTGAACCTTGGAAGGGGAAGGTAATCTTATTATCATGATATATATGATATATATATATCATATATACGTATCATATATATATACACACACATATATATATATATATATATATATATATATATATATGGCACTTTTCGGTGGGTTTTTAAGCCTCAAATTCAACAAATATTTTCTGGATGAAGTTTAGTGGCAGGAGAAATGTTCTCAGAGTCAGAAGTAGACCTGGTTTCACTTCCTTCTGAGCCATATGTATCTTCTTTACTTGATGGACATATGTTCAGGTGGTAATGAAGGGAATCAAGATAGTCCTTGGCCAACTAGGAGGGAGAAGGCTATCTTTCTATGTTTCTGTTTTTCCTTACTAAATTACTGCTTTGTCATCCTTTAAGGTTCACCTAAAGGTCTGCCTGCCCTGGAATGCTATTTTTACCAAACTTACTCCCAAATAAATGATCCCTGCTTTCATGTCCACAGTCTTATTACAAAAGTCCCCTTTCCATTGTATTATTAATCTGGTCTGCTGTTTCCACTGAGCTGTGAAGCCCTCCTAGCTCAATGCTTGGGACATAGTAGGAGAGTTCTGAAAATTTGCTGCATACATGCCTTAAGTCAATAATGGGGGAAGTATCTGCTGCTATCCAGATCTTATAACTACACCTCAACTTTAAGCTTTTATTGTTGGGCCCACCCACCACCACACAGTGCAGGAGGTGCTGGGCAGGGGCTGCAGAGGACACCCAGAGTACCTCCCTCTGTCAAGTGGCCCACCCGAAGCAAGAGCCAATACAATGTGGAAGTATTTGGTGGAGAGATGAGGGAGAAAGAGAAGCAGAATGGTGTAAGCACTATGAAGAGAGGTGGAAGTGGAGATGTAAGGTGTGGAGGAACAGCCTGATGTGAATAGCCTGCCTTGCCAAGTGAAGCCATGGTGAAGCCCCAGACCATGCTGTCACTGAGGGCCATGTCTGGGTCTGTGGCCATGCAATGGGCAGGATCTGTTTTGATGTCTGTGGCCCTTGTTACCACCAAAGGTCATATGGAAGTCCCTGGTTTGAGCTGCCATCTGGTAAGAGGTTAATGTCCAAGGGCTGTACAAAACTGGCCTTACCTCTCACTGATTTTGGCACTTGGGAGAGACGACCTCTACCTCACCTGGGCAGCACAGTAGAGTGAGCTGGTCCTGGTGGTAGTCATAAGGACATGCTATCCGAGGGTGTGAGTATGGGAGATCTAACCCAACCCCTTATCTGCCATCAGATGGCACGGGCAAAGGAGAGATGCCCTACCCACGAAACACACACACACACACACACACACACACACACACACACACTTGCTTCTCTATGTTTGGGGCTGGCAGCAGTCCCCAAAATCATGAGAACAGGAAAGCAGACCCTGCCCCTTACTGGTTGCAATAGCTCTTGGAAAGCTCTCCCCGACCCCACCTCTCCTGGAAAACACAGTAGATAGAACATGAGAACTAGAGCTAGTCTGCCCCTTTCCAGCTGTAGCATTGGGTGAGCTATCCAGGGCTAGCTGGCCCTGGCAGTGTGTGTTCAGGATTGCTGACAGGCTGACCAACTCAGCTACCACTGAGGTCCAGATCCAGGGCTTTCAGATGGCCCATCCCAACATCTACCACATCTATGAACTGCTGGAGTGAGTCAAGAGGCTAGACCTGTAGATCCAAAGCTATAGGATGTCCATTACATAGGGCAACAACAGGATCTCTGAAAGGAATCCCTATGAGGGTTCACTACTGGTAGTGAAACTTGAGGCATCAGACCAGACCAGCGACTCGTTGGAGTGAACATTTGCAAGCACAGGCATTTGGACTAGAAAGTGAACTGTGTGACACACCTCTAAACAATGCTGCTTCTGCAAAGATAGTCTGCTTGTTTGTTTTGTTTTAAATTTTATTTTCTTTAGGAAAAAGATTGAGAGGGCAGAGGGCAGATAGAAAGGGATGGGAGATGAGTGGGACTGGATGCATGATGTGAAATTTACAAAGAAACAATAAAATGTTAAAAAGGATTTCATTAGTGAATGATGTTCAAATCTAGAAAAGAGCTCTCTTTGTTTTGTTTCTTGTGAGTTTTTTTTGCAGCCTTTCATTTTACAGATAAACACATAGATAGAAGATGGATAGATAGATAGATAGATAGATAGATAGATAGATAGATAGATAGATAGATAGATAGATAGATAAATGAAAAGTGAGAGGGAGAGAGAGAGAAGTATGTCCTAGAAGTCAAGTTTTTAGGTCTTAGATTCTTGGTCTTTGTGGTAGGCAGGATAATACCCTATGCAACTGTCTACCTCCAACTCTGTAGAACCTATGAACACCTTCCTTTCTACAACAAAGGGGGCTTATAACTGACTAGGATTACAATATTAAGATGGGGATTATCCTGGATTGTCCAGGTAGAATCATGAACATTCTTATAAGTGATAGAGGGAGGCAGGAGCATCAGGGCTGGAAAGAGATAGAAAGATGCTATACCTTCCACAGTAAATGCTAATAGTTTATCTTGTGGTAGTGGAAAGTGGACACCAAGACTTGTGAGTGTCAGACAAACATTCCATGTCATATCTCCAATCCTTTAACTACCTTTTTATTTTATTTGTTTTTTAATATTAGTTACATTTTATTAACTCTGCATCCCAGCTGTATCCTGCTCCCTCATTCCCTCCCAACCCCACCCTCCATCCATCATCTTCTCCATACCCCTTTCCAAGTCCACTGATAGGGGAGGACCTCTTCCCATTTCATCTGACCCTAGTTTATCAGGTATCTTCAGCCCTAGCTGCAAAGTCCTCCTCTGTGGCCTAGCAGGACTGCTCCTCCCTTGGGGTGGGTGGGGAGGTCAAAGAGCCTACCATTGAGTTCATGTCAGAAATAGTCCCTGTTCCCCTTACTAGGGTAAAAACAATTGGTTACTGAGCTACCATGGGCTACATCTGAGCAGAGGTTCTAGGTTATATCCAAACATGGTCCTTGGTTGGAGAAACAGTCTCATATAAGACCCCTGTGCCCAGATATATTTGGTCCTTGTGGAGCTCCTGCCCTCTCCAGGTCGTACTAACTCCCCCTTCTTTCATATGATTTCCTGTACTCTGCTGAAGTTATGAGTCTCAGTATCTGCTTTAGTACACTGCTAGGTAGAGACAGTCAGAGGTCCTCAGTGATAGGCTCCTGTCCTGTTACTTGTTTTCTCCTACATCCAATGTCCATCCCATTTGTCTTTCTAAGTAAGGGTTGATCATCTTACTCAGGGTCCTCTTTCTTGTTTATCATCTATAGGTGTACAGATTTCAGTATGTTTATTCTATCTTATAGGTCTAGTACCCACTTATAAGTGAGTATATACCATGTGTGTCTTTCTCCAGGGAGAAAGACCTCACTCAGAATGATCTTTTCTAGATCCCACGATTTGCCTGCAAATTTCATGATTTCCTTGTTTTTAATTGCTCAGTAGTATTCCATTGTGTAAAAGGACCACAATTTCTGTATCCATTCCTTAACTGAGGGACATCTGGGTTGTTTCCAGGTTCTTGCTATTACGAATAAAGCTGCTACAAACATGGTTGAACAAATGTCCTTGTTGTGTACTTGAGCAACTTTTGGATATATGCCTAGGAGTGGTATAGCTGGATCTTGAGGAAGCACTATTCCTAATTGTCTGACAAAGCACCAGATTGATTTCCAAAGTGGTTGTACAAGTTTACATTCACACCATCAATGGAGGAGAGTTCCTTTCTCCACAACCTCTCCAGCATGTGTTGTCATTTGAGTTATTGATCTTAGCCATTTTGTTGGGTGTAAGGTGAAATCTTAGGATCCTTTTGATTTGCATCTCCCTGATGGCTAAGGATGTTGAGCATCTCTTTAAGTGTTTCTCTGCCATTCTATGTTCTTTTGCAGAGAATTTTCTGTTTAGCTCCGTACCCCATTGTGTGATTGGATTGCTTGATTTATTGCTTTTTAACGTCTTTAGTTCCTTATATATTCTAGATATCAGCCCTCTGTCAGATCTAGGGTTGGTGAAGATCCTCTTCCAGTCTGTAGGCTGTTGTTTTGTTCTGCTAAACAGTGACTTTTGCTTTACAGAAGCTTTTCAGTTTCATGAGGTCCCAATTATTGGTTGTTGCTCTTAGAGCCTGTGCTGTTGCAGTTCTATTCAGGAAGTTGTCTACTGTGCCAATGAGTTCTAGGCTCTTCCCCACTTTTTCTACTAACCAATTTAGAGTATCTGGTTTTATGTTGAGGTCTTTGATTCACTTGGACTTTAGTTTTGTGCAGGGAGATAAATATGGATCTATTTTCATTTTTCTTTATGTGGACCAGCACCATTTGTTGAAGATGCTGTCTTTTTTCCATTGAATGGTTTTGGCTTCTTTGTAAAAAATCAAGTATTCATAGGTGTGTGGGTTTATATCTGGTTCTTCTGTTTGGTTCCATTGATCCTCCTTTCTGTTTCTATGCCAATACCATGCGGTTATTATTACTATTGCTCTGTAGTACAGCTAGAGATCAGGGATGGAGATACCTCCAAATGTCTGTAGTTGTACAGGATCGTTTTGGAAATTCTGGGTTTTTTGTTTCTCTATATGAAGCAGAGAATTTCGCTTTCAAGGTCTGTAAAGAATTGTGTTGGTATTTTGATGGGAATTGCATTGAATCTGTAGATTGCTTTTGGCAGGAGGGCCATTTTCACTATGTTAATCCTACCAATCCATGAGCACGGGAGATCTTTCCATCTTCTGATATCTTCTTCAAATTCTTTCTTCAGAGACTCAAAGTTTTTTTCAAACAGGTCTTTCACTGGCTTGGTTAGAGTCATACTTTATATTATTAGTGGCTATTGTGAAGGGTGTTTTTTTCCCTGATTTCTTTCTCGGGCTTTTGTCTTTGGTATACAGGAGGGTTTCTGATTTTTTTGAGTTAATTTTGTATCCAGCCACTTTGCTGAAGGTCTTTAGAACTCCTTTGCTAAAGGAGTTCTTTGGTTAAATTTTGGGGGTTGCTCATATATACTATCATATGATCTGCGAATAGTGAAACTTTGACTTCTTCCTTTAGATTTGTATCCCCTTGATCTCCTTTAGTTGTCTTATTGCTTTAGCTAAGACTTCAAGTACTATGTTGAAGAGATATGGAAAGAGTGGGCAGCCTTGTCTTGTCCCTGATTTCAGTGGGATTAATTTAAGTTTCTCTCCATTGAGTATGATGTTGGCTATAGACTTGCGGTATATTGCCTTTACTATGTTTAGATATGTGCCTTGTATCCCTGATCTCTCCAATACTTTAAACATGAATGGGTGCTGGATCATGTGGTTTTTCTCCTTCAGTCTGTTAATATGGTGGATTATATTGATGGATTTCCATATATTGAAACACCCTTGCATGCCTGCGGTGAAGCCTACTTGATCATGGTGGATGATATCTTTTATGTGTTCTTGGATTCGGTTTGCAAGTATTTTATTGAGTATTTTTGCATCAATGTTCATAAGAGAGATAGGTCTGAAGTTCTCTTTTTTTGTTGGGTCTTTGTGTGATTTAGGTATCAAGGTGACTGGTTTCATAGAATGAATTTGGTAATATTCCTTCTGCTTCTATTTTGTGGAATAGTTTGAAGAGAATTGGAGTTAACACTTCTTTGAAGCTCTGTTAGAATTCTGCACTGAATCCATCTGGCCCAGGGCCTTTTTTGGAAGAGAGACTATTGATGATTGCTTCTATTTCCTTAGAGGATGTAGGACTATTCAATCTTTCTACCTGATCCTGACTTAATTTGTGTAGATAGAATCTATCAAGAAAATTGTCTACTTCTTTTAGATTTTCAAATATTGCGGCATATAACCTTTTGTAGTACAACATAATGATTGTTTGGATTTCCTCAGTGTCTGTAGTTATGTCCCCCTTTTCATTTCTGATTTTGCTAATTTGAATAGTTTAGTTAGTTTGGCTAAGAGTTTGTCTATCTTGATTATCTCAAAGAATCAGATCTTGGTTTCATTGATTCTTTGAATAGTTTTATTTGTTTGTAATTGATTGATTTCAGCTGTGAGTTTGATTATTTCCAGCTGTCTGCTCCTCTTGGATGCATTTGCTTCTTTTTTTTTTTTTTTTTAGAGCTTTCAGTTGGGCCATTAAGTTGCTTATATGAGATGTTACAAATTTCTTCTTGAAGGTACTTAGTGCTATGAATTTTCCTCTTAGCACTACTTTCATTGTGTCCCATAAATTTGGGTATGTTGTACCTTCATTTTCATTGAATTCTAGGAAGTCTTTAATTACTTTCTTTATTTCTTCCTTAACCTATCTGTCATTGAGCAGCAAGTTGTTCAGGTTCCATGTGCATGTAGGCTTTTTGCTATTTCTATTGTTGTTAAGGTCCAGCTTTAGTCCATGGTGGTCAGATAGAATACAGGGGATTATTTCAATCTTCTTGTATCTGTTGAGGCTTGCTTTGTGACCAACTATATGGTCTATTGGAGAAGGTTTCATGAGGTGCTGAAAAGAAGGTATACTCTTCTAAATTTGGGTGAAAAGTTTGGTAGACATCTATTAGGTCCATTTGAGTTAAGGTCTCTGTAAGTGCCTTTATTTCCCTATTTGACTTCTGTCTAGATGATCTGTCCCTTGGTGAGAGTGGGGTGTTGAAGTCTCCCACTATTAAGGTATAGGGATCAATGTGTGATTTAAGCTTTAATAATGTTTCATTTATGAATGTAGGCACTCTTGTATTTGGGGCATAGATGTTCAGAATTGTGATGTCCTCTTGGTAGATTTTTCCTTTGATGAGAATGTAGTGCCCCCTGTTGTTAGAACAAAATGACAGCCTAAAGACTGGGAAAGGATCTTCACCAACTCTATTATCTGACAAAGGCCTGATATTCAGAATATACAAGGAACTAAAGAAGTTAAATAGCAATAAATCAAGTAATCCAATTAAAAAATGGGGTAAGGAGCTAAACAGAAAATTCTCTGTAGAAGAATATAGAATGGCAGAGAAATACTTAAAGAGATGCTCAACATCCTTAACCATCAGAAAGATGCAAATAAAAAAGACCCTAAGATTTCACCTTACACCCACTAAAATGGCTAAGATCAAAAACTCAAATGACAATACATGCTGGAGAAGTTGTGGAGAAAGGGGAACCCTCCTCCATTGCAGGTGGGAATGTAAACTTGTAGAACCACTTTCGAAGTCAATCTGGCAATTTCTCAGACAATTAGGAATAGTGCTTCAAGATCCATTCCTAGGCATATACCCAAAATTTGCTCAAGTACACAACAAGGACATTTGCTCAACCATGTTTGTAGCAGCTTTATTTGTAATAGCCAGATCCTGGAAACAACCCAGATGTCCCTCAATGGAGGAATGGATACAGAAATTATGGTATTTTTACACAATGGAATACTACTCAGCAATCAAAAATGAGGAAATCATGAATTTGCAGGCAAATATCTGGGATCTAGAAAAGATCATTCTGAGTGAGGTATCCCAGAAGGAGAAAGACACGCATGGTATGTACTCCCCTATATAGACCTATAAGATATGATAAACGTAATGAAATCTATACACCTAAAGAAGATAAACAAGAAAGAAGACCCGGGATAAGATGATCAACCCTCACATAGAAAGACAAATGGAATGGACATTGGACATAAGAGAAAACAAGTAAAAGGTCAGGAGTCTACCACAGAGGGCCTCTGAAAGATCTAGCAGTGTATCAAAGCAGATACTAAGACTCATAACCAAACCTTCGGAAGAGTGCAGGGAATCATATGAAAGAAGGGGGAGTTAGAATGACATGGAGAGGACAGGAGCTCCACAAGGACCAAATATATCTGGGCACAGGGGTCTTTTCCAAGACTGATACTCCACCAAGGACCATGTATGGATATAACATAGAACCTCTGCTCAGATGTAGCCCATGGTAGTTCAGTAACCAATTGGTTTTATCCTAGTAAGGGGAACAAGGACTATTTCTGACATGAACTCAATGGCAGGCTCTTTGACCTCCCTAACCCCCAAGGGAGGAGCAGTCCTGTTAGGCCACAGAAGAGGACTTTGCAGCCAGTCCTGAAGATACCTTATAAAACAGGGTCAGATGAAAGGGAAGGATGTCCTCCCCTATCAGTGGACTTGGAAAGGGGCAGGGAGGAGATGAGGGAAGGAGGGTGAGTTTTGGGAGGGAATGAGGGAGTTGGATACAGCTGAGATACAGAGTTAATAAAATGTAACTATTAATAAAAATAAATGAAAAGAAAAAAAAGAATGTAGTGCCCCTCCTCATCTTTTTTGATTAATTTTGGCTGAAAGTCTATTTTATTAGATATTAGCATAGCTACCCCAGCTTGTTATCTGGATCCATTTGCTTGAAAAACATTTTTCCAGCCCTTTACTCTGAACTAGTGTTTATCTTTGTTGCATAGGTGTGTTTCTTGGATGCAGCAGAATGTTGGATCCTGTTTCTGCACCCAATCTGTTAGTCTGTGACTCTTTATTGGATGTTGATAGATAATAGTGTTGATAGATAATAATGACCAATGAACATTAGTTTCTTTTATTGTGGAGTTGATGGTCTTGCTGCGATTCATTGCTTGTTTTCTTTTAATTTTGGTTGGGAAATTATCTGTATCCTATGTTTTCTTGGGTATAGTTCTTTTTGTTGGATTGGAGTTTTCCTTCTAGTATCTTCTGTAGGGATGGTTTGCTGTGTAAATATTGCTTAAATTTAGTTTTGTCACGAAATATTTTGTTTTCTCCATCTATGTTGATTGAGAGCTTTGCAGGGTATAGTAGTCTGGATTGGTATCTGTGGTCACTTAAAGTCTGCATGACATCTTCCCAGGCCCTTCTGGCTTTCATAGTTTCTGATGAGAAATCGGTGGTATTCTGATAGGTCTACCTTCATGTTACTTGGCCTTTTTCCCTTGCTACTTTTAATATCTCTTCTTTGTTCTGTAGATTTAGTGTTTTGACTATGAAGTGACATGAGGTGTTTCTTTTCTATTCTAGTCTATTTGGTGTTCTGTGGGCCTCTAGCATGTTTATAGACATCTCTTTCTTTAGGTTGGGAAATTTTTCTTCTATGATTTTCTTGAAAATATTTTTCTGGACCTTGGAGCCTGGAATCTTCATTTTCATCAATTCCTATTATTATTAGATTTTGTCTTTTCATGGCATCCTTGATTCCTTGGATGTTTTCTGTTTGGGACTTCTCTGATTTTACTTTTTCTTTAATAGAAGTCTCAATTTCGGCAAGTTTATCTTTAGCACCAGAGATTCTCTCTTCCATCTTTTGTATTCTGTTGGTGATGCTTACCTTTGTGGTTCCTGATCTTTTCTCTAGGCTCTCCAGCTCCAGGGTTTTCTCAATTTGTGTTTTCTTTATTGATTCTAATTCTGTTTTCATGCCTTGCACCATTTCCTTCATCTGTCTGAATGTGGATTGCTGTCTCTCTATGATGGTCTCTATTTTTTTTGTTCGTTTCCTCTCTATATGCCACTAACTGTACCTCTATTTGTGTCTCTATTTTTTGGTTATATTTGCCTGTGTTTCTTTGAGAACTTTGTTTATTTCCTCTTTCTTTACCTCCACTTGGGTGGTCAATTCTTTGAGAGATTTGTTCATTTTCTCTTTTATTCTCTATATTTGTATGGCTATTTCTCTGAGAGATTTGTTTGTTTCCTCTTTATGTGCCTCAAATAACTGGATAAGCATAGCTTTAAAGTCATTTTCCTGTGTTTCTGATGAATTGGAGTATCCATTAATTTTGGGGGTTGCTGGTGAAGCCATAATGTCCTGATTTGTGTTGGATGTGTTCTTTCGTCTATGTGTGACCATTTGCTTATCTGTAACCTTCACTGTTTGTTCCTGGATTCTGCAGTTCAGACTGGTGTCATCTTTTTCTGGTGTCTGGAGAGTTCTTCAGGAGGATGAGAGGGGTTCAGTGGTTTCAGCATGTCTGTTGGTATTTCAGCTGTACCTGTGGAAGGAAAGTCTGTGGGCGCAGAAGGACAAATGTGGTTGAGCATGTGCGTGTGCGTGGAAGTGTGCCTTGAGGGACAGAGTGATAGAGAATGTAGAACTCTTGAGTGTGTAGGAGGGGCTCTGCCTTGGAGGCATCTAGGGGTTACTTGCGCATGTTCTGTAGTTGTAGCAGGTGCTGGTGATAATCACTGCGCAATTTCCTTGTGCAAATTCCCTGAATACCTCAGTGGCCTACATGTTCTGTCTGATTTCCAGGTATTATTTGCCTAAACTCCACTGTTGGACCTTCAGAGTAGGGGCTTCAATGTCTCAAGAGCCCCTCTGTTTCCCACAGTGGTTGTGTGGGTGGGAGAGGCCTAATATCAGGCTGATACTTTAGAAGGACCCTGGATCTGGAGATCTGCAGGCTCTTGAGGGTGTACTCACTCTCAAGCAGGTCACATAGGCAAGGATCAGGGTATCTGGGCTCTCTCCTCTCTGGTTTAGATCTGCTGAGTCATATGCAGGAGGACTGAGGAACTCTGCCAGCTCAGTAGCACTACAGCTGCCACATTAGGGAGTATAGCTGCAGCCACAGACTGGGATGCCAGTCCAGATGCCTTCTGGGAAGTCCTGGGGGCCCACAACAGTGGTCCGTAGACTTGGGTGGTCCTGTGCCTGGTGTGCCTAGTTTGTTTGGCAGGTCTGCTGAACTTTGGTGGATATATAGCCTACTATGTGCCATTGAGGAGTTGGGCAGGCCTTACAGTCACTGGCTGAGAGGCCCTGTGGAATCCGTACAGCTACTTGCAGACATGGGACCCGGGAAGGATGGTACCGCAGATCTGGGACTCGGAGGGATGATACAGCTGGCTGTCGCCGCTGAGGAGCTAGGAACCCCGCCTCTGCTGTCGCAGTCCCCAGACAGTGAGTTCTGTGCTGAGAATCTCTGTGAGTCAACTGTGCCAAGGAGGAGGGAGGCCCAAAGGAGGGGAGTGCAGGGAGATCACAAGATCGTTTCTCTCCTTCCCCAAAGAAGTCCACGGGTGATCTGAGACTAAAGGTCTCAACTCGTGTGATGTTCCCTCTTGTTCAGAAAGCCTCACTGTCATTTCTCTAGCTTTAGTTGTCCCTCTACTCACCAACTCCAGTGTTTCAGCTCCTCCGCCTCTCAGAAACTGTGCACACTGGTAGCCGCCATCTTGGATCTCACCCTTTAACTTTCTAATACTATAATTTGTGACATAATTGATAAACCAAACATGTACATATCTAACATGTACATTTTTATGAGTTAGACATATAGATAAACTCATGAAATTATTGTAACAATCAGGATTTAAAAGAGGAGTGATGGTGTGAGGAAGCTTTTGAAAGTGATTTTAATTACATCATTGACTTGGAAGGTGGAGAAACAGATGATGAGCCAACAGATGAGACAGCCTCTCAAAAATGAAGAAAACACGAGACTAGATTGTCTTCCATACCTTCCAGATGACCTATGTGCTGCCAGCATCATTAGTTTATTCCATTTAGACCAGTGCAGCTTCCTAACTTTGAGAACTATGAGATAAAAAGTCTGGGGCATTTCAAACATCTGAGCTTATGCTCATCTGTTACAGCCACCGGGAACTGATTCAGTCCTGTTTGCAAATGTGCTGTAAGTACAGTTCTAGCTTTTCTGTAGAATTCCAGCCTCACACTTTACGAGCTGGTTCTTCTCTGTTTTGACTTAATCCTAGGTGACTCACCAAAACTCAATTCCCACATCATAAAAATTGCAGAACATTTTATGCCAGATGCTGTGCTTTGTAAATGAATTGCCCACTTAAATCCTGACCACCACATCCCTAGACGGTCATCGGTCATCACCATCGTATCTCATGGATGGAGACATGGTGGTTCAGCAATATTAAGTACAAACATTGGGAAGTGCTTAGACCATTGGTCTCTCAGACTCCAGTTTTATATTTAAACTCTCAGGAGGCATTCTGTCCCTCACCTGTTTTTTTCTCCTGCCACTGGTGACTGCCCACCTCACAAATTAACAGAGCCAAATCTATACATGTTACTTGGAAACCCCATATGCTTTTTCATTCTAGCTCAGATTTCAAAGGGGGTGGGATGACAAAGGGGACAATTTACCAGAGCCTTAATCCGGAGAAACAATACCATGGAAACAGGCTAAAGCTGCAAGGTTTGTTCTGTTTCAACTCTATTTTAGTTGGGATGGTTGGATATAAATCCATGTTTCACAGTTAGCACCTGCCACAAATATTTAGGGTGACTACTAAATGTTCAGAAGAGGAAGAAACATGCCAGGCCACCAACTCATGTAAAAGCTGTCTAGGGAATGATTCTCACAGGTTCCTAAGCACAAAGCCACATGCATGCTGACTGGTGTGAGATAATCAATATTTGAACCTGCATGTGTGTTGTTGGTTCTCAGATGGCAGCCCACATCCCAAGAAAATGAGAATTACAGGAGGATTTCAAATATATAGATTCCTTTTACTCATTTTTGATACTCTGGTCCTATTGGCTCTAGTTCAGTTACTGGGAATATGATGTTGCTGTTTTTTGTTTTGTTTTGTTTTGTTTTGTTGATTTCTTTGAATACGTTAGGAAAACAGGAAGACCAGCAAGGCTTGGAAGATATTGACATTAAACACTGACTCCTATGTCCTGAAAAAGGTAGGAGATAAACAATCCTTCTTGATACTTCTGTATCCAATAAAATTAGCAAATCCCTTCTCAGAAGGCCAAACACCTTGGAAGACAAAGCAACTACATAGAGGTCTCATCCCTATGCAGAAGACACTGAGAAGTGACGACGTTGTTAGAATCAGGTACAGCCATGGCTGAGATTCCCTGACAGCACTCTACTTCCAGGAAGCCCTCTGGAGACAAATGGAAAGCCCTTCCCGGGTGGTCTTCCAACATCTGTCCATCATCCCTTCAAGTCAGGCATTTTGATACTTGCAGCTTTAAGTTATCAAGTTGTACACTGGCTGTGAAAACTAAATGCCTTTGAGGATGCATATGAAGAGAAGAGGTAGAAATTTGTGGCACCATCTGGGAGGAAATTTCAGAGCATATCTGAAATCCTTTATGCTTGCATCTCCATAACCCAGCAATTAGCTAGAGAAAAAAGTTATACAAGTGCAAATACTTTAAAAAAAAACCTGAAAACAAATTAAATGTCAATCAAGGGAGGATGGTTAAATAAACATCAAAACCTTCAATGTCACACAAATATGTCAAAGAATGCAATAGGTCTATATGAACTGACATGAAAAGATGTCCAAGACATCATGTCAAGGGAAAATGGAAGTTTCATAGTAATACAAGCTGTATGCTTTTGACTGAGGACAGAGATTAGAGAAGATATAGACATAGTTCTACATGAACACAAATGAATAATTCATTTTGTATTCTAATGCAAAGACAAATTCTGGAATGGACTCAAAAGACTGCTTGCTAGGGATAAGCAGCAGACTGTGGCTAGAGATAATGATGTTCCATGAGATCTTCACTCTGCAGTCTGTGGATTCTATTGTTTCATTCATATGATCATTTTCACAGTTGAAAGTCATAGCTTCATTATCACTGGAACTTTGTTATTGCTAGGCTGCATCAGAAGGAAAGGCTTCAGTTCATTTTGCTGACAGTTACAATCAACTGACTTTAAAAGGTTGATGGCCACATCTCAGGTATCTGGTATCACAGTATCAAGTGAAATGAATGGAAAGTTAGCTTCGTCTTTGCGGCAGACTCCATTTAGGATGTTAGGAATTAAAATGGTCATTTAAGCTCATTAATATTATATGACTGATGTTATTATTTAAAATAATAAATAATAGTCTTTCATCAACAGACAGCTTATAAACACCTTCAGTGTTAGGGTATTGTGCAATATACACTATGGATGTGATTGTTTGTGATTGTTAAATATTTTCTCAGCCTGAGAAACTCACCTAACATGCTTACCTGGTACATACCTCTGGACATGAACTGTATCTTCTCCATCACTTTAGTTCCTAGAGCAGTGGTTCTGAGCCTTTATATTGTGACCCTTTTGGAGGTCAAACAACCCTTTCCCAGGGGTCATTATTGGAAAACAAAGACATTTACATTACAATTCATAACAGTAGCAAAATTACATTGATGAAGTAGAAAAAAATAATAATAATTTTATGGGGGCTTCTCCACATGAGAAATGGTATTAAAGGGTCACAGCATTAGGAAGGTTGAGAACCACTGTCCTACAGCATTCAGCACAGAGCTTTGTGAATATCAGTGGCCCAGCTGAGTGTCATTGCCGTGGTGAGGACTAAGCAAACAGAGAGGGTGAAAGGAAACAAGAAACAAAGTGTGTCCAGAGTCTAACTCTGCTTGCTTTTACTTTGAAAGTTGTTCCATTTGAGAAGGTAGTAGTTAGAAATCTAGATCTGAGGATTAGATTGGGATAAGAAGTTGAAAACAATAGCATGGCATAACTGTGGGAGTGAATGTGATTCCTAAGGAAAAAAGAAAGAAAGGGGCTATCGGTGGAGCCTTATGGAAAATGTGATTAATAGGAAAGTGAAAAAAAAAAGATACAAGGGGCAAAACAACAGTAGAGGAATAGAGGAAAAATGGCTATGTAAGGCAGAGGGGGGATAATCACATGTTACACAGGAGTCATACGTAGGTGATCAACTGGGAAAAGTGGAGGCAGCACAGAATATTGGATGAAATCTCATGCTTGGGCTGGGGGTATAGATCAGTGGAGAGGGCTCTTGCCTTGTGTGTGTGAGGCCTGGGAGTTCAACCCTTGAGCACTGCAAAAATAAATAATTGACTGATTGGTTGGTTGACATATTAAAAGGTTGAATAAATAGATAAGTGTTCATCAATTTAATCTTCTGGGTTTGACAACCATTGCCTAAGTCCTAGATATACTGTTTAAGTATGGAGAGTAGGAGCAGTACATCTTAGAGGCTCCAAGAGCTGATCTACAAAGCAAAAAAAAACTGTAACCCTTTAGGACATTTTGGATTACTTTAGCAAAACCATATTTAAGGAAACAAGAAGTTGGGATAGACCCATTTGTCACCCTGCTGATCCACGCCTTTCTGTAGTCCACTGTGCCTGAGTGCAGATGTATCTGTGACTTACCTCTAACCAATAAAGCATGGCTGCATGGCTTGTGGCTGGAGCGATGGCTTAGTAGTTAAAAGCATTGGTTGCCCTTTCAAAGGACCTGCATTTGATTCTAAGCACCCACATGATAGTTCACAACCATCTGTTACTCCAATCCCAGAGGACCTGACATTCGTTTCTAGCCTTAGAAGGTACTATATGTACATGGCACACACACACACACAAACACACACACACACACCACAAACACTTATGGCAAAACACTCATACACATAAGATAAAAGCTAATTTTAAAAAATAAAAGCATAACTAATGTACATATGAATTCACAAAGACTATGTCAACAGGTGCAAAACCTGCAAAGGCTCAAGCCAGAAGTGATCAAGCCAAGCACTGAGAGAGAGGAGTAGGTTTACACATCTAACCAGGACATTTCCTGCAGCTGATACTCACTGGCAAAGTGGAAATCCATTTTCTCCAGCTGAGTCTCACTGCGTATATCACCCACACTTCAGGACAGGCCGCATGCCCAAGAGTAACTGACCAACACAGAATGAACTCAGGGGTGTCTTTGTAGACTTTTGTTTCATTTTGCTTTGTTTTCTTGGAAATATTTTGTTTTACTGATCTTTTGCTTGTTTATTTTTATTTTTGCTTTTATGGATTGTTGTGTCTCCTGTTTTCTGTGTTACTTTTTTGTTTGTTTTGTGGCTTTTTTTTAAGAGAGAGAAAGAAACTTGGGTGGATAAGAATGTGGGGAGGATCTGAGAGAAAATGGGAAGGGGAATTAACATGATCAAACTATAGCATATGAAAACTTTTTTTCAATAAAATTTTTTAATTTTTAAAAATAAAATAAAATATGGCTTGGTCAGTTTACCTTATAAGGCAAAAGAGTTGGGATGCCATCCTGTGGAGACATTTTATATTATAGTGCTTTATATACATACATATATATATCCAATGTACAGTTAAATAAAATTCCACTGTGTGCATATAACACACTTTAATCCGGTCATCTGTTGATGGACAGGTAAGATTGTTCTATTTCCTAGCTGTCATGAACAGGATAGAAGTAAACATAGATAGATATGCAAGAATCTCTGTAACATGTTGACTTACAATCCTTTTGGGGGTGGAATCCAGAGGAGAGAAAGAGAACGGGGGGGGGGGGGTGGGGAGATAAGGAAAGATGAACTAGAGTATATTGACATATATGTATGAGAATATCATGATGAAATTCCTCTTATATGTTAATTTTTAATGACATAAAGTAATGGTTCCCAACATAAGAGACATTGAAGACACAGCCGGGCATGCTGGGAACTACCTGTAGAAATGTCCCAGTGAGCTTCGAGAATTTGAAGGTGGTGTGCAGCCACCTTCCTAAAGCTGCGCATTTCTGACAGGAACATGAATATGTGTGGATGAGAATTCATCCCTATTTGAACTTCCAGGTGACCACACAGCCTGATAGATACCGAACCTCAGCCAGTAAAAAGCTGAGCAGACACCCACCTGGGCCCTACCCTGGATATAGAATAAACCCACCCACATGTCACTCAGCATTATTGTTGCAAGCTTACTTAAAACAAAAGCCACAGTAGGTATCATTGTCTATAGTAGAAAAATGAGTCAATTAGAAAATGGAAAACACTGTTTTAAAAGAAAGAGTTGAGGATGTAGGCTGAAGAAGGGGGATCCAGGGAAAAGGTATCCTTTAAATTACATTCAGTGTTGCTTTCTAGCAGACCACAGAGCACACTGACTTCTTGGTTCAGATTCTATGCACAAAGCAGTTTCTTTTAACAGCTTCAGTGGCTTTTCAATAATGAGATGTCAAGAGAGATGTCAAGTTGACCAAGCAGTGCTGAAGAGCTGCCTACTGTCTTGATTCTAACGTCCCCAAATGCCAGAAGGCTTGATTTCATGATACACATAGAGACTTCCAAAGGAGCTGCAAGAAGGAAGATTTACAACAAACTTAGTGTCATGGTTTTGAGATGAAATGCCCTCTATAAGTATGTGTGTTTGAACAACTGCTCCACAGCCAGTTGGTACTGTTAAAGGCCATGAAACCTTTAAGAGGCCGAGCCTTGCTGAAGGAAGTGGCCCACTACCGGATGGGCTTTCAGTGTTATAGCCATTCTTTGTTTCTTATTTGCCTCTGCTTCCTGACCGTGGATAATGTGTGACTAGCCACCTCACCCCTGCCAGCCTGCCTTCTCTGCCCTGGTGACTACCCCCTCAAACTGTGAGCCAAAATTAGCCTTCTTTCCTTAAGCTGCTCCTTGTCAGATACATGGTCACAACTGGTGCAGACAGTGAAGATTCTATGACTTCCCTTAACTCCTCCTTCCTCACCTCTCGACCATCCCTATTTGAACTGATGTAAGAATCACAGTGGGAAAAGTTCACTTCTAACCATAACGCTATGCATAAGTATACTGATATATCCTTGTTACTGTAAAGTCCAAGTGTCCTGATTTGGTGAATCTGGTGTTTTACCTAGAAGTTTGTCTTCTTCTACACCGTCTCCAGTTCCTATGACAAAGAGCGATGGGCGCTCGCCAGTTTCATTGCTTACTCTGAATTACAGCTTGCCCTAGTCTCAGCCTTTCAGATGAGAATATCTGTGACTCCTCTCCACTAGTTTTTGGCATTTTTGTGAAGTAAACTACTAAGGTTGTAGTTACAGTTACATCTTTCTCTTTACCCACCTGCATAGGCATCACCTTGCTCACAGGAACGGGTCACAGATTTCACGAAAGTGACTCACCAACATGCAAATGCCTCCATCCCAATCCCATCTGACACGACTCAAGAACCAATAACAGAACTTGTGATGTAGCTAAAACTGCAAAAACCTGGCTCCCAGGAGGGACACATCCTAAGTAATCCTCACATTATCCTCAAAGATGAAAGCAAACATGAGGTTCTATCCTCACGATCGCACCTTAAATTTTTCTTGCCAGCTAGATGTGGCTTGGCTTTGCTCAGCAGTGAAGTGCACATATACTGCTCTTACAAAGGACCTGCATTTGATTCCCAGCAAACCACAAACATTCGTAACTCCAGCTACAGGGAATTATATGCCCTCTAACAAACTCATACAACTTTTACAGACATACACAAGATGTAAATAAAAAGCAAATCTTTAAAGTAAACGTGCGCTAGTGAACAGTTTTAAATAACAAGAACTTATTGAAATACTTTATATGAAAGAAACTGGAGACCACCGTGTTAGCTGAAAGAAGCAAGTACAATAAAGATGCCTCTGGAGGTGTGCTTCGATATGTGAAAGTTAGGGGGAGAGAAGAACACAGAACTGAAAGGGAAAGTACCAGGACTGTGAAGAGAAAAGAAGGGTAGGGAGGGGAGTGGGGGGGGCGGGGGAGAAGGAGGAAAAGCTAGTTAAGAGACAGGAAGAATATGAACAAAGTATATTCTATGTGTGTTTGGAAATGTAATGAAACTCTTTTGTGCAGCTCACATACGCTAATTTTTAAAAAGCATGTCCCGTGCCTTCTTGTAATTCTCAAGCACCATTATCATCTTGATTATTATTGTGATAGTGGTTCGAGTATTTCAGGAGGCTGGAGACTAAACTGCCGTAACCACCATCTAACTTCAAGAACATGACCCCCAGTCTGGGGATTTCCCCGCTCCGAGCTGCGCTCTGACGTTCCTTTTGCAGAATGTCGAACTTGTTGCATTTTGGAGTCAGGAGCACACTGCCAAGCTATTTCTGTGGGCTGTTCGCCAGCTCTGCTCCCAGAAAACTCCCTCAGCTGTCGGAACAGCTCTCACTGTCAAAACTTTTGGAGAAGAGTCATTAGTTTCAGAGAGATGGGAAAGGAAGGCTGTTTTGCCTGGGGCATCTCTTTGAAAAGGTCTAACTTTCTAAAATGGTAAATAAGCCAGACTTCTTTTCAGGGGGTTGGGGGGAAGGGGGCTGCATGAAGGGCAGGAAGAGTTCAGTTGGGGGATGACCCCCGGGAGCCCGCTGGTGTTCCAGACATCATTACTTCCCAAAGTTTTCGCGCTCGCTCTGCGGTGGTGCCTGCACAATGCATCCTGGGACGCAGCTCTGAGCACAGCCTGTACAGCTCTGATTACACACACAGGCAGACACTACACTGAGGATTTTATTAGGTGGGAGAAAAAAATAAATTTAAGGTGGAATACCAGCTTTGGGGTCGGGGATGGGGGTGCGTGAAGGAACCCTTCTGCCTTCAGATAAAGGGAGAAATTATTTTATAAGCGTCAGGAGCAACTAAGCTTGCGAGGGGCGACCAGACCTTTCCAACGCTGTCCTAATCTTGAGCTTGCAGTCCCGGCATTTCTGAATCGTCATGTGGAGACGCCAGTGTGAACACAGGGAGTCAGATTAGGCCTAACAAGATATGACAGAAAGTCTTAGGCCGGCTGTGACAGCCTCCGAGTTCAGACTCCTGACTTCTCTGCTCTGAGGTCTAAATTTTAGGGTCTAGTTACTCCTTTCTTAAATCCCGTGAACTCCTGTTCCCTGGCATTCATCTTTTATCCTCTTGTTCCCCAGATAAAATGCTCTGGAGCCCAGCAGCTTTCTCTTCCGTGGCTTAAGATGAACTCCCAGCAAGCAATAGTGTCTCCTTTTAAGAAAGAGCATCAGAAAGAAGCGTGTCTAAGGGCTGGGTAGAGTGAGGCTGTCAGCCACCACCACCACCCCCAGCTCACAGGAGGAGGGGCGCAGAGTGCCCAGGTTGTGAAACCCGTCATTCCATGTGCCCATTTCCCTCTGCCAGTGCAACCAAGCTTCAATTTGGATTTATTCCACCTTGTATTCTAACACCTATACTGCTTCCATCTCTGCTGATATGAGCCCCCGCCCCCACCCCGGGCCTCCCTCATACTGACGTCTCCTTTCATCCCAAGAACTCTTTATGATCCAGTTTCCCTGCCTCTGGCTTCCCCTACCATATGCCTCAAGGTCATTTCTCTTGAGTCCCTTAGGGATTCAGTAGGATTCTGCCATGTGACCACACCATGCCTGGCACTAGCAGGAAAAAACAAACAAACAAACAAACTGTGAAATGGCAGGCATGAACTTGAGAGGGTGACATGTTGGAAGGAAAGAATTCCCAGGGGAGACAAAAGCCAGACAGCTGAAAGGGTGGTGCATATGATCAAGATATATTACACACATGTGTAAAAGTTTTGAATAATAGGTAAAATATCATTATTTTAAATCTCTTACCAAGTTATAAGGAAAAACTAGCTGCTTTATTAAAATAGTAGTACATATGCAAAAGTAATTTATGTTTCAGTCATAAGAATGTCAAAAAGATACAAATATTATTTTTGAGGAATTAGAACACACGTACCCTAAACTTAGGACATTGAATTTTAAATTAAAAGAAGAAAAAAAGAAAAGAAGAGAAAGTGAAACAGGAGTGGGGGCATATCTAGGGAAATACAAGAGCAGAGATGGGCAGTAAGCAATGAGCCTAACTGTATTTCATTGTGTACATGCATGGAATTCTCAAAATTCTTAAAAAGAAAAATGACTGTATTTGGATGCAGGATAGTCACCGATGCCACAAAGATACTCTAGTACGATAGAGTTGGTGTCCTTGTACACAGGAGCACAAAGAAGGGCTACTGGGTGAAGAACCAGAAAGAAAACATCATCTAGGGACACCACAGGACCCCTCAGGAGGACCGGACACCTCTGAGACTCCCATCTCACACTTCCATCCT
Organism: Meriones unguiculatus; assembly: GCF_030254825.1. Classification (NCBI taxonomy): domain Eukaryota; kingdom Metazoa; phylum Chordata; class Mammalia; order Rodentia; family Muridae; genus Meriones; species Meriones unguiculatus. The sequence continues at coordinate 45,609,209 of NC_083359.1, forward strand.
CCATAACTCAGAGAAGTCAAATTCTGTTGTGTGTTCCACCAAGTTAGGTTATGGGTCTTATTACAGTGAGCTGTGCTATGCTTTGTGACACAAGCTGGGGTTATTTGGGAAAAAGGAACCTCAAATGACAAAGTCACAGATTGGCTCTTGGGCAAGCCTGTGGGGCGTTTCTTTGACTAATGATGGATGTGGAGGGGCCAGCCAACTGTGGGGGTGCTGCCCCTGGACAGGTGTGCCCAAGGTATATAAGAAAGCAGTCACGAGGACCAAGCTGGTAAATAGCACTCCTCCATGGCATCTGTTTCAGCTCCTGCATCCAGGTTCCTGCCTCCAGTTCCTGAGATGTGTGTCTTCCATAGTAGACTATATGCTGTAAGCTGGAATGGACCCTTTCCTCTCAATGTTGCTTTTGGTGATGGTGCTTATCACAGCGGTAGGAAGCTAACCAGGACAACTGGGCTTGAATCAGCCCTATCCGAAAAAGACGGCTCTCCGCAGCTCCACTGCATCAGGCTTCCAATCTCACTCTTTGCTCATCAACTTCTACAGTCAAACATTTTCCTCCACTATGTTTCAGAGGTGAGGAAGAACCCCAGGGCAAAGGGTATGACAGACCAAATGTTCATTACATGGCAAGCAGGAAGAGGAGAGAGGGTATGGGGGAGGTATGGGGGACAGCCCTCTTCCTCCACCTCCTCTCGACATCTTCTGGCCTTCTCATAATGCTGTTCCATCAGTGGGTTAGCCCACTAATGAGGTCAGAGCTCTCGGGGCGTGAGCATCACTTAAGAGCATGGCAGGAAACCAAAACTTCAACACAGGAGCATTCCTGGAAACTTCTAGATGAGACATAATGCTTGGAAATCAGAGAAGGTCTTCCTGTCACCACACATGAATGGCATCCTGGCCCAACCAATCAAGGGCAACATGTGGTCACTTTTGGGGGACTCAGAAAGCAATGATGCTGTCACTGATGCACCCTGCCTCTAACTCAGTGTCCCTTTCCCTGCTCCATCCTCTTTGCTGAACCCAGAAAACAGCAACTTTCCTTCATGTTTGCCTCCAAAAGCACCAAACCAAAAAGAAAAGAAAAAAAAAAAAAAACCCTACATATCAAAGGGAAAGACAAAAGACAGGCCACATCCAGCAACTCTGCTTGCCTCTTTGCTGTAATGTGGAACAGCTGCTCAGAAATGGCAGTGTTTATTGAAATAAATTTCAACATTTATAATCAATTATATGGCCCTGTCTGAAAACCTCCGCTTGATTTAATAACAGTGTCAGCAGCCGCTGTGGAGGGGGAAGGGCTCCTTGTCTCCCTTTAATCCCTTCCTACCATAACTTTCTCACATCTTTTTTCTGTCATGCAGCAAAAACAGAAAGAGAACGATCTCTCAGAAAGGGTTTGTTTTTCTCTTCCCCTTCTTGGTTTTTAAAGGTTTTCCCCAAATCCGGCAGATCATGTCGCTCTGCTTGACCTTCAGGAGCGCAGCTGAGTGGTTGAATTTGTTCCAAAGGCCTTTCCTGACAGAAGGTCTTAAAATAAAGCCCTTAGGTTTCCCTCAACACCAGCTCCCTGTCATCTTTGCCCAGAGGCTTAGCGGGCAGTGGAAGGACAAGGGTCCGCATAAGAGGCAGCTGCTCACTGGGCTCCCCTGCCAGCCCTCCCCTGCCAGCCCTCCTCTGCACACTTGAAATGTTTTCTTTTTTTCTCTATTTTGTTTCCAGTTTGATTTATTGTGGTAAGAACACTTCACAGGAGATCCACCCACTTGATGCATGTGTAAGTGCACAATGAAAGACTGACAGCTTTGGGTACAATGCTCTCTGAAAGGTCTCTAGAATTTACTTATCCGGCTCATCTGGAACCTTGCGCCATCAGTTAGTCTCTCTCCACTAGGAATGGTGGCTTATCTGTGTTTGCTTGACTGGACTGAAGCTGTCCTTACATCTGGCGAGGTGAACCTGTGAGGGTGTTTGGGGAAGAGATTAGATCTGTATCTGGACACTGGGTGAAAAGTTTCTTCTGTTGTGTGAATGTAAGCGTTTCAATTGCCAGAGGACACGAATAAAGCAACAAAGCAGAGGACATGCTAACTGGCTTCTGGATGAAATGTGATACCTGAAAGAAAACAAAAGGAGCTTAAAGAAAGACCTGTGTGATCAGCTCTCAACTACTGGGTTGGCTGTGGTGAGGAAGTCTTGGTGGCAGAGACAGAGTGCAGCTGGTTACATTGTATCCACAGTCGGGAAGCAGGGAAAGAACCACTGCTGGCTCTTGAGCCACTTTCTGCTTTTCATTGAGTACTAGACTTTTGCTCATGGTATTGTGTCACCTACTGTAAGGATGGGTCTTCCGACATCAGTGAACCTAATACAGATGAATCCTCCTAAGTATCACCAAAGATTTGTTCCCATGGTGATTCTAACTCCTGACAAGTTAACAATTCAGATTCACCCTCACACAGAGAACTAATGAATGTTTGCCCTCTTCCTGAGTTGGAGCATCCATCTCCTGCCCTCAGGTAGACTTGGGGCTCTGGTTTTAAACTGGGAAGCTGAGGCAGGCTCCTCTGGGTCTCTGTCTTGAGACAGCACATTCTAAGACTTTTGGCCTCTAAAATTTTACAAGCCGAACTATCTTGTGTCTTTTATTGGTCTGTTTCTCTGGAGGATTTTAATATGCTATCCTCTTTCCCAAGACTCTGGTGGCTAACACCTTCTCCTAGTTATGAATTTCACTGTTTCAGGCATCTCATATCAGTAGAATATTGTCCTTATGTGACTGCTTTGTTTCATTCAGCACAATAACCTCCATCCTTATTGTCAAAAACAGTGGGATTTTTGTCCCTTTAAAGACTTACTAAAATCTTATTCTATGCAGGTAAAAATGTGTGTATATGTGATGAGTGTGTATGTGTGTGTGTGTGTGTGTGTCAGTGTGTGTGCATCTGTGGAAGCCAGAGAAGAAGCTAAAGTGTAAGCTCCCCGAAGGCTACCTACCTTTGAGGCAGAGTCTCTCTTTCGTCCTGGAGCTCACTGACTAGGCTAGCCTGGCTGTCCAAAGAAGGGAAGGAATCTATCTTTCTTCAGGGCCCAGAGTCAAGGGCTCATGTCACCATATCTGCCTTGCTTTTACACAGGGTCATATACCTACAAGACAAGAGTTTACTGACTGAAGTGCTTCTCATCCTTGCTTTTCTCCCTGACAGGAAAACAATTTCAGAACAGAGACTATTTTTGACATTTATCAGAATGGCTATATTGACATCTTACTTTTTCTTATCATAATTATATCAGTTTGAGCCTGAAGAGACAGCACAGCAAGTAACTGTGCTGAGCACCCACAGAGCAGCACACAGCTGCCTGTAACTCTAGCTCCAGGAGATCAAATGCCCTCTTCTGGATTCTCAGGGTACCTGCATACACATGTGCAAAGACACACACACACACACACACACACACACACATGCACATACACACGCACACACAAAGAAACAGAGAGACCCACTCACATATAAGAAGAAGAAGATGATGAAGAAGAAAGTAAATCATTAAAAAAAAAAGATACATCCCTTGGTCGCTAGCCTCCATGTCTGTAAAACAGCAATGACAAGAAGATTCGCCTCCCAGGCCTCTGAAATATTAAATAAGCTCCTTCTACAAGATCATAGCAAAGAACAAGTGCTTTCTTTGTTAGCTTCTGTCATATTGGTTTCTGTTTTCCCTCATTCCAGCTCTGGGCCTAGTGTCTAGCACATAGTAGACACTCAATAAATATTTATTGGATAAATTCTAGTCTTTGTACTTACTCTATTTACTACAAATTGAAGTATAGTAAACCTTTCTTAATTGGCATTTGTGAAGGTGGTGGGGAATTGCAGATAGAGTCACATAAACACTGAATGAATGATCACCTCTTAGGGAGTCAAGTTCAGTGAACAGATAAAAATGACCTGTAATTCCCCCTGTTTTTCTTCTTTTCTATGGGCAAGAATGAATCTCAGGTGCTTCAGAATAATTTGTTCTCTTAAATGGTGTGAACATCACCAGGGCCATCTGTGTACGTTATTGATTTTCCCATTTAGTGCATTCTTCCTGGACTGTGCAAAGAAGTCTGGGATAGAAACATCCCAGCTCCCAAAGGAAAGAAAGCTAAGCAAGCCATGTGGACAGCTTACGAAGAAGACTTTGGGGCTGGAATGCATTTCGACTGGTAAGGCTTGTAGCACAAGCGTGAGGACTGAGTTCAGAGCCCAGCACCCACATAAATGCCAGGCAGATGTAGCACCCTGCCCATAATCCCAGTTCTCAGAAAACAGAGACAAGGAGATCCCTAGAGAGCTAGTGAACTAGACTAGCCAAATAATTAAGGAGCTCTGGGCTCAGCAAGAGACCTTGGATGAATACATAACAAGAAGATGGCTTGAGTACAGCACCTCACACCCACCTCTAGATCTCCACATGCATGTGTAAACATGCACACACATTCACATGTGTACATGCTATCACACATGTAAACACACAACACAGTCCCTCACACACACACTCTCTCTCTTTTACATACACACACACACAACACAATCCCTCACACACACTCTCTCTCTCTTTTACATACACACACACACACACACACGTGATCTTGTGCTACGCAATAGAGTAACCCTGTCATCCCTAGGCATATAGAAGACTAAAGGGTAAACATGAATCACAGAGCATGGTTCTATTTCACGATTCTTGGATGTAAATCCAGTCTCCTCCATTGACCAGCTATGTTATTTTGGGCAGTTACAGAGTTCATCTTCCCCTTGGTTTTCTCAGTGCAGAGAGAATTGTAGTTACTGCTTACAGGGTGGATATAAATTAACACATGGAAGGTGGCTGTAGAGATGGCTCTGTGACTAAGAGCACATGGAACTTTTTCAGAGCACCTGAGGTCAGTTCCCAGCACAATATAAGGCAGTTCCTAACAGCATGAACCAGCCTCTATCGACACCTACAAACTCAGACACACACACACAAATAACTCTGGAAAAATTAACACATGAAACATATTTGACATGACTCTATACAGAATAGACATTTGATATGTGATAATGTATTAGTTCTAAATTTAAAGGAATGTGGCAACTCATGATCTCATAGAGAAAAAAAAGAACCTCATAAAAGGGCCTGAATACAACTCTAACACATATTTAACACATCTGTATTATTTTGTCAACACGTCCAGCCACAGAGTCATTTGTTTGCACACAAAAGTGGCCTAACCTGCCAGAAGGGCTATCAGGATGACTCAACATAAGAACAAATGTAAAGAATATGACTATTGTTGATCAGGTATGGGAAGGCCAAGGGTGGTTCTTAGTGAAACGTGGAGCTGAGCGGTGAGTCTGGAAGAAAGGCCACACTAATACAGGTCCTCTCCTTGGACTTTAGGGCTCCAGTAGCAGGTTCCTGGGCTACCTTCTATCCATCACCATTTCACCCTGATGGTGGCCACTCCAGGTTGCAGAGGAGAGGTAAAGAACTCCTAATTAAATCAAGAAAAAGAGATGGATGCTGGAGTGAATGAGTGAGTGAGTGAGTGAGTGAGTGAGTGAGTGATGAGTATTATCCCCATGCATAGAATTGGGATAAAACAATAACCCACTTTGGATCTGTCTCTGTCAATGAACAGCACACACATGCACCCTGGAGGGCTCCATACTGTTCCCTGGAACTCTTGGGGGCTATACTGGGCCAGGCTTGGGGCCAGAAGAAGAAGAAGAAGAAGAAGAAGAAGAAGAAGAAGAAGAAGAAGAAGAAGAAGAAGAAGAAGAAGAAGAAGAAGAAAAGACAGCTTTCTCCTCTGGGAAGAAAATCCTTGTGGGGTGGAGGAGAGAAGAGAGTCACAAACAATTTCTGCTTTAATTAGAGCTCTGTCGGCTTCTGTTAGCCCGGGTGTTTGTTCCCTTGTGTGTGTCAGGGAATTTGGAACTGACCCCAAGCTTGTGAAATAATTAGTACAATAGTGCCGATCCAGCCATTTCTGAAAAGAGTAATTTACTCCCAGTGTAGCCTTCCGGCAGAGCTGCTCATTAATCAAACCAGGCCATGCACATCAAAGCTGGTCCCCCTTCCACCACAGCATCCATCATTCCTCCGCTAGGTGCTGCAGAACCCTGGACCAATATGTTGCCATTGTTGGACTGAGCCACCTCCTGTTGCCACCATGGTATAGGGGAGTGTGGCACAGCAGAACAGAGAGCAGGACCCTTGTGCCTCCGAGTCCATGGAAACTGCATGGTACTTCAGGAGACAGCCCTGAGGTGACAGCTGCCTGGTGAGAAGCCCATGCTGACCACCATCAACAAGAAGCTTATTCTCCCTCTTTGTTTGGTTGCTATTTCTTTTCTCTCTGCCCCCAGAAAATAAGCAAGGAAAAAAGCTTGTCTTGTTTTGGGTTTGTTTTTTCATTTCTGGCTTTTTTTTTTTGAGGGGGGGAGGATGGTTTGGGAGTGGTTTTAGTTTGTTTGTTTCAGTTTGGTTTTTTGTTTTGTTTTGCTTTTGTTTTTTATGTGTTGCTATTATGGACCCTGCACCCTGCACCGTGCTTAGCACAAGGGGAAAAATCTTGAATAAGTAAATGAGAACCTTCTCAGATGCCCCCTCATCCTGAATTAAAGGTTATGTATTGGAGAGGTGGGTCAGTCAATAAAGTGTTTACTCCGCAAGCACAAGGACCTAAACTCAGATTTCCAGAATTTGTGCAAAACAATCACGTGTGGTTGCCCTCATCTATAATCTCAGCAGTAGGAAGGAAGGAAGGACCCTGGGAACTCATTGGACAACCAGCCTATCTAAACTGACATGGTTTAGGTTCAGTGAGAACAGTCTCAGAAAGGAAAGCATACAGTGACTGACAAAAACACCTGGTGTGAGCGTCTGCACTCTGTATATACACACATGTGCGTGCACAGAGAGAGAGAGAGAGACTACACACTAATCCGACAGCCCTGTTCTTAAAACAGTTCTAACCCCTTCCTCTCCCATTTTGCTGTAGATTCATGCATCTACTTTTTCTAATTACTGTATTTAATTGTTTGTTGCTTGCACTTGTTATCTGGTGCTTTGTATAAAATTAGACCAGAAGGAGGTCTTTAAACAACAGACATTTATCTCCTTGTGTCTGTGGGTCAAGAATTTAGATGTAGCTTCTCTAGGTCTCTTGCTCATCTGTGTCTCACAGGGCTACTCAGACTGGGGTGGGGTGGGGTGGTCACCGGAGAAGCCTCATCTGCACCCAAGCTCAGTCAGGGTGGTCAGCATCTGGGTCAGCTTATGGATAGTTTATGGTCATTTATGGACAGTTGCATTGAGTGACTCACTTTTTTTTTTTTCTGGTGGAATGCCCCAGCAGACATCTTGAAAGAAAGCATGCAAAGTGCTTTCTTTGAAGTATTCCCTTCAAATGGTATAAATCTTTCACCTTTTGCAAGGATGCACACCGGGACTAGAGCAATGGCTTAGGAGTTTAAGGCACCTGCTGCTGTTCCAGAGAACCCAAATCCTTACTCAGCACCTTCTCTGGATAGCGTCTCACCACCTGTAACACCAGCACCAAGGAATTCAATGTCTTCTGTCAGCCCTTGTGGGCACTCACACATATGCCACTCTGTCACCAAGACACACACATGCAAATTAAAATAAATAGCAGAAAGCTAACTAACCCAACATGCCCTCTGAGAGAGAAATCAGAGTATTAGGCAGACTGGGTCAGAATTTTTTAAAATGTACCAATCAGAATGACATCCTGTCAATTTGCTTCTCTGCTGCTGTGATGAACACCATGAGCGAAGGAAACCTGGGGAAAGGCTTTATTCCAGTCTGCAGCTTATAGTCAGGAAGGGGAATTGAGACAGGAAGGTATGCAGGGACCTGGAGTCAGAAACTCATTCAGAAGCCGTGGAAGAATGCTACTTACTGCTTTTCTCTCTGTGGGTTGCTCAGCCTGATTTCTTATACACCCCAGAATAACCTGACTGGGAGAGGACACTCCCACAAAAGTCATTAACCAAGCAAATGAGCCCACAGACTTGCCTACAGACCAATCTTATAAAGCACTCTCTCGTTTGAGGTTCCCCCTTCTCATAAGACTCCAGCTTCTCTCGGTTGTTTAAAAAAAACCAAAGGAACCACATGAGGGCTCACAACCATCTATACTGCGATACGAAGCCCTCTTCTGACATATACACAAAATAAATAATTAAATCTTTAAAAAAATCTAATTAATACACATCCCTACAACACCAAATTATATCGACCAGAACCAAGTTCTTCAAATTGGGATGGCGGAAAATTATAAACACAGGAAGAAAAGATTACTGAAGGCTCTCTATAGCTTTCCACAAACATGTTCCCCTAAGCCATATAAGGCACTTCACACCTGTAAGGCCTGCCCTTCAGGTGGCTGAAGTGCAGGACTAGACAGAGACACATAAAAGGCCCCTGTCTCAGAACAAAATGAAACTATGACCGTAAAGGAAAGGGTCCATCTCTTATTGAAATAGTTTCAAATTGGTAATAATCCAAATAATCCCAACTTGGAAAGAGTTGAAAGTACCTTATGCAATTCCATTATTAAAGTGTTATGCATTAGAGTAGTAATACATGGAGAAATACTCTGGTCTGAGCGATGTAAATATTTCAATATGTGCATTTCTCTTGCTAGCTCCCGGATGGGGAGGTCACAGACCCTTGGGTAGAACCTGCTGTTGTTACTTGCTAAATAGACAAACTGTAAACTGGCTTCTAGATATTTATGTTTATTCCCGCTGATCTGGCCTGCCCCAGCCATGGCCAGAGAATCCTTTTGTCACAGTGGACAGCAGTCAATTCAGAAGCTCGTAACTACTCAAAGGGCTAAAAATAGAGTGTCTGTATTTAGCCCTAAACGTGGCTTCTTTATTAACCCACTCAGACCCTAAGGCTCAAGGAGCATCGTGGAAAAAGGAGACAGAAAGAACGTCAGTGCCAATGATGTGAAGAGTTCATGATGCGCTGTCTTCTGGAAGTGGCAAGGCTGCTGCACTAGTGAACTCACAGCATCCATGGCTGTCTGCACCAGGCCTGCACAAGATCAGAAAAGGATCTTTCAAAAAACCCCTAACTGCGAAGCACTTTAAAATCATTCTTTTTTTGGGGTGTGACCACTGGCAGGTTTCCTGCATTGCGTGGATGGCTGCACCCTCATTGGCACATGGGTAGCCCTAGTTGGACTTACTAGATTATCAAAGAGAACTTGGAAAGGATGTGGGGTGAATTGGAATAGAGAAAGGGGATAGACACAATCATATTTCACTATAAGAAAATAATTCTTTTAAATATATTTCGTAGAGTGTTTAGAAATTGCTTTCACATTGGAGCAGTCTCAGCTAGAAGTCTGAGCCCTCGGCGGATTATAAACAACCTCCTATTGCTTTCATTAGGTTCCTCCACCTTTGATCACATTCTTAGCCCAGCTAGAGTTGAAAATGGATCCAATATCATCTGCTTCTGTTGTTTAACCAAAGAAAATAAAAAAGGAGATTCATAAATTATATAGACTGATTTTCCCAGTGAAATAATTCTGTTTGGTTTCTGAGTAGATGGGTAGTTTCTGTTGTTCCCATACTGAAATTGAGCTTATTTCATGAATCCACTTAACTTTGCCCTTCTTGCCCTCTGATGAAGTTTTTCTGTCCTTCCTATCCTGGTGTCTGATGACAGGAATCGTGACTGATTCCTCCCTCTTGTCTCCCAGAAATCTTCTACAGAGTTTGGTGCTGTGTAATGAGACAAGTTGGAGGCCAGCTCAGTTTTCAGTTATGTTATAATTTTACCCTGTGAGTTTTTCAACTCTATTTCTGGTTACCAAGCTAGGACTGGAGTTTATAATTTTATTTGATTCCAATGCTTAGAGAGAAACTTCCACAGTATTATACTTTCTAAAATTAAAGGAGAATGTTATAGCATCTGTCCCAAAGGAAGAAAGGAGAAGGCATAAACACGATTGACAGCCTATTATCCTGCACCTTATGTAAGGTGTCTATGTTTCAATCTACACTTACTCTCAGTGACATAAATACTGAAATGCTTCACTTTACAGCTCAGAAGTGCTGGAGCTTTCAGACTGACTAGGCAACTTGTGCAAAGACACCCAGCTGATAAATGCATAGCACAAGGTTTTTCGCCAAACTCTAAAGTTATGTCATCATTTAGTTTTTTTTTTTTTTTTATTTTATAGTGATAAGAAAGGTAAGTCATATGCTAAGAAGAAGATACCATGACCAAAAGTTTGTCTTGGAGGTGTAAAAATAGGGCTTTAGCTTGACTCTACTGAAATTTGCAGGCAGATAACTTCAGGCTTTGAAGAGCTGTTCTGTTGATATAGGATATTCAACCCACCCATAACCATTTTTTTTTCAGTTTCCAAAGTATCCTGTGTCCAGCTTTGACCAATATCATTACCCCAGACTTTGTCAAATGTTCTCTAGAGGAAGTAGAAAATGAGTGAAGAGAACATGAAACCACTAAGAATTGGTGGCTAAAGCAGAAGAAAGGTTTTCTGTAAAACCAAACACCACTGTCTATTTTTTACTGAGCATTGTTATAGTTTGGATGTGAAATGCCCCCAAAGGCTAGTGTTTTGACACAGCTGATGTTGCTAGGTTTGAAGGGAGTGAAACCATTAAGATACAAAACCTGGCTGGAGGAAGTAGATTGTTATAACCACCATATAGGAAGTAGATTGTTATAACCACCAACTTTGAAAGTTATAACCACCATATAGTTCCGGTCTCACTCTCTGATTTCTGGTCCTGCTTTGTAGCATGAAGATGCTTCAATCTCCTTCCCACAATAATAGGCTGAAATCCTTGGAAATTATGATTCAAAATTAACCTCTCCTCACTTAGCCTGTTTCTTACAAGTGTTTATAAAAATTTCAAAATCATATATAAAGAAAAGCCCACCCATTCTTAATAGTTAGTCTAGTTTCATTAATTTAAGTAGGCCTCTAACTTTGACCCAAACTATCTGATGCTCATGAATATTCTTAGTTGCTTGGAGTGGAAGAGAATGGATGTGAGTTGGACATTGCAGTTGAGTTTGAGTCTTAACCAGCTACTCCAGGAGTTGTGTGAGCTTGAAAAAATCATAGCAGTCCTCACTTGGGCATCTTCATCTAAACTAAGAATCATGGAAACAGTTGAGAATGCTGATGCTCAATTTCAGCAAGATCAGGTATGAAAAATGTCTCTTGGGGTGAGTTGAGTTTCCATGCCCTTCATTCCTTTTTCTTTCTGTTTGTTCTTTGGATCATGCAACAACTTCTTAATGCTACCTAGTAGGAGCATCCTTTTGTACCGCATGAATAATTTCCAAATTGGATAGCCTGACTCTACTGATGGCTATAGTGCCCAGAAAACAATGACTCTTGGTTTAGGCTCCTTTTGCTGAGTTGGTAAGTTTTCTGAGTCACTCAAACCTATATATCAGCCTGTTCAACTGTCTATCTTAAGATAGGTTTCCTTTTAAGTTAATCCCAATAGGATAAATGAAGACCATTCAGATGAGAGAAAGAAAAAGTTATTTATTCAGAACTTGCTGTGGCATGGGAGGCCGACAGTATCACTAGTGTTTAACATAGATTCAAAGGCAGACAGAGGAATAGAAACCTTTTACTGTAGGGAAAAAAACCCACCAAGGACAACTTCAAGGATGCCTTGATTAGAGGAGTATCCTGATTGAAGGAATCTGAAAGAGGGCTCATTTGGAATCACCTATATGATACCCAACAAACTCAATGAGTATGTGTGTGGAGGCCAGAAATCAGCCTTAGATATTCTTTTTCTGACAGCATGCACATTTTTTTAATTTTTAATTTTATTTTTATTAATTACAGTTTATTCACTTTGTACCCAGCTGTAGTCATCTCCCCCATTTCCTCCCAATCCCACCCTTCCTCCCTCTTCTCCTATGCCCTTCCCCCAGTCCAATGATAGGGGAGGTCCTCCTCCCCTTCCATCTGACCGTAGTCTATCAGGTCTTATCAGGATTGACTTCTTTGTCTTCCTCTGTGGACTGGTAAGGCTGCTCCCCCGTCAGGTGGAGGTGATTAAAGAGCCAGCCCATGAGTTCATGTCAGAGATGGTCTCTGATCCTATTGTTGGGGAACTCTCTTGGACACTGAGCTGCCAGGGGCTACTTCTTGAGGAAGGGTTTATTACTGGCCTGAAACTCACCAATGAGCTGTCCAATGATCCCCAGATATCCTCCAGTCTTTGCCTCCCCATCACTGAGATTCCAAGCAAACATTTCTATGTCTAACTTTTTCAGTGTGAGGTCTGCCATTCAAATAAGTCCTCAGACTTGAATGGCAACCTCTTTACTTACTGAAATATGTAATCAGAACTTCAGAGACTACATTGGACTTTTTGGTTGTTCATAGTTGGGAGCAAGGATATAAATATGAGAGTTGTCAATAACTGATTAAGTTGGGGCTCACTGCTTTTGGAATCCATCATCCTCAGAAAGTCACTATAGCTTTTGGATCAAAACTTGTTTTTTTCATATAGTCTGGCTGTAGTCCATCTGTATTTTCAATATACAATAAAAGACATGTGCAGGCAGGTAATTAACTCCTCTTCTTGTTGGTTTCCCAAGACTCGTGGTACTGCTTCCTATTGGAAGAACGTTTGATACACTAGACATAAAACTAGAATCAGGAGATGTGAGTTAGTGTTGCGAGACCTCCACTGATTGGCAGAGTAACAAAGGGAGCCTTTCACACCGCTGTGGTTGTTAGCTGCAAACTTGGAGTGTCATCTTAAAGTGAAGATTAATTGCTACAACTATCTCAGATGCCCAACATTAACAGTCTCTGCAGATATTACGTACCCAAACTGGATAAATAATGGAAACTTTAGTCAATGGATCCTTACCAAAAAAGGGGGAGGGCATGAGTGATTGAAACCTATGAAAAACTATCTAGGAAAACTGTTACCAACCAAAATCTGAAGGAGCACCTTAAGTATTGTATAGGAAAAATAACCTAATAGGAATGGTGACCTCAGTACAGACACACAAGGACAAACAACCAGAGGTATCCTGAAAGATAGGGACCCATGGGAATAAAGGCCCCATTCTCACTTTCCTCCAATTCTCAGCTCTATGGCATTATAACCCATTGACCAAACCTAGTTAGAGACTAAGGAATAAGAAAGGCAGTGAATACAATTCCTTCAAGTCAGTATTCTCTGGTTTCAGAGATGAGCAGAAAATGGGAATGAAGACAGAGGTAAGAAGCCAGAGGTAGAATGGGATATAACCAGCCCAAGAGTCCTTCTTGTCTTAAAATTGTCTGTAGCACTTTGAATTGTAGTGATACAGATTTTCAGTGAGCTTATACTGCTATTTTCTCGTTGTTTAGTTTGGGTATTTTGAAACAAGGTCTAGCTATAAGGAGCAGATGGCCTTGAACTCATGACCTGCTTGCCTCGGCCTTCTGAGTACTGGGATTGCAAGCATAAGACACCACGTCTGGCTCATTTTTTCATTCTTCTAACATTAAAAAATGAGACTGTGAGCATATTATTATGCTATATTTTACGATGATGAAACTGGTCTGATCAATTAATGAGCTGCTCTGGGTTACAGTGCCATGGCGACAGACTCTGGGCCATATGTATTTTTAACTCTGCATCACCAGTGACCTCAGCTGAGCAAAGCACAACACAGGTTTTCCACACAGGAGCATTGCCAATAAGAGGCAGTGAGATGGAAATAATTGACAGTCTACAGACATGAATTCACCAGCTTAATCATTAATGTTGGTTGAGTTCATAGTTTATGAAAACTTTGTTTTCCCAGGACCCTGTGAGTTTAGATAATGCCTGATTATTTTATGTCATAAAGATGTCATCGAACCTGAAAAATAGGGAGGTAGACATTCATTCATTTTAGATAGCCAAAGAGTCACTCTTTATTGAATGCATGAATGAGTACTAAGGTTTGTCTGTATTAATATTGTCTGCACAAGAGAGCTGCCCAATACCCAGGTAGAAGTGAATCTTCTTCCTAACAAGATCCACAATACATGTAGGATGTCAAAACTAAGCCACTCCTGTAGGTAAATCAGTAGGAGATAGAAGATGGTTACCTGTCCTTTTCTATCCTTGTTACCTTCTGGAGGCCCAACTATTGAACTTGAGCTCTTTGAGCATCATTTGAATATCTGGTTGATGAGAAAAACTACAACCTTGAACACATTATTAAACATTAGTCTTCTTACATGTGACATGGGCACATATATACTACATTTGTATTATAGTGCTACAAAAATTTTATGAACAAGAGTGAGGTTATTAACAAAATAAATAGTAAAAAGCTAATAAATACTAGCTACATGGGTGATTGCTACACATTACTGATACTATCAGCACTGTCCTCATCAGTATCGCCATCGCCATCATCAATATCCTCAACACCACCATCAACATTATCATAATCCCCACTTTCATCACCATCATAATTAATCTATCACCACTATAACCTCACCATAATAATCATCCCTATTGCCATTGTTCTCACCATCACCATCATCATCACAGTAATAATCATCATCAATAACATTATCATCAAAATCAGCATCAGCTTCACCAACAATCCATCATAATCATCATCATCATTTCAATCATCACCATTCACTACCATAACCACCATAAATACCATTATGATTCTCAGCATCACCAGCACTATCATTATTATCATCATTATAATTATCATAATTACCACTGTCACCATCATCCATATCCATAGTAATCATAAATATCATTATTATTACCATCATTGCCACCATCACTATCATTATTGCCACCATTATCAACATAAGCACATCCATCTCACCATCTCAGCCATATCTTAAACATCTGAAAGTTACAACTTTAAGAAAAAAGTTTAAGAATTCAAAAACAAAATAAGCCATCTCAAAAGCCATGTTTGGAGTTTTTGAGTGTTGTTTTTACTGTTGCTGTTCTGTTTATTTCTGTCTTGGTATTCCTGACTCTTTACTAGGTAGTCTGACCCTTGCCGAATTGGGGGTCATTCCTAATAAGTTATATATTTTTGCCATTCTTGGTTAAAAGAGAATTGTGGTGCTATTCCATCTTTCTCAAAGGCAACACTGTGTTTGCAAGTGGCTAGATGTGCAATGGTGAGCATTCATTGCTTACATTACAGTCAATGGTTTGTGTTCATTTTTTATAAGACCATCACTATAACGTAGCAAGAGCTTAGAGGGGCTAAACAAGTCACTAAGATCACGATGTTAGATAGCATGGTCCTTTGCACACAGAAGCAATCCAAAATAATGCCAATATTGATTAGGGTCAAGCACACACCACCTGCCCACCCAGTCTCTGCTTAGTGAGAATTTCCCCAAAAGAGACATATATTGCCATGTCTGGGTATTGTTGTTGGTGGTGGGTTTTTTGTTTGTTTATTTGTTTGTTTGTTTGTTTTATGACAGCTCTTTCTTTAATGTCACAGAAATCTTTCTCTGAGGTTCCCTGGCCCTGTCTTCATCATTAAATGGCAATGGTGGTCTTCCTGTATGGCTCCAAGTCTCATTGACAATAAACCAACTGTTCTCTGGGTTTTGTTGTGATAGCTCCTTCCTTTCACCCTCCGCTACCTCATGCAATCAATCGCATGTTCTATCTGTTTTACCAAGCAATCTCAACACCCTCAAAACCACTGTTGGAGGCTATGTCAGTAATCAGGAAACGTGATAGATTTTTAAGATACTGGAAGACATTAGGATACAAAGTGAGGTGGGAAATCAGGGGCAGCCTCACTTCTGGTAAAACACACCTGTGTGGTCCCCCCTTTCTCTCCTTTGTATCGCCTCGCCTCTATGTTTGATCTGGCCTACTAACATCTGCATATTACCAGGTAAACAAAACTTTGGGAGGAGCAGATCTGGCCAACTAAAAGCTCCAGGTGAAAATGCAAGCGATAAAATAAATGCCTCTTTTCAGCGGTCTTTATGGAAATGCCAGCACTTGTTCACCAGCTGCATGTAAATGAGACCATCATCGAATCACCTGCATGCCCGCAGAAGCTGATGGGTCTATATCGTGTGGACACTTTGAGGAAAGGGCTCCCTTTTCAATCCCTCAATCCCCAAACAAACCCAAAAGGCTGTAATCCCAACAGGGTAAACTTATACCAGCCTCTGAGCCTCCAAACTGTTCATTATAAAACCCCAAACTGTCACATCGCTCCCCTAATGAGGGTGTACATCTTTGGCAGCCTCGGGACAGTAGTAACTTATTTCATGACACATTCCGGGAGTTTTATGTGCTTGCTCCATAAAAAAAAAAAAAAAAAAAAAAAAAAAAAAAAAAAAAAAAAAAGAAAGAAAGAAAGAAAAGGAAAGGAAAAGAAATGTGCTGTTTCCATAGCAATGTGGGGTCTTTCGGGCAGCCCCGTTGTGGCAGCCAGAGCCCCCACATCCTTCTGGAAACTGTTCTTTTTCTTGTTTTCCTGGAAGCCCTTAAATTGTCCCCCAAGCACCTTTCTCTGGCCCCATTCTTGAGAGGACCAAATGCCATATCCCCAGGTTTGCCAGCCTGATGAGTTGGCTTAGCGGTTCTTAGGAATGCTCAGAGCATCTATTAACAAGCCCTGGTGTATCTGAAGATGGGATTTGTCTTTTCTCCTGGATTGGAATGAAGACAATGCTTTGCAGAAAATACAACACATTAAAACAGCTGGCGAGTCTGATCATGTCGAAGGACCACTTAGGCGCTGTAGTAAAAATGCTCTCAGATGAGAAGATGTGAGTTCCAGTGCTGGCTTCAGAGCAAATAATAAACATGCCCCAGTCTTATTCTGGGAAGGCAATGCAGTCTTTGGGACTGAAAAAAAAAATCTGCTTGTATCACAGGACTGCCCAAATAGTTAGAAGGGATGAGCTACACAAGACACAGCACTAGACAGCTTATAACCATCCCCTATACACTAGCTTTCCATTCCGTCTTCTTGAGCAGGTCCAATGAGTCTGACTTCACCAGGCTATGATTCGGTAATTAACTTTACAATTCTAGCTCCTAACTTCAATAGATTTGCATATGTAGACAGACCCAGACACCAGCTGGCAGAGTGGGAATCCAGCTACTTTCTGTAACTCACAGACATATCTTCCTCCAACTTCACTCTCATAATCTACATGGTACAGTCAATGGAGGTTGATACATAATCTAGAAGAGGTCTTGTTTCCTAAACAATAACCCCAGCAGTTATTGTTCAGCTGTGAACAGTGCACCTGACCAGATGGGCATTGGTGGCTGGGCAGGTTAGGACAGGTACAGCAAATGAGAGGACAGAAGACCTTTCCTGAGGGCACTGTGCACTCTGCAGTGGTCATGGCTATTTCTTGTTTCCCATCTGGAAACAGAGATTATTGTGGCATGCCTTGAATACATATTTACAACCCACTCTGTCTGTACCCTATCCATAATTAACCCCCGTGGAGCATTTAGACACCTTCAGTGAAATTTCTTCTTCCCCTCTCATCCATCCTCGACCATGAGCCAGAAACTTCTAAAGGATAAATCCTGTCATTACCACTCTCCAGCTAAAACTCTCCTAGTATTTCCCCCATTAATTTCTGGGAAAGAGTCCAAAACCTTACTCTATATCATCTGGCCTACGCCTAACTCTTAACTTCGCCTTTCTCTTTCCTCCTCCATCCCTTCTCATCCCTCCCATTCCCTCTGCTTTTCTCTCCCTCCTGACATCTTCCCACACCTCCCTAAGCTCTTCATGCTGACCTTGATTTTAGATGCTTAGCTCCATGCTCTATTTTATACGATCAGAGCAGGAACACTAGATATCTTCTGAAGGTGGCCATGGCCTGCCAGCCCCCTCAGGCTCTAACTGCATTGGTCTGAGAAATAAGGTGAAGGTGATTAGAGACCCCAAATAAAGTCTCAGCCCGCTCTAAAGGTGGCAGCATCTGGTCTAACCTCCACAAAGTCTGACCCTGAGAAAGCAGGTGGAGATAGTTCAGTGGCTAGGGATGAAGTTAGAACCCAGGGCACAGCCTTTCTAGGTTGTTAGTTGGTGTTTTGTAGACTTCTGTTTTCTGTGGAGTTGGAGTTCAGATGTTAGTCATACTTTCTTCCAAGTCCACCCTGGCTCTGGAGCTAAGTTGTGTATTAAATAGTCTTATTACCATTCCCTATACCATTTCCTGCCTTCTCTTCAAGCTGCCACTCACTTGTGGTTTCTTTGTATCTTTTTATTTGCATGTAAGTTTGTACATTGCATATTATTGGCTTGATACATATTTGTGTGTGGGTACATATATGTGTGTATACATGTATATGAACATATATGGTTTTATTTATCCATCTACTTATTTAGTTAAAACTACAAGTTTCATTCTGTGTTATTGTTTGCACCCAGGCCTGGGAAGTTTTTTTGTTGTTATTGTTTTTTGTTTGGTTGGGTTTTTTGTTGTTGTTGTTGTTGTTTTGTTTTGTTTTATCTTAGCGTGTGTGTGTGTGTGTGTGTGTGTGTGTGTGCGTGTGCGCGTGCATATGTGTACATGGTGTAACCAACATGTAAGGTTTGACATATGTGCATGCAGGCACACATACAAATGTGTATGCATGGCTGTCAAGGCCAGAAATTAATGTCAGTTGTCTTTATCAATTACTCTTCACCTTATTTTTTTGAGATAGGTTCTCTCACAGAACCTGACACTTGGCAACTGATATATGGGCTGGCAAGAGCGCTTCAGGGATCCTCCTGTCTTCTCCATTCTCTGACCACTGGGATTACAGGTACATGCTGACATGCCTGGCTTTGACCATGGGTGCTGAAGATGACTCTCAGGTCCTCTAGCTCACACAGCACGTGCCTTACCCACTGAGCCATTCCTCAGTCCCAGAACTGAGGGCAGTGTGCTGCTGCTGGCACACTTGATCACTGTTTTAACACATCACAGAATTCCATCCTGGGTGTCCTTTTCCACATGGCTTCTCTCCTAGTTAGTTTCCAACTGTACTGGAAACCTAGCAAGCCAGCAAGCAGCATTCTTGGATGGTCTCTGCTTCCGTTTCTGCCACCAGGTTTCTGCTTGAGTTCCAGCCATTGCGTCCCTCTGTGAGGGACCATAAGGTATAGAGTGTTATAAACCCTTTCTTCTCCAAACTTGATTTTTGTCAGGGTTTTGTCCTTGCAACAAAGGAGCTAACTGGGAAAAACTTATTTCCTCTACCTCCACAATGTCTGTGTGAGCATGTCCCCACGTGGTCCATGAGAGGCCTGGGTAAAAACTTCTTCAAGATTCATATATAAAACTACAACTGCCAGGAAATGGGGGAAAGGCATTTTTATACTGACTGAGCAGAAGAATCAAACATCTGCACAAGTGGCCTTCCTAAGCTATGTTCTTTGCCAAGTGCAATATCTGAAGACTCAATGTCAAGAGGCCTTTTCTCTAGACAAAGTAAACATTACCATGATAAGCATTAAAGATAATATTGTTTAGAGCTGGGCATGGCAACTTCACACCGGTAATTCCATAACTGAGAGACTAAAGCAGGAGGATAGCCCTGAATCTGAAGTGAGCCTTGGGTAAATCACAAGTTTCTGATCAACCAGGGCCAGACTGAGATCCTGACTGAAAAAAAATCAAGATGATAATAATAAACAATATTTCTTAAGGAAACTATATTGATTTTTTATTTAATTGTGCTGGCGTACAATAAGTTAAATAGGCAGAGCATGAAGTTCTTATATGAATACTACTGTTTTATTGAAATTAAACTTGCCCATGTTGTTAGCCATTAAGGGTGCCATTGGGATCACTTAGGGCATTCACAAGTTGTACAAAGGACATCTTTCTCTACTTTCAAAACTTTTCCCTACCCCAGATGAACAGCCCACATCATTTAAGCAATCACCCTTAGCTCTCCATTGCTGCTTCCCTTATGACCAGTGATCTGCTTTCTGTCTCTGCAGTTTTGCCTGGATCTTGTATGTAACTGAAATCTTAATTCACTCTTTCACTGGAGATCATGCTCTCAAATCCTGTCCAAGTTGGAATGTGTGTCCCATGGATTTTTGGAAGGCCCTAGCAGAGGTAGAATAAACATCATTCTTTTTATGTAACTGAGTAATATTCTACTTTTTTACTATACCACAATTTGTTTAACCAGTCATTCTGCTGATAGGCATTGAAGTTGTTTCTGTCTTTTGGCTATTATGAAAAATACCTCTTCAAACATTCATTTATAACTTTCTATATGAGCAGATATTTTCAAACCTCCCTGGTGAACGCTTCAGGGGGATAGTTGCTTATAATTCCATGGCTAGCCTTTTGAGCAAACACCGACTGTTTCTCTCTGTGACTGCACCATTTTACATCCCAATCACATGTAAGGGTTTCAATTTCCACAGCTATTATATTCTGAGCTTATTACAACAATCATAGTAAGTGTGAAGTAGTTTCCTGTTGTGGTTTGGATCTGCATTTTCTTAGCAGCTGAGATCACTGAGCGTCTTCTTCTACAGCCTTTGCCAACTTGTATGCATTATTTGACAAGATGATTCTTTAAGAAACTGATACCAAACTGGTATCAGAACTTCTCTAGGGTATTAGTCGCACCTAGACAAAAATCTTAATCCTTGAGTTCAGCTTTGAGCTGCTGGTAACTTCCGGCAAACCATAGGTAAATCACTCCTCCCACATGGGTAAGTAGCAGCTCATCAGCTGTGGCTTGGCAACATCTGGGGCTTTTCTGAAGGCCAATGTGTGTGTGCGTGTGTGTGTGTGTATCTGTGTGTACATGTGTGTGTCTGTGTGGATGCATGTGTGCACACGCACATGTGTATGTATGTGCATGCACATGCATGTTTCCAAGATTGCCTGTGTAATGGGTAGTTCTCACTTCAAAGGCAGAGAAACTGAGGCTTTAGTCAAAGGTGAAGCAGGTAAGCTCTGTCTTTGCTACATACCATCAGCCCTGGTGCTTCAAATAACCTTCTGAGATTCTGTGAGCCCTGATCTTCCTTGCTAAATGATGCTGGAATGTGTTCCTTTAGGATTTATGGACAGTCAGACATGGTGGTACTGTGATCCCTGCTAATAATGAGGCAAAGCAGTAACTTCAAAGCCTGCCTGAGCTACAAAAAGAGGCCACTCTGGGCAAGTCAGTGAGACGCTATCTCAACATAAAAAAATGAAAGAGGGCTGGGAATATGGTCACTGAGAGAGGGGGTAATTCAGTAAGTGGCCGTTAATGGGAAAAAAAAAAGAAAAAGGGAGAAATTAATAGTAGTCTCTCATTTAGATCAAGCCTTAAAAGCAGTATAATGATAGGATCAAACACTTCATCCCTCTAGTAATCCCATGCTTGGTTACTATTGTCTTTGTTTTATGAGAGAGGAGTTACGGTTCCAAGGGTTAGAACCCTTACCAAGGACACTCATCTAGTCAGGTGTAAGGTCTAAGACCACAATCAAAGGGCTAAGTTCTAAACCTATCTCATTTTTATTCCTCTGTCCTTTGTCATTTGAATCCTCAACTGAAGATTCTTCCAAGCCCATTCCAGAAAGCTCTCTCTCCCTTTCAACCTTCCTAACCCCATGATTCTTTAATATGGTTGTGGTGAACCCTAGGCATAAAATTATTTTGTTGCTACATCATAACTGTAATTCTGCTACTGTTGTGAACCATAATGTAAATATCTGATATGCAGGATATCTGATATGTGACCTCTATGAAAGGGCTATTAACCCTCCCTCCAAAAAAATTGTAATCCATAGGTTGAAAACTGCTGCTCTAAACCCATATATAAGAATGAAAAACTGTGTGGTTGAAGAAGTTTACTTTATCATTAAACTCCTCTGTATCTATTTCCCCACCTGTAAAATGGGACTATTACAAAGATGACTGAGGTAGTGGAAGAGGGTATGAGTCGAAAATTACACATCTTACTGTGGAGACCTCCCTTTAACGAGGAAGCTGAAAGAAGGCACAGTGCCACTGTAAACCCCCCACTCCCCTGGCTCTCACAACCCTTCTGCCCCGTTGCCATGAGCCTTAAGTTGGATTGTAGATGCAACCACTGGGATTGGGCTCCAGAAGCCACATCTTGAGTGGTTGTATTTTTCTGTAATGGTCTCGTTCTGTTGCAAAGAAAAGTTTCCTTGCTGACAGGTAAGCACCACACTTCTGAGAGAAGTAGTCTCAGAAAAGAGCACACTGATTGGTTATCTGGTACCGAACGGCCAGCCTTGACAACCTACGTACAAGCAATCCGCCAAGCAGGCTGTAGTTATGTATTTAGAAATATGTACACAATAATAATTAATGAAAAATAGGCTGCAGATTTGAAAAAGAAAGAAGGGTCTTTGAGGTTTGGAGGGAACAAAGGGAAATGATGTAACTATATTATAAACAAAAAAAATCACATAAACAATTTAAATAGTCCTATAAACCCTAAGGAAATAGAAGCAGTAACTGAAAGTTGTTCAACAGGGAAAAAAATACCAGTGACAGATAATGTCAGTGCAGAGTTCTACCAGACTTTCAAAGAAGAGATAACGCCAATATTCCTCAAACTATTTCATAAAATAGAAACAGAAGGAACATTGCCAAACTCATTTTATGAGGCCATGGTCACTCTGATACATAAACCACAAAAAGGACCTAGCAGACAAAGAGAATTTTAGACCAAATCTACTTTATGAACATTGATACAAAACTATTCAACAAAATGGTTGCAAGCTGAATCCAAGAACACATCAGAAACATTATCCACCATGATCAAGTAGGCTTCATCTCAGGCGTGCAGGGGTGGTTCAACAAAAGAAAATCCATCAACATAATCCACCATATAAACAAACTAAAAGAAAGAAACCACATGATAATTTCATTAGATGCTGAAAAAGTCTTTGACAAAATACTACACTCCTTCATGTTAAAAAGTCTTGGAGTGATAAGAGATACAAGGCACATACCTAAACACAATAAAGGCAATATACAGGAAGCATATAACCATTAAATGGAGAGAAACTCAAAGTAATTCCTCTAAACTCAGGGAGAAGACAAGGCTGCCTACTCTCTCTCTCTCTGAATCTCTTTAATATAATATTTAAAGTATTAGCTAGAGCAATAAGGCAACTAAAGGAGATCAAGGGTATACAAACTGAAGGGTAGAAGTCAAAGTATTACTATTCTCAGATGCTATATATGATAGTATACATAAGTGACCTCCAGAATTCTACCAGAGAACTCTTACACCTGATAAACACCTTCGGTAAAGTGATTCCATACAAAATTAAATAAAACACTTAGTAGCTCTTTTGTATATAAATGATAAATGGACTGAGAAAGAAAGTAGATAAATAACACCATTCACAATAGCTACAAATAATATAAAATATCTTGGGGTAACTCTAACCAAGCAAGTGAAAGACCTGTATGACAATAATTTCAAGTCTCTGAAGAAAGAAATTGAAGAAGATAGAAAGATCTTCCACTCTCATGGATCGGTAGGATTAACATAGTAAAAATGGCCATCATACCAAAAGCAATCTACAGATTCAATGCAATTCCCATCAAAATATCAATACAATTCTTTATAGACCTTGAAAGAACAATTTTCACTTTCATATGAAAACCCAATAAACCCAAAATAGCTAAAACAATGCTGTACAATAAAAGAACTTCTGGATGTATCATCATCCCTGATTTCAAGCTATACTAAAGAGCAATAACAATAAAAACTGCATGGTATTGGCATAGAAACAGATAGGTTGATCATTGGAATAGAATGAA
Organism: Meriones unguiculatus; assembly: GCF_030254825.1. Taxonomy (NCBI): domain Eukaryota; kingdom Metazoa; phylum Chordata; class Mammalia; order Rodentia; family Muridae; genus Meriones; species Meriones unguiculatus. The sequence goes on from NC_083359.1 coordinate 45,633,087, forward strand.
CTACCGAGAAATAAACCCACACACCTATGGACACTTGATTTTTTTACAAAGAAGCCAAAACCATACAATGGACAAAAGAAAACATCTTCAATAAATGGTGATGATCTAACTGGAGGTCTGCATGTAGGTCCATATTTATCACACTGCACTAAAGTCCAAGTAGTTCAAAGACATCAACATAAAACCAAATACACTAAATCTAATAGACAATAAAATGGGAAATAGCCTTGAACTAAGTGGCACAGGAGACAACTTCCTGAACAGAACATCATCAGCTCAGCAATTAATAAATGGAACTTCATGAAAATGAAAAGCTTTTGTAAAGCAAAGGGTACTGTCAATACAACAAAATGGTACCTTACAAATTGAGAAAAGATCCTCACCAACCCTACATCCAAAAGAGGGCTAATGTCCAAAATATATAAAGAACTCAATGAATTAAACACCAACAAACCAAACAATCCAATTAAAAAATGGGATAGAAAGCCAAACTAACAATTTTCAACAGAGGAATCTCTAATGACTGAGAAGCACTTAAAGAAATGCTCAGTGTTCTTAGTTATCAAGGAAATGCAAATCAATACATCTTTGTAATTCCATGTTACACCTGTCAGATTGTCTAAGATCAAAAACTCAAGTGACAGATATGTTGGCTAGAACATAGAGCAAGTGGAAAACTCCTCCATTGAAGGTGGGAGTGTAAACTTGTACAGCCACTTTGGGAATCAGTCTGGTGGTATCTCAGGAAATTTGGAATAGTTCTACCTCAAGATCTATCTATACCCAAAAGATGCTCCACCATATGACAAGGACATTTGTTCTACTATGCTCATAGCAGCTTTATTCATAATAGCCAGAAACTGGAAATAACCCAGACGTCTGCCATTAAAAGAATGGATAAAGAAAATGTGGTACATTTACACAATGGACTACTACTTAGCTATTGAAAACAAGGAAATCATGAAATTTGTAGGCAAATGTATAGAAGTAGGAAAAAAAACATCCTGAGTGAGGTAAGACAGACCTAGAAAGACACACATGGTATATACTCACTTATAGGTGGATACTAGACATACAGTACAGGAAACTAAATAACAAGGATGACACAAGGAAGGATACTTGAATCTCGCTCAAAAGTAAAATAGAAGAGACATCACAAGTGGATGAAAAGAGGAAAGTGAGAGGAGCCAGGATGAAAAGGAGAACAAGGGTGGGAATAAGGCATGGAGAGAGTGGGGGTGGGAGATGATAGGGCTTGAAGAGAGGGGGAAACCAATGGGGTGGTCATCTGTAAGACAACCTGAAGCCCTTAAACAGAGTGGGCTCCTGGAAGAATATAGGAGTGATTCTAACTGAGATTCCCAGCAATAGGGGATATGGAGATCAAAGTGGCCATCTCCTAGCTTGGCAGGACTTTCAGTGGAGGGAGGGGGACACCAACCCACCCACAAACCCACTACCCAAATTTACCCTGCCCACAAGAACAGAGAGTGAGGGAATTTCCAAACAATAACCGGCCCAACTTGAAACCCACCCCATGGGAGCCAACTCTTGACACTATTAACGATACGCTGCTATGCTTGCAGACAGGAACCAAGCAGAACTGTCCTCTGAAAGGGTCCACCCAGCAACAGAACAAAACAAATGCTGAGACCCACAGCCAAACTTTAGGAGGAACTCCCAGGAGTCTTGTAGAAAAGTGAAAGGATGGATAAAGGAACATGAAGGTGACAAGAGTTCCACAAGAAGACCAACAGCGTCAACTAACCTAGGCCCATGGAAGCTCACAGACACTGAAGCACTAAACAAAGAGCCTGCATAGAGTGGACGTAAACCCCCTACACATATGTAACCAATGGGCAGCTGATCTTCATGTGAGTACCCTAGTAAGTGGAACCAGTGCTGTCTCTGACGTAGACTCTATTGCCTGCTTTTAGATCACTTCCCTCTGATGGTACTGTCCTGTCTGGCCTCAGTATAACAGAATGCTCTTAGTCCTGATGCAATTTGATGTGCAGGGGTGATTTAGTGTGGGCAGTTCCCTTTTCCCAAGGAGAAGGGGAAGAGAAAAGGGGGAAGAAAGCTGGAGCGTGGAACTAAGAGGAGAAGAGAGAAGGGGCTGTGATCAGGATGTAAACTGAATAAATAAATAATTTTTAAAAAGAAGAAGAATGGGCCTGGAGGGATGGCTCAGAGGTTAAGAGCACTGGCTGTTCTTCCAAAGGTCCTGAGTTCAATTCCCAGCAACCACATGGTGGCTCAAAACCATCTATAATGAGATCTAGTGCCCTCTTCTGGCATGTAGGCACAGGTACAGCCAGACTACTGTATAAATAATAATAAAAAAAGAGAATGAAAAAGAGTCTCTAACTCTCATTTGTTTTGTTTTGTTTTGTTGTTTTTGTTTTAGCTTTCTGGTTGTAACCAGTTATGATTTTTCACACCAGTAATCCTAACATTTGAAATGTGGGAGGATTACCACAATTTCTATGCTAGCCTGGGCTACATAGTGAGACCTTGTCTCAAAAATTAAAAAATAAAAATAAAACAAATCACAACAAAAATAAGTTTTTAGCTTGACATTTTCTGATCCCTGAACGCAGTAAAAAAAAAAAAAAAATTAAGCCAACCTGTACAAGAAAAATAAACATGCACTCTCTGCCTCACCACATCCAAGGTTCAGACTGAACATGGAATAAAGAACTGTCCATAGTCTTATTTTTCTGACATGAAAACATGACTCAATCAGGATGATCTTTTCTAGTTCCCATTATTTGCCTGCAAATTTCATGATTTCCTTGTTTGTAATTGCTGAGTAGTATTCCATTGTGTAAATGACCACAATTTCTGTATCCATTCCTCAATTGAGGGACATCTGGGTTGTTTCCAGATTCTGGCTATTACGAATAAAGCTGCTGCAAACATGGTTGAGCAAATGTCCTTGAAATAGAAAAGATCATCCTGAGTGAGGAATCTCAGAAGCAGAAAGACATACATGATATATACTCACTTATAAGTGAATATTAGACATATAATATAGGATAATCATTCTAAAATATGTACACCTAAAGAAACTAAGCAAGAACGAGGACCCTGGGTACGATGCTCAGTCCTCATTCAAAAAGGCAAACTGGATAGACATCGGAAGAGGGGAAAAAACAGAGAACAGGACAGGAAACTACCACAGAGGGCCTCTGAAAGACTCTACCAAGCAGGATACTGAAGCAGATGCTGAGACTCATAGCCAAACTTTGGGCAGAGTGCAGGGAATCTTATGAAAGAAGGGGGAGATAGAAAGACCTGGAGAGGACTGGAGTTCCACAAGGAGAGCAACAGAACCAAAAAATCTGGGCCCAGGGGTCTTTTCTGAGACTGATACTTCAACCAAGGACCATTCATGGAGATAACCTAGAATCCCTGCACAGAGGTAGCCCATGGCAGCTCAGTGTCCAACTGGATTCCCTAGTAAGGTGAACAGGGGCTGTCTCTAACATGAACTCAGTAGCTGGCTCTTTGATCACCTGCACCTGAGGGTGGGGAGCAGCCTTACCAGGCCACAGAGGAATACAGTGCAGGCAGTCCTGATGAGATCTGATAGGCTAGGGTCAGATGGAAAGGGGGGGACCTCCCCTATCAGTGCAATAGGGAAGGGACATGGGAGGAGAAGAGGGAGGGAGAGCAAGAGTGGGAGGGGATGAGGGAGAGGCCTACAGTTGGGATACAAAGTGAATAAATTGTAATAAATAAAAAATAAATTTAAAAAAATTTTAAAAACGTGGCTCAACTCACATATTTTCTTTCATATTTAGAAAAGCATTAAATTTTTTCTTGAGTTTTCACTCAGGTAAGTTTTCTTACTCTCTCACTCTCTCACTCTCATTGTCTATTTCAGACTCCTGGGGAAGAGTCAAATCCATTGAGAAATAAAAGAACCATCAAGAACTTCAGTGTCAAGGTTGGGAATGATGACTCAGCAATTAAGACCACTGCTCTTGTAGAAGACCAGGATTCTGTTCCCAGCACCCACCTTGTGCCTCACAACCATCTGTAACTCCATTTTCAGGGATCTACTGCCCTCTCCTGCTCTCTTCAGGCACATAAATGTACAAATTGTACATACAGACATAAAGTCAAGCAGTCACATACACACATAAATAAAAATAATTATTAAGTTTAATTTAAAATTCACTAATTTCTATTTTTTAAACTTTTAGGGCAGCAGTGTGTGGCATCATTGAACTTGGGTAGCTGAGACAAGAAGATTACAAGTTCAAGATTACAAGTTCAAGAGTGAAGCTACAAAGCAAGATCCTGTTTCAACACAGAAATGGAAAGAAAAGGGAGATGAATAGGATGAACTAGGGAGAATAGAAAAAAAATGAAGAGGGGAAGAAGGAAGACGGGAAGGAGGGAAGAGGAGGAAGAAGAAGAACTTCTTTGGTATATTGTTTCTCACTCCCATCTAGCCCCACAATAACTCAAAAATTTATGGGGCAATGGGCTCTACTGTTCCCCAGTCCAAAGTCCCAATCCTATTATAGACACTCGGAACAAACTAGTGAGGAGGCAACACAGGTCCATGAACACCAGGTTCACTGGTGCTAATTAGTATCAAATCTTGAGCAAAGCCATAGGAGGCCCAAGTAACCACAGCCCCGAGCACTGAGCTCCATGTCTGTGTTCCTGGTCCAAACAAGCCCACTGCATTTTTACACATGGCCTCACTAAGTACTTGGGTTTCCCCATCACGAGTCTAACCACTACATCTGTACATTCCAAGATAATTTTCCATTCATCTGCCAATAGATTGAAATAAACAGAAAATGATATTTGTTGTCATGGTCCCACTCTGTTTCTTAAGACTCCAAGTGAAGAAAAACAATGAAATTTCTGGTCTCTGTTCTTGTGATTGAGAGAAAATTTCTCTCATGGCTCACTTTGCTTTTATTAATTCATCATCAATTTAAACAACATGATGATCTTTTATTTTTCTGTTAGGCTACCTACACAAGTCACCTATAATTTTTAAGCATCTTAGTTATGCTTTAAACCTTTTGCTTTGAGGTGATGCTATGTTTATAGGCAAGACACCTTTAGTTAGAATGGCATTCAGAATCTGTAGTAGTTACCTTTCTTTTTGCTGTCAAAAAATGTCTGACAAAAGCACTTAGGGAGGCAAGCTTTATTTATTTCTTTTTCTCATGGTTTGAGGGTACAACCTATTCAGAAAGAAAGTAGTGGCTGGCAGGAACACGAGGCAGCTGTCCACACTGCACTCAAAATCAGGACACCGAAAGAGATAAATACTTGTGTTCAGCTGGCTTCTTTCTTTTTCTTTTTCTTTTTTTTTTTCTTTCTTTTTTTCTAATGGCCTTGGACTGAGTCTTCCTTCCTCAGATAAGTTTTTCTCTGGAAACACACACAAAGAGGTGTGTCTCCTAGGTGATTCCAAATTCATTCAAGTTGATGATGGAGATGAGCCATCATACAATCCAAGATCTGGGGGTTAATTATATTGTAATGTCCCTTTCTAAAAACTGTGTGTGATTTATTTTCCTCTTCCAATAATGTTGACTTTTTGCTGTTATTATCAGTTCTGGTATTTCTTATGTAGTTATGCACATTGTCTCAGTCAATGCTCTGCAAATCTTAAAAAGTAGATCTTGCTGCTAGTACCTATTTTATCCCAAATGGTTGGTAGGGGCAAACTTCAACTCAGGTAAAAATCTGGATTTCTATTGCTCACTCTGATTTATGCATGTCCCTTATGCTGGAATATGAGCCAAGGAGATTTGACATCCAATAAACCACAGTTCTCACATTTCTTTCACCTGTGAGTTCTCTGAGTTTCCTCATTTATAAAATGTCGTTAGTGGATCTATGTTTACAAAGTCCTGTCAGTATTCAAACCACACTGCATTCTTATGAGGGCCTGTGTCTGCTGATAGACAGCATGCACTGAGGAGTTAAGGTTTAGACTCTGATGTCAACATTTACCGTTTACATGACAGGCCTATCCTACTTATTTAGCATCTCTGTGGTTCAGTTTCTTCTTCCACAAATGGAGCCGTACTATAAGACTTGTAGGAAGGGAAGAACCCAGTAATGTGACCTCAGTATTAACCACAATGTCAGCTGTGTAGGAAGAGCTGGCATAACAGGGATCACTATCTGTGTCATTTGACAAATTCTCACCACCTGGAAGAGTAGCTGGCTTGATATTCAATGAATGCTAGCTTCTACAAAGATATCCCATTGAACACTCCTATCTTAAGGATTAATGTATGCTTTGAGCATATCTCTCCAAATTACCCTCACCTCTTTGCACTGTTCCTCACAGCTTCACATTTTCTCCAGACACCTGTTGGGATGATCTTTTTATACACTGTGTAGAGTGTCCTTGTGTAAATCAAATGCTGATTTCTGTACTGGCAGAGATCTGAGTACAGTCCAGCTGTTATTCTTTTGGCTGTCTCGTATTTTAGAAACACTCCCACCAACACCTTCTTATTGATTTTAATAAAGAGATAGATGACCTATAGAAAAGGCAAGAAAAGAAGGCAGGACTTTTAAAGAGATGGAAACTCTGGGGAAGAAATCTGAGGCACAAGGCACACAGGATTCACCCACAAGACATGGAAGAAGTTGGACATATGAAATTGAGGAGAGGTAATGAGCCACATGGCAGAACATAGATTAATATAAATGAATTAATACAGGTTATAAGAGCTAGTTGGGAACAAGAGTAAGCTAAGACCTAAAGCTATTATAAATAAATACAAGTCTCCATGTAATTATTCAGAGCTGGAGTAAGCATAGAAAATACATATGGTTTTAATTGGTGGCCCACGTTAGGAGCCAAATAAAACAGGATTTTCTTTGGACCGACAACCCCCAAATAATGACACAAAGACTCATATATTTAGTATTAGCTTAGGCACTATAGCTGAGCAGATTCTCAGCTATTCTAACCCATCAATATTGGCCTGGCCTACTTCCCACCACATGGCCCATTACCTTTTCTCAGTCTTAGTTCCAGCAATTGTTTCTTCCGCTGTGTCTGTCAAGAAATTCCTGTACCTGAGTTTCTTTCCCAGAGTCCTTATCTCTGACACAAGTTCTGCCTATTCTCTCCTGCCTTTGAGATAGGCCACTCAGTTCTTTATTCAACCAATCAGAAGATGATGTAGAACAATGTTTACAAAATATTGAGACAGGTGATGCTTTATAAAAATTTCAATACCAAAGAAAGTCTCAACTGTACTCAACTGTCTGGGTACAGAAATCAACACTTAAGGACAATTTTTGCACAGTGCATAAAAAGATCACCCCATCTCCATGAAGCACCCTATGCAGAGGGTGCTATTATAATGGATAGGTGTGTCAAACCACAGGGCATTGACAAATTCTAACTTCATACATTACAAGCCTATCAGGGCTGATGTATTATATAAACACACCATCAAAACACTGTCACCCTTTGATGGATTCATCAACCGACAGGACTGTCAGAAAAGGGAATAAGAAGAGAGCTCAAGAAGAAGGGAAATTTTCTTGATGGCCAGAAGGTCTTAGTGCTGAAATCTGAGATGTACAAAGCTTCCCCAGATAATTTATTCTAAGAGGGGCTCAACAATAAAGAAATACGGCAGAAAAACTACAGTAAATGGATTATCAGCCTAGAACTCTAGAGCCTAGGGTTTAGCCACAGCTCATATCATGAGATCTACGAGACCCTCCCGATACATTTTCTCCTGATACATCTACAGCCTGGAAATGCTACCCTATGTCAGTGCATCATAAACTGTTCCACAGATCACCTTCCCATGAGAAACTATGGGAACAGTGAGTGTGGCGTCTTCATAATAATGTACTCACTCTCATGTAGATTGAATCACACTAGTGTTAACGTGGTCTCCTCAAGCTTTTCTCAGACTTGCTTGTTTTTATGCAGTGCGTGTTAACCCAGCCATGGGTGATATTATTGGATTTGATGAACTCAAAGGTTCTTTTCCATCTCCACAAATATGGAGGTATGAGCATAGGCTTTGGGACCAGGTGCGTGGTTGAGTTTGGTATATTTATGCAGGAAGTTTCTATAAAACCACATATCTATGGATAACGTAAGGGAGAAAAATCGCCAACCTAGCTGAGTTAGAAGGACTGCATGAGAGAGTGCTGTGAATCGCTTACTACCTTGTCTGAGTGCCTCTTTTATTTGCTGAATTGATTGAAAGCTTTTGTTATTGATAACAAGATCCAATCCTTGATGAGTTAATGTTCTTTTTTGCATTGATTATCTTATTTAGTCCTCAAAATCATCCCCACAATGTAAGCATTGCTAAACTTTCTCCCAACATATATATTGAGCCAGGCTCAGAGAGACTAAATTTTTTACACAAGCATAGGTACATGGCATACTTCTTCTGCACTACAAAAACTATTATTCAATGCCCTGTATTTTTTTAAGGTGGAGAAACTCTTGAAAACTGATTTTTCTTGAGAGTTTTGCTCTGAAAATACAAGGAAATACAAGGGATCTATGTGTCACCATGCTCCGGTGACATTATTACTTTGTCTTCGAATGTCAACTTCAGCAAATTCTCCATACTTTTCATCCCTGGCATTGAATACTAATGACTTTGAAGGCAAGGCATACTACAGTAGTTGGGGAAATTCTATTACAGTTTTCAAGCTCCTCGTCTCCTTTCAGACTTCTGCTTTCAACATCTCATTCTTACATAGAGCAAGATATTGTTTCTCCACCTTTAATGATAGCCAGAAAAACACGCTGTCCTGGCTGTGGTTACATGTTCATAAAGGATAAGAGTGGCAGAATCCTATGAACTGTAAAATTGTCATGGAACCTGGAGTTGCAGTATCTAGCTAATTGATTCTCATTAATCTGCTCCATAGCTGAGGGCAAACTATGCCGTATTTCATAGAGTCCCAAGATCCTTTCTACTTTCAGAAATCTAAAAAGTAAATTTCTAAGGCAGATTACACTGAATTTTCCTCTACCTCCGCACTCTGTGATTCACAGCACATCCAACTTTAGAGTTGCCTCACTCACAAAGCTCCAGACTGAAACAAAGAATAGAGAAACACCCCTGAAGCAGTCTAACCCTCCACTGCCACAGGCACACACAAAGTGAAAATGCTAGCACAACAGATTTAGATATTCACCCTGGTAATGGCAAGATTTAATTTCAGCAGAGAGCTTCCACGTCACATAATGGCAGATCATTGAACTGCATTTTACTTCCTCTAGCAAATAAAGTACATAGGAAGAGATTGAAAAGAACATACATTGTTTTATTGTCTTGTGAAATTGCTGGGTTTCAAGCCAATAGAATGCCTTAATGCACACATTCTCGAGGGTGATACAAAGTGCAGAGTGTCTCTGTTTGTGAAGCTAAATCTAATAAACTGAGTAATCCCTTGGCAGGACCTGGGATTTTTCTAATATCTTGATGGTATCAAGGGAGAGGGCCTTGATATGTGAAAAATGGCATAAGACCTTAGAAGCGGGACTTACTGGAAACAGTTGCCCTTTAATTGAGGTATCTGGTTCTCACCTGTTGTGGGGCAGAACTGGACATAACTCTGTGTGTGTGTGTGTGTGTGTGTGTGTGTGTGTGTGTGTGTGTGGTGCTCATGGATTGGTGCTAAACCAAATGTCTCTAAATTCAGAACTGTCTTAGCACACAAGGACCATTGTCCATTTGCACACACTAAGACATGGTGATTTGGTAACCTACAGGGAATTTAGAATACAGAATTGTAGTATTGATACTATAACATCTTATACTACAGCAGCACAGCCTTAGCACCATCATTCCTATTACTTTGAATCACCAATAGTGACAGGTGTTTTGAAAGATATAAAGTATTTATATGTTATTTCTGTAGTGATACCTCTATGGAAAACACTATATATGCTGGATCAATTTTCCTAGGAACAGAGCCTGGCTGTGGAGGTTCTTGTGAGAGTGAGTTATTGAGAGTGTTCTCAAGAAGAGGGTATGAGGGATAGAAAAATAGCTCAGCCAGTAGAGTGGTAGCCTACAATACACAAAGCCCTGGGTTTGATCCCAGAACCACATAAACTGGGCGTGGTGACATGTGGCTGTAGCTCCAGCACTCATGAAGAAGAGTCAGGAGAATCAGAAGATCATGATCATCTTTGTCTACATAAAAATTTCAATTCCAGCTTGGGCCATATGAGGCCTTGTCGCATAAAACAAAAGAGAAAGGGGAGTAAGATAAGTGTGTAACAAGTGGACAAAAACCTAGATAGGAGCACACATCCATCATGCATAAGGCCTTGGGTACAATGTCTAGCACCAAAACAAAAAATAAATAATAAACAAGAAGGAAGAGAAACGAGAGGCCCACCTGCCATAGACAGGCACCATTATTTTTTTTGTTTGTTTTTTGGGTTTTTTTTTACACTTTATTCACTTTGTATCCCCCTATAAGCCCCTCCCGCCTCCTCTCCCAACCCCACCCTCCCTCCCCCCTCTTCATGCATGTCCCTCCCCAAGTCCACTGATAGAGGAGATCCTCCTCTCCTTCCATCTGATCTTAGTCTATCAGATCACATCCGGAGTGGCTGCATTGTCATCTTCTGTGGCCTGGTAAGACTGCTCCCCCCTCAGGGGGAGGTGATCAAAGAGCAGGCCAATCAGTTCATGTCAGAGGCAGTCCCTCTTCCCATTACTATGTAACCCACTTAGACACTAAACTGCCATGGATTACATCTGCGCAGGGGTTCTAGGTTATCCCCATGCCTGGTACTTGGTTGGAGTATGGTCCTCTGGGAAGACCCCTGTGTTCAAATCTTCTAGTTCTGTTGCTCTCCTTGTGGGGTTCCTGTCCTCTCCATAACCTACTATTTCCCACTTCTTACATAAGATTCCATGTGCTCTGGACAGGCACCATTATTATAAGCAAGTATGTGATGGAGAGACGGGAGAGAAAGAGAAGCAGAGCAGTTTGTGTACTGTGAAGAGAGGCAGAATTGGAGACTTGACAGCTGTTAGGTGAGCCTGCACTGTCACCTGAGGCCATGGTGATATCTGGGCCTGCGCTGCTGCTGAGGGCCATGTCTGGGTCTGTGCCTCTGCAGCAGGGATCTGTGTTGATGTCCATGATCCATGATACCATCAAAGGGCATGTGAATGTCTGCGGTCTAGGCTGCCATCCGAGGCCATGTTGATGTCTGAGGGCTGTGTTGACTGTCCTGCAACCCTCGCCAGCTGCTGCTCTTGAGAGAGCTGGTGCGCTGACCAACTCTGGCTACTATTGAGGCCTAGGTCCAGGACTTTGAGCTGTCATACCCATGAGCTGCTAGAGATCTTGAAGGGGCCAATCTTGCAGATCCAAAACTGCAGAATCTCCATGACACAGGGCAACAATAGGATATCTAAGAGGAGTCTCAGTCAGGGTCCAGTATTGATGGTGTAACAGAAGCCAGAGGCCAGACCAATGACTCATTACAATAAACATTTGAAAATAAGCTGTTTGGGCAAAAGGGTATATTGTGTGACATACCACAGCTTCCACAGTGATATTTATTTAACTTTAATTTTTTCATTCACTTAACAACCTAATAGCAGGCCCCCTCCCTTTTTCCTTCCCAATCTCACCCTCACACCCCTTCCCACATTCCCCCAGCCCCTAATCCTCAGAGATGTACCAACCCAACCTGTTACATCAAGTTGTAGCATTTTTGTTTTTATTTTCTTGGGAGGAGGGAGGTTAAGGGTGGGGAGCAGTGAAACGAGTGGAATTGGGGTGCATGATGTGAAATTCACAATCAATTAAAAATTATCTTTAAAAAAGAACAAAGAGAAACATTTAATTCTGTGGAAGAAATTTAAATCACAAATTATTGCACAAAGTGGTTCCACTGTGAGATCCAAGATGAATCTTTCGCTATCTCTGTGTGAGAGTTTGTCATTGATTATCAATGTCTCATAGAAAGAAAGGGGGTGAGTACCGGTCGAAGGCTTCCACTGGACACATGGAAGTTTGTAAACAGGTGAGAAAGCCACTGTGAGTAACCAGCAGCCACAGGATCTGCAATCTAGGTAAATTCATATGGTAAAGGTAATATGAACAAAACTTCAAAACTGTCTGCCACATCATCAGAATGTAAACAGATCCGTGTCTTGTTCCACTCGAACAAAAATTTAAAGTTAAAAAGAAGAGCAATGTTTTTTTTTTTGGGGGGGTTGTTTTGTTGTAACTAATGTTTCTACAGTTTGACATGGGATCATCAAGTGTGACTGCTTTTGCTCCATGATGCCTCAGGTGAGGTGGCCCAAACCATCAGATCTAATTTGAAGAGATCTTGTTCATACTGTTGGCAAACTGGTACTGGCTATCACTGAGACCTTTACCAGAGATGAGGTCCTCAGTTCCTACGACAATGGGTCTCTCTGTGTAGTCTGGGTTATTTTAAAGCATTACTCCTTGGTTCCAAGGCACAGAGCTCTTGCCATTCATGACATTGGAATTTTGATAACACTCCTTAGGCTGTTGTCCACCCATCAAGGAAATCATGTAAGGATCAAGTCAAGAGTGCAGACTATCAAAGCAGACACTGAGACTTATGGCCAACTGTTGGGCAGTGTGCATGGAATCTTATGTAAGAAGTGGGAAATAGTAAGATCTGGAGGGGACAGGACAAGGAGAGCAACAGAACCAAAAAATCTGGGCCCAGGGGTCTTTCCAGAGACTCATACTCCAACCAAGTACCATGCATGGAGATAACCTAGAACCCCTGCACAGATGTAGCCCATGGTAGTTTAGTGTCCAAGTAGGTTACATAGTAATGGGAAGAGGGACTGCCTCTGACATAATCTGATTGATCTGCTTTTTTATCACCTCCCCCTGAAGGGGGAGCAGCCTTACCAGGCCACAGAGGAAGACAATGCAGCCACTCCTGATGAGATTTGATAGACTAAGATCAGAAGGAAGGGGAGGGGGACCTCCCCTATCAGTGGACTTGGGGAGCAGCATGCATGAAGAAGGGGGAGGGAAGGTAGGATCAGAAGGGGAGGAGGGAGGGGCTTTTGGGGGGATACAAAGTGAATAAAGTGTAATTAATAAAAAATTAAAAAAAGAGATTGCCTCTCAACAGAGGAGGAGAGCAATCTTTGAAGAGTGCATGGGTTCAAAAGTGTTCCTGCAGTGCTTTGAGACAAATGCCACTTGGGAACATGTATCCCTCCAGCAGCTTCTGTGATCTTGTCTTAGTGCATCGTATCTGTGACTCTCATGTCTGAATCTAAAGCTTCTCCCTTAGGCTCGTGTTCTGGGTACTTTCCCCAACTGGCACTAAGGACACTATGGAGGTTTTGAGGATAGAGCCTGGCTGGGAGAAGCAGATCGCAGATCGCTAAGGATAGGCTTTTGGAGGTTCCAACCCTGGTTCCAGCCCATGCTCTCTTTCCTGCACATCACACTTCTGTCACCAGGAATGGAGCATGTTCATTCTGTCTTCCCGGCTGTTTGCACTAAAACCCTCTGAAACTGTGAGTCAAAATAAATCTTACTGCCCACATGTTTCAGTCACATATTTTGTCACAGCAGTAAAAAAATAATTAATAATCTCTCTTGGAGAAACTACAAAGTGCTGCAAAAGAGGCCAGGGAGGTAGTTCCCTATAGACACCATAGGCTATGCCTGACAGATGAAAGTAGAAATCCTTGCTACAAGTAGAATCAAACTCAAGTAAATGGTCTATAGTCCTGGGCTTCCCTCCAGCCCTGTCTTACTTCCTCCTCCCCTCTGTCAGCTTCTCTGAGAGAATCTCCTCCACCATTCACATGTGAATCATCTGAGAATCAGCTGGCAGGAGGCTCCCCTTAGGCAACAGCTCTCACAGGAAGACAATGCTTATTGTCTTACCCTCTTTGCAGCTTATCTACCATTCACGTAACTATCTTCTTGCAATCTCCTGTGTTACATTGTCTCACAAAGCTTGATACCATAATTCATCTTCCTGTTTGCTCTCCCTAGCACTAGATTATACCATATCTAATTGAACTCCACTCCTTCCAGTTTCTGAAAATCACAAAGGAAGAAGATGAACACTGCAGAGCCCTGACCACATGTCAGGCCTCCTTGCATTGGCTATTACAGCTAACTGTGAAAACATTTCTTAAAATGATTATTTTTTCATCTCTTTCATATGGATGAATATGGTGTCTTGAGACACAGAAACTGTTTCACACAACTTAAAGAGGAGCCATGAATATAATATTCCAAGGAGACCTCACCTGAAAATCCAGGCTGAGTAGCACATCACTCCTGAACCCATATGACTTATTTATCCCCCTCAAAGGGCAAAGAAAACTTTCTAGAAGGAAGAGACAAACCTCTTGTGCCACACTCTGCTGCTGCCATGATGTTCTGCCCATACAAATGAAGATTACCAACCACGGGAGCATGGACTGAACTCTCTGCACAGTCAAGATTAATCCTCCTGTGAGGCTTGGGATATAGGTCAGTTGGTGAAGTGTTTACCTAGCTTGAGCCCTGGATTCTGTCCTCAGCATTGCATGGACTAGGCACAGGGGTGCATACCTGTAATCTCAAGTGTAAAGACAAGAGAATCAGAAGTCCGAGGGCGTGTCTATCAACATCAAGGATGGCTTGGGCTATATATGACCCAATCTTAAAAATCAAACAAACAAATCTAGGCATGGTGGAACACTTCTTTAATCCCAGCACTAGGGGAGGCAGAGACAGGTGGGTCTCTGTGAGTTCAAGGCCCACCTCATCTGTAAAGTGAGATCCAGGACAGCCAAAGCTGTTATGGAGAGAAACCCTGTCTCCAACAATAATAATAATAATCAAACAAACAAATAATTAAAACCTTCTTTATTTAAATTATTTTTTAAAAAAATATTTCTTAAGGTCAATCTGCAGTGAAATTGTAGAACATAGCGGGGCATGAATTTGACTATAATTGATCCCAATATTTTAGCTTCTTTATGCTGCCAAGAAGACTTCCAAGAGTTGAGATTTGTGAATTATCATTTTTAGACACTTCTTTGATTTTTTAAGTATGTGCTTGTGTGGATATGCACACATGAGTGGAGGGCCCAAGGAGGCCAGAGAAGGGGATCAGATCCCTAGAGATGTAGTTACAGGTAGTTATGAACCTACCTGTGTGGTTGTCGTGAACTGAACTTGGACCCTCCACAAGAGCAATAGCTACTCTTAAGTGTTCAGCCATCTCTCCAGCTCCTCATATAAAATATAAAAGAATTATATTATCTTTTTATCAGCAAGTTTTCTTTGCTATAAATAGCTGTGTTTTTTGTGTGGTAGTAAAAAAATAAATAAATAAATGATAGCAAGACTATCATTGAGCACATCAGCATAGCCTTCTTCAACCACAGCCCTCAAAGAGGGTCTTCACAACCTAAGAAGAAGGTTGATTTCCATTTGGGCTGAATGAGAAGTTATTGAAAAGAGTTCAATGACATGGTAAGCCACAGAAAATAATAAATTTTCTGCAGAGGGAAGACACGTTATTCTTTTTGGATTTTTTAGCTGGCTAGCCTGCTCACTGCTTCCTTTGCTCAGGCCCCTCCGTGACAGTGATGGAGAATGACATGCCTGAGTGAGATGCCTCCACTCACTGTCAGTCTCACAATCTGAAAAATTAAAGTTTCAGGTCCAGAAATTGCTGTTTTCAGAAGTGACATGGCTAGAACATTTGCCTTTGACAGAGAAGGGAACCTCAAATAAATCTCACAGGGAAACTGACAGGATTTTCCAAGTTATTATGAGCTTGGACATCAGAGCCAGATAGGCAAGGGTTTGAATCTCACCTCCTGCAATGTACCATCAGTGTCACTTAAACTCTGAGTACCTCGGTTTCCTCATCTATAGGACAGGACTTTGTTGGACTAGTGCAGAAATGAATATAACAAACAAACAAACAAACAACCTAAACTAAACATTAGGGCCAGCAAGATGGGTCACCAAGTAAGGGGCACCTGGGGCCAAGCCTGGTGACTGAGTTTTGTGCTCAGGACCCACATGATGGAAGCAGAGAACTAACTCTTGAAAGTTACCCTCTGATCTTCACACGCATGTTCTCTCTCTCTCTCTCTCTCTCTTTCTCTCTCTCTCATACACACACACACACACACACACACACACACACACACACACACCACAAAAGAAAAAGTAAACAATTAAATCAGCATTGACTACATTAGGTTGTTGAAATACATTGAACTATGACTTACCAGGTTGGTGATCATCATTAAACTCATATGGCCATTCTCACTCTATCCTTAATACACTGTTGCTTAAATGAAAAATCTCAATTAATTTGAACATCCCTAAATTTTTGTGCTTGACTATAATTTTTTTTTATCTCCAACCTTTCTTCTTACAGGACCCTTCCCCAATGCTTTCATACACATGTCTAGACACGCACACACATAAACACACACACACAAACACACCAGAGAAAAAGAGAGAAAAAAGAAAGAGAGAGCTCATTGCCAGACCTCATAGCAAACCCCAGACAGATGTTACAGAAGCCCATAGGTGGAGAGGCTCAGGTTGAAATTACCAGCAGACAGTTGCCTGTTTAGAAATAATAGCAATACTTGATATCTGTGTGACACACTACCAAATACTGTCTTCCTTCTGCGTCTAGGATCTCACACCATCCTCTCCGGCATCCTGAATGGGAGGCGTAATCACCAGGCAAAGTGACTTGCCCAAGGTCACGAATACTTCAGTCTCTGACTCATTTGCCTGCATGTCTCCTCTGTGTTCCTCACCTTACCTTTCTGCCTCTCAGCATTGTTTGAGCATTGACTAGCAGACAATTCTCCTATAGCTGGTTGATTCTAGGGCAAATAAGTAATAACCCAGCAGGCCCCACCAGGCTTTGCTGAGTTTAAGGTGTTGAAGCAGAAAGAGTATGAAGGAGAGAGGCAACTGTTCCCACTGCCACTCCAGGAGCCTGACACATTCCTGTGCTCACAGATGTCACCATTAATGTCCTTTCCCCCAGAAGATTCAGGCAGGGGGTCTGGGTGAATCCATCATGGCCCTGAACATAATGTTGATGAATGGTCTCATTAACCTGGCAGCCTGTACCATGTCAACAGCAGCCTCAGTCCCTTGCGCGAAGCCCAGCTCAGCAATCTCTTTCTCCTTTCATCCTGTGATACACACACACGCACACACACACAAACACACACAAAATGCTAAGGCTTCTAGCTCCCCAGCCATACAATGCACTCTTACACGCCATACCCCATATAATTTTTCTCTTCTCCCACAAACATGGGAGCTGGCTAATATCACTGTCACTCATATGGACAGAGATAGTGAGTCTCCCAAGAATTGGATAATTTATCCAAGTTTCAAGGGACTTCAAAACAATTGTATCTGGCCCCCAAAGCCCTGGTCCTATCTTCAACTGTACTTGCTTTCCTAGACTTTTTAACAGTTTGCAAAGCCCTTCTCATACATTTTTTTTCATTCCATCACCCAACCAACCCTATGGGGTAACCTTTATAAGAAACTTGACAGATGGGTTTTAAATGTGTAAGAATAAAACTCAACAGCAATTTTGGAAGAAAAAGATTGGAGAGCAGGGGAAAGAGCAGAGAAGCTAACTCACCCAACCAGATATTAGGATGTCCTGAAAACCATTGTTATCTTCACAATGTGATAAAATGTGAAGTGGGTCAGTGAAACAGAATAGATAGCATGAAGTGGGCGGGAGCTCCAGGGAGGGACAGAGGAGAGAAAGAGACTGAGATAAAAAAGAGGCAATAGAATCACAATTCTGAGAAGAATATACTGGATTATTTAATAAATATTGAGGTTATTTGTAATGTCTTACATGTGTTTATGTAAAAACAAGATTCTATTTCTACTTCACACTGTACACAAAAGTAATTTTCATACACAGTAAAGGTTAAGTTTTCAGTACAAAAAAAAAAAAAAAAAAAAACAAACCTGTTAAGTTGAAAAGGAAAATACGAGCAGTGCTGTGACCTCGGAGTACAGTACAGAACAATTATGTGGAAGATCAAAAGCACAAACGTGGAGGAGCTTAACAAGCTTGTTTGTTTCTGACAAACGTGTTTTTTCAGGAAAGAGTGTGGCAAACAAGTAGAAGAACCCTGCGGGGTCCCAGAAGATCAGGTGACTAGAATGTGTGCAGTAAGAAGTTTGACCTTCCAGCACTCTGTGTAATGAAAAGTAATTGCATGTACCTTGAACTATTTGCTTAGATTGAACATGAGGAAACATACGTACCTCTCTGTATATCACTGTTGCCCATGCAAACTCTTAGAATGCTCCAGTTTGGCATTGTGAGTGTATTTACACAGGCTGTAATGCCTGTGATCCAGCAAACCAGTGCTTTTGCAAATGTATTAGTCAGTTTCTTGTTGCTATAACAAAACATTTGAGATGGTTAATGTATAAAGAATAAGGGTTTGTACATGAAAATGGAACTGGATTTTCAAATGGCTCTATTGCTTTGGGCTTCTGAAAAAGAAGTATATAATAGAGAAAAGCACTTGCTTCATAAGACAGAAGGTAGGAAGGAAGAAGCAGACCAGACGATCTTTTTCAAGAGTATACGTCTTTAAAAATAATGATAAGGACCTGTCATAGGTTGAGAGACATGATCAAGTTCATTGTGTGATATGAAAGTTAAGGATATGTTCTGTGAGTTCATTTGCTATGATAAAATACATGAGATAATGAACTTTAAAAGAAGAAAGGTTTGTTTTGGATCATTACTTCTAGGGTTTCATTCCATAGTCATTTATCCGTATTGCTTTGGATCAGTGGAGAGTCAGAATAAATGTGGTAGAGGAGATCTGTTCATCTTATAATAGCTGAAAAGCAAAGACAGAGAGGGAGGGGCAGTGGTCCCTTTAAGGAAATATCCCAATGACTTAATGGTATCCCAATAGATTGCTCCTCTTAAACCATTAACTCCCTCCCAAAAGTACTATCAACTGGGGACCAACCTTTCAATGACTGGGCCTTTAGGAGACACTAAACTTTCAAATTGTAGCAGAGGTAAAGAGAAGAAAAGATGGTGGGTAGAGAGTAGACAAGGAATATTAAGGCATTGTTCCCAAAAGAATAAACAGATTTTAATATGCTTATTCTATACTAGACAGCTAAAATCTGTTTATAACTGAGTTTATACCATACATGTTTTTCTGCTTCTGGGTTACCCCACCCAGGTTGATCTTTCTTAGTTCCATCCATTTGCCTGCAAATTTCATGAATTCCTTGTTTTTAATAGCTGAGTAGTATATTGTATAAATATACCACGATTCCTATATTCATTCCACAACTGAGGGACACCTAGGCTGTTTCCAGATTCTGGCTATTACAAATAAAGCTGCTATGAACATAACTAAGCAAATGCCCTTGTAGAATGGTGGAGCATCTTTTGGGTATATGCCCAAGAGTGATATAGTTGGATCTTAAGGTAGAGCTAGTCCCAGTTTTCTGAGAAGGGGCCAGATTGATTTCTAAAGTGGTTGTATGAGTATGAACTCCCAGCAATAGAGGAGGGTTTCCCTTTCTCCACATCTTCTCCAGGATGTGTTGTCACTTGAGTTTTTTGTATTAGCCATTCTGATTGGTGTAAGATGGAATCTCAGAGTCGTTTTGATTTGCATTTCCCTGATGACTAAGGATAACTATACTAAAATCTATAGACCTAAAGAAGCTAAACAACAAGGAGGACCCTAGGGAGAATGCTTAAACCTTGTTCAGAATGGCAAACTAGAGAGACACCAGGAACAGTGGAAGAGAGGGAACAGGATAGGAGCCTACTATAGAGGGTCCTCTGAAAGGCTCCACTCAACAGGGGATTGAAGCAAATGTTAAGACTCACAGCCAAACTTTGGGCAGAGCTCAGGGAGTCTTATGGAAGAAGTTGGGGATAAGACCCAGAGGAGACAGGAGATGCACAAAGCTAAAATGTCTGAGCCCAGGGGTTCCTGCAGAGACTGCTGCATCAACCAAGGACCATGAATGGAGAGGACCTAGAACCCCTGCTCAGATGTAGGTCCCCGAATAAGGGGAGCAAGGGCTGCCTCTGTCATGAACTCAGTTGGTTGCCTGTTTTTTGATCACCTTCCCCTAGTAATATGGCCTTGTCAGACCACAGAGGAAGAGGATCCAGGCAGTCCTGATGAGACCTGATAAGCTAGGGGCAGATGGCAGATGGCAGGGGAGGAGAACTCCCCCTTTCAGTGGACTAGGGGAAGGGCATAGGGGGAAGAGGGTGGGAAGGAATTTATAGGTTCTGCTCCCAGGAGGGGCAGCCCTCATAATGTATATGGACCACAAACACAAGCATAGTGTTTGGAATGGAAAAATACTTCCTCACCAAGAGTGGAGAGAAAACAACCTTAGTTTTCTTCTTGTGGTAATCACAGCTCAGCTGACTGATGTCCCTGGAATTCTCCTGCAGTGGCATTGTGGGAATCTTGAATCTGAACTTCAGGCTTTTCCTCCAGTCGCTCTGTATTTTTAAATGTTCATATGAGCATTTATAAGATGAGTGACATATTAATGAGGTAGAGTATCTTTCATTTCTCTCAAATCTCTCAAATCAAGGTTGACCAGATTATCTTCTTGTTTTAGTATTCTGATGCATGATCTTCTAGAAAACCCTGTCAAGGGGTTGGGGGAGGTTCAGAGGGGGGTTCATCATAACTACAATTTGAAGTGATGTTATAATGACTTCAGGTTTTTGTAGGTGTAGACCCTTTATTAGTGCCCATGTGTGAGAGCTTGCTGTGATGCCTTCATTTCTGAAACACAGGACCAGCCTGATGTCACCTTTGATTATGTTTAACCACAAAAAGAAGACATGGCTGCCAAGACACAGCTGCAATATTCCTCAGTTGTCTCCTACTTAACTCCTTGTTTAGCTGGTATCAGAACTCACAGTCTCAGGAACTCATGATCTTACCTCATCAGCCTCCCACATTCTGGAATGATAGTTGCTTCAGCTTCCCACATTCTGGGAGGCAAATTACAGCTGCCACACCCAGCTAACAAATTGCAATCACTCCATTTTCCAGACTTAAAATAAAGCATCTAGAAAGTTCATGGGGATTTGTCTGAAGTCAAAGCTCTTCAATGTAAGATTTAAACGCTGGTCTTCAAGACTCTTGATACAGTGCTCCTGAGCATGCTCCTGTGAATGATGGCATGCAGGCATCTGGGGACACATCACTGCAGCAGCAGGTGTTTGGGAGGCCAGGATTTGAAGGCAGGCATCACAGGTCCTGCAGCCATCCAGCCTCTTATCAACTAGTTGATGTCTTTGAAGGTTGCTGCCTTTAGTGCCCCCTGTGTGCTCTGAAAATAAAAATCGATCAATAAGAGAGCTAAGCCTGACAAGGCTGGCAATACATGACCTGTTCTCTGTCATTCTTAAAGAGGCAAAATGGCAGAGTAATGACAAGATTTCTAACGGATCAAACCGCCAAGAAACTCACGCAAACATGAAAGGGGATATTAGCTGTGTGGTGAGCTGAGCTGGAATAGGGAAAGATGGCATCACACATCTAGCAGGCGAAGCCAGCAGTGTGTGTGCATATCCTAATGGCCCTCTGTCCTCTCTGTACAGGTGTCTTCATAAGAAGCCCACCAGGACATATGGCTCCAGATAATCCAGTGTTGCCAACTGATGCCTGATCAAAGAGACATTTTCTACCCTCTAGTCTCAGTATTCTTGTCCATACAATGGTAATATCAACTATTAATAGGAAGACTATGGGCAGTCATTTAGTACAAACCCTAGGACATAATCAGCCTTCAAAAAAAGGAGGCAGAATCACAGAGTAGCAAGGAAGTTAGGAGGAGGTAGCCCTTATCATCACAGTGAGGATAAGCAAGCAAACTGATCACTGAAATCCCAAAGGCTCAGGAGAATGAGCACTGCAATGGCCACAGCTTTGCCTGATCCCAGAGGGAAAATGAGAAAGATGAATCACCTCTGCCAAAAGGTTAGCAAGGATTAGTATGTAAGGACAGGGATCAGTTAACCCCCCTCCCAACAGCATCCCCCAAGTCCTGAAGCAGTGTCAGCTACAGCCACATGGCACATTAACTGTAATCCCCTGCCAGGCTGACCTTCATGTTCAAATTATCTTGACTCCTCTCTTTATAAAGACTATGTCCATTTAACAAAGTAATACTTGAAGTCTATGATGTATCCAGCTACTTCCTTATACTTAACCTCTATATTCACATACTATATATTAAATTATATATGTTATAATATATATTATGGGGTATTCACACCATACTTTCTCCCCCACAATGCTCAGAGAGCATTGTAGAAGGAGCAAAAAGATTGTAAAAGCCAGAGATTCGGGGGCTGCTGTAACACAGTGTCTTCTGGACATGGCAGGGCCACTGTGCTCATGAGCTCACACAGCAGCTGGGCTTCCCTGAGCAAGACCTGCAGGAGATCAAGACAGTCAGATTTCTAGCATGGCTTGGGAAGGAAGCTGACAAGACCATGCCTACCCTAGGAGCTACTGATAGTTGAAGCCTGCTAGGGGAGGGAGAATCTGTGTTCTTCAGGGGTGTGGCCCCTGGCAGGTGACCCACGCTCTAGTAGATGACTCTATGCCTGTAGACAGCACTAATTAGACTCAATAAGTTGAGAGAGAGAGAGACAGAGAGAGGTCGTAATGTTGGAAAGGAAATGGGGGAATATGATAGGAATTGGAGTCAGGGAGTCAGGGTTGGGTACAATCAAAATGCACTGTAAACATGTATGAAATTCTAAGTGAGTGAACTGAAAATGTATTTGAAGGATGGATGGGTTACAAGTTCATGCAGATCATAATTTATAACTGCAACCTGAGGCTCTGTTCAACCTCCTCACTGGGAAGCCTGGTGTTCTACAGGAGCTCAGTGCAGAAAGAATGGCCTGCACAGGAAGCTTGGTCTCCATCTGATGGGCTCCACAAAACCAAGGCTGGCACAAGATTTGACATTTTCTCTAAACCTGGTTTAAATGTAGGCATCGCTTCAACCTGTTAGGAGGTAGCTCTGATATAATTTTTATTCTACACTGGAAGCTAATCTAATGGTTGCTCATTTTCTTATTCATTTGATTGTCAATCCTAAAAGGAAAATATTCTTCCAGTTTACATGAAGTATATTCTACAAAAATATCTATGTACAAAATTATGGATTTAATTATAAAACTTAGGTATTGATCACAGAGTTTGATCATACCACCTATTTACTCTTTTATCCCCTATCTCCAAACATTTTTAGAAGAACCCTTAGAAAAGACCATCCACATTCAATAGACACCCCACAATACTTTCAGCTTTTTGGTGGTTTTTTTGCTGGGGTTTTTGTTGTTCTTATTGTTTTTTGTTTGTTTGTTTGTTTGTTTTGTTTCCGTTTTGAGTCAACTAAACAATGTGGTATTTAAAATAAAAGACAAGAAATACGTTCCAGTCAAACTTTAGTCAAGTCAATGGGGCGGGAACATTTTCTTAATTCTCTTCTTTTTTTAAAAAAAAGATTTATTTATTTATGTTTAGAGTGTAGTATTCTGTCTTCCTGAATATCTGTATGACAGAAGAGGGCATAAGATCCCATGATAGGTGGTCATGAGCCACCGTGTGGCTGCTGGGAATTGAACTCAGGTCTTCCAGAAGGACAATCACTATTCTTAACCACTGAGCCATCTCTCCATCCCTCTAAATGGTTCTATATCTTGGCTACTGTGCATGGTAAACTAATAAGCATTGCTATGCGGCTATCTCTTTAGAATACTGACTGTGATTGCTTTGGGTATCATAAGTGGTTGTAGCAGGATTGTGTGGACACTTTATTTTAGTGGAAAATGCTCTAGTTCTGTTTTATAGGTTGACAAAGTGGGTCTTGGGGAAAGTTGAGTAACTGACAAGGAGAAGCATCTTTAAGGCTGGCCATGCTGGCTGGCTTTTCCTTGTGCTTTCAAACAACCATATGGTCCAGGTGCCCAAAAGGACAAGTAGGTATTTTTTGTCAGGAACATGCCCAAGTCATAAACACTACCTGTTAGACAGAAGCTAGAAGACTGTGAGGATTTGTGTGGCTAATATATTCACAGCTTCTCCTGGAAACAGGTATGGTTGCATATATTGTGAGGAAAGCATATGAAAGGCACAAATGTTTGGGAGCTGAGGATGAGTTAGAGATGTAGGGTGAGGAGAAACATCCAAGAGTAACAGGGGTGGATAGACAAACCTTGAAGCAGTGAGTTTGACATGAGCATTGGTGGCTTGAGCAAGTGAACAGAGACCATTGTTTTCTGTAGGAGGTATGTGATACTGCCAACATTGTGTCAAATGTGTGATATATGTGCTAGAGGTAGTATTCAGAGGCAAGATGGTGGATATAGCTTCCTGAAGAGGTGTGATGTCAGTGCCGATGATGTGTGTGAGGAAGTGAACTTATGAGTGTTCACAGTTCTATTGGGTGTATGTATGATCATAGACTGCATAGGAGCTAGAATCCCAGCATTCCTGGCCAACCTTGTAACACCAGCAATCCTAAAGGGCACAGACACTGATAACAGTTTCATGCTTTCCCCTAGGCTTCCGTGAAGAAATGGTGCTGCTGCTTTAAGTAGCCACCTGAAAGAAAATGGAGCTAGGAAAACTTGTTATCAGTCTCTGGGTGCCGGGGAAACATTTGTGGCTTAAAAGAAGGCTTTGTTTGACTACCAATTACTCTTGCTTTGAAAATGCTTTGCTTGCATTTGATTAGGACTTAAAAGTGCAGCTTAATACTTTCAGTCTTGTCTGGAACTGTGATTTCCCACTCGCCTCCAAATGAGGCTCTATAAATTCAAATATCGTTCCTCCTTGCATTCTCTCACCTTGGAGGGGATTTAGGATTGCAAGTGAGTAAGCCTGCCCTCTACAGTGTGCTTCTTGGAAGTAAGAACCCTGTTAATTTAACCCAGATACTTGGGCAAGGTAAGCATCAGCCACAGGTAGGGGTGAAACATCAGGGACCCTTCTTTAAAACGGAAATCTAACTCCACCACTTCTCTTGATCTACAGTGCCAATATATAAAAGCATGGGAATAGCATTAGTGTCATTCAAAATCTAACCTTTTGTATGTATGTTCATATGTCAGGGGCACACGTATATGTGCGCGCGCGTGTGTGTGTGTGTGTGTGTGTGTGTGTGTGTGTGTGTGTAGGTATATGTACATATAGGTATGTGAGTGTGAAGCCTTAGTCAACCTTGGGTGTCATTCCTCAGGATTCTGTCCAGATTTGGTTTTGGAGAGAGGGTCTCTATCTGATCTGGAACTGGATTATTCAGTTAATCTGGTTGGCCAGTAAGCCCCAGTGATCTGCTTGTCTCTACCTCCCCAGTGCTAGGAATACAGCATGTGCCACCGCATCCTGCTATGTCACATGGGTTCTGGGGATCACTCAGGTCCTCTTTCATGTATGGTCAGTACTTGAATGGCTAAGCTGTCTCTCTAGCCTGAAATCCTAGCAGTATTTGAGACAGGCATATCCCCATCTTTACCACCCCTCCACGTGTCCTCTACTACAGACCTTGTTCCCTTATGTCTTCACATGTTCTTAATGTCAGATATACCTTAATGCCAGGCTCTACCTTTCTCTATAACTTAAGGAAGTCTCCTTCTGGCTTCAGTATTATCTGAGCTATAAAGTTTTCTTAACCATTCATGATAAACGCAACTGCTCCCCCATCTACATAGCCCAACATGCCATTCATTCTTCATTTGGCCCTTTCTAAATATGCTGAATTGTATACCAGATACTGTGGTTCCCATCTATAATTTCAGCTTTTGGAAACCTAAAGTAGAAATATTACATGTTAAAGGCCATCCTGGCCTTTATCAGATGATACTGCCTCAAATTTAAAGAGGGAGAGAGAGAAAGAGAGAGAGACAGAGAGAGACAGAGAGATCTACATTTTTCATTAGCCCATTATGTCAAATGCATAAATATGATGTAATTCAATGCTATTCAGTCTCACATCTACAAATCCTAAATAAGGTATGCGAGCTTGAGATGTTCAAGATGGTAGCTGTAGATACAAAACTTATCTCTCCGTGCTGCTTTAGATTCTACGTTCATAATCATGACACAATCAACATTTTTAAAGATACTTGAAATAATCTTCTGGTGAAATATGGGCAACAAAATAGGGAAATAACAGAGCAAGACTGGGTCAAGTGGCCATTCCCAAATCCCAAGTGCTGACAGCAAGCCTCAGGCCCACAACCAGCTTCACACCTGACCAGTACAGGAATGATGCTTCAGCTTTATGTGATGTTTAATTAATTAAATACTTTAATTAATTAAAATAAAATGGTTTTTAATTTTACTTGTGCTCTGGGAACTCTGGAAATTCAATGTTTAAATTTAATTTAATTAATTAATTAATTTTTAGTATGTAGGGTAGTGGGATTCATTGCGACTTTTCTTACTGATGTGTCATTATGCTTTGTTTTTATTTGTCCCTAACTTTTCTCTCCTCTTCCTCCCTCATACCGAGAAGCCCCCACACTGATTTCCTGTCACATATGTACCAATGCCTGCTCTTGTTGCCTGCCCCTTCTCTCTTTAGACTTCCTTCTCCAATTCCATAGCGGACTGTGAAAATGACTCTCCCAAAGGAGAAAGAGTTTATTTTCTCCTTTGAAGACCTCCTTGCAAAGTAGACACATTTTATGGCAAACCTCTCCCTGCTGCCCCAGGAGGTTGTAAAGACATATTAAATAATGAAGAAGGTGAGTTTTAATGACCTGCCCAGCTGCTACCCTGTGTGTGTCCTTCCTTCTGCTGGGTGGATATCTTTATGGGTATAAAGCACAACTTGAAATATACTCTTTATGGGACTGAAGGTCACAGCCAAATTCTAAGGAATGTGGTTTGAGATAATTTAAATTACAGCCTGGGATAAACACTTTGATATGGATCAGGTTTCTTCAGTAGTGTAACTTTTGCTGGCTCAGCTTGAAGTCGTTTGTCCCCTGTAGGTAAATTTGTGGGGAATATGCCCTAACAGAAAAGTAGGACAGCATGCCTGGCCCTCATGCTCCACACTATAAGGTGTTTGGTATGAAGCACACTGTCTCATTTCCTGGGGAGACATAAGAAATGTCTACTCACTCCAGCTGAGTGCCCATGACAGCCAAAAAAAAATATTGACACACATCCAGATAGGTGAAACAGTGGGTTTACTTGGGTGACTTACAGGAGTATAAGTGACTCAGAGGCACCCGTACCAAAGAAAAGCCCACACCATCATGGCCAAAGGTTCATGGAAGCTGCATGTTGGAGCTCCCTGTGCAACTTACAGACAGTCTATCAAAGAGAAATCCCTTTACTCAGCAGTTGTTTCTTGATTTTATAACGTAGGGGAAATATCGTGTCAATCTTGTGAGTTTCAGGGGCTTCCTAAGCCTTGTGAGATGCACTGACTCCCTAAGTCTTGTGAGCCTCCCTCCAGGAAGAAATGTTTCACTTGTGAGGAAGTAGCTACACAACCCATATTAATAAGATCCCACTGGAGATAGAACCAGCCAGGGGATACAGATCCCTGCTTCTTCCCATGAGAAAACTCGTTTGGTTGGCTAGTCATTAATCAAAACAGTTCCATTCAAAACAGGTACTTGACACATTCCTATACAGAGTTCAGTTGCTGCTTTCTTCTCCCATCCTCTGATCTGAGAGTGGTAACTGCTCTCCTCTTTAAGTCCAGGGTGGAAAGTACCCAGAGAGTCCCAGTCACGTGTGGGAACTCTGGAAATACTCATGCTCTCCCTCTCATTCCATTCCATCAGGGCCTCAAGTCTGCGAACCATGGAAGGTCCTGAATGGTTTACATGCTCTTGCCAATTGCATGAGTCAGAAACAAGTAACAAACCCAAATGGTGAATTTACCTGAGCCCTAGACAGTAGTCATTCTGTGTTTGTCAATAAAATGTTTTAAATGGGACTTGTTTTACCTGTGCTCTGGAGATTATTAACTGACTTAAACCCACCAGAAGCACAGTGGTTCTTGCTGCTCACTGGGAGTTTAATTAGCATCCAGCCACTGCACTGGGGACTTAAAGGCTCTGGTAGCTGTTCGAGTGACTGGGTAAGGGGGATAGTGACATGGAGCTCTTGATGAAGAAGCTGATAAATGGAAGTTTCCACAGCTCTAACTCCTGTTCTTCCTCACCTCCTCAACTTGTTTTTATTGTTACTTGGCCCTAATCCCTGTTGCATTCCAGTATCAGCCCACAGGTGGGGTAAAGGCCCAGGAAGATGCTTTGCTGATGCAACAAGGAGCGTGAAGAAGGACCTTTTGGGAAGTCACATCTTTCTTGCAATTTCAGGAAAATTTATGGAAACGAAAAGAGGCCATGAGCCCTTAGGATGGGAGACGTGGAAGCATGAAAACCCCAGTTTGAGTTTTTTCTAGCTTTAGCAGAGTTAGCAATAAGCTAAAGCTAGCACTAAGCAGTACACAGCAATAAGCAATATGTTTCCATTTCCTTATAGTTTTTCTGCCTCACAGTAAATTTCTGTTTCTCTGAAACAGCCCATTTTCCCTCCCATGCAGTGGGTCTTTCTGTATCTATTATACCAAAGAAGCTGAGAGCTCTTATCTCTGCCAATCAACAGTTACAGAGACCAAATCCCTGCTACAGGCATAGACACCTTTAGACCAATTGAGAAGAGGAAGAGGGAATCACTGGGTAGGACATTCAAAATCCAAATGAAAAACCCAAAACCCTTAGTGTCCATGGTCTCGACAGGTCTTGGTCCCTTTATTAAGTCTGTAAACATTTACCAATGAACATTTTCACTTTGTGCTAAACTATTTTCCTGTCTTTTAATTTTTTAACTAATGGGGGAAAGGTTCAATCTGCTAGCCACTACCCAAAATGCCAAGATCTTCTTCCCAATGAAAGGGGGATACAGAAAACAGCACCCAAGTCTGTCAACGTAAAGAGAGAAGCAATGCAATGCAACAACAAGTACCTTTGCCAAGGCTTTCCAGTATGCCAGAATTTGACCCAAAGTTCTCTCAAACACAGACGTCCTGATCCAGTCCCCTCACCCTTCAATGATGGTTTGCTTTCTATTGCTGTAGTAAAGACCACGACCGAAAGCAACTCGGAGAGCAAAAGGTTTGTTCGGCTCACACATACTGACAGAGTCTGTCACTGAGAGGAGCCAGGGCACAAACTGAAGCAGAGAAAGGAGCTGGAGGCAGGAGTTCAGGCAGAGATCATGGAGGAATGCTTCTTAGTGCCATTCTCTACAAATCCACACCCCCAGAACCACCTGCACAGGGTGGTTCCAGCTTCAATGGTCTGGGCCTCCCACATCGTTCATCAATTTAAAAAAAACTGACAGCCAGGCGCGGCGGTGCAGGCCTGTAATCCCAGGACTGTGGGAGGCAGAGGCAGGTAGATCACTGTGAGTTCAAGGCCAGTCTAGGCTATAAAGTGAGTCCAAGACAGCCAAGGCCACACAAGAAAACACGGTCTAAAAAAAAAAAAAAAAAATCCCCTCATAGACTTGCCTACAGGCAAATCTTATAAAGTCATTCTCTCAGTTCATCCCAAGATGATCTTAGCTTGTGTTAAGTTGCAAAAAACCTAACTGGTGCAGTTTCTCTTTCACGGCCATCACAAATGCCTGACAGAAAGGACTTAAGAAAGCAGTGAGCTTATTGGCGCTCATAGTTTCAAATAGTTTCACCCATCATGACATTGGAGACCTGATAGAACACCTCAGTTCACATCATGCAGGCCAGGAAGCAGAGAGATAGACAGGAGGCAGCCAAGGAAACTGTGTCTCCAAGGACCCGCCTCCAGCGACCTGTCTCCCCCCAGCTCAGTCCCCACTCTTACTATCTGCTCGGCAGATGCTGTAAAGTCACACCACACAACAGATCTCACGTGGGAGGTTTATTAAGGGAGGAGATACAGAGTTGGACTCTGCATGAGGGTGTAGGAAAAGAAAAGGGGGGGAAGGGAACAGACCCTTCACGGCAACAGTGGAAATGTGTCACATCTCGGTGGCTACTGATGATATCCTGCTGTTGTTGGGGCTGGCCATGAAAGTGCCTGATTGCGAACACCCATCTTCTAAAGTTTCTACAACCTCTCAAATAGCACTATCAGCTAGGAACCCGGTACTTAGACGTTACATATTCAGGCCCCAACACTGCCTCTTGGGGGTTTTAAGTTTATATTTTGACTGAAAGTTTAATAAGAAAGTAGTAACCAATGTATTTATTCATTCTGTTAAATGATCCTCCTTCTGTTTTGGACATGATCGCACTGGGATTATTGAGGTAGATGTTCAAAAAGCTAACAGAATGGTAATATTTTATTACAAGTTATCTCATCACTTGGGCACAGTGGCACAGAACTATAGTACTAACTACCCAGGAGCCTGAGGCAGGAGGATTTTTTGAGTCTGGGATTTCTAGGCTGTATGTAGTGTGCTATACTGATGTCATGTCCTCACCAAGTTCAGCATCAATATGGAAACAACTGGATCTAAGGGACCACCAGGTTGCCTAAGGAGGAGTGAACCAGCCCAAGTTGGAAAATCATGTATCACAATGCTAAGTTTTCACAAAAGTAAAGTTCTTTCCTTCCATACTTCACTCTGTGTCCTCACTCCCAGCCCTTGCCCTGTTGAGTTCCCCTGTAAAGAGATGGGCTGGGATATTTCTCAGGGAAGACTTTGGAAGATAGGGCAGAAAAACTGTAAGAACAAGAGGCTGGGAGAAATGCTGAAAGTGTCTTCTGAGTGAGTCAGCACCTTATGCACACGAATAGTAGCCATCACAAGACCTAGACAAGACTGAGCCAATCAGAAGCCCCACAGAGATGGGACTGGGGCTCATAGAGGCCTACCCCTAGCTGAGGAGCGGGGGCAGTTGATAGGGAGAGTCTGTTTTAGATGTCTGTTCGCAAGTAGGTGGAAGTAGGTGGTCCTGCTCTTGTGCGCATGAGGACACACTGACTGGACTATAAAAAGAGACTGTGAAGTTGAGTTGAGAGGGAGATGGATGTAGCCAGCAACATCTGAAAGGAATTGGAGGAGGTTGATTTTAAAACATGTGTGTGGCTTCTCAAAGAATGAACAAGAGTCTACTCGGTCTTGAAAAGGAGTGGGTGGTTGGATACGGCGCACGCAGCAGCACTTCAGTAACCCCCTGCAACCGTGTGCCGGTGACTTCCTCGTCAGTTTCTTCATCTGCACACGGAAGGCATGATATTATCCACTGCGAGTGCCCGTGAGCTACATGCAAAGTATTTTTCGTGCTGCCTGGAACAGGACCCCCATGCAAAAAACACAAGTCCTTTGACTTTTCTAAACTGTATTGTAATCACTACCATCATCGTTTCTGTTTGTGACTTCCTCACAATTTGTAGCATGTGTGTTCAGTTCATAAATCCACAAAAACTGCAGGCATCTCGCCAATGCACCACAGAGAACAAGTGCATGCTGTATAACTTCTTTCCAATGACACCTTTAAAAAAGTTTTAAAAAATGAACTCAGCATCTTACTGAGCAAAAAAAAAAAAATCAATGACTTTTCACACATGAAAGAAAAACAAGTCAAACCCAGGCAGGTGTGAGCACCCACCTCAGGTCCTAGGTCTCTGTGAAGAATGTAAATGTCTGTCCTCCTCCCTCCCTGCCCCTCTAAACTCCCCCATCACACCTTTGGCTGGCTCCCCCTAAGAGACAAGATGCTAATCTAAGCCACATTCACTGCTGGATGTGTGACTATGCCTTTATGGTCTGAATCCTTGAGTGGAACTCCCTGTGGCTTTCCAGCCCCATACCGTCAGCACACTAAACAGGAAACCGCAGCGGGGGACCTCATGAACCCTCCTGCAGGCTGAATCCACATTCCCCACCTAGCATTTTACCGCCATGCACTGGGGAGCATTGGGTGCTTACCCAGCTCTTTGAAAAACAGTACTTTGTTTCTCATTTAGCTGTTGCTTTTTTCTGCATGCTGTACTTTCCTCAGCCAGGGAGAGAAGGCCTAGATGTCAGGATAGAACTGGAGCGTGTCTTTGTTTGGGTTCCCCCAAGAAGCAGACCCTCGAGACAATAATCTTTGCACAAGTTGTTTTGCTGCAAGTTCACAGAGCACTGAAAGGAAAGTGGAGAAACTGCACAGGGAAAAGAAGACAGGTGATAAAATGCACAGGACTAGGGCAGCTTCTCCAGTGGGGGAGTGTCTCAGATAGGGTTTCAATTGCTGCAACAACACACCATGACCAAAAGCAAGCTGAGGAGGAAGGAAAGGGTTTGTTTGGCTCACACTTCCACGATGTTGCTCATTATTGAAGGAAGTCAGGATAGGAACTGAAACAGAAAAGGATCCTGGAGGCAGCAGTGATGCAGAACCATGGCATGCAGGTAGAAATCTCAGCTCTGCTGGCTACTAGATGGGTGTAAATGATTTTACTCTTGGTTTCCTCATTTGCAAAATAAAAACAATGATAATATCTACTTCCAAAGATGTGCCTGCTGAGTGCATACAATAACAGCTGGCAAGCATTTTTCTGATAGTACCAGGCACAGGGCATCTGGAGGTCCCTTACTTCCCGCAGAAATTCTTGTATCAAACAAAAGTAACACATGTAGAAAGAAACCTAGTAAGTTTTTTAACCGCCATGAGCTATTCATTAGACCATCACTTCATATAAATCTTGAAACCTTTGAGCTCTGGATTGACTGTTGAGGAGACTTTGTTTCAAAAGCATTGTCATGTGAACTGGTCCTGATCGTTTATACCTTACACAAATGACCAGCTTTCTTTTTTAAATTTTTTTAAATTTTTTAAGTTTATCATGTTTTCACTTTATATCCCAATCATCCTGGTCCTGTCTTCCTACCCTCTTCTTCCATCCCCCTTCCCTTTCTTCTCAAAAAAAAAAAAAAAAAAAGGGAGCTCTCCCACCAACCTGCCCCAGCACATCAAGTTCCATCAGGACTGAGCTCATCCTCATCCACTGAGGCCAGGCAAGGCAGCCCTGCTGGGGGAAGTGATCTAAAAGCAGGCAACAGAGTCCAGGTCAGAGACAGCACCCACTCTACTCACTAGGGGATCCACATGAAGATCAAGCTGCCTGTTGGCTACGTGTATGAAGGGGACTAGGTCCAGTGCTTCAGTCTCTGTGAACCCCCATGGGCCTAGGTTAGTTGACTCTGTTGGTCTTCTTATGAAGTTCTTGTTCCCTTCAGGTCCTTCTATCCTTTCTGCCCCTCCTCCCAGTCTTTTATGGACTCCCCTAGCTCCACCTGATGTTTGGTTGTGAGCCTCAGCATCTGAGAGACCATATACTGCTTCCCTGATCATTCCTGAAAGGCATAACTTTACCTATAATAACTCAACCAATAAGAACAAGTACATAAAGATGGCCTCCTGGATAAGGAATCAGTTCTATACTAACTTCTAAAGAATCCAGACTAAAGCCCATTAAGGAATAAGTGCTTCTGTTTCTTAGGATGATGTGGAAAAAAGAGAATGCTTTAAGGAAAAAAAGTGTTGATAGCATGAATATCATGAAGGAATGACAGACTTGTTGCCTTGGAAATGTTTTCAAAGACACAGGACTGTAGTTTTAATTCTCATCACATCTAGCAAGGTTCAACTTTTCCCAGACCCTAAGCACTGAAAGTGAATACATTGTCTTCCTCTCCAGTCCCTGGCATACTGGCATCTTCTCCCACCATCCTTCCATCCTCTGATATAATACTGATCTTTGGCAGAGCAGTGCTTGCTCCCTTCTGGGTATGTTCAGCCTTCATCAGAATTACACTTGCCTTCTGAGACTTTCTGTTGACAGAGGAGCTGGCCCTGGCATCCACTCTGTTTATTCAGAATTCTTAGATATGCACAGCTTCTCGCTCCCACTGCTAGAGTGTCAAGTACCATAGATTAAAGACAAACTTAATTAAGATTCCCATCTCTATCAACATTCCCTCCATGATCAGTGTTTGGGTACCTGGAGGAACCTCACCTCCTCTACAAATTCTCATGAAAGATAAATTACTTTGTTGTCTTCTTTCCTTTTAAGGCTTTCATTTTGGGTAAGGGGAATTTTTCAAAGTATAGAAAAGAGACTAAGACACATACCCAATTGGATAAACCCAGATTAAATTCTATGATTTACTAACTCTGATCTAGATTGAGTTACTCAACCTCTCTGAGTTTCCAAGTGCTTTGTCTATAAGGTAGGAGGGAAGTAATAACAGGGCTACATTAAGCCTGATGGGTAAATAATAAATATACCCAATACTAGAGCCTCATAAATAAGTTGCTATTTTTCCAACATATACTCATGATGTATTCCAAGCAGGAAACATTAAGATGTACTGCAGCAAATGATATGGCCTCTTCCATCAAAGTTTTTTTTCTCCCAGAGGATTTCTTGGGAGAAATTTTTGGAAACCATTCACATATCATCCTGAATCACTAGGGTAAGAAACTGATCTTAAATGTGGCCCTCAAATCACCCAGCTTCCCCGACGATCTTAGCTGCTATAGAAAGGCCTCCATTCGAGCAACAGAACTAAAAAATTTGAGCACAGGGGTCTTTCCTGAGACTGATACTCCAACCAAGGACTATGCATGGAGATAACCTAAGACCCCTGCACAGATGTAGCCCATGGCAGTTCAGTATCCAAGTGGGTTCCATTATAATAGGAACAGGGACTGTCTCTGACATGAACTGATTGGCCTGCTCTTTAATTACCTCCCCCTAAAGGGGAAGCAGCATTACCAGGCCCCAGAAGAAGACAATGCAGCCACTCCTGATGAGACCCAATTGACTAAGATCGGAAGGAAGGAAAAGAAGACCTCCCCTATCAGTGGACTTGGTGAGGGGCATGCATGCAGAGGGTGGAGGTAGGGAGGGATTGGAACAGGAGGAGGGAGGGAACCACAGGGGGGATACAAAGTGAATAAAGTGTAATTAATAAAGAATTTTAAAAAACACAGAAAAGAAAAAGAGGAAAGCCTGCATTCTTGGGTACCGTGTTTCTGAAAGTGTATAGGAATTTTTCTGTTTCAGAAAGAAGTTGACTTGTGCCAACCCTTTCATTACCTCCTAACTCAGACATCCTCAGACAGATCTTGAAACAGATTTTGAAACTGCTATGTCAACCCTTGGTGTGTGTTTGTCCCTCAGCCTGAAGAAAAGGTTTACTGGCAGCCACATCTGCACCCCACATCCTGCCCCCCTATGCCTCAGGTAACTGATGCTGAACATTCCAACCAGCCTGCAACACTGGATGCTCTCTCAAGAATTTGTAATAAGGACTTGAACTAAAACAGGAAACCTCTGGAGGTTGCCCAATGCTGGTGGCATGAATAGAGGAAAAAAAATGGTTTGTGGGGGAAAAAAAAGTATGTGCTTCTCCCTGGCATGAGGATAAAAACTGATTAAAACTGATAAAAGCTACAGACCCCTGATGAGGTCCAAGGAAGACTTGCTATCTTGCTGCATCCCAGTCCCAGACTTGCTGAAGTGTGGCCCCGAGGACTTCCATGAGATGTTCTGTCACCCTCCAGAACCTCCTGCCACTCACTTTGCATTTTCTTATTCCAGTTCTATCAGGATTGTGCTAACCACTACAAAGGCTTCTCAAAGACCCTGGACCTTAAAAACGATGCATGAATTCAACTATGGTGCTTGTTCCATTACATTTTGTGGTAGCCCTTACCCATTACCCTAACTCACTTAACAAACACTTGCCCAACATCTGTTACCCAGTTCAAGGTATGCAGAAATGAGTGGCATTCTTAAGTCTTAAGTCTCTCTTGAGGGACATGGACAGGGTTAAGTATCTCACACTGAGAGGCAACATGAAGAGTAAATTAGAACTGCAAACTGTAGAGCTGGGTTGCCTGAATACAATTCCTGACCATAACTTTATACATTTGGCAAGTTACTGTCCTTTCTATGCCTCAGCTTTCTCACCTCTGAAATGGGCTTAAATAGAGGGTTGCTGCAAAGATTCAGTGGAAGAATTCATCAGAAGCACTTACAATAGCATCTGTCACACAGTCAACATTTACGGATGTTAGCTTGAAAAAAATTACTTTTAAGCTCTGGTTCTATCTCTTGAAAGAAAGGTGCCTTGGTACCCTTGTAACAGATAAATAGGATGGCTGGCTTCTCACTGACCAGCATTTATCACATCTTAGACACTGTCACCACAGGAAGAAAATTGAGAATGATAACCCCAAGTCTTCCAAGTGCAAGTACATGGCAAACAGTGAGTGGATCACAGGACTGATTCTGGTAACAAGGGCAAGCTTCCCGAGCTCAGCTCTGAGAGTTTCATGCTGAGTCTCATTCTCAAGGCTACATTCAGCTTTGGGGGAGAAATATTGGGCCAGCCACAGCCAGGCAATAATCAAAGCATCAATGCATTAAGGCAAAAATAGGTCATGTAACCTAGGGAGGAACTGTGAGTTGCAGAGATAGCCAGAATCTCCACTTCAAAGGAATGCAGAGAAACACAGCCTGATACAAGCTCAGAGGGTGCTAGGTTCTATAATGAGACCTCAGGGCTCTGCTGGATGCCCCAGCAGACATCTGGCCTGGATGAGCAAAAGATATAGCATCCCACTGTCCAGACTCAGAAGCCGCTGGTTGGGGGCAGGGGGAGGAAGTGTGGAGGGAAAGAAAACACATGGCACAATTAATGTTAACTGGCATTCCTGAGGCCAGAAGTAAACAGACCAACCTGCTGGACTGTGTTAGCACGGCAATTGGGGTGGATCTCAGAGGCATGAAATTTCCTTTTAGTAGCATGTTATTGATAATTCAGAATGGTGTGGTAGGTAAATGAATGAAGTTGCCTCCCTGAGAACTTTTGAAGTCAAGGCAAATACTCTAGCTGAGTTTGCCTTGGGCACTTGTGGCAAATTTGTTATTTCCCAGGAGGTGGAAGCAAGACAACAAAGGTTTCTGACAGCTGGTATTGCTTTTTTGCCTACTGGCTGCTGCCCCTGTTTCAGTGACAGTAAACCAGCCTGAGCATTCCTAGATTCCATAACCCCTCTGACCAGTGTCCTGAAAAACATCTCTCCAACAAGACATAAGTGTCAGTACTATTTATCCCTAACCTTCAATGAGCACTTACTATGTGCAAGATCGGGTGGTAAGCTCTTTATCTTAACTTACAATACCCAACAATTGTATAAGAATCAGCATCATCCATTATGTAAATGAGAATGCCAAAATCTCAACAGCGATTGTTGCTGTATCACAAGTGACCCAAAACATAAAATGTGTGGCAATCACTTTGCAACCTCCTTGGATGTGATGAGATAGGAATTTGTAAAGGTGATATAGTAAGGCTATAGTAAGGGTGATTCATCTTCAGCATCATATGGGAAGTACAGAAGGAAAGACTGGATTGGCTGTGCAGACGCTAGTGGTTCGTATCTGGTAATAACTGGAGGTTTCCTTCCTCACATCTGACACTTGGGCTGGGTAATTGAAGACTCAACTAGTTAGATCAACAATGTTGATCAAGACCACTGGCTTGCAACATGGCAATCTCTGAGTCAGTCAGCAACAGGTACCCGGCCCTTTGTGACCTCACTTGCAAGTCACA
The DNA here is from genome assembly GCF_030254825.1 of Meriones unguiculatus. NCBI lineage: Eukaryota > Metazoa > Chordata > Mammalia > Rodentia > Muridae > Meriones > Meriones unguiculatus. The sequence continues at coordinate 45,670,814 of NC_083359.1, forward strand.
AGTCTCATTTCTGCTGGACTCTATCACTTTAACTTTACAAAGACTCAGTGGAATGGAGTATCAAGCCCACATCTTATCTCCCAAAAATTCTGGATTTTTTAAAAGTTTAATTTGTTTTTTTTTTTTTTGAGAGTTTTATATATAAATACACTGTATTTGCAGAATACAAACGAGAAGGATTGTACCCTTCCCACATCTTCTCAGACTCTTTTGAATTCATGGCCTCCTTTTTTACAGTTTCAATGATAATAACATGTATATGAAAATACAACCTACTGAGCCTATTTAGTGCTACTGATACACATATATGCTTAGAACGAGAAAACATATCAAAGGGCTTGTCGCTGATGAGAACTGCTTCTCCCCCTCTGGTGAAATTTCCTACATCTGCACTGACATGTCAACCAGTATAGTTGTTGTGCAGGTCTTGTTTGGAAATCGTACTGTTGAGATTTCATGGGTGCGGCTTCCTGTCATGTCTAGAAGAAGGTGTCTCACAGCAGGTGGCCTGAGTCTCTGAGAATTCATATTTTGATGGAAATAGTATCAGAGAACTTGACGTCCTCATTTTAATTCTCCAGAGACAAAGTTCTTGCCTAAGACCACATACCTCAGAAGCATCAGTTGGGTGCAGAGATGGCTCAGAGATTAAGCACACTGGCTGATCTTTCCATTCCCAGCACACACATGCAGTTACAACCTTTTGGAACTCTAGTCCCAACAAATCCAACGCCCTCTTCTGACCTCCACTGGCATTGCAAGCATGTGGTGCACAGACATACACGAAGGCAAAACACACACACACATACATATCATACATATATACATACTTAATTAATTAATTAATTAAAAGTATCAGAGCTATGATTGGCCTGTAGGTCCAGCAAGTCCAGAATTATTCCTCTTAAATATTCCTTCACCTGCCAGATAGGTCAGTGATTTACCCTTGGTGCCCTGCCTTTCGTCTTGACCTCGGTTTCTTAAACATAAGAAAGATGGTTTGTTTGGGCCTCCATGAAGACACTATGTTACCAGTGCCAGCCAGATCAACACAAAAATAACAGAAGATCTGAGATCTGCATTCAAAACCTGATTTCTCTTCATGAAAGCCACCTCAAAATGTTATCATGTGTATGAAATAATTCACATGAAATATTTGCATTTTTCATGGTTCTAATCAAAGAGTATGTTAATTTTTTTTCCCTGCATGGGCTCTTTTTCTATAGAACCTCCACATTTTCACAAAGATAGGTTTTTATTCAAAGAATCTGGCTGCCAAGAGCCAAATGGTCAATGACCTTCTTGAATGAAGTGGATGGACATAGCAGATTCTTATCTGTCTGTCTATCTTTTTTTCTTCATTGAGGATTGCACATAGGGCCACACACCTGCAGGATAAGAACTTTACCACTGAGCCACATCATTATGCCTATTCTTATTTTCTATTTTGAGACAAGGTCTCACTGGCTTGGACTTACTGGCCTTGACATCACTCTGTTCCACAAACCAGCCTCCAACAAAGAGCCCGTGAGCCGCTAAGGCGGACCTGCACTGAGTGCATGGCTAACAACAGAGCGTTGATTATGAGGAGCTAGCATAAGGATGATAGTCTTGTGGACAGCCTTTGACACATGAAAATCTGTGTAAAGGGAGGAGGTGTGTCTAAGTCAAGGTGAGAGGATGACACTGTGCGTGGAAAACAGCCTATCTGCTTTCAGACTTTGACACCTGGGTATTGATTTGCCACCAAACTGTGTCTGGAAAAGTTCAGCAACACCATCCTTCTTTTGTACATGTTTTGTGTGCTTCTATCATTGCTCAACAACCATATGACAAATTACATATCTAATTAGGGCCAGTAAGATGAAGAGGTACACGGCAATCTTCACGGGCAGCATATGAGGTTAAGCCTTGAGAATGTGATGAAATACCATCACTAATCAAGTTGACGAGGTCAGCATCTCCCACTCTCTTCATCCTTCTCGTTCTTATTAGGATAATTTTACACTTCCTGTGCTCGGCAATTGAACAATGATTACTTTGCTAAATACTACATGAGTTTTGACAAAACAAACCCCTGAGGAATCAAAATAAGTAATTTCTATTCAGCAGAAATCATTCTCAGATTAGCCTGCATGCAATATTATACAACCCAATTATCTCAATATGCAGACATGTATAATAAATAAAGAGCACACACCATCTCGCATGGCTGAGGTTTGGCAAGAGGCGGGGGGGGAAGTGATTCTCACTAGAAGTGATTGCACTTTTGGCTGGTGCCGCCAAGAACACAAGTGTAAGGAGCATTCAGACCCCTATTCTAGCAAATTATTTTGGAAATGACTTTTAGCTCTGATCATGAAATGGAAGTGTTTGCTTGTTTGTTTAAAAAATAATGCATGACTGGAAAGATGTCTCAGTGTTTTGCTCTTGTAGACCTAAAGCTGTTTTGCAGAACCCTTGTTGAGCAGCTCACAAGAGCCTGTAATTGTAGTTCGAGGAAATCAGACACCCTTTTTTGGTCTCTGCTGGTTTACACCCACACACACATTCATATGCACACACACACACACACACACACACAGAAAGAGAGAGAGAGACCTATCACCCTCACATCAAAAAAAAAAAAATACCTCTTTATAGCAAATGGAGATCATCACAGAAAACCACAACTGAACCCAATGCATAGATCAATAGACCATGGGGACACAGTTCCTATAGACATACCTAGAGCACAGCACCTGCAACCACGGCTCAGAGAGCATCACCAAAGAGGAAGTAGAAAGACTGTAAAAACCAGAGTACCAGAATGTCTGCTGGGAAACTCTCCCTTCTAGAAATGGTTGCATAAGCAACACCTGAGCAATGACGGTAGACATGCTGATACAGAAAAGAGCAAAATCTCACCTGGCCCCTAAACAAAGAACTACAGGAAGCTAGTGACTGCTGAGAGATGGAGATCTAGCCTCCCCCAGAGATGAGGAGCCTAATTGGTCACCCAGCATAGAGTGACCAACCCTAAAGCCATGTATACACAAACAAACAAAAATTGACTACTCAATAAAAAATGATATATATAATATATATATATACACATATACACCTATATATACATATTAATAACAAACCAAAAAGCTATCAATTTAAAAGTGAAAGAGAAGACATGTGAGGCTAGAAGGAGGAAAGGGGAAGTGGTATAATTTTATTTGAATTAAAATTTATTTAAAAAAAAACAAAAACAAAAAGTCCAGTGTAGTGGTATATGTCTTTCATCCCAACACTAGGAAAAGAGAAGCAGACGGATCCCAGAGTCTACATATCAATTTCCATCTCAGCCAGGGCTGCATAATGATACCCTGTTAAAAATTAAAATTAAATATAATAGTAATGAAAGCAACATTTATTGGGACTTCCTTCAACATGGCTGTGGGGATCAGAGATGAGTCCGACACAAACCCTGTCCCATGAAGTTGTATTGAACTTTGAATGTGTCTACCTGAAACATACACCATGTTGTCTTTGTGACAACTATCAGAAAGTCTCCATTTAGCATCTTCTTCTCTTGTGTCTGAAGGTTCTGATTAGCATCATGCCCTCACCATATACATTCATGCACTCATTCAAATTTAGTATTTATTAAATGTCTCCAGGAGCTCATCCTAGAGAAAAATATTGGGATTCAATGGTGATGAAAGTAAATCTACCACTTTCCATCACAGAGGGCAGGGTCAGATAAAAAGAGATAGACATTGAATAGTCCTTTCTGTAAATGTAAAATGCAGCTAAACAGGGTTGTCAGAGTATAGCGATTTGAATGAAAATGGTGCTACAGGCTTGTGTGTTTGAATACTTGGTTCCCAGTTGTTGGAACTGTTTGGGAAACATTAGGAGAATAGGTAACATTGTTAGAATAGGCGTGCCCCTGGAGGAGGGACTTCAGGTTTCAAAAGCCAGGCTATCCCAAATCTCTCCCTCTCCCACCCCCATCTGTCTCTCTCTGTCTCTGTGTGTCTGTCTCTCTCTTGCTCTCCCTGCCCGTGCTTATGGATAAGGTGTGAGCTCTCAGCTACTGCTCCAGTACCATCCTGCCTACCTGCTTTTACCACGCTCCGCATCATGGTGACCATGGACTCTCGTCCTCTGTAATCACGAGTGTCAAATTAAACATTTTTCTTTAATAAGTTGCCTTAGTCATGGTGTTTTGTCACTGCAGTAGGAAAGTAACTAAGTCACATGTATCATAGAGGCTACACCCCAGTCTGAAAGTGCAGGAATGCAAAGAGGCCAGGAGTTGATGGGGAAGCAGAAAGATAGTAAGGAGGTAAGTTGGGGTAGAGAGGAGAAGAGGTTTGTCTCAGTCTTCAGATGCTATCACAAAATATCAATAGCTAGATGGCAAATAAACAATACAAATTTGTTGCTCATAGTTTTGTGAGCTGGGAAGTTCAAGATAAAGGCACAGTTTAGATAAAACCATGTTCCAGTTCACACATGGACAACTTAGTGTGCCCAAACATGGGATACGCAGTAAGCGAGCTCTCCAGGGCCCCTTTCATAATGACATTGATCCTGTTCATGAGCGCTTCTCCCTCAAGGCCTCCCAGCAACTCTATATCCAAATTCTATTAATTGGGAAATTTGATTTCAACGGATGGACTTTAAGGGGATGAAAGGTTACCTCAAGGTTACAGCAAGATGTAACCTTGTTCATCTTACAACAGAGGTGAGCTAACAGTACCCCCACTTTAGAGATAAGAAATTGCAGCTTGGAGAAGGGATGTAACTAGTCTTCAGTTGCATGGCTCAAGATGATGAAACTTAAGGCTTTGAGCAGCATGGAACTCATTTCACACTGCAACCTCCTTCTGTCAGTTGTTATTCATCTGTTCATTTCCTTTTGTTAGTCACCTTATGTGACAGTGTTTATGGTCCAGTTGGCAGAATTTAAAATCATTTTGAAGGCTGCCTTGTGGAATTGCCGTGGGGGTTATGTTCATTACCTTAGCTGGCTTTAAAGCCCACTGTGGGTGGCTCCATTCTCTCCTAGGATCCCTGACTATGTAAGCTGAGAATCAACACAGTTGAGCACAAACACACATTTACCTTGTTTCCTGATTGTAGACACTCTATGACCAGCCGCCTCAAGCCCCTGCTGCCTTGCCATCCCCAACATGATTCCTTGGACTGTGAGCCAAAACAAAGCCTTCCTTCCTTAAGCTGCTGTCAGGGTATTTTATCACAGCCATAGAAAAAGAAAACACAGGGGAGAGGTGCTGACAGCAATCAAGACTTCACAAATGGTGACTAACCTCACCTTGCACATGACCAGCATTTACTTTTAGAGTCAATTGACATTCTTTTCACCCTGAGATTTACCCACTGCAGTCCAACACAGGAGCAAGGACAGAGAATTTTATGCAAAAAGAAAAAAAAACACTCAGAAAATGTGGGAGGAAGTGGAGCAATATACAACCTTGCTGAAGTGCCCAAGAGGTGCCTGACCTTCCAACAGCTTTGGTTCGGCGTGTGCTACAGAGCTTCACCAGCTCTGTTTTCCAATAAAAGCTAAAGCCAAGTTTGAGCCCCTGGGTTATTTATTAGGCAAAGCAAGGCATTCAAGTTTCCAGTCAGTGAACAAAGAGACTGCATTGAGGATCTGCTCCTGATTAGATGTGCTCAAAGGAAGCCTTGTAAAACAGGAGCTTGGCACAGTAATTGAACAAGTGGTTCCAAGCAGAGCCAAGACATTAGCAGTGAAGGAGAAATGGCCCTAGTGCAACCAGCATTATCTTTACAGAAAGAAAAAGGCCCAGAGAGGTAACTGACATTCATTCGTTTGTTTGCTTGTTTGTTTTTTATTCATCTTGTCTTTATTCTTTATTTATTTGTTATTTATTTAAGAAGCTCCAGCTCAACCCCACAAAAAAAAAAAAAAAAATCTGAGTTACCTAAAAAATAAAACAAAGTAAATACAAGAATTTTAAGACTAAAGATAACAAGTAGAAGAAGAAGGAGCAGTCAGGGATGAAGCCACACAAAATAAATATATGGTGAAAGTGCTCTGTACTTGCCGGTCACAAGGCTATTAGCTGGCTCTGAGCTGCCTGGAAGCCAAAGCAAAGAGAGACAGTTTCCAGAAAATTTCCAACTAGCCACCTGCTTGGATAAGATACACGTTCTCTGGCACTAAAATTTGAGAACAGTTTGTCTTAATGGGAATGTTATTTCATAACCTCGGCCGGATCCCATTATAGAAGTAGCTGGATTTCAATGCTAGAATTAGTTAATTTAAATCTATTACCTTGCAATGAAATTTGTCAAAGAAAATTTTAGTGTTAGAAAGGACCCAAAGTAAGCCCAGTCTCTTACAAAGGTCCCTGGGTAATGTTTAGTTAAAATGTACAGTGTAAGGTGTAAGTGGCACCTGTACAGTGGGACAAGCGAGACCACTGCCCCTGTAAGAGTCCAAAGGCCCCAAGCAAAACTGGCTTGGTGGTTAATTGGGATATTCATCCTCAAACAGTCTTCTACTAAGTAAAGCTTTTCTACTGCCCACATACAAGAGGGTGTGGCTATGCTGTATGTGCCAGGGCTAGACAGCATGAGAGGAAAGTACATGTGAGTGAGTAGGATCTCAGACTAGTAGCTCCCCCAGAAAATGTCCTTGTATGTGACAGTATTTCACCTGTTCCTAATCACTCCTGGGAGATTAACAAAGTGAAAAGAGGAAAGCTCACAGGTGTATTGCCCAGTCACATAGATCTGAAACAATGGTGCCCAAGGTTCTCGACTTGTCCTGCATGGGCTGGAAACGCTGTCTGTGACTGGGGTTGTTAACACTGACCTGGCCAAAGCCCAATCCTCCCATAGCTGTTGTGGTTGGCTGCAGGGATTTGAACATGTCATCCCAAGCCACACCGATCCTTTTCCACTGAGGTTAAAGTTAGAGACAATTTCTACTCCCTGGATACAGGCAGCCGTTCAGCCTTGTATCATTCAGGGTAATGATTCCCCTCAGGGAAAAAAAAAATGGCAGAGCAGTTGGCTGTGGTAGCACAGGGAGACGGAGGCAGAAGGATCAGGAGTTTAAGGTCAGCCTCTGTTTCACAGAGTTTCAGGTCAGCCTGGGATACATGAAACCTTGCTTGTGGGGTGGGTAGAAAGCCAGAGACAAGAGACTGAGAGACAAATCTCTGCCAATACATTTGAGGTTGAAATCACACTCGTGCTTTTATTTCTCACTTCAACAAATGTAAATTTTCTTTCCTTTTGATTTGGGTATCTGTCAGTCACAAATGAGCCTGTCTTGAACAAATACAGCATTCATGTGTTTGGGTGTGTGTCTCTGTGTGTGTGCGCACATGTGTATGTATGTATGTATGTATGTATGTATGTATGTATGTATGATGAATGTATGCATGTTTATAATAAATAAACTTGTATCTGAGCCATAATCCATGTTTAGTGGCAAAGAACTTCTTTTGTCTAAATATGAGACCATGTAATAGAAATAGATTCAGAATAATAACAAGGATGAAGAAAGACATTTAAAGCAGATTTTGCAATCCCCAAAGAACTCCATTTAGTTGGGAAACGCTGACATCCACTAAACCACCAAAGCACAAATGGCCCCACTCTAATTAGTTTACCTTTCACTGTTGTCTGAATTCAACTCCTGAGGACTTTGGCTAAGCATTCTGAGAGGAATAAAGTCCCAGCCACTGGTACCACCACCGGAATCCCTGAAGAGGTCCTATTGACTTCACTAAGTTCATTCTGCATGACCTTAGCAGCCTGTATGATCCCCAACAACACGGATCCCTGTGGGCCCCATGGATCACATTCTGAGGGAGCCAGTGTCAGCAGGCTCTGAAATGCAGCAGGCGCCTTGGTGCTTAATGGATGCACAAGACTACTGGAGCATTCATTAATGGAGTGAGAGCAAAGACCTTCTTTGTAGGCAGCAAGGCTGAATATAGCATCTTGCTGCCTATTAATTATACACCATTCCTGAGTTCTTTGCTGATGGAAAAGTACCAAAGTTGCATGCACACATGTGCACATACACACAGAAAAAGTGAAAAAGAGAGATACAGAGACAGAAACACAGAGAACAAAAAGGAAAGAAAGAAAAATCCATAGCACGTAGTACAACTACTCACCGATTTGCTGGAATTCTCCAAAGTCATTGGCACCCAGTCCCTGTGAGCTCTATTCATTCCCTTTTCAGAAAAGAGGAGGCCAGAAAACGTTAGATTTTCTGTGGGTTTAAATGCTTATGAAATACAGTTACCAAAAGACAAGGAAATGCCCTAGGCTTCTATCATATGGGCTGTACAAATGGTATTCCCTAGAGGAGGGAATTTCTATGTATGGCATCTGCAGAGAGGAAGATTGCTTGCCTGGCCATTTTAGTGTCTCTACCCTTATTCTCCAAGTCCCCATGTGTAGCCCATCCGGTACCCCTAGTTTCTTTATGCATCATGGGGTGTGGTACCAGCTGCCCTCTAGGGACTGTCCACTTACAGAAATTAAGCAATTACATCTCAGAGATGGAAAAGATCTAGCAAGGTTAACTGATCCAACTGTTTGTAAATCGTACTACTACAAGTCTATTGTTTAAGAATGTAGATGTTCACTGATAGGGGAGATCTTCCTCCTCTGCTATCTGACCTTAGCCTATCAGTTCTCATCAGGACTGGCTGCATCATCTTCCTCTGTGGCCTGCCCCTCCCCAGGAGGAAGTGATCAAAGAGCCTATCAGTAGACTAGGGAAAGGGCATAGTGAAAGGGGAGAAGAGGGAGGAAGGGTGGAACCAGGAAGAGATGAGGGAGGAGGATACAGCTGGGATACAAAGTAAATAAATTGTAATAAATAATAAATTTTTTAAAAGAATGTAGATGCTGGCTTCAGACAGCAGATACTCATATGGTGTTCGTAGTTCTCTGCTCTCAGGTGGGCCATGCCTCCCCAGACCTCCGTTCTTTGTAAAACGAGATGATGGAAGAACCTCAGGTCTACTGGCTGTCTCAGAGTAGTAAATCAAGTACAGCACATAGGGCTGCGAGCTGATGCCTGCTTTACAGTCATGTCTGACGGGTGCGGCTCTTGTTAACTTTGGATTATGCCTATGCCTTTGTGCATGAGGTGACATGGGTCCTACTGCCAGGAAAAACACAGAGGGCAGGCAAAATCTCCTGCTGGAGCATGACGTCTGCTCATTGTTCACATGGTTTAAGAGCAGCAGGGAGGCTGAGAAAACTCTTGTCATTCATGGACAAGGTGAAACGAATCATCCCATCTCCTCCCCACCCCTGAAGCACCATACGACTAACCATAGAGGATTAAATAGCAACTGCGCATGTGACTAAAATTTCAGGTCTCTGGGAACATTCCAAATGGTCAAAAATCTGCCAGATTTGGCCCAAAAAAATATCTGAAGCAGCATCAGGCATGCCGTCTCTAGTTGATACCTAACTCTTTTAAAACAGTATTTCCATAGGAAAATAAATGAATTACACCAAATTAAAAAAAAGTTCTCAGGCATAGAAGCATAGCTCAGAGGGTAAAGAAGCTGCTCTGCAAGTAAGAGGACCTGAGTTCCGATCTGCAGAACCCGTGTAAAGCTAGGTATGCACAGTGGTTGAAATATGCTTGACCCACGGGGAGTGGCACTTGTTATGGCACAAGTGTGACCTTGTTGAAGGAAATGTGTCACTATATGTGCAAGCTTTGAGGTCTCTTGTGCTCAAGCTTCACACAGTGAGAAAGACAGTCTCCTCCTGGCCGCCTTTGAATTGAGATGTAGGACTCTTGGCTTCTCTAGCACCATGTCTGCCTGCACGCTGCCATGCTTTCCAGTTTGATGATAATGGACTAAACCTCTGAAACTGTAAGAAACTCAATTAAATGTTTTCCTTTATAAGAGTTGTCTTGGTCATGGTGTCTCTTTACAGCAGTGAAAGCCCTAACTAAGGAAGTATGGTAACGCGTTTGTAATCTCCTACAGCGAGATGGGAGGAAACAGAAGAGCCCATGCCTGCCCCCCAGGAGCTCACAGGCTAACCAGCTTGGCATACACAGAAGTGAACGAGAAGCCCCTACCCAAGATGAAAAGAAAGGAGCCAACATTGTTCTCTGACCTTTACAAGTGCAGTAGGGTACAGAGAAAGAAGGGAGTTAGGAAAGGACAGAGGGAGGGAGGAAGAAGAGAGGGACAGATGGATAGAGGGAGGAAGGGACAGAGGGAGGGAGGAGAGGAATTCAAGAACATAATTGTTATTGAAGAAGATAATTATGAGGTAAGATAAATAATACACCACAAAGAGGTGGGAGTGAGGTTGGAACTCTGACTCTACCTAACTTCCCCTTTGCCAAGGAATCTGCACAAATCAAAGAAACAGGAGTGTCATATTGGCCAGCCCTGGGCTTTAATTTTGCATACTTCTACAGAGTTTGAGAAAAACCTAGTCCCTTTCTAAAGCAAGCTCCAAAGAAAGCAAGACTTGTGTGAAGCCAAATGGGAAGCTAGGTAGAAGGTTCAAGCCTCCTAATGCCCAGCCTAGGTTCTTTGCACTAAACTATGTCACTTCCCCAATTAAGGAGAACTAAAGGTAGTAGTGGGGTTTTTACACGTCTTGTAATTCTGGTAGAGAATTGGGGTAACGAGAGAGATTGTCAAGAACCTACACATCCTCAGAAAAGAAGCTGCATGGATACAGGCAGGGCTTTCACAGATGGGTCCTCAGACACAAAATTAGAAGATTTGGACTCAAGTCCTGACTTCCATGTGACCTTTACTAAGCTATGAAACCCCAGTGCTCCCAACTGAAAAACAAGAATAACAGTCCTCCCAGAGACTTACTGGAAGATTAGTAGATAAAACATCTGTAGTCCTCTAATGTGCTGGGTCAATGTTTCCACATTTTGTTTGTCCAAAATCCTTTTACATGTCTCAGACTCCTGACCTTACATTTAGAGTCAAGTCACTTCCTTACCCCTTTTCAATTTTCCCAGATACTTTGTGCTCCAAAGTATAGAGAAGACCCACACCTAAATGTATTTGACAAATGAATCTCTTTATTTTCATTTCTATGCTGCACGGCACATGCCCGTCTGCTATCTTCACAATCATATCTTGTGAAGAATACCTGAAGGTACCTTTCTGATTGACTCCCTCAATCTATATGCAGATTTGTGCAAAGCCAGTAAATAATTTGTAACAATTTGCATTGAGTTTATGGTTTCTCTAATCCAACCCTGATCATTTGTAAATTGTTTCTATTCATGTGCAGATCAACTGTAATAAGATTGCTAATAAAAGAGTGGTTAATAAAATTTATAATGGGTAGACAAGGCATAATTTAGAGGCGGGGATTTTTGACATGAGGGCTCTTCCAGGCTGTAGGCAAAAATAGATTAATAAAATTCTATTTGTTTTTATTTTACATTCCAAAGGATACCTCGTGGTGAAATAAGGACTTGAAACCTATTTTTTCCTCCTGGCTTTCACTGCTGGTCTTGAATGATAGTGTTTTCTCATGTCTTGAGAAACTTTTCCAATAATGATTCTGCCTCTCAGCAAGTTGGTGTTAGTGGTTAGGAGGGATTTGAGTGGTTTATATGCATTTATCTATTCATTTATTCATGAACTGTTATTTGAGTACCAAGTGTTATAGCAGTCGCAAAGCAGGTCATGGAAATGCCAACATGGATGAAGCAGATCTAATTCCGACGATGAAATGACAAATTTGTACCAATCAAGTTTTGTTTTGTTTTGTTTTGTTTTGTTTTGTTTTGTTTTGTTTTGAGACAGTAGCCCAGGCTGGCTTCAAATGTGCTTCATACTTGAGGATAACCTTGAAATACTGATCCTCCTGCTTCCACCTCTCCTCTGGGTTACAGACATGGACCATCACACCCTGTTTATTTGTTTGTTTGATTGATTGGTTGATTTTAATGTGGTGCTGGGGATCAAATCCAGTGTGAGGCTCATGCTAGACAAGTACTCTACCATCTGTGTTTTACATCTAATCCTCAGTCAAATCTTTGAATGCATTGTTTGCCATTCAGTCTTTGTGCTGGCTAAATGCCAAGTTAACACAAGCTGTAGTCATCCGAGAACAGGGAATCTCAATTGAGAAAACACCTCCATAAGATTGAGCTGTAGGTCATTTTCTTAATCAGTGATTGATGGGGGATGGCTCAGCCCATAATGGGTGGTGCCATCCTTGGGCTGGTGGTCCTAGGTTCTATAAGAAAGCAGGTTGAGCAAGATATGGGGAGCAAGCCAGTAAGCAGCACCCCTCTATGCCTTCTGCATCAGCTCTTACCTCCAGGTTCCTGCCCACACTGCTTTTCATGATGACTTGTGAGTAAGATAAATCCTTTCCTCCACAAGATGTTTTTGGTCTTGGTGTTTCCTGGTAACAATAGAAACCCTAACTAAGATAGCCCTCTAGTATCTATCATAGTATATAGTTAATAAATGATTGTGGGATAAATGAATACACAGGAGTTAAGAAAATAACCATTCTAGACCAATCAAGCTCCATTCTTCCTATCCATTCCTCTAATCATTTTAAGACTATAAGTGGAGGAAAGGATCATTTGGTTGCCAAGATCGTAAAGGACTTTGTTTAGTCACATACCATGTGTCAGTTCATGATGCTCATGGAAAACACTAAAACAAACCTAACTCCATAAGGGAGTTTTCATGATATTTTTTATAGATTGTCCTCATTTATAAGTGCTTAATAAGATGAATTCTACCATTTTTGTAAGCTATGGTATACCTGTAAGATTAATGTTATTGTTCTTATTTTGCAAATAATAAAACCCTGACTCTCAGAAATGAGGCATGATCTGAGGTATGATTACAAAATCATATCTTTGTCTCAAGTTGAAGCATGTTTGCAAATAGCCATTCTCCTTTAGGCCTATCATGGAGACAGATAACACCAAAAGGAAGTCCAAGGGTGTTACGTTAACAGATTCCTCTTTCATAAAGGAAATAAAATAAGGAAAGAAGATGTACTCCTCTTCTCAGCCAAAATTTCTTTTTATAAACACAGATGTTTTATTGTGTTTGATCTATTGTTACTTGGTTTAAAACTTAGAGCTCTCTCCTTCAGGAAAGCTAGCTCTGTGTGCCTGACATTTCAGTCTTCCAGCCCTCTCACAAAACTAGCTTAGCTCTTCCTTTTAGATTAAGTTCCATCAGTTCCCCAAATGGAAGGATCTAATCCCTGATGCAGAAAAAGTCAGAAGGTACATGCTTGGAATAGAAAGTTCATTGCCAGCATGGGGCTAACATGTGAAATATTTCATGGGACTAGAACACTGTGGTCCCAAGTGACAGCTGTCAAAGGCCTGTTGTAGGGAGATGACCTCAATTTCCCCTTCTGTCAGTCAGGCCATCTTCCCAAGCCCCACATGTAATTCAGAAGCTTCCCGTACACTTCAAATTCACCCCGCTTTGCCCCTAGGGTTCAGGGACCGCAGCCAGTGGTGTCCACGGCTGTCTTTCTTTTTCAGTGCTTTTTATAGAATAAGGAGTGATTGAGAGTGGGAATTGCAGATCAAAAAGAGACAGTGAAATGTCATCAGCATTACATAATTTGTACTATCGCTTGTCAACACTGATCCCCTTAATACTATCCCTCTGACAGATGAGTGAGGCAGGATTGTAGAATGCTAAGAAGTAAAAGAGAAGGATAAAAAGACAACCATGTTTGATTACCCTCTGCAGTCCAAAGGATTTGAAAGTCATGACACTGGTTATTACTGCCGTCTTTGGAGAGATGAACAGAAACTTAATCTATCTAATAAAATTGCCTCGAGAGATAAACTTAATCTAAACCTTCTTCTGCTATCTCTCGGTATAATCTAATGGATTTTTTCTTGGTCTCCATTGCAGCACAAGACAGCTGGGCAGAAGATAGACCTACCACGTTAATTAATCTACTTCAGTCTTGTCAAATGGACATGGTATTTGGAAATGGACTTGGTGCTTCTGAATGCATTGAGACCCCATATTTAATAGAACTCATCAGACGGGTACAAACATAGCCTTTCAGGTGACAAAGAATGCCCAATTGCTATGGCATGTGGCTTAGAGAACTTTCAGAGGGGTACGATGTGGAAGTGAGAAGTCAGGAATAGCCAAGAGCATTGCTAAGAATCCCAGACCTATCCCTAGGGGAAAATGGTTGAGAATGGGGAGAATTATGCAGCCACTGTAACTAGAAATGAGTCTAGAGTCTGGGAAAACTACTGTCTATAAAATAATATCTATACAGCCTAATACAGAGAATTATTAAAATGTATGTGCATGCAGACACACACACACACACACACACACACACCTTCTAGTATATGTTGACTGACACCTGTCTGGAAGGAGAGCTTGTTGGGAAAGAATGCTGAGTTGGGTCAGGCACCTGTGTCCCTACCTTGGAAGGAGCACTTTGTCTAGGAAATACTTAGTTCTCCTAAGCCCTTTGTGTTTTCAAGTTATCTAGTCCCTTTTGCAGGTAATCAGGCTACACATAGGAGTCACAGCTGCAGCCCAGAGGATTAAACAGTGTTAGAATTTATGTTGCAGGGTCTCTGCCCTCTGGACCCAGTGACTTCCTTTGGCTTTTCCTTCCCATCCATTTCCTCCTGCTGAAGGATAAGGGGTGTGGAGTACCTAAAATGGAAGCCAATCTTTTTTAAAACCCCCACTTCCCACTGAAGAAAATCACACAGAGATATGTGACAGCTGTTCATGTGCAAAGTAGGCAATTTACTTCTTGCTGGACTGAGGGGATTATCCCCACTGTCTTCTGACTCCTTCTCTAATACTTGTTTCTTCTTATTTCTTTCTAGTCTATGTCTTTATACATGGATATTAGTTGACACACATGCTCTGCTACATTAGCCCATGTTAGCTCATTAACCTCCCAATAACCCTACAGGATATTTGCCTTATTCTAATAGCTAAGAAAACCCATTCATCTGTTGATTAATTGAACCATTTAGTCATAGAATGTTTAGTGACTATTCAATAAAACAAAATATGCTCAGTGGTGGGTTACCTCCGTGAGCAAGCCAACATGATGGGGTTTATGTATTCAGTTGATTTGATGTTTTCCCTCACAGTCTAATGAAAGAGATAATCCTTACTCAAAAGGAGATGGTTATACATAGAAATAAAGCCGAAGAGATGAGCAGACAATGTGCAACAATTTCTTCCTAGAAGAATGAAGCATTCCAGCCTAGAAGGAAGCTAAATAAGATTTGGGAAACTAAAGGAATTCCTTAATAGGAAGCAAATAATTCATAAGTCTCAGAAAGTTCCTGAAATTGACTAGATACCTCTACAAGCTTATATAGAAGTAAGGCCTGCTGAAGAGACAAGGCTAACCCAGCTGCCATGAAGGAAACTCTCTAAACTATCGTGCTTTCTGGAAGTCATGAAGACCTCCAGAGTTCCAGTTTTCGTAAGTCATCATCCATACTATGGTAACCTTTTAAGTGTTACAACTACCATTAAGTGGTCCTTGCTCCTGTAAGTAACTATACATGCACGCACATGCGCACACACACACACACACTTTTCCTGTAAATAACCTCAATAAACTAAATGGTTCACTCATTTGGTCTACTCCATCTGGACTGAGTATTATTTTTTTCACATCTCCCAAGGGATGGTGTCACATCCCTTGTGCATTTGTGAGAGTCACCAGTGGAATGTTCTTATATTCCATCTACCATATTTTTCATGCAGAAAGGTATTCCTCCTGCCTGCTCTTGATCAAAGGATAACACTCCTGAACCTGGGGTTAGCTATAAACTAGAGATGAAATAAAGTGACATCACATATACCTGTGCCAAGCTCATAAGCACTCAAGTGGTGGTACTCATGTGTAGATGAACTAAACCTTTTTCTTCTTCATTAGGACATGGTTTTTCTTGTTGCTTCCTAACTGGTGTTAATCCTCTGATTTTTTTTCTTTTGGTGTGTTTGTTTGTTTGTTTGTTTGTTTGTTTGTTTTTCAAGACAGGGTTTCTCTGTGTGGCCTGTCCTGGACTCTCTTTGTAGACCAGGCTGGCCTCAAACTCAATGATCTAACTTCCTCTGGCTTCCTCAGTTCTGGGATTAAAGGGGTGTGCCACCATATCCAGCTCTGATTTTCTTTTTTAAACCACTGGAGAATGACCAGGGAGAATGACCCAAAGAATCAAGATATGCCCTTCCTTCCCCACTTTTCCAAGAGCAATACCTGTTCTGTTAAGATAAACTCACGAGGTCACGGTGCTGCTACATGTAAAGACAGTGTCTCCACACAGATGCAGGAAGATGCCTGAGCCCAGCTGATGCCCGTTGAGCCCCTGCACAACTCCTCCTCTCACCCTCTCAGAGACTACAGCTTCATCCATCACCTCATCTGTTCAGGAGTTTTCTTTTTGATGTTTTTATATATTGAGTCTCAAAAAATGGTAAATAATGTATTAAAAGGACAGACATTGTGATGTAGACCTGTAATACTATCACTTAGAATTTGGAGATAAGATGATAAGGACTTTATTTTAAAAATGAATCATGTTTCATTTATTTGTGTGTGTGTGTGTGTGTGTGTGTGTGAGTGTGTGTGCCCGTGCGTACGTGTGTACATATGTGAAATGACACTTGTATGGAGGTCAGAATATAGTTTGCAGGAGTCTTTTCTCTCCTCCCACCCTTTGAGTCCCTGTGATCAAACTAAGATTGTCAGGCTTGACCATAGGCACTTTTACCTGCTGAGCCATCTCATTGTCCCACCCCCAAAATTATTAAAGAAAAATCTCAAAGCTCATTGTCTCCCTTTTGGAAATCAGATAGCTGAGTGAGCCGCTAAATTCATTAGGGCCCAAAAACTTCAGTGTTCTCAAAGAGAAGTCAGTGTGGTTATAGAGGGTTCACTGAGAAACACAGTGTGGTCCACGAGGAGGACCAGTGGGTAGGAGCGGCAGGAAGGAGAGAGCAGACTCACACCATGGACATCAGCCTCTCGAGACAGCTATTCTAGACAAACAGACACGTGAATGCAGGCCTTGGGAGTCCATTTGTTTATTTAATTGTGCGTTTTCTCCCTTAAAAATATTTCTCATCAGTGTTATCAGGGTGGCCTCAAAATGACTTTCCCATTATTGCTTATAAACAATCCTTTATCACAGATAGTCGCCTGCTGAATTAAGACACCGAGGTAAGCAATCTACTGCTTCTGTCTGGCAGATCAGCTGTTTGTAGGAAGATAACAATACAAAAGTAACCACAACAATCAGCTACTGTAAATTAACTTAACTGTGTGAAATAATGCCTCCCCTATCAGATTAGCTTTCTGAATGACTTTATCCTTAAATTAAAGCTTGCCGGGGCTGAAGAGTAAATCATTTAAATGGTGCTGGGTTTTTCAGGTAATGTCTTAATATATTACTGTAATTTCAATCCGCCAAGGCATGCAGATGGCTTTGGTCTCTAGCTGCCTGTCTTTAAAAACCCTCTCCTGCACTGCCATTTTGTAATTACAGTGCTGCTCTGCTCCTGCCGCTGCAAGATTTCCCAGGGTGCACCAGCAGCCGCACCAGCAGCCAAGGCAATGTATCTTAAAATTATTATTCTTGTGTGGCCCTCGTAACATAAATGTAAATCTTTTATGCTAACGCTGTCAGAGGGTTAGCTCTGGGGCTCCAAGGTGTGCTGATGTAGAAATCACCCACCATCCATCAACCTCGGACCATTTGGGATCTGGCAAATAACTCATTTTTGGGGGAGGGGAGGGTTTGTAAGCTGAATATTACTTTGGAGTCTGGGTGGTATCAAAAAGTCATCGCTGGCTTTCTTTGAGGGAGGGGAGGGGCTGTCATACAAAGCAGCCTGTAGGGTTGAGCTTTATAGCCCAGCAGAGCTCCCTGTGAGAGCCTGAAATTCCGGTCACTAATTTTGCTGCAATGTCTGCTCTGTCGTGGATGTTGGAGAACGGTAGTTAGTCATGTCTTTGGAAACCTTCCTGGAAATTAACCTCTTTGAGCACCTGTCTTGGGGAGCCTTGCAGAAGAGTGCCTTTCTGCTCCGGGGAAGTGTTGTGTAGGTGTCTGGCCTCCTCGTTTGTTTGGAGCTGTGTCTACATGCCCCTGGCCTCTAGGTCAGCCTAGAGCTTAGTGAGGGGACTGGGCATCAGGGTGGTTTAATCAGGCAGAAAACGGGGACTGGGAGAAAAGGCAATAAAAAAGCCCTAGAGGAACCCAAGAAAACAAGACCCAGTGTTTAAATGCCAACAAACCAATGTACACTAAGCCCAAGGCATCTGCACACAGCAGCATGAGGAACAAGAATGTGGGAGGTAAATACCTTTTTGAAGTATGAGATGGCCGTGAGATGGCTCAGTAGGTAAAGGCACTTACTGTTAAGCTTGATGGCCCAAGTTCAGTCTCCAGGACCCTCTGGTGGAAGGAGAGAGCTAACCCCCACAAACTGTCCTCTGACTTCCATATGCATGCCATGGCACCCCCACCCAAACACACAGAAATAAATAAATGTAATAAAACATTAATTATGAGAGTGGGGAAGTAACCCATAAGACCTTGGGAAATGATAATAGTGATAACACTGTGAATAATAATAAAACAATAATAATGAAACAATTACAGTGCTTGCATAGCAGTTATTACATGCAGGGCTCTGTTCTCAAAGATTTACACACTGTGCATTCAGTCTTTGCCAGCCAGTCTTCAAGGCTCTGCTTTATAAACTGGGGGGAGAGTGTTAACACAGTGATATGGTCTGCCTAAGCACAGGAAACAGGACTCTGCTTCTGTCGCCCCACTTCATGATAAACATTGAAAGGGACAGAAGGGATCTAGTCACACCCAGTCGCTGGTATGTGAAGGGTAGTAATTAAGTGAGTGCTGGATGGTGCTAAAAGGTTTGTAGCCAGTCTGAGATGTGCCCAGTAAATACATCCTGGGTTGGTTTAGTACAGTGTCACAAAGAAGCCAAATTCCATCAGCATGTGCGTTCATTATCGAAAAGGCTATTTTTTCTCCTGATTCCCAACTTTATTGATGACAGTAAAAATAATCATTAAACAGTGGAATGCATGAGTGAACCCACAAACTGTATTATGTAAATCATCTGGTTTATTCCTCCTGAGGAGGAAGGTAGAAAGAGACTATTCCTATGGTTGCTTTTACAGATCATGAATGTATGGCACAAAGGGATCCATTTCTATACGAAGGAGTAAAGGGTCGGGACAGAATTTATGCTGCAGAGGCTGGACTGTCGGCCTCGTTAGTGTGGGACTGTGTACGGACATGTCTGTTTGCACTCCTGGGCTGGGGTGTGAGGGTGTGCTCACGCCTGTGGAGGCTGGGCATCAACGGCAGGTGTCTTCACTGATGGCTTTCCAGCTGACATTTTCAGACAGTGTCTCGCTGAACCTGCAGATCATGATTTAGTGAGGTTACATGGCCAGCAAACACTGGGGATCATCCTGTCTTCACGTCCACAGCAGTGGCTTACAGGTTCATGGCACCAGGCTCAGCTTTACCGGCACGCTAGGCATCCATATTCATGCCTGCATAGCAGGCACTTTCCTAACTGGGGCACTTTTCCAGCCTGTGCCAACTCCTCTAATATTTCATTCATTTTATTCTTTTTTTTTTCTTTTTTTTTTCATTTTATTCTTTTACATTTCTCTCTCTCTCTCTCTCTCTCTCTCTCTCTCTCTCTCTCTCTGTGTGTGTGTGTGTGTGTGTGTGTGTGTGTGTGTGTGTGTGTGTCTGTCTGTCTGTCTGTCTGTCTGTCTGTGTATGTGTGGATGGGTGGGTGGGTATGGGTGTTGGTGGGTGTTACCCACAGAGGCAAACAACAAAAACCATGTCATGTCCTCTTGTGCTGGAATTACAGGCAGTTGTAAACTACCCAGCATGGGCAAGAATCCCAACTCTGGTCTTTTGCAAGAAAAGTATGTATTCTGAACCATTGAGGCATCTTCCTAGCTCTTGCCTTTTTTAACTGCTGATCTACAGGACATTCAATGTGAGGTACCCATGCGATGATGGCATAGTGAGGAAAGGAGATCACTCTTACAGGGCACTTTTTAATGCCAAGCTTTGTTTGAACACCTATTTATTATTTAACTCAACAATGTGATGCCTCCCAGAGGAAGTGTCAGATATTTGTGTTGAGATATATTTGAGAGAGCCCTGTTCACTCTCCCCCTCTGGCTCCTACATATACAGTCTGTATAAGGTTTGGAGAGATTCGTATAAGTGGATGTACATGTAAGACAGACGCACAGTCAAATACCACACAACAGCTTTTTGTTCAACCATCGACCCTATTTATGAATGATCTTAGTCTAGTATGACTATAACTTCTATTGATGCTGTAGCCAGCTTAATTTGTACAACTGCCACAAAAGGGAAGTGCACGAGTAGCTCATTTGCCATTGTGCACTTCCCTTTTGTTTGGTTGAGTTTGGGTTCTGAGGTTTTGGTTTGATTGGTTTGTTTGGTTGGTTGGAGTTTTTGCTCTGTGTTGTTTGTTTGGAACCATGGTTTTTTGTTTTATATTTTTTGTTTGTTTGTTTGTCAGTTTGTTTTGAAATGCTTTTAGTATATAGCCTAGGCTGGTTTTGAACTTGAAATTATCCTGCCTCAACCTATGAAGTACTGACTTTGGAGTACATGCTGTCATGCCCGGTGTTCCTCAGACTGCACCTCATGATTCCACCATGATGACTCTGCTTCTACCTCTCTGGACAGTCCTGATGCAGTCAACACGCTCCTTCCATCCTACCACAAGACCTGAAACATGGATAAGCATGCAGTGCCAAGACATCGCATCCTCAGCTGAGGAAGAGACTCATCTCCCTTCAACTGGAATTATTGTGGAATTAGAAGTTTGAAGGTGAGTGGACATCATACTGAGTAGTGAAAAGAGATGGACAGAAACTCTCTGAAGGCCAAGACAAAGAAGCACATGGAGAGAAGCAAAACTGTAACTCTGTACTAGAGAAAGGCTTCTGTTCTGTGGGTCTTCACTCTGGTTCTTCAAACTAGAGGGAGAATGAAATAACTTCTTTCTCTTTCTTACAAAGTTGTAGCATCTGAAAAGTTGTCATTTGTCTATGGTCACACAGTTCATAAATGGGAGAGACAGGTTTCAAATGTGCAAGTATAAAATTTCCTCCTTTGAATTTCATATAGAATGCATTAGCCTCCAAACACACAACCAATAACAAAATAAATATGCACACATCTAAACTAAGGGGCCTCTGGACCCATCCTGTACCCCATTTTGCATGCTTTCTGCTGCCCTGATGTGAATGCTCATCTGAAAATAGCATTTACCACTTCTATACCTTTTGTGATGGTTGGTTACAATTGTCAACTTGAAACAACCTAGAATCACCTAGGAAAAGGGTCTCAATGAGGAACTGTCTACACTGGACTATCCTGTGAGTGTGTGGGGGTGGGGATGAGGTTGTCTTAAGTTAGCTGACGTGAGAAGGCCCAGCACCACTGTGGGTGGTACCATTCCATAGGCAGGGGGTCCTAAGCTATGTAAGAGAGGAAAAATCAAGCTTAGCGTAAGTAAGCAAGTGAGTATGTATGAGCTCATATCCATCTGCTCTTGACTGTGGGTGTGACAGGACTAACTATTTGAAGTTCCTGCTTTAATGTCCCCGCAATGACTAGCAATACCCTGGATCTGTGAGCTGAAATAAACCTCTAAGATCCTTTTCATCAGAGTGCTTTACCACAGCAACAGAAATGAAACTAAAACACTTATCTGGAAAAAGAAACATATGTATACATATCTTGAAATATTATAAAATGGTTTAAGTCTGTTTTCCTCTACAGGTCATTCCATATAAAACATGCAAATTTTCCCTAAGATGTTGACACACCAGGGTGTGTCTACATTGAGAGGAGATCCCAGAAAAATAGACTTTTCCAGACAGAAGGAAGTGTGCTGCAGAGTACAGCATGATCCACACCCTGGCAGAGCGACAAATCTGAGGTGAGAAAGGGAGGAGACACAGAATTATAACATGGAGACCTCTGGAGGGGCAAGGCCTTCAGTTGCTACAGATGAAGACAAGTAAGCCAGGATTTTGTTCTGTGCTTCCTCCATTGAGCATCCGGGCTGCACTCAGGAAGAGGATGCAGCCTTGTACTGGTTTTCAGGGACAATATATCTGACTTGAAGCAGCTAAGGGAGGAATGGTTTGCTTTGGCACATGGTTTCTGGAGAAGTTCATCCCAGCAGGAAAGGCATGGCAGCAAGCAGCTCTGCAGCAGGGAGAGGTGTGGTTTGGACTCACCACCTCCTCACACTTCTGAAGAACAGGACGCACGAAGAGAGGAGGTGTAGGGAAGAGCTGTTATTTCTGTGAGATCTGCCATCCTGTTTCCACCATGGTTCATTTGCATAACCTGGCTGGCTAGCTTGGATGTCCACAGTTGTCTACTACTTTTCTTATGGTTCCATGTGCGTCCTTCCTAAAGCTGAGCACTCGATGGAAGAGGATGGATGACCTTGCCACAATTAGAGGAGGGCCATACTTTGGTCCAGAGCAAATGGGTAACTGTGCTCCTCTGTCACAGCCTCCAAATAAGCAGAACCAGATTTCACATGTCAAGTCATACCTCCTCCTCACCATGGACTCCATCCAGCTATCTCCTTCCTATTAAAGATTCCATGACTTCCTGAAAGAGCACCACCAGCTGGAGACATGGAGTCCAAACCCGCAACAGTCCACATTCAAACTACAAAACAAACACATCTCTAAGAGAGAAACACAGCTAGAACGTGCAACAGGAAATGGGAGAGCCTTGGTCCTAAAAGGGTATCTGAGAAATGCCACCACAATCCATCACACAGCACAGCCATTTCAAGGCCAAAGTCTTCTGGGAGAAGGCACTGCAAGCTCATTGTGGATGTGCCCAGAGACTAGCAGCTGTTAATCCCCCTCTTCTCAATTATTATGTGCAAGCCAGCGAGGGAATGCCTTGTTTAAGATTTTCAGAGTAATAGGCTATTATTTTTAAGGAGAAGTAATCATCCCTGAGGGCCACTGACCCGCAGGCTTCCCATTTTTCTCCTTCTTTTTAAAGCTCTTGTGACCCGAGGTACCAGAGCTGCAGCGTTATGTAAGATGCTCCAAGCACAGAGATTTTGAACTTGACTTGAAGTCTTTCTTTAATATTCAATAAAAAGTTCGAGATTTATTGGCCTATGGCAGAGACCAATTTCCTGTTACATGGACCAGAGAGGAGATTAAAAAAAGATTTTTAGAGCAGCGCCCATATTTCTTAAGAGAGGCAAAGAATGGAGCTCACCTAATTTTGCGGATCGGGCTGCTAGCATGGTTCTTTTCTTCAGGCTGATCTGAAATTAGAAGGCTGGAGCGGAAATCCTGCAGTCTCCCCACAGGGACCATTTCACTTTTCCTTTGAGTAACAGCCCCATAAGAATTGTCTTCACTACTCTAAGGTCAAGGTTGGAAGTGGCTGAGTATGAAGAAGATTGAAGACTGTGCCACAGGCTCTTGGTGCTGTACATCACAGTGCCTTCTGCAGCGAGAGGTGGGAGAAGTAATTTTAGCAGACTTCTGAATTGAAAAGCTCTGTTGCAAAGCTGTGGGACAATGCCACAGGAAATATGGCAGATCACAGTGACAACAGGTTGGCATGAGTTATTAATTCACAGGATCAGGGTCAAGTATCAGAGTTTGAATCCTCGATTTGTTCATTATTGACTCTGTGACCTTGGAACTTAACCTTTCTGTGCATTGCCTGCAAAGTACAAATGCCTGCATATTATTGCAAAGTTGTTCTATAGACAAAGTGAGAGAATGCCTCTCTATCCTTAAAGAGGTTCTAATGCTCAGAATGGGGCCAGGAAGGGAGCTCAGGTGGCAAAGTGCTTTGTTTTGCATACATGAACTCCAGAAACTATACATACATAAAAAGCTAGCATGGTGTGCACTTATAATCTCAGACAGATGGTCCTCACTGGCCAGCCAAACTAGGCTCCTTGGTGAGCTCTGAGCCAATGGAAACTCCATCTCAGAAAAGGGGAGGGGAGTGTAGATGGTTTCAGAGGAACAACACTCAAAGCCTCCACATGTACATGTATATACACACACTGGAGAGCACATGTGCCCTCATACACACAGGAACATGTGCACATATACACATATATGAAAGTGTATGTTAAGCTATTCATGTCATTCTAATTTCCCACTGGCTTAAGCCTAGTGCTGGAGTATACTATATTAAAGAGGAGTTCCAGAGAGATTGGAAATCTGGAGCTTCATTTCAACTAGCATCTGTGATTCATCCCAGGAAGCACTGGACTCTATCCTAAGCCCAAGAGATGCATCTGTGAAAAAAGCTTGATTTTGAAGCCAAGAACCCATAGTTCAGAGTAGAAGGAAGGAGCCTATCTGCCTAACTGCCACATTTGCAGGTATGTTCAATTACAGAAGCAAAGCCTGTTCAAGAGGACACTGAAAAAGTCATTCTAGAAATTCGATGTTGGAATAAGGTTCTGAAAGACAAGAGTTTGGCAAGGTGATTGAGATGAAGAAAAATTCCAGGCAGAATAACAGGGTGAAAAGGCACGGCTGTCTGAGAGAATGAAGCAAGCATGAGTTTAAAAACTCGAAGTTTTTAAATTCAAAGTCCAATGCTGTGGACTTAAGGCAAGAAATGTAAGATAGAGAGATAATCAGGGACAAGATATCACAAGAAGGATTTGAGGAATTGTTCTATTTTTTTTACTTTCTGTTACTATGATAAAACATTCTGACCAAAAGCAACTTATACTTCTAGGCCACATTCCAACACCAAGGAAAGACAGGGTAGGAACTCAGGCCAGGAACCTGAAGGAAGGTTCCATGTAGCATTATCTCTGATTAGGAACTCACTCGTAGCTAAGAAAGTTCAGCAGAATATTGACTTGGATTTTTCCTCAAACCTACTTTATTTAGGGTTCTTAAGCACCTATACCTCCCTTCCAGGTGCCTCCTCTCTGGCCCACAACCTTACATAGGAGATCAATGGGGAAAAGGACTGTAGAGCTCTTTTATCTACTTCCTGCTGATTATGGTCGATGGGTTTTTAAGGGATTACCAGACTCAGTTGTCAGAATATGAGCAGTCCAATCCAAAAACCAACACCAGGCAGCAACATGAAGTCAGTGAAAGCCACAAGACTCAATTGGATTGCCCAGAAAAACTCTCTGGAACGTTTCTTTCTATGAATCAAGTGTCAAAGCATGAAGAGTTGCTCAGCAACATTGATCCAAAAAGCAGTGTTTCAACTGCACGTGGGCCTCTCTATATGTCCTCTCCTCAGAGTCCACCTATAGATATTCTCAGCTGGTCAAAGTCATGCCCTTTGCATGAGAGAGCAAAACATCACGTGCCCTCTCACAAGTCAACCTACAGCAAAACACCACATGCCCAGCTTGCAGCAAAACATCACATGACCAAACTGAGTCCAGAAACTTCCACTTCAGCAGGAACCATGGTGCATGCTGCTAACAGGCTGACTTACTCATAGGTTCATGCTTTCCTATAGAGTCCTGGATTTCCTGCCTGAGGTTGGTGCTGCCCACAGTGGGCATGGCTCCACTGTATCAATTAATAATCAAAACATTCACCCAAAGACATGTACCTGGGCCACTCTACTCTGGGTAATCCCTTAACTGAGGCTCTCCTATCTCTCAGGAGACTCTAGGTTGTGTCAAGTTGAAAATTAAACCTAATAAAGACATGTATCCCATTAAACAGCAGGAAATCCAGGCTGTATGTTTCCCAAAATTTCCCCATCTCATTCTGCTCTTGCTCTTTCCTATGTTACCAATCCTTTCGCAGTGTTTCAGGTCATACTTTGGAACATTTTCTTCATGTCATTGGGATGTTTAAAAATAGCATAAGCATTTCCTCTGCTCTGGAACAGCTGAAGGTCAAAGAAGAAAGTTTCCTCTCATCCCAGCTGGCCCCATGACACTGGTGAGCATAGGAGAATGAAGGGCCAGAGAGAAGATTCAGGGATGTATGAAGAAGGAGCTATAAAGAAGTGACAATGGCATGCAGTCCTACATTTGAGTCAAAGTCCCATCCACTAGAGAACAAAGAAAAGAACATTAAAGCATTGGAAAGGTTGTTTTCAAATGTTCATGAGCAGGAAATAGGAAATGGTTGAAGATGGTTGAGATTCTTGACACATTTCTCCAAGAATACCCTTAATCTTATTGGCAAGAACTGGGTCACATGTTCATCCCTAAGCTAATCATGAGCAAAGAGTCATTAAATTAAATTAAATGACTGGTTCATTCCTATCATGAACCCTTGTCCTCCAAATAGAAGAGCTACTCCCACTTTCCCTGAATACATCCTTGCCTAGAGAAACTTAAACTACATGGAATTTTGTGAAAGAAGAAGTGGAGCATGACCACCAGGAGGGAAGCCAATTGTCTCTACCATAGAAAGAGATGGGAGTGGAGACAGAGGGGAGGGGGGAAGAGGGGAGAGAGCAGATGCTGCAGAATAGAAGGTGCAGGCTGATGCTTGAGAAGCAAGATCTTTATCTTGAGGGATGGGAAAGTCATCAGCCAAGTAGCCTGGGAGGGGCAGGTGTGTTGGTGTACACCTGTACCCAGCACTCAAGAGGCAGAGATGGAAGTCCTGCCACAGTTCAGAGTCACCCTGGCCTATATAGAAAACTCCAGGCTGCCCAGGGTTATCTAGTGAGACCCTGTATCATGAAAGAACAAAAGAACACAAAAAGGAACCAGCCAGTAAAAAAAAGAAGAAAGCAAGTGGAATCTGCTGTCATGGAGACACAAAGAAAAAGAAGCATATGGACATAGGGATGCCATTTGTAAGAGTTTAAGATTTTTAGCTGTACCAGGAGGATCAGGCAGAGGAAACAGTGACAGTTAATGCCCAGAGGAATTACTTTTGACTAATAGAATTCCAAGCACAGAGGATCCTGGCTGAAAGGCCTTCCAACTTAGGCTTGGAAACCAGAACCTCTAAATGTCTGCTCCAGCTGGAGCTGAATCTTGGGAAATTTCTGTCCCAGAAGATCTGGCAGAAACTGGTTTCAGGGAAAGTGCTTCTTTGGAAAGCATGGAGCTCTTTATCTTCCCTGGGCAGAAGAAAGCAACATCTTTTGGCAGAGGTGGCAGGGTTCCGGGAGAGCCTTCTCTCCCAGATTAGCATTAAAGCAGAGTCTGTCAGCTGACTCAGAAAACACTCCTCCCTGCATCTTCACCCAGCTGGCCATGATGTTTACTGCATGAATATTAGGAAAATGGAGTTTGTCCTTGGTGGATATTGCACAGTCTTTTGAGACCTCCCTCTAGGAGTTTGGAGGGTGCATCTGGTTGGAAGGTGACATCTAGGATAAATAAAACAGACAACACTGTCATCGGTCCCAGCCACATTCTGAGATTCCACCATTCGCAGGAGCCAATCTATTTTCCTGTGTTTGAGCTAGTTGGATTTGGGTTTCTGTCTCATGTTTCAAAATTGTCCTGTCTATTACACTGTTTCTGGCTTACTCTGTCTGAGCCTTGGTTATTTTCATTCTCAAAATGGAAACAAATAGCATCCATCCTGCCCAGCTCCTACATCTGACATGAAATTGTTTCTGCAAAATGTTGAGTGTTACAAGGACATAAGTCATCTCTGAGTGCACAGCCCTGGTTGTGTAGAGAGCTGCAGAGCTCTTGACCCAGCACTGCCTATTTCTCCCCAACTGGTCCTTCTTCATTTCGACAGATGACAGAAGCCAGTTGCTCTGTCTGAAACTCATGAGGTCATTTTTAGTCTTGTGCATTCTCTCCAGCACCATATGCAGTCCCTTTGTAAATACTATTTAACTTCAAAATGTGTCCCCAGACACTGAAGGTCTCAACTCCTCACAAAGATCCTGTCACTATTAGCCACATTAAGCCACTCATAATTTTGCCATCCAATACAGTCTTCCCCTGGAGAAGCCACAGCACTCAGTCCTTCTGAAATGAGACTTAGGCCCTGTTACTGCTATGCTCCATCACTCCACCCACCCCCTGCAGCCTCGTAACACTCTGGGTACTTCCTCTCAGCTCCCTCCTCTCTCCTTCACCTTAGTCTCTCCCAACTGCATAGAACTCCCATCCAGGCATGCCTGCATGTTTTCTTTCTCCAAAAGTAGCAATTCTCATCCCAATACTGCCATAAGACTCCTCTCCTCTCCCAAATGGTACATTCCCAGACCATCCTGTTAAAGTAACAGAAAGAGACAGACACAACCATAGAGACATCTTCTTTGACACTTTGCCAAGCTACTGCTTCACTTTGCCACCTACACCTACTAGAACTACAGTAACTCAACGCTATACTATTTATCTGCTAATGTTTTTCCAACTCCAAAAAGGCCAGAGAATTCCTCTATCTTATTTACCACTTTCGCCACCTCCCAAATCCTACAGTACAAAGTAATGCAGGGTTACAATGAGAATTCAAATATTTGTTTAACATACAGTGTTCATCCCCAAGTTGGTGAGCTTTAGAGAGCTAAAGTCAATATTGATGCATGATTATGTACATATATATATAATTTTTCTCAGTTCAACATGGATTCTACTAAACTACGTTTCCATCAAAATAAAAAACGTGTTCTTCCCAGTGTAATCAAATAATGTTAGTTTGAACTGCTGCTTGTTTTCTCCCTAGCCTGTGGGGGAATACAAGCATAGATAACTCCTGCAACCTGGTCCTGAGTGTCAGCACACTCCCTAAGCTCTCGTGCTCTCAAGCACCATGGAAACGGTTGGCTGGTTGTTTACTTTACCGGAAAGATAGGAATCCTAAAAGAATTCTAATTATTCCAAAATCTTCTCTAGGTTAATAGCATCATAGTATCACAGTCCCACCTGAACAAAAAGTGGCTTTGAGTTGAATGTGAATATAAGGTTTCCAGGGTGTGTGTGTGTGTGTGTGTGTGTGTGTGTGTGTGTGTAAAAGTAAATCATTTAATGAGTTTTCTAATCATTCCACTTGGTTCATAAAAAAGCAATCATTGCTGAAATATTTGATATTGTATTCTGTGATAGGCAGTGTGCTAAACACTTTATTATCTCGTAATTTAATTTAGAAAGAGAATCACAAGGGAAATAAAATTGGTGTTCTCCAAACCTCTATGTCCCCAGCTGTATACCCAGCCTTCCAGCCTCGGTAACCATCATATTTCCCAGCCACATTGTCACCACACACTGAAGCACCAAAGGCAGAAAGCCGAGTGTTGAGTAAGCCATACACTCTGCACCCCATTCTCCTCCCCATTCCCACTCTCTGTATGATGATGAGAGGTTTTGGCTTCTCATCTTTGCTAATTCTGCTGCTGTCTGTGATGTCTACCCTTATAAGAATATTTCAGCCATGGCTGTGGACCTCAGGAATTGTCAGTATGCCGACTTCATCCAGTGGAACATTAGCAGAACCATTACACTTCTCTAGTGTGGTTGTAAGAACTAGACATACTTCACTGAATCTGTTCTTCCTTCTACAAGAGCTGAAAAACTTTTGAAGTGTTATGTTGGCAAAGAAAAAAAAATCCTAGCTAGTCTACAGTGGGCAGGTAAAAAATGACCCTTAAGAGGACACCAACCGACTCAAAAAGCATTCAACTCAAAATTTGTCCTCCCTACTAGAAGCATAAGGATAAAGATGGAACAGAGATTAAGGGAATGGCCAACTGGTGACTGGCCCTACTTGAGACCCACCTCATAGGAGAGAGCCAACCGCTGACACTATTAATGATACTCTGCTATGCTGGCAGACAAGAGCCTAGCATAACTGCCTTCTGAGAGGCTTCACCCAGTAGTTGATGGAAACAGATGCAGAAACCCACAGCCAAACAGTAGAAGGAACTCAAGGAGTCTTGTGTAAAACTGGGAAGAAGGATTGAAGCAGTCAGAGAGCACAGTGAAAAGACTCACCAGAGGAAACTCACCTGGGCCCATGGGGGCTCACAGAGACTGAACCACCAACCAAAGAGCATGCCTAGGCCCCCTACACATGCATAGCAGCTGCGCAACTTGGTCTTCATGTGGGTTCCCTAAAAATTGGAGTGGGGGCTATCCCTGACTCTGTTGCCTGCCTTTGGCTTCCTTTCCCATAGCTGGGCTTCCTTGTATGGCCTCAATGGGAGAGGATGTACTTAGTCCTGCTGTGACTTGATATGCCAGGGTAGGTTGGTACCCTTATCGAACAAGCAGAGGGAGAGGAAGGGGATGTGAGGGTAGGACTGGGAGGATAGAAGGGAAGGCTCTTCAATCAGGCTTTAAAGGGATTAAATAAATGAATGAATAAAAAAAGAAGAAAGAAATGACCCTTAAAAGTTACTCTGTGCTAGGAATCACTTGTTACTGGAGCACAACTTATCACATCCTGGCTGACACACTACTTTTTAACAAGTGCATTATGATCCACTGAGTTCTGTGAGCCTGATTGTTACCACTGCACATTTTAGGAAATCTTGACTGATACACAGCATTAATAACACCCTGCTTAGATTAACGATAGTTTCAAACTACATTTTCCAATTTATGGGTCATCTTCCAAGCTACTCTGACAGCTTTCTATGTTATTACTACATTATTCTCTGTTTGCATCAGCAAACTAAAAGGACAGATAGTAAACATCTCAGGCTTTGCAGAACCCACAACCTCCTACCACTGTTGTTATTTGTGAGAATGCTGATAAATAATGATTAACACACAAACAACTGAGTTCCAATAAACTTCATTTATAGATGCAGAGATTTAATTGCATATCACTTACATATGTCACAAATGTTATTTTTCTTTGAACTCTCTTACAAGAATTTAGACACATTGAAAGCCATTCTTAACTAAGAAAATATCAAAAAAGGTGGGAGGGGGCATAGAAAGATGCCTTAGCCCAGTGTACTAAACCTGGGCTAAGAGAATATTTTGGAGCCTGTAGTGTCGCACTGAAAGACCTTTTCCATAATCATGAATACACTGAGACATGAACCCACCTTGACCACACACATCTTTTGCAGACCCTCCTCTCTCTTCTTCCACCACACAAGTTCATTAATCTCAGAGCTGAGCTCGTTCATGTGACAAATCTTACATCCTTCATGAAAAATCTTGCAGTGCCAATTTTAGTTGCTCTTCCTTTTCTTTTTTTTCACTTTTTTATTTTTTTTGTAAATTATCCACTTTATATCCTGATTGTAGCCCCCTCCCTCAACTCCTCCTGGCCCCTTCCTCCCTCCCTTTTTGCCCCTATACCCCTCTGCTAGACTACAGAATGGGGGAGCCCTACTCCCTTACTCACCCTAGCCTATTAAGTCTCCTCAGGACTGCCTGGATCCTCTTCCTCTGTGGCCTGGCAAGGCTCCTCCATCAGGGAGAAGTGATCAAAGAGCATGTAACAGAGTCTATGTCAAAGATAAGCCCTGTTCCTCTTACTAAGAAATCCACATGAATAATGATCTGCCTATCAGCTACATTTGATCAGGGGTTTATGTCCTACCCATGCATGGTCCTTGGTTAGTGCATCAGTCTTCGCAGGCCCCCCTGGGCCCAGATTTGTTGGCTTTGTTGGTCTCCTTGTGGAGCTCCTATGCCCCTTCAGGTCCTTCTATCTTCCCACTCTTCCATGAGACCTTCTGCGCTCTGCCCAAAATTTGGCTGAGTCTCAGTATCTGCTTCAATCCCCTGCTGGGTGGAGTCTTTCTTGTACAACCCCTTTGGAAATCAATCTGGTGCTTTCTCAGAAAATTGGGAATAGTACTACCCCAAGACCCAGCTATACCACTCTGGGCATATATCTGAAAGATGCTCCACCATTCAACAAGGACATTTACTCAACTATGTTTATGACAGCTGTGTTCGTAATAGCCAGGAAATGGAAACAACCTAGATGTCCCTCAACTGAAGAATGAATGAAGAAATTGTGTTACATTTACACAATGAAATACTATTCAGCTATTAAAACAAGGAAATCATGAAATTTGCAGGCCAATGGATAGAACTAAAGAAGATCATCCTGAGTGAAGTAATTCAGATCCAGAAAGACACACATTGTATATACTCACTTATAAGAGGTTATTAGTCATACACTACAGGATAACCATACTACAATCCACAGATCTAAAGAAGTTAAATAGTCATTCAGAAAGGCAAACAGGATAGACATTTGAAGAGGGAGAAAACAGGGAACAGGACAGGAGCCTATCACAGAGGGCCTCTGAAAGACTTTAATACCCAACAGGGTATTAAAGCAGATGTTGAGACTCATAGCCAAACTTTGGGCAGAGCGCAGGTAATCTTATGAAAGAAGGGGGAGATAGAAAGACCTGAAGGGAACAGGAGCTCCACAAGGAGAGCAACCGAACCAAAAAGTCTGGGCACAGGGCTCTTTTCTGAGATCAATACTCCAACCAAGGACCATGTATGGAGATAACCTAGAACCCCTGCACAGATGTATTCCATGGCAGCTCAGTGTCCCTAGTAAGGGGAACAGGGAATGTCTCTGACATGAACTCAGCGGCTAGCTCTTTGATCAGCTCCCCCTAAGGGGGCAAGCAGCCTTACCAGGACACAGAGGAAAACTATGTATACAGCCCTAAAGAGACCTGATAGGCTAGGGTCAGATGGAAGGGGAGGAGGACCTCCTCTATCAGTGGAGTAGGGGAGGGGCATTGGAGAAGAAGAAGGAGGAAAGGCAGGATTGGGAGGGGATGAGGGAGGGGGCCACAGCTGGGATACAAAGTGAATAAATTGTAATAAATTTAAAAATATATTTTAAAAAAAATGAGGACCCTAGGGAGGGTGCTTAATTCTCATACAGAAGAGCAAATAGAATAGACACCAGAAGTGGTTGAAGAGAGGGAATGGGATGGAAGCCTACCATAGATGTCCTCTGAAAGACTATTTTTTCATTGCTGTTGTTGTTTTGTTTTGTTGTTTTTTTTATAATTTTTATATTAATCACAGGTTATTTACTTTGTATCCCAGCCATAGCCCCCTCCCACATTCCCTCCCAACCCCACCCTCCCTCCATTCCTTATCTCCTCCCTGCCCCTTTCCAAGTCCACTGATATGAGAGGACATCCTCCCCTTCCATCTGACCCTAGCTTATCAGGCATCTTCAGGACTGGCTGCAATATCCTCCTCTATGGCCTAGCAAGGCTGCTCCTCCCTCGGCGGAGGAGGGGATGGAGGTCAAAGAGCCAGCCATTAGTTCATGTCAGAAATAGTCCTTGTTCCCCTTACTAGGGAACCCACTTGGATACTGTGCTACCATGTGTTACATCCGAGCAGGGGTTCTAGGTTATATCTATACATGGTCCTTGGCTGGAGAAAGTCTCATAGGAGACCCCTGAGCCCTGATATATTTGGTCCTTGTGGAGCTCCTGTTCTCTCCAGGTCATACTAACTCCCCCTTCTTTCATATGATTCCCTGCGTTCTGACGAAGGTTTGGTTACAAGTCTCAGAATTGGCTTTGATACACTGCTAGGTAGAGTCTTCAGGGGCCCTCTGCAGTAGGCTCCTGTCCTGTTACTTGTTTTCTCCTACTTCCAATGTCCATCCCATTTGTCTTTCTAAGTGAGGATTGATATTGGTTTGTTTTTTTTTTAAAAAAAAAAAAAAAAAAAAAAAAACAAAAAAAAAAACAGGGTTTCTCTAGGTAGCCCTGGCTGTCCTGAACTTGCTTTGTAGACCACACTGGCCTCGAACTCACAGAGATCTGCCTGCCTTGGCCTCCCCAAGTGTTGGAATTAAAGGCGTGTGCCACCATACTCAGCTTTGGTTGTTTTTTCCGAGTTCCTGCAGGCCTTGCATTAGTACATAGCCCTAACCCTAAGCCTAACCCTAACCCTAGCCCTAGCCCTAGCCTTAACCCTAGCCCTAGTCCTAGCCCTAACTCTAACCCTTATTGCTTGGCATTCTGAAATAGTTTCTAAACCTCGGCATTACTAGCATTGAGGGTACAAATAACTGTTTGCTGTAGAAAGTCCTTTGCACTGTATAGTATTTAGCAGCATCCCATAGTTCCTCCTACCTCTGCATCAGCACAGTCTTCCCAGCCGTGTAGCGTGCTTTGGAGAAATGAACATGTTTCATAAAGCCACCTATGCATCAGACTGTTAAAACAATGGGCCCCAAGAGAATAGAATCCCCTTGCCAGGAATGTTGTGCTGGGAGAAGAAAATCCTGGGCCAGCCAGAGCTGAAGGTTTTCTCTCTGAGAAGATTGACAAACCTACAGGGACAGCGAGGGACCAATGGTGGGAGAGCGCACACTGACCGGCATGCAGCCCCCTAACTCTATAAACTTTAATCTCACTCAAATCCCTAAGATGGATTTGGAGAATGAGGGGCTCATTAAATCCCTTTGTCCCTCTCTCCAGTGTGACACACTGAATAAATTGCCTTTCCTGCTTTTTAAAATATTGACATGGTTGCTTTAATTGGCTTGGGGATGGTAGCTGAACATGGTTTCTTGGAACACAGACTGAGATCCCAAATTCTGTAACGGTTATGACAAACAAAAATTCCATCCTATCATCCCACTTCATAACACTGACATGTAAAAACCTTGAAGTTCATGGAAGGCAAGAGTCAGATGCTCTTCATAAGCATGCATTGAGCTGTGGTCTGGTATGTAGGTGACCTCCAACAAACACCCGCTGAGTGAAAACCACGAGTGCAACAATGAAAAGCATCAGTTCCATTAGTTTCTATACAAATAATATATTTAAAGGTCTAATTCTAGTAATTGTGGGTTTTTTTGTTGTTGTCCTTTTTACATTGCATGGAAGCCAGTTTTGTAAAGTCTGAGCATCATAAAAGGACCATCTAATGCATGCACTGTTTTATTTATGCTGCTCTCACAAGTGCAGTTAATGCTGCATCTGTTTTACTAACAACCCCCTTTGTTTTATATAGTACTTTATATTTCCGTGAATGTGCAAAGACCCAAGATTCCTATAGTCTGCAAGTAGAAAAATTGCTGCATATGGGGGGGATGACAACAACAACAAAAAAAATCTTTTGGTGTCATAGCTCCATTCTCCAGTGTATCCTGGGTGACATATGCTAATGAGATGGTATAACCCATCCTGCTTCCAGGAGAACAGTACAGAGAACAAACACTCTCCAGCAGGAGTGTTGTGGGGCCTGTTGGGAAGGTTGTGGTCAACCCGTCCTCGCTGCAATCACAGATGCTTAAAAGAGATCCAAATGGATATGCAGTCATTAGGATGTGTCCAGTGTTGACAACATCTGGAACCCAGATAAGCAAAGAAGTTCCTGACCAATATCTCTCACTGGCCAGATTGATGCCAGACATTTTTATTGCAGATTTGAATATTAAATATGGCCTATTACCGTGGATTCACACCAATGAGAATAGTAAAATTGGAACCACTAAATTCTAGAGGAACAGAAAGAAGTGACTCGATGACCTTGAACTATAGAACCTGAGCTCCGGAAACAACTCTGCCCTTACCAGTCTGGAAAACTATGGACATTTATGTTCATCTCAGTGTGCCATAGTTGCTTTTTCTTGGAAAAAATAAACAGTGATAGTGGCAACACCTACCTCCTGGTATTGATAGGAAGATTAAGAGATTAATACATAAAATGTACTTAACAAAGTGCATTGTATACAGTAGGTCTACACCAAATGTCATTCATTGCTAGTAAGACC
Organism: Meriones unguiculatus; assembly: GCF_030254825.1. NCBI lineage: Eukaryota > Metazoa > Chordata > Mammalia > Rodentia > Muridae > Meriones > Meriones unguiculatus. The sequence goes on from NC_083359.1 coordinate 45,706,601, forward strand.
CAATGGGACATAGCATAGTACCAGGGCTCAATGTCAACTGGAGTTACAACAAGAGTTAGGCAAATTTTGGAGTTTATTTAGCTCATATCTTTTCTATAAGAGCTGTAAACCCTGTAAATCTCTACTGTACACACACACACACACACACACACACACACACACACACAAATCTCAGCCCAGAGGCATTGTGATACTTGTCAATCGGATGAAAAACAAATAACAAATTCTAGCTCCCCTGCATTAAGCACAATGCAACAAGATTTGAGTTTCGGTTATACAAACTGCTATCCCCCCCCCACCATTAACCATGAGGGCCATTCTAAAGCCCTCAATGGAATGTGTGAAACTATAGATAGTACCAGACTCTATCTTTACCATGTAATTTCTCTTTTATTTATTATGTTCTTTATTACCCCTGAGTATGTGAGCATGAAAGTGCACACCACATACACATTTGGAGGTCAGAGGATGATTTATGGAGTCAGTTTTCCCTCTATCTTTACATGGGGCCTGGGATTGAATTCATGTTGTCAGACTTGTGCATCAAGCACCTTCCTGCTGCTCCAAACCATACATCTCCTATATGATCACACTTACTATACAGTTCAATGTATATATTAAATACAGAAAAAGACTAACAGTGGTAAATAATAAAATAGAACAAGAACAACTATATGGCATAACTAAAGTTAGTAACAAATTATGAATTGCAGGAAAGAAGGATTACTACGTCCATGTCACTAGAAAACAAAAGTTCACTAAGGTCATGGACCTTGCCTGGTGTGTATCTTACAGTACCAAAGCCTTCCTGTCATGGGTCAGGATGGAGACATGAAGGTCGTGGGTGATGTCATCATGGAATCGACAACTGAGTTAAGACCCACAGGAAAAGTAAGCAAAGGACACCATCCATTTGTGGACTGTCCTGTTTTACTTGTTTCTTGGTTGTTTTGTTTTGTTTTGTTTTGTTTTTTCAGACAAAAATCACCAAGCCATCCATTTACTCATCCCGTGGAGGAAGATGAGAAGACAGGTATTAACACTGAAGGCCATTTTTTTTAACTTGTGTTTCTATGCTTCTGCAGCAAGGGAAAAAATATATTTATTTCAAACCCTAACAAGAGCTTTCTCTCCAGCCCTGATGACACGTTCCCATCCCTCCCTGAGTGCTCTGTTTTGATAATCCTCCCCTGGAGATCAAGTTGGCCTGAGCTACAATGATTGCCATGTTCTAAATTTAACTGACCACATAGATGCATTACCTGCAAGCTCGAAAGAGCCTTTGCTCTCTCATCTTGGAGAAGCAGGATGTTTACGACCTGTTTATAAATGTCTGCATAAAATACAGCTTCAGAGTCTTGTCTGGGAGTGGGCTACCTGGAGTCAAGTGTGTCTTTTAAAATACAATGCATCACTTGTGAGAATGGTTTTGTAGTCTCTTTCCACCCCCAGCCCCTCTCAAATCCATAGCTCTCCCATAAATAACTATATGAGATGATGGCTTGACCATGATTCTCATCATGCCCCCACCTGTATAGGATGTCTTCCCTGGTGGATTTTTGTTAAGAAACAAAATACAACTTTTATTGAGATCAATAAAAGATTAAGGTGACAAAGTGATTTATTGAGTATGGAGGAGGCTCATTTTTCCCTCAGCACTGCTACAGCTACTGGAAAGGATGTTTTTCTACCCTGGGTCTTCAGGAAAGTTAAGAGAAGTCGAGACTCATTTATCAAGTCAAAAGAGAGTGATTAAAAACCATAAGGGAACTGACAGAACACACATGAGCAAAAGTTGGTATTTTGCTAAACTACGCAGGCCACAGAGTGTGGAGGGATGGAGGGAATACACGGGATCTTGTGTGAAATGAAACTCAGTGGGACGTGGGCAGCTATGGGTCAGACAGGTTCCGGCTGAGCTGAGAGCATGAAAAGAACTGAGTGTGTGCTGTGAGCCCCAGAGCCTGTTGTTCATTTGCTGGGGAGAAGCAGGAGTGTGAGCTCCCCTCAGAGGATCACAAATGCAAGGCCTGCCTGGGCTACAGACAGGGATCAAGTCAAGCTTAGACAAATTAGAAAGACCCTATATAAAATTTTTAAAAGAAAAAAAAAGGGTAAGGTACCTAGAAGATATGTAGGGATAAAGATAGAGCAGAGATTAATGGAGGGAATGTCCAACCAATGCCTGGCCCAACCTGAGACCTACTGCATAGGAGAGAGCACACCATTAATGATACTCCACTATGCTCACAGACAGAAGCCTAGCATAGCTGTCCTCTGAGAGGCTCCAGACAGCAGCAGAATGAAACAGATGCTGAGACTCACAGCCAAACACTGGGCAAAGTGTAGGGAGTCTTGTGGAAAAGGGGAATGGAAGGACCTGGAGGTGACACAAGCTCCACAACAGAGCCAATTAACCAGGGTCCGGAGGGGCTTGTGGAGACTGAAGCACCCACCACAAACCATGCATGGACTGGACCTAGGCTCCCTACATAGATGTAGCCAATAAGCAGCTTAGGCTTCATGTGGGCACCCAAGTAAGGGGAGCGGGGACTATCTCTGACCTGGACTTTGTTGCCTGCTTTTTAATCACTCCTCCCTGGTGAGGATACCTTGCCAGACCACAGGGGAAGAGGACTCACTCAGTCTTGATGCGACTTGATGAGCTGGGGTAGGTTAGTGAATGGGGGCTCCCTTTTCTTAGGAATAGGGGATGGGGTAAGAGGGAAAGAGAGTGGGATCAGGAGGAGAGGAGGGAGGGGGCTACGGTTGGGATGTAAAGTGGATAGATAAATAACATTTGTTTTTAATGTTAGGATTATTCAGTGGTAGAGTGCTTGCCTATCTTGCACAAAGTCCTGGGTTCAACCTTCATAACATGCTGTGTATTTTATCCATATTATTCTATTTTCTAAGTGTCTTTGTGCTCTCTCTCTTACATGCCTTTCCCACAACATTCTGTCTGCAGTTAACTACCCTCACACCACCCTCTTCCCTTCCAGAAAGCCAATATCCTAATCTTTTAAGGCAAACACAAACCAAAACACAGCCCTTTCTTTTCTCCAGTGCCTGTACATGGCAGACATCATAATCAGCCCTCCATAGACTATCATGCCTACATGATAAGGAAACTCTGTGAATTTTGTTCAGTTCTGCATTCCGAGCCCCTGGAATGCAACCTCAAACCTGCATGTGTGCAGTATATCATTTTAATAGGTGAATGCATGAACTAGTTAAACCCCCCAGAAGAGCTCCACGTAGGGGCGGCATGGTGGCAGTGTTGTGTTGTATTTGTTATCACTGCTGCTGCTGTTGTCATTTTTTGGTGTTGCTGCTGCTATTGTGTGCCATGTGGGAGTCACAATTCAAGGCTGTGTGCATACCAGGAAAGTGTGCTGCCACTAGCTACATCCCCAGGCATTTTTATTATTTCTCTTTGCTTTATGTTTTTGAGGCAGGGTCTCTCTAAGTTGCACTAGCTAGCCTCAGACTCTCGTTGTAGTCCAGGCATGGCTGTGGTGTTGTTATCTCCATTCTTCAGAGGGAGAAACTTCAGTGTCCAGAACGTCACTGGATTCTGAGGTGGAACTCACTCCTCGGTTTCCCTTTTCAGTCCTTTTCATTATACAGCAGCCTTACTGGCCACATTCTACCTGTTCCCACAAGAAAAGCTGCAGAAGAAGATTAAAAATTGCCTCCAATGAGACAAAAGCAGAGTCATAGTCAGTAATAGCACAAACCTCAAGGAAGGCCCAGCTTCTGTGCTGCTTTGAAGGGAAGTTACGCCTTCTGCTGTTGTTATAAGAAAGCCATTTCCAGCCTCAAAGACTTGTGCACTTCCTCAAGGCAAAAGGGAGGGGCAGTGAGCAGAGTTTCCAAGCTACCACTCATTGCAAGTCCCCATTAACTGTTTAATGAGTCGATTTTTAATTCTGACATAATGATACACAATGGCACAGCTACCCTCTGGACCAGCACTGCCCTGCACCCTCCTCCTGAGAAAGCTAAACTAACCAAGCATTGATTTTTTTTCTTAAGTAAGCCAACACAATTCCACTTCTAGGAATCCATCCCGCAGAAAGATTTGCATTTGTGAGAAATGATGCTAGGGCTGCATTATTAATTATAGTCACGTCTGTAAGAGAAGAACATCCACAGCTGCCCAAAAGTCCATCAACAGGGGACTGGAAAGATAATAAATGCATGTTTTTTTAATTATATAATAGGCAGATAGTTTACAAACCAAAGCTGTTCTTCATGTCCTGATGGGAAAGGATTCTAAAAATGGTAAATAAAGTAAAGATGATAAAAGCTTGTCTGTGTGTGCTAAAAGCTGTCTAAAAGCTGCTTCAGGTAGGGATGGATGCTGGTGCACAGATATAAACACACATGCACAGGGATGGATGCCAACACACACATATAGACGCACACGCACAGATAGATATGCCTCTGTATAGAGTCATTCTAGAAAGACACGGAGCAGGTAGCCGAAACAGTTGCTTCCTGGGAATAAAGATGCATTAAGGGAGTTAGAAGGGAAATGGTAGGAAGAGAGAAGAGGAAGGAAAAGGTAATGGGGGAAACAAAGACAAGTATTAAATGTTTCTTCTCATATGAAGAATTGAGATTTTAATATATGTATATACGTGTGTGACATGAAAGCAGATGGGGACAATTTTATCTGTGGGTGGGAAGTAAGCTAGTTAGAATGAGTCAGAGAGGGTAATGGATCCACTGACATGGGCAAAATAGAATGGTATTAAAGAGTCATAGTGAAAGCCATTGTTTTATATGCAAATTAAATAATAACAACAGCAATAAAGTCCACCCAGAATGTCCACCTTCTTATTCTAACTCTACCACTGACTAGCTGTGTGAGCTCAGGAAAGGTACTTATCCTCTCTTGTAATCAGTTCCCTCTCTGTTGTGATAATACCATCATTCAGCACCCTTTTTCAGGATGATGTTGACTATTTGGTAGTTTAACTGCACCATGCCTGACTCATTGTGACTGTTCCATCAGTACCAACTTCTGTTGAAGTACTGTGCGTTGTTTCATTTTGGTTGCTGCTTTGACTTGGGGAGTAAAGGAGATTGTGTGTTCCAAGCCCCAAGCTTTGTACTTTACAGTGTGTGTAAAGCTACATTTGGATTGATGCTGATGGGGACGGTAATGATTGATGCTGTCACCATCTTTGTGCCTGCTAGAAACATGATAAGGCAGAGGAAATAAACCCTCCACTGTAGCTCAAACAGAGAAAGCAGGGCACAGCACAGGACAAGCTGCTAAGAGAAAAGCCAGGCATTTTCTCAAGAGAACCAGTATTGGTACATATCCGCAGGATGCCCGAGGAGCTGGCAAGAGAGTGAATTGCTCTATCCTCACAACTACTGGGGCTGAGGCAGGGGTGTAGGCCAGAGGTCAGGGTTGAGTGTCTTCCTCAATCACTTTCCAACTCATTATTTTGAAACAATATTTCTCACCGAACCTGGAGCTTGCCAATTCCACTAGACTTGCTGCCCAGCAAACTCCAGGAGTGCGCCCGTCTCTGCCAAGTCCCTACGTGCTCGGATTCCAGGCATGCGCCGCCACAACTAATTTTAAGCATGGATACTGGAAGCCAAACTCAGGTCCTCATGCTGGTGCAGTAAGTATTTTACTTACTGATCTGTCTCCTTAGCTCCCAGCCCTACCACCTCTAAGGACCCTCATTACAGGACTAGGAAGCGTGATGATGAGAGGCTGTGCACAGGACTTGATAGAAGATGAAAGCAAGAAGGCATTGGTTTCAACACAGGTGATTCTTCTCCATTACAGTGCTTATGGCACATGACTGCGTACACAGAGAAGTGGTCCCTAGAGGTACCACAAGCCACACCTCAACTCAAAACGAGGATGGTCGCTTCTTGTCACAGCCGTGTGGGCCCACAACACTCCTCCAGGAAAAAAAAGGACGGTTTACATCCATCCATAGGACATAGAAGAGGCTGAGAAATCAGTAAGCATTCATGAGGTATGCTCTCCCCCCAACACACACTAAACCTACATGCCATGATAGCTGCATAGAAAGCACAATTAGAGGCACATACCAACCTCTGCAGTTCTCAGCTGGCATTAAGAGCATGATACACAGATGTATCATAAATCAACACGGGTAGGCATGAAGCTACTAAAAGACAATGCAAAACTAAAGCCTTCAATAAACGCATAAGGGCACATGTGGATGACTGACAGATGCCACATACGGAAACACAGAAGTGAGGCATGAAAGGTGCCAACTGCAGACATGCACAGATGCAGGTACTTACGCAAACACATGCACATACACCACACAGTGCTGTGATTAAAAGGAAAACTTCAACCAAACAATAGCATGGTAAGAGCGCGCTGCAGCGAGACCTGGGCTGCCTTGGCTTTCTAGGCAGTCTAGTGGTGTAGGGATGAAATAGGCTGCCCCACCCAGCAGCAAGCGTATGTGGGTCTCTATCTGATATGGTTTGCTCTGCACAGAAGCAGTTCTGATTTAGATGATAGATAGAGACCATTTATACAGTTAAACACGGTAGGGGTCTAAATGCTGTTCCCCGCAGAACACCAGATGCGAAAAAATGAGCATTTGATTGTCCTCGCGCCTGTTTCTGACAAGCTAACAGATAAGTAACCATCCCACGGAATTCCCAGAAAAGTGGAGAGCATGGATACAGATAGCAATGTAAGGAAGGGCTAGGATTTATTAAAGCAGATTTCTAAATATTAAAGAGATGGCAGCTGGTCGTGCTTTCCTCAGCTGACTTTGTAGGCGGGATATTACTTGATAACCAAGATGAATGAGCATAGTTTATACCAGGGAGTTCTCAGACCCTACAACATCTGGGAAAGACTTCACGCAGGCATTAAACAGTCCCAGGCACTTCTGTACATTGGGTGTTTAAACAGAGGAGATCTCATTGCTTAAAATCATATCCCCCTCCAAGTCCACTATCAAGTACAACTCATTAGCTAGGAATGGTTTTGATCCTCTTAAAATTATTTTCTGAAACTTATAAACAAGAAAATATGCTCCCCATCATAATCGTTAAAGAAATGCAAATTAAGTAATACTTCAGGAAATTTCGAGGGGGTGGGATTCAGGTTTGGATATGTGTGTGCAGGTGCACATGTGTGTGTGTGTGTGTGTGTGTGTGTGTGTGTGTGTCTATGTAGAGATCAGAGACCACCTCCATTCCTCAGATACTATCTGGCCACCTGTTTCCGGAAATAATATCTCATTGACCTAGAACTCACCCCTAATGCTAACCTGGCTGGCCAGAAAGTCCTGCGGCAGGCTAAACTCGGTGGTTTGAATGATAATAACCCACAACAGGCTCATATATTTGAATGCAATGTCTCCAGCTGGAGGAACTGTTTGGGAAGAATTAGAAGGCCTTGTTAGAGGAGATGTGTCACTAGGTGTGTGCTTTGAGTTTTCAAAAGAACATGCCATCCCCAGTTAGTGCTTTAGTCTCTCTCTCTCTCTCTCTCTCTCTCTCTCTCTCTCTCTGTGTGTGTGTGTGTGTGTGTGTGTGCGTGTGCATCTGACACATGATTGTTGTCTCAACATGTAGGCTATCAGCTACTGCTCCAGTTACGTGCCTGCTTGCCTGTTGCCATGCCCCCTCCCTGCCAGGATGGTCATGGACTCACCCTCTGAAAGTGTTAGCCCAATAAGCACTTTCTCCTACAAGCTGACTTGTCATGGTGTCTTAGCATGGAAATAGAAAAGTAATTAAGACACTGAGCCTTCTATGGTGCTCAGGACATCTCCCAAAGCAAAGAATGACCTGGTCCGATTTTGCCAAAGTAGAGACAGGACCTGAATTACACCGGAAGTTTGTAAGAATACTGATTGTGTATCAGCCTCCATCCCTGCCATGACTTCTTAATTCATCTGTGCACTCACTCAGCCAAAATAAAATTATCTGCTACACTAGTTCACTGATTATTTCCTTAGGACTTGGTGTGTTCTAAGCGCCCGTCAGAGCTTCTGGTAAACAAACAGAATGTGCATGCAGAAAATGACAGTAGATAAGAAAGTCTGTGCCGGATGGGAACACCAATTATTTAAAACCATGGATGTTAATTTCTCAAGTCATGTAAGCCACGTAGAAGTCCTAATGATTATAACTATTTTAAGGGTCACAGTTGCAGCCCTGAATTCAGTGAATTTTACCAGACTTGCCTGAAGACATTACTCTGCTACTCAAAGATATCTTGTTCATTAAAGAACTTCAACCTGCCTCCTGTTTCTTTTAGCAAGGTCTTGCTGTGTAGCTCCAACTTCCATCATTTTCTTAAATCCTTCTGCCTCAGCCTCCCTAGTGCTGGGAAATAAGCATACACTATCATATCCAGCTTCCATTTCTTCTTTTGTAAGTATTCCAAAAGAAAACTCCCAGTTTCATATGAGTCTAAGGCTACTCAAAAGTGAAGGTTTTTTTCCTTCCTTCCTTTCTTCCCTCCTTCCTTCTTTACCAGCAGTTTGTATTAGCTATAGAGGAACCCTGACTGTAACACTCACCCCTCTTCTACTCCAAACATCATATCGTTCCCTTTTCTGCGTGTGGACAGAACCCATAACTTGCTTCCCCTCTGCCTAACCCAAAATAGATGATGAGCGGTGTCTATCATGAGCATGCTCTTTGTGTAGGGCTCTGTCTTGCTAACATAGTGCAGACTCCTCTGGGTGGATGAAGTAAGTAGGCATGCTGGAGTTTACATGTCGGAAATGAAAAGCTAGACAGCCATCCAGTAACAACTTCAACTGGCAATCACAAGGGAATGGAGGCTGCCATCAACGATGCTAATTGGGACTGAAGTCTTCCCCAGTTAAACATCCAGATGAGAATCCAGCCCTGGCTGACATCTGGCTTTCAGCCTTACAAGATCCTAGCAAAAGCCCCAATAATATTATTGGACCTCTCACCCTGAGAAACCACAAGATAATAAATGTAAGTCTCAACATCTGCAGGTCATTCTCAGTACGACAATAGAAAACTAACTTTAGCAAAGCTAGCCCCTTTTACAGAGAGACTTCCAGAAACTCGACTTATTTCTCAGCCGTGAACCCAAGAGATGAGAAGTTGTGAGCCACCATTCTGCCCACAAGGCCTAAGATTTATGAGTGGCTCTCACTTCCATTAGGATGTAGGAAAGGGCCAGGGTGTTTCTCCTTGTGTTTAGAAGTCCATCTGTTTCCATTCCTTGTCAGCAGTTTGCATAAGTGAGTGGTTTTATTTCTTGTGAAAAAGGAGGGAAAATGCACGAGCTGCCCCGGCAGTGGAAGATTTGTCAAATAAAGCTTTTAATAATGGGTCTGTTTGACAGTTTTATAGTTCTTCAACTTCCCGGCCATTTGAAGGTGGTAGGTTTTCAATAAAAATTAAGTCCTTTTCCAAGAGAAACTCGGTCCCCTGTTATTTTAAAACAACTAGTCTGGGGTGCACTGGAGCACCTTAATTCCTCTACCGAAAGTAAATCTCCCTCCTTTTCCGTATTAATAACTCAGGCAATCCATCAGCCCGAGACAGACTGTGAGCTTTTTGCACTAGTATATCCAGGTGGACTGATGAACCACATCCGTAACTAGACTTGCTGGGTGATCATTAGGCTGTCCCTGAAAATAAATGCCCTGGCCTTTCTGCAGCTTACTTAAGTGCACCAGGGAAGGGGTGGCAGGCTGGACGTTAGTCTTTAATTTCCTGGGAATCTTCAAAAGTTTCTCTAAGTGGAAGGAAAGCTTCAGGGATAGGGAGGAAAGCAGCGTATTAGAAGGAACCCAGGATTCAGAGTCTGGAAAGCTTGCTGTTAAAGCAACCTTCATCCTTCTCTTCTCTGTATGGCCATAGCTCTGGCATCTGACTTCTCAGATTTTCATTTACCTGTCCGTGGAGAATAGTGTGTTCCTTACTCTTCCCATTGCTGTGAGAAATCCACTAAAAACAATTTAAGGAAGAAGGGTTTGTTTTTGTTTTTGTTTTTTTTTCTCTCAGTCTGAGTAGATGTGGTTCATCTTGGCAATTGACACCTGGTCAGAGGCAGGGTATAACTGTCCAAGAAGCAGAAAGACATGAACACTGATATTCAATGGGCTCTCTTCAGTCTGTAATCACAGCACATGGGACAATGCTGACTACATGCAGGCTGGGTCTTCTTTCAACAGTTACACCTGGAAACACTCTCACAGATGTGCCCAGATGTGTGTCTCCTAAGTGATTCAAAATCCGTTCAAGCTGGCAATGAAGATGAACCATCACAAATGTCACAAAGAAGTCAGGATTCTAGGACTCAGATCCTATCTCCATAGCCCGTCAAAATGACCAGGGGCCTTTTCTGAGTTCCTGTATGCACAAGTGTCTACCAGCCCTTGAAAACTCAATATGATTCATCATTGCAAAGAACTTAGCAAAGTTCCCCTAATTGTTACTGAGGGCTTATTTCATGTCAGTCATTCCATCATTCTTAACTATGATTATGCCACTATTATCACCACCAATGAAAACATATTAAGCACAAACCCACCAATTCATCCCTTGCTCTGCCAATACCCCTAACGGAAAAAACCCAGTGAGACCTTTACGGCACCCAGTGCCTCCATGTGATAAATATCACCAGACCTGATGGCTCAGAGCATCAAAGAGTACTCCTGCTATGAAAGAAGCAGGGAATGGTTGTGAGAATGAAGACTCATGGGTGAAAAGGAAGCGTCCATTGATTTTTATCATAATAGAACTATTTGACAATCTGCAACTATTTCCTTGATTAAAATGCATCTTTTATTATAAATACAAAACTAATACCATTAAAAAAAAGATCACTTTCAAGACACTAAAGAGAAATTAGTTAGCTGTCACCAGGTTGACCCCAATCCTGGATATTCAGGTTCATCTTCTACCAGGTCTGTGCTCTTTTTATCTTTAAGAGCTGTGGCACCATTAACAGCTAAATAGCACTTCTCCAAACCTGGGTTCCCAATCTTCTCTAAGTCTCAAAGTCTGTGCTGTGTAGCACATTTCTTCCTAATCAAAATTTCTCACCCTGAAGAGAAGCTCTAAAGTGAGGGCTTATTATGATTCAGGAAACAAACAACTCATAAGTATCAGGAATTCTCTAAAGCTTAGCAGCTTTAGGTCACTCAAAGAGTGGTCTAAAAATCAACCAAAGAGCCCTAAAATTCCAGACTTCATGAGTTGTCACCCATACTGGGGTGATATTTCATTGCTGCAGCTGCCTTTGGGTTGTCCACACTCCTGTAATGCAAACCCTCAACTATGTGCCTTTTAGAAACTCCACAAAACTTATTACTTAAGCAAGTTGGATTTTGCTGCAATCATTACTTTGTTCTGCCATTAGTTTCCTGTCAGGAAAGCAGATATTTATTCACATCTTCTCAGTGTCACACAACAGACTGAAATCCCCTCCTACCTATAGATTTCTTTACAATACTGTCTAGCAACCACTTACTTACTCAATATTTAAATTGTTCTGTATGATCTAAATATCCCTTATTTTTTCCAGGCTGTAAGGGCAGTTCATTAACAGTTTTAATTACATTAAAATAACATTTCAATGAGATTTCTGAATCTCAGGTATCCTAAAAACCATATGGCACTTTTCCATCTCTCCTACCCTACCACTCATTTGTATGGGACACTGTGTCCTGGCACCTGCTGTCTGCAGAGGTGTTAACTCTATGGTGTCTTTTCTAACAGAGGAACCTTCCTGGGACAATGTGCCCCATTTTAATCACGCTCTGTCATCCCTCCCTCGCAAGTAACTGGATTTTTCTCTTCCTTTTGTTAGTCGAAATCACATCATAAAAAAAATCTCTCCAAGAGCAATCACTTTTCATTGGCATCACTCCAAGGGATATTATGAAGAGGTCTGATTGAAAAGGGGCTTTCTGCTATCCTATAGAGAACATAAATATTTGACTTGCAACTGAGATTTTTCTTTCTGAAATGGATTCCTTTACACAATTTTATGGAGGGGAGGTTGAGAAGAGATCCCCAACTCCCTATTTCTGGTGGAGATCAGTTCATCAGTTGTTTTCATACAGGAATTCCAGATAAAAAACTGTTTGGAGATTCCAGCAAGAAACAGCAGAGTTTCATAAGATGTGGCCCATACTCCACTTAAATCAGAACCTCCTGGCAAGCCTGATAAAAATTCAGGTTCCAGCACTCAACCTCGGGCCAATCTAGTCCAAATCTCTGGTGGGTCAAGCCTGAGAGTCTATCATTTTAACAGTTACACAATGACTCTGAAGTTCAGTGCAATCAGTTAAGAGGAAGAAAGAGGTAGTCTCAGAGTAGATATTTACTGGATGAGAGGAAAGTAAATACTTGCTATCTCATCAGACACTCAAACTGCAACAGTCCAGCTAAGGGAACGCTTGTATACTCTCACAGGAATGGGATCCTCATTTAATTTACCCTTTCTTTTTCCCTTGTGAACAACACCCCAAATCTTATTACCAGTTGATGTTTGCCTTTCCAAAAGTTGGACACCAAAGCTAAGGAAAAATACTTATGGTTTGAATTTTTATTTAAATATCGTGCACATGTGTGTGTGCCTGAGACCTTTCTTATCTGTAAAAATGAATTTAAACGATTATAAGTGGAACATATTTGAAAGGCTGGAAAGACGACGCAGCAGGTTCAGAGCACCCATGTGAGATGGCTCACAACCTCAGGTAACTCCATCTCCAGAAGATCGGATGTCCTCTATGACCTCCACAGGCACTTGCATACACAGCACACACACAGACAAACGCACACAGATGCATATACACTGTATACATATAAATAAAAACATTGGCTTTGAAATACTTAAGAAAATACTGTGACAGATTGATATGGATGTGCAAAGTAATTAGTTATGCATCACTTTAATCATTATTCATATTGCTCTAAGGCCAAAAGATACTATGCATTTGAAAATATAAGAACCTGTTACAGAAACAGCCAGACAGTCAGACCTAGCTGAATGAACCCACAAGACATAAAATTGATTAAACTCCTCAGAATGTATATGTAGAAAAAGAAGGAATGTTAGGATGAGCCAAAGGGTCCTGGAGCCTTACGTGAGAAAAGCCTACTTTGTCCCATCAATTTGATATTTTCCAGGGCCTCCTTTAGACTGGTGTAGGAATATTACCAATTCTGTTTAAAGAAACCTAGAAATGTTCCTAACCTCAACCATTTAATACATTTCATCCTGCTCTTTCCAAAATGCTTCCTAACTTTGGATTCAATTTGGCTTTCATTGTGGATAAAAACTGCCTATTGTATTAAAATAACACTACAGCCAGCATCAAGCCTGTTATTTCCTTTAGTGATTACCTGGTGATACAGTCTAGAACTGGGTTCTATTGGGACATTCATTTGAAGAATAAAGAGTTAGAAACATGTCTTTAACTTTGACACATATTGTCCTATAATTTTCCAAAAAGGGTCACACCACATACCGGAATTTTCATTGCTGTAGCAGAGACTCCAAAAAACTGTTTAAAGGGGGATTTATCATGGCTCTTTCTCAGGGGTTTCAACCCAAAATTAGCTGGATCTATTGCTTTGTGCCTTGGATGGAGCAGAATATCATGACTGTAGCAGCATACCATGAAAGAGTCTACTTCCTTCCTGGCAGCCATGAAGGAGAAAGCAAGAGAGTGAGATAGGAGAGCAAGTGTGTATATGTATATGTTTGAGAGATAGAGAGAAAGAGAAAGAGAAAGAAAGAAAGAAAGAAAGAAAGAAAGAAAGAAAGAAAGAAAGAAAGAAGATAACATAAAAGAAAAGAGAATACAGGGAAGGAGTCAAAAATTAATGTGTATTAATATACATCTCTCCAGAGAAGGACTTCAATGACCCACTTCTCCCTAGGCTAAAGTCAAGTTATTGGCAGGCCATGGGTTCTTTTAGAGTCACAACAAAAGAACCCATTCTTTGCTTGTCTCAACTGCTGAAGGCCACCCACATTCCTAACTAGTGAACTTTATCTTCAGGGCCTACAGCATCTTACCCTAATTCAGCCATCACTTCTCTCCCTTGGACCTTTCTGAATACACTGAGTCCACTGAAATAACCCAGGATTGTCTCTCTCTTCTAAATCTGACTGAGAGTCCATGTTAATCTCACCTCCCACCTTAATTTCCCAACAGAGTAATACATTCACAAATTCTAGAGTCTTAGGTGTAGTTATCTTGAATAGACTATTATTGTTCTGCCTGCCACACCTTTGTAAACATCTTTGTGGGATCCATTCAAAGAAAGCCTAAAACATCTGTGTGGCCACTTCTTAAACAATTTAGAAACCATTTCCCAAATACCCCCTTGCCCCAGGTAGCAGAATCTGAGACAGAGGTAAGATGGCAGGACATTTGTCTGGCGCTATAGTTATTGACACTTGATGAGATGTGGATAAAGAGGAGAGATTTGAAGAAATGGAGCATTGAGCTATAATGCAGACTGAAGGAAAGACTTGGAGGATGCCACTCTGGAGATGAGATAGCTTTCCAAAGTAGTATCAGCTTGTCTGGCCAGATGCTGGAGGCTGTCACTTAGGGCAAGGTAGGTTTTCTCATCCAAGACCATCCTCTAAGAGGACTGGCAGCTGAAGGGAGCCTTGGAAAACAATTGCAGCATCAGGGAAGAAATTCACTTGTCCTGTCGTCAGAGCAGATAGGGTTCTCTCTTAAGGGTTCTTAGGCAATTAATAACACAGCTAAAAACTGACTCAGGCAAGAGCCTAGCTTAATCTTCATCCAGCAACTGATGGAAACAGATGCAGAGTCCCACAGCCAAGCATTAAGTGGAGTTCAGGGAATCCTGCGGAAGGGAGGTGGAAAAGTATTGTAGGAGCCAGACGAGCCAAGGACACCACAGGAACACGGTTCACAGAATCAGCTAACCAGAGCCCATAGGCACTCACAGACACTGAAGTGGTAATCACAGAGCCTGTATGGGTCTCACCTAGGCCCTCTGCATATATGTTATGGTTGTATATGATAGGGGAGAGGGGAACTCTTAATAGTGCAAGTAAGTGCTGCACTATTCTCTGACTCTTTTGCCTGCTTTTGGGACCCTTCTCCTCCTGCCGGGTTTCCTCGTCCAGCCTTCATATGAAGGGAGGTGCTTGGTCTTACTGTAACTTGTCACACCATGTTTGGTTGATATCCCTGGGAGCCTGCCTTTTTATGAAGGAAAGCAGAGGAGGAGTGTCCCTGAGGGAGGGAGACTGGGAAAAGGAAAAGGAGGAGAAACTGCAGTCAAGATGTAATATATGAGAAAAGAAGAAATAGGAAAAAAGCTGACTCAGACAAACGCTCAAAAACAATTTTACAAAAAGTTTAGAGGAAAACAACAGAGCAGGCAAGCTGCAAATCCTGCAGTTACCAGAAGGGAGCAAGATGGAGAAAAAGGCATAATTTTTAAAGTGGTCAGGCAGGTCGGAAAAATAGTGAGAAAGCCCAGAGTGCAGAGAAAGCGTGCTTGGGGGTGCTGATCACAGAGCCAACTTCAGAGGACACCCGACTCCATACTCGCCTGTCCCAGGGGAAAGAACTGCACCCAAGGACATGCATTTAAAAGTAGGAATAAAGGGGCAGGCGTGAAGGCCCATGCTTTAACTCTAGCTGGCAGGTCTCTGAATTTGAGGCCAGTGCACTCTACATACTGAGTTTCAGGACAGTCAAAGCTGTACAGTGAGACTGATATATCAATGCCTCCCCCCAAAAAAAAATAGAAATAGAGACCGCTTATTAAGAATAGAAAAGCAGGGACTGGAGATATGGCTCATGAGTAAGAGTGATGGCTGCTCTTTCGGAGGAACTGGGTTTAATTCCTAGTACCAGCACTAAAACTCCTAACCCTCTGTAAATCCAGTTCTAAGGATCCAGTGCTCTCTTCCGGCCTCCAGCTACCATGTGTGTGGTAGAAACATACTAAGACAAGACACTCATACACATAAAAATAGTAAAGTAAAAAATTTTAAATAATAATGTTTCTTTTCAAAAGGAAGACTAGAGAAGCAACAACAGTGTTGAGCTTTTATGGGTGCAGCTCCTCTGTCATGTCCCAAAGACACTGATGACAATACCAGACCACACTTGAGGGAGGATGGAGAAATTTCACAAGGTCCAACAATGAAATGAAGAGCGGCAGGCAGTCAAGAGCTGAGAGAAGAATCCATTATGTATGAATTAGAGTAACACTAAATAGACTCAGTAGTGGTGTGTGTGTGTGTGTGTGTGTGTGTGTGTGTTGTGTGTGTGTATGTGTGCATAAAGAGAACAGAAGTGTGCCTGGAGTTACACATGGTTATGAGCCACTGAAGTGGGTGCCAGAACCAAACCTAAGTCTTCTGAAGTTCAGTTTCTTATCTGCTTGTCTATTTCTGTTTGTTTGTTTTTCAGAAAAGGTCTTGTGGCAGTTGAGTAGGAACTAGAAAGAATTCATCAACAATAATCCAAAAGAGGCCATCAATTTGAGAGGAGGTAGAAGGTACATGAAAGGTTAGACACATGGGAGGGGTCAGAGGGAAGATAGGGAAGGGGGTATTGGGGAGGGGGAACCATCATCCACTGCTGGTGGGAGCGCAAACTTGTACAATCACTTTGGAAATCAATCTGATGCTTTCTCAGGAAATTAAGCATAGCACTACTTCAAAATCCAGCTATGCCACTGCTGGGCATATACCTAAAAGATGCCCCACCATTCAACAAGGGCATGTGCTCAACCATGTTTGTAGCAGCTTTATTCATAATAGCCAGAATCTAGAAACAACCTAGATGTCCCTCAACCAAAGAATGGATACAGAAAGTGTGGAACTATTACACAATGGAATATTACTCAGCAATTTAAAAAAAAAAAAAAAAAGGAAACCATGAAATTTGCAGGCCAATGGATGGAACTAGAAAAGATCATTCTTAGTGAGATAACCCAGAAGCAGAAAGATATGTGTGGTATATTATCACTTATAAGCGGATATTAGCCATATAATATAGGATAACCATACTAAAAATCTACAGACCTAAAGAAGTTAAACATCAAGGAGGGACCCTCGGGAGGATGCTTAAATCTCATTCAGAATGGTAAACAGGATAGACACCAGAAGCAGTGGAAGAAAGGGATCAGGACGGGAGCCTACCATAGATATCCTCTGAAATGTTTCACCCAACAGGGGATCAAAGCAGATGCTGAGACTCACAGCCAAACTTTGGACAGAGCACAGGGAATCTTATGGGAGAAGGGGGGATAGAAGGACCCAGAAGAAGCTCCACAAAGAGACCAACAAAGCCAACAAATCTGGGCCCAGGGAGGACTGCAGAGCCTGCTGCACCAACCAAGGACCATGCATGGAGAGGACCTAGACCCTCTGCTCAGGTGTAGACCATAGGCAGCTCAGTCTCCACGTGGGTGCCTGAGTAAGGGGAACAAAGTCTGTCTCTGACATGAACTCGGTTGCCTGCCCTTTGATCACTTTCCCCTGGAGATGCAGTCTTACCAGCCCAGAGAGAAAGGGGACCCAGCCAATCCTGATGAGACTTGATAAGTTAGGGTCAAATGGCAGGTGAGGAGAACCCCCCCTTTCAGTGGACTAGGGTAAGGAGATGGGGGAAGAGAGAAGGAGGGTGGGACCAGGAGATGAGGGAGGGGACTAAAATCAGGATATAAAATGAATAAATTGTAAAAAATAAAAATTAAAAAAAATGATCAAAACAGGCATATCAAGGTTATCAAGTGTACAGAGAAAACAGGAAGTGCTTCCTTCCCCTGGCATCATCCAAACAAAGCCCCAAACTGCAGACCAGACCCCAGGTCACTATAAAAGGCCACCCACTGCCTCTTTTCTCAGTTCACTAGCCCCTCATTCTAGAACATGCTTTTTCCTTTCTTAATAGCTTGGCTCTTTCTGTACCTCACATGAAGGTGTGGCTCTTTCTCCACCTCCTCCTGACAGCTGCCAGGATTGTCACCTCACCTACACTATGTTTTCTCTTATACTCTAATAAAATTTTCCTTGAACTTCCTTTTGAGCGCCCCCCCACTTTTTTTAATACTGAGACTAAGAACCCAGAAATGGAATACCAATTTCTCTAGTAACTGTCTCACTATGTACCCCGGACTACCAAGCTCAAGAGCATGATCCTCCTGCCTCGGTCCTCCAGTGCTGGCATTGCAGCTGTGCAATGTCAGAACATAAACACTTTACCATATCAGCTTCTCCATATTCAAACTTCATCCGCATCTCCGGTTTCCTTCCCTTTTCTTCTGGAGAGTTCTCCCTCTTCTGTCCGGTTCTCCTCTGCCTTATAAATGCACTCTATTATCTCACTCGGTTCCTTTCCTTATTTATTCATTTATTTCCAAGCCGACAGTGAAAACACAACCTGACTTTCCCAGAGCAAAGCAGACAGTTTTGAACCACAGCCGACATAGGTTAAGCTCTGTTAAACTCTCCGACATGAGGATTATAAATTAAAGGTCAATCCATTCTTTCACATGGCTGCTATCGAAAAAAAGGAAAAAGAATAACTTGCAATGTACCAGATTCAGATGAATTGCAGTCTTATGTCAAGGCTACAAAAGAAATGCCAGTGTTAAAATAAAGATCTGTTTCCAACAGCAGCCTTGGACAGCGCCTGGCCTTGATGACTCACCCAGAGTCCCCTTAATCAGACATTTGCTCTTGCACCTACCTGTAGCTCAGATGCTCACTAGCAAGCTCCACACTCACTCTCACCCCAGTACACACTCACTCCCACCCCAGTTCATACCCACACCCACGTCAGCTCCCTGCTCAGCCCACGGCAGGCAAGGTCTCTATGACCCAGGAAAGATTTTGCAAAGCTTCTGCAAGAAATAGATTTCCACCTCTAAAATGCAACCGTACTCGGTGACAAGGAACCGACCCCCCAGGTCAGCAGCCGAGAGTGAGTACCACCCTTTTAGCACGAGGGAACACTAATGAGGCACCTAGCTCTGCCAGGTCCAGAGACACACTGCCACCCTGGGTTAAGCTGCTTGACTTAAATACAACGCCGAGGCAGCCAGGAATTCACGGCTGACTGTTAACTTCCATCTGTGTCGCACAAAGCAGCAGCATGTGCATTGTCTCATTTTGGCTCATCAGCAAGCCTGTCAGGTAAGTAGGGCAGGGTGATTATGTGTACAACAATTTTATTTGTGTTTCCTTTGTGAGACTACATGCATACAATGCCTCTACACTGAACACACGCTATGGGTGAGGGGTGTAGGCCAAACAGACCATAGAACCAGGCCTGAGCCGGAGGCCATCCCAGTGTACCCAGAATCCAGAATCAGTGCAAAGCATCCTTTGTCTTCTCCTTTCAGGACGCTTTCCAGGGTTAGCAATCTGCTTCCGATGGAGCCAGCATTGCTTGTCCCCCATTTTCATGTCTGACTTCTAGTCACTGCAGTTTCTCCCTATTGGTGCTTATCTCCTACCTGTGCTATGGCTCAGGAATTTGTTTCATTAGTGGAAGCCAAAGCAAGGAAAATTCACCTGTCTTAGACCTCTCAAAGCCCTGTTCAAATCCTGCCCCTTTATAATAATTTAAGTGTAAAATGCACCACCACTCCCAACACATAGGCTCATATGCTTGAAGATTTTGGTCCCCAGATGGTGGTTCTGTTTTGGGAGGTTATGGATTCTTAAAGAAGCAGGGCCAAGCTGTTGGATATACACTGGGGCTTTTAGAGCTATATCCCATACCCAGCAGTGTCCAACTTGGTGCTTCCTGAGCCACCAACATACGGACAAGCCATTCTACCAGGTCCTGCTGCCATGCGGACCAGGCTAATTCAGCAGCCATGCCTCCCCCACCACAAAAGACTGAAACTGTGAGTCATTTCTCCCATAATTGGGTATTTTTCCCAGCATGAAAAAGGCTGTTAATATGTCTTTCTTCTTTATCCTAGGACATATATTTATCTGTCTGCCACCAACTAAGCTCACATGCCCATCTGGTAGCATAGAAAATACAAATGACTCTTTCTTAGAAGTGTGGCCACTGGTTGTTTTCCCTTGCTTCAGTGGGTGGCCCATGTTCATGCACATGTGTCCTAGCTGGACTTGGTAGGTTATTAAAAAAACACATTTTAGGGGGGATTCAAGATGGCGGCATGGGGAGGACACTCTTTCTGACCAGCAGCACAGAAGGTTCCGCACAGTGACCAGCAGACAGAACTCTCGGTCCTAAAACACCAGTGACTGGTGTTTCCCAGATGAGAGGATACCCCACAGTGTAGGATTCAATCAGCTTCAACTCACCCAGCTAAACTGCGACAGAGGTCCGGGTTCCACCAGGTGCTTGATCGCCAGCCCAGAGCCACAAGCTGGCGTGCTCCAATCACTGTCCCAGACTGAGCTGTGGGCCCCACAACATGAGAGACTGGAATTTCCAGTCAAGAGAAAACCCCACAGTGCAGGAAATGATTGGGACTGACCTTAGGTCACCCAGACAATCCCTTGAAAAGACTCAGGGTCCAACGGGCTCCCAGCAGCCAGCCCAGACCCAGGTATGCAGGCACCAGCACAGAGTCCTGCCTGCGCACCTGACTAACTGCCCCAGATAGAACTGTGGCCCCAGGGCCGGGAGACTGAATTTCTCTGTCAAGTGACCCACAGAGAGGGGAACAGCAGGTTTGACCTCAGACCACTCAGCCGGCACTCCCCACCACCCCCACCCCGTAAAAGTTCTCAGGAAAAGTTACAGTTTCAGCAGACGCCCAAGCACCCAATCATCAGCAAGGCGTAGCCGTGCGCCTGTGCCGGTGGGTTCTATTCGACATCCCAGACACAACGGCGGTCCCCAAACCACAGCCTGGGTGTTCCTGCTGGGAGGAAACCCCACAGTGGAGGGATCATCAGGTCCAATGCTCAGGACTCCCAGCTCCAGAAGACTTTCTGGGTTCACACAGGCTGTAGGCTCTAGCCTTCTACTACAGGCATGAGTGCCCTGCTCACCTGCCATTGATTACTGCTAGGGCACAGGGGCACACAGCTGCAACATCAGACCTACAAAAGCCTGAGAACCACTAAAGCAGCCCTCAGATACTGGTCCAAGGTACGACTGGTTATCCCTAGCTAAACGGACAAAACTGCGGGACTCCATAGTTCTTCAAGAGGGCTGGACCCAAAAAATACACCTTAAGAACAGCAGCTACAGTTCACTAAACTGAGAGCAAAAAAACCCAACAGCAGGGAAGCCATCTCTAGGACTTCTCCTGATGAGAGAAGACCCTTCCTGAACAACACAGTTATCATACAGGTCCATATGCCTGAGGTGAATAATGACAATTCCTGAGAAGCACCACCATTCAGTTGACCATACCCAAAAAGCTGAGATCTCCTTCAGAACACTGTCAAGGGGATTCTCCCCACCCCAGGACCCCAGTAGGCACCAGAAATTAACAGACAACACCTGAGACAGACAGATGGGTAGAGGCCAGCATAAAAATACAACCAACAATAGACAAAGCAATATGGTATCCCCAGAACCCAGTTACCCAGGGGCAAGTAGCCCTGGACACCCTAACATAAGTGAAATTCAAGAAGATCTACATCTATGCTTATGAAGAAGTTAATGGAGGAAGCAAATAAAGGAAGATATAGTAAAACAGATTAAAGGCCATCCATAAAGAAATAAAGGAAGATGCAGCCAAACAGTTTGTGGGTCTCAGAGAGGAAATGATTAAATCACTGACAGAAACAAAAGAAACAGTGGAATGTTCAAACAAACAGGTGAAGGAATGTCAGAGAGGTGAAGGAAATCAACAAAATGGTTCAAGATCTGAAGACAGAATTGGAAAAATTAAAGAAAACACAAACAGAGGAAATCATGGAGAGGGAGAAGCTACGAAAAAAAAAAAAGGAACTACAGAGGTAAGCATAACCAACAGACTACAAGAGATGAAAGAAAGAATCAGGTGTGGAAGATACAATGGAAGAAATCAATGTATCCATCAAAAAAATAAATAAATTTAAAATATTCCTGATACAAACCATCCAAGAAATCCAAGACAACATAAAAAGACAAAACCTAAGAATAATAGGAATAGAGGAAATAAAAAGATTCCCTCCTTCAAGGCCCCAAAAATATTTTCAACAAAATCATAGAAGAAAATTTCCCCAACTTAAAGTAGGGCCTATAAGAATACAAGAGGTCTACAGAACACCTAAATTAGACCAGAAAAGAAAATCCTCCTGCCACATAATAATCAAAACAGTAATTTTACAGAACAAAGAAAAAATACTAAAAGCTACAAGGGAAAAAGGCCAAGTAACATATAATGGCAAACCCATCAGAATCACACCTGACTTCTCAACAGAGACTATGAAAGCCAGAAGGTTCTGGACAGATATCATGCAGACCCTAAGAGAACACAGATGTCAGCCTAGGCTACTATACCCAGCAAAACTCTCAGTCCTCATAGACAGAGAAAGCAAGATAGTCAATGACAAAAACAAATTTCAACAATACTTACACACAAATCCAGCATTAAAGAAGATACTAGAAGGAAAAATACAACTCAAGAAAACTAACTCTTTCAAGAAAACACAGGAAATAAATAATGTCACTACAGCAAAACAAAAAGTAGCCAAGCACACAAACACACTACCATAGCCAACATCAAAACCAAAAGATCTAACAGCCACTGGTCATTAATCTCTCTCAACATCAATGCTCTCAATTCTCAAATAAAAAGACACAGACTAACAGAATGAATGTGTAAACAAGACCCAACAATCTGTTGCATACAAGAAATACACCTAAGTCACAAAGATATGTATTACCTGAGAGTAAAGGGCTGGAAAACAGTTTTCCAAGCAAATGGACCCAAGAAGCAAGCAGGAGTAGCCATTCTGATATCTAATAAAATAGACTTTCAACCAAAATTAATCAAAAGAGATTGAGAAGGACGCTTTATACTCATCAAGGGAAAATTCCACCAGGAAGATATCACAATCCTGAACAGCTATGCCCCAAATACAAAGGCACCCACATTTGTAAAAGAAACATTAATAAAACTTAAATCACACATAGATCCCCACACATTAATAGTGGGAGACTTCAAAACCCCATTCTCAACAAAGGACCGGTCAACAAAACAGAAATTAAACAAAGAAACAGCAACTCTGACAGAGGTCATGAATCAAATGGACCTCACGGACATCTACAGAACCTTTCACCCAAACACAAAAGAATTTACCTTCTTCTTAGCACCTCATGGAACCTTCTCCGAAATAGATCATATAGTTGGTCACAAAGCAAGACAAAACAGATACAAGAAGATTGAAATAATCCCTTGTATCCTATCTGATCCACTCCTAAGCATATATCCAAAAGATGCTCAACCATGTTTGTAGCAGCTTTATTTGTAATAGCCAAAAGCTGTAAACAACCCAGATGCCCCTCAACTGAAGAATGGATACAGAAATTGTGGTACAATTACACAATGGAATATTACTCAGCAATAAAAAACAAGGAAATCGGCCAAGATGGCGACTAGCACACACAGTTTCTGAGCTGTGGAAGAGCTGAATGCCTGAGTTGATGAGTGGAAGGACCTCTGAAGCCAGGAAAACAACGGTGAGGCTTTCTAAATGACAGGGAACATCGCATGAGGTGAGAACTTTGGTCTTGGGTCACCCGGGGACTTGTTTGGGGAAGGAGAGAAACGATCCTTTGATCTCCTGGCACTCCCCTTTCTTGTACCTCCCTCCTTGGCACAGTGGACTCACCGAGATTCTCAGCTCAGACCTAACTGCCTGGGGTCTGCAGCGGCTGAGGCGGAGCTCCTAGCCCCTTAGCGACAACTGCCAGCAGTACAGGTCTCAGAGTCCCAGACCTGCGAGACACCATCCTCCCAGGGTCCCGTATCTGCTAGCCGCCTTACTGGCTCCACAGGGTCGCTCAGCCACTGACTGTACGGCAAACCCAAACCCTCAGTGACAGATAATATGCTATATACTCACCAAAGCCAGGCAGAAACGCCATACAAGCAAGGCACACCAAGCGCTGGGCCTCCCAAGCTTGGAGAGCACAGTAGAGAGTCCTCAGGACTTCCCAGAAAGCATCTGGACTGGCAACCTAGTCTCCAGTTACAGTGGGACTTTGTAACCTGGCAGTGGCAGCAGCACTGAGCTGGCAGAGCACATCAGTCTTCCAGCATAAGACCAACCAGAGCCAAACCAGGGAGGAGAGAGCCCGGATACCCCGATCCCTGCCGATGTGACCTGCTTGAGAGTGAGTATGTCCATGTCTACAGAGCCCCAAATCCATGTTCCTTCTAAAATAGAAGCCAGGCATTGGACCCTCCCACCCTCATACCCACTGTGGGAAACAGGGTCACTTGGGACATTGAAGCCCCTGCTCTGTGGGTCCAATTGAGGAGTTAAGGCAGTTAATGCTAGAAATTGTCCCGCAACCATCACTAGTGCCTGCTACATATACAGTGCAGAGCCCCTCCCACACACTCAAGGGTCCAACATTATCTATCACTGTCCCTCGAGACACACCTCCACGCACACTTACACACACACACACACACACACATGCCTGCATTTGCCCCATTTGTGCCTATGTACTTTTCTCCCACAGGTACAACTGGTCCACCAATGCGCATTCTGAGGCCACGGGATCTCTCTCAGCTTCCTGAAGAACTCTCCAAATGCCAGAGAGAGACAGTACAAGTCTGAACTGCAGAATCCAAAAACAAACAGGGAAGGTTTCAGATAAGCAATGGCCAGGGGTAGGTGAAAGAACACATCCAACATAAATCAGGACATCATGACTTCACCAGAAACCCCCAAAATTGATGGATACACCAATTCATCAGAAGCACAGGAAAATGACTTTAAAGCTATACTTACCCAATTATTTGAGGCTCATAAAGAGGAAACGAACAATTCTTTCAGAGCAATAACCATGCAAATTCAGTCACTTAAAGAGGAAATGAACAAATCTATCAAAGAATACCACCCAAGTGGAGGTAAAGAAAGAGGAAATGGACAAAATTTTTAAAGAAACACAGGCAAATATAGCCAAACAAATAGAGGCACAGGAGAGATAAAATTAGTGGCATATAGAGAG
The DNA here is from genome assembly GCF_030254825.1 of Meriones unguiculatus. NCBI lineage: Eukaryota > Metazoa > Chordata > Mammalia > Rodentia > Muridae > Meriones > Meriones unguiculatus. The sequence continues at coordinate 45,731,758 of NC_083359.1, forward strand.
GAAACGAACAAAAAAAAAAATAGAGACCATCATAGAGAGACAGGAATCCACATTCAAACAGATGAAGGAAATGGTGCAAGGCATGAAAACAGAATTAGAATCAATAAAGAAAACACAAATTGAGAAAACCCTTGAGCTGGAGAACTTGGAGAAAAGATCAGGAACCACAAAGGTAAGCATCACCAACAGAATACAAGACATGGAAGAGAGAATCTCTGGAGCTGAAGATACACTTGCAGAAGTTGATACTTCTCTCAAAGAAAAAGTAAAATCAGAAAAGTCCCAAACACAAAATATCCAAGAAATCAAGGATACCATGAAAAGACGAAATCTAAGAATAATAGGAATTGATGAAAAAGAAGACTCCAGGCTCCAAGGTCCAGAAAATATACAGCACAGGCTCTGAGAGCATCAAAAAATGGGACCTCCTGAAACTGAAAAGCTTCTGTAAAGCAAAGGATGCTGTCATCAAAACAAAGCGACTGCCTACAGATTGGGAAAAAATCTTCACCAACCCTTTATCTGACAGAGGACTCATATCCAGTATATATAAAGAACTAAAGAAGCTGAAAAGCAGCAAACCAAGTAATCCACTTAAAAAAATGGGGAACAGAGCTAAACAGAGAACTCTCTGTAGAGGAATATCGAATGGCAGAGAAGCATTTAAAGAAATGCTCAACCTCATTAGCCATTAGGGAAATGCAAATCAAAACAACCCTGAGATTTCACCTTACACCCATCAGAATGGCCAAGATCAAAAACTCAAGTGACAACACATGCTGGAGAGGTTGTGGAGAAAGGGGAACCCTTCTCCACTGCTGGTGGGAGTGTAAACTTGTACAACCACTCTGGAAATCAATCTGGCGCTTTCTCAGACAACTAGGAATAGTGCTTCCTCAAGATCTAGCCATACCGATCCTAGGCATATATCCAAAAGAGGCTCAAGTACACAAAAAAGACATTTGCTCAACCATGTTTGTAGCAGCTTTATTTATAATAGCCAGAAGCTGGAAACAGCCCAGATGCCCCTCAACTGAAGAATGGATGCAGAAATTGTGGTACATCTATACAATGGAGTATTACTCAGCAATGAAAAATAAAGAAATCATGAAATTTGCAGGTAAATGGTGGGACCTGGAAAGGATCATCCTGAGTGAGTTGTCCCAAAGCAAAAAGACACACACGGTATATACTCACTCATATAAACATACAACATAGGATAAACCCACTAAAATCGGTACATCTAAACAAACTAAGCAAAAGAGAGGACCCCAACTAAAATGCTCAATCCCCATCCTGAAAGGCAAAGAGGATGGACATCAGAAGAAGAAGAAAACAGGAAACAACCTAGGACCTGCTACAGAGGGCCTCTGAAAGCCAGAAGAAGAAAACAGGAAACAACCTTGGAACCTCCCACAGAGGGCCTCTGAAAGCCTCTGCCCTGCAGACTATCAAAGCAGATGCTGAGCCTGATGGCCAACTGGCAGGCAGAGTGAATGGAATTTTATGTAAGAAGTGGGAAATAGCAAGAGCTGGAAAGGACAGGAACCCCACAAGGAGAGCAACAGAACAAGAAAATTTGAACACAGGGAACTTCCCAGAGACTCATACTCCAACCAAGGACTATTCATGGAGATAACCTAGAACCCCTGCACAGATGTAGCCCATGGCAGTTCAGTGTCCAAGTGGGTTACATAGTAATGGGAAGAGGGACTGCCTCTGACACAATCTGATTGTCCTGCTCTTTGATCACCTCCTCCTGAGGGGGGAACAGCCTTACCAGACCACAGAAGATGACAATGCAGTCATTCCTGATGTGATCTGATAAACTAAGATCAGAAGGAAGGAGAGGAGGACCTCCCCTATCAGTGGACTTGGGGAGGAGCATGCATGCAGAAAGGGGAGGAAAGGTGGGATCGGGAGGGGAGGAGGGAGGGGCTTATGGGGGGATACAAAATGAATAAAGTGTAATTAATAATAAAAAAAGGAAAAAAAAGAAAATCATAGAAGAAAATTTTCCCAACTTAAAGAAAGAGATGTCCATAAATATACAAGAGGCCTACAGAACACCAAATAGACTAGACCAGAAGAGTCACATCATAGTTAAAACACTAAATCTACAGAACAAAGAAAAGATATTAAAAGCAGCAAGGGAAAAAGACCAAGTAACATATGAAGGTAGATCTATCAGAATCACACCAGACTTCTCATCAGAAACTATGAAAGCCAGAAGGGCCTGGGCAGGTGTCATGCAGGCTCTAAGAGACCACAAATGACAGCCCAGACTACTATACCCTGAAAAGGTTTCAATCAACATAGATGGAGAAAACAAAATATTCCATGACAAAACTAAATTTATGCAATATCTACACAGCAAACCAACCATACAAAAGATACTGAAGGAAAACTCCAATCCAATGAAAACAATTTCACCCAAGAAAACATAGCATACAGATAATATCCCAACAAAAATGGAAAGAAAACAAGCAATGAAACACAGTAAGACCACCAACTCCAATATAAAAGGAACTAACAATAATTGGTCACTATTATCTATCAATATCAATGAACTCAACTCTACAATAAAAAGACACAGACTAACAGAACGGGTGCAAAAACAGGATCCAACATTCTGCTGCATCCAAGAAACACACCTCTGCAACAAAGATAAACACTACCTCAGAGTAAAGGGCTGGAAAAATGTCTTTCAAGCAAATGGACCCAGAAAACAAGCTGGGATAGCTATCCTCATTTCTAATAAAATAGACTTTCAACCAAAATTAATCAAAAAAGATGAAGAGGGACACTACATTCTCATCAAAGGAAGAATCCACCAAGAGGACATCACAATTCTGAACATCTATGCCCCAAATACAAGAGTGCCTACATTCATAAACAAAACATTACTAAACCTTAACTCACACATTGATCCCAACATCTTGATAGTGGAACACTTCAACACCCCACTTTCACCAAGGGACAGATCATCTAGACAGAAGCCTAATAAGGAAATAAGGGCACTTACAGCGGTCCTAAATCAAATAGACTTAATAGATGTTTACAGAACTCTCCACCCAAACTCAAAAGAGTATACCTTCTTTTCAGCACCTCATGGAACCTTCTCCAAAATAGACCATATAGTTGGTCACAAAGCAAGCCTCAACAGATACAAGAAGATTGAAACAATCCCCTGTATTCTATCTGACCATCATGAACTAAAGGTGGGCCTCAACAACAAGGGAATTAGAAAAAAGCCTATAAGCACATGGAAACTGAACAACTTGCTGCTCAATGATAGCTGGGTTAAGGAAGAAACAAAGAAAGAAATTAAAGACTTCCTAGAATTCAATGAAAATGAAGGTACAACACACCCTTCATTGGGACACAATGAAAGCAGTGCTCAGAGGAAAATTCATAGCACCCTGGTGTCATTAAATGTCACTTGACAATGTGATCATGTTGCTTAATGTTGACTCTCAAGTTGAGTCTAAACCCATCTCTGAGACAATCCCCCAAGTGTGTTTCTGAGGGAGATACCAGATTAGGTTAATAGAAGTAGATGGACCTTCCCACAGGCTGAGGGACCAACTGAAGGAAAAGGAGAACGTGAACTGGATACCTGCTTTCTCTTTTCTTCTCTTTCACTATGGACACAATATGCCCAGTTGCCTCACAATCCTGCTGCCTTGCTTTCCCCATAATGGTGGACTTTGCCCTCAAACTCTGCGCCAACACTTGAGCAGTCTGTGTTGGGTGTTTGTCAAAAGAGCAACAAATACAGTAGCTGCATCCAGCAGACATTCCAAAAAGTCCTTATAATTATCTTTGCCCTCCTGTTAGCAAACATGGGGATCACATCCTGTGCTCCATCAAGTCACATCTGGCCCTGGATGCTCAATAACCAGGGAGCCAAATTAATGGGAAAAAGCAAGAAAGGGAAATGCATTCAATGTGGGGAAGAGACCTTGGGTTACAGAGACGCTCCAAGTTTTCCCTGACATGAGGGTCTGGTTTAAAGGGAAAGCAACAGTTATGCATAACTAAGCTTTTCACAAATGTGTGGCCCCTGCCAGTGGCAATGTCTCTCCTGCAAGCTCAGCTGACTACCTGTAACTCTTTTTGCAAGAGATGAATTCCCTCTTCTGGAAGGTATCAGGGCTTTAGCCTTTTCTTCTCCCAGCAAGAGATTCCTAGGGAAAAAAAAAAATCTAATCAGTAGGGGTACATTCTTTCAAAAGTCTGATGGCCAAAGAAGAGAGAACACGTGTCTCTTTAATATACATTTATTTCTCTTGGACAGGTCAGTTACATACATTGCACACACACACATGCAAACATGCATACGTAGACACATGTGCACACCACACACATACACACACACACACAAAATTGTTAATTGTTTCATTATTTCCTTTTGCAAAGTACATTAGAAAAAAAGATTGGGAAGATGATAGAAGAGAATAAGAAAGGAAAGAAGGGAAAAGGTGAACCCAAGAGCTCTTCCTGAAGTATCTCATAAAATCCTCACCCAGAGGTGAAGGCTGTGAGTTTTCTCCCATTGTGCTGATAGCTCTGGTTCAGTAAGGCTAAAACAGATCCCAGGGATATTCAAACAGCAAGAGACAAAACAACAACAATTAGCATTTATTAAATGATCTACTAAAAGCTGAATCCATGAGTTTCATGTGGCAGGCAAAATATTAAACCCATCAAGAAGGAATTTGGGACATGGAGCTGGGCTCTGGACATGCAATGCCTCTTTCATCTGCCCACATCTCTCAGCTACCTCTGCTTACTGTGATGAGCCATTCAATACACAGCAGGAAATGCAGACCTGAGATGTGCTTTCTAACCAAGTCTCTCAGATAACTGTATAAGGTCAGCTGAGGCTCCAAAGCCAAGGTTGAGGAAGAAAAGATTTGTCTGGGTAGTTTTATTTTTCTCCTCGGGTTCACCCATCCTTCCTTTATATCGTCTCTCTGCTCTTTGGAGAAGGTGCAGTGGCTGAGAAGCCCTCTCCTCCATGTGTTTAGAAGACATGCTTCTGTGTTCATCAGTAAATGCAGGTTGACTGAGGTCTCCACTGCCCACAATCCCCAAAATTAACAAATACCCAAGAAACATCAGGTCTCATATTTTTGTTTCAACAACAACAATAATTAGATATCTTATTTAAAGTACAATCCAGTGTGGCTGGTCAAATGGGTCAGTGGATCCTAAGAGCACCTGAGAACCTGAGTTGGCATCCCCGTAACTTGTATAAAAAGCAGGACAGGTGGGGGTGGTGCTTATAACCCCAGCTTGAGCAGGAAGGAAAACAAGGGGATAGAAAGGACTTTTTGGCTATCAGCCTAGCTTTAGATTCAGTGGGCGACCCTTCGTCAATGTAAGGATGTAGAGATGATAAAGCCAGCACCCAGCCACCTCCTTAGCCTCCAAGTAGGTGAACCTACACACATACACTATACAAACACACACACAGTGAACACATACACGAGCAATAAAATAAATCAATAATTATAATAAATAATTGTAATGTGAAAATTTTTAAATACACAAACTCCTGGGACCCATTGTCAAAAGTTCTCACACACAGGGCCATGAAGGGATGGGGCTCTGCATTTTAAACTAGTGTCTCCACACTGCGCCAGTAGGAGAGCACATTCTGAGACACTTCCGTGTAGGAATAATTTTCAGGGATAAGCCAAGGTGTGAGCTGAGCCTCATGAGATTAGAACAGCCTGAGAAACATGGCATTGCCATGCATCATAGTAATGAAGCCTGCATCCCTATGAGGACACACCATGACTGTCTCTCTTCTGTCTATGCAGATAGATTTGATGGGCAAATATGAAGATGCAGGTTGCCCAAATGAACAGGATATGATCTGGAGTTTTCAGTTTTTATTAATGTATTTAATTCATTTAAAATTAATTAGGGGATGTACTAGGGAAAAATCTAAAGCCATTGCTTCTTTCCCAATAAGCAGCCACTTTTTCTAGATTAAATCTTAGGTTGAGGACTCCTATTGATTATTTTTTCTTTTACGATGCTCTGAGATAGAACTGAGGAGTATTGCACATGCTCAGAAAAGCTCTCTACTACTGAGCTTGTTTTTTGAGACAGGGTCTCATTGTGTAGTCCAGGCTAGCCTTGTACTTGTGATCTTCTTGCCTCAGCCTCCGAGGTGCTAGGATACAGGTCTGTGGTATCTTTTTCATGGTAGTCCTTCATGGTAAATATGAAGACTTGGCCCATTGTACTGATTGTTTCTGGTACAAATATAATACCTCTGGCTTTCTAGAGAACTTTGTAACAGGATTGGAAAAGTCTCTGCCTTTCAGATGTCAGTGGCTCCCTTTTTCCTGTCATAATCCCTACATAACATGTTCATTCTTTTGGATGATGGCAACAGGATTTTCCCCAAGATCCTGGGAAGTCCTGTCAAGATTTTGATTGGGGTATTGTAAGTTTGTATATAAATATTGAGTTACTAGCACCTAGACGTTCTTTCACCTTCTCATTTAAAACCGGAATACACTTTCAAATATGTCACCCTCAAATATATACAATTTGTATATACTTGTTTATATGAATAACACATTTAGTACCTTTTTCTCTGTCTTGAAGCTGAGGATAAACCTTTTTCTGCTTTGACTTCTTATTAATTATCAATGACAGCTTAAAGGTTTTGCTCTGTGTTTTTTGACTATCTACCTTTTAAGCCCTTAACTGAGTTGATTATCTTTAGGATAACAGGGTCATTTGAGAGTTCTCTTTCTAGTAGATGTCCCTGTTATTTCTGTTCTGTATTTTATTATGTTATCTCAAACCACCCCAGACTACCTCAAATAAAGAAAGCGCTTAAGGAACTTAGAATTTTAATGGAGATGGGGGGGGGGGGCTTGTACAATTCTTTATTATCAAAGATGTTGACTGCGTATTTAAAATTAATACTTTATCAAGTAGGGAAAATATCCATTATGGATGTTGTGGCCCACATCTGTCATCCCAAAAGCTGTGAGGCTGAAGCAGCAGATTATGAGTTGGGGGCAACCTGGGCTACCTAGTGAGACCCTGGCAGAGAAAGAGGGTTTCTTTTTTAATTTTAATTTTTATTTATTCATTTTACATCTCAGTTATAGCCCCTTTCTTCTTCCCCCCCAATCCCATCCTCCCTCCATACTTCCCCTATTCCTCAGAGAGGGGTCACCCCCACTACTCACCCACCCCAATATACTAAGTCACTGAGCACATTCTCTTCCCCTGTGTCCTGGCAAGGCAGCCCTTCCAGGGTAAAGTGATCAAAAAGCAGGAAACAGAGTCTGTGTCAGAGTCAGCTGCCATTCCCCTTACTAAGGAACTCATATTAGGACTGAGCTGCCCATTGGCTACATCTGCGTAGAGGGTTTAGGTCCAGTCCATACCTGGTCTTTGGTTGCTACTTCAGTCCCCTGGGTCCTGGTTGAAAGAGGGCTTCTAATTACACTTTAATGTTGGGAGGGGGGTTATCCCGTGGGATTTTTCCTTTACATTTAATCTACTCTAGTATTTAAAATGTTAATCATACCAATGTAATCAAACATAATTATTGCAGTGGTTTCACATGCACACACACACACATGCACATTAAAGGAGAATTATCTGGGGAAAAGAAAGGATTCAGAAGAAATTAGAGAAGGAGAGGGGTTAATGGGTGAATATGCAATCAAAATGTACTATGCACATGTATAAAATTCTCAGAGAAAAAATTCTCAGAGAATACATTGAAATACAAAAAGTATCATATCACATTGATACTTTCCCACTTACATTTTAGAATTAGACTTTTTATATTTAGCGTATGGTAGAAGTACATGTCACAGTTGTTCTGTTTTTAAATTACTGTCATTACTATTATTTATCAGAGACTACAATTAAGTAGTGCTTGGTGACACTAGAAAAAAAAAGACATTAGTGTGATTCATTTTGTTTTCCACAATACAAACAGGAACTGGAGAGATGCTGACTTGTTAAAGCATTTGCCACACAAGCATAAGGACTGGAGTTTGGATCCCCAGAACCCACATAAATGCTGGGTGAGTTCATTGGCTCACTTATAATTCTAGCCTCTGGCAGAGACAGCAGATATCCAGAGCAAGCCATATCAGTGACTCTGGGTTTGATTGAGAAACCCTATCTCAATGAGTACAGTAGAAACAAGATGGAGGGTAATTGGCCACATCAAGCTCAGGCCTCTCCATGTATGTGCACACTCATGCCTAAATACCCCCACCCACACACATATAAAACATGCAAACACATGGAAAACACATACATGAACAAAAAAAAGTATACCCACATTCACAACAAACTTTATTGCCAGTCTTTCAAAACTCAAATATCCTTACCCCTGAGTTACCTGTTTTTAGGTATTCACCTGAATGCATCACATGGCCCTGCTTTAAAGAAATGGACTAGGGTTTGCCCATCAGTATGCAGTGGTGGGGTTGGGGTGTTCAGGTGCTACTACGATGAGCAAGTATGTGGTAAAGAGATGGGAGAGAAAGAGCGTCGGAATGGTTCGTTCACTATGAAGACAGGAGAAACTGCTAACACAGGGGTGGTGAGAAACAGCAGATGTGAGTCGCCTGAGCTGCCATGAGGCCATGTCTAAGTCCATGACCCTGAAGCTGCAGAGCTCTGTGTTGATGCTTATGGCCCATGTTACCACCAAAGGCCCTACAGATGTTCTAGTCTGGGCTTCTGCCTGGAGCAATGTTGATGTCTGAGGGCTGGCTTTGCCCCTCACTAGCTGTAGCACATGGGAGAACAGCCTTGCTCCTTGCCCGGTTAGCGATGGAGAGCTGGCCCAGGAAAGCTGGACCAAGGGTATGAGCATGGGAGAGCTGGCCCTGTCCCTCACCTGGGAAAACTGGTGCTGGTGGTGCCAGTGCAGCTGGTGAACTGACCAACTCGGCTACCATCCAGGCCCACATCCAGGGCCTTGAGTTGACCTACCCCAACACTTACCCTCTATGAACTGCTGGGATACATAAAGAGGCCAGTCCTGCAGAACCAAAGCATCAAGAGGATATCCCAGAGGAGTCCAGTAAGGCTCCAGTATTGACAGTGTAGCAGAAGCCAGAGGCCTCAAACCACATCAATGATTCATTGCAATGAACATTTGTAAGTAAAGCTGTTTGGGCAAAAGAGGACACTGTGTGACACACCACTGCCTCCATGACGAGATACTTTTGTTGTCTGTCATTTCATTTTGCTTATTATTATATATTTGTTTTCTTTACTTTGGGCGGCAGTTTGCAAGGGCAGGTATGGTCAGATGGGGAGATGAGTGGGATCAGGGTCCGTGATGTGAAATTCACAGAGAATCAATAAAAACTTTTTTTAAGGAAGAAAAAAAAAGAGAAATAGGCTGATGTTCCCCCTGCATCACTGTGTATGGCAAACCATTACCCGAGACTGAAAACACCAGCATTCACAAAGTGCGGGTCACTCAGTGCCATGTGGTGACTGAGCTGTGGAGGTGACAGAGAGAAAGCTTTCTCCTGAGTGCTTTCAGTACTAGGCTTCCCTGTTGTAGACATCAAATAATTTCACAGTTCTCAGTTCCATTCTGCCACTCTTGCGCATAATGGAACTCCCTCACAGGTGTTGACAGTAGCCCTAGTAGCAGGTGCCCAGGACTGGATGTCCTGATTTTCTGTCTTCTTGGGGTCTTCAATACAAAGTTGGAAGCCATTGTGTCCAGCATCACTTTCAGGCCAGATGTCAGCAGACTGCAGCATTTTAAGAGGCACTGGCAGTTTAGGAGACTGAGCCTTGGATTCAGGCAGACCTTGGTTTATGTATCAGCTGAGGGACATTTTGTTTCAGCAAACTGGAAACTCAGACTGAAGAAGCTAAAGCAGCAAGACCGTTCACACTTCCACATGAATAAAATACTCACGAAGACAAATGCCACACATTGCTACTTATATATAGATCCTAGCTTTTAATGTTTGTGTGTGTGTGTGCATGTGTGTGTGTGTGTGTGTGTAAAATAGAAACAGGTCATGAAAGAGCAAAAGAGGGACTTAGGAAAGCAAGGAGGCAGAGAGTGATTAAGAAAGGCATCTGCTATCAAGCTGTACACATGCATGCATACACACACATATAAACACACACAGGTACACAACAAAAGAAGAAAAAGCTGTAGACTATGTGGATTCACTTAGCACCAAATGAGATGTTGTGTATGAAGTGCCCAGACAGAGACTATTCGAGAAATACCGATCTATTCACTTATCACCATTATTTCTTGATTTCCGTGCCTTTTGGGGAAACCTGCTCCCTGGAGTGAGAGACTAGCTTTCTGCACAGTCCCAGCCTGTGTGGTTTGGACAGAGTGAAAGAGGAAAATATATCCACTGGGGTTCACTGTGGAGTTAGCATGGCTCCTTAGGAAAACTCAGCAGGCTGGGCAGAAATCTCTGTACACCTTAGAGGCCGGCAGAAATCCGTAGGCATGTGCCCATAATATATTCTGGCAGTGCTGTAAGTGATAGAGGAGCAGATGTTGGAGAAGGAGGCTGCCCCTGGCGATATCTGTTAATTGATGTGGTGTGTGCTTTTATGGAAGCTTGATTACGGTGTTTTATTTCTGGCTATCAGAGAAATCTTGGAATGCACAGGTTTGGTACATCCTTCTAAAAGAACTTTAGGGAAATTATTGGAGTCATTATCAAAATGTCTATGCCAGCAAAGAAGTAACTGCTTCGTTTAGTCTTTCAAAGGGGTTGAGGCTCAACACAATTGTCCACTTAAAACAAGAATCAAGCCTGGAATCCCAGCACTCTGGAGGCTGATATGGGAGAATCATGAGTTTGAGGCCAGCCTAGACTATGAATCTCTGTCTCAAAGAGGGAAAAAAAAAAGAGTAAAGAAATGATTACTTTTTTCTTTTTCTTTTTTTTTTTTTTTTTTTTTTTTTTTTTTTTTTTTTTTTTTTTTTTTTTTTGAGACAGGGTTTCTCTGTGTAACAGCCCTGGCTGTCCTGGAGCTGTCTTTATAGGCTGGCCTCAAACTCACCTTTCTCTGCCTCTGTCTGTTAAGTGCTGAGATTAGAAGCAGGTGCCACCATGCCCAATAAAGAAGTAATTTTTGTTGTTGTTTTGGGGTTTGTTTGTTTGTTTGTTTGTGATAAGACCTCACCATGTGAGACTTTAGCTGGTTGTAAATGTACGTAGACCAGGCTGGCCCAGAACTCACAGAGATCTGCCTTCCTCTGCTTCTCAAGCACTGAGATTAAATGTGTGTTCTGCCACTCCACCTCCAAGAATCACTTTTTATAAAAAAAAAAAAAATTCTGCATTACAGTCCAGAAAGATGATTCAGCAAATAAAGGCATTTATTGCCAAGCCTAACAACCTGAGTTCAATCCCAAGAACCCACAGCATGGAAAGAGATAAGACCCTTGAAATCCATCCTCTGACTTACACACACAGGCACAGACACCCACACACAAACACAAATAAATGAATAAATAAATAAATGTTTAGAAATTCTACATTAAACTTTTGTGGCTGTTGCCAAAAAATCTACAGGAACAACTTGAGGGATGGAAGGATTTTTTTTTCCCTCCTGGTCTCAGATATTTCAACCCATTGTGATGAGGAGAAAGTGACAGAGCAGAACGCCCAACATCCCAGTAGCCAGGAAACAGAGGTAAGCCTATTCTAGTAGCTTCCTCCCTCCTCCCCTTTTATTCCACCTGAGCTCCTAGCTATGGGATGGTGATGCTCACTCTCCGGGCAGGTGTCAGTACCTTAATCCTCTCTGGAAATGCTTTTAGGGGTACATTCCAAGGTGTGCCTTACTAATCTAGATGTTAGAAGACAATCAAAACTAGCCTTCATAGACTTAATCTTACAAGTTTCATGTGAGCCTTCTAGAAACACAAAAGGTCACAGAGTTAGGTATGCACAAAAACACCCAAATAATATCCATTAGCTTACATAAGAAACGGTAGAAATGATTAGCAATTTTTTAAAAAAGTGTATGTGTGTGAGTGAGAGGCTAGACAAACAGACAGATAGATAGGAGACAGATGCATAGATACAAGCACATTTTTCTCACATACCTATCAACCTGGCCAGCCTGCACATTTCAGGTAATGATAGCTGATTCAGCTAAATAAGGCCAGCTGCACAATTGTCCTTGAATGATTTCTGGGCCAGAAGGCTTAAATATATAAGCACTACCCAAGGCCCAGTTATAATACCTCTTGTCAGGTTCCAACTTGTGGATGCAGTTAATCCTCACTTTGGAAAGAAACAGACAAAATCTATCAAACCGACAACATCCATCAGTCCTCCGTGTTTCATCCTGTCCTCGGGAGTCAGGAAGATGGGAAGCGATCCATGGGGATGACTGAGGAGAGCTTCTTCCTAATGACCATTAAGACAATGAAAATAACAACCCTTATTTTTTTTCCTCTGTATGAATGAATAAGATTCCTTTGTGTAAGTAAGCCACATAACTTTCCTTATCCATCTGCTGAAAGAGGGCACCCAGGCGGATTCCACCGCATGGCTATGTGGAATAGTGCCATATTAAAACCAGTATCCCTGAAGAAAGCTTACTTAGATGGGGGAAGAAAGTAGATACTCGTAAGTGGGATGGATGAATCACACAGTTGTTTTATTTTTGGTTTTTTATGGACTCTCCATACCACTTTCCATGGTGGCTGCATTAATTTGCATTCTGGAGGTGATAGTGTTAAAGGAAATAAGACAGGATCGGAGACACAAATATCAAATGCTTTTCTCTCGTGTGTGGAAGCTAGAAGGGATAATGGGGAATTGCATGAAAGGGGGAGGGGAATAAAGAGTAATGTAAGTGATTACAATCAAAATGCATTGTTTGAATATGTGTGGTGAAAGCCTGTGTACAATCAATATGTGCCAATAACAAAGTAAATGGACAGGAAAATAGAAAAGGGACTACTGGGAAGAAGAAGGGAACCAGGTGGGGTGAGCTGGTGAAACAGTGATGGCATGAATGTGATCGAAGTCCATGATACACCACTTATGAAACTGTCATAATGAAACACATTATTTTGTAAAATAACTATACAATAATAGGTAAAAATAACAGCTCCTAACTTAGAGCCAGCTGGCACCATGGTAAGTTTTGAAAATGAATCAGAGAAACTTCATATCAGAGAGAAGAAAACAGGACCATAACTGCTGGGGAGATGGGTCCACTGCTAAAGAGCTTGCCGTATGAGCATGAAGTCCTGAGTTCAGATCTCCAATAGTCACACAAAAATCAGGCATGGAAAGCAGAAGCAGGAAGATACATGATAGGTATCCTCTATCAGTCTTCCCAAGCAGTCACCTCCAGAGCCAGTGAAAGACTCAGTCTGAAAAATAAGGTGGAGACATCATCATTATTTCAGGTCTCCACTCATTCACTGGATATCTCTCTCTCTCTCTCTCTCTCTTTCTCTCTCTCTCTCTCTCTCTCTCTCTGTGTGTGTGTGTGTGTGTGCATGTGTGTACAATGTTCAATTAAATTCATTTTGAGTCTAGCAACCAATCTGCCTGCAATTTTCACTCATCTGATCTTATCCTCTAGAGAGTAAGTTGAATTCTGCTTCAGCAACTCACCCATGCAGGTCTGTACGAGTTCTCTAGAGTTACCATAACATAACACCACAGACTGGGTGGCTAGGATAGTGGAATTGAAGTGTCTCACAGTTCTCAAGCCTGGAAGTGTTGTAATGAGGAATAGACAGGACTAGATTTTCCAGTTTTTCTCAGCTTTAAAATGGTTCCTTTTGTGAGTGTGGTACCCTAAACTTTTCTTATAGAAGTTATAGCAGGTTCAGCCATCAACACGACCTTGTTCTGCTGTGGGTCATGAATGGTCAGCAAAGGCTGATGGGTTAATGCTTTGGTCCTCAACTAGTAGCAGGGTTTGAAGGAGTCAGGACCTTTAGGGCATGGAATCTAGTTGGAAACCTTGAGTTATTTAGGCCATGCCCTTGAACACTATTTGAGCCTAGGAGCTTCTGTCTTCTTCTTCTCCTCCTCCCTATTCCTTCTCTCCCTTCCTCCTTGTCTCCCTTCTCCTTTCTTCCTCCCTCCTCCTCTCTCTTATTCCTTTCCCTTTCCTTCTTCTTCCAGGTTACCATGGAGATGGAAAGATATCTTCCACCATGTTCTTATAATTTATGACACTACTAAAAGCAAATAAGCCAAATGACTTACACCACAAGTCAAAATAGACCATTTCTCTTTTAAGTTTTTTCCCCCCGCAGGTATTTTTGTCATAGTGACAGAAAGTATCCAAATAAAGATCTACTCTGGAGTTTTGGGTGCTTAGGACTTGAATATTTTAGGTGATCTAATTCAACCCCCCACCCCCAATGAAGTCACCAAAATGTTCCTTCCTCCAAGTGTGCAATCTCAACATTTCAGTTCTTTCAAGTATTTTTAATTTCTAGAATATTCTTTACCAATACGTTAGGGCATAAGACTTCCCAAGTGGAAGGAGACTTCGGAGAAAACTTCATGATATCTCAGACTTCAAAAGAAGCATGGGGCTGGGGAGACACCCAGTGGGTAAAGCATTTGCCATGCCATTATAAGGACCCAAGTTCAGATCCCAGAATCTATGGGAAAGCTGGGCATGAACGTGTGTCTGTATTCCCAGAGCTTCTGCAGGGAGATGATAGATGGAAACAGGAGAATTCCCCAGAAGCTAGTGGGCCAGCTAGCCTGGTGTAGTCAATGGATAGCAAGCAGATTATGTCTCAAACAACGTGGAAGGTAGGAGCCAACACCTGAGGGAGGCTCCTGACCTCCATGTAAGCACTGTGACATGCATGCTCCCACACACATCATACATGCATTGTACATGGATAATGCAGACAAGAAAAGAAAGAACAAAATGAATGGAAGGAAGGAAGAAAGGAAGGAAGGAAGGAAGGAAGGAAGGAAGGAAGGAAGGAAGGAAGACTCCTGAGAATATGATGCCTAGATTGGAATCAAGAAAACCTTCTTGTAAATGAACTGGAAGACATGTATAGAATAGACAGTTTGGGAGCATATCCACTTCTCCCAAATTACATGGCTGTGAAGTATCTTACAAGGCACAGCTTTGACTTCTCCCAGGACAGCTTTTAAAGACTTGAGGTGATAGCTCTGAAAGCTGGCACGGTTCTTTCACCCCGAGGCTTACGCCACCTCCAGGTTAACACCAGTATCCTTAATTACTTTTCAGTGAAAGCATCTTCCATCTGACCGTGTCCATTGTCCCTCTTTAATGGAGATAAACCAGAGTTGAGATTCTATATATTTCTCCTCTGTCGCACCTCAGGGAAGGAGCAGGAACTTCACTTCACGTCCTTGGGATGCAGGAAGGTGGCCAGACTTCAAGCTTTAAGCCTCGCTGCCCACAGGCATCATTTCAACTCCTTAGTCCACGGAGAAAGGGGTGGTGCTTGGTGATGAGCTAATTTAGTATCCACTGCCAAAGTTCCTAGTAGTTAAACAGATTAAATTAATTCTCCTTAGAGCAGCAATTTTCAACGTTGGCTGCACATTGTGTTCACCTCGGGAACTTTAAAAAAAAAATAGTGATGGCTGAGTCCCACCCCAAGATTCTGGTTTAATTGGTCTGGGGTGCAGCCCTGGTACCAGGATATTTTAGAGCTCTCCAGGTTGTACAAATTGAAAGTAAGTGGAGAACAATTACCTTAGTGTGGTGATTTTCAAAATCAGGTTCCTGGGCCAACTGCAACAACATCACCTCGGTCATTACTTCAAATGCTGATTCTTGGGTTTCATGCCCTCTTGAATCAGAATCTCCGGAGGTAGAGCTCTTCAGTCTGCTTTGACACACTCTCAGAGGGTGGGGGTGGTTCCTAAGGCAAAAAAAACAGTTAAAGGCCCATGTCTCTGTGGTCATCAGACGTTGGGCTGCACTCAGATCTTATGGAATCTTCTCAAAGCGGAAGACCCTTGGCTTCACATCCAGGTTCATCCCCATTTTAATTCCTAGATCTAGCACTCATTTGACATAGAAAGAATGGCATAGAGTGCACTAATTACTTTCTCATGCTGTGACAATGGTCACAGACAGAAGCAACTTAAGAAGGGCTCAAAGTTTAAGAAGGTTCAGTCCACCATGGCCAGGAAGACATGTCAGAGTTCATGGCAGTGGGAGTCAAGGCTGGGACTTTCTGATATTCCTCGCATCTCAACAGATCAGGAAGCAGGGAGTAGACAGTGCTGATATTCAGCTGGTTTTCCTTTCTTTTTAATTTTGAATCATTTCTTAATTTCTTAAGATTTTTTAATGTGTATGGATGTTTTGACTTCATGTGTCCATGCACTTTAAGCATGCATTGCCCAGAGGCCAGGGAGAGTGTCAGATCTCTTGAAATTGGCATTACAGATGGTTGTGAGTTGTCAAGTAGGTGGTAGGACTCTAACCTGGGTCTTCTGGAAGAAAAGTCCAGTACTCTGAGCCACTGAGCTGTCTCTCCAGCCCCTAGGTTTCTCTTTTTATTCAGTCTGGTACCACAGCCCATGGGAAAGTACCACTTGCATTCACGATAGGATTTCCATCCTCTCTAAAAATCACACTTCCAGATACAACCAGAGGCATGTCTCCTTGGTGTTTTTAGATCCACTCAGGCTAAGAATAACAGTGAGCCATCAAGATGCCCAGGTCTGTGTTGCAGCTGATCTTGGAGTCTGTCCTCCTGGAAGACTTGTGTTGATCCTTGATACCCATAATTGCAATCAACACACGTGTTCCACCTCTCACAGAGCCTGTAGCTAGGCTTGCACTTAACAAGCCCCAAGGATCCCTCTGTCTCTGTCCCTCACAGTGCTGGGGGTTACTGGTACATATGGCCGTGACTGGATTTTTACTTTGGTGCTAGGGATTAAACCTCAGGTCTTTGTGCTTGTGTAGCAAGCATGCCTACCCACTGTGCCATCTTCCAGCCCCTGGATCAAGTGTTCTTACATAAATCATGTGCCCCATATGTCCAGTCCCTCTAGCACACAGAGTCTAATCACAAATATTGATCTCATCTTCCCTCAAGTCAATATTTCCTCTGTTTATTTGCCTCCCAACTACTTTCCTGCATGGATATTCCTTTTTAAATAAAATTAAACAATTATATTGACATGGGCTTACTATCTGACTTTTTAAACTAACACCCACTCATCTTAGAAAACTTAAAGAATTGGAAGAGACAAAGAGGAAAATAAAAACTATGACACCCAAGTCTCAGGCACAACCACTGTCAACACCATGGTGTGTTTACTTCCTTTTTATTTTTTTAATTATTTCCTTTTTTCTTCATTGTGGATTTCATTATTTTTGGTCAACTGCTCTTGAACATGAGATCTGCCCTAGAGTGGTTGATATACCCAAGGTCATTCCATTGGAGAAAACTTATTTTTCCTTCTCCTGGCAAGTATAAATGGCAGTATCATTGTTAACCTTTAGCCAGTGGCTAACATTTCATTCATTTATTCATTTTTTTAATATAACAAAATAAAATAAAACAACAACAACAAAAAAAAACTATCACATTGAAAGCAGACAAGACAGATCCACAGAAAGAAATGAAGGCCCAAGAGCCAGAGAGCCCCTAATTTGCACACTCAAGAACACCATAAAAATGCTAAAGTGGGAGCCATAATATAAGCACAAAGGGCCTGGTGCAGACCTGGGCAGGTGCTATGCCTGCTACTTCAGTCTCTGTAAGTTCATATAAATTTTGCTCTGTTGATTTAGAGGTCCTTGTTTTCTTGGTGTCTTCCATCCATCCCCTCTGACTCTTAACACTCTTTCTGCCTCCTCTTCTGGTGGGTTCCTTGATGTCTTAGGAGAAAGATTTGATGAAGACATCCCATTGATGGCTGAGAGTGTTCTCTCGATCTCTGCTTGATGCCTGGCTGCGGGTCTCTATATTCTTGCCCATTCTGCAAGAGGATTCTCCTTTGACGATGGTTGAACAAGACACTGATCTAGCAGAGTATTACTAAGGATCACTTTTTTCACTTTATTGTTTCCACTTTTTTTTAAAGACCAGAATATTTCTGCTCTAGATCCCTAGGTTATCTCATCTCAGCATTTGGGTTTCAACTCATGGAGTGGACGTCAGGTTAAGACAGATATCAGTTTGTTATGCCCACAAGCTTCGTGCCACCATTGCTCTAGCTTATCCTGCAGGCAGGACACCATTGCAGCTAAGGTGTTTGTGTCTAGCTTGTTGTTTACATTTCTCTTTTGATAGCAAGCAGAATATTATTCTGTAATAAAGATGCTGGAACATGGAGATGAAAGAAACTGGTGCTCTATAAAGGCACCAGTTTGACTTCTCTATGTTTGATGAGTTATGTAGGTGTTATCTTTAGCAATGGAACCTTGATGTCAGTTTCTGAAGAGCAATTTGTTGTGGCAACAACCAGGGTTGTTTGGGAATTCCTATGGAGCCCTTTTACCAACAATTCAATTAGATATATCTCAATCTTGGTACTAGAAGCTTTATTTGGTGGCAAGAGATAGCCAGTTGGGTCTCTGTCTCCCCCATTGTTTGGTAATTTCATTTAGATCACCTTCAGAAATGTTTATGTTTTAGGAGCTTTCTACTGTATTAGGTTTCTATGCTACCCATCAAATGCACCTTAATTTTAGCTGTTTCTCCTCATATTCTCTTCTACTATCCCCTCTCCCCTTTCCTTCCTCACTTGACTCTCTCATTGCATACCCTACCATCCATACATAAGTGTACATTCTATTTCCCTTTCCCAGTGAGGTCTATCTGCTTCCTCTAGTACCTATCCTCTGCTGTTCTATGGACTGTAGCTTGGTTATCTTTGACTTAACAGCTGATATCCACATATCAATGAATACATACAATATTGTTTTTCTGGATCTGGGATACCTTGCTCTGGATGATTTTTTTTCTAGTTCCATCCATTTGCTTGCAAATTTAGTGGTGTCTTTTTTTACTGGCTGAATAATACTCCAACAGGTAAATGTATCACATTTTCTTGATCCATTCTTCTGTTGAGGGCCATCTAGATTGTTTCCAGTTTCTAGCTGTTATGAATAGAGCAGCAATGAACATGGTTGAGCAAGTGTCTCTGAATTACATTTCCCATTTATGTTCCTACCTTCAAGTCTTCCATATAACCTTCTTTTCTCTTTTTCAAATTCATGGCTTCTTTTTTCATTAATTATTATTATATACATATGTATGTATGTATGTAATAATATATATGTAATAATATGTATGTAATAATATGTATCTATATTATCACATACAAAAATACAACCTGCTCAGTCTGGATATCACTTGTATGTGTGTTTTTCTTTTTTCTCTTCACTTAATGATTTATTTTGTCCCAAAATATGTAGCAAGATAGTTTATAAAAGGACAAAGATACAAGTCAAAAGTTGTACCTTACTGATTAAAATATTGGCCTTGATACTTCAGTGCTTCATTGTGACAGTGTGTGTGTGTGTGTGTGTGTGTGTGTGTGTTCTTTCTCCATTCATCTGTTGATTGACAGTTATGCTGGTTTCACAATTTGGCTGTTAGGAGTGCTGCAGTAAACATAGACGTGCAAGTGAGCTGAAGAATCAAAGCCACAGTATATCATACAACCAACCATTAACACATTGTAGGATCTGGGGTAAGTTTTGTCTTTCTTTATGGCATGTGTGACATGAAAGCAGGGGGGTCTATTTGGAGAGCAGGAAGGGAACCAGCAAGGAAGTGGACGAAAGGAGATGAAGAAGGGATGGCAGTGGGGGAACAAATGAAGTAGCTGCACAGTGGCCACACGCAGGCGTTGTTCCAGCAGCTTCGTGCCTGAGGTTTTACGGAGACAGCGGGAAACCTCTTCATGTCTAGAATACGCTATCTTGCAGCAGCCATCCTGGCCCTCTCAGCCCCTGACCTCAAATGTTCCCTGGGGTGTAGAAGTTGTATTGTAGATGTCCTGACTGGGGCTGGAAACCGCACCATCATGTACTCTCAGCATCTTAAACAGCTGTGGCTCACCTCGATATGCTCCGAAAAGAAGCTTCCTTGATGAGAGGTGAGAACTCTATCTGTGAGCTTCACTATGAGTGTTATGCTGATGTGAACGTGGGGAGTCTCACAAGGTCCCAACCCTGGATGAAGAGCTACAGGCCGTGGCTGAGGGGATACGTTTTCTCCAGGATGAGACCTCAAATGGGCTACCCAAACCCAGGCAGTCAGCTCTTAAAACACTCACACTTAATGGACTCAGCAGGATACTTGTTTATGCTTTGTTCTTACATTTTATTTTTTTATTGGATTCCATATATGAATACACTGTAGTTACAAATTTTCTACCCTTCTGTCTTCCTGCTCCAACACTTCCTTTCCCTTGTCACTCCTGTTTGGATCTATGACTTGGACAGAGTGTATTAATGTATGAAAATTTTTAAAAAATATGTTAAAATATAAGAGCAACGTTTAATGATATATCATATGAAAATACCCTAACAAGGTGTACTACCTTGTAGGCTAACTAAAATTTTAATTATGAAATTTCAAGGGTTTTGATGCACATGATGCCTTCTTAAATTCTATAGAAAACATTTGGCAAAAGATCATTTGTAAAGGAATACATGCCAAGCTATAGATGTGGTTTAGTGGGTAGAGTGCTGGCCAAACCTTCATGATCACCAGCTCTAAAAACACCAGACAGCTCTAAACACACCAACACACCTGCAATCCAAACATTAGGGAGATGGAAGCAGGAGCATCTTCAAGGTCATCCTTGGTTACATAATACATATAAGGCCAGTCTGGGATACTTGGGGCCCTGTCCTTTTAAAAAGAAAAAAACTGACAGAGGTATCAACATGTCATATAAATATGTTTATGTGGATAAGAGCACTAGCTGTTCTTCCAGAGGACCCATGTTCAATACTCAGTGCCCACATGGTGGCTCATAACTATCTATAACTCCAGTCCCAGGGGCTCTGATACCCTCTGCTAGCCTCTGCAGCCACCACATGCACACAATGCAAAGGCACACATACACACAAAATTCTAAAAAGAAATTTTAAGTGATATATGTCATAATAACCCATAAAGCTTCATATACAAAAGCTGAACTTACAGATTTGGACTGTACAATAGCAGTGAGCAGATACCTAAGCAGTTACATCCATTCTGGCCTTTTCCCAGGCTGATGATGAGCTTTTCCCAGCTCACAATGCTGGGAAGTGGCAGTGATCCTGACCAACTGGTCAGCCAGAAGGCCACAAGACTGAGCAACCAACATCTGCATGTGCTTGAGTATGACTTAGCTTGTGATATGTCCAACTCGCCATGAGTCTGTTGCTAAGTAACCTCAAAAAGCATCTGTGTGCACACACATGCATCTTAAGGCATGTGCTTCAGACACGTACGTGCTTTCTATGAATGCAGTGTGTGCATGTATGTGTAGGAGGCTATAACTTCAAAGGGTAAAATTTCGTTCTACCAAAGTAAAAATAAACAAAATGAAACAGACCAAACATTGGCAGCAGTTTTCACTGCATAGAAAGATCTTGGGTCATTCTTAGTGTCTTTATCTTTATATATTTTTCACACTTCCTGATTTTTCCAGTGTAGCTATACTAACTTCTTGAGCATTAGAACATATTTTTATTGTGTGCATAAGAAAAAAGAGGAAAGAGATAAACTATAAATGAAACCGAGCATACGAATGAGCCTCGGATCTGTTTGTGTATCCAGATCATTCTTCATTGACTAAGAGTATTCCCCATTTTATTGCAAATTCTTCACAGTGTCATTAGCAATGCCTACATAACAGCATACAAATGAATGACTCATAATTGATTTAATCCTCCGTTGTTACGTAATTAGAAAATAATTGAGTTATTTCCATTTTTCATACTATTATCAGCAATTGTGCTGGGCATTTTGTGCATAAATCTCAGCTACCTCTCTCAATGCTTTTATATCCTGTTCTAAGCACCTATTATTATTATCTAAAGACCTTGCTTGCCCTATTATTTCTCAAACCTTCTGGACCACCCCACAAGTCTGAGCTAGGTATTATCAAAACCTTTTGTTTACCATTGCTCTCTCTCCCAATCCACTATGCTCTAATTCCTAGGCTGGAACCCTGTCTTCAGCTTCAGGAAGCAGCTATAAGGCCCAGTGCTTCAACTCAAACAGCACTGTCACCGCCTTGCACATTTCTCTTAAAACAGAGCCTCATAAAAACACTTCCAGCAGCTGTGCGCGTTCATCACCAGAGC
Source organism: Meriones unguiculatus (assembly GCF_030254825.1). Taxonomy (NCBI): domain Eukaryota; kingdom Metazoa; phylum Chordata; class Mammalia; order Rodentia; family Muridae; genus Meriones; species Meriones unguiculatus. Next base: position 45,754,084 of record NC_083359.1, read on the forward strand.
AATAAATGATGCTGCTGCTGCGATTCATCAAATGTTCAGAGTAATCGTGTCATTGGGTGCTCCCAAGTTCCTACTGATGCCCCAGAAATAAATTCTCTCTCTCTCTCTCTCTCTCTCTCTCTCTCTCTCTCATACACACACACACACACACACACACACACACACACTGGTTTCAAATCAATTGTACATGTGACTTTTTAAAGATCGACAATTCTTACACAACATCAAAGTAGTAAAAATGCCAGCACAGATGGAGGAGGGGTTCCTAACGGCCACCCTTAGCGAAGGAGCTTTGTAATTAAAGGCTGCCAGAATAGGGAAAGTCCTTTTTCTTCATGGAGTGGCCCATTTTAGGAACCAGCCATGCTCCAGTGGATAGTCCTACACCCCTGAACATGAAGACAACATGGATTGGACTCCATGGGCTATGAAAAGAGTACATGAAATTTGCAAGCGATGTAGGGGAAGGTGGAGTTAGATGTAGAATGGGGGATCAATATGGTCAAAATTCATTGTATACACTATGAAATTCTCAACGATTGTGGACGAGGATGAATAAAAACTTGATTTTTTTAATTATTTTATGTGTGTGGGTGTCTTGCTTGGGTGTATTTATGTGTACCACATTCATATGGTGCCTATAGAGACCAGAAAAGGGTATTGGACCCATTGAAGCTTGAGTTACAGATACACCATCTGAGCCACCATGTGAATGCTGACAGTTGAACAACGTGGGCTTTCTTTATCGAAATTTTTCTAGAAGACTGGAATTTGGTTGCCAGTTCCCATACAGGGCAGTTCACAACTGCCTGTACATACAGCTCCAGAGGATCTGGTGCCCCCTTCTGGCCTCTGAGAGTACCTACAACCATTTGTACATATTTACAAGTACAGACTTACACAGAATTTAAGATTAGTAATGCAAGTCTTTTAAGAAGATCAACAGTTCTCTATGTGTAGTATCCCACTTTTGTAATCATAATTTGGAAGATATGAAGGCACAAGAATCTAGAGTTCAAGACCATCTGGGGCTATATAAAACTTCGTCTCAAACACAACACACACACACACACACACACACACACTTAAAGAAACAATTCTGATGTTCATGACTTTCAGTTCTTCAACAAAAACATTAAGCATCACACAGAGGCACAGTAAGAGGCTCTAGCCATCCATACACTACTAACTAAGCCTTGGCAGTAGAATCCCAAGATTATTTTCTGTGAATGGTCTTACAGAGAAATTCCAGGGACGGTATACGTCAAGGCTTAAAAAGGGGGGGGGGGGTCTTATGCTATCATAAGACAGATCTGCACACAGTTTCAGTGGCATTATCTTAAATACATTTCTTAATCTTTGTGACCCACTGGTCTCTTGATTGTAAAATAGTATGTAAAAAATATCATAAGTCATTAGAAGGGATCTTTAGAATACCTGCTATGCACCTTGCAAGCAAGACAAACTGTGGGAACTTCCCACATAAGTCACCTTTCTGTGTGTACTATTAGACAGTTACCCCTCTCTTCAGAGCTTTCATTTTCCCATCTACAACATGAGGAATTTTCCACTATCAGTGTTTTTCAGTCCTAGCTCCAAACTAAAAGCACCAGGAACATTTAAAAATATCCAGATGTCCAGACGTACTGGTTTAATTGGTCTGAGTCTCTGCTCTTGGCATGAATGCCTTTTAAATTCTCTCTGGTGATTCTAATACAAAGACTTCATTGCGAATCAATGCATCCAATGAGGAGCACCTTGCAAAGCAGTATCCTGGGCTCTTACTAAAAAGTAACTTAGGTAATTATTGAAACTACCCGTTTTCCCACAGAAGTATCCTGAGATGGTATTTGAAAGGAAACAATTAACCCTTCATCAGAAAATTGGGAGAATGTTCAACTCAATTGTAACAAAAACAGTTTTAAGGGAAAATTCACTAAAATTAATTTTTAACTCTGACATTGTTCAACAAGGTTTGTGCCACCTCTGCCATGCATTCGTGGGACTCTTATCCTCAAGTTAAAAAAAATATCTAGGGGGAAAAATATCAATTTTATTTTGTGAAAATACTTGATGGAGTTAATGAGTGTGTGTTTTTAATAGTTCCCTTGGGAAATGCTATACAGTAAATATAATTGAAAGCAGGAGATGGAGCTGATTATTCATCAAGCATAGATTTTAAGAATCCAATTATGAAAAGAATGATGCAATGTGGAACACGGAATGACTGCTAACAAAGCAGTACATTTGCTGAAGTATTTTAGAGAGCTCTCGAGTCTGCAAGATTGATAAAAATTACCACACTGATATCTTGCTCAGCCTTTGTTATTTGCTATGTCTGATCCTTATAAAACAGAATAGAATACATCCTCATTTCAAAATTCTTATAGAGAGAAAAGTAGCACATATTCTCTAAAAAGCTTAGGCTTTAAAATACTGAGGAGCAGGGGTAGGCGGAATAGACCCATAGTCCCAGATACTTGAGGGACTGAAACAGAAAAATTGCAAATTAAAGGTATTCCTGAGTGAGTTCAAGGCAAGCCTTGGCAGCTTAATAACACCATCTCTCAAAATTAAAAAACAGTAAAAAGAAAGCTGGAGCTGGTGATGCATGACAAAGAGATTGTCTAGCATGTGAGCCCTTAGGTTCAGCCCCAACCAACATTTGCAAAAACAATATGATGATTGATAGATAGAGATAAATAGATAGATAGATAGATAGATAGATAGATAGATAGATAGATAGATAGATAGATATTAGCTTTTCAGGACACTGAACATCAGGCATCAGGAAAGACTAAGATCCATTAGTCTTGAAAGATTTCCTAAGCCACAACAGAAACATGGGTTCTAGGAAGAAGCCAGTGGGATTCCAGAGCTGGGTGGTAAAGTTCCTGGTAGGTCAAGGTGGCTGGTTTACAGGTCAGGGAACTAAAAGGAAGTTTACAGAGCACTCTCTTGAAAATCCAACAAAGTGCTATGCAGCACATGGGCTTGAGAAACACCCACGGTCAAACAATGCTTCTGTAAGCCAGCCTTCTCACCGATCATTTAAAGTACACAGCCGTGGCACAATAGTGGGATGCGATTACCCTAACAGTATTCTTGACTCACATAACCAATCTTAAAATCATGACCCAAGAAACAAAACTACTTCCAAAATCAACTGCTTTCCAGAATATTTCAAAAACCTGTGTAGGACCACGAAAGTAGTCTGGAGACAAAAATGACTGCCATCCTATCAAACAAGTCAGCCATGCGAAAACAAAAGAGAGCGCAGCCCACGAAGAGGGGCAACCCAATCAATAAAAGCAGCCTGACTCATAATGCACACATAGTTTTAAAATTAGAGGACAAAAACCACTATTACGATGTTTCAAGTCTGGCCTGGTGGCATAGTCATGTAAACTCAGATATTTGGGAGACTCGGGCAGGAGGATTACAAATTGAAGGCCCCGGCTACGGAGTGAGTAAAAAACCAGCCTGAACAACTTAGTAAGACCCTGAGTTAAAATAAAAATTTTAAAGGGGGCTAGAATCATAGCTCTACTTAACATGTACAAGATCATGGATTCAATCTCCGGCACCTCGGGGAGTGGGGGGGGAAGCACACAGCCATATTTCACATGGTGAGAGAGTCAGGTAGAAACAAAGACAATACTTTAAAAGATCTAAAACTAAACCAATAATATCTGAAATTAAGTGCACACAGGACAGGAGTCACCAAAAATAAAAGCCCAGAGTTTTAAAATGGGAAAGAGTGTCTGAACTGTAAATCAACCTCAGGCAGCCTAACACTTCAAACTGAAGGGCCCAAAGAATAGAAGGTTGGTAGAAACATCTTCAGAGAAAATAATGGTCCAGATGTTTCAAAATCTGACAAAAACTATAGGCTCAGATCCAACAAGTTCAACAAACTAAGTTTGAAAGCAAGGAAGGAAGGAAGAAAATAGGAAGGGAGGGAGGGACAGGGGAAAAGGAGAAAAGCAAGGAAAGGTGGGAGGAAGGGAGGAAATAGGATACAACAAAAAAATCAAATTTGTCAAAACCTTGATAAAGACCATCGTAATTAAAATAGATAAATAAACAACTAGATCGGAGAGATGGTTCAGTGGTGAGGACACTGGCTGCCAAGACTAATTGCCAAGTTCAGTCAATCCCCAGGAACCACATGGTAGATGAACTGACTCTCACTTGGTATCCTCTGACCTCCACATGTGCACACAGATAAATAAATGACTAAATGAATAAACAAATGAAGAGCCAGAGCAAAACAGCTTGTAAAATAAAGGGGAATAAAAAGAAAGGTGACAGACCTCCCTTCAGGCAGAAACAATTGCAGGCCAAAAATACCATGACCAACAAACATCTTTAAAGTGATAAAAAAAAAAAAAGAGCTAAGACATCCACAGCCAAAAAAAGAAAAAGAAAAAGTATTTTAAAACAGTACTCATTTTAATTAAAGCAAAATAAAGATAATTTCAATATAAACAATTTGAAAAAATATTTTCAGCAGAGCTGCACTTCAAAAGACTTTGAAAGGTAGGAGCTGGAGAGATGGCTCAGTGGTTAGGAGTGCTTGCTTTCACAGTAGACCCACAGTCTAACCCCAGCACCCACATAGTGGCTCACAACTGTCTGCAACTCCAGTTCCAGAGACTCCAGTGCCTACTTCTGACCTACGTAGACACCAGGAACACACACATGCAAAATACCCATATACACAAAATAAAAATAAATATCAAAAAAAAAAAACCTCCAAGCAGAAAACTAATACCAGATAAAAAGACAGATCTATCCAAGGACTGATGAGCTCCAGAAGTAAATATAAGATGCTCCTCCCTCTTGTTCTTCAGTTTAAGGAGTTGATCCAAGGCCTTGCATGTGTTCAGCAAGCTTGCCACTCACAAGATCCATCCATTAGCCCGGATTTTCTCTTACGTTGTTGGCACAATTCAGTGCACATGCATGCATAGGCATGCATTCACCTATGTGATGTCCACGTGAAGGCTGGAAATCAACCTCAGCTGTGCTCCTTGGGTGCTTGTTTTCAGAAAGAGTGTCTCCCATTGGGCTGGACCTCATCCAATAAGCTAAACTTGTTAGTCAGAGAGTTAGTCATAGCTCTGTCTTCTTAGGGCTCCCTGGAGATTACTATGGCAGGCCACAAGGTCTCCCTTCTTGGAGTTAGTTGTTGTTGTTGCTTTGGAGTTTTCTTGTTGTTTTTAAATTTATTTATTCAATATATTTTGATTTTACTTTCTCCTCCCCCCAACTCCTCCCAGATTCTTCCTGCCTCCAACTTCATGTTCGTTCTCTCCCTTGCTCTTTTTCTCCCTCTCTCTCCCAACATAAAAGAAAACAAGAAAAACAATTTCAAAAATCAAAGTAGACTGGCAGAGAAACACTTAAAGAAATGCTCAACATCATTAGCCATCAGGGAAATGCAAATCAAAACGAGCCTGAGATTTCACCTTACACCCATTAGAATGGCCAAGATCAAAAACTCAAGTGACAACACATGTTGGAGAGGTTGTGGAGAAAGGGGAACCCTCCTCCACTGCTGGTGGGAATGTAAACTTGTACAACCACTCTGGAAATCAATCTGGCGTTTTCTCAGACAACTAGGAATAGCGCTTCCTCAAGATCCAGCCATACCACTCCTGGGCATATATCCAAAAGAGGCTCAAGTACACAATAAGGACATTTGCTCAACCATGTTTGTAGCAGCTTTATTTGTAATAGCCAGAAGCTGGAAACAGCCCAGATGCCCCTCAACTAAAGAATGGATGCAGAAATTGTGGTACATCTACACAATGGAGTATTACTCTGCAATGAAAAATAAGGAAATCATGAAATTTGCAGGTAAATGGTGGGACCTGGAAAGGATCATCCTGAGTGAGCTGTCCCAGAAGCAGAAAGACACACACACGGTATATACTCACTCATATAGACATGTAATATAGGATGAACCTACTAAAATCTGTACTTCTAATGAAACTAATCAAGAGAGAGGACCCTGACTAAAATGCTCAATCCCCATCCCGAAAGGCAAAGAGGAAGGACATCAGATGAAGAAGAAAACAGGAAACAAGCTAGAAACCAGCCACGAAAGGCTCTGCCCTGCAGACTATCAAAGCAGATGCTGAGACTTATGGCCAACTGTTGGGTAGTGTGAATGAAATTTTAGGTAAGAAGTGGGAAATAGTAAGATCTGGAGAGGAGAGGAACCCCACAAGGAGAGCAAGAGAACCAGAAATTTGAACAAAGGGCTCTTTTCAGAGACTCATACCCCAACCAAGTACCATGCATAGAGATAACCTAGAACCCCTGCACAGATGTAGCCCATGATAGTTTAGTGTCCAAGTAGGTTACATAGTAATGGTAAGAGGGACTGCCTCTGACATGAACTGATTGGTCTGCTCTTTGATCACCTCCCTGTGAGGGGGGAGCAGCCTTACCAGGCCACAGAAGATGACAATGCAGCCACTCCTGATGAGGTCTGATAGACTAAGATCAGAAGGAAGCAGAGGAGGACCTCCCCTATCAGTGGACTTGGGGAGGGACATGCGTGAAGAAGGGAGTGGGAGGGTGGAATTGGGAGGGGTGGAGGGAAGGGCCTATGGGGGGATACAAAGTGAATAAAGTGTAATTAATAAAAATAAAAATAAAGTGTTGAAAAAATCAAAGTAGACAAACCAAAATATAGAAAGAAAATCAATAAGAATTTTTTTAATGCCAAAACAAAAATTACACACACAAACACACAAAATGGAGTCCTTTTGTGTTGTCAAACTACTCCTGAACATGGGGTCTGCTCCAAACACACAAATATCCAGTGACACTAAACCAAAGAAACTGATTTTACATTTCCTAGCAGGTGTCAATTGTGACTACCTTCTTGGTTAGGGGTGGGACTTTGGAACAGTATTTTCCAAACACAGCATGACTGATACACATACAAACTCACAGAGACTATGTAGTATGAACAAGACCTGAAGAGGTTCATTCTCTGCTTCTATCATGAGCTTCTGTCCTAGGAGATCTAATAAGAGCAGTCATAGAGAATACCTACTTAAATAAATTCCCACTACTGACTATTGCCAGCATTATACTGAAGCAAAGCATCTATCAGAAGGCATTACTACAAATAGAGAAACCATTGGGTGGATGTGTCAGGAATAATCAAGATTACAAAACCCACAGTGTAACTCTGATTATTATCACTCAGTTAAACAATTCATATGTCTAGAATGAATTCATTTCATCTTTTAAGTTGATGACCCCAAATACCTAGAAAATCAGGATTCCCCTTTTTTTCTTTGCTTTTCCAGGTCACATATGGACCTTTTAATACAATGACAAAGTTACATTCCCATCCATTTACCAGATGTCTCTTAAGTACAGAGGTCTAGCCTATGGGGTGATCTCTTTATTGTTATATTTTGGCTGGAATTGGGTGGGCTTTTTGTGTTTGATGATCTGAAAGGAAAATAGTTCTTTGCTCACCTGAAAGCAGAGATGGCATCAGAAGTTATCTGCATGGCTTTAACACAAAGATTCCTGGCTTTATTGGAAGACATATTTAAAATATATTGCTGGTTTGGTGGACTTGACCCAACACAAAGTAAATATACAACTGTTCTATGGTGATATAGAGGACTTGCTGATATTCTGCATTCATAATAATATCTTTTTAGCCAGAGGGAAGGTGTGGATCATGGCAAAGAAACACTTCGTTTATTTAGAGTCTGCAGCACTTCCACATACTTTGATAAACTATTTCTGTTGTTGTTGAGGTCCAGCTTTAGACCATGGTGGTCAGATAGGATACGAGGGATTATTCCAATCTTCTTGTACCTGCTGAGGCTTGCCTGTAACCAACTATATAATCTATTTTGGAGAAGGTTCCATGAGGTACTGAAAAGAAGATATACTCTTCTGAATTTGGGTGAAAAGTTCTGTAGACATCTATTAGGACCATTTGATTTAGGACCACTGTAAGTGCCCTTATTTCCCTGTTTAGCTTCTGTCTGGATGATCTATCCCTTGGTGAGAGTGAAGTCTCCCACTATTAAGGTGTTGGAATCGATGTGTGATTTCAGGTTTAATAATGTTCTATTTATGAATGTAGGCACTCTTGTATTTGGAGCATAGATGTTAAAAATTGTGATCTCCTCCTGGTTTTCATTTAATGAGAATGAAGTCCCCTCCTCATCTTTTTTTATTAATTTTGGTTGAAAATCTATTTTATTAGAAATGAGGATAGCTATCCCAGCTTGTTTTCTGGGTCCATTTGCTTGAAAGACATTTTTCCAGCCCTTTACTCTGAGGTAGTGTTTATCTTTGTTACAGAGGTGTGTTTCTTGGATGCAGCAGAATGTTGGATCCTGTTTCCGCAACCATTCTGTTAGTCTGTGTCTTTTTATTGTAGAGTTGAGTCCATTGATGTTGATAAATAATAGTGACCAATGAACATTAGTTTCTTTTATCGTGGAGTTGGTGGTCTTACTGTGATTTATTGCATGTTTACTTTTAATTTTTTTGGGAAATTATCTGTACCTTATGTTTTCTTGGGTGTAGTTGTTTTTGTTGGATTAGAGTTTTCCTTCTAGTATCTTCTGTAGGGCTGGTTTGCTTTGTAGATATTGCTTAAATTTAGTTTTGTCAAGGCATGCACTTCTTTATCGCCAAAATTCAGTAGTTAAGTTATCCTGCAACTCTTGCAGAAGGCTCAAGTTTGGTTCCCAGCACCCATATTGGGAAACTCACACCTGTAACTCCAGCATCTGATGCCCTCTTCTAGCCTTCAAGGCCACCCACACTCATGCACTATACCCCCACAGAGACAAACAAACATATAAATAAAAGGGAATCTCTTTTAAATGACACATAGTTTATTTTTAACAAAACAAAGAGTTTGAAGCTTAAAATATATGCATAAGTAAATTATAATACTAACTTGGCATGTAATATGGAGCTTATATCATTCATCAATATAGCACTGTAGTCTTCTTGTAAAAAGACTGATTATGAAAAAGTATATGCATACTGCATATTCTAATACCAACTATTAAAGTAATTAAATACAGAGTTATAGTTAACCATCTAATAAGGAAAATACAATTGAATCATAAAACATAGTAAGTTATTAAAAATAAAAAGGTAGAAACATTAAACAGCTTTAGATACATTAGCCAAAGGAAATGAATAGGCAGGACAGATTGAGAACAAGTAATACAATTAAAAACTCAAATCTAATTGTATCAATAGTAACAGTAAACATTAAATGGGAAAAAGACCGCCAACTAATAGGTAGAAATATTTAAAACATATTTTCAAATAATAGCCCACAAGAGCAATGGCTCAGTGCCTAAACAAGCTTGTTACTCTTCCAGAGAACCTGAATTCAGTTCCCAGCACCCATGTGGGGCTCACAACTACATGTAACCCTTCCGGCCTCTGCAAGCACCCATACATGCATCCGCATACCCACACAGAGACACACATGCACATACATACACACAAACAAAATATTTTAAAAGGTGAGATTAACTGCATTCCCCATAAAAGGCATGACTCAGTACTTTTTAAAAACTAAGTCATCTGACGTATGCTCACTAGCCACAGGGAATTTAAATTATGAATCAATAAAGGAAAGATATCTAAGGAGACATCTGAAAACACCCAAATGTTTAGACTTCAAACTAGCCTGAAGGTCAAAGTAAAAATTAAAAAGAAAGCTGTGATTTATTTTTAATCATAAATTTTCTTTATTCTTAAGAATTTCATACATGTATCCAATGAAATGGGATTACATTCACTTCCCGTTTCCCCCAACTCGGGGCTGGAGAGATGGCTCAGTGGTTATGAGTACTGTCTGCTCTTCCTAAAGACTTGGGTTCAATTCCCAGCACTCACATGTCAACTCACAACTGTCTGTAACCCCAATTCCATTTCCCTCGAATCCCACCATATGCTCCTTAGCAAGAATCCCTATCAAATTCATTTCCTCTTTTTTTTTTAACCTACTAAGACCCCAATTAGTGGCACCCAAAAGAGCACAAGTGAGGAGCCACCTATTGGAGAACAGAAAAACCCACCACTGGGAACACCCTCAAAAAGGAGTCTCTCTCTCCCCAGAAAACTATCAGTTGCCAGGAACTCCTCAGTAAGGGGTGGGACGTGGAGGTACCTGCCTCATGTAAGCCAGACTTTTGGTTGGCTTGATCTTGTGCAGCTCTTGAGCAGGCAACCACTGCTGCTATGAGTCCATTAGTATGATAGCCATGTCGTATTCAGAAGTCAGTGCTTCTCAGCATCCCTCCCATTCTCCAGCGCTTACATTTTCTCTGTCTCCTCTTCTGTGATGTTATGAGAACCAGTCTGAATTAATAAAGAAAAGAAAATAAATATATGTGGAAATTTGTGGTTTGCCACTAAAGCAACAAGGATGCTTGGCCTTCATGATTGTATTAGAAAGAATGAAGGTTTCCAACCAACATCCCTAGGAAAAACAAAAAAGAAGAGAAATTAACTCAAAGTAAAAACAAGAAACTAAATATGTTATTCCATTTTATCATAGCTGCGTCAAAACAGTTGCTATAAACTGCAAGCACCACCGCCTGTCACTTCTTTCCCTAGCTAGGGAAAGACTAAAGTTTCCTTCAGCTCTCAAAACAGTGCCACCTGCTGGGAAGTAAGCCTTGAATAAATGAATCATTTGGGAAAAGAGGTGGTATTTTATATGCAAACCACAATAATAAAGATCAGAGCAGAAATCAATGAAATGGAGATCAATAAAACCAAAAGCTGCTTCTTTGGAAAAAAAAAAAAAAACCTCAATCATATCAATAAGCCTCTATTTAGATGTACAACGAAAAGCACAACAGAAGACATAAATTACTAAAATTATGAATAAGAACAAGAATATCAATACAGAGAGTAAAAGAATAATAAAGAAATATTATGAACACTGTATTGAACTTCATGTCAATAAGTCCAACAACTCAAATAAAAATAAATACACAATTACAAAAATTGATTTCCATACAAGCAAACAATTGGAGTTGAAGTTCTAAATAAATAGTGTCTACAACAGCATCAAAAAACATAAAATGTAGGAATAAATCTGACAGATGATGTAGAGTAAGACTTCTCTGACATGTACAAGACATAGCTGAGAGAAATTAAACAAGATCTAAACAGATGCATAGAAAAAGTCTTGTTCATGGATTGAAGTGAGTTAAAATGTCAATTCTCCCTCAGCTGGCCTATAGATCCAACAGAAGCCCAATCAGAATCACGGGAGTCATACACACAGAAACTGAAAGGCTGGTGCTAAATCCAGAGTGAAACGCAAAGATTTATGCAGCTTCAATGGAGCTTCAGCGAGCAACTTCCCAAGAGAAGGGGAGTTGGAGAGCTACTTCTGCCTTTAGACTTCTTGGTAAGAATCTTTTAGGTTGCAATTGGCTTAAAACTATGTATGAGTACTTCTTTTCCCAAAACTAATTTTAAAATAAAATCAGGAGCTAGGGAGATAACTCAGTTTGTAGGTTCTTGCTTCATAAGCATGAGGACCTGAGTTCAGTCCCCAAAATTCATGTTAGAAGCTGAGGGTGGTGGTGCACACTTGTAATCCCAGTGTTGATGAAGTTGGCAATAGGTAGATCCCTGTGCTAACTGTCAAGCCAGCGGAGCCAAACAGATGGGTTCAATCTAATGAGACCCTACATCAAAAATCAAGGTTGGCAATATCTGAGGAAGAACAGCAAAGGTTGACCTCTGGCCTTCCCACTTTCAACCCACACACTCAAATGTACTTGCACATATGTGTGTGCATTCAAACAAAATAAAACAGTAAAATGTAACAAAAATTTCCTCTCAATAAAGAGAGTAAGTTTTTCTGAATCTCAGTTTGCTCATCTATATATTGGCAATAGCAACATTTGCATTCAGTATGTTTCCTGTTGGATGGTAATTTATTCACATACCAAGCAAAGACTTAAGCTCATACCTCATACTGCAAAGTTGGTTAAAAGCCATGGTTGGGGAGTTCATAGATGCTAGGAAGGAACCTGTTATTGTCCTTTTGTGAAACGGACATTTCAAGCTGTTTCCAAATATTTAGGTTCATACTCAGAGAATGGTCAGAGAAGCTTCTTTTTACAATGAGCAGCAGTTAATATAGAGACCCATAATTGATAAGGTGCTGAAAGTAAATGAATAAGAAATACCAGCCCCAAGCTGAATATGACCTGTACCATCCCGGCTTAGTTAAGGGTTCATTCCTACTGCTGTGATAATAAGACACCATGACCACACAAGCAACTTCTAGAGGAAAGTATTTATTTGGCTTATACTTCCAAATCACCACCCATCATTAAAGAAAGTCTGGACAGAAACTCAAGGCAGGAACCTAGATAGAAGAACTGATACAGAGGTCATGGAGGATTGCTGGTTGCTGGCTTGCTCCCAAAAGCTTGCTCTGTTTGCTTTCCTATACAGCCCAGGACCACCTGACCAAGGATGCCACTCATAGCAGGGTTAGCCTCTTACATCAGTCACTAAGAAATTACATCGCAGGCTTCCCCACAGGCCTCTCTGGTGGGGACACTTTCTTAATATTCTTTCTTCCCAAGTGGCCCTAGTTTGTGTCAGGTTGACATAAACTTACCCAGTATACCCCACCCCAACCTCAGAGCTCAGGAATAGTGGGCAGAACAAATGTTAAGACCTGGAAGATTGGAGAGGAGTGCTATGAAACAGTCTTCTGGAAATAGTATGATTGTCACACTCATGAACTCTCAACAGTGGTGGTTTCCTACATAAGATCTGTGCAAGATCAAGCCAAACAATGTTCCACCATTGATGAGAAAGGGAACACATGAGAACCCACCCCTAGCTGAGCAGATGCTGTTAGTTAATGACCGTTGAGGAAGGGAGCCAGGTTTTTTAGTGGTGTAGCCACTGGTAAGTTGCCCATGGTACACTGAACACCCTCACACACGTGGACATGCAAGCAGTCCTGATTAAACTCCATGAGTTACAAAAATTAAAAAGACACGAAAGTAGGAGGAGGGTGCATTGACCAGAAGGGCTCCATGGTGAGTGGAAAGGGCATGAGAGAGGACTGGGTCAAATGTGGTCTAAAGATGTTATATATCTATATGAAATTTTCAAGAATAAATTTTAAAATATTTTTAAGGTGTAGATCACCTGCTCTGTACTGGCACTTTGCTAAAGGACAATCACCCTTGATGAGGCAGAAGAAGACATGATTTCTGTGTCCTGCTGCCAAGATTGCAAGGAGAGAACATAATGAAACATTAGTCAGAGTTCCCATCATCAAGGAAAAAAAAAAAACTGATGAGTATGTGGAGCAGAGTGCAGCTACTATATAAATCAGTAAAGAGGTTCCTCAGCATCTCAGAACAGACCTACCCTGCAATGCATCTGTGTCACTCATTAGTATTTATCTGAGGGGTGTTCAGTCAGAGATACTTGCACATCCATGTCTGTTGTGGCACTCTTCCCCACAGTCACACTATGGGATCAGGCTAGGTGCCCTTCCTAGCCTGATGGATGGATGAAGGAAGTGTGGCGTATAAGCACAATGGAGTCTTATTCAATCATAAAGAGGAATGAAGCATACCACTTGCAGGAAAATAGATGGAGTGGAGCTTGAGATCATTGTGTTGAAACTAGCCTTTCCCACAAAGGCAAGTATCCCATATTTTTTCCAAACTTGTGGATTCTAGGAGGGGGTGGGGATCATGAAGCCAAAGCAAAGAAGGAAAGGGAAAAATAAGAAAGTGTAACAGAGTAGCTGAATGTGATAAATACACATTACATAGATTTCTGGAAATGTCACAACGGAAACACCTGCTCTATACAATTAATATAGACTAATAATAAATGAAGAGAAGTTCAGAAAGATGCCCCGGTGGGTTAAAATGCTTTACACCAACTGTGATGACCTGAGTTTGATCCCCAGGTGGAAGGAGAGAACCAGTTCCCACGAGTTGTCCTCTGACTTCCACATACATGCTATGACAGATGCACACAACACACACAAACTGCATGCATACATGTACAAAGTAAATAAAAGGCAGTAAATTAATAAGTAAAAATGCAGACACATCCTGGCATTCTCTGTGTTTGAAACTGCTTATGGGCGCCTTTAAAATCATAATGTGGTTCTAATACATGGCATGCAATGCTGCTCCTATCAACCTTTCCTAAAGGAGTCAGCTGAATGTGACCAAAATGCATGTGCTAAGTCACTTGTACAGCAAAGCACACTGCGGCTAAAGCCGACACCCTTCAGGGAATGTTGAATTGCTTGTGACAGATCTGTTCAAAGGGATGTTGTGCAGTCATTAAAATATTTTGTAATAAAAACCAATGCTTTTAAACTATCTCTTAATGCTTTTACATGCAGGAAGGAAGGCCTACATATAGAATTGAGCAAAGCAAAAAGTGTTTCAGGTTTAACTTGGTCTCCATTATAGAAAATAAAAAATCATTAATAATACCACTATTAATAACAATAATGTAAGGAAACGGGCCAAAGACTTTATAAGTGGCTGCTTCTGGGTGAAGGAATTAAGAATGATTTTTGCTCCTGCTTCCTCATTGCTGTACTTTCATATCTTTAGAAACTCATCATATATCACTTTTATAGCCAGGGAAAAAAAAAGTGAGCATAAAATTATGTGTGGAAGAAAAGACTAGGACAAAATACAGGAAAATATTAGCCGTGGTTATACTACTGCTGAGATGCTTGGAGGAGGCAATTCTTTCCTTCAGAATTTTATGTGTGGTAGTTTCTCACTCCTGTAGTGGCAGAATATATAAAATTAAAAATTAGTAATCCCAGCATTATTTATAAGGCTGAAAAGCTAAAAACAACATAAATATTCAGTGAAGACTGGTTGAGTGAGTCAGAGTGTAACTGCAGAAGGGGACATTGTTCAGCCATTGCAAACAATGTCTGTGACAGGCCTTAGTAGTGGAGAAGAGTGGTTATGGTATACAGTTAAGCCAGAACTTTGCAGTAAGAATGTTTCCCAGAGTTTGACATTTAGAAGAAAATATGCCTAAATATTACTGAGTTGTTATCTGTAGTTTATAATTTTCATCATTGTTTACAATTTATTCACTGTGTGCCCCAGTTGTAGCCTCCTCCCTCATCTCCTCCCAGTCCCACCCCCTCTTCCTCTTCCTCCCCTATCCCTCTTCCCTAGTCCACTGATAGGGGAAGTCCTCCTCCCCTACTGTCTGACCCTAGCCTATCAGGTCCCTTCAGAACTGCCTGGATCCTCTTTCTCTAGGGGCAGGCTAGGTTGCCCCACAAGGGAGAAGTGATCAAGGAGCAAGCATTTTTCATTTCAGTTGCTGTGCACTTACCATCTGATATACAATGAACACATGTAGTTTAGCTTATTTTCAATGTCATGTGTGCATGTGTGCGTACATATGTGTATGCAGATGCACTATGTTAGCAGGTATGTATGTGAATGTGTGCATGTGCCTGCAGTAATCAGAGAACCTCAGCTGTCATTCCTTAGGTGTAGCTCATCTTAAGTTCTGTTTTTGAGATAATTGTCTCTCAGGAGCCTGGAACGCACCAATTAAGCTAGGATGGCTGACCAGCAAGACTCAAAGTTTCTCTTCTCTTTGCTTTCTGGTGCTATGATTATAATATAAGCCATCACAACTGGCTCAGTGTGGGTGTGTGTGTGTGTGTGCGTGCGTGTGTGTGCCTGCGTGTGCGTGCGTGCGTGCGTGCGTGCGTGCGTGCGTGCGTGCGTGTTCTGGAGATCAAACTCAGGTCCAGTTGAGCTATCTCCCTCTCCAGCTTTGTATTTTAACATTGTATTTTGTGGGGTTTTTTGTTTTGTTTTTTTTTTTGTTTTTGTTTTTTGTTTTTTGTTTTTTACTTTATTACAATTTAATCACTTTGTATCCCAGCTGTAGCCCTCCCAATCCCACCCTATCTCCCTCTTCTTCTCCTATGCCCCTCTCCCAGTCCACTGATGGAGAGGTCCTCCTCCCCTTCCATCTGACTCTAGCCTATCAGGTCTCAACTGGACTGGCTGCGTTGTCTTCCTCTGTGGCCGGGTAAGGCTGCCCGCCCCCTCAGGGGGAAGTGATCAAAGAGCCAGCCATATCTTAACATTTTTAAAGTAGAAAAGTAACAGTAAGTCAGTTGGGGGTTTCTTACCATGTTATTTAGCCTTGCAAAACTATGACCAAAATGTACAAGAGAATCATTCAAAAGAAGAGCTTGTTGGCTTTGGACACACAGTTCCAGGGGTTCTAGGTCCAGTTCTATAGATACACTGATTCTTGGTCCATGGTAGGACCATGAGGTTGACAGACAACAGATAAATAGGAAGATACCCACAAGGACCTTCCTTTTGTAACGTATCCTAAGAAAGAAAGATCTGAGTCATGTCCTTATCTTTATGCTTAGAGATGTGGGCCATCTCACCTAACAGTATGAGTTCCCTTTCTGGACACCAATAAGAAGAAAACAGGAGAACAGTTCAAAGCACATTCTTATATTTCATAGAATCCAAGCTCAGTTGCCAGCACCCACATCACGAAGCTCACAGTCACCAGTTTCAGAGGCTCTGATGCCCTTTTCTGACCTTTTTAGAAACATGCACACACACACACAACTAAGAACATTTATGGTTGGTTGGTTGAGTTTTTTGGGGGGTTTTGTTTTTTGAGATAGGATTTCTTTGTGTAGCTTTGGCTGTCCTGGACTCACTTTGTAGACTAAGCTGGACTTGAACTCAAAAAGATTCACTTGCTTCTGCCTTCCAGTGCTGGGATTACAGGCATGAGCCACTGTACCCAACTGCAATTAAGAACATTTTTAAGGGAAAGACATACTTGATAAAATTGTACATATGTACAAAAGAGGTAAATAATAACAATAATAGTAATAATTAATGTGACAGACACAGCTGATTTCCAAAGTCTCTCCTCTACTTTTGTATTTCTTAGAAATAATATATACAGTTATTCCTCACCTCTGCTTTCCTTCTAGCCTTTTAGGATGGTGATTTACATCCAGGTAATGGAGCAGAAATAGATTACTGAATGCCTTTCTAAAGCCAGACCCTTAAGAAGTGATAGGGTCTCTTCCTCCCTGCTAGCTTGCCCTACCCGTATCTAGATAAATCTGATAAGTAGACAATAGATGATGAAAAAATCTGCAAGGTAGAAGACCTTCATTACTGGAGATCTACTGTGTCGCTTGAATAATCCAGAACTGTTACCTACAAGAAGCAGACTTACAACAGTCAAAAAGCAAGATCAGTACATTTAGGGACTTACTACTTGGGAACTTCCCTGGAACTATGGGCTAGGTCTTTGTTCCCATGTTGGCAGGTGATGGGGCCTACATACTGGGTCTTGAGGTCAGAACAGTGCTTCTAACATGGTGTCAATTGTGCTAAGGTCTGGAGCCTATTACAATTAAATGGGCTAAAATAAAGGCATGAAACAATAAAATTATATGTGATGCAAGTGATATTAGCTACAAAGAATAATTCTAAAACTATACACCAACCCCAACTCATAGAAATTCCAGTGTTCAGGTTGGAAGTCCAAAGTAGGTACTCATTAAATATTCGTCAAATGGTAAAAAGGTATAATTCTAGGGATGTCAAACAAGTATAAGACACAAGGACACTTATTCATTAGCCTTCCAGAAAAGGCTGAACACACTGAGAGATGATTCTGAAACTGATTTTGCTCACCATGCTTAATAAAAGAAAAGTCTCCAAAAGATGTCTTAGATGCCCACAGCAGTCCTGAGGCCAGGAGATTTATTTCAGCGGAAAAATGGTTAGGACATGCTTGCTCCATTGGGTGCCCATCCATGTGGAAGACAGACCAACGAAAAATGGGCTTCTCTACCTCCACAGAGAAGCCTGGAGGGCTTTGGTGCCGTACCCTTCCAGTCAACATCCACAGCTTTTAAACAGTTGGCTTAACGACTGCCTTTAATTTCACTGAACATAAGTTATTGATCCTGATCTCTGTTGCCTGGAAGCCCAATCCTGATTGTTAATTGAGCTATTGATTTCTGGCTCACATTAACTGTTCCCACAGGGGTGAATCCTAGGTAATGTGGGCAGGTGTGCTGCAGGCAGCGGAGGAGGGGAGGGCTCTGCAGGAAAGTGATTTTAATTAGTAATAATAGCTTCATACTTAGCTGACTGGTTTGTAATACACTCAGTGACATACCTATACATCAGGAAGCAAACCAGCAGTCGTTCCTTCTATAAGAAAATTAAATTGGGTCAATTATCTAACTGTTGGGTGATTTCAGATAGTTACTTAACTCAAAATGAACTTCTTGCTACATGCATCAAATCCATAGCTCACCCCCACAAAGGAGGCACCAGCTCACAAGTGAAAATGAGTCTGTCTGGCCCCTCCCCTCTCCTTCCGATATAACATTTAAGGCTTAAGTTTTTCCAACAAACAAATAAAATGACTATTTCCAGAGGAATGGTTGCATAAAAGGATTTGCATCTCTGCTGTAGAATAATGATTATGTAGTCACTGCTGACACCAATTATTGTGGCAGAGAAGATTCCCTGGTAGATGCACTGTAAACTAAAAAAAAAAACAAAGTTACATTCCAGGGAGGTATATATAATAGGAGCAAAATTTTATAAAACAAGCAATTATCAACAGCCCTACATCATCACATAGGCCAACAGAAGAATGTGTTAACATCATCTAACATTGCAGGGGGGGGGTTGGAAGAACAATTCTCTTTTAAGATAGTGTCCATTGTACATGACATACTCATTCATCACATACTTGTCATAAATATTAACTCATCATTAACCCAACCAACAATTCGATGTAGGTACTGTGATGGTTTGAATGACAATATCCCTCATAGGTTCATATGTTTGAATACTTGGTCCCCAGTTAGTAGAACTGTTTGGGAAGGATTAGGTTTGTCTTTGTTGGAAGACATGTATCACTGGAGGTAGGCTTTGAGGTTTCAAAAGCGTCACCCGGTGTTCTCTCTCTTTCTCTTTCTCTGTCTCTCTCACTCTCGCTGCTGCTTAGAAATAAAGATGTAAAGTTCTCAGCTACTGCTCCAGCAGCATGCTTGTCTGCTTCCCACCAGGATAATGGACTAACCTTCAATACTGTAAGCAAGCCCCCAATTAAATGCTTTTTTATAAAAGTTGCCTTGGTCATGATGTCTTTTCCCCAGTAACAGAACAGTAGCTAAGACAAGTATCTTTATCATTCCTATTTTTATTTTATCCTGAGGAAGAAAGAGTTCACTAATTATGTAAGTGATAAACATGAAATTTAACACTTTTCTCTGGGTTCATATGTACTGTGCTCTGCTTTCTCTCTTTATGAAAGGAAAGTCACCAATTAATGACAATGTTTAAGTTAGGGTAGTAGGAATCTACGCAATTTTCACATATTGTTCAAATATTTTCTAAGTATAAGGTGTTTGTTCAGTTAGCATTACTCAGTCTCAGTCAGACCATTGGCCTATACTTGTCTCATTTCACAAGCATCTATTAAGTTTCTACTACACACCTGTCAGTACATAAAGGCATCTGCATAATCTCATCCAATCTTCATGCTATGTATGTAGTCTTCTATCACAATCCATATTGCGCAGATGTGGAGATGAAGGCTGAGAGAGGTATCTTGCACAAGTCCGTAGAGAAAGTAGAAGTTGGTTTCTTGGTTATACAGGGGATCTCATCTCTATTTTACAAAGTTCATTTGAAATATAAAGTCACTTACTGTCTACCAGATAATGGCAGAGCTGGGACTTGAGCTAAACCCTCTGTGACTTCAAATATCATGCCAGAAGTCAAATATAGGTATTGTTACCGCAGTGCTAACATTCCACTTAAAAGATACCATGAACTCAGGTTGCCATTGGCTCATAAAGAGCATCTATTGGGTATTCACAGGTTACCAAGTACAAAGAGAAGAGAAATCAGCAAGATAACTACAAATAGGCCCTCCCCTAGAAGAGTCTATACTTTGAGCACACAAAAAAAGCAAGTAATTCTGCCAATTATAAGAGAAGGCTTCTCAAAGGAAGGGGCAGCTCATCTAAGCTTTAAATGAAACATAAGTAATCACTACAGGATAATACATAGGAAGATATGTCCAACATACCCATGGCCTAAACAAAGCATGAATAAATAACAATAATTATGGGCATAGTGACAATAGTGATTATGACAAGGATGATGATGGTTAGTAATGATGATAGAGGAGATGATGATGACAATAGTGGTGATAGTAATAACTATAATGATGATTATAATGATGCTTATTGTGATGATAATGATGATGATGGTAGCGGTGGGGCTTCTATTGATGGTGTCAGTGATGGTGATGGTAATGGAGATGATAAGAAAGCAGGTAGGGGTAGTATGGACCTGGTGATGGTGACAATATTAATAATGATGATAATGGTAATGGCATTGGCTATAGTAGTGGTAAGAATTTTGTCAGTGATGGTGATGGTGAGATGATGGTGGTGGTGTGAATCATGGTGATGATAATGACAGGTTGCAGTAGGGGTTTTGTGATAATGATGTTAATGGTCATAGCAACAGTGGTGATTACGGTGTTAGTGGCATTAAAACTGATCACAATGACAATAACAAAATTATGTTAATTATGAAGATATTTTTGTTGAGAGATTGTTATTCAGACAACATGGCAAAAACTCTACATAAATTCATTTAGCTCTACAAGGTAGATTTCATTAATATCATCATTTTATAGATGAAAAATGAAGGGTTAGAAAGATTGAGCAGTTTTTCCAGTACCCCATAGACAATAAGCCAAAGAATCCAGATTTGCCTTCAGGTGGACCGCCGCCAACCCCAGTGCTCTTCACAAGGCTTGCCAAGAGTACTCATGGCAGAAGCAAGGAGTGTAAGTGAGCTGAGCTACGAAGTGATGCATGTTAAAGACAGGACATCAAGGATCTCCTGAAGGTGGCCAGTCGCAAATAAACAGGAACTTCAACAGCAGAATGTACACAGCATTCTGATCCTTATTAAGGGACTAAATTGGGTGCTGTGGTCCTCACTTCCAAAGCTCCCATTTTCTTGCTAACTATCAACTGCAGGCCAGTCTCAACCTCTAGAAGCTAACCTCTTTCCCTATATCCCATCCTCTCACCTTCACAGCCAGTAACAGCAGACTGAGCCCCTTGTGCAGAATGAATGTCTCCTTCTTGCACCTCACCTCTCTAACCCAGCAAAGAGAGTTCCTTTACTTTCTGCGACTCAAACATTTAGGTTGGACCTACCAAGTTAATCAGGCAATCTCACTGCCTCAAGGTGTGTAACCTGCATTGCTCTTGCAAAGTTACTTTTGCTATTCTACTCAAATGATCAGAAAAGGGGTCTCCCATCATCCTGCCTACCACATTGCTGAATGGCGATTGTTTTTCTGTATTCCAAGTGTTACAATATCTTTTGAGGGGTGTTTCTAACAGAAAGAATACAAAGAGCTACATTTTCATTCATATTCTCTCTTTCTCTTTTCCTTTCTCACTCCTCCCTTTTTCCCTCCCTCCCCCCATCTTCACATTGAACCAAATGACCAATATCCTCAGCATGTCATCTGACTTCATGGGGTCTGGATGAATCAAGGATACAATTCTTTATCATCATATTATTGGGACCATACCCATTTTTTTATGTAGTGTTGTAGTTATTTGCTGATTTTCCAGAGCCCCTATACCCTCGCAAATTCTCTGCCTTCTCCATGCAAATAAACATAGGATTTTAAAAATGGGAATCATATTCTACCCCACCTGTTTGCTGGCTGCAGAGCTCTTAGCCTCTCTAGTGCAGGCATGGTGAGTGCTTCTCAGAATATTCGTATGGAAACTGAACACCAAGCTCTGCCCCCAGAACCAGCCATGGCAGACTGTCAATAAACTCTCACTCCCTCTCTCCACACCAAGGTGATCAGCAAACTTGACCCAGCTGGAGTTAAGATCTGACTGATAAAAGGCTTTGGGTGTCAGAAAGTATTTGGGTATGGATGCTATCATTCATACAGCTTTTGGCCATGATGTTTGAGGTAAAAATCAACATGGCTTTCATAAGTTCAAAACTGAGCAAGCAGAGTTTCACAGTCCCCCAGAAAGGTTTTCAAAAAGATCCTGTATTTAATTCATTTTGTATCCTTTTAGACAAACCTTTTAAAAATGGCCTCCTTCTGAAAAATAATTTTAAGACTTTCTTCCAAATCATCAAGCTACCAAAAAATTCAAACACCTCAGATTGCAAATCTATTTATGTTCTTCATGTAGATCTGTACTTTATGCATAAAGAGATTTTTTTGGCCTAAAAAAGGACATATTTTTACATTATCCTCAACCTGCCACACCTAGTCACAAAGGCATGCTTCAGGATGGCCCTTCTTAGCACAAACTGATTTGGATAGTGTCTGAGCACTGATCATATCTGAGAGCATGTTCAACTGTCAAAGTGGAGAGATGTCAAAGATACTATTGATATCCAGTAAGCAAGGTATCTTGAGATGCTACTGACGTCACACAATAAACAGAGCAGCAGCCTGACCACCACAGAGAATTTTAGGACCAAAAATGTCAGTAATGCTGAGGTTGAGAAAGCCTGCTTTTCCTTTTTTTTTTTTTTTTTTTTTTTTTTTTTAAGTTACAGATGTACATGATAAACACAGAAACTGCGAAGAGATACCCGGATGTAAGAAGGTTTCTCCTTCCCATAATCCTTCACTACCTCAACTTGAAGGAGTGGGTCCGCAACAAACAGCTCAGTCTGGTTTCTCTTATCTGAGGCCCTAGCTGAGTTCAGGGGAAACCAGAGTCTATTTTACAAGTGTAAGCTTCTGGCAAGCGCTGTTTAAAACAGAGGCGTCCTCTGATGAGAGACATCTAGGCAGTCATGGCCAGTGTGATTCCAACAGCTGGTGGAGCTGCGACTGACCTTGTGCAGGCTGGAGCCTGGCGGAAAAGGGAGCAATGCTGATTTCTGATGACTGTCAAGTGAGAGCTGCTTTGGGCTGAGTTGTAGGGAACTGGAGATCTATAAACCTTTTTATGTGCGGGCAGAAAGGAACCGGCATTGTTTTCAGAGAGTTTCCCAGGCGAGAAGAGAGAAGCAAGAGGCTGAGTGACAGTCGGGCAAGGATTAAGTTTACCTTTTATTAACAGGCTCATAACGCTACTTTAAAAAATAAATTAAAGCAAGAAAAATATCTTTGGATTTACTGCCCGAAGGGAAGTGGGATGGAAGCTTTGCAGATCAGCCCTGTTGTGACATTGCAGAGATGTGCTCTTGCAAGATCAGCTAAATGTCCAGAGGCTGCAAAGTATACCCCAAGGCACGCTGCTCTTGTGCTTTGACCCCGGGTAATTGGCACCTGCAGCGTGCGGAGCTGAGTCCTGAGACGGGTAGCCCTGCACAGCCCAGACAGTATTATACAGGAAGAGCCACTGGGAGCTCATTCCTCATCATTCAACTAAACTCTGAGTCGGATATCTGTAAATCACCCTGACAGCTCCCTTATGCTTGAGCCCCTAGGCTGGTCCTAGGACTCCTCACTAATCTGGATGCAAGCCCTTGAGCCTGGCATCATCCTGCAGCGTTTTTCTACCTTGCCTCCGCATGTTTCACTCCCATCTTCTTTTCTCTTTTATTTCTTTCAATTTTCCACTGTCCCTCTCTCTTTTCTTCTCAAGAACTTTCTCTTGCTACCAGTTAAAGGAAGCAGAATATAACCTTGTCTTTTGCCATAGGTAATCCTGAGGGGCTGCCATGGTACCTAACCAAGTGCTCAAGCATGAAACACACACACACACACACACACACAATATCATGGCTCACATTCACATCCTAATCTACCTCTAATAGTGTTCGTACTGTCTCATTTTACCATCAACTTGATACGACCCAGAATCACCTAGGAAGGGGGTCCTAGCCAGCAGTGAGCTAGCTCAGGGCTGACTTTGTGCATGTCTGTGAAGGGTTGTCTTAACTGTTAACTGACTTGGGAGGCTGGGCCCCGAGCTGTGTAAGAGTAGGAAAAAAAAAAAACTAGTTGAGTTCTAAGAGAACAAGGATGCATTCATTTCTTCTCTCTCTCTGCTCTTGACTGTGGGCATGATACCATAAGTTCCTGCCTTGATTTCCCAGAAATAAAGAATGAAAGCCTAACATTGAAAGCCAAATAAATCCTTTTCTTCTCTAACATGATGTTGTCATATTTTATCAGAGCAGTAGAAATGAACTAGAATATTGCACACACATGCACTTCTTGCCATTCTCACACACAGAATATCACCTTTGCCTTCTACACATGACTATGACCTAACATCTAGTAAATGCCTTCCTCTATGCCAAAAGATTTCTGATTCATTCACTGAATTCTCAGACGAATCAAATGAAGCTAACTCTGTGAATCAACAGCTAACCCTCTATTTTCTAGATGTAGAAGGAGAGGCTTGAGAAACTACAATCATCATCAAAGATGGCATTACATTAGAGATGGAATTTGAACCCAGTTGTGGCCAGTAGTATATCTGAGTGAGTCTACTGCGACTCTATTTCTTCTATACCTATGTCCTGCACTGGTTGTTTCTCCTTGAAAACTTTCCCTCTGTGTAGTAAGTTGCTTTTCCTGGTATGCACATGCTCTAATATGTGTGCATCCTGAAATCAATTACTTTTATTTCATGCAACAACTTACTGAATACCCAAATCATTATAGAATTGATGGTAAGGTGCTGAGTAAAATGTGGTGGCTCCTAGATTTGAGTCTCTTAAATCAGCACTGAGTGTTAGGCGTTGTGTCCCTGAGGCCTAGCGTAGCCTTTGTTACAAAGCCAGTGTTCAAACTCCATTTGAAGAGTGGGTAAATGAAGTCAAGCCTGTGAGAGATGGCACCTTCTTATTGATATCCCATCTTGGAAATAATTGTGAGAAAATATTCTCAGAGGGACTGCCCATAGCCATACCTCATTGTCCAAATCACCAATGACATCATTTGTTCTTCTTGTCCCTTCTTTTTGCTGTTGAGATTTGAGCCTAGGGCATCATATATGCTACACAAGAACCCTGCAACTATATCTGTAGCCTGTTTTCTTTAAATTTTGTTTTATTTTTTGAGACAGAATTTACTGAGTTGCCCAGACTTGCCTTGAACTTGCAACCCTCCTGCCTCAGCATCACAAGTAGCTAAGATTACTGGCCTGTGTCAGCACAGACACAGTAAATGTTTATTGGACACCTAATAATCACTGTGCATTGTGCTAGATTTGCTAATGAGCAAATTTCACCCTTGACCTTGACAGAAATCTTTAGGGAAAGAGAAAAAGACAACTATGGTAGACTCCTAAGTCACCATAATGGGGTCAAGCCAGGAGTTACCAGGAAATTATTTGCTAGGAGTAAGGAACATAGGGGTGAGGTCATATTTATGTGCTTGACCATATGCAAGGCATGGGAGGCTTCCCACAGAAAGTGATGTCTGAGCAGAGAGAGACTTGAAAAGTACAGTGAATTTAGCCAGTTAAGCGCGCGCGCGTGTGTATGTGTGTGTGTGTGTGTGTGTGTGTGTGTGTGTACAAACGTGTGTGCTCACACACACAGGCTACTATGCATACTCACCTGGGGAAGTTATCAAAACAGGTATGCTAAGCACAAGTGAGGTGGATTCACGTCTAAAGGTGCTGGCCTCCAAGCCTGACAACCTGAATGCAATCCCCAGGACCCACGTGAAGGAAGTAAAGAACTAATTCTTACAAGATGTCCTGTAACCTTCATAGACGCATGCCCAATAAATAAATAAAATACAATTTTAAAAAGAGCTCTTCCAGGTGGATGTCAGCATATGAAGAAGGCAAAGGGGAGAGAGAAGGAAAGCTGTTCATTATGGTTTGTGCGTGTGCTTAGCATTCCAAGAGGGGTAGGAACTGATGCTGGAGAAACTTTCTTCTGTGCCTTGTTGAGGAGCCTCAGCGTTACCAGAGGGACGGTGATCTCATTCTATATTTCTGGGACAGAGTGTAGGAAGGAAGAAGGGGGAAAGAGGAAACTGCTTTATGAAGAAAGAAGGAGATCCCCTGTGTAGCAAATACAAAGGGTATTCCACATGATTGAACACAAAAAAATGCAGGATAGGAAATAAGGTGACATCATAATGGCTTCTTCCTGTGTTTCCACTACTGAATACTTTGCTTGTTTTCAAACCATTGTATTCTTGTGAATGTAGGGGTCCTTAGTGATCAGATATATACCCTTCCTGCCTCAGGGACTTCTCTACACATATCTTTTTTTCCTGAACACCAGAAATGCTTGGGCTCAGAAGCAGCCAAGTTGAAGGGATGCTAAGGGTGGTAGGGACACTTCCACAAGGTCATAATCACTGTCTTCCAAACATTCTTCTCCTCAAATCCTCCACTGCCTGTTTCAAACCACAGCAAGCTTATCTACAGGGTCAGATGACATGAACTGAGTGTCGATAGCTTGCCAAGTCCTGGAAAATCAGAGATATGTGTCTCGTTCAATGTCACTGAAGATCTCAAAATCTAATCCATGAACAGCTAAAACTGGATTACAGAAAATAAGCTTTAAGTAGTCATTATCCTACATAATACCCTTTGAGTCTGCTTTATAACATAAATTATTTCTTTTAATCCTCACAGTGGTCCCAGAAGGTAGGTTTCTACTGAGTCCCTTCTTTCTACTGAGTGAGGAAACAAGCTCACAAGCTCTCAGGGGTCTGTTGAGGTTAGCTGGTCACTGAAGAAGAGTGGAAGAGGGTTAGAGAAACCTTCTCAATACCTGAGCCACCCCCTCCCCTGTATGTGTGTGTGTGTGTGTGTGTGTGTGTGTGTGTGTGTCCTCATATAAGCCCTGTGTCTGAGTGCCTGTACACATATACCCATGCATCTAGAGGACAGAAGTTAATGTCAGATGTGCTCTTCAGTGGCTTTCCACCATAGTTTTGAAACAGAGTTGCTTGCTGAGCCCAGAGCTCACCAATTCATCTAGTCACTGGCAGGCTCCTGTCTCTGACACCCCAGCTCTGGGATCGCAGGCACAGCTACCACTCCCAACTTTTACATGGTGCTGAGGATAAACTCAGGTTCTCACAATTGTTCAGCAAGCACTTTAGTCACTAAGCATCTCCGCAAACTGCTGAGTTCCCACTCAGGGCAATGTGCAGGTGATAGCTATGGGCTGGTGGAGATGTGGGGAGACAGGGAGGCCACACTGAGGGCCCTAGCTTGGGCCCCTGCTCTAGAGCTGTGGTGGGGCTGGAGGGGAAGGATATAGAAAAAAGGTCACCCCTGACACACACACACACAGTGAAGGGTGCAAATGGCTGGTAATAACCAGGGAAAGAAGAGCTAAAGCAAACTTCCATCACATCTCCACTCTCCCAAGAACAGAACAGGCTGACACACATCCTGTCCTAAGCAGAAAGGATGACCATGGTATCTGTTTTTTTCTAAAGTTTTCTGCATTGCAAACACCAGTATTGAAATCTCTTCCTAAGCAATACCCTGCAAAACTTCCTGTGTGGCTAAACCACATCCCCACTCACACTGTGCCTAAACTCACTAACCTCCCACTCTGCCACCCAAGCATGGTTTACCCCTTTTGAATTTTTATATTGCTCCTTTACTATTTCTTCTGCCTAAACACAACTGCCAGGTTTCTTTAAGAGATTTTCTTTTCATCACACAAGAATTTTACTTCTAGACAAAAGTTTGCCTTGAGGTCTTTCCTCCCGCCACCCCAGAGACCTTCAGAAAGAGAGACAGACAGGGATTAATTTTACTCCTGTGTCTAACATTATGAAAAAATGCTAGGTGCTTGAGGAATAAATATCACAGGTACTTGCTATGTGTAGAGATGTAGAACTCCATTTCCATGTAAATGACCCAGACAAGCAAAGCACTGACTCACTTCAAGAACATTCTACCTGGCGGGGAGATGATGTTTGTAAGAACAACAGATGTTGGACTGAAAATGACCCGTCTTGACATCTGAACACTACCAAGGGAGATGGCGGGACTGGAGGGCAAGCAAGCAAAAGCAGAAGAACGGAGTTCATCTAGAAGTGACTTTACATATTAAGTTAATTCCCAGTATAATTCAGGAGTCTGATGGGGGATGGAAGGATAATGGAAAAGAGAGTCCTCTAAAACTGCTGAAGACAGAGAGGAATCCATAATTCCATCTCCAGGTAATGGTAGTTGAAATTGGTTGTCCCTGATTTGAATAATCTTGATGGCATCGTTATTTTTAATTGTGATTAGTGGCCTTAATGTGCCAATAAATAAGACAAGAGAGAAGGCACAACCTTGCCTTGTCCCGCAAATGATTTGGAATGGAGACTACTGGAGGCAGACAGACTCTGGATGAGCAGAGCCGCCACCCAGACAGTATTTCAGAACTAAAGGATGAATTTCAAGAGCATCTAAGACAGAATGCTTAGGAGTGAATTTCCTCCACTCCAAGGTCAAGCAATTCCACCAAAAACAAACATAAAGAAATGCTGAAATGGTCCACCCAGGTGGCTGCTTTCTGGTGGGAGACAGTCTGATGCAGAAACCAAGTACTCCTTTGAAAAGTGGCACTCCAGGCTCTGTTAAACGGTTTGTTAGCAGAATTGTTCAACCCTGAAGCAAGGCTTCAGCACAGTATCCCAACAGAAGGTTCTTCTCTGAATTTTAAATATGTTCTCAGTGCTCAGGGGGAAACGAGGTAGATAAATAAGTAGGGAAGAAATTATCACAGAACCAAGATGGCTGGAAACCCAAGACTCCACTTCCAGGACCACATGCACCCCCAATAAAACTCTGCCAAGGGAAACGGAGTTTTTCTAGGGCTGCTGTAGCAAGGTGGAGCACACAAGGTGAGCTGAAACAATTAATATCTGTTTCTCGCAGCTCTAGAGGTCAGAAGTCTGACATCAACCATGAAACCAATCTCCTAGCTTCATTCACACTGTGGCTAGCTCTCCCTCCAGCTTCCACCTCCATGATCACTGTGACCTTCCATCTATGTGTGTCTTTCTGGGCCATTCTCTCCTGCATACCTGCTCATTCTTGTGTCACTTTAGCTTTAATGACACAAGTTACATCATATTCTGGGCCACCTTCCTCCAGTATGCCCTCAGCTTACATCTAAGTTGTATCCACAGAGATTTTATTTTCAAAAGAGGATGCACACAAAACAATATTAAACATATGTTTGGGGAGTGTATAGTTCCACCCCCAACAGGAAACAAATGGCTATGGTGAGAAAGAGGGCTAGTAGAGAATGGGAAGAGGAAGGAGAGAGGAAGGGAGACAAAGAAAGGAAGAAAGAAAGAAAGAAAGAAAGAAAGAAAGAAAGAAAGAAAGAAAGAAAGAAAAAGAAGAAGAAGAAAGAAAGAAAGAAGAAAGAAAGAAAGAAAGAAAGAAAGAAAGAAAGAAAGAAGAAGAAGAAGAAGAAGAAGAAGAAGAAGAAGAAGAAGAAGAAGAAGAAGAAGAAGAAGAAGAAGAAGGAAGGAAGGAAGGAAGGAAGGAAGGAAGGAAGGAAGGAAAAAAGGAAGGAGAAGGAATGAAAGGAAAAAGAGAGGAGGGGGAAAGAGAGATATGGGGAAGAAGGGAGGTGAGATGTCCCACTGATGCTTGACAAGGAGGTTTGGGAACATTCTCCACTTTTTGAAGGATGCATCTGTTCCAGCAAAACCAATTAAGTTAATAAACTTTTCTTCAGTTTAGAAATTCCTATTGGCCTATATCACACTACATACTACATTAAAACTCCTGCTGAATGTTTCTCAAGTGCTAGACAAATAGGAGTGAGTACAGCTCCATTCATTTAGTCTAAACAAGACCCAGGCAGGGGCAAATGGTTTTCCAGAGGTTATGGCAGATGTAATATAATGCAGATACTGGCTCTCATTAAACTGTAGTACTTCTTTAAATTTGAACTTCAGTGATTGAGGGGCTGAATAAGAGAATGAATGGGTGAAGAAACTGTCCACTCATGTAGGAGTCTCCAGTGCTTCCAGAGGAATTCTGAGAACTAGAATAATAGAACGGTAATTTGATCTATTTATAACAGTATTTAGCACAGATTCAATCATGGTGTTCCCGGATAAAGTCCAATAACTTTAAATATCACAGTTTACTCAAAATGGTCCTTTGTACCCATTGACCCGTCTCCAGCCCCAGGTAGTTATCAACAGTTGATATTTGAGCTGTTTATCTGGCTGAGGCATTAGTTTGCTAGAAATGCTGTAACAAAGGACCACAAGCTGACGGACTTAAACCGCAAACTTATTTCCTTACAGTTTTAGAGAGTGGAAGTCCAAGGTGAAGGAGTTGACAAGGTTAGCGCCTTCTAAGAGCTCTGAGGGACCTGCCCTTGCTGCAATCCTAGAGTTTTAGCTAGCCTTCTCCTTCCTTTGTCTTCCCCCTGCTCTGTGTCCCTTTCTTCTCCTCCTCCGCTTCCTCCTCGTACTTCTTTTTTTGTTTTATGAGGACACTCATCATTCTGAATTAGAAACCACCTAAAGATTTCATTTTAAGTCACCTCTTTTAAGGACTATTTGCCCCGAAATGGTTACATTCTGAAGCCCTGAGTGTTAGAAATAGGAATTTGGGGATGACACAATTCATCCTATACCACTGTTTTCACTTGTACCATGGAGACACAAGGCAAAATCTTTAAAAGAAGTTTAGATAATTCCAATAAATGTACAGCTTCATTTACTCCCCAGGTCTTAAGATTCTCAATACAAGAAATAATTACAAGTCTGAGATATAAAATTTCACAGATATAGAGAAAATACAGTTCTCTATTCCCAAGCTACCCATAGTCCTGAGCAAACTCTGGACCTCAAGTCAAAGTCAGGCAAACTAAGAGCATATAGCAGTTGTATGGAAATTAGCTGGGCCTTGAAGTATGGGTAAAATAGACATATATGGCAATAAGGAGGAAGGGCGACAGAAACTAGAATATAAAAGACCAGAGATCAAGTCCACTTTTCCTTCTGCTTTTAAGGACCTATGGGATGGACTTTATAACTGCTAAATTTGTCAAAGTAAATGTTCAGTCTTTACTGTGCCATTAAGACTTTGACAAGTGTGTGTGTGTGTGTTCATATTTGTGGGTACAGGTGCACCTGTGCCACAGCACACATGTGGAGGTCAGAGGACACCCTAGAGCTTCAGTCTTTGCCTTCTACCTCTTTTGAGGTAGAATAATCATTTGTTGTTTACTTTTGCATACAGCAAGCCAATGAGCCCATGAGCTTCCGGGCATTCTGCTTCCTAAGCCTCTCATTGCACCTTAAAAGAGCTGAGGTTTCAGATTGCATGCTACCATAGCCAGCTTTTCCAGGCTCTAGAGACCCAAACTTGGGGCCTCGTGCTTACATAGCAACAACTTTCTCCACTGAGTCATTTCCCTAGGAGCCATAGAAAGAGGGCCCCATTGTGAAACTCTTGCCCATCTTTCGAGAGTGTTTCCTCTTCTGATGTGTCTGTTCTTGCCAATTATCACACTAAGCTAATGGAGGGGAGTTAACAGAAAGTGTCAGGGAGTTTTATAAAATTATCGCATCAACTCTCTTCCTGTCAGTGTGCATAAGGGAAGAAGACAAGAAAATGATATTGTCATTTAATAGTTCACTTCAGATCTTCGTCTCTTATCACTCATCATTACTCCATATTAATGACTCTGTATTGGCAATCTCTGCCTGTCATTTATTCCATAATGGATCTCACCAAGATTGTGGCTGGACAGCTTTTATTAAGAAACAATTTGAACTGAATTTAACTTTGGGAGACTAACAGACTAACTAAAACCATTACCTCTCCCCAGTCCCTTGCTTCTAGCCAAGGAGCAGGCAACCAGAGACAGGTAAGAGAAGAACATGGCCCTTGAGGGCACATGAACTTGGACCCTGATGATGCTATTACCTGGGTGCATTGCCTTAAATGTACCAGTTTACATATGAAGTCTCATTTCCTTATGTGCAAAATGGGTAGTATGATCTTCAGGGTATCACTATAGAGTTTGAGATAAGTATAAAAATGTTTAACATTTTGCTCAGCCCTAAGTTGGTACCGATTTATGGTACCTAACTGAATTTTAATTAGTATAAACAGTAAGAGAAATTCTGATGGGTAGGCCTGCCCCAAAATAATGCCCAATGCTCTCATTTTTCCAGCAGGAAGAAAGCAAAGAGCTTGCTGAGTTTTTACTGGATGTATTCAGATCCTACTTTGTGCCAGGTGTGGGATCTACTAGAGGGTCCTTGAATGCAGCATGCTTTCATCAGCCTCAGAGGATGCTTTCTCTCTGCTTAGACATTCGATTCCCTCTTAACCCCGGTGACCTACAAGAAATAAAACGGCAACCCCTCTAAGGTTTGCTTCCTTGGGGAGGCCTTTCCTGATCCTCCCGGACACCAGGACCTGTGGCTTCTTAGCTTTATCGCAGCTGTAATT
This sequence comes from Meriones unguiculatus, assembly GCF_030254825.1. Classification (NCBI taxonomy): domain Eukaryota; kingdom Metazoa; phylum Chordata; class Mammalia; order Rodentia; family Muridae; genus Meriones; species Meriones unguiculatus. The sequence goes on from NC_083359.1 coordinate 45,786,644, forward strand.
ACACATGTGTGACATCACCAGGGGTTTCTTATCTTGCCCACAGATCACAGCCTCCAAGAACAATGTGTCTTGTTCATGGGTCAATCATAATGCCTGGCACTGGGAAGGAGGAGAATGAAAGGGATCTTGGAGAGGAGAGCCCATTAAATAGGAAAGTAACATAATTACAACTGACTAAACACAACTCTGATGACAGAAAGGTACCACCTTGTCTTTCTTTAAGCCTCAGCTCAGCATCCTATGTACCTATAACTAGGACAGATAAACAGACTATAGTGTGACCATGAAACAAAGTGCTATTTGGAAAGAAAGAAAGAAAGAAAGAAAGAAAGAAAGAAGGGAGGGAGGGAGGGAGGGAGGGAGGGAGGGAGGGAGGGAGGGAGGGGAGGAGGAAGGAAGGAAGGAAGGAAGGAAGGAAGGAAGGAAGGAAGGAAGGAGGAAAGGAAGGAAGCAGGAAAGAAAGAAAGAAAGAAAGAAAGAAAGAAAGAAAGAAAGAAAGAAAGAAAGAAAGAAAGAAAGAAAGAAAGAAAGGAAGGAAGGAAGGAAGGAAGGAAGGAAGGAAGGAGGAAGAAAGGTAGGAAGGAAGAAGGAAGGAAGAAAGGAAGGAAGAAGGAAAGAGAGAAAGGAGCTTAGGGAGGGAGGAAGGAGTGAGGAAGGAAGGAAGGAAGGGAAGGAGGGAGGGAGGGAGGGAGGGAGGGAGGGAGGGAGGGAGGAAGGAAGGAAGGAAAGAGCCTACTGATACATGTGCCATGAAGAATCTCAAAAATGTTATGCTAAGTAAAAAATCAACAAAATTTTTTGTTGATTTTCTCTGTCATTTCTCTCATGTAAAATCCTAGAATACAAATGATTGTCCCATAGTAGAAACATAACGATCCAGCTCTTTCCTCCGGAAAGGATGGCTAGAGACCTATAGAGAACTGGTACAAGAGAAGTCTTTTTTTTTTTTTTTTGAGTGTGTTTATTTGTTTATTTTTAATTTTTTCAATTTTTTTTAATATTAGTTACAGTTTGTTAACTTTGTATCCCTGCTGTATCCCACTCCCTCTTTCCCTCCCAACCCCACCCTCCCACCATCATCTTCTCCCTGTCCCTAGGCCACAGAGGAGGACTTTGCAGCCAGTCCTGAAGACACCTGATAAGCCAGTATCAGATGGAAGGGGAGGAGGTTCTCCCTTATCAGTGGACTTGGAAAGGGGCAGGAAAGAGAACTCTTTTGAGTGATGGCAATGTTCTAGACCATAAGTATGTGTGCTACAGTGTATGCATTTCTCAAACTGTGAGCAAACGTATATCTCACATCTCGTGCTTGCCAATTTTGCAAGAGGAAAAACATCTGTAAAAAGGTAAGGTGAAAATAACATAATCAATAATGCTGATTGTTCCTGGAAGGGCTCACATTTCTACTGTTCACTCTGTAGTATATGACAGACGATGAGAGGATTATACTAAAATAACCTTCATATGCCACAGGCCTGCCAGGATTTATCAATGTGTGTAACAGTCTGAAGAAAAGACCCCTCTCTCCACCTCCATCATAGCGCCCCTTGAGGCTATGTTTCAACCTCTTTCCACCTTCTTTCCCCTCTTAAGCTCCAGGAGTGGCCTGAGAGAGCATCCCTGGCAGAAGCAGCTGCCTTGGCCTCTGGCTGTCTTCCCTCCACCCCAAGCACCTGCTAATTGTAAGAAACAACATATGGCAGGCAGCCTGGCTGCAGACCCCACCGGCTCTCCTGACTTGCAGCCCGACCGTGGAGGCAAGCTGCATGCTGAGCTGCTGGGATCGAAGCGGTGTCATTAGAAAATGATTCATACCCCTCTGCCTTAATGAGGACTCACACCTGAGGGCTTCCTATTACCCAATCGATGACTGCAGTGCTGCTCCCAGCCAGCAGCCTCTTGCTTTTCTTTCCCATCTCGAATAATATTTGCAAGTCAGTTAGGTGGGTAGTTTCTCTTCTCGGCCAACCCAAGCTCAGAGAAGAAACAAGACCAGAGAAACATCTTGTAATATATTCTCAGTCAAGTTGTTGAGTCCCATCTGAAACAGCCTAGAAGACAGAAAACCCACTGGGATTGAAGGCATAAGCCTGTAATCCTAGAACTAATGAGCTAAAGGCAGGAGGATCACTATCTTGGGCTACATAGTGAGTTCCAAGCTGGCTTGGCCTATATGTGACCTAATCTCGGAGAAACAATAAACCCTCAGGTGAGCTCCAGGTACAGGGACTAACTCCATGAATTCCACAACAGGAAAAAAGAGGGAACACAAGAGACCCAAATGTAGGGGTAGCTTGGCATATCTAAGGACTTGTAGACCTCTGTGAGCCCCAGGAAGTAGAAAGAGCAACACTAGATGAGAGAGAGGCAAGAGAAGAAAGCACCAGAGCTTTCACCTCAGAGACAGGACATGGGCCCCATCCCCCATGCTCTGCATGTATGGTATTGGCATGGTGACAGTCAAGCGTCTGTCAAAGCCTATGGGCTCCTCTACTGTAGCACTACAATTATAGGTAAGATGCAGCTGTCCGTCCTACTGATTCCTGGAAAGTCTTGCAGTGTATACAAGTTTCCTCTTATTCACATCTTTGCCAGCATCTGTTGTTACTCATTTTCTTGATGATCACCATTCTGACTGGGGTAAGATGGAATCTCGGTGTAGTTTTGATGATTATTCTCTCGTGTCTACTGAGATTGAACATTTTTTCATATGGTTTATTGGCCATTTGCCCTGGGAGCTTTTATCAGAAGTGAGTCAGTCCACATCAATAAAAGGCCAAGCCACAAGGTGTCTCAGTGAGCGTGTCTTCCTGGCTACTGCAATCTGTACTCAGGAACCCAGTCTTAGATTCTGCCCTGTTCTTGACCTGCCTGCCCCAAAATGAACCCAGAGCTGTCTCTTCCAAACTTATCACAGTACAGACGAGGCCTGGGATCTTCCCTCTTCTCCACCTGTCTACCCATGGTCCACACACAGCTGTCCCGTTCAAGCTGGTTAAAGCAGACCCAGGGTCTGTCACACAGAGTTACGGAGCTCTGTGTCATCTGTTTCTCTTACTGTTGGGAGCACAGCTGGGTTTGTTGGCTTTGTCCCCTTGTTCTGTCACTGCTGTTCCCCAAAGGCTCTGACTTGATTTCTTCCTTCAGTGTTTTTTAGAAGCCGAGGAAAGTTCACGCAGCTTTGGACTTGCTTGCAGGTTACTATGTGAACTCACCTGTTAAGGGAAGGAGAGATGGCTAAAGTATTTGCTGTAAAAGATCTCGGTTAAATCCCCTGCACCCATGTGAAAGCCTGTTGCGAGGGGAGCTTGTGAGTCAAGCACTCAGAGAAGACAGCAGATCCTGGGGGCCTGCTGGCCAGCTAACCCAGTCAAAACATCACTCTGTATTTAACAAAGAAGACAGACATCAATAGGCAAAGATACCCAGAGTTGGCCTCTGGTCTCCTCATGCTCAAGTGCAGATCAGTGTACCTGCCCACACATGCATGCACCACACACACACACAAATACTCACTTGTGTATGCACACACATGCATGCACTCATGAATGCACACATGAACTCACGAACACACACACGTTAAATTACAGGAAGTCAATGGAGGTGCTGACTTCTGACAACAGAAGATGCCCACTGGAATATGCCTTCCGGTTCCACTAAACTCATGAAAAAAAAAAAAAAAACTGAGGTCCAGGAATGATAAAATAACCCCAAATCAACTGGAAGTGAAATAATACAGCAGCAAAATCCATTAAAATCAAACATAACCAACTCTTATTTTTAAAACTTCAAAAAATATTTATAGACAGTATCTCAAGGAGAAAAGTTAATGCTGGATGCTGAAAAATGTCTTCTCTGATTGGACAGAGAATGAGCCCTATTTGCCTTATGGAAAGTGTTCTCTTTCTTGCACCCAAATCGTAACTTTGGGGGTGAATAGAAACTGCATCCAGTTAGTTGTAAATATTTTGAGAGTCTCCTGTGCTCCAGGCTCTGTGCACAGCCCTAAGGAACCACTGAAAAGTGTGACCAGAAGTGTTCTCAGCTCCTCAGAAGCCATGCTTAATTGTGAAGAGTCACAAGAGTAGTTTGACTATCGCAATTCAAGTAAACAGAACTAGGTAGAGAGCAACAGAGGATCCCTGAAAAAGAGGGACCGATAGGCCTGGAAGGGGGGACTCTCTGCCCTGGGGAAGACACCTCATGATCTGAGAGGACATGGCAAACTCTGCTCCCTATTCCCATATTATTCATTCGGTGAGCAATAATTGATCGCTAACTGCATAAATGACCTCATCTAATATCATAAAGGATATTACGTTGAACAATACAAACAAAACTCCCACTATAATGGTCTTATACTCTGAACCACATTTGCCTCCCAGGTTTTTGGTCCACCCAACTGCTGTGAATGAGAAGCCACACCCATTCTTCCGTTACCTCGTTTCTCAGGGCCAATTGACATCCTATATTATTCCAGCTGTTTCTGGATCAATATGTGTGCCACACCAACTTATCTCCTAGGCACAAATGACCTAGAGTGACTGATACCCACACTGTGTAAAAGATGGCCAAGGACACTGGGCGTGCTTTCCTGGAGAACACTCGGTGGCAGGCAGTGAGTGACTTCAAATGCAGACTTGGCAGAGTAGAGGCAAGCTCCTGGAGAGGGAGAGTTACATGGCAACAGAGGTCAATGTCACACCATTTAGAGCTAACAACGAAAGGAATTTTTCCCTTCGTTGTACGCACTGGGCTTCTGCTTACTAGTGACGTTTAGATGTGGGCTGGGTGGCCATTTATTGAGTGAGGGTCAGTTTCTATGGGCCTTTGACCTCTTGAAGTCTATTTTAGTCCCATTCTTTGTTTTATTCTTTGCCAATTTCAAACATATCTAGACTGAATTTGGAGTATTTTCTCACACACACTCACCATCACATTCCTAATGTAAATCCCCCTTTCAGGACTCCATCGTTTTTTAGTTTTGTTGATTTTTTTGTTGCTGTTTGTTATTTTGATTATTTGATTTGTTTTGGGTTTGGTTTTATTTTGTTTTGTTTTTTTGAGACAGGGCTTCTCAGCCGGTGCAGCCTTGGCTGAGCTGGAACCCACTCTTTAAACCAGGCAGGCCTCAAACTCAGAAATCCACCTTCCTTTTCCTCCCAAATGCTGGGATTAAAGGCATGATCCATCATTTTAGTTTTTAATTAACATATACAAAGTAATATCTTTTCTTATGGCATGTTCATAATACTTAGTTTGAGGTGATCTTTCCCCTCACACACTCCACCCCCACCTCGCAGCCTTCCTACTTGATTTCCTACCCCAGAATTCTCCTTTCTGTGTTATATTCCTTCCCCATCCACCTTCCTCATGGGCTGCCTTCTAGATTCCTGACCTCACACACACAAACTTTCCTGAATAAACACACATACATGAATTAGAAACTAGATTCCACATATGAGAAGAGACATGTGGTAATTTTCTTTTTGACCCTTTTTGATCTCATTTAATATAGCTATATTCCAGTTGCTTCTATTTTTCTGCAAAATTTACAATTCCATGTTTTTCTTTACAGCTGAATAAAATTCTATTGTGCAAAAAGAAACGAAATACTAAACTTTGCAGGTAAAGGAATGGAACTAGGAAAGAACATAGTGAGTGAGGGAATCCAGACCCAGAAGACACACATCCCATGTTCTCTCCCATCGGAGGCTCCTAGCTCCAAATCTTCAGATGTGACTGGATATCTAGTAGCAATTGCATAAGTCAGGAAAGTTAAAACGGACCGGTGCTGGGTTTGGGGGTGATGGTTGGCAATAGAAAAGGGAATCACAGGGTACAAGTGATCTGATTGGGGAAATGAAGAAAACAGGATGCTCTAATTAGGTAGTAAGGAGGGAAGGAGGTAAACACAGGAGAAGGAAGGAGGGTAAAATAACAGTAAGGCTGTCTGGAAAAGTCAGAAGAAACCATATTATCAAATATGAGCCCAAAACTACTGTGCTGGCTAGTTTTATGTCAACTTGACATAAGCTAGAAAGGAGAAAACCTCAACTGAGAAAAATGCCTCCATAAGATACAGCTGTAAGGCATTTTCTTAATTAGTGATTGATGGGGGAAGGTCCAGCCCACCCTCTGGCAGCTCAGTTTGCCTAAGATTAACCTGTTTTCTTGAAACAGCTTTTGCCTTTAACCTTTAGGCCTGTACAGCCTTCTTCTCCTCCCAGCTCCCCAGCCTGCCCAGAGGCTGTGGAACCTGACACCGAAAGTGTGTGGAGCAGGGCTGGGCGGCAATTGCGGAGAATTCCGGCTCTTAGTTACCAGGTTATCTCCCTTTACCAATGATGCTTTTTGCTTTCCAAACATTTCAACCTCTACCCGCAATTGCGGAGAATTCCGGCTCTTAGTTACCAGGTTATCTCCCTTTACCAATGATGCTTTTTGCTTTCCAAACATTTCAACTTCTACCCGCTAATTTTCTAGCTGCATTGCCAACTCTGCAATGAAACAAAACCAGAGAACACCCTCTGGGAGTACAGCAGGAATAAAACCAGCGGTAGCAGCCGCAGTAAACCTCATGTTCCTATCCTGAAATGGTATTTTCTCTCCGTACCCTACTGTCTCCTGTACAGCATTACTCATTATTTTAAGCACTACATCTGGGCACCATTTTTGTCGTACTTTGTTTATAAACTCTTTTATTTACATTTCTTATATTTTTTCTCCCTACTCCACCCCAATCCCTTCCAACACCCCAAAATCAACACTTTCTCCAGAGAAAGTGTTAGTGGGAGAGGGGGCATAGTTCTTTCTTAGCTGCTTCCTGTTGGTCAGGTTCGTCCGGTTCCTTTAAACCAGTCTAATCCTTGTTTCAGGAGATCTTCAACTTCTTGTCTCACAACAACAACCAGGAGCAGCAAAGGAGAAGCAGCAGCAGCCTTGTTCTTTCTCCCCTCTCCACCCTCTGGGCTCTGGCGTTTATCCTCTCTCCAGAGTCCTCAGATCCAAACTATCTGCAGCTGGCAAAGAGCTTCTCCCAGAGCCGACACGAGACAAATAATCTGCTGCTGTGGACCATCTGAATCAGTCCCACATCCCACACTTGCGACCAAAATAAAAACATGTTTATATCCACAGTGAAGTCAAGGCTCAGTGTGGTTTTGTGTTTCTCTGAAGGCCAAGGACCTTGAACATAATGAGGAACACTTACTGGCTGCTCTCTTAATAGACTTCCTACCTCAGTTGCTAGAACCTCAAGCTGATCAGAATGAAAACCTTGGAACTCCCCCTTGATAGCTCTTCACCCAGATAACCAGGATGTTCTGTGAACCCCACCCTCACAGACATTCAGAATATAAGTGTGTGACACTGCCCCACTGGAGCAAGCAGAGCCCACCGACCTCCAATGATTACATCACCAAGAGTTCAGCCAATGCATTCACAGATTCAGTCCTCAAAGAAGTTTAGCATGGCTGAGGGGGAAGATAAGGATTAAATCACAAGGCAGATATAACTTCGTCATTTCAAGTAGTGTGAAAGGGAAGGCTGTGGTGCTTCCAGGAGATAACTTCATTTACTGAGTAGCACCAATTGTATTTAACTATACCCAATAATCTCTCATATAGTTATAGAACTGTAAAATTTTTAATTGGCTTCCACTAGCTTATATAATTCTCCCAGAAACCCAGTGATGTGGAAAAGACAAGGATCCTGATCTCCATTTTACACATGATGGAATTAGAACTTAGTAATAGAAATTGAGTGACACATGGCCCCATCACAAGAAACGGATGAAGGCAATAGTCAGGCATGTGACTAGGACTCCTGTACTACTTCTACTGTGGGCTCACAGGCACCTGCATTTCACAGGTGCCCCAGACACATGAAGGAAAGGGTAACGGCTTTGGGAGACTTGAACTAAGGGGAATATTAAAACAGATGAGTTGAGGTGTCTCAGGTACCATATTCTGAGACCAGCATCAAGCAGTACCAACTATATATCAATGAATTGTCTCCCTGTCACATAGATAAGAGAATGAACTACTTGTTTTATTCTGTTTTACATAGATAGGAAAGGACAGGGATGCAGCAATATTTGTGAAGGTCAGGGGTACTATCATTGGTACAATGTAAATCAGAGGTTGAAGTTTAATGATTCTAAAATGCACCACTAAAACAAATGGGAGAAGTGATGTGAGACAATCACTGTGTCACTTTGAAGAGTTTTGGAGGAACTGTTTCGATCCAGATCACAGATATAAATGCCTGACATTCCAGCTGTCTGAACTAGCTCCTAGTGTCAGGCTCTTGCAAAAGTGACATGAGTTGCTGCCTCCGAGATGAAAGATAAAAACATCAAAAGGCTGAGACCCCAAGTGTGTGATGGACTCAAGACCGTGGGGTTTTAGGTCTCCACAGCTGCAGCCATCTTATTGACATTCCATGCAATGAGTGATCAGCATGGTCAAGGCAAAACCCTTCTCCTTGGAGATAACCAACACAGTAGCAAAATAACATACTCAGCCTTGTTCAAGAAAATATTTTCTGGTCAATGTGTCTGTCTTAGTTACTTTTCTGTTGTTGTAATAAAATATCATAACAAAAGCAACCTAAGGGAGAAGGGGCTTATGTCAGCTCAGAGTGCCAAGCTACCTAGCCCATTGTGGGAGGGAAGTCATAGCAGCTTATAGTCTACAGAGACAGGGAAACCAGTGACAAGAGCATGACACAGCTGCTCATGCTGCATACATACTCAAGAAGTAATGAGTACTTGTGCTGAGCTCCCATTTTTATACAGTCCAGAGTCCAAACTCAGGGAATCGCCATGCACAGTGGAAGAGTCTTCCCACTTCAATTAGCATAATTAAGATAATCCCCCACAGGCATGCCAAGAGGCACCTCTCCCAGGTGATTCCAGATCTCATCAAGTTGACAACTGAGATGAACCATTACAGTGACTAAGTCATAAAATAGAAAATTATAATCTCTAATTAACGTATTATTAATTCATAGGATGTGAGAAAAATGGGATCATATAAACAAAGTTCCTGGCTGTGAATCAAGTCATCCAAAGTGATAGAAAGTCATTGTTCAATAACTACCTATCGAATGCCTATTTGTTGCACAGACTGGTATTTTCTTGTGATAGATTTTTCTTTCAATCAGCATGTATTTAATTAAGCATCAATTGTACAGATCAAACATCAAGACTAGATCTTCAAGTGGCCAAGGAGGGAATGAGCACATCTAGAATTCACAGTGTCAACATAACACATGTGTCTAAACTTATGTACACAAATTTATTGCATCTCTGAAAATGCTCTAGTGGGAAATAACTATTGTCCTAACCCTGTTGTGGCTGTGAGGGGGTTGTGAGAACTAAGATGGAGATGGGCAATGACACCCTGACACTCTTGACCAGCTCATGATTGTACCGAGACAGATAATATTCTAAGACAATACAGAAGGGAAGGTTTTCATGAAGCTTTGCAAACTCCAAAATTACAGTCATTTCCTACACTGATTCAGCCCCCTTTCCCACCCTCCCCAGTAATGACCCACATCCACCCCAAACTGCACAGTGGGGAAATGGAGCTAGCATCAGCCCAGCAGCAGAGAAACGGACAGCTGGCCCCTCTCCCTAGTTTCCTTCAAGCTCTTGTTTCTTAAACACTCAAGTGAGCTAGAAATGTTCTGAATTCTACATTTTCTATAGCAAAACAGAAAAGCTAGGTATCCCCATCTTTCGACCTAAAGCCTTGCTGGAAAGTTATTATACCCAGGTTTCTTGTCTGGAGGCTTGTTGGTTAACAATAATACTATAATTCTGTTAATAGGACAGCAAAGAAACAAAGAAAAGTCTTTATAAAGATATCCAGTCATTCAAAGACTAGATCCCCTGGACTGGGCTGATTGTCCATCAGATAAAGAATTTGCCGTACAAGAGTGAGGTCCAGAGTTCAGAGTCCTAGCACTGAAAATAGTACTGGATGGAAATGGTGACCTGCCCTTACTCCCAGCACATGAGAGGCAGAGATGGGATCCCTAGAGCATTATGTCTAACTAGACAAGCTGAATTAGCTAGTTCTGGGTTCAAGTGAAAGACCCTGCCTCAATACATGGTAGAAAGTGATCAAGAAAGGCACTGGATTCCAACCTCCAGAGCCTTTACGTGCATTCACAGATGTGCGTATGCACACATACACACATACACAGGAGCACCCACATGCATATAAACACACATATACACACAAACACTCACCACGCACATATACATACAAGAGATAAAATAATTTAAAAAAAAAAAAAGAGGCCTGGACATAATGTCATCTATCAAAGAGTGCGGAACAGGGCTAGGTTTGAGCAGTTTCATTCAGACCTGTGTGTGCTCATTGTGGCTTCTACTATAGTGGGAGAACGTTGTCTCACTCCAGTTCTCTCCAGCCATGTCACCTCCCCTTATCATGTACTCTGAGAGAGCTGGAGCAAATCCTAGAACCAGTAAAAGGCGGAGCTAGATTCCAACTCACATCTGCACCTCACTACAGCTGCTGCACATTTCTGCTGGAATGTTCAAGGCTGCTAGGACTTCTGAGTGCTTGAGACTCCCTAGAGCCAGAGCACAAATCCTAAAGTGGGGTTTCCCACAGCATCCCAGAAGCACATTCATTGTCCAATGGGTAAGCCATCCTAATCCACCCTCCTTATGCGATCAAAGTTCAGATTCCCTTTTCACCTTTGATGTTGGGCATTGTTATGATTTGCACATAAAATCTACCCTTCTAGGATCCTCTCTCTCTCTCTCTCTCTCTCTCTCTCTCTCACACACACACACACACACACACACACACACACACACCTTTCCTCATGCTCCTGCTGCCATGCCTGCTTCCATATCTTCCCACCATGATGGATTGTGTATCCTCTCCGGAACTGTGAGCCAAAATAAACTATTTCCTCATGAAGCTGCTTTTTCTGAGTATTCTATCTATCATACAACAACAAGAAAGAGAAAGAAAGAAAGAAAGAAAGAAAGAAAGAAAGAAAGAAAGAAAGAAGAGGAGGAGGAGGAAGGGAGGGAGGGAGGGAGGGAGGGAGGGAGGGAGGGAGGGAGGGAGGGAGGGAGAGAAGGGGAGGGGAGGGGAGGGGAGGGGAGGGGAGGGGAGGGGAGGGGAGGGGAGGGGAGGGGAGGGGAGGGGAGGGGAGGGGAGGGGAGGGGAGGGGAGGGGAGGGGAGGGGAGAAAAAAGAAAAAAACTAACACAGATGTCCCACTGTATGGTCCAGCTGGTACCTCTGACCATGCTCCTCCTTTACATCTTGGGAAATAAATTTCCAACTGTAGCCTGATTCTGCTGTGCCCTATTAACTGAGCCAGGCCCTATTCTCCTCTCCCATAAAAGGGAAGTTTGAACACACATCTACCTTTAGAAGTTAATTCACTTTTTCACCTTGGGGTAAACTCTGCATTTGGCAATACACACTCAACAAATGAGCTCAGGGAAAAAAATAAATAAGTAAAAGTCTTGCCATTACACTGGACAGTGTGAACCGTAATTAAAAAGCCCCATTATGCCATTTGAACAAGAACACTCGAGCCGTCATTAAGCTGAAACAGAATTCCTTCAGGGAGAAATTATTTCTCGTTTGATTTCTGTCAGAATGGCTTTGACTTTGAGGATACATCTACAGAATGGTGTCTCCAGGCTCCGCCTCTGTGGCCGTGCTCAAACAAAGGAGACGTTTGCTTCGAACAGATGAAACCTGATTAAAGATTCATTTCAAATTAACTTCCCTCACTTATTTCTCTTTTGTAATCTTTATTATTACTTTAAGGGGAGAAAAAATAGAAAAAAGAAGCAACCCTTCTCAGCTCTGCACATAAATCTTCATAGTAGCCACTCAACAATATCATTAATTCCCTCTGAATATTTGATCAATGCAAAGCAGCAAGCACTTATGCAATGGCAATTGTTGGGAAGTCAAGCCAATCTATTTTGGATGTTGTTTTATAAAAGTGAGAAAGGAAACTCACTGACAAAATGCAAGGATGTAAACAAAGATGCCACATGAACTTGACTTGATGCTTTGTCCTCAAGGTCACATAAAAGACAAGGAATGGGAAAATAATTAACCCCTGAGTGGCCATGCCCTGGGCTTTGCAGTTCATGCCTGGGCAGAACTGCAGCTGCAGATTGCTTCTGCTGGGCTAAGATGAGCAGACCAATCCATCTGAAACTCCAGAGAGGTAGAGAAGTAACTTGGGAGACAGGGTGGAATCCCAAATCCTGGGTGCTACTGGCATCTCAGTATACTACATATATAAATGAGGAGTAGGAACCTAGCAACAGAGGTCAAGCTTGAAAAAAAGACACCAGAGAGAACTTCCTGAAAAAGAAGGCAGTTGTAATGGGATTCCAAAATATCCCTCACAAATTTCTATTTTAAACTCTCGGTCCCCAGCTGTGGCTCTACTTTGAAGAATTTTTAAGAGGCAGATACTGGCTGGAGAAAATAAGTCACTAGGGGTAAACCTGTAAAGTTGTGCACACTTTATGTCTCATCCTGCTTGCTCTGCTTCCTGATCCTCACCATTTGAGCAAGCCAACTCCTCATACCATCACCCTATAGACCAAACCTTTCCCACCACCATGCCTTCAACACCAATGGATCTGAAGCCCTCTGAAACCATGATCTAAACTAAGCCCTTTCACCATTAAGGGTTTTATAACCCTGAATAATGATAATATCTCAAAAAGGTATTAATTAAAAAAGGAAAAAGCAGAGGGAAATGAGTTATAGAGAGAGGTGATGGGTGCCATTTTGGGCATGTTTTTTTATGGTAAATCTCCATGTGGCCCCTGGGGATGACACCCAGCAGTGGCTGTAAGTCTTTAAAAGCACATGGTACTAAGGATGTGGGCTTGGAGTTAAAAGAGTTGAAGCTACAAGAGGGGGAAATATATAGGAGGAAAAAGTACACATGACTCTAGAATTCTGATAAATACCAATAACAGATGCAGAGACTGAAGGAGGACACTGTTCAAAAGGAAGACAAAGTGCACACAAAAATTGAAAGAGTTCAAGTATCATAAAACTCAAGGGCCATGGCATTTCAAGTGAAGGCCAAATCAACAGCATCAAAGCTATTCATGAACTAGAGCCAACAAAGTCAAGAGCATTGAATATCTCAAAGAACATCATTGGGGCATTGGGAAAAGTCTGACAATCAGGAAAAAGGAAATAAAAGCAAGAATTGGAAGAAAAAACAAGCATGCAACTCTTTCAAAAACGTAAGGTAAGAAATAGGGGGAAAGGAGAACAAATAAAAACTTAAGAAAGATAATGAAAATATTTAAGAGTTAAAGAGATGAGTGTGTTGACATATTGACAAGGTAGAAACGAAAGGATGGTGATACTGAAACTCTAGAAAACACTTGCGTGTCCTATGACGAGAAAGGATACCTCTACTCAGCCTGGAGGAAGCAAGATGATGGCGTGTGTGTCTGATGCAACCACATCCAGTATGCCAGACGCTTAGCTTTCTAAGATTTCCTTTCATACCCCACGGGATGACTTAAGTTTCCAGAGCCATACATTTTGCTGTAATCATTAAAGAACCCAGATGATGGTAATATAATTCCATCACAACTGCATGATGGTATTATGGCAAGAAGAAAGATGGCATATCCCACATCTGTACTTAAAGCTGCTCTCATGGAGCTGGGAATGTTTCTCAGTTGGTAGAGGTCCTTTGAGGCACTAGTGAATCTCTGGGTTCAATGCTCAGCACCACATAAACCCTGTGTAATCTGTAATTTAAGAACTCAGGAAGTGGAGGCCAGAGGATTGGAAGCTCAGGGTCATACTCAGCCACTTAATGAGCATGAGGCCAGCTTGAACTACAAGAAACTCCATGGGTGGGGTGCTGCTCTTACCTGATGTTGGCCAAAACCAGCCCCAGGGCCAACACTTAAAGATCGACATTTGTCTAGAAGGAAGATTTGTAGAACTACTTTCTAAGTGGTACATGCATTTACCGCAATGAAATTTTATCTCCAATTTCCACACAGCCAGAGAAATGGGTCAGGAATTCAGATGGGTCTTCAAAAGACCTAGAAAGGGAAGTGCTTTGAGATAAATAAAGGGACTGGCAAGGGGTCCTGATGTTCCAATGATACGCAACAGCCAGTATTTGTAGTGGTACCTGCTTCACCCACTTATAATCTTTAACAAACCCATCTCCTCTCAAAAGCTCTGTCTTACAGTCTGATGGTTTTTAAGTGCCCACACAAATCTCACGGTAGTGTTGAAACACCATCCAGCATAACACCCCCTCTACCAATCTTAAGTCTTGGGAGATCATCCAATGCTATTGACAGCACACACCCTGTTGACATCTATGCCACTGCATTCTGATGCATTTACTGAGTAAATCCCACCTTCCCACGTACTGTATGAGAACAGAAGTCAATTAGTCTGGCCTTCTTCTTTCCCTCCTCCACACCACCTCTTTGTTTCTCTGCCTTTGATTCACGGCTAGTGCACAGAGCCACACCAGTGGGTGAGCAGAGGAGGAAGAAAGAAAGAGAAGCAGGGACGGGGAGAGGCTGGGAAAGAAGGCATTACTAGAACAGAGGCAGATGATGAATTAAGGGAGGGCCATTAATTTTTCATTCTGACAGATTATTGTCTGTCAGAAGGCAAAAAGAGGTGGCTCTTATGCCCAGAGATGACACATTTGCTCCTTGTGATGCAAGCTTTTCCATTTTTTTCCCTAAAATAAAGTAGTGGCCACCCAAAAAATAAAATATTTATGACAATCTATAATTTACATGCTAGAAATAAATAATGAACTATATGCTGTCATTAAATTGGCTCTTTGCTTTTCTTAATCCCTTGGGTGATAAATATGGTTTTGTAACAACATTTAGTATAAATTGATTTTTGTGTGTGTGGTAAAGGGGAAGAAAGGGAATTGTTTTAAATGCTTTAGATATAAATAGATGGTCCTAGATATTCTATTGCCTTGGGTCTTGATACACAATAGTTCTATTAATTTGGCTTTACATTAAGACTGGCTTTAATTAAAGGAGTATGTCAGTGACACATTTTACAGACCAACACTGATGGTGTAAAGCTTCTGAATTTAATGAATGGAATCATGGACTGGCACTGTGGTATTGGGCCAGCTTCCACAAAAAGACAATAGAAGGGGATAGGATGGCTATGTTGGGAGCCAGGAAATAAATGCCTCTCCCAGACACTGATTAAGGTCATGAAAAAAAAATGCATTGTCTTTTAATCCCTACACTGTAAAGTGAAGATGAGGATAATGGATGCTTAAAGGAATCAGTTAGCTAATATATGTACAACAAATATTGGCACAGTCATTAAGAGATAGTTGGTATCTTTAAAGAACATGCAATGGCTTGTGTGACAGTTCAGTTTTGTGAGCTCCTAGTATTTAGTTGACCTTGTTTGAAGCCCTTTAGTTACACTAATGTCTTTAGTAGTTGCATCTATCCTACAAGGTGTGTGTTACCATCTTCTCACTTTGCAATTGAGAAAACTGTGATGCAATGACAGTAAAGAATTCACTAAGGCAAATCATCAGTGGGAATGATAGAGCCGTAGAGCTGAGATTATTGATAGACTGAAAAGTAAGACATCTCCTAGGAGTGAGGAATAGAGCCGTGGATGAAACAGAGGGCAGAATCTCTGTATCCGAAGAGCTTATATTTCTAGAGAAGAGATGGAGATTAAAAATAAATAAATAAATAAATAAATTCGTGTCAGACCTGAAGAAAAACAAGATTACTATCGAAGAATTAGGAAATTAGAAAATTAATCAAAGAAGATCTATTGATAAGGTAGAGAGGTGCTACAGTTTAAAGCAGTTGGTATTTTAACAGAGTACAGCGTAGGATGTCTGCATCCAGGTGGATTCAGTCTGGAACATTATATAGAGAAAAGACTTTGGGTCTGGAAATTAATATATATATATATGTGTGTGTGTTTCAAATATATATATATATACATTGTGTATATATATATATGACTTTGCTGTCTTATATTTGCTTTGAAACTTGAGAAAATTTGTTTAGTGTCTCCAAGCATTAGCTTCCTGGGTTACAGAGTGAAAATACCACCTTGGCACAATTGTTGCAAATTAAGACATGAGAGAGCTGATAGAAAGATGAGACCACAGAACATTTGAACATCTCCTTTCCTTCATCTGCACCATGGAAGTAATCATAGCACCTGCCATCCTCTATACTAAAGTGAATAGAAATTAAATTAGAGGTGACACCAAACATCCACTTGAATATGGTATCCATTAATTGTTCTGACCAAGTATCAGGAACTGTAATGATTTTAGGGGGAAAAAAACAACTTTCTTACCTGCCAACGAGCAGTGCGGGGTCAGGTAGCTACAGGATGATATATGTGTGTAAACATAGCCTAGCAACATGTACAACTCCCCACATATCTTACCTGAGTGATACGACTTTTCCTACATAGTCTATTTCCGCCCACCTCTGATAGAGCAAGCAATAAAACCAAAGATATTCTTCCAGCCAACTCTCCTTGGTGAACCAACAAACATGCTTGTTGGGGGATTATTTTGTGCACTGTGTACTCAAATGCTGGTTTCTGAATGCAGAGATCTGGTTACAGTCTGGACTTTGGCACTGTAATTGATATAAATCGTCTCTTGTCTTGGTATATTATCAACCTTCTGTTTGGTTAATAAAGAGCTGAATAGCTAATAGCTGGGCAGGATAGGATAAGGTGGGACTTCCAGAGCCCAGAGAAGTGGGGGTATCTCGGGTGGGGACCAGGGAGTCACCATAAGGACATGGATGGAGGAGAAACAGCCAGGGCACCACTAAGATGACAGGTAAAGAGCCACATGGCTGGAAAGTAGGCCAGGGCAACATAGTCAGGTTAGAATAGCTCAATGTCTGCCTAGTTATAGTGCCAGAAGCTTTTAAAAAATTAATAGATCTCTGTATCATTATTCAGAAGCTAGAACCAGCATAGAAAAAAAAAAAAAAAAAAAAAACCTTACTTTTACATCTCTAGGGAAAGTCACAAGGGCATCATGGGTAAGCAGTTACTTACAGGAGCTTGGGCAGCTTTCAGGCAGCTACACCATTAAAGAAAAGTCTTCCCCCCAACTAGCAATTGTTAACCACCTCGATATCCTCAAGGTGGAGAGGGACCTCAAGCACTCACAAGCTTTCCCTACTTGCCAGGGGTTCTTACCGAGCCAAACAGCACAGGGTACAGGAAGACACTAAGATCCACAAAGAACAATAGCCATCCTATGACACAGAAACAAATAAAGAGCAGCAGACACACAGAGAGGAAACTGTTCAGCTCACAGAGACAGAAAATGACAGTTTAAGATAGAGATGCAGTCACTTGGATGGCATTCAGCCAAGAAGAAAGCTGACTGGCTCACAAGTTGGGCATGAAACCCAACTGGTTCAATGAGGGACCTGAGGTTATATGTGGCTCCAGAAAAGAGAGGTTTAGGGCAAAGACAGCACAACTTCCAATGGTTTTTCCCAAAAAGAATGAAAAGAGAAAGAGTCTGGCCGACAACAAGAAGCCATAGTACAGAGATGTAGTAGAGGCAAATATGACTAAGGCATTATCACGGCACACTCTTCGTTCCCATGAGCACCCACGAGGCACTTATCTCCTCTCCTGTAGAGAGCTCAAAGAGGCAAAAGCACAAAGAAATTGGGGAACTGAAGTGACGGCCCAGGTAACCCAAGAAAAGAGTCCACAAGGTGAATTCTAAGGCTCAGCTCGTGTGATGATGAGGGAGAGAGATGTCTTCGCTATTCGCAAGCAGAGCTTACTTTGCCTTTCTCTGTCACCCCACCGAGTGAATTGCTTTGTATGTCTTCCACATATATGTAGCCCCAAAACATATTCACCCCATTTAGCCAATCACTACTTGACACTTCCACCCAGATAAACTTGATGTAATTTAAATTCAACATTCCAAAGTCAAACTCCCAGTTTTCCAATTTAAACAATTCATCAGACAAATTAGTCTTTTTTCATTTCCCTGGAACAAATGTAGATGTGAGTTATCCTGTAAGCCTGTGAGTTTCTGTTTTGTTTTTGTTTGTCTGTTTGTCGGTCTCACTGTGTAACCCCAGATGGTCTGCAACATGTAATGCATGCCAGGCTGGACTTGAACTTCCTTCCATCTTCCTGTCTCTGCCTCTCAGGCCCTGCACACCAAACCTGGCTCAAGTCATTGTTTCTGGAAATCACCTATCCTGACCTCCCATGAGGAGACATTGTTGCCTAAGAGCAGGAATGCCACAAGGTGTTTGGAAGTCTTCACCTGAGCTTGCCTTTCCACCTGCTCACCCCTGGCGGGGATTCTGCTTCAAGAACAGGGCCAGAGAAAGGGATAACTGTGTGAACAGCTGCAGGCCCCAGGGCTCAGGGGTAACATGCTTTGACCATTATCGCAAGTCAGAATGACCAGTGTTTGTTGATACAGGAAGATTTTCGCCTACAAGGACCAATTAACCATGAGAAATTATTTACAAATGACTTTAAAGGGGGCTCTCTCTAAGTGTATTTTCTGTTGTGTTCGTTTCTTAGGGGACATGTTTAGGCTGTATTAATTACTACAATTTAACTCTGCTGGAAATAAACTAAATATCAAAGAGCATTGCTGGAAATGAATGCTGGCCTCCAGTCTAGAGAAAAGATAGAAAGATTCTTCTCTCCAACTAAAGAAACTGGAAATTCTGAGCCACTGTGGAAGCTTCTCAGCCTCTCTCTCTGGAAGCAATGCCACAAAGCTCAGAAAAGGGTTCAACTTGGTCCTTTTCACCCAAGACCTACCACTTAAACCAGATGGTGTCAGAGATAGGACTCTGGTTGGCCAGTCGTTTGCTCCTGATTGTCATGACTGACAGAATCTGGGAAAGATACCAGATCATTTTAGAAAACCAGCTACTAGTTTCTGCCAGTGTTATTGGATTCCATGGATGGTGATGGTGGTGAAGGAAACCTCAGCATCATCCATGATGGTGACAGCAGAGGTCATTTCCTGCTCATGTTCCAGACACTGTGTCACATTTTGCACACATGATGTCACTTAGAAAACACTATTATTCTTACAAATAACAAAACCAAGACTTGGAGAAGGTTTTAAGATATACCCGAGCTGGTAAGATGAATGAGTAAAAAAAGCACTTGCCACCAAGCCTGACCACCTGATCCCATCCCATGGTGGAACGAGAGAACCAGCTCCTGTGAGCAGTCCTCTGGCCTCCCCACACTCACACACATGCACGAAGTAAATAAATAATGTGACAAAAACAAAGATAAAATAAGATCCTCCTAATTCACACTACTGAGAAAAAGAATAGTTTGAAAGGCTCATGAAATAGCTCAGTCAGAAAAGTGTTCACTGCACAAGCATAAAAACATGATTCAGTCCCCAAAACCCACATGAAAAAGTTGGACACAACACTGAGAGATGGAGACAGAGGTATCCCCAGCTCTCATTAGTCAATCTAGATTGCTTAGAAAGACTCAGGACTGTGAAGGAAGCTGTCTCAAAAAAACAGACGGTGGAGGGTATACTGAGGAATAACAATAGAGGCTCTCCTTTGTTGCACACATACACACAAAGAGAGAGAGAGAGAGAAAGAGAGAGGCTTAGTAGGTGCCTCGGGTTCCCTCAGGGTCTAATCAAGCTGTCAAAGAGGACTGAAGTCTAATCCAAAAGCTCAACTGGACAAGCACCCACTTTTAAGCTCACTCAAGGTCTGGCAGGATTCATTTCTTGATGGGCTGTTGTGCTAAGGGTTTGTTTCTCACTGCAGGTCAGAAATGACTGACTAGATTGAGTCTACACTTAAGAAAAGAGGTTTGCCTAAAGAGTTGCTGACCCCTGAGGCTTATTAATGGCTGTGCACCACCTACAAAGTGCTTTCCTTTTGGATTAAGCAGGCTACATTAATATGCACACCATTTAGTCTATTGAGAGGGCCCTCTCCTGTTCTCAAAGCCATTTGCTGCATTTGCTCTGCCCACGCCCTCCTGGGGTTTCCTGATGCATCTGAAGTCTAGCCACAGTCTCCTTGGTTGCAGTATTCTTCCTCCTCACTTCTCCTCCACTCCTGAAATATTCAATCTAGAGAAGCCTCGTGCACCTAGTCTAGCCAAGAAACCCCTAATCCAGTCCCTTGTTTTACAGATAAGAGCACTGAGACTCAGACTCAGTCAAGAGAAGGGGGCTCCCCAAGCTCCCCCAGGAAGCCAGAGGCAGGGCTGGGACCCTGAGCCTCAGCTGCTGTATATCCTGACACACCAGGATCCTTGCTGGGAAATCAATCCAAGCCAGGCACTTGAGCTCTAGGGAGAATGCAGACATTTCATCAACATACAAATGAGGGAAACATTTAGGCGGCTCTTCTCCCCCTGTCCCCATCCTTTTCTTCACAGGGGGCTGACTTCATTCCCTCCTGGGAGTGGGAAGAACTCACTTGTTAAGTGAGCAGTGAGAAAGCCTTTCTGTGTGGAAATCCTGGGAGTTGTGGTGGATGAGGCTTCACTGTGGTCGCACAATGCCCTCTAGCCTTGAGTCAGGGTAGTTCCAGGAGGAAAAATCTGAAAACAATGAAGGATCATGAAACACACAAAGCCCGATGTGCAGTTACCACAAAGCTGTAAAATCTGGGAATTCCCGAGGACCCAGGAACTGCCAAGGCCCCTCGAAAACTATGGGCATGGTGTCAAATTTCCCAGGAGTCCATCTCTTTCAAAGACTCTTAAGAGAAACCATAGCAACATCAATGAAAAAGAGGGTTGAGATCTTTCTACTAATTGTAACTTTCCAAATATCTGGAACATTTTCACTGTTAAAAGAGATGACCAAAAAGATCATGAGTGTTTGCACTTTTTTGTTGGAGGTGGCACTTGGTTGTTAGAGTCCTGGGGATTTGTCTGGAGCCTTTCACATGTCAGGCAAACACTACCAGAGCTTCAGCCCCAGCCCACATGCACTTTTCCTATATCAAGTCCAAATACTGTGAGGATTTGATGTCATGTGACTACCCTGTCCACATTCAGAGTATTGACTCCTTCCTCTGAATAGCCATTGGAAAGCTGGTGTCTATATCGCAGGTGGTTTAATTCATTAGATGTTTACTAAACACCTATGTGCCGAGTGCTGAGAGAGCGAGCCAGAATGAACTCCTGTGATACTGAGCACATCTCTCTGATTTCTACCCACTATCCTACTCTTGAGCTGTGTAACTCCACTCAGATCACCCTTGGTGCCAGGTTTGGAGGTGTGAGCATTCAAAGCATCTCTTCTTCCTGCCTGCTAAGATGGTTCCAGGGACTCGCTAATCCTTGGAACTGAGCTAAGTTCATCAGAAGAGAAAGCAGCTGTACTTGCCCCTACAGTAGAACATGCAAGGAGGCAAAGCCAAATTAGGCAAAGAAGGCTGAGCCCAGGTGAAAACATTTCTAATGGAGGTCTGGGCCTTAGACCTTTCATTTCTCCTCTAGGAAAACTGAAGTTGGCTTTATATTATTGTTAACAGAAAGTTTCGTCGTGGATGATCAGTCCTTGAGGAGCTCACAATCTAGTAAGGCAAATTGTGTCTAATACAGAATATTATATGAGTGCTATTATGGAAGCATGCATACAAAGGTAGTTTTTTTCTGAAAATAAATAAGGGGATATTAAATAATCCTCAGTAGGTAGTCTGCCTTCTGCCTTGATGTGTCAGAACCATTTGGACAGGCAGCAATTATGAGGAGGAAGGACACTGACAAGGAAAAAGTAGAGGGAGGCAGGACCATGCTCCTAAGTAAGCCTAAGTTTTAGGGAAGGTTCCCCTAGGAAGCATCCAGAATCTTCCTTATAAGGACAGCGGAACTACATCTTCTTGACATGCATACATGTCTGTCCTACTCAAAAACTTACAAGAATTGAATGAGATTGAGTCTAGTCAATATCACAGCATAGGCTGAGAAGAGGCTCCCAGTTGAGGAATGTTGGCAGTTAATGGTCACTCATGACAAGAAGAGTCGTTTTCTTCAGTGATGGAGCCACTGGGAAGTTGCCCATGCTACAGTAACTCCTGCCCAAAATAGCAGAAGGCATGAGAGCAAGAGGGGCTCCTTGGAAAAAAGAAGGGGCTCCACAGGAGTCAGAGGGGGATCAAAGATGTGGAGAGAGAGGTGAAAATGGCCAAAGTATATGTACAAAATTGTCAAAGAACTTAAGTGTAAATGGTGATTTCATGTGTAGCTGAGATGATTCAGATCTGAGTTGACTCAGCTACTTAGACCACAATAATAAGATCATGCTCATTTGTTAAAACTATTTTTGAGATATGTCATCTGCCATAAAATTCACCTTTTCAAAGTTTAGTTAGTGAGTTCATAGTGTGTTTATAAAGTTTACAGCTATCATCAGTAATGCCCAGACAATTTTACCTGCATCTCTATCCTGCATCCTGATTTCTCTCTTCCACTCAGCCTTAGCAGTGCTGAGAAATCTAGTTTTCTGTCTCTATGAATTTGGCTATTCTGGAAATGCCTTTTTATACAGATTACATTTACATAGTTTTATTATTATTTTTACAGTGCTAGAGATCAAACCTTGGTCTCTGTGCATGTTAAAAAGATGTATTCCTCCTGGGCTGTGCCCACAGCAACTGACTACAGTGGGTATTTCTAAGAAAGAGAGAGGTAGAAAAGCAGAGCAAGGGGAAGAGACAGAGAAAGAAAGAGAGTCATTTCAGGTACAATGCAGATATCAGAAGACAACTTTAGGGGTCAGTTCTTTCTTTCATGGTGGATTCTGAGGATTGAACTCAGGTCAGTAGGCTTGTATGACAAGTGCTTTCACCCCCTGAGTCATTTAGAGAAGTCAGCAATAAGATTCTATTTTCTTTCTTTCTGTTTGTTGTTGTTTTGGTTTGGTTTTCGGTGTGTGGAGTGGGATCATAGAGGTAGAGGGTACTAAGCTTTTTTTAATTGCTCTCTACCTTTTTCTTTTTTGAGACACAATCTCTGGAGCTAATATTTTTAGATCTACTGACTGGTTATTGAGACTCCAGGATCTGCCTGTCTCCACTCTATCCCCAGTGATAGAGTGGAGATAGAGGGGTCACAGGCCCATTCCAACCCACGTAGCTTTACAAAGATGCTAGTGATCCTAACTCAAGTCCTTCTTCAGGTTTATGCAGCAAGCACTCTAATGACTGAGCTATCTTCCCTACTCCAGGCTCTGTTTTCTCCCTCCCTCTTCTTCTTGTCACTCACCCAGTCCTGGCACACTGCCTGCCTGAAATATGCCCCCGTAATTCGTTCAAACTCTTCCAAATCCTGTTGGGAACACTTTGTCTTTGGAGATAATTGGGCCAAGAGATTAGAGTTAGAGGTTGGGATGAAGGTAGGAGGGGAGAGAGGGCTTAAACAGTAACCAGGATGGGGTACAGCCTCGGATGAGAGCAGTGATGTGCCAAAGATGGGAATCTGGGGTTTGAAGCTCAGGCTCTATGCAAACAAACCCCAAAGCCACTGAGGGACAAAGAAAGCAAGCAGACTTCTCTTTAGGTTCACTCTTCCAGATAATATGTACCCGCTTGCTACAGAATCTCTTCATGTTTGGCTGCCCTCCAAAGCTAGCTTCTTCTTGGCTCTATTATAACAAGCATCTTTATTGACTAGAGCTGGGGATATCAAAGAAGTTTGGGGTTTCAATTTTTTTCATCTTATTGTTGAAAGACATTGCCACATTTGATATGAGACAAGGGGATAAAAATGAAGGCATTCTCCTGTTTGCTGCAACACGCATAGCTAAAATCAGAACAGTACAGAGATAATTAGCATAGCCCCTGCACAGGAGGACACATATCTGTGAAGCATTCTACATCCTTTAAATAATGAGAAATTCTCAGGGCAGAGTTCTAGAAAGTGGATGAGTTTCTGCAAAAATCTAGAATACACAATCTCAGGCTAAGAACTTTTGGGAAAAGGGTATCATTAGAATAGTCTTCCTTCTCCTTTCTTGTAATGTATTTCAAAGTGCATGCATTGCTAAGTTATGCGTCTACTCATTTGAGCAGCCGGAGACACTGACAGCTAGATTAGCTTGTGTCAGTATTTAGCATGTCCCCAAATCACTTCAAGTTCTTATTTTAAAAGTCAGGCTCCTGGACACCATCCCCAGAGTTGCACAATGTCCTTGAAACGAGTGTTTGAGGAAGAGGCTTGGGCCACATCAAGTAAATATTCAGACACAGCAAATAGCTCTCCAGCCACAAATTAACTCTAAACAGTTGAGAATGTCTGTTAGAGCTCTACGTGGAGACAAGGTCTGAGCATAAGCCATCAGTTGGTGATGTCTGTTGTGGGCGGAGCGTGGACAGCCAAGGCACAAAGGTCATGGGTTTCTCCTTCCTATAGCATGCATTCACTGAGCATGCAGCATGCGTCCTCCTTCGCAAGACCTGTGCTAGTCATGTCTGAATCATTCGAGCTTTAGTGTATGTGCACCAAACAGGTCATGATAATTCCTTCATTAATAGCTGACATAAGGATCTCTGTGTGCAAACCTATAGAAAGAGTAAAGTCATTTCAGCCATGCTGTGGGAGGGGATGCCTCCTAAAACTAAAAAGAGTGGTTGAATACAAAGCATACTGCTGTGACAGGGCAGGGTCGGAGCAAGGAATTATATATACCTGAACAGGAGACAACTGACTCTGATCTTGGAGAATGAATGGGAATTTTCCAGGTGAAAGGAGAAAATATACCAAAGACAGAGTGGAGTGTACATGCTGCAAACAAGCATACTAGAAAAGGAGTTTCCTGGAATTTGATTATTTTACACACATACACACACACCCAGGGTTAGGAGTCCATGACCATCATGGCAAGGCGCATGGCTGCAAGTAGGCAGGCAAGCTACTGGAGTAGCAGCTGAGGCTCACTTTTAGATCCACAAACAAAAAGCCAAGAGTGCACACTGGCAATGGTGTGAGTCTTTTGAAACCTCAAAG
Organism: Meriones unguiculatus; assembly: GCF_030254825.1. Taxonomy (NCBI): domain Eukaryota; kingdom Metazoa; phylum Chordata; class Mammalia; order Rodentia; family Muridae; genus Meriones; species Meriones unguiculatus. The sequence goes on from NC_083359.1 coordinate 45,811,719, forward strand.
CCTACCCCAGTGACAGTTCCTCCAGAAGGCCACACCCCTAATCATCCCCAAATAGGCACCAACGGAGCACAAGTATTCAAATGCTCAAGATTGGTGGGGGGCATGTCATCCAAACCACTACAAGTATTAAAATCAAGCTGGCCACCACACAAAGTAGCTTGAAGGTGAAATTTGAGCTTGCTTGTATGTGTGCTTCTGAGAGGCAAAGAGCTGCACAGTTTCCTAGTAGGCAGACAGACAGGGAGAGGGGCCATGGCTGGATAATAAAGATGATAAATATCTATGATGGCCAGCTTCTTCCTCATTGCCCTGACACCAGACAAAAGCCTGGCCACTTAGAACAAAGGCTTAGCTGGCTTTTTTTTTTCCCACCAGTAAAGCCTCCCTGCCAGTGGACTGGTAGACTAGCCAGAAGAGCTCAAGGCCAACTTGTCTTTGTTCAAACAACTTTAAATAAGGGTTGTGAGGGGTGTTGGGGGTGGTCAGGGGGTGGGGGGGTACCTTTCCTTGCCCCTAATAGAAGCCTCTCTATACTGGCTGATTCTTTCTGCTCCTCTCTGTGATGTCTGAGATTTTTCCCTGCTGCTACCTGCTGTGCTTGAGATTTTTCCTTCCTTTTAGTCCCTCAACTTGCAGGGGAAAAGAAGCTGACCAGTATTCCCAGACTTTACCTTTCTTCTAGGAAAGCTTTGTTTACAGAAGTCACTAACTGCTCCACTGCCTAGAGGAAATGCCCTAGCCCAGTTAGCTCAGGACAAAAGAGCATCCCCACGCAAAAAGAGCCTGAACAACTCAAAGCCAGCCCCAATCTGGGAGGCTCCTCTTCAAGACTGGCGGCCATGCAAGCTGCTTTTGTTTGCCCACAACTGCCCCTGTGTGAGCATTAACAAATGCAGTAAAGGGCAAACATGAAAACACCTGGAACTTCAGGAGTCCAGTCGAGTGGGGTAAGCCACCAAAAGGCAAGCAGTGCTATGGGGAAGAGTCAGAAATCAATAAGCAAACAAACCAAGCAAAGTCACAAGAGGATTTTAAGAGCTAGCATGCCTCCCTGCCCTAAGTGGGAGGTGACTCCTCACCCTGGAACATTTTATCACCTAACTTAAGCACAAATGAACCAAAGAAGGATGGGAATGATAGCTCAGTGGGTAAGTGCTAGTCCTCAAACAGGAGGTCCTATGTTCCACCCCAGAAGCCACACTGAAAATAAAAAGCAAGGTTTGGGTAACACACTTGTAATTCCAGTGTTAGAGGGGGAGAGACAGGCAGATCCCTGGGACTATCTGGCCTTTGGGGTGCAATCCAAGCCAAAGACTGTACTCGTCAAAAAACAAACAAACAAGATAGATGGCACCTGAGGGGTGAACGCTGATGACTACACACATGTAGACACACATGCATACAGAACTGCAGAGAGGGAAAAGGAGGCAGGGTGGGGGGAGGGAAAGAGAGAGATAAGGAGGGGGGGAAGTACAGGGCAGGGAGCCAGGACATAGTGTTTTCTTTTTCTACCCATCACCTTGAAAGTATCATTTCTTCACCTATTTCGCTTATTTGAGTTACATGCTGGACACAATAGGTATTGAAGATACAGAAGCAAGCACCCAGGGACACAAGCAACAGCTGGGGACCCAGAAAGGCAGATGTAGCTGTTAATAGTAATCACCATTAGAAAATAAAATCAAATGATCAGACAGAAGGAACAGGAAGTAAGGGACCAACGTTAGCTGGCCAGGCAAAAGGTAATATTTGGGGTGAACAAGTGACACTGGGGCTGAGATGGGTGACATGAAGCCAGACCTGGGAAGGTTTAAGAGACAAGACTGCACATGGAAGTACCCCCATGAAGTTGGGGTGAGGCTGAAAGCTTTGGGTGGCAGATGGAAGATTCATGGAGCCAGAAAGGGAGAAGAGTTGCAACATCGAAATCTAGTTGTAGAGTTGGGCAAGAGGCAGACAAAGAAGGGCTTTCACTTAAAAGCAAGTGTAGAAATGTAGCTCATTGGGTAGCACACTTGTCTAGCAAGCATGAAGCCCTAGAATTGATCCCCTGCGGCCATGTAAACCAACACTACACTTGTAATTCTAGTACTCAGGAAGTGGAGGCTGGAGGATCAGAAGTTTAAGATCATCCTTGGCTACATAGCACTTTTAAGGTCCTCTCTCAAACTGCAGAAAAGAAGGAAAGAAGTGGATCTGAGTTGCATTTGTAACTGTGACCCTGCAGGCTGTAGACAATTAATTATACAGTACAAAGGACAGCCTAGGAAGACTCTTTGTAATTGCCCAAGAGATAATGATCTCTTAATCTTGATCTATACAGTAGTACCAGAATGCCCATTGCATGGATGAAAAAACTGAGCACCCACATGGCTGATGTAACATATTGGAAGTCACATGACTAAGAAATAACAGAGCCAAGATTCACTCCGGTGTCTAAGCAAAGTGTACATGCCATGAGCAAAGTGTAGGCTCCACACTTCTCTGTCATAAGATGGAGCAGAGGGGCACTTTAAGAGTCCCTCAGCTTTATACCTCTCTGTCTTAAAAGCCAGCAAATAATATACTGAATGCTCACTGTGTGTCAGTCTTCCAAGAGCTTCCCACGTTGTATTCTACACCAACAACATTATGAGGCACATTCCTGTGATAGAGAACAAAAAGTTGGAGATCTCTGCTTGCTTTTCTCCCAACAACACTAGAAATGCTCCCAGCCTCATCAGATCCCACTGTAACTGTAACGTGCCTTATAGCAAGTACTCAAGCACAGCCAATGAAGGGATGCTTTATTCTTCACAATTATTCACTCCTGGTCTCGTCTTCCAAGTACCCCGCATAGCTACACCACCTAACTTTCCTCGTGGTTCTATGACATTCTTCTCATTTCCTCCATTTTTTAAGCTGGAAGCTGAGGCTCCCAGAAGTCTCACCTTCTAAGTTAAGTTCGCACTCAGGCCTCCCAAAGGTGTTGCTGTTATTCTGAGGTCTGAGGCATCCTTGGGAATGCAAACATGAATCTGGGATAAAACCGGAAGGTTAGCAATAGTGACAGTCTTGTCCTGACTGCTGGGCTCAAGTCAAAGGTGGCACTGTTTACTCTTTGTTGTAATAAATTGAAAAGAATGATTGGCCAGTTGTTGACAGGCTCATGCTGTCCTAGGCTGCGTGTCAGCAGCACTGGCATGGGATCAATGCAGGGGAAGAGTTAAGGTTTGAATTATTATCAGAATTAGGGTGCTTTATTGGTTCACATCACCCAATCTTCCCCAGCCATTATGGCTTCACCAAAACATTAAACTACTTTAAACTTTCATTTTCCTCTTAAAACTAAATTAGTTCGGAGGAAATTGTGTTTTCTGAGCTCCAGTTCCAGCCTCGGGCAGAGGGAGTTACAGTACAGCGCACAAATAAACAACAATCATGGCCTAATTACTAAGTGGCATCCGGAGCAGGCTGTCAAGTGACAGGGTCCTGGAGGGAGGCAGGGCTCAATGGGACCTCCTCTGGAGTTATTGACATGGTAATCTTCTGTTCCTCTGGCCCTGAAGACCAAAGACAAAGGGATGTCTGATGCACCTGCCAGGTCCCTGTGCTAACCTGTGCTACCCTTTGTACTGCTCCCAGGTAGATCCCTGTTGGACTAACTCTAGGGATAGAATCTGAGCCAGTTGCCAGACCTTAGTCATGTGACTGCAACTGAGTCATTCACTGAAGTTAAGATCTATTTGCTAAGGATCTGTTTAGTGTGTCAGAAAATATACCATACTCCTTGTTTTTAATGGTTATCGGACATCTATTCCATCTGTCTATCTTCTTTGAAGAAATATTCCTTTCATGTTAAACATATATCAAATCCTTTTGGCTGTGCAAGCAATGGAGTGATTGAGGCTATGCCAATCATAGGACCTCAGTCATTGTAGGACACTGGTCCTGTGATTAGAGCTACACCAACTGTAGCACCTCAAATAGCCCAAAAGTAAAGCTGAGCCCAGCAAAGGACATTAGTCAAGCAACTGAAGGTAAGCCCCTGGCAGGTCCTCGCCACTCTGACATGGGATCAGTTCAAGGGCAGCACTAGATGGAAGCCAAACCAATCACAATCTTCTCCAGGATTTTTTCTGCCTGGAGCTGGGCTTGAGGTTCTGTCCTCTCACATCTAGAAAAGTACAACTTTTATCTGTCTGTGGCCATGGGGGTGAAAGCCATGCCCTGAAAGACAAAAAAGTGGTGAGTGGGGATGGCAGGCTTAGAAAGCTGAGGGATGGAGGAGACAAAGAATGCTGTCTCTGGCAAGACTCCTATCCTGTCCATTAGTTGCACTGTCTGAGCCCATAACCTACTCCAGCTTTCACCTCCCATGAGTTTGGTCAAGATGAATTCCTGTCTTAAGTGTATGATGGCCTCATCTCCATAGCTAACATTTATTGAGCAAGCCCTGCAGACAGGCACCTGCACACTTCATTGTTCTGAGTTTCTAAACCTGTAGAATCATGAAGGTGGTATCAAGGACAAGCCCACTTCATATTAAAGGAAACTGAGGCACAGAAATATTAAAGTGACTTCTCCAAGGTAGAGTTATAGAATGGAAACGATTTTCTTTTATGAACTATTACACTCCTTTGCAGAGAGAATGGGGTAGGCATTGAGTATCCCATTTCAGAGGTGCAGGAAGATTTAGAGTTTAAGAAATTGGGACCCAGCTCCGAAGCCACTCTTCTTTATCTTTCCCTCCCTTACTTCCAGACAAAAATCTGACCGTTGGATTGTCTCAGCCGCTGCACCAGTGCACAAGCCCTGAGCTGATCCCTTTTTATTTCTACAAATGGAAATATCTTTATTGTGTTTTCTTTTGCCGCTGTATCTGAAGATGATCCACACTGCCTGATGTTATTCTCCCTGGTAGCGCTCCAGCCCACAGACGCCAAGGGCTGAGACTTCCTGTTATACAACTGTTCCGAACTTCCAGGGCTGATTGCCCCTGGCAGAAGCAGCCCCAGACAGGCCAGAGCGTTTGATGCCGAGAGAGCATGTCAAGGCTGCCTGGGCATTTGCTAGTCCCTTTTAATTTTAAGAGCAAGAGAGTCTGGATGTGCAGAAATGAGGGGAAGGCAGAAAGACAAGGAGAGAGAAGGGCAAGGTGAGATAAAGTGGGGGTTATGTGGAGCAGCAGTCAAGAGCAAAACCAATATCATCATTGCTCATTCCCCTGCTCGGTTCCTGATAAGACAAGGCATTTGAGATTGCTCCTGAAAATGGGAATTTGGCCAGGGTGACCTTGGATGCAAGGACTCTTCACTCTCAGAGCAACCAGAACTACTCCCATTCCAGCCCCTGCAGTGGGCTTGACCTAAGAAGAATCCCTGTGTCCCCATGGAAGCTCATCCTGTTGGCTGGCATAAGCAAGCAAGCTGTCTATTTTGGTATATCTTTGAGTAGCATCTTTGGGGAGGGAAGAAGTGGCTTCAATAATGGTTAAGTTGGGATGCTAGCATGATGTGAGTGTAGGGTTCAAGAGTGAGTCTCTTTGCACCAAGTGTGAGCAACCCCCTGGTGGCCTTTCCATGGAGCTGGCCCTCCCTCAGCCTCCTACCCTCTGGCTGCCATGAAAGCATCACCTGAAACAGATTTCTCTCTACTGGAGGCTGAAGGCAAGAGGGGACTTTTAGGTAAGGGGTGTATTTATTTCCTACCATGGATACAATAAATTATTGTAAACCTAGAGACTGAGAACCATACATATTTATTAAAGTACGGCCCTGGTGGAGTCTGAAATTGGCGTCACTGGGCTAAAATTAAGATGGCTACAGGATTGTGGTCTTATCTAAAGTCTCAAGGGAAGAATTTGTTTCATTTGTCCTCTTTGGTTTCTCGTGGTCACTAGCGGTCTTTGGCTCATAGCCCCTTCCTTCAAGCCAAGTTATTCTCATCCTATTCTCATCAAGTTCTCTGTTCTGCTCTTTTTTCTGTCTCCCTCCTCTACTCTGAAGAAACCTAGTGATTACAATACACTTCCCTCAACCCACCAGGATGACCTCTCTATTTCAGTGTCCATAATTAGCAACCCTGTCAGTACCCACTGCCTTATTCCACTCTGAGAGATAACCTAATATAGCTGTGGCTCCCTGGAATAAGGACATGGACATCCATAGGGACCATAGTTATATGGCCTATTAGAGCAGCTTCATCAAAATTCTCACTCTGTTCTTTGCTTTAATTTGGCGTAGCCCGTCAATAGGTAGCCCATCTCAATAGGCTACCCTTCAACTTGTGGGTAGCCCCCTTCCTCAGCCTCCAAGAGGATTAAAGGTGTGCACCATCAAGCCATGACATCTTCAGTGATGTACTGGGAGCCTGTGACCTACTTTTTCCAAGGTCAGTGAAAAGGCTTGACAAAGTGACTCAGAAACTTGTCCCTCACTCCCCTGGAAAAATGATGTTTGTGCAGTAGATGTCTGCTAAAGCACTGTTGACACGCATACATGTGCTTGAGCCCAGGCTGGCCTCAAGCTCTCATCTCCGGGGTTGAGATTAGAGGTGTGCACAGAGATGTCTCAGAGCAAATGCTGGGAAATCTCCAAAACAGCCTCTCCCTCATAGGCAGACAGCGAGACATTCTTGCACACACGCAATCACTACAGAGTCTCCTAAGGAATGGCACATGCTTGTTTCTACCCAAGATGTCTTCTTGTGCTACTGTGTTGTCATGGTATTGACACAGGTTCTAGACCACAAGGATGCTGATTCAAAGAAGGCTTTGCTGTCCCATCAAGGCCACCATTCTGGACGTGGCTATGCAGTGAGATGCGCCCTCAACAGCCAGGCTGTGCAGCAGTACCACGGGCAAATTAGCACAGATTCATTTTAGGCCCTCTGACTATTTGTCCTTGGTGGGACTGGGCTCTCTGGCTGGACTACCAGCCAGGAGGTTGGATTTAGATCCTTGGATCAAGGCTGAAACACCCGTATGGACACCCTGACATCTAGGGACAGGTATTTCTGGGGCTATGGGTGGCTCACAGGTCCTCTGACTCAGCCTAAGTTCTGGACGTGTAAGTGTTAAAGGCTCCAGACTGCAAAAGTTGATCTTCATTTTTCACTGGGTCTGGGTGATTGTCAGTGCTGTCACTAGGAAAGAACCCCTCTGGTTCCTTTTATGCCTCTGCCTCTCCTACATTCATCTCCCCTCCTCCCTCTGCCTTCTCTCTCTCCCTCTCCTCCCTAAATCTGTCTTTCTATGTCTTCTGTCTGTCTCTGACCTTATACCTGGTACTGTCTCTTCCTATTTCTTCATTTGACTCTCTGACTTTTTTTGTCTCTCCAACTCTGTTTCTCTACTAGTCTCATGTTTCTTTCTGTCCACTGTCTCTAGATCTGTTCCCCTGTCTGTCTCTTATCTCACTCTCTCAGTATTTGCTTATAAGACATACTTCTTTCTCTGTGTGTGATGTGTGTGTTTATATGTGTTATTTGTATATGTTTATGTATTTTATTTGTTTGTGTGTTGTTGTTGTTGTTGTTCATATGTGTTCTAGTTTGCTTTCTATTTCTGTAACAAAACAGTGACCAAAACCAACTTGGGAGGAAATGGTTTATTTCACTTTATACATTACAGTCCATCGCTGATGGAAGCTAGCGAAGCAACTGAAGACAGAAAGCTGGAGGCAGGAATTGAAGCAGAGGCCATGGAGGAATGCTGCTTACTGTCTTCCTCTTTAAGGTTTGCTCAGTGTGCTTTCTTATTCAGCCCAGGCACTCCCTCACGCTAGTGGCACCACCCACAGTGGGCTGGGCCTTCTCACATTAAGCATTAATCCAGAAAATGCGCTACAGATGTGCCTACAGGCAATCTGATGTTGATAGTTCCTCAACTGCAATTTCTTTCTTCCCAGATAACTGGAGCTTGTTTCAAGTTGACAAAAAAAACTAACTAACACTGTGTGTGTGTGTGTTTGTGTGTGTATGTGATAGACAGTTGTTTGTGTTTCTATCATATGCCTGTATTGTTTGTGTGTATGTGTTGGTGTATTGTTTGTGCATCTGTGTTGTGAGCTGGGTGCACACATGAGTGTATGTGCTTTGGTTCTGTACGTGATATCTACTTTTTTTTTTTCATCTTCTCCATGTCTCTTAACTGTCCTCAAAGCTCTGACTTTGGATCTTATTATTCTCTTTGTTTCCTCCCTTAACTCCTCTCCTTTGCTGTTACTTCATCTTGTATTTCGCTTTGATGCTCCTCTCATTTCTCTGCAGTATGACAAAGAGAGAGGGAAGGAGAGCAGAAAAGACAGAGGCAGAGGGGACAGATAAGCTCCAGTCTTTCTCCCTTCACTGCCCCATCAGTCTTGGCCCTGAGTTCAAGTGCTGAGCTCTACCCACTGAGAACTCCAATGACTCAGTCAGCCAACACAGCAGGAAGCACAGCCTGCTCTCGGTACCCAAGTGCATCGGGTGTGAGCAGCCAAGGCTGTTAAACAGACTGCAGTTCTCCCAGGGACAGGCTGATCTTTCTCCAGAAAAAGAGGAGAAAGAACTGCTCGATGTCCCCATAAGAGTGCTGTGTCCCCATTCACAGTCAGCACTTTTACTGTTAACTTTCTCCATGAGGAAAGTCTGTCATTCCAGAACTGAGAAGCCAGATTGGAAGGGGAAAGGGAAAAAAAAAAAAAAGAAAGAAAGAAATAATTATGTGCCCAGCTCTTGGCAGTTGCACATTTTTTCTTCCGTTTTATGTTCCAAGTCATAATCCTACACATATAAAATTTAACCACCACTGCATTGTTAGCATTTTGCAGAGAGAATTCTTCAGCTATAGCACCAACCAATTTACTTGAAAGAATTGCAGGAGTCTGTTTACAGCCAACAGGCCCAGGTTGGCTTGTAATACTCCCGATGTACCTGGTGACAGGCACCCTGGCTTTTCCTCATTTGCTTCCTCGTCTATGTAGCTTGCAGGCTTATAGACGTGGTGGCTCTTTGATGAAAGCCCTCTCATAACTTCTTCTCAGGGAAGGCATCCGGGGTATTGCCATAAGAAATAGAAGAGAGATGCTGTTCTGGAAGCTCCCAGGCTGGGGTCAATCTAGCTCTTCGTTTGCTGTGTGGGTTACTTTTGGCCAGTCACTAAACCCCTCTGAGCCCCGCTTCTGATCCCTTCCATGGTAGATAGGAACAGCAGCCCATCTCTCAGGCTGTTGTGAGGATGGTACGGAATGTTAATGTTATATGTCCAGCACAAACAAGAGGCATGTCCTGTGCAAGACAGTATGTGTCTGTTTTATTCTTCATTGAACTCAAAGGCTGGAGTCTAGCAAGTATTTAGTGCCCATAAAATGGGTAAAAAAGCATAGGAGTCTTATATGGGTTATGGGTGAACCAGTTCCCTACGTCTGGCCTGAGATCAGACTCCACAGAGAATTCCCAGCTATGACTTTAAAATATTCCTTCTTTCTCCCTGCTTCCTAGATGTTCACACATCTTGCCATTGTGGGACTTTGAGAGCAGGGTACTGCAGAGAGTCTCCAGCAGTTAAGACTCTTTGACAGCAAAATCCCATTTATATTACCTTGAACACCAAACACTGAATGACACAATTGGCATGTCCATACCTGCAGTCATGGCTGCATCCAGGCTCCTGAGCCCATTATCACAGCTTTTTCCTTGACTTCTGCTTCCTGAACTGGTCTCATGATGGCTATCTTCAGAAGCAGTCCTACAGTCCTATTCCCAACGGTTTCAACTCAACCCAAGGGCTGACCAAAAGCTGCTCTGGTCTTCCTCTGTAAATAAAGTGTAAGGGGAGCACAGACACGTCTACTCAGTGGTGTGTGGTCAATGGCAACTTTTGCAAAGCAAGGACGGAATTCAGAAGCTTCAATAGACATAGGCAGGAAAGAAAGAAAGAAAGAAAGAAAGAAAGAAAGAAAGAAAGAAAGAAAGGAAGGAAGGAAGGAAGGAAGGAAGGAAGGAAGGAAGGAAGGAAGGAAGGAAGGAAGGAAGGAAGGAAGGAAGGAAGGAAGAGAAAAAGTCACCATGGTTATCACCATTGAAGCCATCACAAAAAAAAAAAAAAAAAACTTGCGATCCACTGATACTGCTTTTGGCCTGTGAGAGTGGCAGTTTGAATAAGAATGGGCCCCACATAGAATTATATAATTGAATTCATGGCCCCTAGTGTGTGGAACTGTTTGGGGAAGGTATGGCCTTGTTGGAAAGAGTGTGTCACTGAGGGCAGACTTTGAGGTTTCAAATACCTATGAAATTCCCAGCTATCTGTCTCTGACAACTGTTTGTGGATCAGATGCAAGCTTCCAGCTACGTACTGCTCCAACACCATGCCTGCCTGTCTGCTACCATGCTCCTCACCATGAGAGTCACGGATTCACCCTCTGAAACTATAAGAAAGCTTCCAATTAAATGCTTTCTCTTTTATACGTTGCCTTGGTCATTGTGCCTCTTCACAGCAATAGAAAAGAAGATAAAGTCTTTTAAAAGGGGTATAAAGTCTCAAGGTTCAGAGAATTGGCTGTCCCTAAACCATTCCCTGGGGCCTGAAAACTCTAATAAGCCTGCCTTCACTCTATGAGCTCCCCTCCACTGGAAGGTGAAGCCAGCCAAAGAACCTTGATTGAAATTCCTCCCCACCAAGGTACTGGAAAACAGGAGAGGGGTGTGCTCCCTAGGAGAAACAGGGGCAGTTGCTTGAGGAAGAGGAAAAGAGTGAAGTCAGGCAAACAAGGGAACCTCATTCCACAGCTTGGGTGAGTGAGCATAGGCATCAGGTAGGGCCTCGGGCACAAATGCAGATTTCAGCTCACCAAAAGCATTCTGTTTCCAAAGAATCTGTGGATACACATTTCCAGTCAACAAGCACATGCTTCTCTTCTGGAAAAAGCACTCATGTAGATTCCTATGTCAGAAGTTCCAAGCTATCCTGTACTCACCTCCGATGATTAAGCAGAAAGCAGAGAAAACCAAGTAAAATACTATTGATCCTTCTGTTCGAGATACTGCCATAGCGAAGGCTCAACAACACAAACCTCTTGAACCAGAGGCAGCATCTGAAGCTGGAAATGACCCTTCAGACCCTGCCCAGGATTGCTGCTTTTTATTCATCAGGCCGTGAAACCCTCCCAGCTCTACATAGCATCCCATGAGCACAGGAGACAAAGCCAATCAATCACAGAACTCTTTCCCCAACTCTTTAATGCTGCAGCCACGTATGCACTCACTGTCCACGATGGCTGTGTTAAGCTTCCTTATGTGCCCTGGCTGTCCAGATTCCAGGGTACTCATCCAGACACAAAGAAAAGCCTGCAGTGCCTCTCTCTATTCTAAATGCAGGCCTCCTCATAATACTCCCTCACTGAAATATATCAAGAAACCAAATGTCTTCCAATATATAAATGAATAAACCTGAGTAATATGTATGTACAATGGAGTATTGTTTAGCCTTTTAAAGGAAAGAAATTCTGGCATCTGCTGTACCACAGAGGAAACTTAAGCTCTAAGTGAAATAAGCTGCACACAAAATGATAAATAGTATAACTCACTTTAAATAAGGTCCCCGTGCAGACAGAAAAACACATGCTATCAGAGTCTGAAGGCTGAGAAAATGGAGAGTTCATATTTAATAGGCCTGGAGTTTCTAAGTGAAAGTTCTGGAGGTGGATAGGGATGGTGGCAGCTTCCCAGTGGTATCAGTGAATTGTGCCCAGACCAACGGAAACATCACAGAAGGGGAAGCCCAAAAGAATGTAAGAGCCAGAGCATAGAGGTGGGGGGGAATGCTGTGAAATTCTGTCTTCTGAACATGAAAGGGCTGCAGCTGGGGTTGCAAGCACAAAACTTGCACAAGATCAGCCAGGATATGGTGGAGCACATCTTTAATCCTGGCACCAGATCTCTGAGTTCAAGGCCAGCCTGGTCTGCAGAGTGAGCTCCAGGGCAGCCAGGACTACACAGAGAAGCCCTGACTTGAAAAACAAACAAACAAAGGCTTGTACAAGATCAAGCTAGCTAAAAGTCCAGCATGGGTAGGAAAGGGGCTGATGAGTCCCCACCCTGGCTGAGGAGTTCCACCCCTACCTGAGGCACAGTTACAGCTACTGCGGGAGGAAAAGTCACTTTTCTTTGGGCATATGGCCACTGGTAGGTTGTCTATTCCCAAGTGGTTGGCCCCATAATCATGCGCAGATGGGCACCACTAACTGGACTCAGGTGGGTATTTCAAAGGGTGGGGAGAATAGGAACTTAGTAAGGAAATGTGCTTTGGGGACTGTGGAGAGATGGAGGAAGGAAGGAGGAAGATATGGCCAAAATATATAATGTATGTATATATGTATGTATGTTTGTTTGTATGTAATTTTCAAAAAAAATAACATATTTAAAATAACTCATGGAAAACAAATTATCTTTAAGGTGATACAAATGACTTTGTATCATCAGCTTGGTATTCAAGTTCCTCATTGTTTCTCTCTGGCTTTGTCCCACTGTCTCTCATGTTTTCCCCTTACCCCCTTACCCTTGCTTCCCTCAGAAATGGATTGTGATAGCTACATGCCTTCTTTCCCGGGTCCTAGGAACACTTGATTCTTCTCCATCCTTGGGGTTCTGATCTTATGTTTACATCCTGCAGCTCTTCCTGTGAATACCCTTTCTTCTGTAATACTGGCTAGATTCCACGGAAGTGGAATATCTCACTTCCTAAGTTTTCATTCAGCACTTTGCCTTAGAGGCTCATCTGCATTCCCATTGTTCTAAGATGTCTTTCTCTTCTGCCATTTCACCTTGATATTGCAAAGTCACACTAAGCCCAGTGCACATAATCCATAAGAAATATTTCTTCATCATGCCCAAGTATCCAGAGTATTTGACACCAAACATCAGTAGGCGTGAGTTAACCTGAAAGTTTGTTTTAAAATGCAGGTTTTGGGGCCAGTGAGTTGGCTCATGGATAAAGGCACTTACTACCAACCTAGCCGCCTGAGTTTGAGTTATGGATCCCACTGTTGGAAGAAAAGAATCAACTCCTAAAGGTTGTCCTCTGGCTTCCACACATGGCATGTGTGAGCACACACAGAGACAGGTAAATAAATAGATGTAAAAAAATTACTTTAAATATAAGTTCTGGACCCACTCAGAAATTCAGATTGTTTGTCCAATATAGATGAGAAATACCATTCTAGAACCTAGAACTCTGTATAACTTTTAAACCCTAATCTATGAAAACATCAGCCTGAGGTTGAGAGAAACAAACCTCCAGCTTTAAGAAGAGTGCTACAGTGTGTATCCAGGTATAATGTTTCTTTAGATTGCACTGCATCTTTTATTTCACATCCAATCTACTTTATACTTAGTCCCAAGCAATTACTGTTAAATATTGTCATTGTGTAGCTTGTTTTCCTATAAATAGCATAATTATGAAATTTTCGCAGATGTTGCCACTTTCTACTTAATTGTCTACACCTGGGCTATTTTAACCACTGAGGTTATAAAGAGAGAACAGGCTCCTCTGCACTCAAGGAACAGCAGCCATGAAGTGAAACCTACCTGAGCCACCGATAGGTAGTTCTGCCCAGACGGTAACACCCAAACACTCATCTACTCATCTATTCGTTCAACTAATATTTGATGAGGTTTTTTTTTTTCCCCCGTATGTCATTACTGCATGATGCAAATGTACCCTGGGAATCTGGCTAAGGAAAAAGTTAATCTGCCAGTTAGAGCAGCAATGTCCATGATCTTAGAGGTTAATCTAGTAGCACTTGATAGAGGAAATTTCCAGTGAGATCTAAGGCAGGGAAACCTCCTGGTGTCTACTAATTACCCATGGTCTTTATGACTCCTCATTGTCTACCTGCTCCAAATCCTCTTGGCCATTGCTGGGCCAGAGTGACTGAGAAAAAGAAGTATGCTGACCCACCAGCTCTAGGCCATGTGTTATCTCTGGAGATCAGAAGAGGAGGCAGAGCCAGTTCTAACCCAACTATAAACTGAAAGCCGAGTGGAGGTAGCCACTAATGGACAGTTAACTGTGGAAACAAACCTCTGCTCACAGGCATGAAATAGTCTCTACTTTGGGTTGGCTGAGTAAGGACCACCTTTGATGTCTACAATGCCATTTGGGGTCCTGGATCAGGTAAAGAGCAGAGAGTGAACTGCACACCAACATTTGTTGTTCCTTGTTTCCTGTGGATGCAATACAACCAGCTGCCTCGCGCTCCTATTGATGTGCTTGGGACACCATGATCGATGACACCCTCACACTGTAAGCCAAAATAAACCCTTCCTTCTTTGAGATGTTTTTGTTGGGCATTTTGTTGCAGCAGTGAGACAAGTAACACAGGTTGTCATCAGAAGATGGGTGCTAATGCTGAAGAACCCCCAGGAGTGTTCTTTTCAGAGTTCTCATTTTCTTCTGAGCCCAGCTAGGTAAAACCACTGCTCTAGGGGATTATGAATTGAAAATATCACACTCCATCCCGATCCTTAGCCCTGGCCCTCCAGCTCCCTGGGACTCCAAACCTGTCCTTGATATATTCCCACATCTGGCATGACAGGATGAGGAATTGAGGACTGGCTGCATCTGACAGAAGAGGCGAAGAATCTCTGCTTGTTCCCATAACAGATGGGCACCTGTCAGAAAAGCCCTCAGGAAAAAAATGTGGTCTCTCAAGGTCTCCTGCCTGTAGACTTTAAATTTTTCCACTTCACCATGGCATGGCTATTAATTAATATTATTATTATCTTTCATTGAGATGGATGGGAATACTAATTGCTCCTCTCATTCAAATCTCTCCATAGTCATACTTATCTTTAGACAAATAACAACATAAAGACAAATGATTGATGCTCAGCATTTAGCACTCATTTGTAATTGAGTTGTCTGTGTTGATCTTCCTGCCACTGACCCAGGCTCTTTGCTTTGTTATTCTTCTTCACCATGTCTCTTTCCTTCTTCCACATTGCCTCCTTTCAGTGACCATAAGGTGATTTTCTTGGTTGGGAGCAGAGAAAAGGCGAAACCTCTTTGAAATAAGGCATGGCATAGTGGAAGAACAGTAGCTTTTTTCTCATAATATCAAATATAAAGCCAAGACCTAAACCTGTTTCTCCTCTTCCGTAAGTGTATGAACTTGAGATACTATTAGTTGTCCAAAGCTGCCTCCATTTAGTTACTAGCTTGACTAGTTACTTTTCTATCGCTGTCATTAGACACCATGACCATGAAAACATATAGAAGAAAGAGTTTATTGGGGGGCTTAGGGTTTTAGAGAGTGAATCCATCACCATCATGATCTCGAGTATAAAGCAGTCAGGCAGGCACAGTGCAGGAGCAGGAGCTGAGAGTTCACATCCTGATCCACAAACATGAGGATAACTGGGAATGGAGGCTCTTTCAAATCCCTACTCCTGTGACACACCTCTTCCATCAAGGCCACACCTCCTAACCTTTCCCAAACAGTTCCACCAAACACTCGAACATATGAGCCTGTGTGGGCCATTCTCATTCAAACCACCCCTTGTAAATACACAAAGACCCCTCAAATATGAACAAATAAAAGCCATTTGTTCAAGGTTTTCTATAGTTATGGGGATAGTCACCAATGCTTGCACCCAATTGAGATGCAGAGGAAGGCAGAGGGATGGGGGAGATTTAGAAGAGGAGAGTTTAGGAGCACCCTGACTGGGATTTAGCAACAGATACTGGAAGAGGCTCGCTCTCTTACTGAGTATCCTGTATGCTGTACGGATCCTGTATACTGCATGCTCTGGCAGGCACACACTTGAAGTTCTCTAGTTGGTCCTGAGCCCAAAGCAGGAGCAAACCTGTTCCTTAGAGAAGCTGTTTGTTGACTGAGTCCTGGCAGTTTGGAGTCTGAGTGATGCTGTGCTACGTGGTATGACCATTGTCTGTGTGAATGTTTGGTCTCTCAGGCACCTCTCCAATAAATTGAGGGTAAGAACAAAGCCTAACAGTGGATACGGAGAGAGCAACAAGACATGATACATAAACTTCTTAGTTTTACACCTAGCATCTGTTCATCCATTTAATAAGTGGCCTTTTTGTCTCTATTCTGATGATGGGAACACCATGGTAGACAGACAAGAAAAGTCTCTAAGCTTACATGGCTCCTCTTCTAGTGTTATTAGGACAACCCATAGAGTATCAAACAACAAAATAATGCCATGCCAAGATAAACGCTGGGGAAGAAATAAGGGATTGTGGGGGTGTATTCTACTGGGGAGTGAGAGGTTGTCACTTAGCTATAGAAAAGACCTTATATAAGTCATGGAGACAAACTTAACCACACAGTGGCCTCAGAGAAGAACCATCAAATAGCAAACTGGGCACATAGGCCCAACACATGGCATTTCAAAAACACTGTGAAGGCCAGGGTGGTTGCAATGTGTGTAACCATTGAAGAATAGTGAAGACAAAGTCTCAGAAAGGCAGGCATGCACAGATAGGCTACTGTGCATGCTCCATGGCTTTTACTTTAAAAGCAAGGGTTAAGAAAAGCCTTGTTGGTTGAAATGGTGCTGCCTGATTTTCCTTGAGGAGGCATCCACCCCAGAAAAGTCAGCAATATCAGAACAAAAGAACCATTCCAGGCATGTCTAGTTCAGCGGGTGACTGACTTTATTGGACTTCTCTGTGGCTGTGAGAAATACCATGGCCAGAAAGCAACTTAAAGAGGAAATGGTTTATTTCTTCTTATAGTTTGTAGTTCATCATTAAGAGAAGCTAAGGCAGGAATACACGGATGGAACCTGGAGCTACAAACTGAAGCAGAGGCCAGGGAGGAATGTTGCTTACCAGTTCCCTCTGGCTGTTCATCTACCTTTCATATAAAGCCCATGCCCACCTGCCCAGGTGTGACACTGCCCACAGTGGGCTAAGTCTTCACTCACCAGTCACCAATCAAAAAATGCCCCACGTATAGTCTGAAGGAGGCAGTTCCTCAATTGAGGCCCATTCCTCCCAGGTGACACTAGTTGATACTAGATGATAAAAACTGAACAGCTTACTTCCGAGAGCATGAGTGATTTGTATACAGCGGCAAGAGTGACCTCAGAGCAACTACACCACAAAACAAGTCCCAACATGAGTGACAACCTCCCCACAACTGCAAAGTTGAGGTGCCCCTGCCACCACCTTCATACCCTAGCACCATGTGCATCTGGAGCAGGATTATATGCATGTAGGGGACTGCTGTCAGGATCTGATGACCGCTCCCCTCCCCTCCTCCTATGAGGGAACATCCACTGGCTCAGTCTCGTGAGGACCCTGTGAGATCAACCACAGCTGCTGGTGGAAGACAGCATTGACCATGCCATGTCCCGAGGACAATGTCCACAGCAGATTCAGCAGTGAAGGAAGCCCAATCTGCAATTTTCATGCATGCTCCAGAGCTGTCGTGGCAGTCCAGCTTACCGGTAAGCTGCACCGGTAGCATCAGACATGGATGGGCATGACACAGTGCCTGTGGTAGAGGCTGAAGCCATAGAATCTGCCCGATGGGCAGGGCGCTCTGGGTTTGGCCAATGGAGGGGCCATAATTTTATCTTAATAGCTGTGCTCACCAACTGTGGGAGAGTTTGGAAATGAAAGAGGCAAACAGGAAAGGACTGTGGCTCGAGGGAAGGAGAGAAGACAACCTCAGCCAGCCTCTAGCTTATTTTAAAGACAGACAGGAAATAACTACAGTCCAGAGTCCTACATGCACACCTTCCCTTACTTTCCTGCCCTCTCCCTTCATACCTCGGAGCTATGCTTTTTCTCCCAGCTGCACGGCGCAGGCAGCTGCTGGGGGTGGAGAGAGGCATCCACAGGCCCTTCATCACCCCTCTTTCTCTTCCACGGAGCAGGAGACCAGGGTCTCCATGGCCAAATTTCCTAATTACCTTCACAGCAGCTCTCAGATGGCTGGTTGACACTCCTGGAAAAATGAAATGCATCTAGATGAGGAGGCCAAGCGGGGAGCTGGGCTGCTATTGGTCAGAGATAACTAGGCTGTTGTCCGAATCTCTCAGAAGGGGCTGTTGAGGAACATTAGCTAGATCTGCTGGCATTTTGCAGGCTGCAGCATGCAGAGAGATGGAATGAGCCAGGCGGGGGGACGTGGCGGTCATCAGAAACGAACTCTGCTGGGGCTGGGGCTACATGGGTGTCCTGGAGGCAAGGGGAGACAGAGATTGCAGCAAGTCTAGAAGCTACAGCAGATGTCTGATCTGTTTCTTTAGACAAAAGCACTCCTCCCTTGGGGGTGTAGTGAAAGAGCAGTTAACACTTCATTCTGATAGCCCAATTCGCCTCCCTGACCCTCCATTTCTCACTTGTAAGATGGATTACCAATGCTTTCTTGATGGTTGTGCTAAAGGCTCAGGGAATTCTTGTATATGAAAGCATCCCACAGGACTAGAGAGATCGCTCAGTGCTTAAAGCAGTTGCCACCCAAACTTGAGGACCAGAGTTCAGATTTCCAGAAACGCATGTTCCTGACAGTTAAGCATTGCAGTCTGTATAAAATTCCAGCTTCAGAAAGCACAAACTGGGGAATCCCCAGAGCAAGCCAAAATTAGCCATACCACTAAGCTCTGGGTTTGACTGAAGAACCCTGCCTCCACACATATGTGTACAAATTTGCGTGCATGCGGGCATACACATATGTGCACCCATATGCATACAAAACAACATGGATGTATACATTCATACCACAAACAGCAAATAAAAAATAGTAAAAAAAAAAAATAATATCTCATAAGTTTCTTGGGATGTTGACAGACGCACAGTAAATATGGCTCCATCTACCCTGCACGAACTCTTGTCTTTTTTTCCTGCTACTGTTGTTTGTTTTATTTTTCATTTTTGTTTTGTTGTTGTTGGGGGGGGTTGGTTTGGGGTTTTTTTTTTTGGTTTTTGGTTTTTGGTTTTTGGTTTTTCATTTTCTGGGGTTTTTTTTGGGGGGGGGAGAGTGGCTTGGTTTGGTTTGTTTTTTTGCACCATGACAGTATTTTAGGCTTTTATTTCAAAATCAAAAGAAATTCGTAGGTGGGTAAAGGTTCTGGATAGTGATAGGCACTGGTGTGCATGCAGTGCAAGGCCCTGCTGCTGCCCTTTACCCTGCCCCCGTCACTCACTCTCACTGGAATCATTCCTGAGAGGCCACCATGCCTTCATACCAACTCAGTATCCCAGATCCATCCTGGACTCCTGCAGCCAGAAATGGTTCCTGGCTGCATCTTCCAACCTCACTGTCCCCCAACCTCCCTGATGCCTCCCAATTCTTTGAAGCCATCAGAGGGATGACTATCAAGATCCTGCTTCAACACAATAGTAGCTAACGCTTGTTAGGTGTTTGCTGGGCACCAGACATTGTGTGGAGCATTTTCCATCCACTCTCCCACCTCATCATCAAATACACCCACAAAACAGGTCTTGTTAGGCTCCTTATTTACAAATAAGAAAAATGAGGCTCAGAAGAACTCAAATATTCCCTGAGAATGACAGTGAATAAATGGTTTCACACTCCTCACCTGCCTAACACAGCATGCTTAACCTAATCTCCATGTTGCGCTTGTATAATACCATCTCCCTACCATGTGTTCTGTACTTCCTCCAGTCTTATTTTCTTCTCCAGAGTTCATAATAACCCAGAAAATGAGAAAATTTCTTCTTTCTGCCATGCCCATTTCTCCACCACCAAGAAATGTGAATGACAAGTATGACATAAACTTAGCTTTACAAGAGGTCAAAGATCAGACATGGTATAGCAATAGAGCTTCTTCCCATCGACACAGACTCACCTACAGAAGAGAAATATCTACTAATGCTGTATGAGAACTTCTCTCTCTCTCTCGCTCTCTCATGCTTTCCCTTGTGCTCATACTCTCTTTCACTCTGTCTCACTCTCCCCCTACCGTGTGTGTGTGTGTCTGTGTGTGTCTGTGTGTGTATGTGTGCATGTCCATATGTGGGCATAATCTGTGTATGAAGATGCACTTGTGCCTGCATGGATAATCAATGAGCAACTTCTGGTATCATTTCTGAGGCACAGTCCACCTACCATTTGAGACAATGGCTCTGTCAGCTCAGAGCTTCACCAAGTATGCTAGGCACACTCACTTATTTCTACCTTGTCATCGTGACGTGCTTTTCCTGTGGGTCCTAGGGATTAAACCCAGGTCTCATGCTTACAAAGCAAGCACTTTACCAACTGAGCCACCTTCTTAGCCCTCACAGATTTGTTTCTGATTATGAAGTTAAACATTCACCTTTGGAATTAGAGTAGGAGAATTAACAACTGTCCATTATTGCCCTGACACTTATGGTGGTTTTTCTGAAGGATGAAGTGAAGGTACCTTCCCCAGATCAGTGCTGAAAACCCAGGAGAGAACAAAAGAGCTTTCTGAGCTGTCAGTCAAAACTCCATTTGGATCTCTGTCATGAACGCCTAGCCAAGATCTTGAGATGTGGTGGTCCTGAGTATAGCAGAAGAGGAAAGGCAAAAACTCATGGTCAGTAAGGACACAGCCTGGCTGTCCACTGGAAACTGGCTGGACCTGACACCTGGGTTTCACTGTGTAACCTTAAACAAAGAACCTTAGCCCTCTGAAGATAAACATTCTCCTTTGAAAAAATAGTGGTAGAACACATTTACAACACAAAACACACAGATGTACAACACAGCACACAAACACACACAACATACACATACACACGAACATGCATGCATACACTACCCTGTCATGAATACTGGAGGAAGTACAGAGTGTAAAGAATTTAGCCAGGTTCCAAATCAGGGAGAGCTCAGGATATGGTACCTTACAAGTCAGGAAGCTCCATTGGAGATTAAAAAAAAAAAAAAAAAAAAAATAACAATGAAGATATAGAAAGACCTAGACAAAGTATGGGCTTCTGCGTGATGTATCAGCAATGAAATGGATCGGAAAGGCCTAGCTTAGATTCCTAACCACCCCAGGTGCCCAGTGACAAGTGTCCACTGTTAAAGCCATGAAAGGGCTTTATGAGGAAAGTAGCCAGGCTACAGCAGGCTGCTCAGTCAACTTTGGGAATCTCTCTCCCCACCCACAATATCCTACCTGGAATTCCACAGTAGGACTAGAAGATTAACTGTTGCCCCCACATTCAATCTGTTTCCTCTTTGATGGCTTTCCTCTTCCCAATAGCTTCCTCCGTCCTTCTCCATCATCTGCAGGCTCCACCCACACCTAGCCACTTTCTGCCTTCTAACTACCTCCTGGCTCCCTGAAGATCCAGCTTTTAATCTTTCCCATTGGTTCATTTTCTTCTTATAAATTTAGCTCTGCCACCCTCTCCTAGGAGCAGTCTCAGAGGCCCCTCCAAGACAAAGATTAGAATGTTTTCAATATGGCCTAATTGTGCTTTGGGGAGCTGTGTGGGATGTCTCAACCCTTCCTCCCACCTCAGTGATAAACAGCAGCTTCTCATTTTCTCCTAGAGTTCCAGAGACCAACTCCCTCTCCATCCCAGAAGGCAACCATCCCCTCCAAACTGCTTCCTTCTCACTGAAGAGCACGTTGTTTCCTCTGTGCTCAGGTGTGGGCATGTCTGACCACTGCTACCAGAGCACACTGCTAACCATTGCACTCAGGTGTTGAAAATACCCCCAAACGGCAGTGAACAGCCTCCACCTCTGAGGCTGGCTGTAGAACTGTGCTGTTTCTGAAGTGGGTTCTGTAGGAATCTCACCATATTTCAATATGGAAGTGATTTCATTAGGGTGTCAGAGAAGAGATAAGATGTTGGCGAAAATATGAGTTGTGGTGGAAATTAGGAGACAGCGCCCATGTCGTCATTTCCAAGAGTCAGATTGCAAAGTGAGGTTACAGAGAACCGCTCTGAGCTGGCATGCGAGAAATAAATTGAAAATGAGAAACAAAAACGAGATAGGTGAGTAAGTCATCAAAAAGCTTAAGGGGTTAGCATTACACCCTCATCAGAGCCCACCATGCACTTGTCTTCCTTGCTCTATCACTTCATGTGAGTGAAATTAGCTACAGCAAATTGTTTACACCATCGTCATGGACAGACACTATAGTGCAGTTCTTACTTGAAAACTCGCTACTAGCCTAGATGTCCATCAAAAGATGCATGGTGGGGGCTGGAGAGATAGCACTTCAATTAAAAGCTCTGTTTTGGTTGTTCTTGTAGAAGATCCAGGTTCCATCCTCAGCACCCACATGGGTAGCCCACAATCCTCTGTAACTCTAGTTCCATAGAGTCTGATGTCCTCTTCTGGTCCCCATCGGCATGCACATGTGCAACGGGTCTGTACATGCAGAGAAACATCCATATACATAATTTTTTAAAAACCTTAAAATGCAGGATTTTTAAAATATGTTCTATCATAACATGAAAGCAAAAGGGTGAAGATTTGGGGGGTAAGTAAGAAACCAGCATGATGGGGACAGAAGAGGTGAGGAAGGATAGCAAGAGAGATAAATTTGAACAAAGTTCAATTATATATGTATATATGTGTGTGTGTGTGCAAACTCTCTGATAAAATAACTTTAATATTAATGTAGTATGTATACACATGGAGTTTTATTAAACCATAAAAAAAGAATGAAACTACTGTTTGTAGAAAATGGAGATCATCATCTTACATTAAGTAAGCCAAATGTCAAAAAAAACCCAAATAACATGTTTTTTTCTTATATGAAGAATGTGTGTGTGTGTGTGCATGTGTATGTGTGTGTGTGTGTGTATTGAAAGTTTATGAGTGATAGTGCAGAGAAAGAACAAGAGAGAATAATGGAGGCAGAGACAGAAAATAAGTATCACATGTTGTCTCTCATGTGCAGAATCTAAATTTTTTAAAACCCACCTAACAAATAAGAGTATAATAACCACTTGGGGACAGGAATGGGACTCATGGGAGAGGAGTTGGGAAATGGGAAGTAATAGGGGGTGAAGGTTCAGGATATCTGTGTGCTGTGCAAATACATTGAGGTTCATCATCTTTACTCATCTAAACCATAAAAAAAATAAACATTTTAACTATTTAAAACTGGGGAAACCTGGCCACTGAGTATTTGCTAGTGTACCACAGAGGAATGGTGGGGTGGTTATGAACACAGCGCCTATGCAAGGAAGCTTGGCAAGCTGTGGTTCCCTGCTGAGCCTCAGGTGCACAACCTGTATTAAGTAACCTTCAAGGAATTCATCCAGATGAAATGTTCTTATAGTTTATAATAAAATGTTCAACCTGTGGATGGGAAAGATAATTGTGAAATGCTGACTTCTGGATGTGGCACAGCCAGTCGCTGTGGTTATCTGCACAAGGTCAAGCCAGCAAAGTGTCATCATGGATAAGGGAAGGCTGTCCCAAAGGCCCCACCCCACAGTGGATGACCCTATGCCCATGTGCATATAGGAAGACTAATTGATTCAGGATTATTAATAATATTTTTTAAAAAGGGCATGGTACCCAGAGACAGGGTATGGGAGCATAAGGATGGTTGGGGAGGTAGTGATGTGTGTCATGTACAAGATACATTGTCAAATGTGTGGCATCTTCAAAAAATAGGTAAGATAGTATCTAAAAATAATTAATGAAGCTTATAACTCAAAAACATGTTCAACACAGTGTCAGGCCAAAGGAATAGAGCACAATAACCACCTCAGATGTCCTAGTAAGAGGCTGAAGGGCTCTTTTCCTGATATCCAGTCCAATTCACACTTGATCAGGTTAAAAGAGATGGGCAGGACACACAGCCGAGAATAGGAGCAAAGTAAAGTTGGAGGAAATATCTTCTCTCTCCTCTCTCCTCTTTCTCTCTCTCTCTCTCTCTCTCTCTCTCTCTCTCTCTCTCTCTTTCTCTGTTGGGGGGAGGGGGTTAATGAATATGTTTATGTGAGTTTGTGTGTTACAGTTTATTTCAGAAATTACCAAAATCAAGAAGAAAATCTCTACTATTTCTCATCTTTGCCAACTTACTATTAGAGTATTTATTTAAAAAAAAATAGAATTCAGAAACACAACTTATTCTAAGTGGATTCTTTTTCAATAACTGCCTGGTTTTGTTTTGTTTTGTTTTGTTTTGTTTTGTTTTCCTCTTCAGATGTTCAGAGGTGATTTCTACCACCATGAAGACACAGATAAAAAGAAAGTCGGTGTTTGGGTGTGAGCCCAGCCCGCCTTGTGAGCAGGGCGGTTATAAGGAGAAGATGGCTGTCGGCGAGGAAAGCTAATCCGTCGCCTTCCTGTCCAACCTTTACAAATTGTGCCCGTGTGGCAGACTTTGAATCACTTTCTCTAACAGCCTCCAAAAACAAATGCAAAATCTTTCAAGTTCATTCAAAGTCATTACAACACTTTCCAGAACTGAATCAATTACCATAACCTCTGTGGGTGTGTAAAATATGAAATTACCAGCACCCTTGCAGAGCTTCAGAATTGGTAAATTAGCAGAAATTGATTATGGGAGTTTGGGGAGCAGCCCCGGGTGGACTGAGTGTCTTGATGACAAACAGCGATGTATTGTTTGTGAGATTTAGTTTGATGGAATCATCTTGTCCGCTAATGACACTCTGCTTCGCTTGTCTCGGATGTCGCACTCTGACAAATTGACACCAAGGCTGATGTTTCCATGCTGTGATGGACAGCAACAAGGAGCTCTGATTGTCCTTGCAGACCTAGTATCCTTCTGTGTGGTAGCACAATCAAGATGAGAGCTTGCCCTCTTTAGCTGAGCTTACTGTGGCTTCTCCTGGACACTGCAGAGTCACACATTCAGAACAGGGGATATTTAGATTTTCAGCATGGAATAAATTTTTATTGTTTTGGTCGGTTGGTTTTGGTTTTTTAAGACAGGATTTCTCTGTGTAATATCCCTGGCTGTCTCAAACTCACTCTGTAGACTAGGCTGGCCTTGAACTCACAGAGCTCTGCCTGTCTCTGTCTCCTAAGTGCTGGATGTGCGCCACCATGCCTGGGAGTTTTTATTGTTCTTATTACTCATTTCTCATATCCTCTCCTTTGCTCCCACTTCTGTTTATCCAATTTCTATGTGTGTGTATTCACATGTGCATGTGGTGTGTGCATGCATAGTATGTAGAGACATCGGTGTCTTCCTCAATCACTATCCACATTAATTTTGAGATAGAGATCTCTCACTGAACTTGGAGGTCACTGATTTGACTAGACTGGCTGGCCTGCAAGCTCTGCTACCCCAATGATCAGATTACAGATACAAATCTACCTTTTGTGTGCCTACTGGGTATTAAACTCAGGTCCTCATGCTTGCATGCCAGGCACTGAATCCACTGAGCCATCTCTCTAATCTCTGTATTCACTATCTGAACCAAGCTTATCAGAGAGGGCAGGATCACTGTACCTTTAAAGTCCATATTCCCAGTGAATCCTCTCTTCAGGTCTCTACATTCTTGTTTTGATTTGTCTCAAAACAAGAGCATATACTCAAAGTTGCCATTGTGAGAGGTGAAAAACAAAAAATGGTGGCAAAAACCTTGAAGAATTAGAATCCCAAGACCTGTTGGATGTCTGGAGGGCTCCCCCTTTTTCATCCAGCCATAGCTGAATGAATGGTGCCAACCAGGAGCACTTTATTGAAACTGGAAAAGTCAGATCCTCCATTGGGCCTTTAACATTTGGAAGATGGGGATTTAGATCTGTGTGTCACGGGAGCTAAGTCACAGCATTCCACCACAAAGCATCACCGAGTCTTTAGGTCATGTCTCCAGAGCAGACCTCGTTCTTTCTCTTAAGATGTGTTTTTATTACTTTGAACGGTGTGTGTGTGTGTGTGTGTGTGTGTGTGTGCGCGCGCGCGCGCGCGCGCGCGCATTTTTCTATCTGCGGTTATGTGGATGTGAGTGCAGATTTTTTTTCATTTACATTTCTTTATAATTTATTCACTTTACATCACGATTGTACCCCCCTTCTCCTCTCCTCCCAGTCCCAGCCTCCCTCTCTCTTTTCCCATATTCCCTTTCCCTATTCCTCAGAAAGGGGGAGCCCTCTTCCCCTACCATCTGCCCCCAGCCTATCAAGTCTCATTAAGACTCCTTGTATCCTCTTCCTCTGTGGCCAGCAATGTTCCCCCTCCCCCAACTAAGGGGACGTGATTAAGGAGCAGGCAACAGAATCTAAGTCAGAGGCAGCCCCTGCCCCCTTTACTAGGAAAACCCACATGGAGGCTAAGCTGCCTATGGCCTACATCTGAGCAGGGGGTCTAGGTCCTCTTCATGCATTGTCATTGGTTGGTGCATCAGTCTCTGCAGGGACCCCTGGGCCCAGATTTGTTCACTCTGTTGTCTTCTTATGGAGCTCCTATCCACTCTGGGTGCTTCTTTTTCCCCACTCTTTCCTAAGACTCCCTGTGCTCTTCCCAAAGTTTGGCTGTGAGTCTTAGCATCTGCTTCAAAGAATGGCTACAGAAATTGTGGTACATTTACACAACAGAATACTACTCAGCTATTAAAAACAAAGAAATCATGAAATCTGAAGGCAATGGATGGAACTAGAAAAGATTGTCCTGAGTGTGGTAACCCAGAACCAGAAAGACACACATGGGACATACTCACTTATAAGCAGATACTAGCCATACAGAATAATCATATGACAACCCACAGACCTAAAGAAGCTAAATAAGGAAGACCCTGGAGAGGATGCTTAATTCTCATTCAGAAGGGCAAACAGAAGAGACACCAGAACTGTTGAAGACAGGGAACAGTACAGGCATGCAGATTCTTATGGAGGCCAGAGATGAGGGATCCTCGAGTTGTAGGGAGTTGTGAGCCACCTGACATGGATGCTAAGAATTGATCCTCTGGTCTAAGCTATCTTAACTCTGAGCCATCTCTCACCCAAAGATTTTCCATTTTTAATTATGTGTTTGTTGGGTGGAAGGGTCAGAGCACAGGCTCTCTCAGAGGCCACAAAGGCATCAGATTCCCCGGTTGTGAGCTGCCCATTGTACAAGCCCTCTTCAAGAGAAATACACACTCTTAACTGCTGAGCCATCTCTTCAGCCCCATCTTTATCAATCCTTCATTGTCCTGTACCATCTGAATAATCCTTATCTTTCCTTAAATGTCTCACTTTTAATCTTAACTTACTACAGTCCATTCCTGTGCTTACAAGCCAAATAACTTAAAAACAGTAAGCCCAGAGACTGTCAAAGCAATCAAACTGCCCTGGATAACAGGATCAGTATCCTCCACACACCCCTACTTTCTGCATGCTGAGCAGGAAGGGTCTAGGATTTGAAATCAGACCCAGATTTTAATTTTGACTCAACTACATGAGAATTTATTAGAGTCAGCTACCTCGTACTTCTGTGCCTTGACTTGCTCACCTGAGCAATGAAGATAAAACTGAAAGCCTTTCGGGCACATTTTGAAATGGCTCTGAGACAACAATCATAATCACAGTATGAGGAGAGAGAAATGGCTCAGTGCTTGTTGTACAAGCATGAAGACCCAAATGCAATCCTCAGCACTCACGCAAATGCTGAGAATAGTGGCCTGAGACTGTGATCCCAGAACTGAGGAAGTAGAAAGAGAGAGAGATCACTGGAGCTCTCTGGCCAGTTAACATAGATCAGGAAGCTTCAGGTTACTGCGAGACACTGACTCAAAAACAAGATGGAGCAATAGAGAAAGACAAGCAGTGTTTCCCTCTGATACCTATCCAAATGATCATTCATAGACACACAAGAACACACAAAAAAGCACAGCATAGGCACATAGTCGGTACTTAGTGACACTTTCCAAATCAGAAGACTATGACAGGATTGGGACTGTCCTTGCACAGTCCCACTGCGGGACTACTCATGGTGGGTGTAGCCACAGCCCACCTAACTTGATACAGAGCTGAAGTTCCTTGACCATCTGGAAAGCCTCATTTTCAGAAGAACTGCATGACTGGTATTGAAACCTGACTGTGTTCCCGTCCAGCCCTAATACATCCCTGATAGAGAGAACATCGAGTACCTCTAGGCAACAACCGGAAGCAGAAGGACAGACTGGAAAGATGCATCCCTATCAGCATGTGCACAAACAATCTTCCCCATCACTGCAGTCCCCACATCCCACTACCATCCAGCCATACTAAATCATGCCATCCCATGCCTGGAATACAAGAAAAGTCATAAATACAAGTTGAGTGATTCCCCACTGTCCTGATTTCGTCTCTATTGCAATGACAAACACGGTGGAAAAAAAAAAAGTAGAAGGAAAAGTATTTATTTTGGGGGGGGGCTTACAATTCCAAGTTACTTTCAGTCATTTTGAGAAATTTAAGGCAGGAAGGAACTCAAGCAGCCAGTCACAGTTTATCCACAGCCAGAAGCATAGAGAATATGCACTCTTGCCTTCCGCTTGCTTGCTTGCTTGCTTGCTTGCTTGCTTGCTTGTTTGCTACTCATCAAGATTTCTACATTCATACAGTCCCCGGCCCAGACCACAGAAAGGTGATTCCCAACACTGGGAATCCTACAACAATTAGCAATCAAATCAATCCCACAATAGACATGCCCACAGGCCAACCTGATCTAGTCAATTTCTCAACTGAGGCCTTCTTCCCAAGTGATCTAGGTTTTGGCAAGCTGGCAGTCAAAAGCTTCCCATCACACACACCAATTCACAAGCATTCTCCTTTCCCTAACAGCTTGAAGTTTAATAGACGTAGGAACACAATAACAGAAGAAACCATACAAAAAGGCAACCTATTGGTTGACCTTATTCACTGAATGCCAGGCAAGAGCTAGGTTTCAGGAGGACATGAGCAAGGTTGTTAAGGGCATAGACTGTCTTTCTGGAATGTTGGGAAAGATTAGATAGTAGCTACATTTAGGCAATGGTGAGAAGATGGAGGGAAAATGGAATTGGAGGTAGGCCTTGGAATGAGTTTCTCTGAGAGATGTTTAAGAAAGGGATTAAGAATGTGGATTCACATGACCTGTGTTCAAGACCTCATCCTGAACCCAGATGGTGAGGGAGAGCATTATCAGATGGATGAGCCAGCAAGCGCAAAATGCAACCAGCTCCCTTTGCTGGGGAGATGGTTCAGTTGATAAAATGCTTGTTTCATAAATGCAAGGACCTGAATTTGAGCCCCAGAACCCACATTAAAACAAAAGCACAAAAGTTAGGTGTGGTGCTATGCACTTGTCATCACAACACTGGGGAGATATAGGCAGATGGACCCTTGGAGCCCACTGGACAGCCAGCCTAGCCTATTTGGTAAGTTCCAGGCCAGTGAAAAACCTAGTCTCAAAAAGCAGAGTGGACAGTTCTAACAAAACAACATTTGGGCTTGGTCTCTAGCCTCCAAGTGTGTAAATGCACATGCAACTGACATACACACATATGCTCCACACCCATAAATACACACAGGCAAAGAAGCATTGCAATAATCCAGAGACCAAACTGTCAAAACATGAGCCTTCACAGCCATCTGCAATTACAGCTCAAGGGAATCTGAAATGTCTGGCTTCCTCAGACACCTGTATCCCCTCAACTCACCCCACAACACACACACACACACACACACACACACACATACACACACACACCTACATATAATTCAAAATTAGGGACTGAAAAAATACTCCTGTGATTCAGAGCACTTGTTGCTCTTCCAGAGGACCTGGCTCAATTCCCAGCACCCACATATTGGCTCACAACTAACTATAACTCCATTCCAAGGGATCTGATGCCTTCTTCTGGCCTCCGTGGGCATCAGAAATGCACACAGTGCACAGACATACATGCAGGCAAAACATTCATATGAATAAAATAAAATTAAAGCATTTTTTAAAAAATAATTCAAAAGTATTATGGGTAATAAAAGGTAATAAAAACGTAATAAAAATGTGCTACATTTATACAATAAATATTATTCTGCTGTTAAAAAAAATAAAATTTTTGAATTTTCAGGTAAATAAATATAGAATTATCCTGAGTGAAGTAATCCAGACTTTTTTTTCTTATATAGAGGGTGTTAGCTTTTAAGCTTTCCATTTGTCTGCTACAACCTGAATAACACAGAGATTATGTACATTGTAAGAGACTTGTTGAGCGTGGGATCTCAAGGAAGGGGAAATAGAATACATTGTTATGGAGAGACAAGAGGAAACTAGAATAGAAGAATTAAATGGAGAAGAGGGTGGAAGAGAAGAATGAAAGAGGGATACCTAACACTAACGGCCATTTGAAAAACCGTATGGAAACCAGATGACTGTAGAAACTTCCTAAAGGAGTAAAACCTACAATGCCGGACACTGAATGGTAGTTTGAATGAGAATGGCCCCCAAAGACTATTATATTTGAATGTTTGGTCCCCAGGGAGTGGTACTGCTTAAGAGGAATTTGAAGGGATCTTATTGCAGTAGGTGTGGTCTTGTTGGAGAAAGTGTGTCATTGGGTTGGGCTTTGAGGTTTCAAAAGCTCAAGTCAGTGCCAGTGTGTGTCTGTCTTCCTGCAGCCTGCAGATCCGGATGTCTAATCTACTTCTTATCTACTTCTCTAATACCATGTCACGTGAACCATGCTCCCCTCTATGATGGCGATGAACCAAACCTCTGAAACTGTAAAATGAAATAAAACTTCTAATTAAATATTTTCCTTCGTAAGAGTTTCCATGGTCTTGTCACAGGAATAGAGCAAGGACTAAGACACGTGGTAACATCTTATCAAGTTGTTGGCCAAACGGGCCTCATGGAAACTCCCAAACATCACAGACTATTGTCAAGGCTACTAGTTATTTTCTGAAACCTGGTGGTAAGGCTTTATTTATGAAGACAACATTTACACATTTCATCAATCACAGAGAAATCAAATTGGTGCCTAACTGTAAGCTTCACTCCTACTGACAAGTGTTCATGGTCCTGGAAGGTGTTCTGCCTGCTGGTAGGGGATAAGGGTAATTATTTGTATCTTCTAGTTGCAAACCCTGCGACCTAGAACAGTGGCCTGCCTGCAACAGTGGCACAAATGCTACAAAAGTGACCGACCACTTTCTGATTGAATTGAACTCTAGCTCACTTCATGAGCTAGAACCCACAGCTGACACTGATAAGTTGGCTAAGAACCTACGGCCTGGTGGGTCATGGCTATAGTAATACTACTATTTATTCTTCTAAAGGAGCATAACAATAAAATGACTCCTAAAGATATGCTGTTATACACATAGATCAGTGCATGCACAGCTAACAGAAAGCTTCTTCCAGTGGATAAGAACTCACTGAGAGACCAACAGCTGAATAACATGCAAAGAACAAGAGACTTTTGAGCACTCAGTCCTAAATGAGATATATTCATCAAAGCCCTATACCCAACGCCTGGGGACCAAAGCAGAAGTAGAAAGATTATAAGATCTAGAGGTGATAATTGACTGCAATAAAACAATGTCTTCCAGATACAACTGGACTGATGCATATACAAACTCAGAGAGACTTTGACAGCATGCACAAGGCTTGCACAGGTTCAAGCCAGATGTAGTTCTGGCAATGAGAGGGGAGAAGGAACATGGACTCCCACCCCATTGATAGCCACTGGCAAAGAAAAACTTCACTTTTCTTCAGTGGAGTCTCACTGCGTGTATTAACCAAACTTCAGGGCATGCCTATACTCAAGAGCAGTTGGCCAACACAAAACAAACAAAACAAACTTAATGGTATTTTTGTGGAATTTTTCTCATTTTGCTGTGGTTGGGATTTGTTTATCTTATTGACCTTTTGCTTGCTTATTTTTAATTTCCATTTTTGTATTTTGTGGAGGTTTGTGTATGCATGCTTCTTGTTTGTTGTTTTGGGTTGAGTTGGGCTGGGTTGGGTTGGGTATGTTTTTAAGAGAGAAAGAGAAAGATCATAAAATTAAGTAGGTAGGGAGCTGGAGAAGATCAGGGAGAAATTGGGGGAGGAGAAAGCATGATCAATACGTTGTATGAAAATAATTCCAGACAGGGGTTCTCTTTGTAGACTTGGCTGTACTGGACTCACTCACTTTGTAGAACAGGCGGGCCTCGAACTCACAGAGATATGCCGCCTATGCCTCCCAGAGTGCTGGAATTACAGGAACATACCACCCTGTCTCAAAAAATAATAATAATAATTCCAATAAAAATAAATCAAAAGAAAACAAGAAACAATACACATCTATGGGGCCCTTCCCATAAGCTCTCCTAAGATGGCGTGGGTCTGGGAGCTACTTTCTACAAGTTGTTCTTTCCCCTTTGAAAATCTAACTTTAGGACACTTTCTGATATAATTACATTCACTCCAAATGCGTACACACACCCCCAAGACACACACACACACACACACACACACACACACACATACTTTCAAGGAATTCTTAAGTTCTGATAGGGAAAAGCATGTGCACTTTGCCCTTCTGCTGTGGAGGCCATGTGACGCTCTGCTCTAGTTAATAAGCATCGTCTCCCTGCCCCCTACCTTCTGCCTTGCTCCTCTGAACACACTGCCTCTTCCCAAAGTATCCAATCACAGCCCTTTCCACCCTTCGCACCGTGGGGGAGCAGCCCTAGAATCTAGAGCAGGGACATGGTGCTTTCATCAGGAGAAACTCCACGGGCTCCTGACAGATCAGAGGGAAGAACTCTCTGCCTTTTCTCTCTGCTAACATAATGAGGGGATAACCTGGTATTTAAATTGCAGCCACAGTGGTAAATCTGCATTGTCAGCCTTCAATGTGATTTACAAAATAATTTAAAAATGCATGAGTCTTCTTCTTTATAAAACATAGGGGTGTGAAGTTAAATTCTAAATATTTTATCACCCAAGGTGAGCTCTTTGCCCCATGGCCATCACTCACGAAGCTTACTCCCTGGGAATGATGCTGAGACTTTCTGTTATCAAATGTTCAAGGGCTCTAGGGAAGTTGATTTTGCCTTTGGACATTGGAGTGCTCTGGTTCACCCTCTCTGTGGGCAGTGATGTCTGCAGGTGTCCCAGGAAGAGTCTAGTTCTTCATTAGAACTGAACAAAAGTCCGTTGACTTTTGAAGTTTCTCTGGCAACATGAGGTGAACCCAGGAAAGAGAACTTTAAGGACCCTTTGTTTTGCAGGACATAGCAAAAGCCCCAGCATTGTCACTACCTAAATAAAAAGGTTACATTTGGGCAAGGAGTGGCTAAGGACCTTCTTCAATCAGCAAAAAAAAAAAAAAAAAGAAAAGAAAGGTACTTGCTGCTTCGCCAAAAGGACCCAAATTCCGTTCCCAGGCAGCTCACAAGTGCCTGTAACTTCAACTCCAGGGGATCTGACATCTTCCAGCCTCCTGGGGCATGAAAACATGTGACATACGTTCACATACATACTACACATAAATAATTTTTTTTAATCTGGGAAGAAAGAAAATGCTGGGCCTAAAAGAAGCTTATTCTTTACATAAGCCTCCTACTCAGCAGCCAGGATTATCAGCCATTGAATAGAGCCTTTAGGATCAAGCTCCTACTTGGGAGAAAGCTGCCCACCCCACCTCTTTACGCCTTTTGTTTCAGCTAAAACTCCTAAGAGGAGCCAATCAAGATTATCAAGGCAATAGGTATCCTAGAGTGAATCTAGCTTATTACAATACTGAACTGAGCATGCCCAGAAGTGCTAGAATCTGTCAGCTTTCATTCTCAAAGACTTGTGACTTATAACCCAGAACAGCTTACACCAAGGAAGCTCACAAATGTGCCTGCCCCCACATATGCTTTCTTATATAAAAACCCATAGATTCGGTGCTAACGACCCTTACACTGCCCTCATTTGGAGAGAACAGTGCTCTGTGAGTAACCCCACTGCTCGCTTTCCTGCTGCAGGTCCCAACACTGTCTTCTGTCACCTTCTAGGTATGCTTTACCTTTCCTCATCCCCTCCAAGAGGTACAGCATTCCACTGGGTCACATGATTGTGTGCATGCACCCCTGAAGGAGCTACCTTGTATGTGGTGTTGTGGCCAGATGAACCTCGTTGGGACTCACAAAGTCATCTGGTGATGTTGGCTTGCTTCATAGCTCTGCCACTGAACCCACCAGTGGATCAGTCTCTTGTCACATCAAGAAGTAATGCGGTGTGTGGACACGTGGGGTCACCTGCTGAAGAGAGTGAAATAGCCCACTCAAGTGGAACAGGAGATGTTTCTAAAACTGTGGTCCTCACACCAGCAGCACCATCCTGGTCCCCAGGCCTCCTCCAAATGAACTGGGTCCGAATGTGGAGACAGAGGAAGAAGCCAGAAACCAACCTTGGTGGTTAGATTCCTTGGTGGTTTCTAAATACGGAGGAATAGAAACACAGAACTGCAGTGGTAGTCCAAAATCCTAATTCTCCAGTGAAATTCTTAAAGAGAACTCCTCAAAACACTGCTACGCACAAGTCCTACTCCCTGAGAGTCAGACTTAATTGAATAGCTGTGCATTGTGGATGTGGAAAGTCTTCTCTTATTCATTGTTCTAGTGCTGTGATGAGACACAATGACCAAGCAGCTCTTACAAAAGGAAGCATTTAATCTGGGGCTTGCTTACAGTTTCAGGGGTTTGTCATCGTGGCTGGGAGCATGGCAGCATGTAGGCAGACACAGTCCTAAAGAAGTGGCTGAAAGCTACATCCTGAACCGTAAGCAGCACAGAAAGAGAAAGACACTGTGCCTGGTGGGGGCTTTTGAAACCTATGCAAGAAGGAGGACCCTGGGTATGATGCTCAATCCTCATTCAGAAAAGCAAAAGGGAAATGGAGAAAAGAGGGAACAGGACAGGAGCTTACCACAGAAGGACTCTGAAAGACTCTACCCAGCAGGGTATTAAAGCAGATGCTTAAACTCATAGCCAAACTTTGGGCAGAGTGCAGGGAATCTTATGAAAGAAGGGGGAGATAGAAAGACCTGGGGGAGGGGGAAACAGGAGCTCCTCAAGGATGGCAACAGAACCAAAATATCTGGGCCCAGGGGTCTTTTCTGAGACTGATACTCCAACCAAGGCACAGATATAGCCCATGGCAGCTCAGTGTCCAAGTGGGTTCCCTAGTAAGGTGAACAGGGGCTGTCTCTGATGTGAACTCAGTGGCTGGCTCTTTGATCACCTCTCCCTGAGGAGGGAGCAGCCTTGCCAGGCCACAGAGGAAGACAATGCAGCCAGTACTGATGAGACCTGATAGGTTAGGGTCAGAAGGGGAAGAGGACCTCCCCTATCAGTAGACTGGGGAAGGGGTATTGGAGGAGAAGAGGGAGGGAGGGCAGGTTTGGGAGGGAATGAAATAGGGGGCTACAGCTGGGATACAAAGGGAATAAATTGTAATAAATAAAAAAATTAAAAAAACCTCAAAGACCATCCCTACCAATGTACTTCCTCCAACAAGGCCCTACCTCCTATTCCTCCCCTGACAGCTCATCAACTGGGGACTAAGCATGCAAATACATGAACCTTTGGGGGCCAATCTCTTTCAAACAAACAGGACTTCCCTAAATGATTTCCAAGTGCCTCTGTGCCCGACCACAATAACAGTACAGCAATGTTGGGTCCTTAGATGAGAGTGAACTTAGACCCACACTCTCCTCTGAGTGATTAGGTGCTCACCATTTCAGAAAATAGTTCATATTGGCTCTAAAAGCTGTATCTCCAAAGACACTAAAATTTCCTCCCGTGCTACTCCTCTTGTCATTAGAGCTGTCTTCAGATCAATGAAATCATCAGTTGTTTGACCCAGCTACAACCTTTTTTATCCTTCACTGTGTTACGTCTTTCCCACTCTCTCACCCATGCCCTAACCTCTCTCACTCAATGAAACCCCACTATAAGAAAATTGTCTAAGCCAGGTGTGGTGGTGGACACCTGTAATTCCAACAGTCAAGGAAGCAGAAGCAGGCAGTTCTCTGTGAACTTGAGGCCAGCCTGGTCTAAAAAGTGAGTCCAGGACAGTCAAGGCTACACAGAGAAACCCTGTCTTGAGAAAAGAAAGAAAGAAAGAAAGAAAGAAAGAAAGAAAGAAAGAAAGAAAGAAAGAAAGAGAAAAGAAAGAAAGTGTCTGAGATTAGTCAATCACACAGTAGCATGAATGTAGAGATGAGTATTGAATGCCAGATACCTAGCTCCACTTTCTGTACGCTCATAGGACCTGGGACAAGTCTCTCTGGGTCTTGGGGTATTCATCCCAAATGACTGAGAGTGTCACATTCTTAAGACTTCTCTAGCCAGGTGCAGTGCCACATGCTTGTAATCACAGCACTCTGGTGGGCAGAGCCAGGGAGATCTCTGTGAGTTTGAGGCCAGCCTGGTCTACAGAGTGAGTTCAGAAACCCTGTCTTAAACAAAAACCAAAAAATAAAAAATAAAAATAAAAAAACTTCTCTAGATCTCTCAGTCTAACCTAGGAAATGACTGCCTAATTGAAGTCAAGAACAAAAACAGGAAGGCAAGGAGGGAAAGAGAGGGTGGAAAAAGGATGGAGGAAAGAAAGAGGAGGGGATGAAGAGAAGAAAGAATAAAGGTGGAAGGAATGAGGAGAAGAAAAACTGGAAAGGGAAATTATAGAGTGGGAAGAAAAACAGGAGACAGGAGTAGAGAAGGGGAGGATGGAAGGAAGAAAAAAAGAAAGGAAGGAAGAAAGGAAGATTGGTTGGCTAGAAGGAGGGATATCAGAAAAAGATGGAGGAAGAGATCTTAAAGGCTTTTAAAAACTTTGTAATGCACCAAGCAAAATATTTTGAAAATCTAGACAACAACACTACTCTTTATATAGTTACTTATTACA
This sequence comes from Meriones unguiculatus, assembly GCF_030254825.1. NCBI lineage: Eukaryota > Metazoa > Chordata > Mammalia > Rodentia > Muridae > Meriones > Meriones unguiculatus. Next base: position 45,848,490 of record NC_083359.1, read on the forward strand.
CAGCGCTGGTGTGCTGTTTGAATCACAAATTGCATGCTAATGGCCTAATTCATAAACCATTGACATTCTTTATGAGTCCTTAGCATTCAGAAATGAAGAATTTGTGTTCAAAATATAATTTGCATTGCAAAATTCAATAATTTAGTTTCTCATATTCATTAATGCCTAAAACCACAACACATAACTTATCCCATTCCAACTCCCTTCTTAGGACACTGGAAAAAGAAGTGTTGCAGCTGGGAAATCAAGCACCGCTTTTTATGGCTGTGTTTGGAACTGCACAGAGAGTCATCTCCAGGAGAAGTCATGCTGCCTTTTCTCTGGAGTCACTACTGAAGGATACTGACTGCCGCAGAGCCCAGAGACCTCACAGACAAATGTGATTTACTTAACCTTCCTGATCTCCGAAACCCCACCTTACACAAAATATCCTACAGAAAGAGGTGCGAATTTTCCAGAAACATGGTGGGGAAACTCAGTGAAATTGCCAGCATTATGTTGGTATAACAACTGTGAACCACACAGCTGGACACACTATAGAGCACTCAGTGAAAGGATGCTCTCACAGCCATGTGCGTATTGACAGCTTTAAATGGACTCGGTGAATTATAAAAAAATAAAAATAAAAAATAAAAAATAAAAAAGAGGGGAAGGAGGAAGTAAGAAGGGGGACCTATTGGATAGAACATAGATGTTTAAAGGTAGAAATGAAGGGTATGGATACGATACATTTCATTGTATATGTGTATGAAATTCTCAAGAACAAAGAAAAATTACCCTTAGAAAATGTTTGAGGCAAGTCTGAGTTATATGCCAAGATCTGGGATAACCTGAGCTACGTAGTGAAACCCTGTCTCAAATTTTTAAGAGTAAAATAAATTTAAGAAGTAAAAGCTCTAAGTACTCAATGTCTGACCTCAACATTATGACCAAAAATGGAAACTGATCATGGCTGGCTGTGTCAGGATTCCAGACTAGTGCCCAGCTTTCTGGAAATCCAAGAAGCTGTGCGCCTGCTACTCAGTTCCCAGCACCCAGCAAATCTCCACTTCTCAGAAAATCACCACTCACTCGTTCAACAGGAGTTTTCTGAGCACTGAGAATGGATGATCTATACCCAGGCAGCAGGGTTCCCCCATGACCAATGGAGCATTAGACTGAACAAGATCAATGACAAACAGGGAAATTACACAAAGATAAATAAGGCAAAAGTTAAATTGTGACTAGAGTTGCTACAATAAATACCAGGGTAGAGACTACTTGAGATGCAGGACACTGGATGAGCTGGTGAAGAACAGCCCCTCTCAGGACTGGAGACAACACTCAGTAGTTAAGAGCACTGACTCTTCTTTCTTTCTTTCTTTTAGTTCTTTAGTTTATTTTTTTAGTTCTTTATTTTATTTTTTACAATTTATCTTATATCTCTATTGTAACCCCCTCCCTCATATCCTCCCAGTCCCACCCTCCCTCCTTCTTCCTCCCTGTCCCCTTCCTCTAGTCCCTGAAGGAGGGACTCCCCAAAGCACCTGTACCTGCTTTGCTTCTATTCACTGTGCTTCCTTTCACTGAAGGGGAAATCTCCTTCCCTGCCCTCTGACCCTAGCTTGTCAAGTCTCTTCAGGACTGGCTAGATCCTCTGTGGCCTGGGAAGGCCACATTACCAAGAGGAAGTGATCAAAGAGCAGGCAACAGAGCTCATGACAGAGGTAGCCCCTGCTCCCCTTACTCGGAGACCCATGTGGAAACTGAGCTGCCTATCAGCTAAATATAGGCAGATGGTCTAGGTTCTCTCCATGCGTGGTCCTTAGTTGATGCCTCAGCCTCTGCAGGGCCCCCTAGGCTCGTATTTTTTAGCTATTGTGGTCTCCTTGCGGAGCTCCTGTCCCCTCCGGGTCCTTCTATCCACTCTGTGCCCTTCTTCAAATTCCAGCACCCACATGTGATTCACAAAACTGTCTGTAACTCAAATCCCAAGGCCATCTACTGGCCTCTTCTGGCCTCCAGCAGCACTGCATGCACATGTGTAAGCAGAACACTCATGCATACAAAATAAATAAATCTTTAAAAAAAAAATCTCAAGACAATCTCCCTACCATCTGAGGGAACATATGAACGGAGACCTAAAGGACTAAAAGGAGCCAGCAATCTGAAGATCCCAAGATGGAGCAGGCTGAGAAGAGGGAGGAGCAAATGCAGAAATTCTGAGGAAAACCCGCATTGGTGCCTTCATGGAAAACAACAGCCCTGTGGGTGGGCATGCTATGAGTGAGAGGAAATGAGGAGATGGGGGAGTGCTCGCATAGGGTCTTATATCACACTGTCAGGAAACAATGCAATATTTTCAGTAGGTGTCTTAATTACTTTCTCCTTGTTGTGATAAAATCCCCTGACTATAGCAGCCTAAGGAAAGAAGGTGCATATTTTGGCACACAGTTCAAGGCTCCATCCATGCTGGAGAAAATCAAGGCGACGGGAGCTTAAAGCCGCTGGCTACAGCATGGCATCCGCAATCAGGACACAGAAGTGAATGTGTGTAGAGCTGCTCAATTCTCTTGCTCCATTTTATACACGCCAGGAGTGAGAATGGTCCCAACCACAATCAAGATAAACACTCCCAAATCAAGTAATATAACCAAGAAAATCACCAATATGCTTGCCCCAAGGCCTGTCTCCCCGTGACTCTAGATTCTATCAAGTTGACAATTAACAGTAATGTCACAGTGGATAAGAGACATGATCTAATCTGTAGCTTTAAGATTCTCGCTGGGTACCTCACGGAGTCAAATTCTTAAATAAACTATAAAGCGCCTAATAAGAGCTCCTTGGAAAGGGGTCAGCTTGGGAAACCCACCCACAAAGAAAGCAGACTGTCTCCATTGCAGCCCCCGCCATGGGGTCCAGGCCAGAAAGCCGCTGCGCATGCCTCCCGCCCAGCGCCTCCCTAGAAAGCCTGAAGGTGACTCTCACTTTGAAACTTGTTCAACTTCTTCCTCCTTCTGTCCCTGCAAACTCGGCAGCCTTGCCGTGAGAGCAAGTCATTCATCAGCAAATCTAAAATATTTATTGTGCATATTTTAAAGGCCAAAGTGCTACATCATCGAGCTCTGCCCAGATGGGGACAAGGTTTCACAGTGCCAATGACTGAGATGAGGATGTGCCGGACAAAATTGCAGGCAATTAATCTGTGCAAATGGGATTCTTCAAAGGGGACTAGAGGACTCGCTTCAGACCACAGACAAACCAGCCCATAATGACCACCATTAAAATTTAACACAATTTGCTTATTTTAAGGAAACAGAATTCCTCATGTTCTTCACAGCAATCACTCATCCTGCTCCCACAGGGAAAACAGGAGAGGTCACAATGTGGAGGAAACAGGTTTGCTTGGAGAATGAATCTCGAGCCAAATCCCCGAAGGAGGGACTCCCCAAGCCACTGCACCTGACTTGTTTCCTTTGGAGTACAAAATGGGATGGCACCCATCAGTGTTTTTGTGGGTGCTGGATGAAGAGGTGATAATGGGCATTCATTTGGTCTTCAAAATCCTCCCTTACAAAATCTATGACTCTGTCAACACATGCTCAGACTTGGGATTACGCTGCTAACATCATCATCACCGTTGTTATTGTTGCTGTGGTTATGACTGGTCTTTGGGATTTGGGGAAATTGATTTCCATAAGATGGGATTCTTGCACTATTGTGTGTCTTCCCCCATTGGGTTCTTAAAGAAATTTGACATAGTAGCATGTGCTCACTACTCATAGCCACAGTCAAAGTCATGAGACAGCTACTCCCTTTGTGGTCAGCATCTTCACCATGCTCAGTGATTGACGTCATCTGTAGGTCAGGGTTTGCCTTAAAACTAAGGCTGGAACAAAGATGCTCTGAGGAGGCTCTGCAGGAGGGGATGTAGATAATAGAGGGTGGTGATCTGAGTGTTGCCTCTGCCCAGTCCCTGAGTCTTTCTGTCCCAGTGTCCCCTATCAATAAATTAGGAGACATACGAAAGGCATTTTCTTAGCATGGTGCTGAAACTGAATGCAGTCATGGAAACTAACGTGCCAGGAAGGGTTAAAAAGTACTGCATAAATACAAAGTATAGATCATTATTGTTTATTAAGTGAGAAAGAATATATTTTATTATTATTATGACTCATCTAGCCCTGAGGTGGTGGATAAATCAGAAAAATGTCAAATTGGAGTGAAACATGAGCCTCCAGAAACCAGGGTGCAGAGCTTCAATGGGGTATCTCTATATGTATATATTTTTTTCTTCTGCAATCTTTGCTGAAAGACATTTGAAGTGAAGTTAATAATTGAAATGTAATGAATAACTGCAGTTTAGGGTCCATAGCACAATCATAATTGCCAGTTTATTACTTTTTTAATATATTTGCCAAGTATTAATAATATTGAAATAATGCAAGAAGATCATGAGGAATAAATGAAATATATCATTTGTCAAGGAAAAAGGATTTCCAAACAGTAGGCACTGCGCTTATGAGTGCGGTGATGAATGCAGCATCGCCCTGAATCCTTCAGCGTGGGAAGACACCTGGAAGTTTGGGTCTCTACATAATTCTGGTGAGTCAAACAGAGGGGAGGAAAAGGTGGAGAAGATTTGCCCAATGTCAAGTTCCGGATCTAGAAATGACTTTTAATAAAAAGTCCCAGGCTTTTTGCTCAAGATCTTTCTGCTCTCAAACCTCTTTTTCCTTGCCATAAAAGAAAGAACAAAATATATTTACATGATGACACACATCTTTAATGATAGCACTGAAGAATGCCTAGGCAGAAGAATCATGAGTTCAAGGCCAGCCTAGGCTATATAGTGGGTTCAAAGTCAAGCTGGGCTACAAAGTATGACCATTTCTCAAAAATAAATAGATGAAATAAGATTGATATAAAAATATGAGAAGAATATGAAGAGATTGGAATAGGTCCTAAGCCACTACTCTTTTTATTATTTTTCTTGCCTAGGGACCAAATGTTCTGAAAGAGCTTCACCTGTATGCCTGTGTGTGTGTGTGTGTGTGTGGTGTGAGAGAGACAAAGACAGAGAGAGAGAGAGAGAGAGAGAGAGAGAGATTTTTCCAAGTCTTGTCCTCTGCTCAGGGAACATTGATCTGGGTGAAGAGGCTCCATTTTTCTACCTTAGCATCAGGCCATGAAATGGGCAAAGTGGTAGAGAATCTGTTACTAAGACTGGCAACAGAAAGGATGCCTAGTTCTGCAGCAATTTAATGTGCCAGGGCAGGATTGTACCGATGAGGGACCTCCACCTTCTTGAAGAGAAGGAGATGAGAGAATGGCTGGAAAGGATGTTGGAAACAGGACTGAGAAGAAAGGGGGGGGGGGGCGGCAATCAGGATGTAAAGTGAATAAATAAAATTTTTTAAGAACTAAAAGGAGGGGTCAGGCAGACAAACATCACTGTTTTTCAAACTGGGACCCCGCTATACCTGGGCCAACAGGAGGTACAACACTCCCTAAGGGAGGGTCTTCCCTCAGTCTTCTGTGGGAATGTTCCCCACAGACCTGCCCAGAGGTATGTCTACTAGTTGATTTCAGAATCAATCAAGTTTTTAACCAAAGTCAACCATCACAGGAAGACCCTTCACCAATCTGAGCCAGACACAGGAATGAGTCATCCCCTCTGGAAGGAGCTGTGGAACAGCAGGATCAGAGGAGAGGCAGCTGCAAAGCCAGGGGCCCTGGACAGATGCTCCACCAAGTGTGACCAGGTTGAGCATAAGAGATGCCCTAAGGACACAGTAATCAGCTCTTCTTTTGCCATCACCTCACCAACAGTGGCAGGACCTATTTCGGGTTGGAAAGTGGGATAACTAAACTGAATGCAGACTTTATCAATAGGACTAAGACTATGGCCTTAAGATAGAACCCTACAAGGTGGTGCTGGATAATATCTCATGGGGTGGGTGTGGCCAATTAAATCTCCAGAGAAGCTGGATGTGATAATTACAGAGACTCTGTAATCCCTACATCCAGGAGGTACTACAGGGTAATTAAGCATTTAAAACCAGCCTGCTACCGCAGATTCAAATCCAACCTCTGCTACCTGAGACTTTGTATCAAATAAATAAAGGGAGAAGAGGAGGAGGAGAAGGCAGAAAAGGCAACAGGGAGAAGAGAAGAAAAAAGGAAAAGAAGAAGGAGGAGAAAGAAGAATGGAAGGAGATGGAGAAGCAGAAGGTGAGAGACAGTTTAGCTGTTGGTGAGTTTCAAGCAAAGAAGGGGTCTTGACATAGCCAGGAAGTGGCCTTTTAAAACAGTTCCTCCCTTTGTTACCAGACAAAGCCACAGTATTGCATCTCACATCTTAAATGTATTTGACATTTCAGAAAATAATTAATGATGTTGCTTTTATTAATGTTTTAAAATATAAATTTAAAACATGACAAATGAGAAACAACAATCTGTTTTAATGAAATTTTTACTTCCGCCATCAATAAGTCATAGATCATAAAGAGCCCCGCGTGGGTCACAGCATCCTTTTCCTGTCTGTGTAGGAAGATCGTCTAACACAGGGAATGGTGTGGGAAAGATTTGGGGAGTCTGCAGGACTCAAGGAGACAGACTTGGGCTTCAGTGGGATGGGCCACCATGGAGTTGGCTTTGTTACTTTCTTTTGACAGTTTTCAAGAGATGCTTCATACAACTCCTGGGTAGAAATAGATCAATTCTTCTCTGCTTCCATTTTGTACAGAACTCAAGAAGATGGGTATTTTGTAATTCCAGCCCTTGGGATCATAAACCTGGACTGTATAGCAATCCCTGTCTCAAAAGAAAACGACAGTGGCTGGAGATGTAATCTAGTAGGTAGAAAGCTTGCCTGGCACACACAAAGCCTGGATCCGGTCTTCCACATTACACAAGCAGCCATGGCAGACCATACCTGTTAGCCCAACACTGGAGAAGTGGCTGCAACAGGATCAGAATTCAGCTCATCTTCTCCTACATAGAGAGTTTGAGACCAGCCTGAGCTATGTGAGACCCTGTCTCAAAACACAAACAAACAAAATCCAACATCTGAGGAAGCTATGGAATCCCTTGATGACTCACGGTAAAGTGACAGGGAGAGTACTGGAGTTTTAACCTGAAACCTCATAAATGCCAGGTGAGAGACGTATCCTCAGTTGCCACTCCCAGACCTCCTTCTCACTATTTCGAGACGGGGTCTCGGTAAGTTGTCCCAGACTTGTCATGAATTCACATTACACCCCAGATGGACCTTGAACTTATGATCTTACTGTCTAAGCTCCCAAGAAAGCTGACTTACCTTGTTTTAAATACATGAGGAAGAGGGAGAGGAGGAGAAGGGGGATGTAGCATAAAGAAGAGAGAGAAGGAAGAGAAAGAAGAAGAAAGAGGAGGGAAGAGAAGGTAAAAAACTTAAACCACCAGGCAAATGTTTAAAATTTTATTTTTACGTAATTCATAATAATTATCCATATTTATGGATTGTAGTGTGAATGTGATACACAAAGTGCAAATGATCAAGCCAGAATAACTAGCATCTTATTTCTTTACTTACTATAAGTTTCAAACTACTGTCTTCTAGTTGTTTATATCATCTATATGATAAACCTCAGTTAAACTCGCCTTTCTGCACTGTGGAGCATCATCATCTCAGGTTGTTATAAATCCCATGTCTCTCCTCTGACACCATCTTGGAAAATGTCTATCTTCAGTCTGGGATTCACAAAGAGCTGGCTTCCCTCCCTGTGAGCTAATGTGCAAAAATGTTCAATATGTAAGAACTCCTGACGGGGGTCCAACATTAAAAATGAATATTCCTTCTTCAGAATCTTCTCAAGCTGGTTCTGAGTGGGACAGGGTAGTGAGGTTATTAATATTGTCAATGTAACGGGATATAGCATCCCCCTAGAGACACACCTCTGTGCACATCTATGAAGGATTGTCTAATTAGCTTAGTTGTAGAAAACACACCCTAAACATTGGCAGCATCATTCCCCAGCACAGTCGTAGACTGTCTAAAAAGAAGGAACTGAGTTAAGTGCCAACATCCATTGCTCTCTGCTTCCTGTCTGTGGGCACAATGTGCCCCCTACTGCTGCCCTACACTCTTGATGCCATCTCTGTCATGGGTAGTATCCCCTCTCTCTAGTATCCTTCTCTTTTAAATGGCTTCTTGCCAGCTGTTTGGTCATAGCATTTCCATAGTGATGGAAAGTCAGGGTCTCTCAAAAGCACCCGCATCCTTGCATCTTGAGGAGTGGGGTGGGTAGTGAGGAAATTAAGCCTGGAGTTTGCAGGTGCTTTGGAGAAACTGGGAAGCCACAATCTGGAGTCACCTCGGGTTCAACTCCTCAATCCTTGCGGCTCTTCCCTGAATCCTCCCTCTGCACCAGAGAATCACAAGCTCTTGTCTTCTGAGGGCAGATTGGAATGCCAGAATGTATGGAGATTAATCACAGAATAATACAAACTGCCGCTTATCATCGCTCATATAGTTGACATAATTACCCTACAGGCAACATGAAAACGTTGTACTGCAGTAACTCCCAGCCAGGAGAAAAAGCAGCGTTGCTGATAACACAAAAGAGAGAAGAATACTGAACACAGCCCTTTGAAAACTTTTAATTAATTTTCACCCTTGCAGCGTAATTGATGTCAGTTCAAACTTCAGTGTTCCAAAGCCCTTGGCCTTGTTGCAGAGAAATCTAGGACCAGCATGAGCTGCTTACAAAGAAAGCCAGACCCTGGTCAGGGGTGAGAAGGGGGCAATAAAGTGGGTATTTTTTCATCTTTAAACACAGAATTTAGGCTGTGTCACTTGTCTATTTAAAATCCTTCCATAGGTCTCCATGGTCTGCCCTGTGAAACTGAAGACTAAGAGCTTTTGGTGTGGCTGAGACCCTCACAAGGGCTGGCTTGCCTTGTGCATTAGTGAACATCCCTGTTGGTGTGACCAGAGATCTGACCAACGGAAGCAAGGATTAATTTGTTTCACTGTTTGTGAAGACACGGTCCCTCACAGCAGGGAAGGCAGGAGAAGGCTGTTAAGACTGTGTCTTCAGCCTATAAGACTATCAAGCCTCCAGGCCTGCCCTCAGCGACCCTCTTCTGCCAGTGAGGCTCCACCTCCTAGAGGTCCCACAATCTGCCAAAGCAGCACCACCAGCAGGGGACCAGATGTTCAAAACGTGGGCCTATGCACATCTCACATTCAGGCCACACCTTACCCTCCACCACCCACATCAGACTTAATGGATTTCCTGCCATTTCTCCAATGCACCATTCTCCCAAACACTGCATAAGTGGGAGGCTGCCCATCCCCCTCCCAGACCCTTCACCTCCACCCACCCAGATGATATCATTGTTTTAATTACCCAGCTACCAGCTCCTCCCCAAAGCCCTCTCCTGCTCATCACAGACAAGGCTTCTGCCTAGGGCTCTCTCAGCTTTGTAGTTTCTTCTCTATCTCAGAACACACCGGACTATTGCATGAGGGTGTGGACTCCTTCCCCTCCTCTGCAAAGACATCCGGTGAGTGAAGCCCAGCATCTACAGTGTGTCCACAATTGAGTGTGTGTCCCTAGAATGCACTACATAGATACAAATCTGACACTTTGTTGAGGCCAACGGTAGAGGATCCTATGTTGTAAACCTCTTTGAAATGCTTTATCTTCCTTAGGGAATTACTCTAAGTCTTTAGTCAACTGACATACGTAACCCAAAAGTCTCTTTTTAACCTAGACTACCAGGAAGCCTCAAGCTAAATCTCCCGTTGCCAAAATATTGCAGAAGTATTAGCCTAGGGGTGGTGGTGGTTGTTGTTGTCATTAGTATTATTTTTTTCTCATTCAATTTATTTGTTGTTGATATTTTTTAGTTCCAATTTTCTGATCTCCTACTTATCCACCTTCACTGTTCAAGCTGCTTTAGACACAAGAGCGTGTTTTATCTCTCACTTCACAGAGAACATAGCAGTCAGATAAATAGCAAGTATGAACAGCAAACAAGGACTGAGCAATTATCTGTTGAGTATTAACTATGATCCTGGCATTACAGTGAGTCCCTGTATATGCAGAGGAGAAAAGGCATGGCTCCTTCACTCCGGGTCACCTCACTGTCTATCAGGGAGTGATTGCAACACAGAGCAGACACCACCATCACAGCCAAGTGCCCCGGGGTTTCTTGGAAGCAGGAAAAGTAGAACATTAGACTTCCTAGATAAGTAGGGGGAGTTAGGCTGTCTTCCATGGGCTTGAATACTTTGTCTCCAGCTGGTAATGGTATTTGTAGTGGTTGTGGGCCCTTTAAGAGGTGGGGCCTTACTGGAGGAAGTAGGTCTCTAGGAGCAAGACTTAGAGTTGCTGAAACCTTGTTCCACTCTCAGTCCTCTGTGCTTCCTGGTCAGCCAACATGGGAGCTGACTCAAGGTCCTGCCTCCACTCCAGCATCATGCCTTTCACATCATGAGACCATAAAAATAAACTTTTTCTCTCTTAATTTGCTTTTGCTGAGTATCATGGCACAAGAATAAGAATAGTAATGAAGATGGATAATATTTGAGCGAGGTCTTCATGGATGTGTGTGAGCTCACAAGGGGAAAAAGTAATATGTGCTGAACTTCAAAGATGCTGAGTGATTTGATCATAGAAGGACAGATGTGAATAGTGTGGATCTATGAATGAGTGACCTGTTGAGACAAAGAAGGGCCAGTGCCGAGACACACCTGGGCAGATTTTCCTCTCCAGGACCACTGGCCCTGTCTTCTTACATAAGGGGACCTCTTTCCAGCACTCAGAAGTTCCGTGGTAGCTGTTTCTGTGCCAAGAGTCTGAGAAAACACATCACAGCAAAAGTTATGGGAAGTTCAACGATGCGTTTAAATTAATTTGTACTTTTTTTCAACCCAATCAAGTCTACAGACATTTGAAAAATAGCTTCTCCTGGAAACATCCACTGTTCTCCTCCGAGATGTGAATAAAATATGAGTGTGTCTCTCCCGCACACTTACTCTGATCCCCAGCATTTGGGTTGCGCTCTCTCTCTCTCTCTCTCTCTCTCTCTCTCTCTCTCTCTCTCTCTCCAGCATCTTCCCCTGTGATGTTCATCATGGAAATGAAGCCTTGGCGACATGTATTCCCACCGGTGCTCTTGAGAGCTTCTCCCTCCATTAAGTCCATGTTGCTTCTTCCTTCTTTGGTCCCTCATTATTCCTTTCCTTTTGCTGTGTCCTCCACTGATAACACACTACCCAGTTTCTCTTGGCATGTTCACCTACTTGCATGTTCCTCAAGTCTTGCTCTGTATTGGAATCACCCAGAGTGTCAGCTGAAGCACAGGCTTCTTGGAACATCTCTTGAAGTGTCTAATGCAGGAGATCTTTCTAATGTGGAGCCTGAGGACTTGCATTTATTAAGAGTTCCCTGGTCATGCTGAAGCTTCTTGGCTAGGGACCACATTTGGATAATGACCAGCCTACATTATAGTTTTACCTTCCTTAGAATTTTCTTTGTTTTTGTTTTTTTTAAATTTGGGTTTTATTAATATGGTCCGGGCTGACATCAAACTCACTATGTAGCCAAGGATGACTGTGAGCTCTTGGTTCTCCTACCTCTACCTCTCAGGGGCTGGGACTGCAGGCATGTGCCACCATACTTCTCTTTATAAATAAAGATTTCAGAGACCGACATAGTTGGCACTTAAGAACTACTGACCTCGAATCAGCACACTATAGAAGCTGTGTTAGTTAACTTTATCATTGCTGTAACAAAATACCAACCAATAGCAACTGAAAGGGCTGTTTTGAGGGCCATGGTTTTGGAAGGAACAGTTGGCAAGGTTGGAAAGGAATAGTGGCAGGAACACGAGACAGCAGCCATGCTGGCTCTGCAGTTGGGAAGTAAAGAGATGGCTGCCGGTCCTCAGTTGAGTTCCTCTTTTCCCCTCTGTATCCATCTGCAATCTCACTTCACAAAGTTGTATTGGTCACACTCTGAGTGGCTTTCCCTTCCTCAGTCAAACCTATCTGGAACATCTTCACAGACACCCAGAGGTGTATTTATGTGATGATTCTAATCTGATAAAGATGACAATGAAGAGCAATCATTTGGGAAGTGTAATCTGGAACCCAGGCATGGTATTCTCAGAGTTTGTGCCTGGGGCACACCGTTGGGCCCTCTAAATGCGCCATAACAGCCCCAAGAGCAGGGTACACACCCTCTTCAGGCAGGGCAGCTAAGTGCAAGCTCATTCAACTGTCCCCAGTTCCTAAGCCTCCCCAAGGTACAGGGCTTAGACTGAAACTCAAGGACATGACTCAGTCCTTGGAGACCAGGCTTTCCTTCCTGTCTTATTTACAGCCAATTTCTGAGGGTGCAAGGTGCACTTCCTCAGGAAATTGAAACATTTTGGCTAACTATTCTGAGCAAATGTCGTGACCCAGGGTTTTCTGTCACCCAGCCTAGCACAGAGCCTTCAAGAGTTCACCTGGAGGACAGGACAAGAAGGAAGAAGACCATGGCTCTCTGGACAGTGGCGATATATTTGGGAGCAAGAAGGAGCTTTTGTGGAGACAGGATCTGGGCTGGGTGCCCCTTTCTGGGCCCTAAAAGTACCCAGGGCTTAGGGATCTTATCTTTCTTTCAACTTCATCCTCTGCACAGCGGGCTATGGAGGAGTTCGTAGCAACCTTCAAAACTTATGTTTCCTAGTTTTTGTTGCCCCTTGCATAAAGTGTGTGTGTGTGTGTGTGTGTGTGTGTGTGTGTGTTATCTCTTCGGAGGCTAAAGTCAAGTAACTTTCCTCAATTTCTTTACTTTTTTGAGACAAGGTCTCTCGTTAAATGTAGTACATTGATTTGCTGGCCAGTCACTGAGCTTCAGAATTTGCCTGTGTCTCCTCCACCGAAGGCTGGGTTACAGTCATATGCTTGCTACCAGGCCCAACTGTTTCATGATTTCTGGGACCTGAACTCAGGTCTCCATGATTGTGGGACAGTCATTTCACCAAGACATTTTCCTAAGCTCCTTACCTGTGAAGGTCTAATGGGACCTGTCCACGTATTGTGACTCTTTGTTGGGTAGGAGAGAGGCACAACCCACTGTTCAGAGTGGGTCTCCCCATCTTCACCAACCCAACCTAGAAACGCCCTCAGAGAACTTGCCAGAAGTCTATTCTAGCTCCTGTATTTAGCATCACGATGGGTCTCCAGCCCGTACTAGTAGCAGGACTTTAGAGTATGCATTTCGTACTTGAAGAAAAGTTTTCCAGAAAACCGCGAGAGGCCGGGGCCTCCGGAGCAGTGGTCCCACAGCCACACCCTTCCCTGCCTGTCCTGCCATCCTGAATCCTGGAGCATGTGTATACACAAACTGGCCTGCAGAGGGCTCTCGGCCCCGGCTGGCATAAGCACATTCTGCCATTTCCGCGAGGTAATGTCTAAAAACACACTCCTTAGAGCGTGCCCCCATCGGAAGCAGTGTGCGGCTGTGCGTGGATCTCTGTACCTCTCGTTTTCCTCCTTGTAGCCCCATCTCTCATCTCCCTCTTTCCTCTCCTCACAAACTCCCCATATGTTCCCAGGGGATCCTCTCCGGTAAATATTTGGAAAGGCTCAGGCTGTTGACAGAACAAGGCTCGCATGACGACTCGGCTCTGATACCATCCCAGCTGTTGGGTGTCGAGTGTCTAGGAAACAACAAACGAGAATCATCACCGGGCCAGCTGAGACCGCGGATCACACCCTCCGTTGCCCCCCCCCCGGGGAGGGGTGCTGTATGGGTGGTGCTGGACCCTTTTTCTGTTGGAGGGTGTGGGACCCTGTCACCACTGAAGAGCTTCCCAAAGCAGGACCCACCACAGTCTCAGGCTATGGCAGCCAAGGAACGGTCCCTCCCTGTGTGAGAAGGCTGGGGGCCCTTCATCGTGCCAGAAGCCTGGCCATGCTCTAGTGAGAAAAGTCAGTGGTGACACCAAACCCAGGCAGGGTAGTTTCTAGCTCTGAGCACTGTCTCCAGGGAGGCTCCCTTCCCTGTGGCAGGGCTCCGGTGAGCTCGGAACCCTCTACTCTTCGTGTGTTATACAACACAGTCCCTCTAGCAAAACGGCCTCCATTCTTCAGCAGCTCAGCGTTACCAGCTTGCAAGAGGCCATGTGGATCCTGCTGCTGACTGCTGACAGTCTCTTATGGAAGGAGGCGGGTGGGGAGGGCCATCGGATTTTCACCCGAGATTCTAACCACTCCTCCATTTGTGTGCAACTCTGTGCTCCTTATCAAAAAGCATCATCCAGGCTGGGTGAAGACTTTCCCGTGCAGCTGTTTTAGGTCTCCCCCCCACACCCTCCGTCAGGAACCCCCTCACCGATGCTCTGTAAGGAAGCTCCATAGTCAGGCACTGAGCAAGCACCCAATAAATGAACTAGTGACTAGATAAATCTTCACAGCCACAGTGAGCACGCTTACTCAGGAGGGGACTATGTTTTCCGAGCTGTGTCCATGCCAAGGCTCCGGCCAGGTGCAGACCCAAGCCTCCGAAACAGAGGGGCATGCTGCCACCCGTTCCTCCCTCCTCCTCCCTCCTTTGATGATAGAAACCTCTTCCCTCAGTACAGAGCACACCAGGATCCCAGCACACTTCCCAGGGCGCCACCCCAAGCTCTCCACAGATTTATACCCACTCTTCCCTGCCATCCACTCTACACAGCAGACCAAGGGCCCTTAAAGCCACCCTTCTCACCTGCTGAAGAACAAAAGGGGAAGAGCAACATCTGTGCCCAGCCTTAGAATGTGTATTCTGCAGAGCTGGAGAGACGGCTCGGCCGTTATGAGCACTGCTTGCTCTTCCAGATGATGCGGGTTCAATTCCCAGCACCCAACTGGTGGCGAACTCCAGTCCCCAGAGATTCAGGTCAATCTTCTGGCCTCTGCAGCCACCAGGCGTGTGTGCGGTGAACAGATATACATACAGCAAAATATTCATACACGTACAGTAAAATAATGTTTTAACTTAAAAATTATTTTAAAACTTGTGTTCCACTGGGCACTTCTGAGGCCCAAGTATTATGAGTTTGGGGTCTTTCTGTGAAGATGTTAGATGACAGCTGTGGAAAGAATCTGAATGCAGACCCGGGACCTGGCTGCCAGAAACAGCCAACCACAGGCTCTCAAATCCAAATGAAATTACAATAAGACAAAACAGAAGAGAACGGAGTATCAGCGGAACCCTGACATAGATTAAGTAGCCTTCACGTCTGGCTGTGATTACAGCATCTGCCCCTTCTCTCTCACATCATTCCCTCAGCTCCCTCTCATTGCCTTCAAGCACGCCGCTTTGTCCCCAGAGCAGGGCCTTCCTCCCGTGCCACCTGCCTGGTCTGCTGTTTCCCTGAACAGTCACCTACCACAAGACATGTCTCTCCTGGCATCACCTTACCACTGTGTCTTTCGCCTTGGCATTACCCACCGCCTGGTTTCTGTGTGCTCCTGGATCTTGTTCGCGGTCTGCTTCCCTATAGCGTGCTGAGGGTAGGGTCCTTTCTACCATCCCATCTTGTTCGAGGTCTGCTTCCCTGTAGTGTGGTGAGGGTAGGGGCCCTTTCTGCCACCCCATTCTTCTCATTGCATTTCCAGTCTGTGACAAAATTATCTGGAAAAAAAGCAATTCCAAGTTCTGATCCATTGTCGCAGGGAAATTAAGGCAGGAACTTGAATCAGCCAGTCACATCACAATCAGTCAAGAATCAGTCAATGAATGTATGCATGTGTGGGCTCAGCTCAATTTCTCTACTGAAATACATCCCGCTTTGGGGCTGGGTCATCCCACATTAACAGAGGCATTCAAGAAAATCAGCCACAGGCCAGCCTGATCCAGACAGTCCCTCAGAGATGGACTTTCCGGGTGATTTCACACTGTGCCAAGCTCACAAAACCCTGGCCCACTAATGTACCCCCAGGCGTGATGTCTTTCTTGACACATTACAGTCTGTAAACACTCGGTGAACAAATGAATGAATGTCTTTTCTTCAATGCTGTTGGTCCAACGGCTGTACACTGCTTGGTATAGTCCTTTCTGTCCACTCAGGGGGCTCCTCAGCCTCAACTCTATTGATATGTAGACCAGGAAGGCACTGCCTTCAACTGCTCTCCTCTACCTGTCCGTAGCACTACCGCCTCCAGCTGTAAGAACCAAAATCGTCTCTAGACAGAACCAAGAGCCCTAGTGTGGAGAGCAGCACCCACGCTGAGAACATCTGCACTGTCTCCCTACCTTGAGATACTCCATGATTTTAACAAATATCCTTAGCCCTAGTTATTCCTCCAGCACAATTCCACCATGTGACCAGCAGATGGCAGCAAAGACCATCCTTCTACTAAAATAGCCTCAGCAAAAACTTTCTGCTGCTGGAGAGCTGCCAGCCTCTGGCAGGGTTTGTTGGCTGGCAGGGGCTACCTAGACTCTGTGTTTATACTTTTCCTGAAGAAACAGAAGATGCCTCATATCCTAGATCCAGGGACAAAGAAGTGAGTGGTATAGGTGTTGGCAGGAAAACATTGAATTGTTTTGGAATTCCTAGAGTTTCACTTCCATTGCAACCCTTTGCTTCTATGTGCCTCTGGGGCAGTTAATATAAGCTGCCTGTGCCTGAGTTTCCTAATTTATATCTTGCTAATTCTACATCCATTGTAATACCTGTTTCCCATGCCTCTCTCCTATCCTGTCAGCTCAGCGACCAGGACTGGTCCATAGTCATTGCCCCTCCGTCTTTCAAGTGTCTGCTGACTGAACGGTTTGTAGTAAGTACTCACTGAGCATCAGCTGTGAAGATAATGTCACCATGCTGATGTCATATGAGGGATAATGACATAAGGATGAAGACGTCATGTTGAGGATGATGCTATTATGGCTGAAGATTACAGTGCTCTGATAAGGCTGATGTCATGCTGAGAATGACAGTGATGTCATGGAGTTGGTAGTGTCACTGTAGCTGTTTGAATAAGAATGGCCCCATAGACTCGTATGTTTGAGTGCTTGATCCTCAGTTGGTGGAACTGTTTGGGAAGGATTAGGAGGTGTGGCCATGTTGGAGGAGGTGTCATGGGGGGTGAGCTTTGGGGTCTCCAAAGCCCACCCCATTTTCAGGTAGCTCTCTCTGCCTTCTACTTTTGAAAAAAAATGTAAGCACTCAGCTACTGCCCCATTGCTATGCCTGCCTGCCTGCCCACCTGCCTGTCACCATGCTTCCTGCCATGATGGTCACGGACTCTAACATGACCATCACTCTGAAACTGTGAGCCCCGACCTTAACATTTCCTTTTGTACATTTCCTTGGTCGTGGCGTTTTGTCACAACAATAGAAGAGTAACCAAGACCGTCCTTAGGATGCTGGTGTCCCGCAAGGGCAGTGATGGCACTGGTGGCTATGATGGTGTCATTTGATGTCATGTGAGGATGGTGACAGTGAGATATGATGTCATGATGCTGAGAGCGGTGTTGTCATCCGATTACCCCTGCTGATGACTCACTGGCAACTCCCAGAGCACCTTCAGCCCAAGGCTCCCCGCCTCCCATCTCTGCCAGGCCCCACCCACACAGAGAGCTCCTCCTGTCAGGCTTGTGGACGGCTCATGGCTGGCCTTCAGGTTGAGCACAGACACAGAGGAGACCATCCAAGCGGTAGATTTCAGTTTTGAGAGCTGTTACTGACTTTGGCTGCCACCTGCCCCTCTTCTTCTGGGGATCTCTGGGCAACCCTGGAGAAGACCAACACTGCCTGCCTGAGTGGGCCAAGGGGTCTCTAGTGTCTGGGAGTTAGAATTAGGCAGGACTCTTCTCAACTCCTCCACTTCCCTCCTCCACTCTCCATTTCCCTCTTCTACTCCCCTATTCCCTCCTTCACCCTCCTCCACTCACCTCCTTCACCCTCCCCACTTTCCTCCTCCATCCCCTCCCTTGCTCCCCTCCCTCCCCCAGCCTCTCTGCTGCCCCCTCCTTTTGAGCCCAGGCCACCTGCAGCCCTAGGCCCACTACAGAGGACACCCCAGGCTGAGGCAATCCCAAGCCTCGGCCATCCCAACCAGCCCCAAGGCATGGGGTGGCCCACCAAGCTGAAGTGGTCTGCCGCCACAAGCTATCCTGATGCCCCACAAGCCGTGGTGACCCGCTGTCGCCCCTCCAACCCCTTTCGGCAGAGGAGAATCCGAATGGCGCGCGCACGCGAGCGCACACACACACACACGCGCACACACACACACACACACACACACACACACCCTAAGAGCTATGTTTAAGCCAATTAAATACATACTAGCAAGGGGCTGCCAGTTCCCTGTCCTCTCTCAGGGCAGTCAGTCCCTCCTCTCCCTACGGCTCTGGAGGCAGGAGACAAAATGGCCTCTGCGGCTCAGCAGGAGCTGTCCATGGTGACCCTTCCTCCCTCAGCCTGTGGGAATCAGAAACTTTCCTGCCTCAGAAAGCCTAATGCCTGCTGCCGCTCTCCTGCAAGCTATCCATAAGGCAACTCTTTCTACTTCAGCCTACTGCCTCCACAGTGGACTCTTTGTAAAGTTTGGACACATTGTATACTTTATAACCCCTCAAGGCAGAAAAGTGGCCAGACCGCTGCCTGAGGAAGCTCCAGCAGCCCAGCTCTTCATCCCCCGACCTCTGTAACTGTCATCTCCAGCCCCTCAGCAGGACTCATCCCGGATTATGCAAACATGAGGTGACAAGAACTAGACAAAAACACACCAATCACTGAGCAGGAAAACTGACCAATCCCTGAACAGCAAAGCCCACCAATCCCTGAGCTCCCCAAAGCTCAGGACTTGGAATCCATACTCCAGAAATCCCTGCCTCGGAAAGCCCCGCCCCGTAAGGTTTCCTATACAAAGGCTATATCTGTCCAGTTCCCCGCTGCCTTCTCCCGGGAGCAGAGGCAGCCACTCTTGGATTCATCCCTCCTTTTCTGGATTCTTCCCTTTCTCTTTTAAGAGATTTACTGCCTGCTATGACTCACTCATAGAGGAAGAAGAAGAGAAGAAAGAAGTAGACGTGGAGCTTAAGCTCCTTGGCTCCTCAGCTCATCAAGCGTTTCGGCAACCCTCCTCTGTGAGCTGCAACAGCTGGAGAAGGGGAGGAGCTCAGGCTTCTTGGCTCCTCAGCTCAACAAGGGCTGGGGCAACGCTCCTCTGGGAGATGCAATGTCTCTGTTGGGGAGGCCTTCTCTCAGAGCTGTGTGGTTCCTGGGCTCCCGTAGGACACCCCTGGGACTCTGTCCCACCTCAGAGCTGGAATACCTTCCCAGCACTTGGAGCTGTGACTCAGATTTGAGGCCTTGGAGTTGTGAGTTTCCCAGACACCTTCCCACCCAATCAGGAAGCAGGCCAACAAAAAATAACATCTTTTTCCCCTTCCCCACACCTTCTCCATCCTCCGCCATCCCTACTTCCCTCCTCCACTTCCTCTACTTCCCCCTCAACTCCCCTCTCCCCCCACACTGGCTGGTGTGACCCATTCAGGGGACCTTCTCTCCCTGGTGCTGGGACCCCACTGTGCCCTCCGGTCTGTGTCCAGGTTGTGTGAAGTTCAAGGCAGCATCTCAGATCCACCCAGCATTCTCTCACAAAGAAGCTGATACAAAGGGCGGGGCTGAGGACAAAATGAAGCCGGAGGAGGCAGTGTAGGGCAGAGTTGCAAAGCTCCAAGGATTGGCATTTATTTCAGCTGATATGGGTTCCACACTCCCTCTCCTCTTCCGGTCCACCAGACTTACACTCATGCACACATCACCACAGAGTGGACAGCCCAGATAGCACAAAGACAGCATCGAGAGATTGCTCAACCACTACAGGCCACCAGTGGCCTTCAAGTCAGTGCAAGAAAAGGTTGCCATCCACTGAGACAGGTCCAAAAGACTGTGTCTCCCGGGCTGACGAAACTCAGATGGCTTGGTCCTGCTTCTGTCGCAGGCTGAGCACACGAGCAGCTGTCAGAAAGGCCACCCCAGTAAGCAGCTCAGATACAAAGCTAATCCAGCCCAGGGCCAGGGACCAGCCAAAGCGTATGTCCACCTGATCCAGCAGGGCCCTCTCCTCCAGGAGACATA
Source organism: Meriones unguiculatus (assembly GCF_030254825.1). NCBI lineage: Eukaryota > Metazoa > Chordata > Mammalia > Rodentia > Muridae > Meriones > Meriones unguiculatus. The sequence goes on from NC_083359.1 coordinate 45,868,590, forward strand.
CTGCCTCTCGGAAGGCGGCCGCTGAGTATGCAATGTAGATGCTGATTCCAGTGAGGGTCACCATGGCTGCAGAGAAAGATAAGGACAGTCATTGAGAGCCTCCTGACCAGCTCCTCCTCCACCCAGCTCCCTCCTCTTCCCTCCTCCACACCTTCAGCTTCCTTCCTCCTTCTTCTTCTATCTCCTCCTCTTCCTCCTCCTCCCTCTTGCTCCTCTAACGTTTATCTCCATTGTGAATGAGAACTAGAAAGAAGCTTTGTCTTCAAAGGCTGATTGGCTGATTAAAACTTCAATAATGTGGAGGGTTGTACAAAAGGACTTACAGTATCATCAGGGAGCACCCAAGTCCTGTAGCAGCATTCTCCCCATCTTGCTATAACTCACCTACCCAATGGATTAGAAAAGTGTCTTGATTCGTGGTTTTATTTTGTTGCTATAAAACGTTCCTGGAATTGCTACTTCACTGGAACATGATATTTGTGAAGACCTAAATCTATGTTCCCAGATCATGGCCATTAAAATTCAGCTCCAGAAAAAAGAAAAGAAAAAACAACCCACACATATATTCTTTTGACATAAGAGCTGGGGTTTTTTTTTCCCATATACCTCCTTTTTCTCTACCTCTGTCCTCTCTCAACTCTTACCTTCCTCCTTTTCTCCCTCATCTTCCTCCCCTCTACCTTCATCTCCCTCCTCTTTCTCCTTTACTTCCTCCTCCCTCTCTTCTTTCTCCCCTCCTCCTCCCCCTCTCTGTTGTGAATGACTATCCTTCACAACAGCTAAACTGCTGCCATCATCAGGAATTCTTCTGGGCCTGCTCCCATAAGATCACCACAGCTGGGCTGGAGAGGCAGGCAGGGGCCTAGGACCATCATCTGAGTATCTAGCCATCACCACTGTATACAATTCTACCCTAATTGCTTATGGTCGTGGGGGAAGGGCTAGAGGATATTGGGAGAGGGGAAAGAGGGAGCTTCATCCACACAGCCATGGGGAGAGTCTCCAGTCAGACCTTCCAACGTGTCTGCTTTAAGGTCATCTATGCTCCTGTCTATAACCCCTCACCCATGGTTCTGTAGTAAGCCTCATAAATTCACTGGTTCCCCTAGTCAACTTCCCCTGGTGGACTCAGACCTCATTGGGACCTAAGAAGGAATCCCAGGGAGAAATGTTAGCAACACCCTCCTGTCTCTCTCCCCCTCTTCCTTCATATTCTCCACACTCTATAACACATGCACACCACACACACACACACACGCCTTTATCTTCTCATCTTTTTCTCCCCCCTTTACCTTTCACCTCCTCCCTCATCCTCCTCCCCTCTACCTTCCTCTTTCTCCCTCACTTCCTCTTCTTTCTCCCCTTCTTCCCTTCTTCTCCCCATCTCCCTCTGTTGTGCAGGACTGTCCTCCACAACAGCCAAACTGCTACCATCATCAGGAGTTCTGCTGGGCCTGCCTTCCCTCACCTATCCTATTCCCCCAACCCAGCCAGGGGTCTCCCCAGAACTGTCCCTGCCTGCTGCAGCCCCCTTCACCCCTCCCAGAATGAACACTTCCTGGCTACCTCTAGATGAGCCTGAGCAGGATGAGGCTCCTGCAATGTCACAGCTTCACAGGACATGTCACAGTTTGCAGCTTTCCTTTTGGGTCTCTCTTCAGGCTGTGAGTCCTAGAGGGTGGTCCCCAAGCATGCTTTTCTCTCCCATGGCACCTACTGTGCTGACAGCACAGTAGGTCTTCATAAGATAGTGGCTCAGTGTTGCATGGTCCAGGATGGTGGTAACTGGCCACACCTTGGTTCTGACATTTTGTTTTGGTTTTGTAGTGCTGGAGATGGAACCCAGGGCCTTGCACATGCTAAGCAAATGCTCTTACTAGCTCCATTCCAGCCTCTTATGTGGCATTTTACTTTGAAGTATCATTAAGTGAATAACTCATTCTTTGATGGTACGAGCCATACAATCTGGTTTGTGCCTCCAGATCAGAAAGGACCACCATCAGAGTCTTACCTGAGGGTCCTGATGTGAGAATTAGCCACTGAGCCAAGACCATGAAAAACCATGGGTGGATAATCCGTCACATTTTCTGTACCTTCCTTGATTCTCTTCCTCGAAGGTTCCCAAGGAAACATCTTTCTTGTGTTCATGCTCCTGCCCTCGAGCCCTTGATCCCTCACATGCCCACATAGCTCTCTCTCTTCTCTCTCCCTCTGTATCCTCTGTATGTGCGTGTGCATGTGTGTGTGTGTGTGTGTTTGTGTGTGTGTGTGTGTGTGTGTGTGTGTGTATGGTGGAGCAGCTTAATAAGCCATTGAACACATGTCACCACACACAGCCTTCACTCCATAAGTGAAACACCTAGATCTACCCCCTTAGCCACATTTGAGTGCAGGGTCTATGGGTGCTACCTGTAATCGCAAGAATGGACAACAGGTCTCTGAACTGATTACCCCTGCTGAATGAGGGGAGGGCCATTCAACCAGCACACCCCCAGACCCAGAGGCATCTCCACTCATGTTTATTGTCCCACTGTGAGCTCTGTTCACTGAGAACCTGCAGCCAAGTGAAATCATGTACAGCACATCCTTCTGTGCCGGGTCAGTCTGATTTCCCACGTCAGAACTGCTGCTCAGCAGAAGGAGCAAAGGCAGTAGGTGCCAGAAACTGAACCAGAAGCCAAGGCCATCATTGGAGGACCAGGCAGAGGTGGCAGACAGCTTTGCAGCAAGATGCTAGAGATGGCTCCCAGGGCTGTGTCCCCTCACCTTTCTCTTCCTTCCCTGGAACCACAGACCTGAGGAGCTCAAGACTGAAGCCACTGCCCTTTCCACCTCCTCTCACAAGGGGGAAAGCCCTTCCAGAAGCTGAGGCCTGCCCTGAAGAAGGCTAGGCACAGCACTTGCCACCCATGGAGCTGCAGAGCCTGGGCCCCCGACAGGTTGAAACCTACCTCCAAAGAGAAAGAGGATCCCAGTGAGAAGCAGAAGGAGGTGGGCTCGGAGAAGGAAGCTCAGGAACCCAGTCATCCCCCCAAACACCATCACGATCAGACTGAATGGCAACAAGATCACAAATGTCCCGTGCATAGCTAAGGAGGAGAGGGGAACAGGCACGGGGGTTACTCATATTTAGTGTTCAATCATTTATATACATTTACCACAAACCCACAATAGCAGGACTACCACAACTAGTTCTGATAAGAACGGCAGGGATTCCTGTGTGCATGGTCTGTACTGCGAGATCATTGGACTTTCTATGACCCCTAGAGGGCAGTGTTATATTATTTACTTATTATCTCAGTGTGAAATCAAGGACCTGATATTCTAATGAGTATGCAAATAAACAAATAAGTCTCCGAAATAAACATCAAGGCTCCTCCTAAGTTGAGGGCAACGGCGAATGGGTGAGCCAGTGAGTAGGCAGAGGAAATGGAGAAAGGCCATTTTATAAAACCCCTATACCCATATTCTGGCCCTGTCCCCAAATTACAGACACCTCGTAAATCTGAAGCACAATGACTCATTTTATTTGGGGAGGTGGATCTAATTTCATCCCACATCCCAGAAGAAATTACACACCCCAAAACCTTGGTGATCTTAATAATAAACAATCACACAGGACCAGAGAGATGGTTTCGTGGGAAAAAGCACCTGCCACATGGGCCTGAATTTTATATTTGACATAAACATGGAAGGAGAGAGCCAGCTCCACAAAGTTGTCCTCAGGCCTCACCACACCACACACAGCACACATACAGAGTAATGAGAAAGATTTTAAAACTCCATAATACAGGCAGTCTCTGATGATCTGGGGGCTTGACTGTGGTGTGAAAATTACCCTTTCAATTTTGACCTTTTATGTGGGTGCTAGAGATTCGAACTCAAGACCTCACACTTGTGCCAAAAGCTCTTTACTCACTAAGCTAGCTCCTCAGCCCTTCAGGACGTATTAAATTCAGCAGATGAATACACAGTGTCTGCTATGAGCCTAGCTCCATGGTCCAGGAACAAAAATGAACAACTCACAGACAGTACCCCCTGTGGATGAACTGACTGACTGCACACAGAACTATCATCTAGACTGCAGAGCCGTACAATAAACAAGGCCATTAAACCAACCACCTCAGCACAGGCCCACACCAGCACCGAGCCGAGCTGGGATGAGGGTGCCCCTCAATTGTCTGAGGATCTGCCAAGCACCGGGTGCCTGCACTCCCCTTCCCAGGGCCTCCAGCGTCTGCCCCATCGTCTGAAAGCCCAGGGGCCATGGCAAGCTGGGATGTAGCTTTGCAAACCTCAGTATTCTCATATGTCAGAGGGCCAACAAAATAACCCAAGCTGTGTGTTGAGGACTCAGTACATAAAAATAAAAAAAATAAAAATAAAAAAGAACCAAAAGAAAATCATCCAGGGGGCGGGGAGGTAACTCTATCCACTAAGCGCCTGCTGTGCAAACATAGGGACCTGAGTTTGGAAAAGTGGGGTGCAGCAGCATGGATCTGTAACCCCAGCACTGGGGATGTGGAAAGATGGATTCTCTTTTGTTTTGTTTTCTGAGACAGGGTTTCTCTGTGTAGCCCTGGCTGTCCTGGAACTCGCTCTGAAGACCAAGCTGGCCTCAAACTCAGAAACTTCATTGCCTCAGTCCCTTGAGTGCTGGGGTTACAGGTGTGCACCACCCCTGGCAGGTTGGAAAGATGGATTCTTGCAGCTGGCGGCCAGTCAGCGGAACTAGATTGGTGAGCGTCTGAGTCAATGAGAAACTGTCTCAGAAATCCGAGGTAGAGAGCAGGCCAGAGCCTGAGAAGGACATGCGTGGCAGCAGGGGCTGGGGACAGACGTGGAGACAGCTACAGGTGCAGATGGGCTTCTGAGGAAGCCAGCACGGTGAGGCCCAAGTCAAAACTTACTCTTTGAAAACTGCCTGCAGCTTCCAGATCGAACACCCACCAGCTGCATAGCAGAAAGGCTCGGGTGACAGCTCTGGGGATGCAGATCTGCACAAGGCTTCCTGTCAGCCGGGAAGCTGTGCTCCTTCCCCAGCACCAAGTAAAATTAGGCACGGTTCTCAAAAATAAATAAAATAAATAAATAAATAATAAAAAAATAAGGAGTGTGGCAAACTAAAACGATAACTCAGCATTTAAGAGGAGCAGCAGCTCTTCCAGAGGAGCTAGGTTCGAGTCCAAGCACCCACATGGCAAGTACCAACCATTTGTAACTCCAGTTCTGATGGGGCCCAACCCCCACGAGCACTGCACACAGGTCAAAACACCCAAATGCAAAATAAAAATCATCATCATCATCGTCTCAAAAAAAAAAAATAATTAAACCAGGCATCGTGGCACATGCCTATAATCCCAGCAGCTGGGAGGTAGAGGGAGGATCAGAAATTCAAGGTCATCCTCAGCTACATACTGCATGCCCGGCCAGCCTGGGCTACACAAGACCCTGCCCAAACAGAAAACATCAGGGATTTATTTGCTATGCTTCAGAGTCAGGTGTGTTTGGAAACACAGTCCCTGTTCCCACTGCAGGGTCAGTCCCACCTCAGAGCAGCCACTTTCGGGCAGCGACCCTGGCTGACAACACTGGCTGAACCTCCACCTTCCATCTCTTTGCTTTTCCTGCTGTGAGTGTTTTTGCCACTTAACGTGGGTTTCACAGCCCATCACGTAACCTGAGGACCTCAACGTGAGATCTGCAACCTGGTCTTCAGTGTTGCTCTTTCCAGATAAAGTCATTCACACATTCTGAGGACATGGGCGTGTCTTTCTTACTTAAATGTATCCATTTAATGTAGGGGTAGCATGCTGTGGTGAACCTGGAAGTCAGGGGTCAACCTCGTGGGGTTGGTGCTCTCCTCCTGCCGATACAAGGATGTTGTGGTTTGAGTACGAACTGCTCCCCCACAAGCTCATTTGAACACTTTGTCCCCAGCTGGAGGCAATGTGTGGGAAGGCTGAGGAACCATTGGAAGGTGGAGCTCTGCCAGAAGAGGTCCAGTGAGCTTTGAGGTTTTCCAGCCTGGCTCCATCTTCTACTCAGTTTTTGCTTCTTTAGGTGGGTGCTGTGTGACCAGCCAGCCTCCTGCTCCTACCGTCACACCTGCCTGCCTCCACCCCTGCCTGCTGCCTCCATGCCTTCCACATCATGATGAACTCTATGCTCCTGGAATCGTGAGCCAAAGTAAGACTTTTCTCCAAGTGGTCTTTGTCGTGGGTATTCTAGTACAACGGAAAAGAAACTAATGCTCATGGGTTCTAGGGATGAAACTTGGGTCACAAGGCTGGTGAGGCAAGTGCCGATGCCCACTGAGCCATCTCTTGGACTCAGGCATGTTTACTTGTTAATTGCATCATTTACCACACTACCATACCTTGGGTGATATAGAGTATGAGTATGTATATACCAAGAGTAGGTGCCCAGTAGATGGTAACTATGGTGACCATGCTATCATTACATCACAGACGGTTGTGTGCTGTGACTATAGACACTGGCTATGGTTAGGATAATTGTCTCTAAAGCTTGGTCCCCAGCTTGGCCCTGGGTGATGAGAACAGTGGGATCTAGGGTGTGGGGCGAAGTGTGAAATCAGTGAGGGTGTGCCTTCCAAAGACCCTGAGGGCCCCAGCCTCTTCCTCATTCTTACATCCTGGCTCTGAAGTGAGCAGTTTCTCCCGGGCAAGTGTTCCCCCCACAGCTCCCAAATGATGGGCCCAAATGAGAGCACAGTGTGACCTTCAAATCCATGAGCAAAAGTAAATGAGTAAATCGTGTCAGGTGTCCTAATAGGGGAACGCTGACTAATCCAGCTGAGTGACACTGCAAACAGTGCCACGTAACACTGTGTAAGTTCCATGTCCATTCCTCCTTGCAGCTCGATGTTCTAGCACATTAATCTTTTCTTCTTGCAGGCTACATAATTTTCCTTAACGTTATGTACACACATAAATGTCTAGTCATTCTCTATCCAACAACGCACTTAGGGTTTCCTCCCCACACCCCCCGCAGCTTCAGATAAGCACAGAGTACCTCAATCTAGAAGCATCACAGACATCCTAGAAGTGAGCCAACGTTTTAAGTTTTTTAAACATGGGATTAGTTGTCTTTCCAAAGACACCCCAGAAAGGCTGCCTTCACACCCAAGCCCTCAAACTCCCAAAGAATTGAGGTGCTGTGCTAGTCAGGTCTCCACTGCTGTGACTAAATATCTGAGAGACAGAAAAAAAGAAAAAAGGTTTATTTGAGCTCAGAGTTTCCAAGGCGTTAGTCCATGCTCGCTCCCCTGGCTCCCTGGCTCTCAGGCTGGTGACTGGGCAGAACAGTCATAGCAGAGAAGAGCTACTCATCTCTGGGCAGCCAAGAAGCAGAGGGGAAGGAAGAAGCCAATGACACAGCACTCCACAGCCACTTCCTCCAACTGTTTCTCTTAAAGCTAATTCAGCTCAAACCCATCCCCAGATTCATCCACAGATCCAGCTGCTGCCTTACCATTTGTGACCTCTCTGCCCTCACCATTCAGCGACCTCTCCCTACCCTCACTACTTGGGGAATCTCTCCATAGACTAAGACCATAAGAGAAGGTTCTGTATTTAAACCAGGACACTGCTGGCCTCTGGCCTTGCCCACTGTCTGCACACCCCTTGCCTGCAGTGTCACTCCAAGGAAATCACACATTAATTCCCTCCTGGGCCCAGAGTTTCTTGACATTACATGTTTTATGTCCTCCTCTCTGGTTCTGTGCCCACAGTTCTATTCTCATTTTACACCCCAGCTTCATTTTAATTTTCCACTCTACTGCAGCAGCCCTGCATCCAGAATGCCAGGAAACCAACCTGGTGATTTGTTTTCCCCTAATCTCACCTCCTCAAAGATGGCCAGGCCAGGCCCCTAGCTCTCAGTTAGCCTCCAATGCCAGCCTGTTTTGCCAGGGAAGCATTTGGTCCTCTGAGTACTCATCTGACCAGCTTGATCATGGTCACCGCCTCAAAAGAGACACAGCTGAAGACAGGCCTGGCAAGAGTACATGTGTGTACCTGTATGTGTTTACATGTTTCTGTGTGCACAGGTCTGAGTGCACCTATGTAGTGTGTCAACCTCAGGTGTCATTTCTAAGAACATCCTTCGGTTTTGTTTATGAGACGGGTTCTCTCGTCAGCCTGGAACTCAGGGATCAGCTAGGCTGGCTGGCCAGAGAACCCCAGGGTCCACCTGTCTCTTGCCTGTCTGCCTACCCATACTAGGATGACAAGCCTGTGCCACAGCTGGTGGAGGTTTTTAAAGGGGGTTATGAATTCTGTTTTGGTTTGGCTTCGGTTGTTGTTTGGGTTTGTAGGTTCTGGGTATCGAACTCAGGTCCTCACGCTGTCATGGTAAGTACCCTACCAATTGAACCAGCTCCCCAGGCCTCTGGTCTTCTTGTACACACGTTGTACTGAAATGTGACTCACCCAGCACCATTCCAGTGAGTAGAGGTCAATGGCCAGGGTTCAAAGTCCCAGATCTGCCGGCTGCTGTGTACACTTAAGTGACTCGCCTACCCTCTCTCTGCCATATGTTTCTGGGTGTGATAATATGTATATTGACCACCTCATGGGTGGGCTGTTGTGGAGATTAAATTAGTTGATATGTGTGAAGAGATCAGAGAAGTATTTGTCCTAAAGAAGTTAGCTATCACATGATAGTCAATGTCGGACAGATAGCCCAATGGTAGGAGTAAAACAAGGATATACTAAATAAATCAGTGGATCACGGTGGGGAGATGGCTCAGTGGGTGAAATGCTTGCTATGCTAGGGCGAGGACCTGAACCCAGCACCCAGCAATCCACACCAAAAGCAGGTGTGGCAGCACCCACTTGAACCCTATAGGTTGGGCAGGTGGGAAATCTGGTGGGAGGGGCTCGCTGCCAGCCACCCAGCCTAAACAGGAAACTCTAGGTTCAGTGAGAGAGCCTGTCTCAAAAACTGAGGTGTAAATAGATAGAGGGGAAAACCCGACATCAACCCTTGGCCTCTACAAGTATATGCCTAGCGTGGACATCTTACCATGTTTCCATAGGCTCCAGGGACAAAACTCAAATCCTCAGGCTTGCACAGCAAACACTTCACCCACTGAGCCATCCTGCCAGCCCCAGAAATCTCTACAAATAAATAAATCTCCAATTATTTCTTTCGTTTTACAGGTGAGAGCTTGAGGCTCAGGAATGTAATAAAGATCTGGCATTAACTGGGCTCCTTCTGTATACCCTTCTGTATAGAACTATGCCTGGACCTTTGCATACAGGTTTTCACTTCCTCCCAGAATAGCTCACTTAAGGACATGGGTAACTGCAAAGAATTCACATGGCTGGGTAAGTTGAAGTCAAGAGTCCCGACTTGCTATGCCTTGTCTTTGAGGGGCTGATTATTAAGAGTGGCCATAGGTTCATGCCTTTAACCCCATCACCCAGAGGCAGAGGCAGGAGGATTTCTGAGTTCATGGCCAGCCTGATCTACAGAGTGAGTTCCAGGACAACCAGGACTACACAGAGAGACTGTCTCTGGGAGGGAAAAGAAATAAAGAATAGTAATGGCTACATACCAGCCATTACTAAAAAGATACATAGTGTCTTTTTAGCTTTGGCCAACTGGCTCAACACACAGGCATATGACCCAATCTGGCCCAATGAGATACCTACAAGTTTTTGTGACGCAGAAGCCCCTCCCTGCTGGGCTACAGGACTCAGCTCCAAACAAACCCCCATTCAAAGCAAAGCTCTCAGAGGGAGGAAAAGAGAGATAGTTCCAGCTATCCCAACATAGTGGGTCTCCTCAAATATGTGGGCCAGCCATTCTCCCCTTTAAGTTGGCATAATTGCTGTTTCTGGCATTTCTACTGAAATATTCCTGGCTGACATCCCTAGTTCATTCTCTGTCCACTGAGCACTTGAAGAGCAAAAGCACTTGCCCAGGGTAACAAGCCTCTGACACGAAGGGTTGTGACCCTGAGTGCTGAACTGGTTGGTTTTCATCTGGGAAGAGTCTTAATAAGGAATTATCTAGATCTGTTTTGCCTGTGGGCCTGTCTGTAGGGATTCATCTTGCTTGTTGGTTGAGGGTGAGAAGATCCACCTGAATGTGGAAAGCATTATTTCATGTATGGGGTTCTGGATGATATAAATGAGAAAAAGCTAGCTGAGTACTAGCAAGCAACCAAAAATCCACCCATCCCTCTTTGATCTTGACTGTGGACGCAATTCTCTAAGTTCCTGCCTTGACTTCCTCTCACAACCATAGACTGGAAACTGGAACTGTAAGCCAAATAAACCCTTTATTCCCTAAGCTGCTTTTTGTCTGGGTGTTTGTCACAGTAACAGAAATCAAACTAGAGCAGATGGCTTTTTCGGTCCCCTGGATGGAAGAGGTAAGGAGTTAGGCCATCTGTTCCTGGACTGTATGAGTCTGCTCACAATCCTCCTCCCAGATGGCCAAATGGAAGCAAGAGGCAGTGGTGCTGGGGTCAAATGCAGTGGCCCCTTGGCAGGCTTGGGTTTTCTGCCCACTAGGATGAGCTTAGGGGGTGACTAAGAACAACACTGTTGTCAGCCCGTCTCGCTAGCCTGTGTAGCAGATCTTTAAGTGGCCGAAAAATCTTTACATCATAGAGAGCTTGGACCAAACACAAAATTCATTTATGAGGAAAAACCAATTCTGAGAAAAAGCTCTCTCTGGGAGTGATTGCAATGAGTGTGCAGTCCAAAGGGGCAACTTGCCCTCATTCCTGGATAATACAATGGAAACAACAGCAGCCTCAGCTCCTGGATGTATATGTAACCAAGCACCCAGTACCCTGGACTTATTAAAAGCAACTCTCAAATTCCATCCTCACCATAAGATTAGAAGGCGGCCATCGAGACGGCTCAATGCGTGAAGCGCTTGATATTGAAACATGCTGACCTGAGCACAATCCCCAGAACCCACGTAAAGGTGGGAGGAGAGAGCCAGTTCTTGAAGCTGTCCTCTGATCTATACACACACAATAACAATAAACATAACTTTAAAAGCTCTCTGTGTAATGGGAAGGTTTAAAAAAAAAAAAGATTAGAAAGGACATGACATGAAATAGCTTAGGCCCAGACAGGTGGATGAAATGCTCAGGGTCACACATATAGCTGGTGCTTAGACCAACATCCAAGCTGAAGAGCTAAGTAAAGCCAAGAAGCTGCGGAGTGACACTCCTGCCTGTTTCTCAAGCTCAGGGAACAAGTAGGGCTGTGGCGGCAGCAAGTGCAAAGGAAAGCCAGCCCAGTGTCAGCAGGGCAAGATGACTGAATGACAGCACCCAGCCTTTGAAAAGGGTCACCAATGTGCCTACTGATAAAAAGGAGTCTGGACGGGGCTTTAGTGGGGAAAGTGAATGATTGCTGAGAGCTAGTCATGAGTCCGTCAAGCCCTTCCTTGAGGCAACAGGTCGCCCTGCACGTACACGACTGAAAAGCAAAGTGAGGTCCTAAGTGATGTTTGTTTTGTTCACACAATGTCTTGTTTTGTTGTTGTTAGTATTTTCTCCCACAGTGCTGGGGATAGAACCCAGGTCTTTGTGCATGGTAGGCAAGTCACTGAGCTATACCTCCAGAACTTTTAAAACCACTAGTTTAACTTAAGTTTCTCAGGCTAACACTGAACTCACATTGGAGCTCAGAAGTCATTAAACTTTTGGTCTTCCTGCCTCAGCTCCAAAGTGTTTCATGTATTTTCATTCCCACTTGTGGGGTCCTGACAGCACTCCTTAAAAATTTGACATCTCATTTTGATCAGTGTGGAAATGAGGCTTAGAAAGGCCAAGAAACCTATTCCAGGGCTAAGAGGGCCAGAGAAGGCACAGAACTGTGCTAGAACTGCCAAGAGCAAGGTCAGATTTGGGGAATTTTGTGAGCTGAGAATTTTTAACTGGTCATAGTGAAATCAAGCCCTTTATACCACAGAATTGGGCTAATACTATAAATCAAGGGCTTATTTTTTTCCAAGAGAGCTATTGTTGAATCTTTCCAAGAATGCTACTGTACTTGGGAAAAACAGTTCTGATCCATTTACCTATTTCTACATCCATCCATTTATTCACTTGTCCACCCACCTAGTCATTCACTTATCTATCCATCCAGTCACTCGCTCATCCATCCATCCAGTCACTCACCCATGCATCTATTTAGTCATTCACTCATCCAGTCATTCATCCAACCTCCCACCTGTTCATTCACAAGTCCATATACTCTCTTTCATATAATGTATATACATATATATATATTGATCCATAATGTAGCTTGCATTCACTCTCACATTTGTTCAGCAGACCTTTGCTTTGTGATCTGCTGTCTGCCAGGGTGTTCTGAATACTGGCAATTCAACAGTGGGCAAGATAGAAATAATCCCTGTCTTCACAGGGTTTACAGTCCAATGAAAGAGTCAGATTCTACACGCAAAAAAAAAGCCAAATGACCTGTGCAGTGAGAAAGAATTAGCCAAGCTAAGCTGGTGGGTGGGAGCAGAGAGCCACCAGGAAGAGGAGTCAGCATGTGCAAAGTCCTATGGAAGGAGGAAGCTGGGGTGCAGGGGGAAGCAGTAAGGAAGAAACGGGAGGCAGGCTAAGGGTCACTTCCTAAGCCTCAGGCAGTCTGTCCAAGCCCACCCACATCCAAGGTCTATGAATGCTCACCTCGCTTTCCACTCAGATCCCCTCTAAGAGACCCTTCCTGGACTCAGTTTCCAAGTGAAAGCCAAAAATGGAGGTGATATCCAGGCCTGGAGCTGAATATAATCCCAGCTGCTCAAGTGGCTGAGGCAGGAGAATCGCAAGGCCTAACAGAGCCACGGAGTATGCTCAAGGTCAGGCTCGAAAACTTAGTGACATTCTTCTCAAAATAAAAGCTAAAAAGGGAGCAAGGGCTGGAGATGGAGTTCAGGGTAGAGCATTTGCCTGTGTGAACATGGCCCTGGATTTAATACCCAGCACTGAAGTGGAGAGAAGAGGGAGGTACCAACTTCACAGGGTGGATGTGAGACTCAAGGACAGCAATGAAAAGCTCTTGGCTGAGTGTATGCCCTAAGTTTCTATAAATAAAATTACTCCCTTTGTTTCCCTCCTTCCACAAGTGCCATCGTTCAGCCCTTTTTTCTCTCTTATATTGAGCCTCACTTCTCTAAGGAGTTCTGGGCGCCTGGGAGAGGTGCTAGGAAAATCAGACACCATTGCTGCATGCAATGGCCCTTCAGACAAAAGGCTGTTTTCATCCTCCTAAGTACCTGCTGTGAATCAACCCACACGCTTTCTGCTTACAAGCTGGCCCTTGGTCTACGAGACAAGACCTTTCAGCATTCAGCACCAAAAGACACCTGCTTGGGCTCACCTTCATTCATGTTGATTGCCACTTAAAAGCAATTGCTTGTGTACTGAGTACCTTTCTTCAGCCAGTCCATGAGGGCCTGAAGGGAACTGCTCGGATCTGAGCTCTCTCTCAGTCTCCAAGCTGCTTGGTGCACAGGACTGTCGGTTGGTTGGATGAATTTTGCACACCTTCTAGGTAGAGCAAGAGTGGCCCCGCCCCCAGGCATAACCACACCCGCTTCTCAGGCCCTCTGGTCAAAAGCCACCCACCGCCTCCACGACCACCGCAGTTGGGAACCCAAGAAGAGAATCAAAAGTGAGAGGCCGAAAGGGACTGTCCCCTCCATCCATATCCATTATCCCCAGACTTACTGAGAAGCTGTCGGCTGGAGTCGCTGACCGTCACATTCCCCTGCCAGAAGGGGTTCATCAGCGGCGTGCAGGAGCTCTGGACTGGTAGGGAAAAGGAATTCACGGACAGAACCCCGGCTTTCTCCCCATACACCCACAAAGCCTCCCTAGATGTCTTCCACCCAAGAAAGCAAGGGGAGCGTCGTTCATTTGTGAGCCGAGCTGGGCACCTAGCACTTTCTCAGGTCAGCCTCTCTGGCCATCCCCCCAGTGCCCCTAAGCTGTGGCACTGTGAGCTTGGAGGTTGAGAGAAGCGTTTGAGCCAAGCAACAGGTCGCGGGGTTGCAGAAACAGCACCCCAGCGAGAACGTGGACCCTTACCCCGGCAAGTCCGCCACAGTCCAGAGTGGGAGCTCAGAGACTCTGGCTGGCTGCGGTTGGCGGGCCCCCGATCCTGCGCCCCAGGGCCGCTCCTCTCCAGCCTCTCGGTGTCGATGATGTACCAGAAGTCCGTGCCGATGGCCGCCGCCAGCAGCACGAAGCTGAGCGCCCCGCTCAGTGCCGCCGCGCCCGCCAGAGCGCCCAGACGCACCCGCATCTCCCAGCGCAGGGCCCCGAGGCGCCGGCTCCTGCCCACGCTCCCCGTCCGTTCGCTGCCCCCCAGATTCTCCAGCGTGGATCTGGAGCCCGGCTCAAACTCTGGCTCCACCACCCTCACCTGAGCGATCCCACTCGCACGTGCTCCGGCTCGGGCCGGCGATCTCAGGGCTCCCTGTCCCCGCAGACCTCCGCCCCGGGGCCTTTCGACCCTCCTCGGAACACCGGCCCCACGCCAGCCAGCACCGTCGCCTCCTTCTCACTCAGCTCCAGCCCGCGCCCGCCCGGCTCTCAGTCCCAGAATCTTCTACCTTGTAGCTCTGCACTTTTCTGCCCAGACCCCTGCTACTGCCTCCGTTTCCCTGCCTCACTCTCCACGAACCCCTCCAGCCGCTCCCCACCTCCGTCGGGGCCGCGCCCTAGTCGCCCTCCGCCCTCCTTGTTCTACCACACTTCTGCCTTGGCCCTCCAGGTCAGCCCGGGTCTACCTTCGCTTCTCACAGCTCCAGTGCAAGACCAGTGCTCTGAAACCTCAGAAAGACTGTGCTCCCAAGCCTGCAGGCTGGACCGAGGGAGGTACCAAGTGGGCGGTGCTGGAGAGAGGGCGGACTTCCGATACTAGGGATGGGGGTGTCATTGTCTAGTCTGGGGTTACATATTCTCCTGCAATTCCTTCTCCTGAAGCGATTTTGATTCCAAAATCCACCTTCAAATAATTTTTCTGGACTGGCTATAAAGGAAAAAAGGTGGGGTTTTTGTTTTGTTTTGTTTTGTTTTGTTTTGTTTGTACAGAAGTTCTTTGAAGCAATAGGGAAAATTAGGTTCTGTGATTCAATGTCTTCATCAACACAGCCACCACCTCTCTCACCACTAGCACCACCACCCTCTCCTGCACTCCTCCACCTCCCTCACCACCGCCACCATCATCTTTACCATCACCCTAACGATCTCCACCATTGCTCTCACTCCATCACCATTACCACTACATCTCAACCCTCACCCCACCATCACCACCAATCACCACCAAAAACCATCCCACCCTGACCCCACCATCTTCCTCACCAAAAATCAACCATCCCCACCATCACCAACAACCATTCCCACCATCAGCAGCACCACAACAACCGTCATCACTACTGTCACCAGCAGCAGCACAAACACCATGACCATTCTCTTCTTTGCCATCATCAGTGTTATCAACCCTACCATGCTCTTGTCAGCACAGAACTTTTCCTTCCTTCAAGAAATACTTCCAAAGCCACCATGTCTGACAGCGTCTGACACAAGGGCCCATGCTGGGAAGAAAGGCATGAGGAGCCCAAACATAACCCAGTCTTCCCAGTCCTTCTAAAGCTAGACACACAGAGAAATCACTCCTGTGTGCATGGCTGTGGGAGTGAAGGAAGCAGATTCGAAGAGCCAGAGATGGCCTGTCATGAGGGCTGCAGCTGTCAATGGTCCCTCATCGCTGCCTTATTGGCTGAGAGATCAAAACCTTGATGCTGTTTTTTGATACATTCTCAAAGAACTGTCATGCTAAAGTCCAAAAGTGAATAGGCTTTGATGATCAAGCCCAGGATCATCAAAGTGTGCTTAGAACATCCTGAGTGGTGGTAGTGGGGGTGAGTAGCTAGAGGGGAGGTCTCAGTCTCTTTAAGGAAGTGACATTGATCCTGAGACATGCAGAAGACACCAGCCTATTGCGCCTGTGAAAGTTTTGATACATTCCAGAGAAGGGGCAAGAATCTGGTGAGGGAAAGGTGCAGAAGGAGTGAGATGAGAAGGGTAGAGGGTTGTGGTATACAGACCTGCAGGCTCATGAGGGGAGCTTGGGCTTTCAGGGCTCACCTGTCTGGCAGCTTAAATCATTGAACAGCCTAAAGTAGGAGACGGAAATGTTCTAACTTACATGGTGGTGGTGGTGGAGTCACCCAAAAACCTTCAATATCTGTAATATTCATCTAATGGCAAGAAGCAAGAACAGTTGAAGTGAAGGGACTGGGGATGTTGCTCAGCAAGTAAAAGCCCTTGCTGTGCAAGGATCCGAGTTCAAATCCCCAGAATGCACATAAAAAGACAGACAGGGTCATATGCACTGTAAACCCAGCTCTGGGTAGGAAGGGCAAAGACCCAAGGATTGCCAGGGCTTGCTGATTGCCAGCCTAACTCCTAACTCAGTGAGAAACCCAGTCTGAAAACAACAAGGCAATGTGCACCTGACTTCGCCGCATCTCCAGTCTCCACGTCATGTATGAGAATGTGCACCTACACATACACACACAATGTTATCTTTGTTTTTGGTTATTTGGTGTTTCAAGCCAGGGTTTCTCTGTGTAGCCTTGGCTGTCCTGGACTCACTTTGTAGACCAGGCTAGCCTCAAATTCACAGAGATCTGCCTGCCTTTGCCTCCCCAAGGGCTGAGATTACAGGCATGCACCACCACGCCCAGCAACACACACACACAAATCAAAGGAGCTGAGAAGGTATAGTAAAAGCATCAAGGGGTCCAGGTAACTTGGACTAGGCTAATGACCTGGTGATCAGGGAAGGAAGTGTATGGACTGTTTTAAATCAAGAGGTTAAAATTGATAAGGCCATCAGTAAATTAATGTGGAGAAGTATGCTGTTGTTGTTTTCCTCATTCCCAAAGCCATCTTAATCTTCATCTTTCTCACCCTCACCTTCATCCTCAGCAGCAGCAGCATGCATGCTACCCAGGAAACCCCAATTAGACCCTCAACTTCACTTGCTCTTGGTCAGCTTTCTAAAAGTCACTAATTGTAGAAGCCACAGAGCCAGGCAATGCATTCCTCGTCTCCCGCAAGCTTTGACACCTCAGACTAAAAACCACCTAATGAGTTAAGCACTGTTCCTGTGCAAATGTTTATCTCTCCTGTCCTCTGGGGCAAGTGACTTTTCTCTGCATTCCCTGGTCCTCAGGGAAAGTAACCTCTTTTGAGCTTTCTCTGTCCCCTGAATAAAAGACACCTTTGTATCCCAAGCTATCACGGCAGAACAAACTGTCCTTGGGAGGACATCAGTCATTAGACTTTTTAGTCAGTTGCTTTTCTTCAGTTTTATAGAACCCAGAACACAACTTGGAGACAGCAGCAGCCCCTGAAATTTGTAAGCACAATAATTTTTAATTGGCCGTTGCCTGCCTTTCTGAAATGCCTCCACACAACTGCCTACATATGCCTCATGCTGGCAACCCCTGCAGAAGATGGTCTTAGTTGGTGATAATGGTAAGTTCCGTCTTCTAGCATTCCACACATCTTTATTCTTAGGATAGCAGTTTGGCCTTTCTGTTGGACTTGGACTCATGGTTGCAAGCTAACAGAGCCATCAACTGCAAACGGCATCTCCTTATCTGCACCATTCTGCCCCATCATCCTCAACCACCATCTTCCATAAGATCCATCTTTCTTGTCAGTGCTGCGTGTTCTAATGCATGTTTGCACGTACATGTGTGCATGTGGGTGTGTTAGTGCATGTGTGCATGTATGTGAGTGTGCATGTACACAAGTGCGTGTGTGTGCACTTATGTGTGTGTACATATGTGCTCACCTGTGCATATACATGTGAAAACCAGAAGTCAACTTTGAGTGTCTTCCTCCAACATGTTCCATCATATTTGCTGAGACAGGGTCTCTTAATGAATCTGAGCTGCACTGTTGGAAGCTAGCCTGCCTGGCCGGTGAGCCCCACAGACCCACCTGTCTCTGCCATGCAACTAGCACTGGGGTTACAGGTGAACTTGGCCACATTCAGCTTTTACATGGGTGCAAAATGATTTCAAAATCAAGTCCTGAGCCTAAACTGCAGGCACTTAACACACGGACCCATTTTCCCACCCTCAGCTTTGCTTCTAAACTCTGCCACACTTTTACCATCATTTTCACTTGATACATGACCAAAATGATAAAAAGATTCACAACAATAACTTCACAAAGGTAAAACTCAACTACATCCCAGGTCATTTTTCTCCTTCCTTTCTCTCTCTCTCTCTCTCTCTCTCTCTCTCTCTCTCTCCCAGGTCATTTTTCTCCTTCCTCTCTCTCTCTCTCTCTCTCTCTCTCTCTCTCTCTCTCTCTCTCTCCTTCCTCCCCTTCTTCTTATCCCCTTCCCCCTCTCCCTCTCCCTTTTCTTCCCCACCTCTCACTTGACTTCAGGCTTTACTCTTCAGTTTGACTCTCTCTCGTGGCACTGGAGACACTCCTTACAGCCCAGCAGCCCAACAGAAGAATGGTCTTTCTCAGTGGTGCCAAACAGGTTTTCAGAAATAGGAAGCTCATTGGTCCATTTTTTTGATTGAATGTTCATCTTTGTTTGCTTGTTTGTTTGTTTGTTTGTTTGTTTTTTGAGACAGGGTTTCTCTGTGTAGCCTTGGCTGTCCTGGACTCACTTTGTAGACCAAGCTGGCCTCAAACTCACAGAAATCTGCCTGTCTCTGCCTCCCAGAGTGCTGGGATTACAGGTGTGTGCCACGATGCCCAGCTTCTTGAAAGCTCATGTTTTCTGGTTACATGAGTCACCCCTATGGCTCTGAAGAATGTGATATGCTGGTGGCCACACTTGGGTGACCTGTGCAAAGTGTCACCATAACCATTTAAGCTGAGGGGTCAGGGCTGCAGGGATAGACAATAAGAACACCATATGCCCAATTATATTAAAATTTAAGATTTATGCTGCATGTTTGTCACATAGAGATCACCAAAGCCAGACATGGCAGTGCATTCCTATAATCCCAACACTCAGGAGGCTGAGATAGGAAGATCAGGAGTTCAAGGCCAGCTTCCAACATATAAAGAGTTCAAGGCTGGCCTGGAAAAATGAAATAATATCGCTACTCACAAAAGGATATATATGAGATATACTTTTTTTTATATAAAAGGTGTGTGTGGTGTGTTTGTCTGAAGTTCAAATCTAACTAGGTATTGTGCATTTTATATGGTGAACCTAGTTGGCTCCAGGAGGAAAACCAAGATATATCTATACCAGAACCAACAATGTGGACAATCATGGGTAAATCTACTAGATACCCCTTATATATAACATGAACATGTTCCCTAGCGGACTCCTTGCCTGTAGAAAACATCGTTAGAGGTTTCTATGCAAAGATAACTTTGTAGGCTTTGAAAAGTCCATTTTCCCTGAAGGGTTTTAACATAATCTAGTCAAACTGTGCCCAGCCACTCTGAAGGGAACAGCCAGTGATGCTTCTTAATGATGCTGAGTTGTGTTTGGGGGAGATCATATCAAACGCTGCATAGCACCATGACTCAGCCATCCACTGCAGCACCCTGGTCAAACATGATGAGTCCTGGAGCAGAAACCAAGCACCAGCCCACTGAAGGTGAAAGTGTTCCCAGACACACTGCTGGTCGGCGACAGAGAGAGGGAGAGCAGCATGGGTTCCAGAGGTTAGGCCGGCATCTTAAACCAGTGTCCAGCAGGCTGTGTGAGCCCTGAGAACTTGCTTCCCTGAGCCTTGATTTCCTCACCAGCCTGGAAGGACAACTTAGAGATGTGGGAGGAAGTCCTGTGTGGAGCTTCAGGCCAACGTCATGACAGGTTGTGGAATGTACCACTGACAGTGGAAAGAGGAGAAGAAGAGGAAGGAAGGGATGATATCAGAACAGACAGTGGTGATGATCAACTTGGTTAGATCTGGAATCTGCCAAAAACACCTCTGGGTGAGTCTGTGAGGGTACTTATGGGGAGGATTCCCTGGGAGAGGGTAACACCTTCCAGCTATGAGAGCAGATGTAAGGAGGAAAAGATCTGAACAAAACGAAAACAAAATAAAGCAGAAACAGAAACAGCCACCACAGCTGCAGCCATCACTGTCCTGCACTGACCTCAGAACCCAGCTTCTTAGGTCTTCTAATGTCGGCTGACGACTAATGGCTCTCAAGAGATCTCACAGCCCCTTGGCACTGCACTGGCATGCTGAAACACACAGCTTCGTGGACCGCACTGCTCTGGGTTCTAAGCCTCTAGTGAACAGATGGAAGTGTTGATCTACCCGGCCCATATTATGTACAACAGTTTGATAAGTCTCCGTGTGTAACATATCTTCATTCCATCAGTTCTTCTCTCTAAGGAACCCAAACACCAAAGTGGAGTCAGTCTTTTGCCCCGAAGCCTGGCACATCACAGAGAGGTCATATATGTTTGAGTCAACAGGACCTGGGCTGGCTCTCATCTTGCTTACCAGCATGTGAACCTGGACAGGCCACTTTTCTTGCAGCCTTAGTTTCTCCATCTGTAAAGTTCTGGTTGGCAGTGTCCTCCCAATCACAGGACCCTCTTCCCAGTGTCCAGTCTTAGTATGAGGGTACTAGTCACTGGCCACCCTGATCCTTATGACCTCCTCTGAACTCATTAGAATTGAAAGTGTTGTTTGCAGGGAAGGCTGTAGGCTCAAGTCCCGGAGCCTGTGAATTTAGGGAGAACATTAGTCATCCACACACAGGTGCTAGGCTCAGGCTAGCTGCGGCTATCACCACCTGCTTTCTTTCTCTTCAGATCCAAGGAGTGCGAGGCAGAAGTGGACACTGCTGTGCCACTCTGTGAGTGTGCAGCTTGCTGACTCCCTCATCCAAGAGAAGGCTCCATCCCTCCAGATAGAGTCTCCTCCATCGGGAAAGCCCATCTGCACACAGGTGCGCATCTGTAGTCACAGCCAAACTCTTGGGCATGATGAACAAGGTTACCCTGCCCCGTGCTATCTTCTAGCATCACCTGGCGGTACCAGTGCCCCTGGGCAGCTCCAAATCCTGGCTTGCTCCTCCAGCCTCACTTACCCAATCTGGACGTATGAAATTCCTTCTCATCTGTGGGCCTTTGAAGTACTGGCTCCTTAGACTACAGTGTTCTTGAAATGTCTGCCTCTACTACCACCTGCTGGATTGGATCATTCTGGAGGTGGCATGGTGGGGGGTGAGGAGCTGGCAACAAGCCAGCAAGTGAGAAGATGGGGTTCCATGTTCTTCCTACAGCCCTTCGTGGTAGTACATGCCTGCAATCCCAGCATTAAAGAGGTAGAAGCAAGAGGATCAGGAGCCCAAGATTATCCTCAGCAATATAGCAAGTTGGAGACCACATAAGGCTCTGCCTTAAACAAAAAATAAAGAAGCTGGAGATATAGTGTGTTTGATCAAGTGCTTGCTCTTGATCCTCAGAACCCACAAGGAAAAAAAAAGCATGGAGGTGCATTCTTGTAATCCCAGTACTGAGGAGGCAGACATGAGTGGATCCCTGGGGCTCCCTGGCCTTCTCTGCCAGATCCAGGCCAATGATGACTCTGTCAAAACACCATAGTGCCTGATAAAAGCCGACCAAGGTTGTCCTTTAGCCATAAGTGCACACATGTGCACATGCACCACTCACACATGCATCAGCACACATACTTGAACGTACATAAACACACACAAGCACACACACAACACAAAGACACCTCGTCCTGGGTTTATAGGTACAAGAGTCTTACAGCATTTGGGGTCAGGGTAGATCAGAGGGGCATGTGCCCAGGCAGCTACTGATTCTAAGTGGTCTGTTCTTATGACATGTGGGCTGCTTTATATGCAAGGTTCTGGCTCCATGACAACAAAGAAAAGTAACTAAGACCAATCTCATGGTGTAGACCTGTCATCCAGCTGTGCTTTAGGCTGAACCAGGAAGGTCATAAGTTCAAGGCTAGCTTGGGCAACTTAGCAAGAGCCTATCTCAATTTCTTTTTAAGTGGAGGAAGCTGAGGAGTAAACATTAACCTAGTTTGTTAATGCTCAGCTCAACCACTAACACTGCAAAAATAAAAACTAAAATAAATAAAAAGGAAGGAAAGAAGATAAAAGTCATAATTCAAAGGCCTGTGACTCTTGTATATTTAGGTTTCCCCCCTTTCCCCCAAAAAACTGATCCTGCATTTAATTCTTAGGGACTAGAGGCAGCTTTCCTCGGAGGACAGATGATGGGAGTGGCTGCTTTTCCCTGGAGGATGCAGGAGCTAAGGAAGAGAGTTTTCACCAGAGAATGGGAAAAGAGGGTGATTGGAGAACCCAGAGAGGGCAAGGGTTGTTTGTTTGCTTGTTTGGCTAATTAGTTGGTTGGATAACAAGTTCAAGATCATCCTCAGCTACAGTGAGCTTGAGCCCAGCCTGGTTTGCTCAAGATCCAGCCTAGAAAAAAAAAAAAAACTAATCAATGAATCAAACAATCAGAAAATGTCAACTTGGGGTAGTGGCTTCACCAAGGTTGGCTGAGATGGGGTTGATGCCCACCTAGTCTCCTGAAGGCTCCACTTTCAGTTCTCACTGATAACATCATGGCCCCCTCCTGCTGAGGTGGGAAGGCAAAGGTTCATTCAGTTACCACCCCAGAAGCAGCTCCTAACCTTGCC
This sequence comes from Meriones unguiculatus, assembly GCF_030254825.1. Lineage (NCBI taxonomy): Eukaryota > Metazoa > Chordata > Mammalia > Rodentia > Muridae > Meriones > Meriones unguiculatus. The sequence goes on from NC_083359.1 coordinate 45,891,306, forward strand.
TGGGTGGACTGGAGAATAAACAGCCCCATAGTCTCCTGGAGGGTGCTGAGGCTCAGAGGCACAGGCCACTCCAGCTTCCAGAGGGCTCAGTGAGTCCCCAAATGTCCGAAGCAGGAACCTGTTAGCACTGAACACCACAAAAGCTGGCCTGGTGGTGCAGGCCTTTCATCACAGCTGCTAAGAAGGCTGAGGCAAGAGAACCAAGAGTTCAAGGCTAACCCAGGCAACTTAGTGAGAGTCTCTGAAAATAACAAGTAAAAGGAGAGCCAGTAAGCAGGGCACAGTGGCACATGCCTACAATCCCAGCACTCTGGGAGAGAGAGAGGGTGGATCTCTGAAAGGCTAACCAGATTACAGAGTGAGATTCTGTCTCAGAACACCCAAATGAGACAGAAGCAGGAGAATCTTTGTGAATTCCAGGCCAACCTGGTCTACAAAGCAAATTCCAGGCCAGATGGGGATATTTGGTGACCTCCTGTCTCTAAAACAAAACAAACCACTCTACCAGGGCTGGGCATGTGGCCAGCAGCAGAATGCTTGCCTAGCATGTACAGGGAGGGCCCTGGATTCCATTCCTACTCAGCCTAAGACAGATGCTGTCATCTCCCACATAACCCCACCAAGCCCTGCCCAATAACCAGTAGTTCAAGACCAGCTTGCTGCTGCATTTTGGTCTGCTTCACCAACCTGTAAATTCCATGAACGAATGCAATAGACCTTGTAGAACCACTCCAGGATTCATGTCCCCTGTCCCTCTTCTTCCTCTCCTCCTGTTGTCTGTATCCTCGTTCTCTTTCTCTTCCTCCCCTTCATCTCCCTCCTTTTCTTCTTCCCTCACATTTCTGAACATTTTTCCCTGTCGTGGCTATTGGCCATAATTTTGATCAATTAAGTTGCAATGGAGTGTTCCAGGAAGACTTCCACAGGGAGCTGGGAACACAGGGAAGAGAGGGCCTTTTGTTTAGCAGGATTATGGTGACCATCCTTCAACCATTAGAATAAACCATCATGCAGCTGGCAAAACAGAACGCCTTAGAAAATGAGCCTTTGGCAGCACCATTGAGGAGCTACCCCATCCCTGAAGTGCCCACCCCCAAATTCCATCAGAGCATTAAAAACTAAACCTCTTGTGAGAAGAGCTGGCCCAGTGTTCCGCACACGGGCCGCGGTAGGTGTCTGGGTACCGGGCACAGTAAGCTTGGCACGCGTCAGGGTTCTGCTTCTTCCCGAGTGTCAGCCAGGTTCCTGCCTGGAAAAGGCTGGTGGGGGTTCAGTGTTCCCCTCGCCTAGGAATTTAGCTTCCCGGTAACCTGGAGAGTATTCCATAGCATTGCCAGTATAAATAATAGGTGGCCATTAATTGATCGATAATATGGAATACAGGTTGCTTTTCCCATTTTCGCAATGTTAGTGATGTCAAAGTGTCTCTCCTCTGAATGATTTGGGTTTTGGGAAAGTTTGCCTTTGAAGAAATGGTCGCCGTGAGACACTGCCTCCAACAACTTGAGAAAATAAACTACCTTCACGCAATTGGATGGGACGAGGGTTCTGCTTGCCAGCCAGTCCTACTCTGATCCTTAAAACCTAGGCACTTTCTGTTTCTTACTTATTTTATTTCGATATTCTGAAACTGTATTCCAGGTAACCTCCACTGGCCTCAAACTGGCAAGTTCAAGGCTGACCTTGAATTCCTGATCCTCCTGCCTCCACAAGTGTTGCCATCACAAAGACAGTGTGGCACTTTCTTGTTTGTTTGTTTGTTTGTTTCAAGACGGTTTCTCTGTGTAGCCTTGGCTGTCCTGGACTCATTTTATAGACCGGGCTAGTCTGAAACTCACAGATCTGCCTGCTTCTACCTTCCTGAGTACTGGGACTGCAGGCATGCACCACCGTGCCCGGCTGTAACATGACACTTTCAATGCACTTAAAAAAAAAAAAAAAAAAAAAACTATAGAAAAGATACCATACTAAGAACTAGCCATTACTTGGGAAAATCTTCACTGGTGATCAAATATGAATTAAAAAAAAATTTTTTTTCAAAAAAAAAAATTAAACCTCTTATCTTAGGGGTGTCTGGTACTTAAAACTGGACGCACTGTGAATTGTCAGACAGGGACAATATTATCCTCATCCAGCTCATCTCACTACCTTTTAGGAATGTCCACAACACACTTATTGTAGATGTGCAATAAGATGATCTGTTGACTTCGTAAATGAATAAATAAACTCTGCCAAAAAAAAAAAAAAAAAAAAAAAGAAAGAAAGAAAGAAAGGCTCTTGCTGCCAGCACAATGCCTACTTTGTAAGGCAAACCCTTAGGAAGCCGACCGAGGGCTCTCCAAGTTATAGCCAGGAGAGCTTCAGTTATTAAGACTGCCACACTGTTTACCTGGGGTCATGACGCTCTGCTGGTCAGTTGAAAAGTCCTGACTCACACAGAGCCATTTCAGCTTGAGCCTTCTCTTCCCATTAGATGCCTCCAGAGAAGACACTTTCCACAGCCTGTGTGATGTAATCACCTTGGAATAAAAAGGGATCACGGACCTACATCCCATTTTCACATAACTTGCCTGTCATAATGCCAGGAGATAAAAAGCTGGACCTACTTTCTCTCCATTCCGCAGGCTCTTCCAAATTGGATGGTCCAGAGAGAAGATACTGGCAGGTGCCATGTGGCAGATGGGAGAGCTTAAACTGGGAGCTCAGACTGCAGCCAGAACTAGTTACCTCTCTGAGCCTTGGTTTCTCTATCTGTAAGAAGAGCTAAGAAATGTCCTTTCCTGGAAATTCATGCCAGCAACATCTGTGTGTGTGTGTGTCTGCATGTGCACAATAGTGTTCATGAGTAAAGGATAAGTACAGGCATGCATGTGTCATAGCACATTTGAGAAGGGCAGGGGACAACCTCAAAAATCAATCCACCTTGCCCCTTGTTTGAGATAGAGTCTCTTGCTGTTGATCATTGCGTGGGCCAGACTAGCTGGCATGGAGAGTCTTCTGAGAGTCTCATCTCTCCATGCTAACACTGGAATTACAGACCATGTCAGGCTTTCCGTGGGTTCTGGGGAACCTGAACTCTGCTGCTTGTGTTTGTTCATTAAGTAACTTATCTATTGAGCACATCCTTGGCTCCACAACCACTAAGGTGCAAGTTTCACTGTGGCAGGCACCTATAGGGACTCTCCCTTATGAATCCTTATGTCAAGCTTATGAAAGATGTCTACTAATACACAGGAGTACCAAAGAGAACACTAGGGCTCAGAGAGGTTGACAAGTGGATGAGCATCACACAGCTCTGGAGAAAAGGAGTTACTCAAACACGAGTTTGTCTAAATCTAGAGGCACACTTGGAATGCTGATCTGGTTCCATATCTTTGTATTATAGTAGCGTGAAGTCAGACTGACATGTAAGAGATGGTTGGCCACCACAGATTAACATGCGCTCACCAGCAAAAGTTTAGTAGAAAAACTGGGAAGACTTTAAGAACAGTAGAGAATATCCCTCGCTTCAGAGCTCACTTCCAGCCCATATTAGCTGAATGGCATTAGACAACCATGTCATTCTCTAACCATCATGGTTCTTCTTCAGTAAATGAATAAATATAAATACAAATATGAAATATAGATTTGGGAGCTATAAAGCATAAGCAATGTAAAAGCCCATCACCTTGGAGATGGATAAAGAAGCTGTGGCCAGCCCATGCAGCAGAGTGACTAGAAAAATTAATAAAGTGCTGACACGTGGACAGCATGGGTGAATTACAACACCATCATTCCAAGTGCAAGAAGACAATGTCAAAAAACATCTAGGCCTGGAGAGATGATTCGGTGGTTAACAGCAGTTGCTGCTCTTGCAGAGGGCCCAGGTTTAGTTCCCAGCACCCACATAGTAGCTTACAACTATCTGTAACTCCAGTTCTGGGTATCTGATGTCCTCTTCTGACTTCCACAGGCAGCAGGCACGCACATGGTGCACAGATGTACTTGCAGACAAAACATCCACACACATAAAATTAAAATAAATGATTCATTTTTTAAATGACCCAGAGGAAACAGACTAATTAACAGCTGCTTGGGGACATAGAGAAGATGAAGAATGGCTGTAAGTGGACTTGAAGGTGATCTGGGGAGTGACACAAATGCTTTCTAAATAGACTATAGTCATAGGATACTAATCATTGAATCATTTGGATACACACACATCCAAAACCCAGTGTCTGCCTTACCCAGACCTGAATGAGGCGAGGGCGGCAGGGAGAGGCTCTCGAGTAACGGCGATGGGGAGACATCGTGGTTGAAGTAGCCGTGACTGAGAGGAGTAGAATAACCACTGTGCAATGAAAATGCCGGGTTGCAAATGTTGCTCCACGGCTAGGGCACTTGTTCAGCATACACAAAGCCTGACTTCTGTGCCCCAAATCATATAAACCAGGTATGGTGACACACACCAGTGACCCCAGTATGCCAGAGGTAGAGGCAGGAGCACCAGAAGTTCAAGGTCATCCACAGTTATATAATTGAAGAGCAATCTGGGCTACATGACACCCTGTGGAAAGAAATAATGAGAGATGGGGGAAGGAATGGGAGAGGGCAAGAGAGGGTAGGGAAAGACAGATGAAGAGAGAGGGCGGGAGGAAGAACACAAAAGGAAATGCCTGTTATATTTATATCTCTGATGCCCTCCACGGCATTGATAGTTTACAGTCAGCACAACAGTCCAGGGAGCAGCTATGGTTGCTGTTAGAGAACCTGTAGTGTCTGCACTCACTGCTGGCCTCAGAATACAGGCTGCTGCTGCAGTGGGGCCTGCTCTCTTCCACAGCCTTGGTTTCCAGCAAGCCAGGAGACTCAGTGTCTCCATCAGTATGGAAGGGATCTTGGCCTCAGGATTGCAAGGACCTGGGAAGACAAGTGAAGAGCTGACTGAGTTCCAGGTGGCCCAGGGGAACAGATGGTCAATGATTTAACCTCAGTTATAAGCTTGGAGTGTATCCTAGCAAGTTCACACAGCTGCTGAAATATGAGCTGACATTCAAACCCAGGCCTGACTCAGAGCTCGAAGCCATTGCTGGTGCCCAGGTATTAATCTGAGTGATTAGGTCTGACATCGACTCCTACCAGAACCTTGGACAGTGGCCAGCCCACACCAGCTACTGAAAGTATTTACAATTCTAGAGGAGACCTATGTCCTTACACATCGCTAATGCCAGAAGTACCACATCAGTACCCAGCATTGTCTCCCACCAGCTCTCCAAGGCCCTCTCAGATGAGGGCAAATGAGGTCATGCCAGAAATCCACTGATCAAGATTCTGTGTGCTGCAGGGATGGCGGGTGAAGGACCGGAATCAGAACCCAGCTGGGTCCTGCTGCCTTGACACAGACAGCCTCCAGGGACACTGCATGCCTTCCCCAGCCAGGTTTTCCAAGGACAGATGACAAGAAATGGATTTGTCCCTTCTTCCTAAGGGAGAGCCATAAGAAGTTAGAGAAAAGGGCAGAGAAAGATAGTCCAGCATCTTCTCTTCTCCGACCTTCTCTGATCACCACTACTCTGCATCTCTCTGAGCTCTGGTTCGTTATAACCAAGCATTATGTCATCTCAGACCTCTGGTCTAGCCTCACCCAGCATCTCCTTTCTGAACACTGGTCTAACCTCTCCCAACACCTCCTTTAGAGCTGCAGTTTCTCCTCACTGTGGAACTTCCTCTCTGACATCTGGCCAATGGCTGCATCACTCTGATTCTCTTGCCTCATGCTAGCATTCCTATGACCACATTTAGCTCCCTTTAGCATCCAACAAATATCTCCACCTCGAAAGCCTCCATCTAGCTTTACCTCCAAAGTCGTCTTTACTTTATCAAATAATATCTTCCCAATTTTTAGAGTTGAGCTGTGGACATCTTTTGTGTGTCATGGTTCTGTCCTCCATGGGCCCTAACTGCATATGGACTCAAAGTGACTTATGTGTCAGAGGTAAAGAAAGTTACAGGCAGTGGTACCGTTCCTGACAGTTTCTGTGTTGGAAGGCTGGTCTCCAGGATGGTAATGTTCAGGTAGTAGACTTGTAAGCGGTTGGAAGTCTCAGGTCTCCAAGGGAATGCTTTCAGAAGAGTTAGTGTACCTCCAGTGATTTTAGTTTTATGGTGATGGGACTGGACCCAGGACCTCGCAAAAGCTAGGCGAGCGTCTCAGCATTGAATCACAAACCCAGCACTCTGAGAGGAGTTTTCATACCAGGAGCAAATCCAGGAATGCTACCCACTCTAGATTCCTGTTGGAAATGGGCTGCTTTCTCCCCATGTACTCCTACCACCACTACCTACCATGATGCCGTGCAGCCAGGGACCCTTTCCAGGACCTGCAGGCTCTATGCCCTGGAGCCTCCAGGCCGGCTAGCTCAATAAACGGCTTTACTTTGTAAACTTAAGCAGCCTCCTGTGAAATGAGTGACTCAGACAAAGTCATAAAAACAACAGGGATTTCCTGGGCAGAGTGGCACACACCTGTCAATCCCAGGATACTTGTGGGGGACCGGGGAGAGCAGGGGTAAGAACATTGAAGGTTCAAGGGTAGATTGGGCTTCACAACCATATCCAATCTCAAAATCAGAGTAGAGATTCCAACCCACGTTCATTTGGTCTCCATGTATGGATGGAGACTATTCTATGTTGTCAGTTTGACTGTTCAGGAATCAACTAAGAAGCACACCTCTAAACACACTTGTGAAGGATTGTCTTGGTTAGGAAAATAGAAATAGGAAGACCCACCTGAATATGAGTGATGCTTTCCACTGGCAGCCCATATATAAGAAGACCAAAGGGAAGAAGTTTGGCTTTTTGCCTGTCTGCCTTTGCATCATGCAGGCAAGTTCGCCCACTTCTACAGGTCTCCAAGAACCCCCCAGGCCTTCAGTACCAGAATAGGGCTGCTGAGACATGCAGCCTCGAGTACGGAGCAATTACTGGGTTCTCAGCCTCTTCTATGTGCAGATGGCATTGTTAGGCTACTCATTGTTGCTGTTTTGGTTTTTTTTTTTGTTTGTTTGTTGGTTGGTTGGTTTGTTCTTTTTGTTTTGTTTTGTTTTGCTTTTTGTTTTTGAGACAAAGTTTCTCTGTGTAGCCTGTCTGTCCTGGACTCACTTTGTAGACCAGGCTGGCCTCAAACTAACAGGGATAGCCTGCCTCTGCCTCCCTGAGTGCTAGAAATACCATGGACTATTTGTTTAATATTGTGTAAGACAATCAAACACCCTTGAGAAAATGCATTCATTCTGTGGGTTCTGTTCCTCTAGAGAAATCCTAACACTATGCTAACACAAGGACAGAGAAGTCAAGAAGCAAACCATCAAAATAAGGCTTTAAGGAAAGCCAAGTTGTGCAAGGCAGACTGGGCATGCTGGGATGGGCTGCAGGATGCCTGGCTCCTCTCTGCACCATCGTCCCAGAGGTGTGTCTATAAACACCAAGCCAGGGAAGGAGCCTAAGCAGCCAGTCAGTGTGTGTCCCCAGAGCACCGCAGGCCAAGTGCAGACACACATCTTCAAGGCTTCAAGAACTAGGCCACTTCCTCCAGCTCAGTCATGCTGGATCCTATGAGCCCTGGTCTCCCCACTGAGAAATGGACATGGTGGCTGACCACTGGGGTCAACAAGCTGGCCTCTCCCTGATCCACCTCCTTGCTCTCTCTGGCCCTGGAATTGCTGTAGTTTTGTTATGTTTTGTTTACTAGACTATCTTTACAACGTTTCAGGGTCCTGGCAAACTGAGGGGACAGTAGCAGATTTCCCCTACACCCCTGTGCCACTGTGCCTAGCTCCCCCCTTTATTCACATCTCTATCAGAGGGCTTCAGTGGCTACACTAGGACCCTTGACCCATGGCTGTCCCCCAGAGCCTGAAGTTTTGTTCAGAAGCACTTTCTCAAAATTTCTACAGCAAGCAAGGGTAATAAAGCGTCTAGACACAGGCCAGACAACCCTGCCGCATCCACCCTCTGCAGAGACTCACAGTCTGCACAGAATCCCCCAGAGGATGGCAGTGAGACTCCTGGGTCGCTGGGCTGGGAGTGAGCAGAAAGGCACACTATAAAAACAGCATGCTGTTCTTTAAGCTTGGGAGAAAGGGGAAATAAAAGCTAGGGCCCTGCAACCAGACGAACCCCATTAACCTGTCAGGACTATGTCTTCCTAGTGTCTTCAGGCGCTGGAGCTTGAGAACTGGAGGCTGCTGTTGTGGCCGAGGATGCCCCCTTCTTCCCCAGCCTCCACACCGTATAAGGAGTGTTAAAGTGACAAAGTACTCAGTAGTGAGCACTGCCTGCAAGGCTGTGCCCTGGTCTAGAGCCATGCTGATGCCATAAACCCTGTGAAGACTTCGATAATATTGCCATCTGTGGGGTGGGGGTAGGGCATCATATGCTTGCATGCCTATGAAAACCAGAGGACAGCCTGTGGTGTCGCTCTTCAGGATGCTGTTGACCTGGGGGTTTTGTTTGTTTGTTTGTTTGTTTGTTTGTTTTTGTCATTGTTTGTTGGTTGGTGATGGTTCTATCACTGACCTGGAACTCGCCAATTCAGTTAGGCTGGCTGGCAAGTGAGCCCCCAGAGATCTTCCTGTCCCTGCCATCCCAGCACTGAGGTAACACCAAGCTTGGCTGTAAAAAAAGAAATGGTGGGGTTTGGGAGCCAGAGAGATGGCTCCGTGCTTAAAGCATCTGCTGCTCTTGCAGAGGGCCCCAGTTTGGTTCCCAAAATCCACATGGCGGCTCACAGCTATCTTTAACTCCAGTTCCAGGGCATCTGGAGTTGTGGCCTCTTCTGGTCTCCGCAGGCAGGGACACGAATATGGCGCACACACATAAAAACAAAACACTCGTGCCCTTAAAATAAGTCTTTAATTTTTTCATGTATTTAATTGAATTGATAATTCTATTCACTTTATTTGGTGTATGTGCGCATGGATGCATGCCACATGCGTGCAGGGGTCAGACGATGGCTTGCAAGCATCAGTTTTCTCTTCTCCCTATGTGGATCCCTGGGATCTAACTCAGGTCATTTCAGCTTGGTAGCAAGTGCCTTTACCCACTAAGCCATCTTGCTGGCCCACACCTAGATTTTACATGGGCTCTGAGACCTGAACTCAGATCCCCATGCTTGCATGGCAGGCACTTTTACTCACTGCCTTTTCTCTCTATCCCTGATCCTATCTTATAGACAAGGAGACTGAGGCTTGGAACCAGTACAAAAGAGCCCACTGCAGCTTTTGGAGTTTTACTGTAGCTCCAACCCACAGACTGAGTACTACTGAGATGAAAGTTCAAAGGGGGACCCTGTGCCTCCAGTCCTTATGCCAGCCCCTCTCAGACCAGGTGAGTGCTGGGTCTGATCTGGTCACAGGTGACATAGAAAGGGTGGCACCCAACACCTGTTGACCAAAGGTCAATTTTTCTTTTGCTGTGACAGAGAACCTGGCACAAACAACTTAAAAAGGGAGGAAAGGTTTGTCTTGGCTCATGGTTTCAGACCTGCCAGTTCACAATGGTGAAGAGGGCAGCAAGGAGCAGCTTACATCATAGCAGACAGGAAACAGAGCAATTAAGGCTTGCTGCAGTGGCTATCACCTTTAATCCCAGCACTCAGGAGGCAGTGGCAGGCAGATCTCTGTAAGCTCAAGACCAGCCTGGTCTACAGAGTGAGTTCCAGGACAGCCAAGGCTATACAAAGAAACACTATCTCAGAAGAGAGAGAGAGAGAGAGAGAGAGAGAGAGAGAGAGAGAGAGAGAGAGAGAGAGAGCCTAGTCAGGATATGGGTCCCAAGGACACATCCCTGATAAACTACTTTCTCTGACTAGGCCCCAGCTAACTTTCCATCCCTCCCAATAATGCCATCATATTACAAAGATGGCAAGAGATGAACCCATTGATTAGGTCTTCTCTTCTTTCTTCCTTCAGTTCTTCCTTCCTCCCTTCCTCCCTTCCTTCCTTTTTTTCTTTCCTTTTAAAGAAAATCAGAAAGTCCCCTGCATTGTGTCACCTGATGTGTCTGAGGTCTTGCAAGCCTGGCTTCCTTCTGTCCTCCTACAGATGGACAGTGGAGGCTAATTTGGAGGCTCCAGCAAAAGGAGAGCAGCTTCTCATCTGCCCTTGAGAAAGACTACTTCTTCTCTATCAAGAATGGCATCCTCTTGACAGAGGATACAACATGGTGAGGGAGAAAAGAGACACCTGCCCAGTCAGCCATATTTGTGGATCAACCCTGGTGACCAGTGTGTTGGGAACAAGCAAAAGAAACTTATTCTAAGTACTACCATTTCATTTTCAGACTTCATTTGATCAAAGGGAGAAACTAAGTTCAAGGTCCCAGGCCCTTGGGGAGCTGGGGACTTCCCAAGAGCTGAACAGCTTCTGTTGTAAGGAAACAGTTGTCTGAGTCCTGATGTCACAGGGACAGCTTGTAAGGAAACAGTTGCCTGAGTTCAGCCATCTCAAGAACAACTTCTCCATCTTGCTGGCATCATGTGCCCAGGCCCAGAAACCTACTTCTATCCTGATTGATGGACACTCCCTTGCTCAGCTCCCTTATGTCAAAATATGATTGGACAATGCTACAGCTCTCCCTGCTCCCCCTGGCTTTACCGTTTCATCCTTTAAATATGCTGAACAATCAGCTCGTGAGTCTATTCTGTGGCCCTGATCAGTCAGTGGTGGTTCGATTAAATGTTTGCCATCTGCATTGACCTTATCTTTGAGTTATGTTGGGTGTAAGTGGATCCCACAACAAGTGGAGTGACAGATGAACCCAACAGATTCGCCTCACATATGGATCCCCTGTGATCTGATCCTCTCTGGAATACTCGCAGACACCCTCAGAGGTATGCTAACTTGACCACTGAGATTTTAGCCTTCATGAGCTCAAACCCCTGGTACCCACTGTCCCCTGATTCCAGGAACTAGGCCAACCACCTTCATGAATGCTCTCAGTAGAACCACACGCCTTGGCTCACAGGCACTGCTGCTGTGAGTTCATTCTACAGGATTATAAAGGAGGATTGAATAAGCTACTGAAAAAGCAGTGCTTGGCAATATGATGCAACAGGTATATAATCATTATTGCTTATAAAGCACCATGTGTCAGGCTGTATGCTGTCTTTGGGCAGGGTGAGCAGGGAACCATGAGAAACAAGCACAAACACGTCTCCTGCACCCACATATGGGCTGTTGCTGTGGTTTGAGAGTGAACTGTTACCCAAAGACTCCATAGCCAGTGGGGATCTCTGAGGTGGAGCCTTCCTGGAGGAATTGGGTCACTGGGGTGGACACTGAGGCCTTATAGCCCAGCCCCACTTCCTGTTCACTGGCTGCTCCTGCCGTAGATACAATGTGACTAACTGGCCCCTGCCAGGATGAGCTCTGTCTGTCTGTCTGTCTGCAACTGTGAGTCCAAACAAACTCTCCATCTTAAATTGCTTGTGTGGTAGTTTTCAATCACTGAAGAGAGAAGGTAACTAAAGCAGATGCACTCTCAGGATAGGCTGGGACTGGAGATCATCCAGTCAACATGTGGACACACCGAGGGTCAGCCCTTGCCTCTCCGTTTGTCATGGAATCCTTGTGATTACCCTCAAGGAGCAGGTGTCACTTTGAGGCCAGGACAAAATGCTTTCAGGATGGCCTAGCTACTTTTTTCATAGTGACAAAATGCCTGAGAAAAGGAACTTAAGAAAAGAAGGGTTTGTTTGTGCTCTGAGTGCAAAGGTACGGCTTATGGTGGTGAGGAGGGCTCCTCAGCAAGGGCGTGGGGCAGCGAGTCACATCCACCACGAGGGAGCAGAGCAAGACGAGTGCTGGGGCTCAGCTCACTGTCTCCCTTTTATTCAAACCAGGACTCCAGCCAGTAGGATAGCACTGCCCACCTTCGGGTGTCTTCTCACCTCAGTCAGTCCTTCTTGGACATGCCCTCCCAAACCCTCCCAGAAACCTGCTTCCACAACGATCCTTTCACGGTAAATCCCATCAAGTTGAGGTCCAAAAACAAACCATCCAGTGTGTAACATCGGAATGTCTCCCTTCACAGTGACAGTGTGCCTGGGTTCTGACACAAAACAGAACACTCCAGGCTGGAATCCAGTGTCTCGGTTTCCATGACACCCATTTTTACAGATACCTCCATGGGAAGAAAGGTGGTTTTTCATATCAGTAGCAGCATAGAGAGTTCTGTCTAAAATCACTTTAACAAGGATGATTTAAGCAAAAATATTACATAAGTAACTAGGCTCTGGGCTTGGGAAGCATATAAAGGGTATCTGGGAATGACTGTATAAACCTTACAGTGTTGCTGTTGCTGTGCATAATGAGAGCCACTAGGCATTGGTGGCTATCTATCTCTTTTTTGTTTGTCTGTTTGGTTGGTTGGTTGGTTTTGGTTTTTTGAGACAGAATTTCTCTGTGTCTCTATCTATCTGTTTAATAGGGGTTTTGAAACAGACTCTGGATATGTAGCCCAGGTTGGGCTTGAACCTGTGATCATCCTTTCTCAACCTCTCAAACATTAGGATTCTATAATATTCCATTGTAATGGTTAATACTGATTGTCAACATGATAGGATCTAGAATCTTCTAAGCTACACGCTTCTGAGCATGCCTATGAAGGATTATCTAGATTAGGTTCATTAAAGAGGTAGGATTTCTGTCACTGCAATGACAGCGATCAAAGTGGCCCGTAGAGAGAGCCGAGGAGGCCTGGTGCAGTAGCATCGACAGTAGCCGCCCCAAACTGGGCCCACCACGGCAGAGACAGCTCAAAGCAGCCCACCACCACAGCAGAGAAAGACCTGGCAGAAACAGCACCACAAGCCACAGCAGCTGTCCCAGGCCTTGGCAGAGAGAGTGGACCATCACAAAACACGGCAGCACGCCCCAAGCCATCTGGCTACCCCCCAAGCCGTGGTGGCTCACTTCTTCCCCCAAGCTGTGGTGGCCCACTGCCCCCCCAAGCCTCCCTAGCTATGCCAGTATACCCCCCCAGGAGCTATGTCTAGCCCTTGAGCAGTGCGCCACTAAGATTTCAAGTGGCCACTGCCAGCCCCTCCTCCCCACCCTGAGGCTGTAGAGACAGAAGACAAAATGGCAGCTCCTGTCAGCACCTCAGCAGGAGCTGTCTATGGTGACTTTTCATGTCTCTGCCTACTACTATGGAAATCAATACCTTTTCTGCCTCAGAATGCCTACTGCTGCTGCCATGAGAGCTGTCCATGATGATGACAACCTTTCCTGCTTCAGCCTACTGCCTTCACAGTGATTCTGTAAATTTTGGACACTTTGTATACTTTATAACCCCTCAAGGCAGAAAAGTGGCCAGACCTGAGCTCCAGCAGCCTGGCTCCCAACTACCCCCAGACCTCTGTAACTGTCATCTCCAACCTCTCAGTAGGACTCATCCTGGATTGTGCAAATATGGGGTGAAAAGTCTGGACAAAACCCACCAATCCATGAGCAGGAAAACTGACCCATTCATGAGCCTCCCACTAAAACCCACCAATCCCTGAGCAGGAGAACTGACCAATCCCTGAATAGGAAAGCCCACCAAACCCTGAGCTCCCCAAACTCAGTACTTGAAATCCCAGCAATCCACATTCTGGAAATCCCTGCCCGAGAAAACTCTGCCCTCTGCAAAATCCTATATAAAGGCTGTGCCTACCCAGTTCCGTGCTGCCTTCCCCAGAGAGCAGAGGCAGCCACTCATGGATTCATCTGCTTCAGGGATGAGGAAACTGAGACTCTGAGACATTAGTAACTTGCTCCAGGCCTCATGGCTTGTATTTTTAGGAGTCCCAGACCCCAAAATTCAAGACTTTGCCTCTTCCATGCTTTCTTCCCTGAGTATGTGAGGAGCCCAGGCTGGGTGCCTCAGCTCCCCTGCGACCTCAGCATTCCAGCCTCCTCTGTTTAGCCCCTTTATTTGTGAGGACAATTCAGTGATCTGAGTCCTGGTTGCCTGAGTCCCGCTCCCTCCAGCCCCACTGCCCAAAGCCTCCGGCTCCTTCTGAGTTCCTCCTCTGCTTTCTCCTGAAGCTCAGCACTGCTGTCTGGAACACATTTTCCCAACTGAGAAAGAAGAAATCGAAAATTTTGTTTTTGCACAAGCCACCCTTTTCACCCATGGCTGAAATCCCCCTGCAGAACAATAATATCCAAAGCCATCTGGGAATCAAGCTGGGAACCTGAATCTGTATTTCCTGAACCCACACCGTGAGCTAGAAACTGCCTTTGGCCTGGCTAGGGACAGTAGGGATGAGAGGGACTGGAGACAGGCATGGAGGAATTGGCGCTCCAGGGCCCACTCCCCACCCCTAAACAAGTGAGCCTCAGTTTCCTGATCTTAAAAAAGGAACCCTTCAGAAAGTTGAAAGAAGTAGAGCTGCCATGCCTTAGAACATAGCAGGCACAGAGCCTTGTGCGTAGGGCCTGTGTGTCCAATGGATGTGAGAGGCTATTCCCTAAGCAGAGCTCTGGAAGCTAACCCTGGAAGATGCAACCCTCCCTGCAAGCCTGCAAGCCTGCCACCCTGCATCGATTAGATTTAGCTTGCAAAATGTTCCTGAGATGAAAGGAGCTGCCAGGGAGCCAGATAATCAAAGCTTCTTTGTGACCTGAAGTCCCTAGCTTATCACTGGCTGGAAAAGAGAAAATGAGAGGTGGAGAGAGAGGAGGAAATTATAAAAGACAGCAGGATAGGATGAGCCTTGGCAGCAGCATCCCTTTGCATTCTCTGAGTAGTACACATGGTCGGGGTGGAACCCAAGGAGAAGAGTGCAGGGTGAAGGCAAGGTGTTAGCCTGCCCATCTCACTCCGCGAGGGTAAGGCTAACTCCCAGGCCTGCCCAAGGCCAGGCTTCAGAGTCTCACGCCTTGCCTTCCTTCCGACGCGCAGGGTCTTTTCTGGTCATATTTGATTCCTTTCTCCATCCTGATGTCTGCTTCCCATCTGCCCAGTCGGTCGGCGTTTTACCCCGCCTCCGCCTGTCCCTGCATGTTCCCTATACAGTGCAGCTATGGAATCAAAGGAATGCTGGGCAGCTGATGGGCTACAGTTTCCCCAAGAATTCGGCTCCAGAGAGGCTCCCTGGGCTACAGCAGACGTCCTAACCCCATGTATATACAGCCAGCCCTAAGTGAACTCAGTGGGCTGATTTCTTACCAAATTAAACATACGTTCCTTGTGATCCTGCAGGATCCATTGTATTTCCTTGGTTTTCACTCAAATGAACATTTACTTCCACACAAAAGTCAGCACAGTGATATTTATAGTAGCTTTTTTCATAATGACCAAAACCTAAAGAAAGCAAAATGTCCTTCAGTGGAGAATAGAGTGCTGGCTTTCCAAATAATGGGAATTTATTCAGCGTTGAAAGGGATTGGGCTACAAAGCCATGAGAAGAAATGGAAGAAACTCAGATACAAATGACTAAGTGAAAGAAACCATCCTTCAAAGGTTACATGTTGCAAGGTTCCCACTCTAGATTAGAGGGATACAGTTAAAACTTTGGTGTTAAAAGTCCATGGGAGGCTGAGATAACTAGGCAGAGCCAGGAGGACTTTCAGAGCAGTGACACTGTTCTGTGTGATACCATAGTAGTAGATACATGGTCCAAACCCTAAGATGAACATCACCAAGAGAGAACCCTGTGTAAACTATGGTCTTCGGTGACAGCAGTATGTTGAACAGCTTCATTGTAGCAAGGCTGGTGGGAGCAGCGCTGCTGGAATGCGTGGAGACTCTGAAGTAAGGGGGAAGATCTATCTCTGTCTTTTCTGCTCTTCAATAAGCCTCAAATTGCCCTTAAAGGAAAGCTTTCTGGACTGGGGCAATAACCTAAAGTAAAGTTATTGCTGTGAAGCAAGAGGATCAGGTCCGATTTCCAGGATCCCCGCCCAGAGGTTTATCTCCACAGTGATTGCAGATTCTGTCACGTTGACAACCTATAATAATCATTGTAAGCAATGATTGTTGGAGGAGCCAGAGCACCCTCCAGTCCACCATGGCGCTCCTCCCTGTCTCTGCACCCACCAGTGATGCGCCCTTGCTAGACACTCCCAAAACTGTGCAAAGATCTGACACAAAATGGGGAGAGTAGAGGGAGATGGCTGAAACCGATCAAAACTACTCACAATGTTCTACCAGCATCAGTAAGCTCCCGGGGGTGACCCAGGAAGGAGAGCAGAACGGGCTGGTGACAACTGAAACTAGATATTACTCTCCCAAAACCAGACTCTGGAAGGAACAGGATGACTTCTCCTCATTTCTCAACGGAACATGTTGATCCATCCAGATGTCAATAAATAGCTAAACCCTCTCCTTCCCACTAAGCTGGCTGTGGCCCCATCTCTCTTCCCAGAGGCCTCCAAGGCATCAGTGCCCCCAGCGGTACACAGTAGTATAGCTCTAAGATCTTTATTTGTTCATTTTACAACCTGATTGCAGCTCCCCTCCTCTCCTCCCAGTCTCCTTCCACACACACCCACCCCCATTCTCCTCTCTCCTGCTCTTCAGATTAGAGGAAGTTCCCCCATGGGTACCAACCCACCCTGGCACATTAAGTTGCTGAAGAACTAGGTGCATCCTCTCCCACTGAGGCCAGACAAGGCAGCCCAATTGGAAGAAACAGATCAAAGGCATGCCTCAGAGTCAGAGAAAGCCGATGCTCCAGTTGCTGGGGACCCACACGAAGACCAAGCTGTGTGTCTGCTGCATTTGTGCAGTGGGCCCAAGACCAATCCTCTTTGGCTGGTAGTTCAGTCTCTGTGAGCTCCCATGAGCTCACGTTAGATGACTCTGTAGATCTTCTTGGGGGGGGGGTCCTTGACCCCTCCAGCTCCCTCAGTCTTTCCCCTAATTCTTCCATAGGACTTCCCGAGCACTGTCTAATTTTGGCTATGTGTCTCTGCATCTGTTTCCATCAGCTGCTGGGTGAAGCCTCTCAGAGGAGTTATGCTAGGCTCCTGTCTACAAGGATAGCAGAGTGACATTAATAGTGGCAGGGACTGGTTCTCTCCCATGGGATGGGTCTCAAACAGGGCGAGTTTCTGTTTGGCCATTCCCTCAATCTCTGTTCCATCTTTGTCCCTGCATATCTTGTAGGCTGGACAAATTTGGGGTCAAAGGTTTTGTGGGTGGGTTGGTGTCCTTATCCTTCCACTAAAAGTCTTGCCTGGCTACAGGAGGAGGCTACTTCAGGCTTCATATTCCCTGCTGCTAGGAGTCTTAGCTAAAGAGGCCTCCACAGACTTCCTGGGGCCTTCCCTATCCCAGGTCTCTGGCAAATTCCAGATATGACTCCCACCTCCAATTTCCATCCTCTCACCCAGCACCCTTCTCTCTACTCCTAATCCCCACCCCTATTCTCCTACCCTGTTCCCTCCCTCCATTCACCTTCAATGTCTAGTTTATTGACTCTTCTGAGTGCGATTTCTCCTAAGCATCCTCCCTTGGGCCTTCCTTGTTACTCAACCTCTTTGGCTCTGTGGATTGTAGCATGGTTATCCTGTACTTTATGGCTAATATCTACTTATAGGTGAATACATACTATGCATGAATTTCTGGGTCTGGGTTACCTCACTAAGGACAATATTTTCTAACTCCACCCATTTGCCTGCAAATTGCATATCTTTGTTTTTAATAGCTGAGTAGTATTCCACTGTGTAAATGTACC
Source organism: Meriones unguiculatus (assembly GCF_030254825.1). Classification (NCBI taxonomy): domain Eukaryota; kingdom Metazoa; phylum Chordata; class Mammalia; order Rodentia; family Muridae; genus Meriones; species Meriones unguiculatus. The sequence goes on from NC_083359.1 coordinate 45,909,013, forward strand.
ATAATTTTCTTTATCTGTTCTTTGCTTGAGGAACATGTAGGTTATTTCCAGATTCTGGCTGTTATGAATAAAGCTGCTATGAACATAGTTGAGCAAGTTTCCTTGTGGTATGGTAGAGCACCTTTTGAGTATATGTCATGGCAAGGAGTGGTATAGTCTCCTCCTACATCAATCATTAATCAAGAATTGCCCCACAGACTTGCCTACAAGCCAGTCATACAGAGACATCTTCTCAACTGAGGCTCCCTCTTCCCACGGGACTCTATCTTATATCAACTTAACACAAAAATTAACTAGCACACATGGAATAGATCATTACATATTATTAAGTCTTCTTCAGTTGGTGGACATTTGCATTGCTTCCTCTCTGGAGAGTGGAATGGTGTTAATACCAAGGTTTGAGTGACAGCATTTGTCTGTCTATACACTGTTCACACAGATTCCTTGGTTGTTCTTATTTTGTCCTTTGAGACAGGGTCTTGTGTAGGCTAGGCTAGCCTCAAACAAATTATTTAGCTGAAAATGACCTTGAAATCCTGATCCTCCATCCTCGATCTGCCAAGTGCTCGCACCCCTCCGGTTTATGCATTGCTGGGGATAGGACTCTTGGCCTCATACATGCCTAGCAAGCACTCTACCAACTGAGCTACACCCCCAGTTCTGTACCTTACTTTCTACAAAAATTTTAACTGTATGGTACTGTAACTTGCTTCCTGGGTGAAATAACACGAGTCACTGACATGAGGGTAGGTACTGCACGTTACCATGTGCAGTGAAGAGACACTGTCTGTGATCTCTGTGTTCTGTGTCATTCCCTCTCAGACATACATCAAGGTAGGAGTTGTTTTCTGTATGCAAGAAATTAGAAGATGGGCCTTAATGAAGCTACCCAAGTGCCTGCCCGAGAAAAGATCTCGCAATCAGGTATTGAAGAAATGGATGGAGTTCAAGGATGGCTGAGCAGGGGATTTGAACCCATGTCTGTGCATAAAGATGCGCCTATGGCTTCTCACTTCTCCACGGGCATTCAGGGGCCAAGGTAACAATCACTTTACATTTAAAGCAGTTTCAGGAAGCAATGTGCAGAATTACAACCACATGCCTTCAGCAGTCCTGGGGACAAGCTTGCTCTCCTGGGCAACATCGGCTTCCTGGGCTGACAGAAAGCGAAGGGCTTTTCAGAAAGGTCACTGTGGAATAACAAAGCTAATACCAATCACCTGATAGCAATTTCTTGAAAGCTGGTTTCCACCTCACATCTGCCCTTTTGTCTACACCTTCCCTCTGCTACAGGCACAGTCTGCTCTTGTGGGAGTAAGAGCAGTGCAGCACCTGATGTTTTAACTCTTGTCTTGCCAAGTCTGAGAAAGCTGCTTAGAAGAAAGAAAGTCCCTGGGACAGAGAAAGGCCTGGTGCTGCAAGACCTGGCCCAGTGCCTGGACATGTCAGAGTCTGGAGTCCACACCCAGCTCTGCTGCTTGCTACTGTGGACTGAGCAAGCCACCACTCTGTGCCTCAGAAGTTTGTGGGGTCAGGATAACTTAGGGAGCCACAGAGAAGGCTCGGTGCATAAAAATGCTTACTACAAAGCCTGGCAACCTGACTTCTGTAAAAAAGCCAAGTAAAAATCTGGATAGATGGACTCCCATCTGCGATCTCAGCACTGCCACAGGGACACAGAGACAGAGGCAGGAGAATTGGCTGGAAGCTCCAGAGGCCAGCTAATCCTGGAGTGAGCAGTACAGTGGCAGAAGCAAGACAGACACTGTAACCTATGGCATTTGCTATTTTTGTTCTTCTTTCTTCCACCCTCCCTCACCCCCTTTCTTCTTTTTTCAACCCCCTAACACTAGCAATGAGAGAAAAAAGAATAGAGATGAAAGGAAAATGATCCCTGAATTAAGTCAGGGGTTAGAAAGGCGGTGACATTATCATTATGCTACTTCCTGTTGATTAGAGGCACCGAGCTTTTTGGGACAAGTTTGATCCTCCAACAGGATATCTAATTTCTACTTGTTGTTTTCTTCTTTGTGCATGACTACTTAACAAACAAACAGTCTACCACAACCAACCAACAATGCACTCCACCTCTCGGGGCCCCAGCATTTAGGTGCCCTCTAAAAACTCCCCAGAATTCCACGTGTCGCATAACAGCAGAAACTATCTTCAGCTGGCAAAACCACACCTTTGCGAAAGCATGAGGCAAAGCATAGTCAGCTGTTGTGGACAGTGTGAATCAGCCCCATATCCCACACCTGGGATTAAAATTAAAATATACTCCAATTTCTGTGGTTTTGTTTGTTTGTTTGTTGTTTTTTTTTTTTTTTTTTTTTTTAAGAAACTGAAACCTCAAAATTCTCACTGCAGACTCTGCCTCCACAACACGGAAAAGAAAACTTCCAAGAGTTATTCACTGACTTCCACACACATGCAGTGGCATGCACAAATCCACACCCACACACAAAAGAGAGGAAACTGGGAAAGGGGGGACAACTAAAGAGATGGCTCAGGAGTTAAGATCACAGATCTTGTGGGCTTCTTTGATCCTGGAGAAATGCTTGCTTTTTAAGTTGGAGTTGGAGGATGCCTGAGAGATGACGCTGGCAACCGACTCTCCAGTAAATGCCTCAAGAAATCATGGGATATGGATAACAGCACTGTCTGTAGATCTTTCTGTGCTGATGGAAATGCCCTAGCGATAAGCTGTACCACATGACAGCCATCAGCCACCAGCCCACATGTGACCACTGAGGCTTTGCCATGAGACTACATCACTAACCATGGAACTGAGTCCATTGTTCACCTTCAAGGTGAAATGTACAGGCCATCCATGGCTTGCAGCCACCTTATCAGATTGCACATCTCTGAGGATGTCATTTCCTTCTCATGAATGGCTCCTGCAAGAGGTATGGTCACATCATGGGAAGGAGAAGAGGCCCTGTATGAAATACAGCTGGGGCAGTGGGCCTTTGGAATGTTACTAAGCTTTGTCGTGCTTCCAGGTGTTAGAATGCAGATGTTAACACTGGTTTACATGTCTGATTGGTTTATCCTGAGAAGTCAATGAATTGTAGACATGAAGCTCACGGAACTGAATCGTGTCTGGCACCTGGCCAACAGCACACAGGCCTTTTGTCAGCTTAGTTGAAATTCTCCCCTTGATACGTAAAGTGGTGCACACCTCCCGGCACTCAGGAGGCAGAGGCAGGTTGACATGCATTCCAGGCCAGCCTGCTCCACAAAGTGAGTCCAGGATTGCCAGGGCTGCACAGAGAAACTCTGTCTCAAAGAACAGAACAAAAACAAAAAGAGAGAACGAGAAAAAGGATTTCTATTCTTATGAGCAGATAACTCAAATCATAGCTGCCTCCCCTACTGCTCCACAAGGATAGGTGTGTCGTCTGTGTTACCCTGCATGGCACTGCCAGCATGTAACATGTGTCTCCCCACAGAAGGTGCATCCAATAAGGAATGAATCGCTGTATGGATGATGTTAACCAATCATGGAGCTGCATAGTCGATAAATTAGGGGCTTCTAGGGGTGAGAAGAGCTAGTCAGACTTCTCACATGAAAATGCCTGAATGAGTTTGCAGTGGATGTGAAAGCAATAGAAACGCTTTATCGGTGTCTTATACAAATGGACGTTTATTGTCACCTTACTTACAGGCTGAGGGGCGAGAGGCACAGGAGTACAGGGTTGAGGCTGAGTGCTCAGAGACCTCCCAGCTGACCTGCTATAACATCTCTCAGGTGGGGCTTTAGGGCACACGAGAGTAGACACACAAAAATGTGGATGGAATTGTTTTGAAAATGAGATCTTTCCTAAGATTCCCTGCACTCTGCCCAAAGGTTGCTCATAAGTCTCAGCATCTGCATTGATAGTCTGCAGGGCAGTTCAGAGGTCCTCTGTGTCGGGATCCTGACTTGTTCCCCCTTTTCTCCTTATTCTGATGTCCAGCCTCTTTGCCTTTCTGGATAGGAATTGAGCATTTTAGCAAGAGTTCTCCCTCTTGATTAGTTTCTTTAGGTGTACAGATTTTAGTAGGTTTATCCTATATTATGAAAGAAGTGGGAAGATCTGGAGAGGACAATAACTCCACAAGGAGAGCAACAGAACCAAAAAATCTGAGCACAGGGATCTTTCCTGAGATTGATACTCCAACCAAAGACTATGAATGGAGATAACCTAAGACCCCTGCACAGATGTAGCCCATGGCAGTTCAGTATCCAAGTGAGTTCCATTATAATAGGAACAGGGACTGTCTCTGACATGAACTGATTGGCCTGCTCTTTAATTACCTCCCCCTGAGGGGGAAGCAGCATTATCAGGCCACAGAAGAAGACACTGCAGCCACTCCTGATGAGACCTAATTGACTAGGATCAGAAGGAAGGAAAAGAAGACTTCCCCTACCAGTGGACTTGGGGAAGGGCATGCATGCAGAGTGTGAAGGAAGGGAGGGATTGGGACAGGAGGAGGGAGGGAACCACAGGGGGGATACAAAGTGAATAAAGTGTAATTAATAAAGAATTTAAAAAAAAAAGAAAATGAAATCTTAAAACCAAACCCATAATCTTAGTGTTGGAGTAAGGTCTGATGCTTTCTATTTGTTAATTGCTTACCCCAGGGATTCTTAGCCAACTCTCATGTACCCCAAGTATTGCTGTTAACCTGCCTAAAACATTATTCCTGATTGGTTAATTAAAAAGGCCTGTACTTGGGCAGAGCAGAAGGAGAGAGGCATGGCTCTCCCATACTTTGAGGACAGGAGAATCATGGGAAAGAGAAAGGAAGATGGGGAAAGAGGAAAAGGAAGACGCCACCATAGGTTAGGTGAAAAGAGAAACAAGTGGGCTGAAAGGAAGGACTCCAAAAACAGCATGGACAAAAGAAGCGACCCAGATGAAGGCTAAGCAAGTATTTCTGGAATTATGGATGGGAAATAGGCCAGCTAGGAACAGCATTGGATGAGGGCTGGGAGATGAATGGGGAGGTTATTGAGGTAGAATTATCTGCCCCGCCCAAGGTGTTATAAGGCAAATCTAAAATTCAACACGTATCTATGTCTTATTGATTATGATAGCGGGTTAGATGATAGTTATCTAACCACCAAAATAATTATAGGGCTGATAATAAACATTTTAGCCCAATACCATCAAATTTATTGCATCCTAGCACTTGGGAGGTAAAGATCATCCTAAGCTACATAGCAACCTAAGCTATGTAATAGCTTGTCTTAAAAAAAACTTGCAGGGCATGGTGACACACACATTTAATCCCAGCAATTGGGGGACAGAGGCAAGGCTGTCACGTTATACACAGGGAGTTCCAGAATAGCCAGGACTATATAACCCTATCTAAAACAAACAAAATTTCTTTAGAAGGAAGGAAGGAAGGAAGGAAGGAAGGAAGGAAGGAAGGAAGGAAGGAAAGAAAGAAGGAAAGAAGGAAGGAAAAGAAAAGAAAGAAAGAGAAAGGAGAAAGAAAAGAGTTCTTGGCTGGTCTGGCCTTATAACCCCAGCTACTTGAGAGGCTGTGGAAGGAGAACCTCAAGCTCAAGACACAAGACCTTGTCTGCAAATAAAGCAGAAGAGAGCTAGGACACAGCAGTAAAGCACTTGCCTGGCATTCACAAGACTGGTTCAAATCCCATTACCAGAAGAAAGGAGGGAAGGAGGGAGAGAGCCCACTCCCTTTGACATACTTCCTCCAACAAGGCCACAACTACTTCAACAATGCCACATTTCCCAACAGTGCCACTCCCTATGTGCCCATGGGAGTCATTTTCATTCAAACAACCATAGCAGGGAAAATATTTGTTCTTCCAGGATAGATGTGCTGTAGAAAACAGTAAAGGAGAAGGATAGGGCATACCTATATGGGAATGTAGCTCTAAGTAGGATGGTCAAGGAAGGTCTCCAGGCTAAAACAGGCCTGGAGAAGGTGAAGCAAGGCAGGTGGGTATCAAGGAATGGAGCTTCTCGGCCAATTTGGAGGAATGAGAAGGGCCTGTGGCTGGGACAGGAGAGGCAGCAAGTCCAGTGTAGCTACCACACTGATAGATGTGTTGAGATTCAGAGGGGCGGCTGCGGAGAATTCTAACTTTTGCTTTAAAATTCTCACTCCAGCCTAGGGCAGTGATGCACACCTGTAATCTCAGCACTTGGGAAGTGGAAGCATGACGATCAGGAGTTCAAGGGCCGGGTTGGCTACAGCCTGAGTTGGAGACCAGCTCGAGCCAAACCTAAATGAGCCCGTGTCACTAACAACAAAAACAATATTAAAAATAAATATAAAGAGACAGCTGTGGTGGCACACCTGTGATCCCAGCACTCGGGAGTACTGTGAGTTCAAGGCCAGCCTGCTCTACAAAATGAGTCCAGGACAGCCAAGGCTACACAGAGAAACCCTGTCTCAAAAACACAAAATAAACAGATAGGTAGACAGACAGACAGACGGATGATAGATAAAAAGGATCACTCAGAAAGGACTAGGGCCAAAATTTGATCCCAATACATCTGGTGGCTCAAAACTTTGGGCTATTTCAAAAAACACAGCCTGTTTTCTTTTTTTAGGAAGTCCTTTTTCATGTTTGTATTGTTGGTCACCCTATCAACTCTCATGTTTTATCATAAGTAACCATGAAATTGCTGTTGACTCACTTCTGTTCTGAAAAGACAAATCTTGGTTTAAATGTAACTAAATAAAGGGAGGACAGCTAAGGTGAGGGGAAGCAAAAGAGTGTGTGTGTGTGTGTGTGTGTGTGTGTGTGTGTGTGCACATGCTCAGACCAGAGTGTGCATTCTACATGTGGTCCTGTATGAGTGCATATGTCTGTGTGTTCACTGACCTATGGTCTATAAGTAGATCCAGATCTTGCACGCCCTGTGTGTGTGTGTGTGTGTGTGTGTGTGTGTGTGTGTGTGTGTACATCATTGTGAACTATGTTCTCAAAGGCTCCCCAGATCCCCCTTATACACAGAAGAACAATCCAGAGAGTTTTCACAATGGACCAAAAGCTGTGATCCTGTGTAGCTTCACATCTTTATTTTTCCCAATAAAATATTTTTCCTCAGGTTTATTCCATTTGAGCCAGGTTGACTTCCATGCTTAGCACAGTCCTGCTCCAGGCCCTTTGCCCAGTCGTTTTCTTCTATACATAATGCTCTCTACCAAAGCAAGCTATCTGGCAGGCTGAGACAGATCGTGACCAGCCTGGGCTACATCATGAGTTCCAGGAAAAGCCTGGCCTACACAGAGAAATAGTCTTAAAAACAACAACAATCAGAATGGTTTCTGCTAAGCACTTGCTCAGCTCTCTCCTTGCTTGCTTCCCTCAGCCTCTGCTCCTGATATTGCAGTCAGGCCTTCCGAGACCACCTGACCACTCTCTACCCAGCACGCTGTACTTTTTAAAACATATCTGCTTACTCTCTGGCCTGAGAGCTGGGGCCTGTCTGTCTGCTCTTTGTTTTAGCCCCCTTTCCTCCTGCACCACACCTAGCCCATAATCTGACACCATCTTCTCTTTGATAGATATTTGCTTGGAATAAATGTCTCTCATTATCTGTCTATCCCGGTCTAACCCAGGAGGGTATACATGTGTGCTCATCTGCAGGTGTTGCTATGCCTGACTGAGCCTCTACACTCACGTGTCTTGGTGTGGGGAGGTCTGCTCAGGATTGCACAAACAGCAAGAAAATAGCAACGGAAAGCACTGTCTTCTGCAAAGTTGGTTGGGGCACTTTGGGATAGCCCAAAATCCTGCTGCTTTGTTTACCAGGAAGATGTGACTGAGCATGATGGTCACTTCATTCTGTGACAGCACTGCTCTGCTTACAGGGAACAGGTATGAGAATTCACCCAGGCCCGGGGTGTCCATGGGCTCTGTCTACCCTGTCTTCTTCCACAATTATCCACATTTCTTCTTTGAGTCCTGGCTTTCAGAAGCCCTGAAAATCCAGAAAAGAAAAGAAAGCAACCATCAAATGGGCTACTGGAGAACAAATGAAGTCTGTGAGATTCACGTTTGTCTCTGCTGCAGTTTGGTTAGAAGTGTCCCTAGAAATGAGCATGTATTGAAAGCCTGGTCCCCTATGCAAGTGGCGTTCAAAGGTGGAACTTTCAGGTGAGCCTGTGTGTTAGTGTCTGGGCGGGAAGGGCTCAGCTGCCTTCCCAGAAGGATTCATCCACTGATGGACTTATAATCCAGCTGGTGGAACCTTCTGGAGGTGGGACTAGGTAGTCTCAGGACCTTGAGTCTTCAGGGTCTAGCTCTTGCCCTATCCCCCACCTCCCATTATCTATGCTTTGCCTCACCCAGGTCCAAAGCAATGGAGCTAGGAATACTGGGTCTCTGAAACCATGAGCCAAAATAAATAATTCTTCAGTTAGGTTGAGTTTCTTGGGTATTTGTCACAGTCACATAAATAAATGACTAATACAGCCTCCAGCCTTAGGCACTTAGCACTTTCAGCATTCTGAGCAGGAGAAAGTTCATGTAAAGTGTGGTATTTGCATCATGTGTTTTTTCATGCTAGACTCCAACTTAGAAAAGAGCTGGAATCACCATGTTGATGAGTAGATGTATTCGTGCCTGCCAACTGCTTATAAGAATACTAAACATAGGGTATAGGTAACAGTGAGAAGAAGCAGGGAGTGTATTGTCTAACACACAGGCTCTGGATTCCTCACCCTCCAATTTGAACATAATTCCCCAGTAGCTGAGGTAGCTGAGTGGCCCTTCCAACCTGCCTGCCTGGCAGGAATGAGGACATGCTAAGCTTGAGACACGTGTGCTCCTCCCCTTGACTGTCAGATTATTGAAACAGTTGACGCCAAGATTTGAATTTCCCCAACAATCTCAAGCTGGGAGGAGACAAAAGCTAAAGCCAGAGACCAACCAGAGGGTTAACTTGTCTTCCAGAAAGAGATTTACAACTTTTCTGAAAGTCTTGCAGGAGAGATGGGAACCACATCTTGGCCAGGACTGCATAGCTGCGCATAACTATAGCTCTCTGCTTAAAAATAAATGTGCTATCAGCACCCCGAAGTACGCTTGGGTAGGCCATTGTATGTCTTTGTCTTCTGTTTTTTACTATTGCTTGTTTCATCGGTAAACTTAGGAACAGTGGCCAAACCTGGCTTATTGGGGCTCTGATCTTTAATGATTCTGGTAATACCTAAAGCAAATCATTTAACTTTTTTTTTTTGTGATGGGCTCTCTACACTGCTGAGATCCTTAGCTCTGTTTAAATTCTTTACAGGAGGGAGTTCCCACACCCAAATGCACAGGTGTCCCCACTCTGGCCGGCCATCTGAGCAACCCAACCAGGTGACAGCTGTGCCTCATGCTGCCACCTCCCGGCTGAGCAAGAGCAACAGGTGTTGGCTGGCGGCCACCGCGTGCGCATGCGCGACCCAAGCCTGCTTGGACCACGCCTGCGCAGACCGTCTGTCATGGCGGCTTTCTTAGTCCCACAGCAAGGGTTTGGCGTGGAACTTCAGCCCAGGGTCATGACGGGTAAGCCCCGGGAGAGGCGGCGGGACCCGGCAGGACCCGGGGAGCGTTTTGGTCTCGAGAGCCAAGCTTCCACGACCTTGAAGCCTGAACCCCAATTCCTCCCTCAGCCTCAGTTTCCCCGTCTGTATGGGACCTCTTCTCGGATTCAGTATGGGATGAGGCAGCACCCACTTGATGCAGGATTCGGAAGGGAAAGAGAAGCCGTGTCAGTGACTGGCTTCTTCAGAGGGCAGTGGTTAGCTCACAAGTCAGAGTGGGCGGCCGCGAAGGGAGGCGGTCCCTGGAGCCCCTGACGCCACCGGGTAGTCAGCCTTTTCCCTGCGCCTCTGGGCCCTGAGTTCTCCAGCTTCTTGCCTTTCCCTTATCCAGCTCCTTTATTTGTTTCGTTTTTATTTTTTAGAAACAGGGTCTCTCTATGTAGCCTTGGCTGTCCTGGACTCGCTTTGTAGACCATGCTGATCTCGAACTCACAGAGATCTCTGCATCCTGAGTACTAGGATTACAGGCCTGTCGGCAACTAATTTTTGATTATCCAGTGGAAGTGCATCTCACCTGCCAGGGAGCAGGGGAGTCCCAACCCTCTGATCCCAGAAGACTGGTTTGGGGAACAACACTGGCTTCAGGCCATTAAAGAAAAAATTTAGTGGGAATCCAGCACTGTGGTCTTGGAAGTGCCTAGAACACCTGCCAGTTGCCATACAGAAATGAATTTGTAGCCTGTACCCTGGGTACTTTTTCAGCAGTACCCAGGAGGAATCGGAATACCTGACATTTTCTGGTGGAAACTGCATTTGCTATTTCCAAGTAGAGAGACTGGCTCAAGGCCCTTATCCATCTTCCCAGCACACTCTTCTATTACCGTGATCCTGTAGTATTTATTGTTTACTGCTGGGTCCTGAAAGGAGTGCTTGTCTTGTTTAATCCTCGCACAGGACCTGAAAGAGACAGGAGCACTGCCCTGTTCCCAGAATGCTAGCTCCCAGGAGAGTCCCTTAAAGGAGACTCTTGACCTGGGACCTTCATCTCAGGCCACATTTCCTGGAAAATCTGATTACTTGAAACTTTTAAGCAGAAGAAATTGACTAGAAATTAACAATGAATTTGTTTTCCATCTATTTGTAAGATAATTGGTCTTTATATAACTCCCATTTTCAGAAAGCAATGAGCATTCATTCTCTGAGGTGTAATTTTTTTTTTTTTTTGCACCATTCCAACACATGCTATCCTTTTATTCATGTTTATTGTTCCCAGAGAAAGCAGAGAGGATTTTTTTGGACAAGAAATAAAGAGAAACACTGTAGGCAGGAGTCTTGTCTTCCATCCAGAACTAGGGGAGCCAGTGTGCCTGGAACTAGTCGGTGGGTTAGGTCTAGGCTGTGTTTCCTGTGCCCTCATCTTGTTTTGTTGCCACTGGTTTTGGTGGTGGCTGAGGATTTCTTTCTTTTGGTTCACATGCTTCCCAGCCCCAGCTCACAACCTGCTTGCCTTTTTGCTAGTTTATCATGTTGTGAAGGAAAACGAAAGCCTGGAGAACAACTTTCTGTTTTGTTATCTTCGCCATTCCCTGGAATCATCTGAATGCAGGAGCTCCTGCTGTGGGCAGTTGGAGCATAAAGACGTCTGAACTATAATAATAAAATTTTAAATGTTCCATCTTCCAGTTTGAAAAAAAATGGAGGTTCTAAAAGGTTTGGTGATACACAGCTAATAACCACACCAACCAGCTAGAAACTGTCCCTGTAGGGAGGGGATAACGGCAGGTTTGAGTCTAACACTTGAGAACAACCTCAGGACAAAGAAGTTGCTGCTGTTTTATAGCTGTTGTACTTGAAAGACTGCTGAGCACTCTACGTCCACTTCCCCCCACTCCCACACTTCTGCAAGATGGAAATGTGGCTGACAGAACAGGACCAGAGAGCAAGATGATTTTTCTCCCAAGGTCCATAGCTGGGCAGTGGGGCACCAGAGCTTATACCCAGCTACTCAGCTTCAAAGCCCATCAGACTTCTGCTGGGCTTCTGTTATATAGAGAGTCTCTGTTTGTTTGTTGTTGTTTTTGAGACAGGGTTTCTCAGTGTGGCCCTGGCAGTCATGGAACTCACTCTGTAGGCCAGGCTGGCCTCAAGCTCACAGAGATCTGCCTGCCTCTGCCTCCTTAGTGCTGGGAATTACAGGCATATGCCACCACCACCACCCCCCAAAAAAAAAAACTGGGTTTCAGGTATTAAATAGATGGTCTCTCCTATTAGATAGATGGTCTCATTGGGTAGGTGGTCTCTGTTATTAGGAAGACACTCTGTGCTATTAGTTGGTCTCTGTTATTGGGTAGGTGGTCTCTGTTAACAGATGGTCTCTATTACTAGATACATGTTATATATTACTAGACAGTGTGAATATACATGGCAAAGTACTAGTTTTCCATCAGTCCAAGTGGTGGCTATATGATGGTTTATTATGCTGTTTCCCCAGCTATCTTGACTATTTGAAAAATGCTGGTAGCACAGACGTGTCACCTCACTAAGATCACAAACTCAAGCTTGTCTGGACTACAGAATAGGTTAAGGCCAGTCTGTCACAAAAGCGGGGCTGGGGATATAGCTCAGTGGTGGAGAGCTCGCCTAGCCAGGGCTAGGCCTTGGACGCATCCTCAGCACCACAGAGCAGGAGGGAGGGAGGGAAGTGTAAGGGGAAGAGCTTCCAGGCTTCCCTTGGCTGCCTGGTGTTCCCTCTCGGGTCCACCATCAGGACTCGCTCTTCCCTCTCAGGTGCATCCCAGGAATAACATGGGCCCAGCCATGGATGAGGTCACCTTCAAAAGCGACCCTGTGCTGTCAGATGTCCACCTGTACACCCCCAACCAGAGACACCTCATGGTGCGGCTGAATGGCATGGGGCAGCCAGGTAAGATCCAGGCCTGATCGGAACAGCTTAGTGCCTGGTGGAGCCCACTTTTTCTCCTCTCTTTTTCTCATATTTCTTTTGGGGGTAAAGACTGAGTTGGTTAGCTGTCATTGTTATGTCACCTTTTTTTTTTTTTTAATTAAAACTTTATTGCAAAAACTGACAAAATTCATATATAAAATTTAATGCAACCTAAAGTTTATATGTTTCAATGAAATTCTGTACAGTTAGCCATTCTGTATACAGAATAGCCATTCTGGAACTGGGGAGCTTCACATTGGGTTTTATGATTTCACCATTAAATATTTTCCTTTTTTTCCCCCACTTAACCTCCATCAACAAATAAAAATCTGAGATACAGTTAAAACTAAGAACAATGAACTTTATGTTTTCTTTGGGGAATCAAGTGTCCTTTGTCGACATTCAGCATGCCTTCCTTCTCTGAAAACCTGCTGAGTATCCCATGCTGACCTAGGTCAGGAATGCAGAAATGAGAGAACCCACAGTTGATGGTGCCAGGGCTATGTGACCATAGGCCCCATGCAGTCACTTTCCTCCTGTGCCTGGCTGACTCGTCCCCTCCTTCCTCGACTTCCGGTCTTTTTTTCTGCACAGCCTTGCTGACCCCTCTTCCTGCAGCCAGGCATAGCTTCTGCAAGTGCAAACCCAGCCATGGTACTGCCCTGACTTGGATTCCCCACTGGTCCCCCATGGCTCTAAGGAACATGTGGCCTTCTATTGGGCCTATGAACCTTAGCCATTGTACCCAGCCTAGTCATCCTTCCCTCCTTGGTGTCTGTGGCCCCTTCAGTAACTGTCCTAATTGGATGACACATTATACCAGACATTTGCCAACCATGGCCTGTGTGGCCAAACCTGGTCCTGCTTTGTTTTCATAAATAATGTTCTGCTGAAACACCACCAGGCCTGCTTGTTTGTGTGCTTCTGTGACTTCAGATGGGTGGGTAGTTGCAGCAGACATCATGCAGCTCAAAGAGCTTATGATACTCGTTTCTAGACCTGCTGAAGAAAAGATCTGCTGGCCCCAGCCTTACATGGTTGCCACTGTGTGTCTTAACAAAATAGTTTTATTGTGTCAGGGAGCTCACAGTCTGTAATTACCTTGTTTACTTTGATGTTTCACCACTACAACCCCTAGACGTAAATAAGCCCCCTAAGATGCTGCATTCTGGTTTGTATCCCCAGCACCTACTGCTGTACTCAGTGCACGTTTGTGGGTGGGTGGGTAGAGAGATGAATAGATGGAAGGGTGGCAGATGGTGGATAGGTCAGATGAATGACTAGATAATTGGGTAGATGGTGGGTGGATGAATAGATAGATGGAAGATGGGTGGATGGATGGGTGAAATGAATGGTCAGTTTGGATAAATGAATAGCTGTATGGATGGGTGGTGGGTAAGCAAATGGGTGGGTGGTAGTAGATGGTTAAGACAGATGAATGGATAGGTAGATAGATTAATAATTGATAGATCGCTGGGTAGATAGATGATGGATGGATGGATGGATAGACAGACAGGCAGACAAATGGGTAGATAGATGAGTAGATAGGTAAGTAAAATGCATGGATAGGTAGATGAAGATGATGGTGGGTTTGTAGATCCATGGTTGGGCAGGTGGGTAGATGGCTGCTCAGAACTTGTAGGATGTAATACTATAGAAGCCTGAAGGACAGTCAAATGACTAAGTACCAAAAGCTAGAAAAGATCTGTGTAAAGAGCTAAGGAAGGCCTCCCAGGAAGAGGAAGTGGCCAGAAAGGCAGCAAGGACTGTCATCAGGTTTCCCATGTCCCCTGGGCCCAATGATGTTCACAGTGCATTTTCCTGGGAGAAGGTAGGGAACAGCGAGCTGTGCCTGATGTACAGTCAGGCGAGGGAACAGAGGTAGAGAGGACTGGAGACTCCAAGCCAGCCTCTTTGTTCATGGCCTTGGCCTTGACCATGGCCTTGGCCAGCATGAGGGTAGATGCTCTCGTTCCCGGGATGCAAGTGTGGAAACAGGCTCAGAGTAGACAGGTGGATACATTCTAAAGTCCTCACTCTTTTTGTCTCTGGCACACCTCCTCTGGTACATGTAGTCTTACTGAAATCCTTCTCAGTGATTTTCTGGCCACCCGGTCTATGTTCTTAACCTACTCTTCTTAAGAAGCACTTGAAGTACCAGGCAGACTGCGTTCGTATCCTGCCTCGGCTACTTAGCAAGCTCGCTTACCCCTGAGCCTCAGTTTCCATGTCTGTGAGATGGCTGGTATGCTGTCTTCACAGTGACTCTGAAGATAATCACATGACACAGGCCAGGCACCTGCACAGATGCTCCCTCACCTGACACTGCTGCTCTGGTGGCCTTGGCTGCCCAGATGCTCACTGCTGAATGCAACAAGCCTCTGCTGCTGAGCCTGTGCACCCCACCTGCCTGTAAAAGTATCTCCAGTTAGCAGAGTGCTTGCCTAGCACACACAGCCTGGGTTTGAACCCAGAACCACATACAACTGGGTGCAGTGGTCCTTGTGTATGACCCAAATACTGAGTTGTAAAATCAGGAAGATTTAAAGGTCACCCTCGACTACTTAGTGAGTTTGAGGCTAGCTTGGGCTCCATGGGACCCTGTCTCCAAAGAAAAACTGAAGTTTCTCCAGTTGGCAGTTAGGCTTACCAAAGCAGAGGAAAGGGACAGGCGCCTGGGTGCTGCTCACTCTGTGTTTCTCGCTTTCAGTCTTCCTGTCCCAGTTCAAGCTCCTGTGGAGTCAGGACTCTCGGACAGACTCAGGGGCTGAGGACAATGGTCCCCAAGATGTCTCCACACAGGAGACACCTCCTGCTGGGTCAGGAAGTGGCCACAGTCATGAGGATTTGTCCCTCCAGGCTGGGGATGACAGCACCATCCAGGAAGGGTTGAGTGTTCCCCTGGACGAGGATGGGGACCTGGATGTGGTACGAAGACCCCGGGCTTCTGACCCCAACCCAGCAGAGCCCGCAAGACACAAGGTACACCCCGTGATTCTAGCACAGGAAGAAGATGACCTCGTGGGAGACCAAGAGCATGAGAGCTGCCCTCACAGCATCATCAACATAGGTAAATAAAGACCTTTGGCCTCCACGGCACTGTCACAGTGGCTCTTGGGGCACGATAGAGGTGTGGGTGTCGGCTCTGAGTTCAGAGCTGGGAACAGGTGGGCTGCTGCCTGCAGAGTCTCTCTTAACAGCTTCCCGTTGCCCTCAGGACAGAATACAGACAACTCAGCTTAGAAAGCTGGGGAGACACTGTCCTCTCACCTCTCACCACCATTGACCCTTATGACCTCAGACTCTTCCATGTTCTCCTCACTTCTGTATCTCTGCTGGGCTGCACTTTCGCCCTCAGGTGCTTGCTAAGTGCCTCAGGTCCTAGCTCAGGTATCACTTCCTCCAGAAAGCCCTATTCCTGCCTCCCACTCTCTTGTTCTCTAACACGGTGTGCAGGAGTAGGGGTCAGGACAGAGTTTATGGGATGCTTGGCTAGGCTCAGTGCAGACAGGAAGCCATGGGAAATTCAGCAGCCTCAGTATGGAGTGGAGAGGGTGTGTCCGTTCTCGGCAACCTGGACTAGGCCAAGCAAATGGGTTGGAAGCTGGGGTTGGAGGGCAATGAGAAGAAGAGGCGATAGACCCAAGAAAGGGGTCTTGGCAAACAGCAACAACACTATGAGTCCTGCTGCCAGGACTCTGCCAGTCAGAGCAGGGGTCATGACCCCAGGTATTGTGTGACACTGTTTCGGAGAAGACATGAATACACACCTACTCATCCCGGATAGGGAACCGATGACAGAGTAAAAGCAAGGATACCATCAAAGTCTAACTTAGTGAACCAGTGGGTTTTATTGGGTTTCCTGTGAGACTGTGGGTGAGAGGTGGCTTACAGGAGCAGAAATGTCTCCAGATAGCTACATCATCAAAGCCCACCCCAGCACGGGGAGTGTCTCACAAGGACTGTAACCCTGAGCCCTGCACAGGGCAGAAATGGCAGCTGCCCGCCCCTTGGTCAAGCTTACTCCCTTTAATCTGTATTGTTCTATAGCCACCGTCTAACATTTACTGTTTCTGATATTCCTGGGGGCCACCAGGATCCAAGGCACACCTGCTCCAGCACCCAACAAAACCCTAATATTTTTAACATTAATAGAAGACCAGTAAATCTGTACTTCAGCTTGGGTGCTTTCAGTCTCCCTGGTTCTAGTTTGCTTTTTGTTGCTGTGGTAAACACCATGATGAAAAGCACCTCAGGGAAAAGAGGCTTTTTCTGGCTCTTGTGTCAGCCCATCACTGAGGGCAGTGAGGGCAGGAACCGTGGAGGAGCACTGCTTATTGGCCAACTCCTGGGTGTATATTTGGCTGCCTTTCTTGATTGCCGATTGGTGTAGTAAATCCAGCCACCATGGGTCGTGGACTGTATAAGAACGGGGAACAAGCCAGAAAGCATCATTCCTCCCTAGTCTCTGCTTCAGTCCCTGCCTCCAAGTTCCTGTCTTATGTGCCTTCCCTGTCTTCCCCTCATGACGGATTGTGGTGTAGGAGTGTAAGCCAAATAAATTGTTTTGGGCTAGTGTTTTATCACAGCAATGGAAAAGTAAACTAGAATGTTCCCCCTCCCCTCCAGGACCAGAGTAGCAAAGTGTGTCATTCCACTGTGACTCTGGCCTCCGGTGTCTGCTAGGAACAAATTCCCACAGGAAAGTCGGGTATATGGCAGCCTCCCTGGCTGCCCCTTCTACTGCTTTCCTGAGGCCTTGGGGCTTGAAACATTCTTCTTTCTCAGTCGGGCTCACCTGCCCCAGGACAGCATTAAGTTTCTGGAGCGGTGACTCTTGCATCACCGTCACCACAGCACTGTCCTCCACCATAGGTGACATCTGCAGGGCTGGGTCATCCACCCTCATAGTGCAGGCAGCCTTGGCAGGCTCCCGGCCGCTCACCCTGGGCCTTGCCACCTCTACATGGAGTCCAGGATGCAGCTCTCACAGGGTGGCAGTGATTGATTGGCAGACTCGAGGTTTGGTTGTAAAATCCTCTTTGGTTTAAACTTGACTTTAGAAAAACATTTTGACTTAATATGTTGTTTGTTTTTTGTTTTTTTTTTTTTCTTGAGCTATGCATTTTCCTGGCCCACCTCCAGTGAGCACACATGTATGAGGGCTGGGGCCATTGATGAGACCAGCACTTTCTAGCCACCTGCTGAGCCTGCTTCCTACCTAGCATGGTCTGGCTGTACCATGCACAAGGTTATCTGTGCTCAAACGAAGGAACTGGGGATCAGGCTCCAAACTGCTAAGGGTCAAGTTACCCAGCAGGAGAGTGAAAACTCCAGCACTTGTGAGTGGCTGGCTGACCAAGAGCCCATGTTCTCCCTCAGGGGAGCTGACTTCCCAGGTCCACACTCTCCAAGTTCTGGGGTGCAACTGGTCTCTGCATCTGTAAAATGGAGTTACCAGATCCAACAGATCTCAGGGTGTGAGCCCCGGGCTGGCTCATGGGTATCCATACACACATGCTCAGTGAAGGAATGTGTCATCGTAGGTTGGTGGGTGACTTTCTGTTCTAATTCTCAACTGGTGGCACATGTTGAACCTGGCATGCCTCTTCTCCTTTCAAAAGAAATATAGGTTGTGTAGTCCCTTCCAACCAGCAGCCAAGGTAGAGACAGCTACTGTTTGGGTTTTGTTCTGGTTTCATTTTGTTTAGTGCGTGCGTGCGTGTGTGTGTGTGTACATGCACGCATGCACACATGCATGTTACGACACACATAGGTCAGAGGACAACTTTGTGGAGGTGATTCTCTCCTCCACCTCTTTGTAGGTTCCAGGGGTTGCACTCATTTGTCACGCTTGCCCAACAAGCACTTTGCAGGAGGGGCCATCTCACAAGCGCCAGGTTTTGTCTTGTCGTTTAGAAGGGCCTGGCTCTTCAGTCCTCCTGCGGGGTTGCAGCTGTGAGCCACCACACCCAGTTTACCCCTCTGCTCTTGTTAGGAAACTATGTTTTAGCTTGTGTGAGTTTGGCAGGCTCTAGAACTGCTCCGCTGTGTTTATTTGTTTAAACCTCGCACAGCCCATTTGCAACCATTTAGAATATAGTGAGTTCCGGGCCAACCTGGGCTACAGTGTGAGACTCCATCTCAAAAGGGGGGGCGGGGTGAAGGAAACATGGGTGAGTTTTAATGTCATGGTACAGTGTTTTGCAGTGTTTCTTTTTTTCCTTCATCTCATGTTTCCATTCCTTTCCACCATCAGAAGTTTGTTTTGGGATATTTTGGTCTTCAGTGTTTAACAATCACCCTTCTCATGAACTTTTTTTTTTTTTAAGATATAAATTGAAAATCACTGTATTAGCTTCTGGTACGGTTATAGTATAAGAACATATTGTGGAAGGAACTGCATTTATTATTAGCATCTAAAATATATTTCAGTTTTTAAGATGGAGGTTCAGGTGCTGAGATGGGTACTTTCGATGGGTTCAGACCTGATGTGCCTTGGCCCCTAGGACACATGGCAGTCATCCTTAAGGGGAGTGGTCCACATACCTGGCCTCAGTGATGCACCCACCTGCTCCCCCCTGGTGGTGCAGTCCATGCCTCTGCTTCTCTTTTGGCTGTTTAACTCTGCCCCATCTAGCCAGCTAGCAGACTGCCACATTACCTGTACCTCTGTTTTCTGTCCGCCTTCATTTCACCAGGGACGTTTCTTTCTTGGTTTCTATCCTGTCCAGAGCATACCATGGCCACGCCCCTGGAGGATGTAGGCAAGCAGGTAGGTAGGCCCCGTGCACTCCTGTGGCCCCGGCGGGTCTCTCCTGAGCTCTGACTCACGTGTGGCTCTCTGTCCTCTCTCTTGCAGGTGTGGCGGGGTGCCCTGCTGCTGGCAGACTATATCCTGTTCCGAAGGGACCTCTTCCAGGGACGCACCGTGCTGGAGCTTGGCGCGGGCACAGGGCTCGCCAGCATTGTGGCGGCCACCATGGCGCACACTGTGTACTGTACAGGTAACAGCCTACCTGGACAGTGGGGGGGGCTCCATGATTTACACCAACCGTGAAAGGAGCGAGGCCTCCAGGAGCTAGGCTGCTGCTGATTCCCCAGCTTCTCTCCAAATGGCCCTCGGCACCCAGCCACCACACTGCACCCTGCAGCCACTGGGGTGCACGAGACCACTGGGCATGCAGTGTCCAGTGCCTTTCTCTACTCACCCTCCAAGGAAGTGCAGACGTCTTGGAAAACCCTAGGCCGTGCTCTTTGTAGGGATCCCACACTGGTTTACCATCTGTACCTGATGATAGAAACAAGGCTTGTTCTTAGGAGAAAATGTGAAGCAGAAAAGAAAATTACTCATAATTTTACAGTCCCAGAGCAGTTCAACAGTATGCAGTGTATTAGGCATCTACTGTGGGCCAGATGTATTCCAAAAGGTAAACAAGTACTAGCCCCAGCACTCACAAAGAAACTTACTTCTAACCATTCGTATATGAATGTGTGCATGTTTGTTATCGACTAGTCTTGTGTAAGTTATCATCTTTTTTCCTCTTACATATTCTCATTTTTAAAAAAAGATTTTTTTTTTTCAAGACAGGCTCACTATGTTTTTCACTATGTTCCAGCTGACCTGGAACTCACTGTGTAAAACAGGCTAGTCTTAAACTCAGAGATAACATCTGCCTCTGCCTCCCAAAGTGCTGGGATTAAAGGTATGCTCCACCATGCCCAGCATTATATTATATTATATTATATTATATTATATTATATTATATTATATTATATTATATTATATTATTTACAACTGTGTGTGTGTCTTTGTGTTGGAGTATGTGCATATGAGGACGGTGTCCTCAGAGGGCATCAGGTTCCTTGGAGCTGGAATTACAATCGGCTGTGAACCACCTGATGTTGGTACTGGGAAGCAAACTTGGGTCCTCGGCAAGAAGAGTGTGACATCTTAACCTCGGGGCCATCTTTCCACCACCCTTTAGAGCACACTCTTAAGAAATAACTTAAATCTCTGTAAATAATTACTTTATACTATGTGAGTGCACACACACACACACACACACACACACACACACACACACATACAGTCAGCCAAAATTCTTGAAAAGGACTTTTAAGAACATGTTCCTGTGTCCTTAAAAATTATTCTAAATGTGACTCTTAATAACTAGGTCATCTTAATCAGTTTGCTTAACCCTTTTGCCAAGCATGCTAGCCACCTTGTTCTTCCTCACAGTTGTCAACTGCAACAGTGAACACCTTTGTACCTCATCTAATAGTCCTTGAGTGATGTGCTGATACTTTGTGTGGCAAACTGATGACTCTTTCAGTATTCAAATTTGAAATGACATCGGGCTTACACAGAAGTTCCTTAAGTAATTCAGAATGTTCATGTACTCTTCATTCAGCTTCCAGAGATGTTAACACCTTAAATGACCATAGCACAGCAGTCCAGCCATTGGTGGTTACTCTCCATGAAAAACACTGGAGACGGGTATCTTAGCAGCCCATATGTCATGGTGCACCCTTCTGTCATTCCAGATGTCGGCACAGACCTCCTGGCCATGTGCCAACGAAACGTTACCCTCAATAGCCACCTGGCTGCCACGAAAGGTGAGGGTGAGTAGTGGAGGGTTGGGGGCACCTGGGAATCACCCAGTGGGCCCACTGAGTAGCATCCCTTTGCATCAGATGGAGGGAAGGTTCCAGGTGTTTCTGTGGGATTATAGCTTCTGAGCATAGATGATCTGGCCTTGGGCACGGTGGGGCCTTCCTCACATCCCTGGGCTGGCACCAAGTTCTTCCCCTCTTCCATGCATTTTGCTCATCTTGTTAGTGTTACCCTAATCACGCAGTCTTGAGTCATCCACTAATCTCCCAGTCGCTCTTCAGGTGGCCAGTCTCCAGGGATGGGGACCAGGACTCTCAGATTTTTATATTCCCTGTAAAAATGTGGCAAGAGAAGGGGGTGTGGGAGAGAAGGCTGTAGGAACTGAGAAAAGATAGCTGTCTGGGCAGATGGTGAGGAAGAATGGGAGTCAGGGCGCTCTTTTTCCCATTGCTGTGCAGTTTGGGAGTTCTGTCTCTGCTTTCTCAGGTGGTGTGGTCAAGGTCAAGGAGCTAGACTGGCTGAAGGACGACCTCTGCACAGGTTTGTGCTTCTTGCGGTGTCCCTCGGTTCAGGGGCTCCTCTGTGGCCTAACCGAGCCACAGAGTCCTGGCTGCCTCTCCAGCCCCCCTCTGGTGGAAGGTTCCCTCCACAGGCTTCTGAGCCCCAGCTCTTCTCTGAACACCTGCCACATGCTGGGCCGTTGGCCACATGACGCTGTTGACACCTCCCAGGGTCACTGCAGGGGAATCAGTTCTGAGTGGGAGTAGAGAGCAGCACTCAGAGGGGCCAGGGTGTGACCACAAGGCTCTGACCTCTGTGTCCTAAACTGCGTCCCAGAAAGCACAGTGAGTGGGTGGGAGAGACTGAGTCCTTCCAGAGACGATGCCAGATATGATGTTTACCATTTATACCGGGCTTCCTTTTTCCCTGTCAGTGAGGAAACTGGCCAAGCACCTGACACCTGCCAAGCACACTGCTGTGAGACTTTGACCCTCGACCTTCCCAGCCATCTTCTGAGAGGTTTTAGTAGCCTTTCTGTAAACACAAGAACTGAAGCCTAGAGTGAAGTGACCAGTTTCCTGGTGTCACACAGTGAATAGATTTGGCTGGTGATTGACATGTAATGTCCTAACAGGGCTCCTGGCCAAGGGGCAAGTGAGGATGGAACCCAGTTGCCCCTCACTGATGGGAAAGGTGCCTCTTAAGTGTGTGGCTGTTCCTAAGGTACAGGTCAGTCTGTCTCCAGCCTCCTCTCTCTCTTCCTTTTCCTCTTTTTCTAAGACAAAGGCTCATTAGGTAGCCGTGGCTGGCCCGAAACTCAATATGTAGACCAGGCTGGTGTAGCACTCGCAAAGATCTGCCTGCCTCTGCCCCCTGAATGCTAGCATCGCTAGGGTGTACTACCACACCCAGCTCAGCCTTGTCTCTTGTACTGAAGCCTCTTTGACCAGTTTGCAGTAAAAGCTGGTGGCCAACAGAGGAGGGAACGGACTACTCAGTCTTCTCTCTTTGGTAGATCCCAAAGTGCCCTTTAGCTGGTCTGAAGAAGACATCGCTGACCTGTATGATCATGCCACTGTGGTGTTCGCGGCCGAAGGTGAGGTGCTTCTCTGTCATCTTATGTCCTTGTCATTCCCTGTGTCACACAGTATCCCCTCACATGCTCTGCATGCTTTGCATCCTGTATCCTTGTCACTGCGTGTATCACAGTATCCCTGGTGTAAAGGGCATGGGGTTCTCATGCTCTCAATTAAGCAGCAGGGAAACCACGAGTGTTAAGCTCAGGGTTGTTTCCTCAGCAGAGTTGATGCACTCCTGTTTTCTACCCAGAAGTCTGGGTGTAGTTAAGAGCCTGGTGACCTGTGCCACACTGAATCACTAGAGTGTTGTGTTTATCCTTCCCTTCTCTAGAACTTTATCTTGAGCATTGTTTCTCAGTAGAACCTATCCCCAGGGGAGATGCCACATACACTTTGTAGCTTGGTGACCTCTAGGATGACGTAGATGACACATGCATAGGTAAGAGGTCACATGTACTTTACAGAGGAGTTTTGATGTAGTCCCTTTCTAAGCTTTATTGCCACTTTATTGCCCAAAGTGGTACTGGACATAAAATATGTCCAAACTACCCTGCCTGCTAACAGACTAGAAGTTTGAATCAACCAGCTAAGTGGTTAGTTAGTTAGTTAACTAAGTGGTGTTGAACTGGATTTCCTTCTTGTCTCACATGAATAGTTACTCTGCCAGCCCTAGTGTCTGCAGGGACCCCCAAACCCTTGCTTGTTCCGAGTGATTTCTTCAGGGAGATAATTTAGCACCTGCCCTGCACTGGGAGGCACCAGCAGCCCAAACACTGACTACTCGTGACTCATACAGCTTCATCGTCACGAGGAAGATGAGTTTGTTAAGAGCAGTTTATGGACAGACAGTGCCCAGCTGTGTTTCCCCAAAGTCACTCCCCGCAGCTTGCCAAGCTCCTGTTTTGTGTGGCCGCCAGTCCTCAGCAGAATTCGCAAAGACCTGGCTTTAGATTATTGCCCAGGGTCCGGGGGAGGTGACTAAAGGCTCAGACATGTAAAACACACACAAATCCACACATATTCTGGGAAAGTCACATGTTCATGCCTGCTCCATCCTTGCCCTTGTGAATGTCTCAGCAAACACTGTGTAGCTGTGAGGAGGCTGGCTTGGATTTGCTGTGGTCTGCCATGTGGAACAGCTAACAGCAGCTTGCTGTGAGAGACAGCCAGGACCTAGAGAACCAGCCTCACTGAACTCTTAGAGATATCCTAGAAGCATCTTTCCAGAACATTCCTCCACAGCAGCAACTGTTTGTGATGATAAGGATCCACTCTGTGGTGTTTCCATGGGTTTCTCTGGAAAATAAACTGTCCCCTAACACTTTTCTTTCCCCAGTGTTCTATGATGATGACTTAACAGATGCCCTGTTTAACACGCTCTCCCGACTCGTCCACAGACTAAAAAATGCCTGTACCGCCATTCTGTCGGTGGAAAAAAGGTGAGCTCTGCCTCCCGAACCCACATCCTTCACTGTAGTATCACTGTACTCACTGCGTCTGTCATACACCTCGTTTGTTCTGGGCCAGGACTCACTCCTCATTGTACTCTCTCATTCAGTCTGTATTAAACTCTGTCAGTCACGGGCAGCCTGGCCCCACTTTCAAGTGGAGCAGGTTAGGCTGGGAAACCTTAGGGTTCTGGTCTCCAAGCCACAGTGAAATACACTTCCTGTTGTCTTCTACTTGCTAAGGCCATTGTCATTAAGGTGTGCCATTAGCATCACTTGTACTTTTTCTATGGAAAGGAAGTTTTCTGTGTTCCTGTGTCTTTAACAAAGTGTAAAAATGAAACTTTGAAATGGTTAATAATAAAAATAGGAATGAAGGGATTCCTTTGTGGACTACATAATCCTTCATACTGTCATTGTGCCATCTGCTAAGATCCTTGTGGAATGTCTCTCTGCTTCAGCTTTGCCTCTTCCATACCAGATTTTCCTGAAAGCTAACCATTCTTGGGCTGTCATCACAGCACTGTTTATCCTTCAGATACACAGTAGAAGGAAGGGCCCTCATTTTGATCCTCACTCTATAGACTGTAAACAAGAGACGTAGGGCAGATGGGAAAAGCTAAATTCTGTAAGTGATGTTTAAAGAGTTAGTTTGGCTGGGCATAGTGGCCCATAGCACTTGGGCGATGCAGCGGGGACTGGCAGCTCCAGGCCAGCATCGTGAATTTCAGGCCACTCTAAGCTACCAAACAAGAGCCAAAGAGTTGTTAATTTCATTTTGAGGAGAATTGTTACCTTTTCCAGATATGTGCAGACATATTTGCTAGTGAAAAGATGGGGTGTCTGGCATTTGCTGTTAGTGAGGGACGTGGGAGGGATTATGGGAACACAGGGGCCCAGAGTCAGCAGTGGCCGCACTGGCCAGTGGCTTCATGGCAATTTCTTATACAGTTCTCGCTTACTTGGATGCTTGAGATTTTTCACGATAGGACATTTGGGGGGGGGGGGAGGGTCATGAGATAGTTTAACAGGTGAAGTATTTGCTATATAAGATGAGCGTCACCAATAGCCATGAAAATGGTGTGGTGGGCTCCAGATCACAAGCCTGGTTCAAATATGAGAGAGGCCTTGTCTCAGCATATATGATAGAAGAAATGTCATCCTCTGGCCTCCACACTTATACATGCACACACATACATAAAAACACATGTATGTTACATACCTGTGCGAAAAGACAAAGGAGAAGCAAATGAAAAGGTTGAATTCAAGGTCAGTCACTTTAACAGATTCTGGTGTCAATAGGTACAAATGGCAGAAACAGAAAACTGCTCACTCGCTCTCATCTCATCACCTCTCATCTCTGTACTTCCTGGCAAGGTCCTTTGCTCCCAACATGTCTGTGCCTCCCTTTGCCACAGAATCTTGTTCCCTCATCCCATAGATAGTACCCAACCCACAGTACCCAACCAGCAGATCTGCCCAGAATCCATTTGCAGCAACTGGTGAGATGATAGCCATCTGTCTTTCCAGAGTGCCATCCTGGCAGGTGATGTAAGCTTCCTATAACTACATCTGTGAAGAAGAGCCAGTAGCCATCTGGAAACGTAGGCATCCATGCAGGCTCAGGAAGGAATTTTCTCAAAGGCTGGAGGGAGAGTAGACACTTAAGGCCAGCCTCAAGACATGCGCTGAGCAGGAAGCAAGCTGTGGGGGTGCAGCAGAGCCCTTCCTGGTCGTGATGAGTGTGTTGCTGCTGGTCAATCCACAGGTTCAACTTCACACTGAGACACTTGGACGTCACGTGTGAAGCCTACGATCACTTCCGTGCCTCCCTGGACTCGCTGGAGAAGCTGGCTGACGGCAGGCTGCGCTTCGTGGTGGAGCCTGTGGAGGCCTCCTTCCCGCAGCTGCTCGTCTACGAGCGCATCCGGCAGCTGGTAGATGCAGCCCCATGAGAGCAGTGGGAAGCAAAGCAAAGGGCCTGCCCTGGAGAAGCTGCAGGCTAAACGCTGTCACTGATCCCTGGGGGAGGGGGATGTCAACCGACTCTGCAGTCACCCGGCCAGAGCAGCTCTGAGCCAAAGTCTTATGTTCTTTCTCTGGGCAGTTAAGACTCCAGAAGAAGCTAGAGTGCAGGCATCAGTTACTTTCCTCCTTGCTGAGGCAACATATTTGACCAAAGCAACTTCAGGAAGGTTTATTCTGGCTCATATTTCAAGAGGCCGTAGGAGCAGGTGGCAGCTGGTCACACTGTGTCCACTCTCAGGAAGCAGTGTCCAGGAAGTGGGGCTAGCCTGCACACGGAGATCTATTTCCTCTTCCTCCTGCAAGGCGCCACCTCTTAAAGGTTTCACAGCCTTCCCAACCAGTGTGTCCAGATGGGAGCCAAGTGTTCGTGCATGGGAGCTTGTGGGAGACACTCCAGATTCACAGACAACAAGGCAGAAGGGCATCTGGGGAGCGCTCAGTCAGTGGGAAGGATCTGGGCGGGCTTGCAGGTGGCAAGGCAGAGCCTAGGGGATACCTGGGAACAGTCACTCGAGGAAGGGAGAGTTGGTTTTGGCCTGCAGTTGAGGGTGCAGTCCATCATGGTGGAGGTCATAGCTGCGGGAATAGAGACAGCTGCCCCCCTGGCATCTGCAGTCCCAGCAGGCAGAGGTGGATGGTGGCCCTCAGCTCCCTTTCTCCTTTTGTGTTAAGTCAAGGTTCCCAGCTTTTGGGATAATGTCACCCACTGAGGATGAGGCTTCCCACCTTAATTGACCAATCTAGAAACTCCATCACAGACATGCACAGTTTTGCCTCTTGGTGATTCTAGATCCTGTGTAGTTGACAATTTTGTGCTAATGGCTGTGTGTGCTCTGAGGAGACTTGCCCCTCTGGCCAAGCTCGAAGACTCTTAGCAGGCTCTTGCTGACCCTCCTGTAGTTGTAGCCAGCATGTGCTTAGAGCCACACACCTTTTGTCCACTGTCTTAGTTAACGTACCCAGCCGGGAACTGGCAGATCTGAGACGTCACCGCACAGCCAAGGCACCTGCTATTACAGCATTAAACCCAGCACTTAGCATCAATTTGAAAACCCAAAATTATCCTGAAAATTACCAGGAGCTGGATTCACAGGAGTCCATCTGGCATCTTTTGTCCTCTTTGCCTTTTGGCTGTGGAGATCAGGCCTCATTCTCAGGAGTGGAAGACAGTGGCAGAAGGAGGGGCCAGTTTTCTCATGCTCCCTCCTTTGTTCCGACTTAGGAAATGGAGGAGCTGCAAACCACAGTGGTTAAGCACTCCTGCCCCCGCCCCCGCCCCGGAACCATGGCGAGACTGTGGCCATCTGCTGCCATTCCTTCAGTCTCGTGACCATGTGACATGCCAGTATTGGACCGTTCTAGACTTGGTCTACCCAGCCACTGTGTGACCATATAATTGCCGGAGCCTCAAAACCAGGAAAGAGACCCATGTCTGCCTGATGTCAAGTGGCCCTGCTTTGTAAGTTCTCAGCCCCTTTCACTTCTTTGTGTTGCAGGAGCTCTGGAAGATCATCGTGGAACCCACAGCATGAGGCACCTGTGTGACTGCTTGACTATTATCTTAATGCATTTCAAATAAAAACAGCCCTCTCCAGTCATGCATTGAGATGCTATGGTTTTAAACTCAGTGAGTGGCCATGCGTGGGCCAAGCTGGTTTCCTGGGGCCTATCACTGCCTGCAGCGGTAGCCCAAAAGTACTGCCCAGAGTGTGGTGGCCTAGTTGTCTCACAGCTCCCAAGTGCTCCCCGAGCCACTTGGTCAAAGTAAGCAAATGCTCTGTCTGTCTGCACTCTGGTTATTTTCATGGTGCACTTCCCTGTGGGGGACCATGGCCCTGTCATCACTTTTCACACTCCCTCTGCTAATAGGACTAGCCACTTTGCCCAGCGTGTATGAGGTCCTGGATGCCATGGAAAGTTATAGAGGTGGGCTGAGATCAAGCTAGGTTGGTGGGGTGCTTGTCTAGCAGAAACACAGAACCCTGGAATTCATCCCTAGGACCACAGAAATTGGATGTGGCAGTAGAAAGCTATAATGCCAGTATTATGAGGGGTCCACACAGGTCAGGCCAATAGAAAGTCTAAATTAAGGTGGGTGTGGTGAAATACACCTTTAATCCTGGCATTCAGGAGGCAGAGGCAAGCTCATCTCTGATCTCAGGGCCAGCCTGGTACAGAGTTCAGGACAGCCAGGGCTACACAGAGAAACCCTGTCTTGAAAAACTTTAAAAAGAAAAAAAAAATTAACCAGCCAGTGACTACATTGAATTTTGGAGACCCAAACGCAGTACCGAGCGTTTCTCAGTGTGAGCTTTTAAGCACAAAACCCACATCCTGGGTTGACACACCTCAGTCAGCAAGAACAGCCAGAAGCAGAGCTACAGAAGCCAGAAGGCAGGGTTAGTACTTTCTCAGAACTATGGACTTGTTACCTTAGGTATTTGTTCTCATTTGGGTAGATGTTGGTTTCTACATGCTGGGTTCTGAAGCCTGAATGGTACTTCCATGACCGCATCAGTTGTGCCAAGGTTGAGGCAGGAGAATGAAAGTTCAGGGTTGGGCTGAAGAAGTGGCTGCCTGTAGCAGAGCATGAGGGCCTGAGATCGTATCCTCAACACTGACAAAATCTAGCCACAGCCCTGCAAAGGGGAGTGGGGTGCTAAAGACAGCTCATTGGCCATCCAACCAAGCCAGACCAGTGAGCTCTGGGTCCTGTGAGGTCCCTTGTCTCAAAATATAGTAGAGAGCAATCGAGCACACCTGACCCCAGCCTCTGCCCCACATGTGCTGATAGGCACTGGAGAGAACAGGCAAACCCTTGAAGCTCACTGGTCAGCCAGTCTAGCCAGTTCAATGAGCTTCAGCTTCAGTGAGAATAAAGGCAGAGAGCAACAGAGAAAAGCCACCCAGCATCAACCTCTGGCCTCCACACACGTGTGCATGTGCACGTGTATCTGTGTTAGCAAGTATATGCTAAAATGCACACACCCAGAGTCTCTGCCTCCGAAAATCCAAAAATGACCCTCACAAAGGACCAGCATTGTGTCACACTTTTAATCCCAGCACTTGAGACAGAGGGAGGCAGATCTATGTGAATTTGAGGCCAGCCAGAAGCACAGAGAGTACAAAGAGAGCCAGAGCTACAGAGACCCTATCTCAAAAAAACAAGTGCCAGGGCTACGTAGAAAAAGACCCTATCTCAAAAAGAAAAACAAAAAAAAACAAAAAAAAAAACGAAGTCCAGTGCCCTTCTCTGGGGATCAGCCCCCCCCCATGTGTAATTGGCCCCCAGCACTAGAGGCCCCCAGCATCTTCACCAGCTCATGAGGGCAGGCCACTTTTAGTTTTAACCACTTGTCCTAAGAGCCTGCTCCTGACGCAGCCCATAACTGCTCTTGGCTGTAATTCACAGCGCCATCAGAGCGTCGTGTCCCGGTCCAGCCTCTTGTGTTTTACAGCCTCCAGAGAGCCTCTGCCAGAGCATACTTGCAGTGATATTTCAGAATCATCAAACCATTGAGGTGCATGCTAGGTAATTAAGCCAGGTCCTTGGACTCCATTTTTTTTTCTTGACACATTCTAACATGTTCAGGGAAATATATGGCCCAAGGAGCTGATGTGGCTGCCCAACTATAGCCTGAACAGAAAAGATTTGTTCAACAAATCGTGGTGCTATATCCCCCTGCTCCCCCACCAGCTTCCCAGATGACCGTGTGTGGATCAGCAAGGGTCCAGATGCTGCCATTTCTAACCTGGTTCCTAGACACGGCCTCCCTCTGTAATTAAGTGTGTCCGTTATATACTCCATGACGCTGACTCAGAGCATGTGGGCAATGCCAAGCCTGCAGTTTGTTGTTCCTGGTCACAGACACACTCAAGGGCTGGGGATTTGAGTCAGTTGCTGTCATGCAAAAGGGCTCAGTCTCCAGCACTGTGTAAAACTGAGCACATGTCTTTAATCCCAGCACTGGGAAGGTGGAAGGGAGACAACCAGAAGTTCAGGATCAGCTCTGACTCTCGAAAGTTTGAGGCTAGCCTGAGCTGCGTGAAATAGCCATGCAGGCTCAGCCGGGGTAAGCACGAAGACCTGAATTGGGTCCCCAGGCATGATGGCACATACAAGTCTGGGGGAGCAGAGGCAGGAGGATCTTTGGGGCTCACAGGCCAGACAGCCTTGCTGCTTGGTGAGTTTCAGGCCAGTGAGAGACCACTTCAAGAAACAAGACTGGAGAGACAGCTCAGCAGCTAGGATCACTGGCTGCTGGTGCAGAGATGAGTTGGAGTCCCACCATCTCACAGCCTTCCATAACTCTAGTTCTAGGGGATCTGATGCCCTCTCCCTCTTCTGACTCCTGCGGGCAGTATACACACATGCTGTGTATGTGCACATGCAGGCAAAGCACTTGTATACATAAAAATTTAATGTTAAATATTAAAAGAAACAAGATAGGGACCAGTGAAATGCCTTAGCAGGTAAAGGCACTGAGTTCCCTGAGTTCAATCCCCCAGGAACCATATGGTAGGAGAGACCCAGCCCCTGCAAGCTGTCCTCTGACCTCCACCTACATGCCACAGCACATGTGTCCACATACATATACATACACAGTGTGTAAATTAATAAAATTTAAGAAAAACATGCTAGGTGTTGTCCTGTGGTGTAGAACAACACTCAAGGTTGACCTCTGGCCTCAACATGAACATGGACACACATGAACACATAAGCCAACAACAACCACCACCCCAAATATATATATATGTACATATGTAAGTATGTATGTATGTATTTGCTGGTCAGGATGCACGCACATGCACCTATAATCCCAGCATCTGGGAGATGAAGACTAGAAGTCCAAAGCCAGCCTCCACCACATAGGAAGTTCAAGGTCAGCCTACATGAGACCATGTCTCAATAGTAATACATACCTGCTCTAAGTGGGTAGACTTAGCTCCATATCCTAGATGTGCTACATACCACCCAGGTGGGCTCTGGCAAGTGTCCTGGCCTCTCTTAATCTCAAATTCATCTGTAAAAGTAAGATCCCTTTCTCCAAGGCACCATGAGGATCGCCAATGGGTGATGGAGGTTCTGACACAGGATCTTTCAGTGGGTGACAGGTACTGTTCTACGGTGGTTTATCCATCTTGGGACATTCTTTTCTTGTTCTATGCTGTTTCACTGCCTGGTATCATGGCCTCCTATACAAAAAGGTCCCCAGTCCCAAAAGAAACTTAAGAAATAGTGACACAGTCTTTAATCCCAGCACTTGGGAGGCAGAGGCAGGCAGATCTCTGTGAGTTCAAGGCCAGCCTGATCTACAGAGTGAGTTCCAGGACACAGGGAAACAAACTTGAGCTGTCAAATGGAACAGCCTGATCTCACTTCTATGCTCTCCGCTTTCCACAGAAATCACTCTGAGGCCTGGCTGTATGTGGCTCAGTTTGATTCTCATGGGCTCACAGACTCTTGTCAGTCCCACCTGATGTTCAGAGAATCTGATTTGTGCATTGGCAGGAAGATACTGATGGAGAATTAGCAGCAGTATATGAAGCCGGGACAGGGGTATAGCCACCCGCAGTAATTAAAGGGAGTAAGAGGGGCTGGAGATGATTCAGGTGGTAGAGTTTGCGAGCATGCATCTCAGAGACCAAGCACAGCAGTGCACAGCTGTGTGTGATCCCAGTACTCGGGAACAACAGAGGCAAGAGAATCTGTTCAAAGTCCTATGCGGGGAGGTGGAAGCCAGCCTGGGACACAGAAGGCACATCTCAGGAAGGACAACATGACTTCGGCCACCTAGTCAAAACGGGTTTGCCCCAGGAAGGACTTGGTGTCTCTGGGCAGCACTGATGACTAAAGCACAGCTGAGTGGTCTGGAGCAATTGCTCTGCAGTTAAGCGTACTGACTGCTCTTCTAGAAGGCCTGGCTTCGCTCTCCAGCACCCACACTGGCAAATCAAAATGGCCTGGAACTCCAGTTCCCAGAGAGCCAGTGTCCTCTTCTGGACTCGGTGCACTGCACACACACACAGACATGCACGTGAATATAAATGAAAATACGTTTTTAAAAACCCACCTAGCTTTATTCTTACATTGCTGTAGGGAGTAAAGCCTTCATAATTCAAAAATTTGGCAAACCTTATCTTCTTAAGGCTCAGGACTCAGACAAAAGATCAATGTGTCCTCCCCACCCCCAATACTTGAATAACTTGGTTTGGTGAACCCACCTGAAGAATAGTGGCCCAGGCTTGCGGGCACAGCTGTGCTCATGACGCAAACTCACTGTTAGCAACTGTTCACCCACGAGCCTCACCTCCAGGGAAACCTGGCTTCAGCCAGCCTAGAACTCCTGGAAAGATGAGGATGCACCCGGAATCCAAGCACTGAGGAGGCTGAGGCAGGAGCATTGTCAGCTGTAGACTAGCCTGGCTACAGAGTGAGACAGGCCCTGTGTCAGTTAATAAAAAGAGGCCAGTCATGGTGGTGTAGACAGCACTTGGAAGGCAGAGCCAGGTGGATGTCTGAGAGTTTGAAGCCAGCTTGGTATACATAGTTTCAGGACCACACACACACACAAAGACAGACAGAGAGAGAGAGAGAGAGAGAGAGAGAGAGAGAGAGAGAGAGAAAGAGAAATATTCCCTATCTAAAAGGAAAAAAGAGAGTTGGAGAATCAAGGTAACTGTGATACCAACGCCCTCTCTGTGTGGCTCCCTTTAGTTCTTACTTTCAAGACACTGTAACCGCTTGAGAACAGAAACTGTTGTGAAACACGCTGTGGGTGCTGGTAATTGAGCCTGGGTCCTCTGGAAGAGCAGCCAGTGCTCTCAGCTGCTGAGCCATCATTCCAACCCTCTGAGTTGTTTGTTTGTTTGTTTGTTTGTTTGTTTGTTTGTTTTTACTGATCAAAATGATAAAATATTGGGAGGCAGAGGCAGGCAGATCCCTGAGTTCGAGGCCAGCCTGATCTACATAGTGCCAGGACAGCCAGGGCTACAAAGAGAAGCCCTGTCTGTGGGGATGGATAAAAATAAACTTACTACACACACCCCAAAAGCAATCCTCTACCAAATGACAGGTTTCAAGACATGTGGGTCAAAATAATCATTCTTTTGAAAGAAATACAGCTCTTAGCCAATTTAGAAAAACAAAAACAGTTTTGGCCCGAAGATTCTAGAAAGAGGTTGGTAGACCAGTTCTCAGATGGGTGTGGGGCTGCAAGATCCTGCAACACTCTGAGTCCCAGAGTATGTAAAACGAGTCAGTCAGGGATTTCACAGCCAGCCTGAGATAGAGACCCCCGGGACTGGCCTTGGTGTTCACGTTTTAGCCGGATGCTGTAGTCATTCTACACATGTCTATCAGAATCTGTGTGTGTTGGAACTACATAGACATGGGGGAGGTCTTCCACATCTCACAGGGAGCCACACCCAACAGGCACTGATGAAAGTGCAGATAGTCCCTGACATGGGACTCCACTCCAGCCCCACCAGTGATATGTTGTTTTGCTACGCTGTTAGGATATTGGGCAAATGAGGTGGTACTCAGTGCTGTCGGTTGGCATATTTTCAACTTAACAGCAGGTCTGTGGAGACAGGACTTGACAGTCAATTGAGGAGCAGCTGTCCACACATACCATAATGCCAAGGAGCGCGAGAAGAGTAACGCAATGCCCACAAGTGAGGTGCAAGGTGACCTGAGACCAAAACCTTGACAAGAATGTTTCTCTACACCATTGATGAGAATGTACGCGTTTTTACAGTGCCATAAAACTAAAGCCACGATATGTTTTTCTGAATGGGATGACAGACCCCATGGAAACGATGTTTTTGCCCTGGGTTTACATCCCAGAGTAATCGTATCTCATCATTCCACCCCACCCCCATTACCTACAAAACTTCTGGGTTTTCATGTCCTTTGGTGAACATGTTTTCCTG
This sequence comes from Meriones unguiculatus, assembly GCF_030254825.1. NCBI lineage: Eukaryota > Metazoa > Chordata > Mammalia > Rodentia > Muridae > Meriones > Meriones unguiculatus. Next base: position 45,943,066 of record NC_083359.1, read on the forward strand.
TCTAGTCCTTCACTGGTAAAGTAAGGACTTTGATATGTGTTCACTCTCAGTTTTTTTTAAACAGAATCTCATGTAGCTCAAGCTGGCCTCAAACTCCCTAGATAGCTGAGAATGACCTTAAACTTATAATTCTCCTGCCTCCACCTCCTGAGTGCTAGGATTATAGATCCATCAGCTCATCTGTTTTATGCGGTGCTGGGGATCAAATCCAGGGCTTCTTGGGTGCTAGGCAAGCCCTCTGCCAACAGAACTGTAGTCCTAGCCCTAGACTTTGTTCTTGATGCCACCTTTGAGACCACCAGACTGCTAGAGATGAGTCTCCTCCCCTAAGGCCCAAGGCTGGAGAACAACTCCCTCACCCAGTGCTCCTTTCGGTACCTGGAACAGTCTTTACCACGAGGTGGCATCCTAACCTCATGAATCAAGAGTGGGCTACATCAGGAAAGTCATCTGGAGGCTCTGACCTTGACAAAAGTGAGTTCCCAGAGATTCTCGAGAGGCCGTCACTGTCATGATTATATCGTACAGTTGTCTAGCACTAGCTCTGTGCACCTTAACACCAGCTACTCCCTAATTCAGATCACACCCTCCAGTCTTAAGCATTTACCAGCTGTTGGTCTCAGTAACCTAACACCTTGCCCATTTCATTTCTGGCTGTGCTGGGAAGAGATGATGATGATAATGATGGTGGTAGTGATGCTGGTGCTGGTGATCATTATTATGATAATGCTAATGATGGTCATGATGGTCGTCATGATGATGGTTATGTAGTGATCACCTAGTAGTGAAAGCACCCAAGGATTTATACAGACTACACAACACACTATCTCTAAGCTGCATCCCCAAACCCTGCACCCATTCAAGAAGCTGGCAAGCTAGGACCCAGAGGCCTGCATGGACTAACCGAGGTCATGGAGCTTGGAAATTGCAAGTATGTAGTCTAAACCCAGGTCCATCATCTTGAAAACAAAAGTCCAGGGTCTTCCTCATTCCACCTGCCTGGGAAGGCTACTGTAGGTCTGCAAGAGGTCGGGGGCCATGTGGGTAAGAGACCTGGCTATGCCAATTGTCCTAGGATAAGAGAAAAGCTTTTTTTTTTTTTTTTTTTTTTTTTCAGAAATAAGATGTGGCCCCAGCCTTTTTCTTACTTCTGTTGGATTCAGGAAACAAGTGTTGAAAGGTAGGAGCCTTTGTTGGGAGCTTTAGTGTCTCACCCAGGAAAAAGCCAAGTCCCACAGACAGATGGTAGAATTTCCAGCTTCCTTGGACTGACTGCAATCAGTGGCTTGGATGCTAGGGTGAAAGACAATGTGAGGTCTCCTCCCATGTCCTTTTTTTCTACGGTTTCCTGAGAAGTGGAAGGGCTTCATGGCTAAATCATAGTATATAACATCCAAATTTAAGCCACCCCAACACATATTCCTCTGATCTCAGTGTCCTGGCCTCTAGTACTTCTTTGTCATGGTTGCATTTGGTAATGTAAGCACAATATCTAACATGCAAGCTGCCATAGAACTTAAGACATGGTAGATTATACCACCACCATCACCATCACCATCCTCATCGCCATCACAACCATCATCATGATGATCATCATGATCATCATTAGCATTACCATAATAATGATCACCATCACCATCAGCAGCAGCACCACTACTTCCACCACCATCACCGCCACCATCATCACCACCTCCACCACCATCACCAGCAGCATGGTGATGGTTTGAATGAGAATAGGCCTCATAGGCTCATATGTTTGAATGCCTGGAGTTGGTGGGCTGCTTAGGAAGAATTAGGAGGTATGGTCTTATTGGAGGAAGTATGACACTGGGGACAAACTCTGAGGTTTCAAAAGTCCACTCAAAGCCTGGTATCTCCTGTCCCTTTTTCCCTTTCTCTTTCCCTTTCCTCTTCCTCTCTCGGACTTGTGCTTGTGGATCAGAGGTAAGATCTCAGCTACTGCCCAGCACCATTCCTGCCCACCTGATACCATGCTCACCACCAGAGATCATGGACCCTAACTCTCTGGATCCATGATTCCTCCAATTAAGTACTTTCTTTTATATGTTGTCTCAGTCATAGTGTTTTGTCACACCATAGAAAAGGACCTAAGGCAATCATCATCATCACCCAATGTTTCATGTCTATTAACTGACTATATTTAGGTGATGGAAATTCCCCAAGTAGGTGCCTCACTCAAAAGTTAATGATGGTAAAACAATCTCACTTATCTAACTGCTTTGCCTTAGTGTTACTTGATTGATGAGGTGGGTTATTTTCGGGGGAAAAAAATCAGCCAAGTTCTTAAGAGCATTATCACTGAAAGGTTTCTATGGCAACACACACCTGAATGTTCCAGAGGGAGGGCACACAGGGAGGAGTTCAGAAAAATCACAAGATGGGGTCCTCCCACTCCTCTGTTTCTGGCTGTGTTCCTCCAGCCGCAACTGTTCCACCCCTGGGTGAGAAACTGGCTTCATTCAAAACTCTTCAAAACCTTGGCACAGCCCTGTGGAAGAAGTGCTATTCTTGCCCCCTTCCTATAGACATAAAAGGGAGGCTTGGAGAGATTAGAGCCCGGCCAAGGTGAGTCGGCTAATCAGGTCCTAGTGAGTTGGACCTTTGAGATTTTACTTGTCAAACTAGAGGTGTATGGCTGGAGCAAGTTTCTCAGGATCATGCTAGACTGTGCACTGACCTATGTTTAGCATCTTAGCAGAGTATCTCCCTTCACCCACCATCATAGTAGTGAGTGTCCCCAAAGCATAGGCATTGTATTGCTCAAAACTCCTCCTGAGGCTGGCAAGATGGCTCAGAGAGTAAAGGTACTTGCTGCCAAGCCTGATGACCTGTGTTCAGATCCTCAACACCTGCGCAAAAACACCTTAGCATGATGTACATGCCTATCACCCCTGTGCCTAGGGAATGGAGGCAGAGCCCATGGACCCGATGGCCAGCAAGAATGGGCAGAACAATGAATGACCCCCAGGTTCAGGGAAAGCCTTGTGTCTTAGTTATTTTTCTATTGCTGTGAAGAGATACTATGCTCAAGGCTACCTATAAATGGAAGCTTGCTTACAGTTTCAGAGGATTAGTCCATGACCATCATAGTGGGGAGCTTAACAGCCGGAAGGCAGACATGGTGCTGGAGAAGGAGCTGAGAGCTACACCCTGAACTGCAGGTAGCAGGCAGAGAGAGAGACCCTGTTTCAAAAACTAAAGAGTGATTAAGGAAAACATCTGACATCAGTCTCCGAGCTACACATGTATATCTTCACACACATATATGCTCACACACATGTTTAGTCTCTCACACATACAGGATCATGTACATACATCACACACCCATACTGTAGTGATATGAAAGAGACTGTTCCTCATAGGTTCAGAAATGTGAACACTTGGTCCCCAGTTGTGACATGGTTTGGGGAGGTTTAGGAGGTGTAACTTTGGAGAAATTATGTCACTTGGACTTTAAGAATCAAAGATCCTCAGCCAAGGCTACACAGAGAAACCCTATTTCAAGAAAGAAAAAGAAGAAGAAGAAGAAGAAGAAGAAGAAGAAGAAGAAGAAGAAGAAGAAGAAGAAGAAGAAGAAGAAGAAGAAGAATCAAAGGTCCAGCTTCCTTCCGGTTTGTCCTCTGCTTCTTGCTTGCCATTGAGGATGTGCACCCTTGCCCCAGAGCCATGCCTGAAACTTTCCCCCCTGCTTCCTCAGCATGATGGATTTCTATCCCTCTGACACCCTAGGTTCAAATAAACTCTTTCTTCTAAAGTCACCTCCGCCATGACATTTTATTGCAGCAACAGAAAATAACTAACATACACATACCACTCACCATACACACACCCCACACCACATACTCACCACATACATACACCATACACACACACACACACACACTCACCACATACACACCACACATACCACACACACTCTCCCACACACACCTAACACACCTAAACAAAGAAATGAAAACCACAAGAGAGAGAAAGCCACTGACCCTCAGCATTCTTTGTCTTGGCACAGCCACCTGTCCCCTGTTGCTCTGAAAGTCTGCCTAGGGGCTCCTTTTGGCCTCTTGAACCTCCTCAGTCTGAAGGATCAGGAGAAGTCCTGAGGGGGGTTGGCCAGTGAGTAGTGGTGGGTAGCTGAAGTCCTCCAGCTCCCTTCCTCCTGGGTGGGCTGACTGGGGTGAGTATTCCACACTGGCCCCAGCATTCCCATGAAGATGGAATCCCAGTTCCCCTCCCCAGTCATTGGCTAGGGAATCTGAATGCCAACATCAACTCAAAAAGTCTCCCACAAATAAACCACTCAAGTGCTCGTCTCAAGGTCACCTGCTTCTTCAGGAAGACAAATTGTAATTGTGATATAGTAATACTCACCACATTAGCTAGCCTCATTCGGAACTTCCTGCCTGTCAGCCATCCTAGTCCACACCACAAATTCTAAGACATTTCTGTCACATAACACACAATACATTGCACCCACATGCATTATAACAATCAGCCCCACTTTGTTGATCAGAGCTTACTGAGGCTTGGAGATCCTAGGTGATCAGTGTAAACCCACACAGTATTTTAAAAAATGTTTCTTTTTCATTCTGTATACTTGTCTGTGTATGGATATGTGCATGTGGGTGGGGGTAGCTGCAGGGACCAGACGAGGGCATTGGATCTTCTACAGCTGGAGTTAAAGGCAACTGTGAGCTGCCAGATGTGAGTGTTGAGAACTGGGGAGTTCCAAGGGCAGTGCATTTGCTTGACCACCGAGCCATCTCTCCAGCCCCTTATACAAGTCTTTATACAGCTAGAAATATGAGCTCAGATTTGTATAACTACACAGTTCAAGGGCATATGCTTTGTGTCTGGTGGGGGAGTTGTTTGTGTTTTGTCTCTCCTTGTGTGTATAGGAGGGATGGGGAGAAGACAGAATGTTTGGATTTTCTGATCCTGTGCGATAAAAGCTCCAACTTGGCCTGGGTTTTAGCTGCTGTGAAATTTCAGCAGCAAGGTTCTGGACAGCTCCCCAGGGCAGCCACTTTCCAGGGAGGGGAGCTGTAAGACAGCAGACCGATTAGTAAGCATAAATACATTATTCCCTGTGTGACAAATGGCATCAGGAAAAAAAAAAATGTCCTCCAGGAGCTCACGAGACACGTCAGGCTGTTCTTTCCAGCAGTGATGATTGAAGGAAGGTCTTCAAGTGTCCAGACAAATGCTCTCCCACTCAGCATCATGTTTAGCCCTCCAGCAGTGAAGATGACACTGGGAATCATATCCCATCTGACCTGAGACTCCCTAGGGATGTAAAGATGGTGCTAGACTTACAATGGGGTTTAAAGGACAACCCCCTTCTCCCAACCCCCACCAGCAGGGCCACGAAACAGACCCAAAGTTTCCAGAAAACTGCTGTTCATGGAATTCTGGAAAGCAGCCAATCTCCATTACAAACCGTGGAACATGGAGGTTGCAAAAACAGATAACTCCCACCCTGAAGTTTGGAAAAACAGTTTACTCAAAAAAGCAGTTTCTGAGCCTATCAAAGTCAGACCTTCCCACAACTCCCTGTTCTCAACTACAAAAACCTATTCTCAACCCTATGTGGTATGTTCTCCAGACCCCCCTCCTCCCATCCTCCCCCCCATATAAGGAGCCACAGAGTTTGGAGACATCAGCCTCTCACACTAATGAAAGTTTGCTCTTGATGTTTTGAGGGTGAACCAGGTATTTTATTTTCCTTTATTTTATTTTATTTTATATTTTATTTTATTTTATTTTCCTCCACTGTCCAAAATAACATACCTCAATCCTACCCGGTGTGAGAGCTAAACCTAGCCTGCCTTAAACATGCTCAGAAGACTTGCATCAGACCACATTTGGGTAGTCACCTAACACAGCCTCTCACACTCAAGAGCTGACTATCTCATCTGTTGAATATTGCATTGAACGTAAATAACATACCTGTGTTGAGCTTGCTATCAGCACACACAACTGAGCGTGAACCTGGCCTGCAGAATGTCAGAGACACTGAACTAATGTTACTGGCTGTGATTCAGGGATGCCGAAGCTATGGGGCCATCAGTTTCTGTCTGGGGCACTGCAGATTGCTGCTGCCCAGTGTCACGAGGCCATTACATCATGTTAACCTGAAAATATATATCAAAGTTCAAAAATCACTGTACAGTTTCTATTGGATGCATATTGCTTTGATCCTATCATAAAGTGAAAAACTATAAACTGACCTGTGGCAACTTGGAGACTGACTGCATTGTCAGGCATTTGTGGTAGGTGTGACGAGGACATCTCCAGGCACAAGACAAAAGGACCTAGTGTGTGCCTAGCATCTCCCATGTTCTTGGAATCCCATACACATTGGTGAGTGCACCTCGTCTGCTTACTGACATTTCAAGACAGCCATGGCTGCCCTGTTGTCTGCACAGCAGCAGGAGGCATGGCCCAACTGCAATTATTCCAGTGTGTTCTGTGCTGGGGTGGGGACAACACAGTTCTTCCCTGGCCTGCTCTCTCCTCCCCGGCTCGCTCTTTTCAAGACAGAAACTCTCACTAGCCCAGGCTGACCTTGGACTGGTGGGAATCCTCCTGCTTCGGCCACTCAAATTCTCATATTACAAATAGTGTGTGCCACTCAAGTTTTGAGAGGTTTGGGGTGAGCATCTGGGGGTGGAGAGGGTAGGATTGAGCAAGGTCTCATGTAGCTCAGGCTGGCCTAAAACTTGAGGGTGACACTTGAACCTCTTATACCCACTTCCTGAGCGCTGGAATTAAAAGTATGCACCTGGCTCATGGAGTGCTGAGAATAAAATCCAGAACTTCAAACAAGCTAGGTAAGGGCTCTAGCAACTGAATCTCCCCAGCCTTCTGCCATGGTGTCCCTCTCTAGCTGGAAGCTCTGAAAAGTCCCAGTTATCACGGTAACACCAGAAGAAAGCAATGACATATGGGTGCCATGCCAGTTGACCAGCAGCTTCTACAAGGTATAGCCCAACTATAAATGCTGTTGGGTCTTACTGGGTCTCTCAGATAAGAAAAGGAAGAGGCAGCCCAGGTCTCCTAGGACCCTAGCCATGGAGGCAAGATGCATGGGAATAAAAGGAAAACCCATGCAAGGCTCTGTCTTCATACTCAGGCCTCAGCTAAAATGTCACATGGCTCCAGATGACTGAAGCACTGCCCAGCCCTGAGTAAGTTCTCTTATATTTCTTCCTCCTGAGCACTTAAAAAAAAATAGAGCCAGTCTTGCTGGTATACACTTTTAATTCCAGCACTCAGAAGGGAGAGGCAGGTGGATCACTGTGTGTTCAAGGCCAGCCTGATCTACAAAGTGAGTCCAGGACAGCCAGAGCTACTATTCAGAGAAACCTGTCCTGAAAAACAAAAGGGGGTGGGGGTGCCTAGTTTTTTCTTCAAGACAGTCCTATTCTATAGCCCAGACTGGCCTAGAACTTACTACATAGCTCAAACTTGAGGCAACCCTCCTGCCTCCTGAGTATTGCAAGAGTATGCCACTGCAGCCAGCTCTCCTTCTGAGCACCTATTAGAAACTAATTCCCTTAGTTACAAAATTCTACCTTTTCACATACTGTATCCCAACTCCTGATAGGGGTACTTCCAGAGGGAGGCTTCTGGGGACAGAGCCTCAAATCCCAAAGTTAGCACCTAAAACAGAATAGTTACTAAATGCATTAAGTGTTGTGTGGATGAAAAATAATAATAATCAAGACGCTGGAGAGTAGTTAAGAGTGCTTCCTGTTCTGCAGAGGACTCTTGGTTCCTAGCACCAATATTGGGTGACTTACAGCTGCCTGTGGTTCCAGCTGCAGGGAATCAAACATCCTTTTCTTGCCTCTGGGGGTGCACATGCATGGTACCCACAGAAAGACAGATGCATATGCAAATAAATAAAAATAATTAAATAAGTGAGTGAACTGGTTTGACTGAGAGTGGCCCCATAGGCTCATATGCTTGAATACTTGGTCCCCAGTTGGTGGGGTTGTTTGGAAAGGATTAGGGGGTGTTGGAGGAGGTGTGTGGGTGGGCTTTAAAATCCCAGGCCATTTCCAGGTATCTCTCTATCTCAAGATGTGAGCTCTCAGCTACTGCTCTAGGGCCATGTCTGCCTGCCTGCTACCGTATGCCCTGCCGTGATGCTCAGGAACCTAAAACCTAAGTCTCAAATAAACTTTCCTCTGCAAGTTGCCCCAGTCATGGTAACTTATCACAGGAATAGAAAAGTAACTAAGGCAGTGAGTGAATTAATGAACTCTAGTCATCCTTCCGAATCAAGGAGGCAGCCTACTAGAACTATGCAACAAAAGCTGTACTTGTGAAGTCAGATAGGGTAGCCGCCCCCCCCCCCCCCCCCCCCCCGTAATCCCAGTATTCAGGAGGCAAAGGCTGAAGGACCACCACAAGCTCAAAGCCAGCCTGGGCTACATAGTAGCCTCTAGGCCAGCTATGACTACATAGAGAGACCTTTTCTCAAAAAAAGTTATAATGTGTCTGTTCCCGCTAGGGGCCAGGAGAAATGTCTCTCTTTTATACCAGTGACCCATTATATTGCATACTCTTTACTGCAACTAAACAATTAACAATATTAACCATTTTTAACAGTTTTCAAGTAAACAGTGGAGCTATGTAAGCATAGTCACAGTGTTGTACACTGAGCCATAACTATCCATTTCCTCACCACCCCCTGGAAACCACACATACACACAAACAGAGACCGGTTGGGGGGAGAGAGAGAGAGAAACCAGTGTGGAGGTGCAACCCTTTAGTCCCAGTACTCAGGACACAGAGGCAGGGTTTTGAGCTCCATACCAACCTGGGCTACATACCAAGACTTTTCAAAAACTGGGGTGAGGGTAGAAGGCTTGGAGAGATAGCTCAGCAATGCAGAGCACTGGCTGCTCTTCCACAGGGCCTGGGTTCAATTCTCAGCACCCACATGGTGGGTCACAACCACTTATACTCCAATACCAGGGAATTCAACATCCTCGCTGGCCTCCATGAGCACCAGGTACACACATAGCACACAGACATACACACAAGCAAAAACAAACATACATTTTTTAAAATTGTGCCGTGGGTGTAGCTTAGTTAATATAGGGCTTGCTTCAAATGTGTTAAGCTCTGTGTTCCATCCCCAGCACCACATTAAACTAATGAGGTGGTGTGCACCTGTAGCCCCAGCATTTGGGAAGCAGAGGCAGCAGGATTAGAAGTTCAAGGTTTTTATTTTGTTGCTGCTGCTGTTGTTTTGTTTTATTTTGTTTTGTTTTGACAAAAGCTTGAGTTTTCTGGAAGAAGAGTTTGGACTCTCTGATGGAGAAAACACCTCCATCAGACTGGCCTGTGGGCAAGTATATGGGGCATTTTCTCAATTACTGACAACTGTGAGAGGGCCCAGGACCTTCAGTGGTCCTGAGCTGTACAAGAAAGCAGGCTGAGCAAGCCATGGGGAACAAATCTCTAAGCAGGGATCCCCCATGGCCTCTGCTTCAGGTATTGTCTCCAAGTTCCAGCTTGCCTTCCCTTCATAATGGACTGTGCTGTCAACTGGAATTAACCTTTCCCTGCCCAGGTTGTTTTGGGCCATGGTGTTTATCACAGTGGTAGAAACCTAACTAGGACACAGTCAAAGGCTTATCACTGAGTACCTGTCTGGCAATCACAATACAATGCTGCCATTAGTTCAGTTCACAGTACTGAAGGACGAAACAGGAGAAAGAGTGAAAAGAAGAAAAAAAAACATTGCAAATTCAGATTTCAGGCACAATAGCTATAAAACTAACATTTTTATAGTTTTAGATCTCAAATCAGTTGGTCTCTGCTTTCCCAGCACTGGAATTACAAGCATGCTCGACCACGCCTGGATCTTTCTTGTCTTTGGTTGTTTTGTTTTTAGAGTCAGCCTCAGCTGGCCTGAACTCACCGTGTAAGACCGAGCTAGCTTCCTACACACAGAGATCAGCCAGCCTCTGCTTCCCATCATCATCACCATCACCACTATCCCCCATTCCACCCCACCTTCTTCCCTCCCCCGCACCCCGGGCTATGCTGGATTTTTTTTTTTTTTTTTTACCTGGGTTTTAGGGATTGAACTCCCGCAGGCCCGAGTGTTTTCGAGGCAAGCACTTCACTGACTAAGCCATCTCCCTGATCCCTTAGCCTTTTGAGTGCCTGCAGTGCCGAGCAAAGCACAGGCCTGGCAAACAGATGTTTTTTTTGTTCACACAAGTTCTGGGTCTCTGGGCCTCAGTTTCTTCTTCTTTGGGAGCGTGTGGTGGCGGTGGGTGTTGCTATCTCTGACTGAAACCCAGGCTCCTCTTAAGCTCCACATTCTCCACTCTTCACCTGCATCCTGAAGTGGTGCCCCACCCTGTCCCCCACCCCTCAGCCAGAGCAGCCCTCCATGGACAGACAGTGAACAAAGGGGAATACTCCAGAAGGGCTCTGGAAAGCACTCATGGAACCCCCAAAACAACACGGGTCCCAGCAGCAGGGAACCTGCAGGACTGTGGGAGCGAACATGCCTGCAGCAGCTGACGGTTTTCTTCACGGGTGGCAGAGCGAAGCTATTTGAGAATCAGCTTGCAAAGCACCTGGCTCTAAACACCACTTTTCTACTCCTGCAGCAGCTTCGCTCCCTTGGGAGCCCGAGGTCGGGCCCCACACTGCCTTCCAGGCAAAGCTGAGTGAAGGCTGAACAGATGAATGAGGGCCCTATCCTCTGCGGGCGTTGCCAACTTTTTCTACCGAGAGCACATTGCAGCTGCTGCGTTCTGCCATGACAGCAGCACCGACCATGCAGAAATGAGTGTGTGGCCGTGTCCCAGCAGAACTTCACTCGTGTTCACTGAAGTTTTTATTTCTTATCACATTCTCAGGGGGCTTTTCTCAGGTTTTTCTCCACCCATTTAAAACATAAAGCCTAGGTTTAGTTCAATTTCATACAAAAATAGATGCATTATGGGCTCTTAATTCCAGCACTAAGCAGTTTGAAGCAAGAGGAATCAGGAATCCAGAGCCAACTTGGATGACATAGTGAGACCCTATTGAAGTAAGTGTCTCTCAGTGCATTTGGCCCGTGACTAGTTTGCCAATCTATGCTTAGATGTTTACTTTGCTGCTTTTGTTTTTCAATCTTTCAATTTTAACTATTTTTCTTAGCAGAGGAAGATGCCTGTGTATATTAAACATTATAGAATAATAATTAGAATAACTAGGTATTAGTAAAGGGAGATGTGGTAGCACAGGCTCATAATCCCAGAACTCAAGAAACTGTGTCAGCAAGACTGAGCCAGGTGTGGTGGCACCTACCTTTAATTCCAGGACTCTGGAGGCAGATGCAAGTGGATCTCTGAGTTTAAGACAAGCTTGATCTACAGAATGAGTTCCAGGACAGCCAGAGCTACATAGAGAGCCTGAAAATAACAACAAAACAATTGTTAAAAGTTTGAGACCAGGTTGGGTTATATAGCTAACAACAATAAAATAGCAGTTTGAAAAACAAAAACAAATTATGATTCATAATTTCAATATGCAGAGAGATATCTATTTCTGCTAATGAGTATTATTTACCCATTTTGCCTCTCCAGCTAGCTACTTGAATCATTTCTATCTAATATGATAACTACTCATTTTGTGTTGTTTGTTCATTTTCAGTGTGCAGGGGGTGACAGATGAGACACAGTCTCAGAGTCTCACAAGGTTGCCCATGGTGACCTACAATTTGATAAATAGCCCAAGATGGCCTCAGACTCATGGCAATCCTCCTGCCTTAGGCTCTTGAGTGCTAGGATTATAGGTATCGGCTCATTTTATGGAGTGGACATCTCATGTATTTCAAGCAGGTTTCAAATTCAGTTTTGGATATCTGATCCTTCTGCCTTGACTTCCTAACTGGTGAGATTATAAGCATGTACCATAAGATTTATTTATTTATTTGTGTATTTATTTATTTATGGTCAGAATCTCACTATGTAACCCTGACTGTCCTGGAACTTGCTATGTGGACCATTCTGGTCTCCAACTCACAAAGATCTGCCTGCCTCTGCCTCCCCAGTGCTGGGATTAAAGGTGTGTGTGCTAGCAAGCCTGTAAGATTTTTTTCTTTTAAATAGAAATGTCCAATTTCTCTCAAGGATGGCTGAGATGAGACTGATCCAGCAATATGTGAAGTTGTGCAATTCCTTGAAAGTTCACAGATAGTGTGATGCAGGCAGAGCCATCTTGGTAGGTAAAAAAAATAAAAAAATAAAAATAAAAATGCTTCCATTCTTTTGCTTTAATTTACCTCTCTTTGGAAAGTACGCATTGGCCATTTGTTTTCTTCAGGCAGATCTTGAGCTATAAACAGACTATCATCAGGCTTAGGTATTAAGGAGAACTTGCTAGATTTATGACACAGCCGTCAGAAAATTCCTCAGGCACGATGACAGGATGAACACAGCAAAGTGACTGATAGTGCTGCCTGGGTTCCCAAGGAACCGAGGCTCTGACTTTCTTCCATCTGCTCCTTTGACTTATTCTACTCATTGTTTCTTTGTGGTTCGTTTAAGGTGTTGCTGCAAATTGCTTATTTTGAGGTATTTTATTTCTTTGTTTACTTCAGCCCTATCTCGACCCCCTAGTTTCTAGATTTGTAATCCATGGCTAACTAGATATGAGGCCACTTGGATTCCTGGACTCAAGAGGAACCTCTAAGCTCTATAAGAGTTAACTAGACCATAAAACAGTTGCCTAGGATAAGCTTAGCTATGGTTAAATGTTTGTGTCTTTGATTTTTTTTTAATGAATGATTACACCTTCTGTCCAAATAAGTTTAGAAAGTCGTAGGACCATAAAAAATGAGCAAGCAGTTGAGCAACTGTCCTCCCAACACACTTCATCCCATCAAACCAAAATAAACCCTCCCTCCCCACCCCACCCCCCAAAAGAGGAGGGAGCCAGGCATGGTGGCACACTTTTAATCCCAGCACTCTGGAAGTAAAGACCAGAATTATCTACATAGTGGGTTCTAGAATAGACAGGGCTATATAGAAAGACGCTGTCTAATAAACAAATAAATAAATGAAACAAGGAAGGGAGAAAAGGAGAAAGGAAAGGAGATGGCTCAGCAGCTAAGAGCACACATTGCACTTGCAAGAACCCCGAGTTCCATTCCCAGCACCCAGCGCTCGATTCGGTCAGCTCACAACCACCTGTAACTTACAGCTCCAGGGAATCCCAGTACACACACACACACACACACACACACACACACACACACACACGGAGAGAGAGAGAGAGAGAAAGAGAGAGAGAGAGATGATTAAAATAAAATAAACCTTTATTTTTAATGAAAGAAAATGTGTGGGACTCAGTCACTCACACACTCTTTTTAATTAGTTTTCACTGCTTTTCAATCTTCTGAACGCAGCTTTACTGCGTCTAAAATCTCATGTGTACTCATAAAAGACATTCAACCAATATTGCCTCCCTTTATCGTTGAGGAAACGAGGAAGAGGAGGGAAGAGATCTGCCCTGGGTCGTAGTCTGACTCCCAGTTTGCGCTCCTCTCATTGCCCTGTTGTGCGCCGCTGTGGCGAGAAGGGCTGAAGGCACCGCAGACTGATGCTTCAGCCCTCACTTCAGGGCCCCGGATTCCCAGGTTCCAGAGACCAGATCCGGAGCACTTGCGCGGGGGGGTGGGGGTGGGGGACGCACAGGTACATTCATCAGCGGCCCCCGGATCTTAAAACGGTGAAGTGGGGTGGAGGTACAGTGAAGGTTCACGTTAAATTAGACTGTAGAGCCTCCCCGCCTACAAGGAAACAACTCCTAGCCCCAATCTGACTCGCTGGGGGACCCTCCGGCTGCCTCTCTCCTAGCCCCTTCCTCCGGCCCTCGCGGCCCTCCTCCGAGACCCCCGGGCGCATCCTACCCGCTGAGGTCGGACTCTGCCCCGCCCCGCCTTCTCCCTCCCCCCCGGGGGCGGTGGCCCATGGAGGGCGCTTCCATTGGCTGGAGTGCAAGCAAGGGCCAGAGGCAGTGGTGCTGATTGGCCGGAGCTGCTCTGCGAAGCTTGGGAGCCTGGCGAGTCGCTGGGGGAAGCCGAGCAGACGCCAGGAGCGGCGGAGAGCATCGGAAGGTGCTCGCGCTAGTCGGACCCGCAGATCGGAGCCTGTAGATCGCTGCCGGGGCCTGGAGGTAAGTGCGAAGCGTCCGGACGCGTATGGCTGGCCCTTCCGAGGGAAGCCCTGCACCGGGGAAGACAGAGCTGGGCATCTTCCTCTAGAATTCGGGCCCTCCATCCAACCAAGACTCGGGCTTCTGCCCCGAAAGGAATGGTCTCCCACTCCTCAGGCCCCAGAAAGCAAAACAGATTAGTGTAACCTTCAGAAATCCAGCCGGCCACTGGCTGGAGGGGAAAACCCCTCCCTTGTTTAACCCTTGGAATAGAATGCACCCCCCCCCCAGTGGAGTCCTGCCTCCCAGTTATCTAGACCCTCTCCCATCTCCTCCCATTCCTAATAAACTAAGTTAGGGTCTCTTCCTTCTCTCTCATTCCTGTCTCCTTGGGATGTTGAGGTCACAGCTCAAATAGAAGGGTCTCATCCCTCCCCGACTGTAAAGTCCTGGAGAATAAGACTCTGTCATCAACAAGGACATCCCAGGCCAAATCACCTGCATGCCCATCCCAGAAACGAGGTTCTGGATTCTGGGGACAGATGAATTCTGTTCTATCCCTATGAAGACCCTTCCCCACCCTAGGAGAGGCCACATGCCCCCCACCAAAGGCTTTTAGGGGCTTTTCCTTCCCAGGCCTAGAGCTCCTTTCAGGAGCCTTCAAACTCTAAGACCACAGACGGCGTTGCACTGCAGGACCAACAGGCACCCCTTTCTGCCCCCCACTTCCACCAGCACAAATATAAAGGGCTGTTATTCAGTCTTGCCCTCCCGAGGCAGGTCTCTCTAACCCTGGACAAAGGCGCATCAACATAGAGGGGGGCTGTCGGCCCACTTCCACGGGTCCCCTGTTTGGTCTTGGGTCTGCCCCATCACCTCCTGTGGCCGTTGCCAGATGGGATTCCCTGGGCATTAGGCCAAGAGAAGAATGCTGCCGGGCTTGTCCACTGGTCTGCGGACAGGGCTGGCTTAGCTGTATGGCTGCCCTCGCCGCGGTTTGGTGGGGACAGATCAGGAGATGGGAAAGCAATGAGTCTTGGCTTCTCCTCTGGACGTGGGCACTGTGACTTAGGATGGGGAGAGATGTGTTTCCCGAAGGCCAGAGGACAGCTCTGGGAGAGACATGACCCTGTCTGCAATTCTAAAATGTAAAAGAGCATCTACATTAAGACTGGCCGTTTGTCTGGTAGTTGAACAAACTGAGGCACAAAGAGACAGAGGGACTCACTCAAGGTCACCCAGGCAGTCTTTGACAAAACCAGAGGGTCAGTGGGACACCCCAACACTAGCTCCAGTCTTCACACCGAGCACCATGTCCCCTCTCATCATAGGACATAGCAACAATGAAAAAGTGAGCTCAGAAGGAGCAGAGCTTTTACAATGCCTGTTGACATGCCATAGGCTCTGGCGGAACCCCTTCCTGGGGTCTTATGGGTTTCTGCCTTGTGCCTACTGCTGAGCAAAGCTTGCCAAAATCCAGATCAATGCACTAGAATTGATGTTATCGGTTACAACATCCTAGAGCCAAGGCTACCGTGGGGACATCAGCTGCATGGCTGGGCTTGCTCCAGGAAGGGGTGCCCGAGGGAGTTGCACCCCTTTCCTCTCTGCCTCTGCTCGCTCTCTCTGGTTCCCATTTTCTGCAGTAATGGCTTGTCTATTCTTAGAGTCCTGCACCCGTTCCTGACACATGGATGATTCTGTAGGACCCTTTAGATAAATAAGCAGTAGTGACTAGACCCCGCTAGATGAGAGAATCTGGGGTACCAACTCTCCTTGTCCTTCCTCTGTCCAGCTTTCAGCTGGAAGTTGGGTAGCTACCATACCTCAGAATGAAAAATGCAGAAATGAGAATGTTGTTTTCATCTGCTTCTTGGTGTGTGATATTGGGGAGATTTTACTCTTTATTTTTAGGCAATCTAACATAGGATAGGCTAGCCTCCTCCTCACTGCATGGTGGAATGAATGACCTTGAACTTCTGATTCTTCTGCCTTCACCCCCTGAATTCTGGGATTACGTGAATTTACCACATCATCATAGCCAGTTTCCATGCAGTGCTGAGGCTGCAGTGAAGGGTACATGCTGGGCCAGCACTCACCAACCAACTGACCTTTGACCTTTGGGAAAGTTTTTCTTTCTGTGTTGCTTACCCTCAGGATGAAATAAGTTGATCCTCAAAGCATATAACACAGCTATATATAATAGTGGTCACAAAGTCAAGAACAAGTCAATTCAAGCCGAGCGGTGGCAGCACACGCCTGTAATCCCAGCACTTGAGAGGCAGAATCAGGCAGATCTCTGTGAGCTTGAGGCCAGGCTGGTCTACAAAGTGAGTTCCAGGACAGCCAAGGCTACACAGAAAAACCCTATCTGGAAACCCACTTCTAAAAAAAAAGAAAGAAAGAAAGAAAGAAAGAAAGAAAGAAAGAAAGAAAGAAAGAAAGAAAGAAAGAGGGAGAGAGAACGTCAACGCAAACTGGCAGAATGTGGCGGTAATGCCTATAGCTGTGCCTGGGGACCTCTGTCTTAGACAGGCCAGCAGGACAAAGGCAATGGACAAACAGGCCATTGGAGAAAAGTGAGGCTTTCAGGGAAACAGAGTGTGTGGAGTGGGTCCCAGACCTTAAAGCCAGTTGGAATCTAGTTTTAGCCATCTATTGGCTACTTCTGTCTGGGGGAACATGAGTAGTCATTGGCTTCTCTGAGCCCGGGTTCCTGTCTTTAGCCTGGAGGCCTGGGCATCAGGTAAGGCGTAGCCTCCATTGAGGGCTCATATTCTTAGCCAGTGGCATTTGAGTTGGGTGAGTCTCAGTAGTGAATTTATTATCTTTGTTGCACTTTACACACTAGATGCCAGTAACGCTGCCTCAGTTGACAGAAAAAAAAAAATCTCCTGCTAGGATAGAGAGAGGGCTTAGTGGGTATAATGCCTGGTCTGTAAGCTTGGGGATGTAAGTTTGCATCCCCAGCACCTACCTAAAAGCCAGAGTAGACAGCTGGGAATGGAGACAAGCAGATCCCTAGCCAGCCAGCCTTGCTGAAAGGTTGAGCTCCAGGATCAGCGAGAGACTCTGTCACAAAGAATAAGGTGAGTACCAGTAAGACTTCCCATGATGACCTCTGACCTCCACACATGCATGAGTGGGTGAGCACAACCACACACACACAGCACACACATATACACCAACTACACGCATACACACACAATCTTCAGGTGACTAAATGTCTGGTTGAGAACAAATGTGGCTTCGAACATGGCTGGTGTTTGAGCTAAGCCACCTCCCGTGATAACAGCTCCTTGCTGTGGTTTCTCCGTGACGGGAGGGTGAGGAGTGTTCAGGTGCTAAGCCTCCTGACATCACTGTCACTTCAGCCTCTCTTTTCAGAAGGACTTTGCCATTTTCAGCGCTCCATTAGGAGTCCTAGTTTATACACTGTGGAGATGGAAAGCCTTGTCTGAGAGACCACCCCTTTCCCAATAGAGGCCAAAGGCATGCTCCAGGAGAAGACCTTAAAATTTATTACCTCTGTTTCCCTATGTGGGAAGGGGTTTGTACGCACCACAATATGCATGTCGAGGTCAGAGGACAACTATTTTAGGGGTGGTTCTCCCAGGACAGGCTTGGCAGCACGTGCCTTTGCCTGCTTGCTGAGCCAAGAATGCAGTTTTAGACACCATCTTGTTCTAGAGACTTTCTCAGCAGGGTATGAGGCACTTTCATACAGCTTAAACTCCAGGGAGATGCAGCAGCCCAACATCAGGGAATCTGCTCCAGCGATGCCCCCATGTGTGCAGATGACCTAGCACCACCCACTCGTCATCCCAGTCAGGGAAGGGGCAGGATTCTGGCATGCCCCAGTGGAGAAAGGAAGACTCTTTTTAGAAGAATGAGGTAGATTTAGGCCCCAAGCCTGGAAAGGTCTCGGAAGTATATAATTTAGTGAAATAAAATCACTGGGTCAATATAAAGAGGATGGTCTTATTTTTTTAATCATAATATACATATACAGAAGAAAACGGGTAGTTAGGGGCCAATGGGCTGACCCAGTGGGGGGAGGGGGCTCATCACCAACAGCCTGAGTTCCATTCCAGGATCTACACGGTGAAGGAGAAAAACAACCCCTAAAAGTGGTTCTCTGGCCTCCACAAGAATACCATGACACACACACACAGATAAATGTACTTAAGATTTTTAAGAAAGTGAATCACTGTCTTAGCACATCAGACAGCTCATCAGCCTGATAGAAAGGAAAAAAAAAAAACCAGCAGTTAGGGAAGTGAGTCCTGAAAGGGGGGCCCTGCTGTTCAAGAGGGAAGAGGGGGAGCCCCCAGCCAGCTTCTCTTCCTTCTCTTCCTTCCAAAGCCCAGGAGTTGACCTGATTCATACCTGATGTTGCCAATGGCCGAAGCTGGGACCTTCTGGGCTTCCAGAGAGTTCTGGGGCTCAGAAACAGGAAAGAGAGACATCATCTGTACCGGCTGAGGCTGTGGAGCTGTGTCTTGACCTGCCTCGTTGTGGATTGTGCTTCTCTTTGCAGCTGCTCTAATCTCTTGGAGCCTTGTTGCCCCATCCTAACATGGGGTGTTAGGAAAGAGGCAAATGGACAGCAGCAGAAGCGACCTGACTGCTGTGAGGATTCACTGGCACCTTGTGAATTAAGTCGGCCCTTAATTTATGTGACCACTGCCGCTTTCATCTCTTTTCCCCTTCTGCCTGCTTGTGACCTGGCAGGAGACAGACCACAAAAGCCTCATAAGTGACAGCTGGGTAGCCTGGGGCCTGCAAGAATGCTCAGCAGAGGGATCCATCGCCCCCTGCACCACCGTGCCTGGCAGGGGTTCTGAGCTGAAAGTCAGGGAAGAAGTCTGAGGAGAGCCATGCTCCATTTCCTCCTCCTGCGCCTGGCTGTCTTCTCTTCCTCTAACACTACATGCTAAGCACTTAAAGAGTAGCCTTTAATTACACAGTCCCTCAATAGTTCCACTTTCCAAGGGTAGATTGTCCTTCAAAAGCTGCTTCAAGATCTGTCTTATTTTCTTTTCTTTTCTTTTTTTCTCCTCTCCTACCCTCTCCCTTCCCCTTCTTTAAACTCCCGGCCTGTCTCCCTTCTCCTTTCCTCTTTTCACTTCCT
This sequence comes from Meriones unguiculatus, assembly GCF_030254825.1. Taxonomy (NCBI): domain Eukaryota; kingdom Metazoa; phylum Chordata; class Mammalia; order Rodentia; family Muridae; genus Meriones; species Meriones unguiculatus. The sequence continues at coordinate 45,962,396 of NC_083359.1, forward strand.
CCTCAACTCCTTAATATTTTGAGATAGGACCTTAAACTGAATGTTTAAACCACTTTAAAGGATAAAGTTCTATGACATTAAGCATTGTGTTGTGCAGGCAATTCAACTGGCCTTCCCTTAGGGACCTTCAGGGTCCTGTCAACGTCCTATGTCAGTACCTCTGTCCAATGACATCTTCTGGGCCAGGTACATAGTGACCTGTCAGCCACTCCACCTGCCCTCTTGCCCTCTTGTTCTTTTGCTCTTCCCTTTTCTTGCTTTCTCTCCTCTCTCTCTGTTGAGGTTCCCCACCCCCCATCCAATAAACCCCTTTGGATTTGAGATTGGTTGTGTGCAAGGCATTTTTATCTAAATCTAACACTGAGTTCATTCACAGTGCTGTACTTCCATAATCACTATCTAGATCTAAGGAATCTCTGTCTCCCTGTAAGGAAATTAAGTGGTTCTTCCTCATGCCTTGGCTTCTAGTCTCTGGATTTGCTTATCCAGAATACTTCCTATCAATGGACCCTTACACCATGTGACCTGTTGTGTTTACGAATGAACAATGTTCCATATTGATCATGATGTGCTCCTTCATTTATCAGCCAATATGTGTGAGATGGTTCTATCCTGCCTACTGTGAACATATGAATGCAGGTGATGGGCTTAAAGACCTGCTTTTGAGCTGCGGATGTAGCTTATTTGGTACAGTGCTTGCCTAGCATGCAGGAAGCTCTGGCGTTAAAATAATGCTTAGCTATAACTGAGTTTGAAGTCCACCTGGGTGATGTGGAGACCTGTCTTTATAAGGGGAGTAGGCATTTGTTGGGGATGTGGCCTAGTGGAGAAAGTGCTTTTCTTAAAAGCATGAGGACTGGAATTTGAATCTCCAGGCCTGTATAAAAGCCAAACAGACTTGCTGGCCACTGGCTGGGAAAAAGGCACCCATCCACTTCAGGCCCATACAAGAAAACACACACACTAGACACATGCAGAAAAAAAGAAAGAGAAAGAAAAACCTGCCCTCAGTATATATCCAGGAGCCGAACTGACAATCTGGTGCTGACTCTGTTTAACCTGAGGTAGTTCTGCAACACTCTACATTCCCACCTGCAGTGCACAGGGCCCAGCGTCCAAGCCTCCGCAGTAAGCTCTGACTCCAGTGTTGTTAGGGAAGCCTTTCTGAGGAGTGAGATGTTGCTACATTGTTGTTTTGACCTATATTTCGGTAACCACTCACGCTGTGATGTTGAGTATCCACTCATAGGCGTGCTGCTGGCCTGTATCTTTTCAAGTCCTTTTCTCACCTTAAAAAAATTTTTGCAGATTTGGCATGGTGGAGCACACATTTAATGCCAGCACTCGGGAGGCAAAGGCAGGTAGATCTGAGCCCAACGTCAGCCTGGTCTAATAGAGAGTTCCAAGACAGCCTGGACTACTTGAATCATCTCATTAAACCAAAGTTTCAACAAAGCAAAAAAAAACAAATTTTATTACATTAATAAAATGTAGCATCACATGTGCTGTGGTGTTGTTGTGGAGGTCAGAGGACAACTTCCTCCATGTGGGATCTGGGGATCAAATTCAGGTCATCAGGCTTGGCATCAAGTGCCTTTACTACTCCTTGTCCCCTTTGCCTACTTTTGAACTGGGTTTGTTTTTTTAATTGAAGTTGTGATTGGCTTATTTATATTGAAGTTGGCTGGTTGATTGATATGTGGTGTGGTGTGTGTGTGTGTGTGTGTGTGTGTGTACAGGCATGAATGTGCCACAGTGTTTATGTGAAGGTCAGAGGACAACTTTTGGGAGTTGGTTCTTTCTGCCAAGTATGTTCTGGGGATTGAACTCAGGACATCAGGCTTGGCATCAAGCAACCTTACCCACTGAACCATTTTGCCGGCCCATGAAGTTGTGATCTGTGTCACTGTTTCTTGGTCCATTTAAACTGTTGCTCAGTTCCTATACAGGTCAGGCATTGTCTGTGACCTGGGAGTACAGGCGACTCCAGTACAGTTCCTGCCCATGAGGAACTTGCTGTCTAAAGCAGTTTCAAAGCCTCGAAACTGCTGGCTTCATAGGAGGGGACAGCTATCTGCTTATGTCATTGAGATGTCAGGAGCATTCTTCCTCCAAAGTTGTGACAACCAAAAACCTCTCCATCACCAAACATTCTGTGGGGGAACAAAATTCCTGCTTGAGAATCACCAGGCTAGAGGTGTTGTGTGACTGACTGTTCCTTGGGGGCATGAGGAAATGGCAGATACATGACGGGAGCACCCAACAACAGAGCAAGCATTCCACCTGTTAATCTTGGTGAACTAACAAGTTCACCACGGTCATCTGCACAGGAGTGAAGCCACTCCAGAGCAGCTGTGTCACTGGAAAGTCCCACCCTGGCACAGGTGGCAACTCACAGACACTGCACCCAAGGGCTCCTTGCCCAGTTTGCAGGCAGGTTCACAGACAGCCTTCTCTCTTCAGCAGCTGTATATTGCTTTTATAACCTTGGGGAGAGTCCCGATGGCCTTATAATTTTCACAGGCTTGTAAGTTTCCTTGGCTTCCTGAGTCATATAAGTCTCTCTTACTTTTTTGTTCTGGAAGGGGAAATAACTATTCAAGAGGCTGAATAAATATAGATACCCATAATCCCTGTACTTGAAGCATATTTGTTGGGTGTTGGACAGGTGGGTGAGTAGATATATGGATGACTGAATATATGCATGCATGAATCCATGAATGAGTAGGTGGACGGGTGGATTCGACCACTTTTTTGGTTGGACATATGGACGATGGATGGATGGATGGATGGATGGATGGATGTGTGAGTGAGTGAATGAATGAATGTCTGCACTTGTAAGATTTGGAATGTTGCGGAAGCTGTACTGAGGAATATTTTCACTCCTGAGCATGGTAGTCCTCATACTTTTAACATGGGCACACCCTCAAAAGCTTTGTAAAAACAGACCAAGCTCACCCATCAGAATCTGAGTTTAATAGAATCACCAGCTGATAGACCACTCTCAAACCAGCCTCCTTGCCCAATGCAAATCCTGACCATCCTTATCAATCTGTCAACTCCCAGAAATCCCACTGCCTTCTGCCAGCATCTTCATTAGATGCTGACATCATAGAGTAGCAGCATGCTAGACATCTGTCCTTGGGCTTCACTAAGTCCTTCCGGTCTGGGACCCACTGTGCTTTAGAACCTTGTTATTTGGACTGAGGAGATGGCTCAGTGGATAAAAGTGCTTGTCACATAGGATTAGGACCTGAGTTCAAATCCTTGTAACCCATGTAAAAGTCAGATGCACGACACAAGCATTTGTTACCCTGGTGCTTCTTTGAGAAGAGAGACCAAGTCAGGTTAATCCCAGAAGCCCAATAGCCATGCAGAGGTACTGACCCTGTTCAGTGTGACATGCCTGGTGATCATGTAAAACAACAAAGAGACCCTGACCCGAGTGAGAGAAGTTGGAAGCCAAGTACTGACACCTGAGGTTGCCCTCTGACCCCCACAGCTCTGACATGTAGCTCTGATATTCACATGAGAATCCCTGGGTAGACCCAACATTTTCTTCAGTACAGAAAGAAGAGAGGGGGAAGAGGGAGAGAAATAGGGGAGAGAAAGGGAGGGAAGGAGGAAGGGAAGAAAAAAAGTCTTTAAGAACTGGAGAGATTACACAGTGTGTAAAGTATTTGCCACAAAGCCATGAAGAGCTGAGTTTGATCCCCAGCACCTGTGTAAAAAGCCAGGCATGGTGGCCCACAGGTCACCCCTGCACCAGGGAGGGAGAGCCAGAAGCATCCTTAGTGCTCGCCGACCACCAGCCTAGCCTGACCAGCTCAAGTTCCCATACGAGAATGCTTCTCTAAAACAGGGCAGACAGCTCCTAAGTAATGCCGCTCCCAGTTGACTTTTGCCCCCCACACACACATTACACATGCATTCTCACATGTGTGTTCACACAACAGAAAAACAAGTAGTGAGGGAAGGGTGAAAAGTCATGGCACTCATGAAATGGAAAAATGAATGCTTGTTACTGGGTTTATTAAGCAGATGTTACAAGTTCAAAAGAAAAGCCAAATACAGCACGACCATGTATGCGGAAAGAAATGGCATGCATCACAAGCGGAGACTGAAATGGTCTGATGAGGCAGAACTTGCTTATCTATCGGTTTCTGCAACTTACAAGGAGTTTAAAAAGAAAAAAAAGCTGGCTTGAATGTAATGAACGAGGCTGGAATCAGATAACCCAAAGGCAGGTGTTTATGTAGACAGGGTGCAGTGTCCCGCTGACGAACAATTTCTCCCTATAAAACCAAGCTTTCCAGAATGGGGAGGCTGGAATGGGGTTGGGACAGAGGCAGGAAAGTTCAGGAAGGCAAAGATCACCACTAGCCAGGTGACCCTTTACCAGTTTGGACCCAGAGACCCACTGGGGACCACAGTGGGGTTCTGAGCAAGGTGGTGATATGACTTGGTTAGCACTTGAAGAAGCTGGGCGTCGACTGGCAACTCATCTTCTCCCACCACTGAGCCCAGGCCCCTCCAATCCTTCAGGCAGGTTGCTGGCCTTGTAGCAAGAGCTTTTAAGACCTTAAAGCGCCTTGGGGACAAGGCTGGCAAAATGCCAGCCAAAAGAGCAAGGCACCACCATACAGGCAGGCCTGTTCCCAAGCAGGAACAAAGGCTGCCTCCCCTCTCCTTGTCCACAGCTGTAAATAGCTCTCCGCTGGCTTTGCAGTCTGAGCGCCTTTGTGGGGACAGGCTGGAAATGAGCATACTGAGAAGTGTTTGTGCAAATTACTGCCTGAGTGACAGTGTACACCTGGCAGCCTGCCCCGGCCCTGCGTGCGCCACCCTCCCAGGGGCTGCAAGCCCGCCTCCAAGAACAGACACACACAAGAGCGTGGACATTGTGACCTAGGGCAAGCTTGAGGAAGGCTTCCAAGCTAGCTAGTAGAGCCGAGTTAGGAAGAGGAGCGAGAGGAAACCTTCAAAGGACCCCAACCAAGTTTCATTACCATGACAGTCACGCTTGAACAAGGAAGGAGCAGACATCCTAAGATGGCTCTCCTGAACCTAGGCACCCCACAAGGCAGGACTGAGCAGACACGGGCAACAGGCTCAGAAAGGAGACCCCCGCAGAGGGCTGTTCCGAAGAGCAGCACCCAGTGTCTCAGGTAGCCACATGGATTCCTCTGGGCAATCTTGTAGCTCCCTGGGTTCAGGACTCACCTGTCAGTGTGATGTTTCTAGTCACTGAGAATTGGGGGCGGGGGAAGGTCAGCTACCACAACAAATAGAAAGGTAGGGTCAAAACATTAAAAAAAAAAAAACAACATAGGGCTGGTAAGATGGCTCAGCAAGTGAAAGTACCAAGTTGGATTTCCCAGGAGCTACTCTGGAGCAGAGAACCAACTCCTGCAAGTTATGGCCTGACTTCCACACATTTGCCATGATGTCCTGTGCATCCTTGAATAGAGTAATTTTAAAATGCAATTAAAAATTCTGTTGTATGTGATGATGAATGGCTGTGATCTCAGTATTTCAGAAGCTGAGGTATGAGAATTGTGAATTTGAAGTCAGCATGGAATATGGTTCCAGCTAGCCTGGGCTGCACGACAAGGCAGAGAGAGAGAGTGCTAAGGGTGTAGCTGCATTGGTAGAGGGTGGTGCCTAGCACAGCCATCTCCGTGTTCCAGCATTAGCTCAACGTCAACCAGATATGGTGGCACGTGGCTGTAATCCCAGTGCGTGGGGAGGCAGAGGCAGGCAGATTGCTGTGAGTTCAAGGCCGGCCTGAGCTACAAAGCAAATAAAGAACAGCCAGAGGTACACAGAGAAACCTTAACACCCCCCCCCCGAAAAAAGAAAAAAAAAAGTTAAGAGGTCCAAGGTCACCCTCAGCTACCTAGCAAGTCTGAGCTTAACTTGAAAGGGGAGAGACCCTATGCAGAGAGAGAGAGAGAGACATGAGTAAGTGCCATGCATGGTGGTTCACAACTATAATCTCGGCATTCGAGAGCCCGAGGCAGGAGGAGCACCTTTAGTTTCCGACCGGTCTGGACCACAGACTAAGACAAATGAACAGCCAGGCTTGGTGGCACATGCCATTGATCTCAGCACTCAGGTGGCAGAGACGGCAGATCTTTGTGAGTTTGAGGCCAGTGTGGTCAGGAGAAAGCAGGTGGGCTGGTGAAACTTGGCTCCTACATGGTGTTTTCTGGGACCTTCCCAGAAAAGCCGACTCAGAGCTGGATTGGTTGGTGGTTAAGAAGAACAGCTTCCCTACAGGGCCTGGAAAACTGTTAGCAGCCACCATGTTATAACATTCCCTCTTGGAATGGAACAGGCTCACAGGTTTACATTCTTCCTGTTTGTCATGGCTCAAACGGTCACTGCCTTTATCCAGGTCACCTCCCTGTACACGTGTCCTCCTTGGGCCAAGAAAACCTTTTGTGTTACAAATTTTCTGGTTGGTGTTTTGCTACCTGCTCTGTGAAAAAACACTTCCACCAGCAAACAAAAAGAGATAATTGCTCAGGATCCAAAGGATATTTCACCCCAGGCCAAAGATACTTTATCGTAAGTGATTGTAGGTTACAACTGGGGTTCACCAAGACTGTTAATCTGTAAGTTGGGAAAGTATACAATGGGGCACAGTCCTCTTGTTCCCTGGACTGACAGTCAAGTTCCTAGAGAGACTCAGCTAGGAACTGCAGATGCCCCTCTGTTCTCAGCTTAGGGAGCAAAGGACAGCTGTAGGAGTCAGGAGGCTCCTCACACAGGAACTTATCTCATATATGGGCTGACTTTGGGAGCTACAACAGGACCTGGAGGAAGTGGCAGGCTGTGCTTTTACTAGGGAGCAAAAGGGCACTCGAGGCTTTGCACCTATTAATCATTGAACCCTGCAGCACCTGTCATAGCTCTCACCACTATATCACAAGCAGGGAAAGTGAGGCACACAGAAAAAAAAATGAACCCTGAAATTATACACACTCGAAATCCCCATACTATTTGGGTAGAGTTGTACCCAGGACAGGCTGAGTGAGCCTGTAGGTGGGTAGCAGAGCGCTTAGCTAGCTTGCAAGAGGCGCTGGGTTGACTGAGCCTCCACCACAAGGGACTGGGGAGAGAATATGCATGAATTGTTGCAGGAAGTCAGTCCAGAGAGGCAGTCACCATGGGTGCAGGGCAGGCCCTGTCATTCACAGAAAAAGCCATTCTGACGCAGAGGTTGGGTTGCTCTTTGGGGAGGTGATCTTCCAGCCCCCCTTTCCCATCAGTTGTAATCCTTCATTCACTTCTCTATCCCTAGCACAAGATCACACATCTCTTACATTCAACATGTAAGACGGGTGCAAATGGCTCATGTCTGGAATCTCAGCACTCAGGCAGGCAGATAACTGTGAGTTTGAGGCCAGCCTGGTCTACAGAGCCAGTCAAGGACGGCCAAGGCTACACAGAGAAATCCTGTCTTGAAAAACCAAAAATAATAGAAAAGAAAAGATTCAACATGTCTGAGCCTTTCTATGTCTCTAGCATCTTTCTAGGATTAGCATCAAAGGAAACCTATCACCATTAGCTGAATGAGTGAGGCACTGTTATTTAGCACTTTGGGGGTGTTTGGTGTCCTGATTTGCTCAGAGGGGCTTGTTTTCTTTTGCCTTGCCTGCCATTTCCTCCTCCTTTCTCTTTTCTTGTTTTAAGAAGTAAAGCACACGGTAGCCTCAGACTTGCTACATAGACAGGACTGGCTTTGGATTCCTGATCCTGCTGCCTCTGCTTCCCACATGTGAGATGGGATTACAAGTATGTAATTGCTGCGTTCGGGTACATGCCTTTCTTATGAATAAACTTTTTACATTGAGATGGCCATCAAAGCGTAGGAGATACACAGGAGACCCCATGTGCCCTTCATCAAAGGCTCCCCACGACCCCCATCTTTCTTTCTTTTTTTTTAAAGATTTATTTATTTATTACTTATGCAATGTGTGTTAGCATGTACACCTGCATGCCAGAAGAGAGAACCAGATTTTATGTTTAGATGGTTGTGAGCCACCATGTGGTTGCTGGGAATTGAACTCAGGACCTTTGGGAAGAGCAATCAGTGCTCTTATCCTCTGAGCCATCTCTCCAGCCCCCGACCCCCATCTTTCTAACCCACAGATAACACAGTAGTTCAACTAGGAAAACGATACTGACATAACTGCCCTTCCACTTCACACATACTCACTGTGCACAGTTAGGGGGTTTTCTTTTTTTTTTTTTTTTTTTTTGGTTTTGTATTTTATTCTTTTGATTTCTTCTTTTGAGTGGTGCTGGAATCAAACTCAAGACATTGTATTCCATCTACTGCTCTCCCAACCCCCACCCTGCATGGATGGTCTCAGGACCACCTGGAGTTTGAGTCTGCAGGGGAGGCTGTGGAGAATGAGGTTGAGCTATGAGGCAGGAGTAGGATGTGGCCTAAAATCTGCCTCTGTGGGACAGGGAAGCGCAGCATGGAGAGCCACGTGGTTTGGGGAGTTTAAGCATATGCAGCTCATTGTTCCTGCAGCACCGTCAGTGCTGCTCACTCAGGGGTTTTCTCTTCACTGAGCACCACCTAAGCCCAGCCTGTGGGTTCAAATCCCAGCTTAGCTGCTTCCCTGCAGAGAAAGCTTCAGCAGGTTGGCCAATCTCTGCTCACCTCTTTTGTGAAAGGGGCAACAGGCATATGGATGCAGGAGTGTTGTGGAGGTTGAAGAGGGGGTTAGCGAGAGGCAGCCTAGGAGCTAGAGCAGGCCAGAAGCTGGGCAGTGCTCACAGAACAAGGGTGTTATTTTTAGCGCCCATTATTTCTTTTAATTATTTGGTCAGCTATAGGTGAGTGGTCACAGGTCTCTTGTGTTTATTTGCTTGTTTCCTTTTCTTTCTTTGAGACAGGGTCTGGTGTAGCCTGGGCTAACTTGAACTCTCCATCTTCTTGCTTCTACCTCCCAAGTGCTGGGATTCCAAGCATGTGCCTTCACCACGCCTGGTTCTCTCTGTCTCTCTGTGTCTGTCTCTGTCTCTCTAGGTCTAGCTCTCTCTGTGTCTCTCTCTGCTTATTTGTGTGTGTGTGTGTTCATGTGGAAGTCAGAGGGTTTATGTAGGATGTCTTCCTCAATCAGTCTTCTGACTTGTTTTGGAGACAGGGTCTCTCTTCACTGAACATGAAGCTCACTGACTCAGCTAGATTATGTGATCAAGGAGTGCCAGGGATCCTCCTGCCTCTGCACACACCCCCACCCCTCGAGATTACAGGTACATGCCACTGAGCCCAGCTTTTTAAGTGGTTACTAGAGATTCAGATCCTCATGTTTCCATGGCAAGTGCTTTACCAACTGAGGCAACTGCCCAGCACCCACAGCCTTTTTTTTCTTAATGCACATTAAAGGGAAAATTTACCATTAAAATAAGTGTCATCGAGCTGGATGGTAGTGACACACACCTTTAATCTAGCACTCAGGAGGCAGAGACAGCAGATCTCTAGTCCAACCTGGTCTTCAGATCGAATTACAAGACAGCCAGGACCACAGGAAGAAACCATCTCAAAAAACAAACAAACAAATAGACATAAAAGATAATGTCATCTATGGTCATTAGAAATTGGAAGAAGCATTTCAGGACTCTGGGATCCTGGTGAATGCTTCCTAGCAGTCTTTAGTCAAGTCATGTGACTCTGAGCCTCAGTTTCTTCATATGGAGAATGTGATCTGCCTTGCAGAATGTATCAGGAGATTTGGGTTGTTGAGCACATAACAGGCCCTCCAGAAATGCCCCTTCTTCCTGGCACATGCAAGCTGAGGCACCACATTGTATTCTCTGGGCCTTGGAAATAGAAAAGTTAGACATGATATCAGTGAGGTTTTCAAATTACATTATTTAGTGTTCGGTTCAAAGTCGTCAGCTGTTAAAACCACTTGGTTAGGGATGGGGAGGGCTTGCCGTGATGGTGTGCCTACTATGACAAGCACATCTGCAAAGCTGAGACATCCCTGAGGTAAGTTCCGGTTTGTGTCCTGAGCTAGCATGGGCCGGGAGTTCCCAGACAAACAAAGAAATGCAGAAAAAGGAAAATCCAATAGGCTGCCTCATCCCACTTCAGTATAGAGCCCCCGGGTCCTGGTGCTTGGAGACATGGAGCCTGTCCTTGTCTGACCAGTGCCCACATCTGGGTAAGTGCAGTCTTAGCTGGGTTCCCTTGAGTCTGGACCTGCAAGTCCCGGCCTTGTCTTGGGGTGTCCTCTGGGAATGAGGGTGTCATGCTGACAAGACAAGGCTTTTGGGGGAAGTTGCTGAGTCGACAGGACACGTCCCAGTTGAGGAGTTGGTGCTGTGGCAGTGAGGAGAGCTCCCCAGAGGCTTCTGTTTAAAGATGGAGTGAGAAGCAGATGGCTCCCAGGGCTTGCGATAAGAGCCTGGCACTGCTGTGGCTTTAATTTCCTGAGAAGCCAGTGATCATGAAGATTGCCATGCCCGGCCCTGCAGAGCACCCCTACGCTCTGGCTTGTGACTCTGCAGGAACAGAGGCTGATTCTCAGTCCCCACCACCTTACAAAATAGCACCACCGTGTTGTCACAAGACACATGCCGGTGATGGGCTGTCACTGGGGAGATGGCTCAGTGGGTAGAGCACTTGCTGTTAAAGCATGAAGACCTGAGTTCAGATCCGCAGTAGCCATGTAAAAATCCGGGGAAGGCAGCATATGCCTGTAACTTCAGGAGAGACAGACAGCTCTGGAGACTAGGCTAACCTAGTCAAAACAGCAAACTACAGGTTCAGTAAGAGAGTCTGCCGCTTAGTTAATTAGAATAAGATGGAGAAGTGGTTGAAGAAGGCATTTCAGTGTCAGCCTCTGACCTGCATATGTTGCCTGTCCAGAGCATGCCTGCGCACACACACACACGCCACACACAAACAGTAATACATAAATAAGAAAGAGTTAGCCATGTCTGAAAATTAGTTTCCATAGGCTGAGCACAGGAAAAGCCTGACCCATGGAAGGACTTTGCAGCTCTCTCCTCGTTTCTTCTCATCTGACAAGAGGGAAGAAAGTTTCCCTGTGGTGGAGAGATGCTGAGTCTAGTCTAAACAGTACTGGTGGTTCGGAGAGAGACAGGCAGCTCTGGGTGGAAACTGGAGAGGGATTTGCTCCTGGGACACCACAGCATGTGCCTGCGATTCCTTGGGGCAGAGAGTTTACCTGAGGGAGTGGACAGCCAGCAAGGATCGGAAGCTCAGTGTGTTGGTGCGTACCTGTCATCCCAGCTATTATGTCAAAGGAGAATCACAAGTTCAAGGCCAGCATGTACAACTGAGCAAAACCTCACGTGTGTGTGTGTGTGTGTGTGTGTGTGTGTGTGTGTGACTGTGTCTGTGTGTCTGTGTGTCTGTGTCTATGTATCTGTGTGTGCCTTCCTCTGCTGCTTAGTTTTTGAGACTGCACTCAGAGCTCACCAAGCGGCTAGACCAGGGATTCCCCTGTCTCCACCTGCCACCCCACTATGGGATCACATGCCAGGCTTTTTACATTGCTGCTGGGGATCAAGGCAATTCCTCAGACATGTATTGCAAGCCATTGTGCAGTCCCTTTGCATAGCCCTTTGGTTTTTGAGTAGGTTCTCACTGTGCAGGCCTACCTGGCCTGGAGCACACTGTGTAGCATAGCAGCCTTGAGCTGGCAGTGAGACTTAGACCCCTGCTGCTGTGTATGGCTCCTACCCCTTTCAGGGCTGTGCCACCATACCTGATTTTTAAAATAATTTTAAAAGTCTTGGGAAGTTAATAAAATAGTAAAAGGGGCTGGACTGTAGCTCAGAAGTAGAGTAATGCCTAACTCTGGGGTCACTCTCCAGCAGCAAAAGGTGGGTGGATAGATGATGTACACAGAACCCCAGAACCTGGGATGTGTGGACCCTCTGAACTGACTGACTGAACTAATTCCTGAAGCTTCTCTCCAGCAGCCTAGACCAAAAGGCACCCAGCCTCGGGACCAGTCCCATGCCATGCAAAGAGCTTCCAGTTCTGCAACTTACAGAACATTGCTGCCATAGTATCAGGCAGAGCTAGGACTTGAATCCAGGTCAGAGTACACAAATCTCACCTGCGACCCTTGAACCCTATGTCCTCTACAACCTAGCTTTCTCTGGCTGTAGTACCTTCTACCCAGGACTTAGCATAGCGCTCTGCGTGGCAGGGCAAAGGACCCTGACTGTAAACAAGAAGTCACAGGGACAGGCAGGCCCCTTTGCCCAGGAGTTCTCCAGAAGTTTGGGCATCAGCAGTCTATCTGTGTTGCTAGAACACTATTCAGTTTTTATCTGTGGGTACTTATGTGATTATGGAAATATTATGGGAAGAATCAGGGAGTGTTCCTGGCAGCCAGGTGTTTCAAGGGACAGACTTAAGAAGCCTGATCTTGTGCAAACCTATCTCGACTGACCAAAAGCAGTCTATGTTCCTTGTGTAGGAAGTGCCTCAAGTTGAGTTATTCGTTGGTTTTAATTTTTTCCTGTTGGAAAGTTGGCCTGCTGTTCCCATCTGCAGGAGCTCCTGTGTTGCAACCAAGGTGAACAAGGGAGACAAGAAGCCTGAGTGCCTCTCAAGAAGATCAGTGTACCACTCGCAGATAAATACAAATGCAACATGGTGGGGCCGCTCTGATCAGGTTATAGATCGAGAGAGGTCTTCTTCAAGGAGACATGTGTACCGTGTGGGGAAGGAGTCACTGGCATCAGGTGGAGGCCAGCAGGTAGACAGAAGGGCATGCTGGGAGGAAGAACACCAGCCTATAGCCAGAAAGTTGTCTTCTATTTTCTTTGCAGTCGGAGCCCTTTGGTAGACATTTCCTCTCCAATTGCTGCAGCAAAATACCTGACACAAACAAGGAAACGGGCTTATCTGGCTCATGGTTTCTGAAGGCTCAGTCTGTGATTCCTTGGCTCTGTGCAGAGGGAAAACATCACAACAGCAGAGCATGTGGGGATGAAAGCTGTTTACCTCCTCGTGGACAGGAAGCGGAGAGGAAGAGATGGGAATGAGTGTGACCTTTAAAGGCATACTTCCAGTGGTGGGATAATAACATTAGTCAATTGGAGGAGATTTGAAGGACACAGGAAGGCATGCACAGGTCCTGTGACAGTGCTATCCTGTTTTATACATGAGGCTTGGGCATGTGCAGACTTTTAGTCTCACAGAGGTCCTGGAGGAAATCCCCATAGATGCCCAAGGCTGACTTACAGTAGTGTCCTAGGATTGCTGTAAGACATGGTCATTAACTAGGTCACTTAAAGCAGCAAGAATAGGTTCTCCTACAAACCCCGGTGTTAGCAGGGCCCCACTCTCTGAGGGTTAGACGCTCCCCCCTTAATTACTGCCAGAGGAAGAGCTGAGAGCGTTCGGAGAGGAAAGTGCATTTGGAAAGTGACAGCAGATACTGGAAGCAGATAGAGGGGCGCCATGGAGAAGGCAGTCTATAGACGAGAGTTCTGAGCAGTGGGGAGGGAACAGCAAAGCTGAGACAGGCTCACCTTGAGTATTGTAGAAACAGCAAGAGGCATACTGGCTAGGAGTGGCAGGGAGGAGAGAGGGGGCTGGTGGAGGGGTCATGCTGAGCCTCTTAGAGCCCCCTGTGACAGGGATGTCTTTCACCTGGGACAAAAACCATTGCAGGACTAAGGCTAACTTTTATACAGGACCACTGTGGTGTACAGATCACCAGAAACTGAGAAAGGCCCAAGGGGGTTAAAGGTGACATGGCAGGAAGCCTAAGCTTGGACCTGGAGGTGATGGTGAAGGTGGAAATGGAAGAGAAAGAAGAGCTGTGGAGCTGTTCTGCAGGTGGAGCCTAATACCAGGACAGGTGTTTAAGAGTTGAACAGTCCTGTTGTATAGTTTTTACAGGAGCAGTTTATTTATATGAAACTGTGTGGGCTTTCTAGATTCAATAGTGATATAACTGTCCACTTAAATTTATTGCTGTTAAAAGTTAGGGTGACCCATCAGTTACCCTTCCAGAGGACTGAGTTCAATTCCTTGCACCCACATGGCAGCTCACAACTGTCTGTAACTCCAGTTCTGTCTGGGGGTGGGATGACTGATGCCCTCTGATGGCTCTCACAGGCAGCTGGCATGACTGAGGTTTACAAACTGCACATGCTGGCCACATACTCACATCCATAAAATAGAAATAAAATGTTATTTACTCTATGAAGAAACTTAGAACGATTTCAAGGAAGCATCTTCTGTTCTGTCTCCTTGTAATTTATATTTACAGGTTTTATCTTGTGCGTGGGTGTGTGTGGGGTGTGGGGAGTGTTGGGGGGTGGGGGTGGGGGTGTGGGGGGGTGTGGGTGTGTACCTCAGTGTGCATGTGAAAATCAGAGGACAACTTACTGGAGTCTGTTCTCTTCTTCCTCCATGTAGGTTTCAGGGATAAAACTAAGGTCCTGAGTCTTGGTGTCAGGCACCCTTACAGAGATATTTCTCCAGCCCTTCTCCTCTCTCTCTCTCTCTCTCTCTCTCTCTCTCTCTCTCCCTCCCCTCCCCCATCTCTCTCTGACCCACATTTCCAGTCCAAGGAGAAATGTTATAAACATACCCTGCTTCAGACTTGGGAAGCAAGTCTGTGTCTTGCTGACACATTAGGGAACACAGATGATTTCTGACAGCAGAGGGACCTGGAGTCTGGGAGCGTTCTCTAAACTTGAGCCCCTGGTAACCAAGCACAGAGCAGACAGGCCGCTTGTGACTGCACAGCTACGCTTGGAACACCTAGACCAGTGGCCATTTTCCTAGCTACTAAACTCTGCTCTGTAGTGCAAAGGCGGCCACTGACAAGAGGGTATAGCTGTGTTGAAATACAAGTTTATTTTAAAAGGCTGTGGGCCGCAAGCTCCTTGTCCAGAAATGAAAAGGCCAGAGTAACCTGGCGCCAAGAACACCTTTTTTCCTGGCCTTCTGGGAACTCTGGGTACTTCCTTCAGGCTTCCCTGCTGTCCATTGATGTGAGATGATAAAGTTTCACTTTATGCTGTGAATGTGCTAAACTCCCTGATTGTGCTGACCTACTTTCAGCTTTTAAGTATTTCCCCCTGGGGACTGGAAGCCATTTTGACCTGGTTCGATGCCAGAACACTAATGTCCTTTTATATCCATTCGGAAGCTCATCTCTTTTCACACTTCTCAAAACCAAACTGAATCCAGATCAATGTCCAAGTGCCTTTGGGCTCTTTCCTAATACCATGCCGTGTATCTCAGCAGTGTTTTCCCATAATTAAATGCCTAGACACATTCAGATGCTGCCTACTCAGGTTTCCCTCCAACCCTCGACAGTTTGTTGAGGAAACCAGACACACTCTTCTACTCACTTGGTAAAATTAACTGTACAGACCACAAACAAGCAATCAGAATGTGGGCAGGGGATGTGGCTATTGCTAAAGTGCCTGTGTAGCATGCTCAAGGTGTTCGATTCAATCCTCAACACAACATGTAATCTCAGCACCTAAAAGGTGCAGGAAGATCAAAAGTTCAAAGTCACCTTCAGCTACATAGTTCACGTTCAGTCTGGGATACAGATGGCCCTGTCTCAGAAACAAAACTGAGCAAACATGGAAAAGAAGAGGAGGAGGGGAGGACTGAGGAAGGAGAAAAGGGCAGAGAAATCAGCTTCTACCCCAGAACTTTATCTTCAAGACCACACAGGGCTAAATAGGCTCTGTTCTTCCAACTTCCTTTCTTTACCATAGACTTGAATTATGGCTACAAATTATACTCTGGCTTTATGTAAAATTTTATGGGTTTCTAGGCCAGGTGTAGTGACACACCTTTAATCCCAGTGCTCAGGAGGCAGAGGCAGGTGGATTTCTGAGTTTGAGGCCAACCTAATCTGCAAAGCAAGTTCCAGACCAGCTAGGGCTATGCAGTGAGACCCTGTCAAAAAAAAAAAAATTTATATAGTTTTTTACAGGTTTCTTTTCTCTCTCATTAAATGGCTTCAGAAATCATATTTGTGGCTTTTTGCATAGTTTCTGGCAACTGTCAGGAGTATTGAGCCTTCACGTGGGGGCCTTCTCTGCGCAAACCTCAGGGTGGGCTGCTTCCATTATTTTCATCTGTCCACTCTTCATAACCATACTGTGCGGCACATCTCTTCCTTTGCTGGTGAACACCTGAATTAGCTACATTGCTGGAGTTGAGATTATTTAAGGTCAAGATGTTTAAGATCTTGGACTGGAGAGATGGCTCAGGAGCTAAGAGTGCTTGCTGTGCAAGCCTGAGGACCTGAGTTCTGATCCCAGCACCCACATAAAAACAAACAGCAAAAATAGGTGAGCAACAGAGCCCCTGGGTCTCACTGGCCAGCCAGGCTAATTGAAAAATGTCAAGTCTCATGTTCACCGAGAAATTGAGTCTCAGGAGGATAAGATAGAAACTGATAATGGGGACCTGATGTCTTCCAGCCTCTGCATGCACTTGTGTGCATTCATAATTAAAAACAAGAGACATGCTGGGCATTAGTGCTGTGCACCTTTGATCCCAGCACTTGGGAGGCAGAGGCAGGAGGATCTATGTGAGTTTGAGGCCAGCCTGATCTACAGAGGAAGTTCCAGGACAAGCGGAGCTATGAAGAAACCCTGTCTCAAAAACAAAACAAGAACAAAACAAACAAACAAAAAAAGTGCCTCTCTTTAGCCCTGTGGCAATACTGTTTTCCAAATGGGTTCGACCCAGGCAGTCCTAGCAGTGTTCCGACTCTCAGACCTCAGACATGAGATGTGCAGATAGTGTTACTGCCTCGGCGGTTTCCTAACTGACCCCACACAGAATACACAGCCTCAGTTGTTTTGTTTTGTTTCAAGCAGTTAAGAGGATAGGTTTCACAGTCCTTGCAGCTAACGACGCCATTGCCCAGGTACAGGCACCAGTCATTTCCCACAACCCTCTGTAGAGCATCAGTGCTCATGGCAGTTCTGCAGCTGCAGAAGCTACGCTTCTTTTGAGCCCTTGTCTCTTTCATCTGTGAAATGGACTGGTTATTCACTAGACAGAGGCCAGCGAGATGGCTCGGTGGGTCTCAGAAAGCCTGGGCGCTAACTCCAAGCTGTAGAGTGACAGGCAAAAGCTGTCAGTGATGACCAATGACCTTAGTCATCTGGAGGGTGGAGCTGAAGAAAGTGAATTTGAGAGACACTGGAGTCAAGTTAGAGTCTCTTCTCCCCTCCCTGAGTTTTTCCCCTCAAACTCATGACCAGGTCAGTCTAGTCCTGTTGGAAAATCAAAGATAAGCCGTGGTTTCCTTTTATGAGCGTTTGCAAAAGGCAAGAGAATTACGTACATTTCTAAGGCTGTAGCCACACTGTAGGAAAAAAAAAAAAAGCCTAGCTGGAATTCACCATGAACATACTAGCCCAGTGATGTTGGCTGCCAGGTCACATATTGGTACAAGATCATGCCAGGCCCCAAACATAAAGTCATTTCCTCAACCACACAGTCAGTAAATGAGAGTCTGGCCCTGGCCTTTGAAGGAGAGAGCTGGAGCCCCAGCTTTCCTGGGACGGGATCCCACAAAGGGAGCTGCTCTGCGCAAGTGGAAATTTGATCTTCTGTCTAATTCACAGCCCATTGAGACAAAAGTCACACTACTGGGAGAGCCCAACTCTTGGGGTTATTAATTCTTAAGATCTCTCAGTATTAAGAGTTCACCACATCCTTTTTTTTGTCTGTTTCTGACTGATTTTTGATGTCTGGCCTTAAATCCTCTATGTGAATAAGGATGGCTTTGCACTTCTCATCCTCCTGGTTCCACATCCTGGGTAGTCTGATAACAGGTGCACAGCTCTGAACGTGTTTATGTGATGCTGGGGACGAAACTTAGGACTTTGTGCATTCTAGGCAAGCACTCCCAAACCCCTGCACATGTTAACAGAGCTTGTGTGTGTGTGTGTGTGTGTGTGTGTGTGTGTGTGTGTGTACGTGTGCAGGTGCCCATGGAAACCAGAAAGAGGATGTCAGGTCCCCAGAGTTGCATGGGGTTGCAGGCTGACTGGGGATGCTGGGAACCGAATCCTAGCCCTCTGCAGGCGCAACAAGGGCTCCTTTGTTTGTTTGGTTGGTTGGTTTGGTTTTTTTAATTTAGAACAACATATTTTGATCATATTCATGCCTCCACCAAGTCCTTCCAGATCCTCTCCCCTCCCTGCCCAGCCTACTTTAAGTTCTTCGTCATAAAGTAAACAAAAACCCTCAAAACCAAGAAAACAAAATAAACCACACCCAAGGGGGAAAAAAAAAAAATGACAAAACCCACCAAACTGTAACCAAATAAAAGCACACACACTCACACACCACCACTACCACCACCAGTAACAACAACAACAAAGACAAAACACAAAAAGTGGAGTCAGTTATATGTTGGCCAACTGCTCCTGAGCATGAGGCCGCCCTGAGTGGTTGATATACAGTGTGGCTCTCGAGGAGAGAACTCATTTTTCCTCTCCCACAGAGGGAAGGGACAGTTCAGTTGCTAACCCTTACCCCAGGGGCTAGGTTTTCATTCATTCGTTCATGTTTTTAAAATATAACAAAATAAAATAGAATAAGATTTTAAAAAACTATCACATCGAAGTGGGATTAGACAAACTGACAAAAGAAAAAGAGTCCAAGAGAAGGCACAAGGATCAGAGACCCATTCATTCGCACACTCAGGAGTCCAATCAAAACTCTAAACTAAGCCAGGTGTAGTGGTACAATACCTGTCATCCCAGCACTGAGGAAGGCAGAGGCAGGTGGATCTCTGTGAGTTTGAGGTCAGCCTGGTCTACAAAGGGATTCCAGGACAGCCAGGGCTACACAGAGAAACTCTGTCTCAAAAACAAAAAACAAAACAAACAAACAAATCTCTCTCTCTCTCTCCTGGAAGCCATACAGCATACACAGAAGACGTAGAACAAACGACTGCTGTCTGTGCATGCTGCCTCAGTCTCTCAGTTCCCATGAGCTACAAGGACTCTTAAACATGGAGCCATCTCTTCAGCCCCCAGTATATACTTCTTAAACGAATGCTCAGGCAGTGTATTGTGTACTGACTAGTAGTTTTCTGTATACACGTGTGACTGACAGTAACAAAATATTTGTCATCAATGGACAACAGCAGGAGAGGTCAAGTTTCGCTCCTTGGATTAGTGCTAATATGCTGGGCAGATTCCTGAGAAACTGAGATTTGATCCCTATAGCTCATAGGAGCACTTACTCCCCAAGCTCGTGAGAATAAACAGTAGGTGCTCCATGAACACTAGTGAGCATCCTCACATAAAGGTGGCCTGGTCTAGATATAGGATTAGTCCCACCTAAACTACATTCTTTAATGAGATACCTGGCTCTGAGCACATGGAATGTGTCTGGTCTAAACTGAGACACCGTAGGCATAAAATACATACCTCATTCTGCAGATGGTTTGCCAAGAGGAATATGAAAATTTCATTAATTAGCTTTTGTGCTGATTACATGTTGATGTGAGGAGGTTTTGGACACAGGTTAAATAGAATATACATCTCACATGAACTTATCAATCTCTTGTATCCTTATTGTGAACTATTAGAAAAGTTTGTCACATGTGTGGGTGGGTAGAGATTGAGCTCAGAGCCCAATGCCTCCAAGGCAGGCTCTACCACGGAGCTACTCTCCGTTTCCTGTAGTTCTCTTCAACAGCACTTTTCCACACATATCATTTAAGAAGGAGGATGACTCCACAATAGGAAAAGCATAAACTTTGTAGCCTAAAAGATTCAGGAGCCGCTAAGATGGACAGATAAACAGGATGACTGGGAAATAGAGGGATAAAAAAATCAGATGGATGGGCGAACAGAAAAACCTAACAGACTTTATTCTGTTTATGTTGAACCACAAGTTAGCTGGCTTTGTTCTTATAAGGTGATCAAATACTTCATTTTATACAGGCTAGAGTATTTTAGGGAAAGGCACAATATCTGCAATTTACTGTAAAATGAATTTAAACATCAGTCAGGAGGAGGAGTATTCATGGTAATTGTTAATGGCTGGAGTTGCATGGTGGGCACACATATATTTAAATTTGTTTCAACTTTGCTGTGCATTGGAAGTTCCCAAGATAAATTTATAGGAAACATTTCAAAATGACAGTTAATTAGCAATTTCATGTAGCTTCACCTAATATTTATTTGTCCCTTGGCTGAGTGATCCTTCCAAGTTTACATCTGTAATATCAATATTTCTACCTCTGGGCTTCCTTTGGCCTATTCTCCCCAGATTTGGGGGCCTGAGGTCAGCATTTTGCCTTCCTGGGGTTCAGGTTGAATTACCCTGGCATGCTGATTACTGTGCTGAACACACAGTATCTGGCTTGTAATAATTATAGATTTCCTCTGCGATTTGATCCCATTGGTTGTCCCGGCAACAGCGTAATAGCTCAACCGAAGTGCTGTCACTGTGATTTAGAACCAACGAATCTCAGCCTCCTGTCTGGTGCCCCCACTCTCTTGCTGTCGTTGTCATGGCAACTGATGAGCAGCACATGACCAAATGCTCTG
Organism: Meriones unguiculatus; assembly: GCF_030254825.1. Classification (NCBI taxonomy): domain Eukaryota; kingdom Metazoa; phylum Chordata; class Mammalia; order Rodentia; family Muridae; genus Meriones; species Meriones unguiculatus. The sequence continues at coordinate 45,982,979 of NC_083359.1, forward strand.
CATCATACCCCTCACTGCTCCCTCTATCCTGTGACCATCCCCTCTTCCTCTTCTGGACCCCAAAGGCAATGACCCTGGCTTGGGAAGTGCTCGATTCCCAAGGTCACCGCTCGTCCTGAAAAGGGAGGGCAAGTGGACCACAGAAGCCAGAGAAGCCCCTGGTCCCTGGAGGTCTTGGTGTGACTACATACACTCCAGCAAGCCAGGGGCAGCATCTGCTCAGCACCATTCACAGACACCTGAGTGCAGGGGAGCCATTTAGAGCTGGGGCTTTGCCTGTCAGTATGTTCCTTCCAAGAAAAGGCTGAGGAGACACCCCCCCCCATGAGGAAGTGGAGAAGAAGCCAATTTCAGAAGATTCCGGGTTCTTTGAATCCTCTTTCTGGCTTGAACCAAACTGGGCTAAACACATCTTTTTAAAACAACTGTGTTCTATTTCTTCTCTCTACTTATCTTTTCCTCTGCCTGTTTTTCTTTGTTTCTTTTTTATTTCTCCACCTTCTCTCCATCCCTTTCCCTCATGCATGGGCTGGGTACCAATTCAGTACATCCTTTCCCCATGACTGCTTTCTTTCCAGAGGGTCCCTTTTGCCCTCACTCTGTGTTTTGGGGACTCCCTGGACATCCAGAGCCCTTCATGTTCCAAGGATGAGCCCAGCTGGCTTCTTTGGCTCCTACAGAAAGACATAGAGGAAATGTTTTAAAATAGGAGAGCTGAGCTGGTTTGAGAACACTGATCACCAAGCACGTGAGTGGAAGTTTACGTGTGTGTACGTGCGTGTGTGCATGCATGCATTGCATGTCTCAAATTTATACCTTTCTCCTGGTATATATGGAGGTGAGGTGTGTCTCAATGTGATGTCAGGATATGGAAGTATGTGCATGCAGCCCTATACAGTGTATGTGACCTGTGTGTGGCTTCGTGTGTGAAGAACATGGAGATGTACATAAAAAGTTTGAAGGGTGCTTTATGGGGGAACACAGTGGGTTGAGCCCCTTTAAAGTGGGAACAAAATAATGACAGTTGGAAGAACAATAGGTAAGGAAGGTCTTTTCGGGGAGAAGATGTAGAAGTGCCGGGAGCATTTGTTCTCTGTAAGTGAAGTAAAGGGCACCTTGAAAAGGTGTCTTACTCGAACCCCAAAATAGATGCTTTTCTCCCCTCTTCAGGACAGACACTGCACCTGCATCTCTTTGTTTTTGAAGCCACTGAACAGGGTGCTCAAGTAACCACCTGCAGCTTGTTACTTGATTCCACTAGACAGAAAGTTTGCATTGAGGATCGCGGGTGCAACCTGGAAAGCTGATGCCGAGAGGCGTGGGCAGCTTCGGAGCCCAGGTCCTCGCACATCCCGTGCTCAATCATTAGTTCATTTTTAATTTTTCTCCAAAGCAGCCCATGCCCCAAGAGGCAGCCAGAGGAAGTGGTTTCAGAAAGTGAGATTTCATTTGCAGGGAGAGATGTGGGAACCCTGGCGGCTTGCCTGCTGAGCTCCCGCGGCCAGTGTCTGCAGCCAAGGCACCGTGGCAGGGAATCCTTTGTGCTTAGCCTGGCCCTGAATACGTGGGAGACTTGGCAAGCAACTGACAGACAGCAGGCTGGGTGAATGCTGGCTGTGATGTGGGAGGTGCCCTGGGCACCCTGAGAGAGGGCGGATAGATGGACTTCAGCCTCTGGCAGTTTCTGCTCCAAACCAGAACAGATCAGACAGTTCCAGGCCCACACAGAGCCCACTCAGAGCTCTGAAGCCATTTCCTCCTCTCTACGGCCCCTCTGTCCATCTTTCTGCACTCTGTTCTGCTTCTTCATCGAGTTGCTTTGTCATGGCCACCTCTGTCACCTTGTGGCAATACAGACATCTGTAAACTTCTCTGTTCATTGCTCGCAGGAAAGTGTTTGTGACAGGGCTTCCTGTAACCCACAAGACCCTGGGTCCCACCTCCAGGACACCCAGAGAACTAACCGCTAGTGACCGTGGAACCCTCAACTGTTAGTTGAACACGTTACCACACACCTCTTCAGACACTCTGTTGATTTCTTCAAATTTAAAAGAGGATTTTATTTTGCCAATGATCTTATTTATTAGTTGCTGATTGACTTTAAAAGATATTTGACAGTTTCATAATATGTGTATCATATTTATCCTCATTGTCCCCCTTATTCCCCTGCTGCTTCCTTGAACCCCTTACCCTCTCTTCATATCTTTTGAAGTGCCTATGACCCATTGAGTTGGGTTAGTGTTGTTTGCATGAATGGACAAGGAGTTTTTAAGAGGAACACAAACAACTTAGCAATAGCTACAGCACTGAAGAAAATGGCTCCCTTTCAGTCATGAGTTTCCAGTAGCTCCTCCAATGGAGCCTCCTGAGCCCCACGCCTGGCCTCAAACCCTTGATTCTCCTATGTCCATTTCCCAAATTATGAACGCAGGTGGTCAGCACCTCATGCCATTTCAGGGATACCTTTAACTTCTACCTACATACCACAAATATATGAGCCTCTCACATCGTCTGTCTTGACCTCTTTCCTCACTGTTGCCCATGAACTCCAGCCTATTTTGCAGAGAATTAGAGAAAAATACTGACCAACTAAGAAAAAAATATGCATAAAGTTACTGCCTTCAGTTCTTAAAATGTCAGTGTCTTCAAAGGCAAAATGGCTAAGGAATGCTTCCAGGTTAAATGAGATAAAAGCTATGAACTGAAGTGCAGTGTGTACCCTGGTGTGAAGCTTAATCAGGGGAACCTCATATAGCCTCAGAGACGATTTGGAGAAATGCAGAAATCTGAGCACAGCCTGTGTATTAGATAACAGTGTTTCTCAATGGTACATTTCACTCTCTTTGCTCTGGAGTCATTTATCCCAAAGTTCCACAGGAAAATGTCTGGTTCTTAGAAGGTACAGGCTGGGGATGAAGAGAAGAAATATTGAAATGGCGGTGACTCAACTCAGAAGGCAGACTTAATGGGGAGATGGGGGAGTGTTGACGATAGCTCACTGTATTCTAGAGCTTTCTGTAAAATGTAAAATATAAGAACTGAGTTCAGATCTCAGCACCCATGTAAAAATCCAGGCATGGTACCCGCTTACTTGCAACCCCGGGGCTGTGGGGGATCGCTGGGGCTTGCTGGCTTCCAGTCTAGGTCCAGGATCAGTGAGAGACTGTGATAGAACACGACGTCCAACGTCCTTCCAAGGCCTCTGTGTGCATACTCCAGACATGAAAGAAGAAAAAAAAAGTGTGTGAAGAGGTGTGTGGTAACGTGTTCATCTAACAGTTGAGGGTTCCACGGTCACTAGTGCTTAGTTCTCTGGGTGCCCTGGAGGTGGGACCCAGGGTCTTGTGTGCCAGCAGGCGTCCTTCCACAGAGCTATACCCTCAGCCTCTGTATTTCTTTATGCTTCTTTTGAGACAAGATCTCATCAAGTTACTCACACTAACTGGCCCTTAAATCATTCTGTAGCCCAGGCTGGCCTTGGACTTGTAATCCTCTTGCTTCAGCCTCCCCAGTGCTAGAATTATTACAGCTGTGTCATTACAGTAGGCTACCAGTCACTGTTGAATGATGTTCCAAACATTTTTATAGGTGCGAAAGTCTGTTCTGTTTGTACATGGATTTTCCCATTTCACCCTCAGAACAGCCTGGGATCACAGAACCCCTTCATACTTTTTTCCAGTTGAGGAGCAAGCAGTAGATCCATGCCTGCTGATTCCTGTGAGATTACTGAGGGCGACCCAGCAAGATTTTAACTACAAGAAGCACTTTACTTTTGAGTCTGAGGGGTGTTTGCTCCTTCCTAAGCTGCAAGGTGAAGGCTGCTGCAGTTATGCTCACACCTACAACCCCAGTGCCTGGCAGGAAGGCCAACAGTTCAAAGGCAGCCATGGCTGCATAGCAAGCTCTAGGCTATCTTGGGCTACAAGGGACCTCGTCTCAAACAAAGAACACTGGGTGGAGAGGCAGCCTGGGCTCATGTCCTGGCTCAGCCACGTAACTGCTGTGTGATGTTGACGTTGATCCTCTCTGCCATCCTTCTGTTCTTTTTGTGAGGAAGTAAGTGAAGTATCTACTTCGGAGACTGTTACGGGATTTAAAGATGTTTTATATGTGCGAAACTTAGGACAGGGCTTGGTCCACCGGTAGTGATGAGGAAATGTGCACTGCCTCTGCTGTCTCTGCGGTCACTGTGGTCATGTGATCACACCGTCCCCTGAGGGCCAGTGATGAACAAGCCCAGAGAGTCCTCTCCCATGTACAGGGCCTGCTTTGTGGTTTTCGACCACCATAGCTGTGTGACACAGTGCCCACTTCCAACACAAACGGTTGCTTTATGGTTCTGATGGCATTGCCTTAAAACTCCTAGTATTTTTTTTTCTTTTTTACCTGAGAATTTGACTGTTGTCTTTGGCACTAGATCTCACATGTCATGGTCTCTGGCTTGCCTGTCACATTTCATCTGCAGTCGGGAAGCAGGGAGAGATGGATGCTGGCACCTGCTTTTTCTCCTTTTTATTCAGTCTCTGATGCCAGTCCATGCTATGGGCCATCCTGAAAATGTCCTTACAGACCTGTCCTGAAGTGTGTCTTCTAGGTGATCCAAATACAGTCAAATTTGACAGTCAAGGTTACATATCACACAAAGCCCCAGTGTTAGCTCTTAGGGTCTCATTTATATCACATAGTGTTAGATGTCTTCTACATACTTAAACTGACGAGTCACTAGGACATAACTGCAAAACAGATATTAAGCCTCTGGGGTTGCAGGCCTAAGACTGACTCTGGAGTTCTGTAAAGAACTCTGTGTATACACATCTGTTCAGTAGGAGGTTCATAGACAACCTCACCAGAACCTCCGAAGTTGGGCCCTGGAGAGCTGGCATGAGGCCCCTGCATTGTGTTTGTTTTGTTTTATTCCCCTTCCTTAATATGATCGCTCCTTAAAGGAATCAGAAACTGGAGTATTTGCGGTTGTATTCCTGGGTCTTCTGGCTCTTTGGAGAAGAGATAAAGGAGAAGGAGCCATTTGAGCAGTCATCTGGGTCCCTCCCAGGATCTGGAGAGCAAAGACATCACTGTGTGAAGTCAGATGACTTTTGGTCATTTACTTTGGTCTTCCTGTTCTGATGGAATAGAAGGCAGAGGTTTTCCTACCTGTTTCCACAACCTTTACTCAGGTCCTTAAAACTAAGTATTGTGTCTCGTGGCAGTAGGTAGTCAGGAAATCCTAGTATCTAACAATGGATGGATGGATGGTTGGGTCAATGGGTGAATGGATGGATGGGTGGGTAGATAAATGAATGGATGGGTGGGTGGAAGAGTGGATGAGTGAATGAACAGACTAAAGGGAAAGATCTATACAAAAAATGTAAACCGGGAAATGACCCATGCTGTACTGGGCTGAGGCGTGGCTCAGTTGGTAGAGTGGTTGCCTGGCCCTGAGTATGACCCCTAGCACCACACGAACTGCATGTAGGGATATACATCTATAATGCCAGCATTCAAGAGGTCCAGGCAAGAGGAGCAGAGGTTCAGGGTTACACCCACCGACAGAACAGCTTCAAGGCCAAGTTAGCTACATGAGACGGTATCTTGTCATTTAAGTTTGTAGGTAGCCTGAGCATGGTAGATATTAGCAACTGTGAAAACTGGAGGGTGAAGGGTGAGTACAGCCAAGGCTATTCAGGCCTGCTGTGTACGTGAAATCTTTATAACAAATAGGCACACCGGCCCATGCCTGTAGTTATAGCACTTGGGAGGCTGAGGCGAGAGGATCACTATGAGCTTAAGGTTAGCCTGGGCTACAGAGTGAATTTTAGGCCAGCTTGGGATTCAGAGTGAGGCTTTCTCAAAAAAAAAAAAAAAGAAGGAGAAGAAGAAAAAAAGAAAGAGAAGGAGGAAGGGGGGAGGGAGTGGGAGTGGGAGGAAGGAAGGAGGAAGAAAGAAAGGCAGGAAATGCAGATGAGTGGCATCTAACCCAGTTCTGAAGGTAAAAAGGCTCTAGAAGAAAGAGGTGAGCAGACAGGGAAGGTGGTTCAGCTAGTTAAGACCCTGCCTCGTAATCATGAAAGTCTGAGTTCAGGCGCCTGGCACTCAAGGAAAAACTGCTGTGCTTTAACAGCAGGGCTTGAGGAGCAGAGGCAGGAGGACCCCTGAAGCTCACTGACCAGCCAGCCTAGCTAATCAGTGAGCTCCAGCTTCTGTGAATGACCAACAGTCTCAAAGCTGTAAGGCTGAGAGTGATGGAGGAAAATAGTCGTCGTTAACTTCTAGCTCCACATGCAAGTGCACGCAAATGCACATGGCACTCACACACATGCACACACCCACACATACACAGCTGTAGGTCACATACACGTGCACAAAAAAGAAGAGGGAGAAGATGCCCAGGACTCTGTCAGCAGGGACTGTGCGTGGAAGAGACCTCACCACACACGGTGCTGGTTGAACAGCAGATGACAGTGCCCACACTGTCAGCTCAGGTGAGACACACAGCGAGGGGAGATGGGGACTAGGTGTGTCCCACTAACGCTGTGGCTTTATCCTCAAGGTACCTGGGAGACAGCTCATGTCCAAGCAAGAGAGTGACTATGTTAGTTTTACAACACACAATCAATCAATCAATCAATAAAGGAGTTTAATGAAAGCCCTGAAGCTGGCCCTCGTAGCCCCTCTCCCTCCACCTGGAGGACCACTAGGGACTTCAAACATTTCCCTGTGATTGGTTTAAAGGTCTGCTTTACTTCAGCTGGCAAGCGTCAATCAGAAATACCAGAGGGGCATTTCTCTCAAAACCAAGTTTGGAACTAGCCTCCTCAGGAGCTCTGGTAGCTGTGGACACGTTGATGGCCTCCCCCATCCTGGAAAGAATGCTCCACAGCATAAATTCTGTCCCATTTTACTTGTCTACATACTTAGCTCAGTGTAGTTAAGTATTGGAGAAAAGCTGATTCTTTTTAACAGAGACAAAGGTAACAGAGGCTGGCCTTGAGCGCTGATAACCAGGAGCCACCTGTGGCCAGCCTCCCCCAGACAGCTCCATGGCTCAGCTCTCAGTTCCCCCTATTCACCAATTCCTGTTTACCTCACTAAGCAAACCTGAACTACACAACTCAGAAGACTGTGGGCGGCCCAGTCATAACCCTTGAATGGTTCCAGCCACCTGCTTTCTGCTAGCCTATGTGAAGGCTCCAAGCACCCGCTCAGTGGCTGGATTGAATTTTGTGTCTCATGCAGAGAAGCCACAGGGAGGTAGGTCCAGGCCGAGGATTTTCTAAAGACCCAAGTACCATCCTGGTGGCCCGAGTGTTTGGCAGGTACCAGATGGCTGTTATGGCCACACCAAAAGCAATGAATAAGGGCAGAAACAACCACAAGCTTCAGGATCAGACACTCCCGCTATCCTTCCTGGGCCAGCAATATCGCTCAGTGGATAGAGAGCTTGCCTGGAATACGTGCAGCCCACGTATACACCTGGGAAAAAATCGGTAAAATCCGATGCATGCAAACATGAGGACCCAGGCTTGACTCCCCAGACCTTGGTGGTGGGATCGGGGGCACAGACATGGTACCTCGTACCCGTATTCCCAACACTTGGGAGAATCTCTGGGGTTTGCTGGCCAGCTGGTCTAGATGAAGTGGTGAGCTCCAGACTCAAGGAGAGACTGCTTCAGAAAATAAGGTAGAGAGAGATTAAAGACCTGACAGGGACCTCCAGCATGCAAGAGGCAACCGTGCACCTCTCACCCCTCACCCCACACACACCACACACATGCGTGTGCGCGTGCACACACTGAAGAAGACAAAAGGAAAGAGCCGATTCTATTACTTCTCCAGCTCCGAGGCATACATCCTGGAGTGCACGCTCTCACTTTGGAGGACAGGAAGTGCATCTAGGTCTTAGACTTCAGACAACCACAAGGCTAGTGGTGGAGAGTCTCAGTATCGAGCAGAACCCCACAGTCCAATGCAGCAGGCCAGTGCCGAGGCTGAGGCCCAGATAAGGGGCTGTCGCTTCCCCAGCCTCCAGCAGCACAGGTTGGAGGAAGACTCTATCCCCCGATGTGAAGCAGGGCAGTGAGCATGGGGCTTTATTCTGGAACCTATGCTTGTCCTAAACCCCAACACTGAGCAGAACCCAACAGCCAGGCCCATGCCTGTTGACAGAGTGTCTAGCCTCACCCTAGACCTGCTGAGATGGACCTGAATTTCTGTGAACATTACCTTCAGCCAGCTGCAGTGGCATTGCGCCATGAAAACACAATGGCAGGCAGGCTACAGCACCCCTGGTCTTCATCCCATCCCTCTGGGGCACTAGTGTTGTCAGTGAACTTTGGGTACAGTGAAGCATTGTTGTTTTGTTGGCCATGGGATTGCTCACCCATCTCTCTGCAAACTCCATCACAGCACCAGGATCTACGTGGGAAAAGAAGAGGGAGGCAGACACCAAGTCATTGCTCCATTCAGTTGAGGGTGAGCCAGCTCCTCTGTGGTGGTGCTCAGTGTCTGAGCATGGACCCCACCCTAGCCTCAAATGGATGTCTGAAGTTAGAAGAGCCTCTTTAGAAACACCCCAGGCTGTCCTTAATAACACCCCAACTAAGATTCAAGGCACACCTGGATATGGAGCCCCTTAACACTGAAACAGTAACATCACAACACAGACTCACATCAGGCCTGCACGTAAGCATACTATCTAGTGCTAAAGTACCAGCAGGAACCACAGATGGGACAAGCAGTGTGCCTAGAACATCAGGACAGAAACAAATGAAGCCAGGACAAAATGACTAATCCTTCAATATACTGCAGTCTTCACAGGCCAGTATGCAATAAAAACTTCAAGGGAAAGGCTGGGGGTGGTAGGGCAAGCCTTTAATCCCCATTCTTGGGAGACAGAGGCAGGTAGATCTCTAAGCATTTTAAAGCAGCCAAATCTATATAGTGAGTTCCAGACCAGCCTGGCTACATAATGAGATCCTGTCTCAAAAGCAACAACAACAAAACAAACAAACAAAAACTTCCAGGGAGGTCTGACAATACGACTAACTATGTAAAGTACCAAGCCTGATGACCTAAGTGTGATTTCCAGAACCCACTTAGAAAAGGAGAGAACCAATTCCCAAAAGTTGTCCTCTGAACCTCCCTCCACCCACCCCCGCAAATAAACAATGACTTTTACTTAGTGCATGAAGCAGGACACCAGAAGTCTACCAGAAAGAGGCTGATCTATATAGTTTCTCAGAGAACTTTATTCACTTATTTTGCTGCTTGTCATAATTTTAATTTTTTTAAATATATAATTTGAATTATTTTATGTTTTCTGGTGTTTTGCCTACATGTAGGTCTGTGTGAGGTCTGTGTCAGAAGCCCTGGAACTGGAGTACAGACAGGTGAATGCTGGTAATTGAACCTAATTTTCTGGAAAAGCAGCCAAAGCTCTTAACCTCTGAGCCATCTCTCCAAACTCTAGAATCTTTTCTTCTTCTTCTTCTTCTTCTTCTTCTTCTTCTTCTTCTTCTTCTTCTTCTTCTTCTTCTTCTTCTTCTTCTTCTTCTCTTCCTCCTCCTCCTCCTCCTCCTCCTCCTCCTCCTCCTCCTCCTCCTCCTCCTCCTCCTTCTTCTATTCTCTGTGTAGCCCTGGCTCTCCTGGACTTTCTTTGTAGACCAAGCTGGCCTCAAACTCACAGAGATCTGCTTGCCTCTGCCTCCTGAGTGCTGGGATTAAAGGAGTGCACCACCACAGATGTTTAAAACTCCCTCTCCACTTTCATTCACTGTCATGTCACATCTCACTTCACAGAGCAGAACAGGCCAACATTCTGGTTGCTGTGACCACAGATCTTGTACATGTGAGTAGTTTGCTCTGAGATGACACAGTGCAAACAGAACACATCCAGAGGTCATGACTTCTGGGTTGTCTCCACTCAAACAGTTGATAATATTTTTTTTTTTTGTAAATATTTGTGGGCATAAGTGAAACCAAGCTATACTATGAGAGAGAGGATTTTTTGGTTTTGGTTTTGATTTTTTGTTTGGTTGGGTTTTTTGTTTGTTTTTATGTTGTTTTTTTGTTTTTTGCTTTTTCAAGACAAGATTTCTCTGTGTAGTCTTGGCTGTCCTGGAACTCATTCTGTAGACCAGGCTGGCCTCAAACTCATAGAGATTCACCTGCCTTCACCTCCCAAGTGCTGGGATTAAAGGCATGTGCCACCACCACCTGGCTGAATTTATGACATTTAACAACAACCAAAAAAAAAAAAAAAAAAAAAGCAGAGACAATTAGTACTTCATAAAAGAGAAAACAAAAATATTGTGATTTAAAAAAAAAAGAAAGAAACTGGGCTGGACAGTTTGCACAGTGGTTAGGAACACTTGCTGCTCTTACAGAGAAACCAAGTTCAGTTCCCAGCCCCCACATCAGGCAGCTCACAACCACCTGTAACTCCAGCTCCAGGAGATCTGGTGTCCTCTTTGAGCTTCCTCTGGTACCTTCACTAACACATGCATGTATACACACAAACACACACACACACACACACACACACACACACACACATGAATGCACACACAATTAAAAATAATTTTAAGAAATTAAGTTTTAAAAGAAACCAAGCAAATAAAAAAAGAAGGCATTACAGAAGGCATCAATAGTAGACTAGATCAAACAGGAAAATCAGTGAGTTCCAAGAGATACTCTTTGAAAGCACACAATTTGAAAGGGGAAGAGCAAATATGAATAAAAAGTTTTGAGGGCTTTGGTACAGCATCAAAAGTGCATGTATTCAAGTTGTTGGGGCTCAAAGGGGACCAAGAATGCCAAGACAGCTTTGTAAAGAGGTAGTAACAAAACAGCTCCCCAAATTTAGAGAGATTATAGATGCCTAGATAGGACCATCAATGGGGACACATACATTCAACTCAACTTAGTCTACTGCTCTAGTCTCATTCCTGAGGCTGTGGTAAAACACTACGACCAAAAGCAACTTAGATGGGCAAAGGGTTTGCTGGGCTCAAGCTTCTGTGTCTCAGGTTATCACTGAGGAAGTAGAGGCAGGAAGTCAAGTAGGACTGAAGCAGAAACCGTGGAGGAAAGCTGCTAGTTGGCCCCCACTGGCTTAGTTTAACTGGCTTTCTACACAGCCAGTTAACCACCCACAATGGGCGGAGTCTGCCTATAAAAGTGACCAATCACAACAGTCCTCCACCTGATTGGGCAACCCCAAATTGAGGCTTTTTCTCTCAGATGATTCCAAGCCTTGCTGGCAATGAAAGCGAACGGACTTCTACCTCAACAAGTAATTAAGCTCTCAAAGGTTAAAGACAAAGGCTTGTCAAAGCAACAAGATAAAGGAAACGACGCGTGAGGGTGTTTCATTTAAGCCATCCGTAGACTTCCCGGCAGCAAGGAGGAGAAAAGATAAGAGAGTCCCAATGTTGAGGGAAAAAACGAAACAAGTGAACAAAAAGAAACCCTACCAACCAAGGTCACAGTGCTCTGCAGAGCTGTCTTTTAGAAAGGAGGGATAGAAGAAGGGATTTAGAAAATGACTCAGCCAAACAAAAGCCAACATGGCCACCAGAAATACAAGAAATGCTAGAGTTTTTCAAATTTAAAAAAGTAAAAATCAGTATGGAGAAAACATTGGAAGATGCAAACTCCCTGGTAGAGGTGGTGCAGTGGGTCAGAGCTGGAGAGGTGCTGCAGTGGTTAGAGCACTTGCTGCTCTTGCAGAGGACTTGGGTTTGGTTTCTAGCACCCACCCCCTTCTGTAACTCCAGTTCCAGGGATCCAGTGCCTTTCCTCCCTTATCTCTTTTTTGGTCGGGTATTTGGTCACACCAATAAGAAAAGCAACTAATACAACAAACTAGCAGTAAAGGACCAACTTACGCGTATACACTTTCCCAAGACTGATTTATAAAAAATAGAAAACTCACCGGGCCCACATCTTTAATGCCAGAGCTCAGGAGCCAGAGATAGGCAGATCTCTGAATTCGAGGTCAGCCTGGTCTACAGAGCAAGTTCCAGGACAACCAGGGATAGACATAGAGAAACTCTGTCTTGAGAACAAACAAACAAACAAAAAGAAAGAAAGAAAGAAATAGAAAACTTAAACATACCAATAACAAATAATGAGATTAAATCAATAATGAAATGTCTCCTTTCAGAGAAAAGCCTGGGACCAGATGGCTTCACTCTTAAAGTCAACCAAACATTTAAAGAACAAATAATAATTCTTTTTCAACAGCACCAAAAACAAAACAAAAATAACTGAAGAGGAAACAAGTCTCCCAAACCTGTTCTCTAAGGCCAGCATTAGTTACCCTGGTACCAAAACTAAACCAGGACACAATGGAAACTAAAGAAGCTACAAGCCACTCTGCCAAAAATCTTCCACAAAACACTGCCAGACTTTTCCAATAGTACGTGAAAAGAGTGTCCACCCTGATGGAGTAGTTAGGAGGCATCCCAGAAAAGCAAGAGTGGCTCAGTACACTCCAATCAGAAACTACAGTGTACCACAGCAGAATGAAGAACTGTACGCTTGTCCCAGGAGATCCGGGGGGAAACTATTGAAACTCAGCATCCCGTAATTAGGAAATCCAGAGTAAATTAGGTATATAAGGAACATACTATAGCGTAAAGCAGGCTGTGTGCAGCAGGCTGAAGCCGACGTGCAGAATGGGGGAAGTACAAAAGTTTTCTCTGTAAGACACAGAACAAGACACGCGTGGTCACTTCCGACACTTTATTTCAACAAAATGAAAATTCTAGGACATGATAAAAAAAAAAAAAAAGAAGCACTCAGCAGGATCTGTGTCGGAATCAAAACCTACACTAAGAAGGTCACAAGATCATATGAGAGGCCTCTCACTGCACCTCTAGGAGGCAGAAAAAAAACTGGGCAAGAGAAAAAAATTAAGACTATCCAAATGTAAAGGTTGCAAATCACATGGTCATTGCTTGGAGGTAACATGGTCTTCTAATATATAGAAAACACTAAAGATTACCAAAAAATACTAGAGCCAATATATCAATTCAGCAAAGTTACTTATTTCATGCTGTACATTAGCATTTCTCTTTTATGTTCGCACTTTGAAATATCTGCATTTTTTAACATTACGTATTTATCTATTTTGTGTGTCTATATGTATGTGGGTACACATGTGGAGGTCAGAGGACAACTAGGGGGAGTTGGTTCTCTCTGCCATGTGGGTTCCAGAGATGAAACTCAGATCATCAGTCTTGGTGGCAAATAAACCTTTTAATTAGTATGTATTAAGTGTAAATAGTGACGGCCTTTATGAAGATAATATTTCAAACATATCTACTATGTCATATTCAGATGGAGATTGCACTGAACACACACATGTGTATACACACATATATACATGTATATTTATGTTTTATATAAAATCTGGAATTCACAAATAAGAAAAAATATGTCATATTTCTGAGTCTGTCTTATTTTGTTTAACATGATGGTCTCTAGTCCCTCAAATTTCCTGCTAATGAAATCTTTTAAAGAATGTTGCGCATGTGTACATTTCCTTTATCCATTCCTCTATTGACAGGCTGATAACTTGGCTATTGTGAGCGGTGCTGCAGTCAGCATGAACGTGCAAGTGTTTCTGTGGTTTGTTGACTAACACTCCCTCTCAGGTAGACACCCAGGAGTGGTGGGCTGGTCTCAGGTAGACACCCAGGAGTGGTGGGCTGGTCTCAGGTAGACACCCAGGAGTGGTGGGCTGGTCTCAGGTAGACACCCAGGAGTGGTGGGCTGGTCTGAGGAAGACACCCAGGAGTGGTGGGCTGGTCTGAGGAAGACACCCAGGAGTGGTGGGCTGGGTCTGAGGTAGACACCCAGGAGTGGTGGGCTGGTCTGAGGAAGACACCCAGGAGTGGTGGGCTGGGTCTGAGGTAGACACCCAGGAGTGGTGGGCTGGTCTGAGGAAGACACCCAGGAGTGGTGGGCTGGTCTGAGGAAGACACCCAGGAGTGGTGGGCTGGTCTCAGGTAGACACCCAGGAGTGGTGGGCTGGTCTGAGGAAGACACCCAGGAGTGGTGGGCTGGTCTGAGGAAGACACCCAGGAGTGGTGGGCTGGTCTGAGGAAGACACCCAGGAGTGGTGGGCTGGTCTCAGGTAGACACCCAGGAGTGGTGGGCTGGTCTCAGGTAGACACCCAGGAGTGGTGGGCTGGTCTGAGGTGGTTCTACTCTTTGAGGAGCCTGCATTCTGACTCCCACAGCAACTGAACAGTTTTCTATTTCCACCAGCAGTGTGAACAGGCCCCCTTCCCGAACGCTTGCTGTATTTGTCACCCTTTGTTTTCTCCATGGTAGACATTCTGATCAGAGTAAGATGAAATGTGCGTTTCTGGTGCCAAGGATGTTGATGGGTTTTCACTTTTATTCCTCATTAGTACTCAGGTTCTTCAGATATTAGTCCCCTCAGATATGTCACTAGCACATTTCTCCCATGAACAAGATCTCTTCACTCTGCTGATTGTCTCCTGTGATGTGGAGAAGCTTTTCAATTTCCTGCTCTCTCATTTGTCAGTTCTTTGTTTTGTTTCTTTCGTCCTGGGAGACTTTTTGGAAAGTCCTTTTTTGGGCCTGCATCTGAAAGTTTTTCTCTGTGCTTTTCTTTCCCAGCTTTCAAGGTTCCAGGTATTTAACAGGAAAGAGGTCAGTCTGTTTTGAATTCATTTTCATCCAGGGTGAGAGGGAAGGATCTGGCCGCCCTGCCTTCCCTCCTTGGGGATATTCCTTGCTCTCAGTGTGTGAGAGAGGCTGGCATTTCTCCAGTGGATTCTTTTGACACTTTTGAAAAATCAGGCAACTGTAAAGGTTCAGTTCGAGGGCAGGGTTCATTTCTACATCCCACAGTCTATTCCAGTGCCCTGGGTTTCTGTTTTTGTGATAGTAGCCCTGTTTGTTACCTTGAGTATGTGACATAACTGAAATCCAGTATTGTAATGCCTCCAGCACTTTTCTTTGGGCCCGGCATTGCTTTGCTATCTGCTGTCTTTTGTGCTTTTGTGTAAATTTTATGATTGTTTTTCTAGTTTGGTGAGAACGGTGTTGGAATAGATATGGGGATCACATTGACTCAGTAGATCCTCTTGTTAACACAGCCATTTTCACTGTATTATTCCCTCCAGTGAGGCTTCTATAACCCAATACCACATTATCTGAAAAAAAAAAAAAAAACAAATCAAGGAAGCAGTCCTTTCATGGTAGCTACAAAGACAAAACGTGTATGAATAAGTTTAATCAAAAGTCAGACGATGTCTAATGCACACTATAAAACACTGATCAAAGAAACTGAAGAGGACACAAATGGAGGAGCCCACATTCATGAATTAGATAGAAACAATAGTGGTAAAATAACCTCACTACCTGAAGTGCTCTACAGATCAAATGCAATCCCTAACAAGATCTGAACAGTGTCTCCACAGAAATAGAAACAAACACAAGCCTGAAATTTATATGCACACACCACACCCACAGACACACAGACACACACACAGCAACCTCAAGATAAACAACAAAGTAGGAGTTTATATTGCCTGACTTCAAACTGCACTGTAGGGCTGGGGTGGGGTTCAGGGATAGACCCTGTGCTTAACATTCACAAAGTCTTGAGCTCAGGAACTGAAGACATAGCTCAGCAGTCAAGAGTGCATACTGCTCTTGGAGAGAGCCCTCGTTTCCTAGCACCCCTGTCAGGCAGCTCACACCTGCCTGTAACTCCAGCTCCAGGAGGATCCAATACCTCTTGCTCCTGGGGGCACTGCATTCGTGTGCACATAGCCACATACACGCACATATATGCACATCACTTAAGACAATAATGATATTAATAATACACCTTTTTAAAGCCCTGGGATCAAAACCCAGGATCCACACACAGACAAATAATATTATGCAAATAAAAAAGGATTATGAGTCTTCTTTGTTGTTCTTTTAAGGAAGGCAAGACTTGGAAGGTTTTTCTGTGCTACACCCTTGGGTCTCCACTTCACTATCTCTCTGTTCCTATATAACGAAATGTTTAAAGAGTTGATGAAAGCTAGAGGAGAAAAGGTGAGAAATCACAGATTACTATCTGGAAAGATGGTCTCACCATGCAACTCTGGTTGGCCTAGACCTAACTGTGCAGACAAAGCTGACCTTGAACTCACAGAAATTTCCCTGCCTCTGCCTTTGCCTCCCAAGTGCTGGGATTAAAGGTGTGCACCACCACACCTGGCTTTTTTTTTTTTTTTTTTTTTTTTTTTAAGATTCATGAAATATTTTGTTTCCTGAAACTGCTTAGTACCACAGAGCTTGTCAAAGGACCAGGTGCAATGGTCTACCCACGAAATCCCAGCACTCTGGAGGCAGAAGCAGGAATATTGTTGTAAATTAAAGGCCAGCTTGGTAGACCTAGTGGGCTTTAGGCCAGCTAGAGCTACATACCAAGAAAGAGTGGACTGTCTTAGATTTTTTTCAAGATGCTATAATAAAATGCCATTGATTTGGATGCTTTATAAAAAACACAAAGTTATTCCTCATAGTTTTGGGGGCTGGAGTTTCAAGATTTAGACTGGGGTACTGGTAGATCCGTGTGTCTAAAGGACCCACTTTCTGATTCATGGCTGACCAATTTTCCTCAGTGTCCTCACATGGAGAAAATATCTCTCTGAGGACACTCATCTCATTTGTATGGCAGATTCACCCTTGTGACCTAATAAACTTCCAAAGCCTCCACCTTCAAATAGGATCTGCAGGCATAGCCTGCAAGGTGTGGATTTCAAGGTGAGGGTAGGGGTAAAATGGAAGGGCAGTGATGTGATAGGGTCATTATATTTACAGCTAACCTGCCCCCCTTCTGCCATAACTTCACTGTCTATCGCTGGGCGGCCTTGTGTGAAAAGCAAAACCATGTCTCCTCCTGGCAAACAGGGACAGGTACATTCAGAGACCAGAATCAGAGATGCCATGTGTGGATGTGTGCAGCCTTGATACAAACGTGTTGCTCTGGTCTCACTTTTGTTGCTACAATGAAATACTTGTCTGGAGTCACCAGGCTCTTCTACCTGCCCAGCTGTGATTTGCTGCTCAACTCCGGGCTCTATTATTCTCTCTCTCTCTCTCTCTCTCTCTCTCTCTCTCTCTCTCCACCCCTCGGCTTTTTTAGAAGCCCACCCTTGCTCATTTATAGAACACTGTTTCTCTGTCTTTACACAAGTCCCTGTGAGATTGTAAAACCCTGCAACTCCATGAGGCCAGCAGAGGGAAATTGCTCACTGTAGAGGGAGGGAGCATCCCTGCTTTAGCAAATGCAAAAGCACATTCCCAGACCTCTCCTGGAGCAGGGAAGGTGATCCGAACTGAAACTGGTGTTGCAGGCCACCTTCACTTCTCTGAATGAGGCCCTGCTAACCATCTGCAGAGACCCAGGGCTCTGCTTTATTGGTTGCCGTGGCGACCCCTGGCCTTGAGGGACACTTGGCCATTGTGTCCCATTGAGTCTGCAGGAAAGCTGCCAGCTGCAAGTCAGGAAAGGAATGTCCCCAGACCCTGCCAGCACTTTGTTTTAGACTGCATGAGATAGAGGAATGAAAGAGAACATTCTGAAGCCCCAGAGAGGATGCAGGGAAGGGGTGCAGCTTTCAAGACGACAGTTCATGCAAAGATTTCCTATGCAAAGGGCCTGAGCAGTGCAGTGAAGACAGGTCAGAGGCCATCTTCAAGGGTTTTGTCAAGCATTTAGTGCTTACTCAATGGCTTGGCAAGCAGGCATTGCTTCTGAGGCAGGTACATAGCAGAAACCTGTGTCCCAGGTCTCAGTTTCACACTCTGGCCTGTCCACAAAGTAGGAATATTTGATTTGATCCCATTTTATAGAGGACAAAACTGAGGCACAGAGAGGTTACTTAACATGTTTGAAGTCACAGCGAAGGTGACTTAGAATTAGAAGAATTAAAATCAGGGATGAGAGAAGCTGTCTGTGTGTGCGCACCATGCCGGGGTTTGCATCTGTTATTCTCCACCCTATGTTTGTTTGTTTGTTTGTTTGTTTGTTTGTTTTGAGACAGAATCTCATTGTGTGATCCTAGAATGCACTGTATAGACCAGGCTGGCCTCAAACAGAGAGAGATCCATCTGCCTCTGCCTCCTGGGTACTAGGACTATAGGCCCTGCCAGCCTGGCTCCACCTATTTCTGAGAGGTCTCTCATGGAATATATAGCTCTCAGATTGGGCTAGACTGGCTGGCCAGTGAGTTCCCGAGATCCTCCCAGTCTCTACCTCCCAGTCCTGGAATTACTGATGTGCTCAAAAGTGTGTGACTTTTACTGTGTGTACAGTGGCTTAGAGTCGGGTCCCCCAGCTTACGGTGCAGGCCCTGTGTAAGCTGGCTGCTCTCCCCAGGCCCTGGGGTGTCAGCCTTTTGAAGGGTGCGAAGAATTGGGAGATGTGGTGGTATCAATGGGAAAGACTCTGGTTTTCTTCACAACACCACAGATCTCCACTGCAGATGGCCACCCCAGAATTCATTCTCTTGTCTCCCTGAGACACTTGATTTTCAGGGAAAGAGTCCTGGTGTCCAGGACCTGTGGTCATCCTATGTAGTTAGCAAGAGTTGTGCACTTGTGGACAGAGCTCTTCCACTGCCCAGGTAGCACAAGTGAGGTGCATGCTTATTGGTTTGAGTGGGACCTTGATACAGCCTGGCACAACCAGGGCCACAAGTCTCTGGCCTGGCATCTGTAGAAACTTAGACGAGCCCATTACACTTCTGAGCCTGTGAGCTGAGGCAGATCCTGCTGACAAATTAAGGTAGATATCAAAGGCTGGGGAGGTGGACCAGTGGACCAAATTTTGGCCTAGCATGCCTGGAGCCTTGGGTTCAGTTCTAGCATGAAACCAGTGGTGGTGGTACACAGCCACAATCCCAGCACTCAGGAGGTGGTTTCCAGGTCATCCTGGGCTACCTAGAACCCTGTCTTAAAAAGAGAAAAAGAAAATCCTTGAATGTGGCGGGGAAGTAATAAATGTGAGTGGAGGCCTTTCTTTGCTCCTGTCGCTGTCCCTCAGAGTAGATACCCTTCGAGGGTTTTGTTGTTTGGGTGTTGTTTGTTTTTATGTGATCCTGGCATTGTGCTTACCAAGCAAGCACTGCAAGGCTGAGTGACTCCGCCAGAGCAGATTAGAAGGATTTGAAGTGGAAGAGGTGGTTCTGGTTTTTTACCCTGCCGTTTTGCCTGAATTCTTCTCACCTTGTTGATCAGAAATTTGAACCTATCCCCCTCCAGCTCACTCTCCCATTGCACAGGGCAGATAAGCAGAAGCACAGGAACCAGTTAGCATTTTAATTAAAGGAGAGGGGATAGGAGGGGTGGGCAGGCTGGAGGCAGCAGCTATCAGGATGGACCAGAATCTTCCACGTGGCTTGGTGGAGGGGGACCAGAGTTACCGCAGAGCCACTGCTCAGCTGCAGCTCAAGTTCTCTTGGTCTGCCAGGCACTCTGATACTCACCATGCTCTTAGTTGATTCTAGATTTCTCTTTTGTTTCTGGTCACGCCAAAGGAAAAGGTCCCACTGATTGTTAGCCTGTCTATCCTCAGCTAGTTTCCCAGTCTATCCATTTGCTCGGTTGGCTGGGTGGGGAATGGAGGAAGGATGTGCGTTGTTTTGTGACAAGGTCTCATATAAAGCAGGCTATCCTAGAACTCAAAACATATCTAAGAATGACCTTGAACTTCCTCCTGCTTCCACCTCAGAGGCCCTGGACAGCTAGCCAGCACCACCAAGCCTAGCAGTATTGGGAAAGAACCCATGGCTTCATGTACACTAGGCAAACTCTACCAACTGAACTACCTCAACCGCCCTGGATTTTCCCATCCATCACATTCACATCAATGGAACTTCTACCACGCAGCTTTGTTTGCGGCATGTCTGTCCTTTGTTCGTTTCTATGTTTACTCCTCCACTGATGAACTGGATCATGCTAGCCCCTCGGCTATGGCGAACAATGGTGCAGTGAGCAGACGGAATGGCGTATTTAAGTCCTGTTTTCAATTTCCTTGTTGCATAATGTCTGAGTGGAATCTGTTACTTGGCAATTCTGTTTAATTTCTTGAGGAACTCATAGACTTTTGTTGTTGTCTTTAATTAGAGTCTCTCAATGGAAGCCAAGCTGGACTTAGTCTCCCTGAGTGCTAGGATGACAGGTGTGAACAGCTATGCCCTCGTTAGGAACTGTTAATCCCACCAGTCGAGAATAAGACTGCTACCACAATTTTGAGCCAAATCTGAAGCAAGTTTTAATTAGATACTGGCCAGGATGACGGACTCTGCCCAGGTCCATTCCAGAGTTCCCAGGAAATGGTGACAAGTCACATTTTGCGGAGGCTTATAAAGATGGATCCATCAGGCTGCGTATTTCCCACCAGGTCCAATCTGAGGCAAGCACACACCATGTGGTATTTTCTGCCTGCATGCCTCCCGCCCACATCCAATCAGGGGCAAGCATACATCCTGGCGTACCTCCTGCCTACAAACCTCTTCTACATGTGATCAAGGACATCCTATGCAGTTGGGTCAAACAGACTTGTTTAGGGGAGTGGAAGCATGTGACCTATTATCTTCCATAAACAAGGGCCTCCAGCATTCCAGAAGGGCCTGTCCTTGGGCGACTGGCTTACAGATTAGAGGCATTTTTGCTTTATGGTTCTCTTAGGCACAATAATTAAAACTGAAAACATAACCTTGGCTCTCACAGAACCTATAATTCTGAGGCAGTAAAGGCACTTGCAACAAAACCTGAGAATCTAAACTCAGTTGCCAAGACCCATATTGTGGAAGGAGAGAACTGGCTTTTAGAGCTTGTCCTCTGACCTCTACATTTCTGTATAAGCATGCCATGCGTGGGGGAGGAGGAGGAGGATTTTTTAGGAAGAAGCCATAATTCTTTTATTCATTTATTGATTGAGATAGGGTCTTGCTATATAGTAACCCTTACTGGCCCTAAACTCCATAATCCTGCCACAGTGTATTAGTTTTTTTGCTATTGCTATGGTAAAGCACCATGACCAAGGCCGCTTAGAGAAGGATGGGTTTATCTGAGCCTGCAATTCCAGAGTCCATCACCGTGGAGGTGGGAGACAGCAGGCAGACGTGGCTGGAGCAGCAAACTGAGACCTCGTATCCCGGGGCATGAAACAGAGAGCAGTTGGAAATGGTGTGGTGTTAAACTGTCAAAGGCTGCCTCCAGTGGCAAACTTCTCCCAACAAGCCCACACCTCCTAAACCTCCCTAAACAGTGCCACCAACTGGGAACTGAGTGTTCAAATACATGAACCTGTGGGCACATTCTCATTTAAAGCCTCACAGAGGGGCTCTGTCCAGTTCTGGAATTACAGATGTGTGCATCATATAAGGGCAGAACCCAGATGTTCGAGCATCCATGCCAACGTCAAGACTCAGGGCCATGGAGCTATTCCCTGGCCTGCTCTAGCTTCTCCCCCATAAAGGAGTTCCACACAAGCCTATTGCATGCTAAGGGTGACTCTGTGATGAACGAATGTCCTCTGCTACTCTCAGGAAATCTGGTGGCAGCTAGGGAGCCTAGTGTCCTAGAGATGTCTCTCTGCCGGCAGCCAGAATAGGCACTGTGCTTGGGGTCGGCTCCAGCAAATCCCTCCCCTCCCAGACTGGCCTTGCACTCAGGGTCCTGCTGCATCGGCCTCCCAAAAGGTGAGATTGCGGGCGCACTGCCATGCCCAGCCTCTGCTTTTGTGTTGTGTGAAGTTCATTGCTGACAGTGAACTGGAAACCTTTTATATGTGTGCCTTGTCCAGTTATTTTAAGAAGTTAATGACAGGATGAATAAAGCAGCCTAGTACATTGAATTCTCCCCTTCTCTGATCATAGTCCCTCTGCCAAAGAATTCTGAGCGTGTTTTACCCGTTTTTCTTCCTCCTATGCCCACATGATTCAAGTGCCTTGCCTATAAGAGCTGCTTAATTAACTCTTGTTGATTGAATTAGTGGGTAAGAAAGTAAGTGAACAGGGACTCTTCTGATTGTTTAAAAATATACCGTTGAGAATGAATGGCTGATGGAGATTGTTCTGTTAAGAAGTGAGCCTCAGCTGCAGGGCACCAGAACGTCACACATCACTAGGACGTGTTTTCCAAAGTGACTTGTCACTGAAAGTGCACGGGTGTGACACTTTTTAGGCTATTCAAACATTAACGCTCACTCTTGCATTCTCAAAAACATATTATTTATTTTTTTTTCATTAAAATTAGATTAATTTCATTTTATTTTATGGAGTGTTTTGCCAACATGTATGTACATGTGCTACATATGTGCTCGTTGCCTGAAGACCTTAGAACCCATGGCAGCAGATCCCACGGAACGAGTTACCAGCGGTTGTGAACTCCCATGTCAGTGCTGGGAACTGAACTCAGGTCCTCTGCCCGAGGATCTTGCTGAACCGTCTCTCCAGCCCTTCAAAACATATTTAAAGAGAAAAACTTGAACTATGTGAAATCTCAGTGCTCTGAGACAAATGGCCTTAAGTGAGAGGCGGTGACTGCCTTTTCTACATAGTTACTCTGCTGCTGAATTAATGGCTTGCCTTGAGTTGGATATATTAGAATCAACTTTTTAAAAACTAATTAAATTGTCAAGAGAAGAATATGCTTTCTAAGTTAATTCGTGGTCACAGTTTAAAACCTACTGTTTTCTCTCTACTTTTTTCTCTTATGAAAAGAAATAAAATGGAGTCTCTAAATCACTTCCTTTTTGAGACAGGATCTCACAATGTAGCCTCTAAATGGCCTGGAATTCATGATGGAGTGTAGGCCCCAACTCACAGAGGTCTGCCCACCCCTTCCTCCTAAGCTCTGGGATTAAAGTCATGAGCTGCCATTCTCAGCCTTGAATTACACTGGCTTTTCATTTCTTCAAGCCCTGGATCTACTGTGGCTAGGTTAACTGAATTAATTAGCCTCTTACAAGTAAACCACCGTTTGGGGGTCAGGAAGTCCCATGACCAATGTGGCCAGTCCTGAGAGTGGCCCTTCTCAGATCTGAAATGGGGGGAGGATAGTTGCTAGACAGCTGAGCAGACAGTGTACTCCTTGGAGCATTTCAGCCCACACTCACAGGACAGCCGTCCCACTCAGGAAGTGTTAAGGTAGGTCTTCAGAACTCAGCACAGTGAGCTCTGTAATGGATCCCCCCCCCCCCGGAAACAAAAGATAAGGTTGCACAGAATCCACTACTGCCCAGTGTCCATCAAGAACTCTGTCCACAAACAATAAAACTACTCCAGCTACTGCTGGCAAGTAAAACAAAGGTGGCCAGGCTGCAAAGAAACTTCTACACTTGCTTACAAAGGTATTGTTCAGGTAGGAACTCCTTCCCCTTATTCCTCATGTTTCCTTTTGCACAGGGGACATCCATGAAGGCAACACCACTGGCTTTCTTCATTTACAGAAGGGACTTAGATGTGCTACTTCACCCAAATTTTTTCATGGATTTAAGGCTTAAACTCAGGTCCTCATGTTGCATAGCAAGGACTTTGCCAATTGAACCATTTCTCTGGGCCTCTGTTTTTCCATCTAGAAAGTGGTATGCTCATCCTGTCTGGAGTGTGGAAGATGGAAAAAAAACATGTAAATTAAAGTGTATATTCAGTACAAAATATATTTAATGAAAGAGTATTCTGCATACAGCAAAGGAATTTATGTGTCCTAAGGTTTAGAGTGCAGTGGTGTGTTCCCCATGGGTGTAAGTCTGTGTTCTTGGTCTCTTTCAGGACAGCAGCAAGTGAAAGGCGTCCTCTTTCTGAAGAAGGGAGTCATGGCCTTCTTGTTAGTCACCCGACGGCTGACCTTTAGCTCCCAGAGAAACCTCTGCCTCTTTGCACCTGGTAAGCCCCCCAAGGTCCTCAAGAGACATGGTGCAGTTTATGGTCAGAGTCCTTGAGGGTAGAAGGATCTGCTGGCTTCTTTTCTAGCGTTCTTCGGTGAGACTGTCTCTGTTGGTACCCACTTCGTCACCTGTGACCACAGGGGACAATTCTCAAGTAGGAAGGGTGTAGAGCCACTTTGCTCAGGATTGGTAGCCTCTAAGCATGAAGGACAGAGAAAGGAGGCCTCAGTGTTGTGGTTAGTGCCAAGGAGCAAAGAAAACCACAGAAGTGAGTCTGGGGCAGCGAGTGTACCTAAGGGGCAGGGTGCAGCCCCTGTGTTAGGAGCTGGGTACGCTAGGTCCACATTTTCTTTCTCTGTGAGATCGGGGTGCTGAGGAGATGACTCATCAGGTAAGCACATCTGCTGCTCACACAGTACCCACACACTCAGCTCACAACCACCTGTTACTCTAGCAAGCACACACACACACACACACACACACACACACACACATACCTGTAAGGAAAGTTAAGTTTAAGAAGTGAAATGACTGCACAGGATGGAACAGAAAGCTGGGGCAGCTCATCTTGCTGCCTTGGGAGGGGAGCATGCCTGCTTTCCTACAACTTCACTGGCCCTGACTTTTCCCTTTTGGAATCTTCATTGTTTTTGCAGTGTCTAGATTTGTTCACATGTGCTATTCTGGGGTGGCCTTGTCAGAACAAAGCTGAGCTCCCGGGGCCACCTGTATAAGACTGAGGCACCATCTGGGGCTGATCCTCCCTGTAACTTGTCAACAGGGGTTCCCATTTGTCTTCTGTCTTACAGGATCCAGATACATCAGTCAAGCTGCTGCCAAAGTTGACTTTGAATTTGATTATGATGGGCCACTGATGAAGACAGAAGTCCCAGGGCCTAGATCTCAGGTGAGTCAGCCATACCTGAGGCAAAGACCCAGGAGGCAGGTATACAGGCAGCTTTGGGGCACTTTCAGAATCTCCACTAGAGAACAAACTAGGCTGTTGTGAAGGCTTCCAGAGTGTCTCGTGTCTGCTGTGATGAGGATGTTGCCTAACAGCCAGCCACAGACGGGGACGTGTGGCATCCAGATTGCTCCTGCATTTAGCGCTAGCCAGAAGTTAGGTAGGGAGGTGGCCTGTGGGAGCCATCTGCAGGCCTAAGGGGTAGCTGGCTGTCAGCTGCTGTCTTCAGTGACTTGCTTTGATCCATGGGTCACTGGTCCTTCAGCTGGTCACACTAGGCTTGTTCTGCTCTTGCTGTAAGTCTATAGAGATGAAAGCTCCATCCTGACTCTCAAGTGCTCCCACCTGTTCTATTGGCTAAAGCAAGTTGCATGGCTCACTGTCAGTCCAGAGTTAAGGGCTGGAGCCAAAGGCCCAAGTGATACCAGAAGTTACAGCATAGGGCCTGGGCATCAAAGACCTGTGACTGGCTTTGATCTTGAAAGACTAAGATAAATCTAACATAAAGAAGGCAATCTGCATACGTGATAACGAAGCAGAATGAGGGACTAACTTGGGAAAGAAGGGAAAGGAGCCAGAGTCAGGCAGAGGACATGGGGCAGGGAGTAAAGGACAGAAACAATGAAAAACAAGCGTGCCGTGATGAAATTCATTACTTTGTATTCTAACCCAATTGAAATAAAATGAGTTCTTCAGGCCTGGTTTGAAGATGGTCAAGCTGGGCTTGGTGGATCATACCTGTAATCCCAGCACTTGGGATGTAGAAGCAGATGAACCAGAAGTTCAGGGTCATTCTCTGCTATGTAAAGAGTTCAAGGCCAGCCTGGGACATCTGGGAGGCTCTCTCCATACCACAAATAAGAGCAGTTGCCTTCTCGGCAAGAGATATGGTATAAGCCCTCCAATGCTTTGGGGTTGTTTGTTTGTTTGTTTGTTTTCTCTCTCTCAGATTTATCACATTTTTTTCCACAGTGAGATGCTGTCTTTATTTACTGTAAAAAGATCATGCCTTTGCTAGATGAGGTCAGAAAGATTTATCTTAATGCATGTGTTTATATTTCTTTTGAATGCTTTTTTTTTTTGTCAAACAGAAGGAAAGAACTTTTATGCATATTTCTTTTGGGGTAGATTCTAATTTAATAGAGAAACGCCTAGAATAACTTTTCATATTTTTTTTTTGAGACAAGGTTTTTCTGTGTAGCCCTGGGTGTCCTGGAACTCACTCTGTAGACCAGGCTGGCCTCAAATTCATAGAGATCTGCCTGTTTTTGCCTCCCAAGTGCTGGGATTAAAGAGGTGAGGCACCACCACCCAGCACCTTTCATATTTTTGTTGTTAATATTATTTTATATTTGTGTGGAAATATGTACCACCAAAATACTAACAGCTCAAGTTTCTTTTATGCTGAATGATTTTGGAGGCTAAGATGTTGTTAATATCAAAGCAACTGGTTTTCTGTTCCTAGTTTCTGTTTGGAATTGGGGAGAGTGAATTGTAATCAGAAGTCATTCTTTGTTGAGCCAATTAATATTATCAGCTGATTTTGCCCCTGGTTCCTGATAAGGGAGTTACATCTTTTCTTTTCTCTCTCTTAGTGATAGAGTTCAAGCTTCAAATGCAGGGCCTTGTGCATACTTGGCAAATGCTTTACCACTAAGCTTTGCTCAATAATTTTATGTGCGTGGGTGTTTTGTTTTTTGTTTTTTGTCTGCATGTAAGGCTATGTACCATGTGCATTCAATGCCCATGGAAGCTGGAAGCAGTGTTTGGATCCCTTGGAACTGGAGTTACAGTTATAAATTGCCATATGGATGCTGGGAATTGAACCTGGTTCACTGCTCTTAACTTCTGAGTCATTGCTTCAGCCTGACTGGGCTTTTAAAAATGAGGACATGGGCTGGCACATTTGGCTGATACAGGCACCAGCCACGAAGCCTGATGACCTGGGACTGAGTCTCAGTAACCCATCTGGTGGAAGGAAAGAGCTAGCTTCTGCAAGTTGTTCTCTGACCTTCACACGTGCAATGTGGTGAATATAGACCCACCAACAAACAAAATAAAATAAATAAAAATGTAAAATAAAGTGAGGGCTAGTGATGGAGAGCACTTTCCCAGCACAGACATACACTGGGTTCTATCCCCAGCACCACAAAAAAGAAGGAGAAGAAAAGGAAAGAATCCCTTATTTTTTTTTTACATCAAATGCCTTCAGCATGAATTTTTTTATTGCATACATACTTCCAGACTGGGTGTGGTGGCACAAAAACCCTTAATCCCAGAACTCTAAAAAAGAGGTGGCATAGCTTTGTAAGTTTGAGGACAACCTAGTCTACTTACTGAGATCTAGGCAACTAGACCTATCTCTGAAAAATAAATTTTACTTCCTTTTCTTTTTCAGGTACTTAAATCTGAATCTTAATCTGTCTATTATAATTGCCACCTACTGTGTTGTGGTGTAGATTTTATCAATTGTTTATATTAAGTAATTTAAACTATTTATAATATTGACTAATAGTCTACTAAGTTCTTGACATCAGAATAGAAAACAAAGCCTCAAGAACTGGGAGAACACAGGAGACATTTGAGCTATGGCAGGAGCTCATCGCATGTGGCTGATGCTTTTGTTCTTGCCTGCAGGAGTTAATGAGACAGCTGAACACAATCCAAGTAAGTGGGTGCAAGGTGGCTCCTTCTACTGTTTCATTTTTAGTATTTTTATTTATGTGTGTATGTCTGTATGTGTATGTGCATATGTGTAGTTGCCTGTGGAGGTCAGATACCCCTGGAGCCACGGTTGCAGACAGATGTGAGCCACCTCACATGAGTGATCAGAACCAAATATGGGTTCCCCGCATGAACAATACAGCTCTTAACCACTGAGCCATCTCTCCAGCCTCTGTTTTTCTTTCTTAATTTCTATTCGTCTCTAGTTTTCTTAGTGGCTTCTCTGTGGCTTACCACATACTCTTTAACTTGTCAAAGCTTGCTTCTGAGTTATTGCTCAACCTTTTTTGTTGTGATAAACAAACCAGACATAAATTTTCACAAAATACAAGACCATGGCTTCATGAACCAATTTAAAACAATCCACTTGTGGCGTTTCTCCCTGAGAAAGACACAGAAGCTTGCCAGCACCCACAGATTCCCATGTGGTATAGAACAAACAGGATGCAGTCTGTTTCCACAGTTCAAGCTTATTCCTAAAAGACTAGGCATCTGAGGAGAAGTAGCAAGCCTGAACCAGTTTCCTCTCTCCCAAGAACGCAGAGGCCGTGCACTTTTTCTGCAACTATGAAGAGAGCCGAGGCAATTACCTAGTGGATGTGGATGGCAACCGCATGCTGGACCTGTATTCTCAGATCTCCTCTGTCCCCATCGGTAAGACTTGGACAGTTGCCTCTCGCTCCCTCTTTGTCATGGCCATTGGGCTTTAGAGTTTTGTTCTCAGTGTTTTACCAGCCTCCCTCCCAAGGGTAAGGGAGTGAACAAGTAATGGTGGGGAGAACATGATTAGACACTGTTTTGTTGTCGCTAGGAGGTTTTCTTGTAATTTTAAGTATGTGGGTATTTTGCTTACATGTATGTATAATACCTGTATGCAGTACCTGTAGAGGCCTGGAGAGGGTATTACATCTCCAGGACCTGGAGTTACAGATGCTTGTGAGCCTCCATGTGGATGCTGGAAATAAAAACAGCCTCAGGAAGAGTAGCCAGTGCTCTTAACTGCTGAGCCATCTTTCCAGTCCCCAGACATTGTTCATGTTATTTTTAATTATGTATATGTGTATATATATATGCACACACACATATGTAAGTGCAGGTACACATGGAATCCCTGGAGATGGAGTCTCAGATGGTTGTGAACTATCTAATCTGAGTGTTGGAAACTGAACTTGGATCTTCTGCAAGGACAGGAAGTGCTCATAACCACTAAGCCACAGCTCCAGCCCATTAGACACTTTTCCCAGGTTTTGTAGACAGATTGTGATTGCAGTCTTTTTCAGGTGATCAGATCCTTGAATAGTTCCAGCACTCAAAGTGAGGGAAGCTGAGATAGGAGATCCATCAGTAACTCCAAGCAAAGGAAGTCCTTACATTTATATACTCCAGGGTAGGAGTGGCTGAGCTTAAAGAAAGAATGGTCTCTGAGTTTAGCAGGTTAGTGAAGGAGCTAGATTACATGTAAGGCCGTGATTTAGGAACCTGGTCTCCTTTCCCCACCGTCCTTGGCTGTTTGATGCTGGTTGCTAAGGTACTCAACAGGTGCAGCCCCTGTGGTCTAACACAGATGGGGCCTTCTCTCCTTTCCTCCTCTAAATGCCATCAGGTGAGTGTGTATCCCTTTCCCTATTTTGTGGCTAGGTGAAGAAAGTTTGATGAGGTAAACTTGCAGAACAATCAGTTCAGTGGAGCTGTCTAGATTGGGTTTCCTAGACGAGCCTGAGGTGAGAATTCGTCAAGTAATCTACAGAGGGAATGCCCTGGATTAGAAGAGAAGACAAGGAAATAGCATTCAACAAGAGAAGATCAAAAGGATGAGGTCTCTGCTAGAACCACAACCTGCCCTCACAAGAGACTGCATTGCCAGATTGAGACAGAGCACACGCCACCCACTGCCTACCCATTGCCAGGGGGAGGCCCAGCACAGCGGTCTCTGGGCATGGAAGGCAGTTTCCAGAGGAGGAGGCAGCTGGAGCCATTACCAGCCAACACAGACTGCAGCTGGCATATGGGATGATCTGCCCAGACCTGGGCTTACCTCCCAGCCATGAGCATAACACAGACAATGGCACAGAGAGGGTTAATTTGGAAATGAGGTAACTGTTATTGCAGCTGGGATGGTTAATGTCCCTATGGTTGATGGATGCCCAGCTGTGCTCAGTGGCCTATGGGCTATGCCTGTCCCTTCAGAGATGATACTGCTTTTCTGCTGAAGAGGAAACAGCGTGGTTGTGGTGCTCTGTGTTTACAGCTCCCTACCCTACCTGTTGTTTGTGTATGTGTGTGTGTATGTGTGTGTGTGTGTGTGTCAGAGGACAGCTCTCAGGAGTCAGTTCTCTCCTGCTATTCAGGTTGCAGGGAGTGAGCTCAGGTCATCAGACTTGGCAGCAAGCACCTTTACCCACTCAGTTAGCCCAGCGGCCCCAGGCTGGTTTTGAGCTCACCCCCAAGGGCTAGCATAGGCATGCACTACCAACCCAGCTTCCAAATATTTTTTTTAAAGCTAATAATCACTGAGAATTTACCAGATACCTGGCTATTACCAAACACTTCACACATTAACAAATGGCCTTGAGTGCCCTACTACAGGGTCTTTTGACATTACCTCCGAGTGACCTTACTTCAGATTCCAAGATGCCATAGGATTTGTCTGGTGGTGCAGAGTCTGAGGTCCTTCCAGGACATGGACCAGTGAGTCCATCCCTTATGTTCCTACAGACACCTGCCTGTCCTATAGACACCTGCCCTGCTGTGGGGCAATTTGAATTTCACAATTCAAAGCCAGGTGGAAAGTTCCCTAATCGGAGTTCCATTTTCAGCTCTCTCCTTCGGGAGCCAATGAGTCGAGCTGCCTCTGCAGTTTAATGAGGTTTACCAGGACCAGGCTTATCTACTGAGGCAGAAAAGCCATAAACACCCAGGCAGTGTGATAAGCCAGAACTCTGGCCAGAAAACGTTTGGAAAAACCCAGAGAATGTTCTGTCCTTGAGTGATGAGCAATGTCTAGTCCTAGGCCTGCAAGCCTTGCGTAGGCCAGGGGAGAGGCAGGAAGAGGTTAATTCTTTCTGCACTGTCTTCTGCTGCAGCCTCCGCAGTGCAAGGGTGAAACCCCAGATTCCCCTTCTCTTTAAGCCTTTTCTGTTCTCTGAGAAAGGTCCCCTAGGTGATGCTGGGGGTTGATACATGTCTAAACTTAACAGCCTTTTAAGAACAGACCCAGGCCTCAGGCAGACAACATAAGATTGTTTCCACTGCACTCTGCCTCTGGCCTCAGCAATACAAAGTCTCCTTTCAAAGTAAATGTATTTCAATTAGAAAGTATTTGTCTTCCTCCAGGGAAACCACTAAGACAGAATGCCGGAGACTGTATAAACAACACAATTTCCTCGCAGTTTTCAAAGCTGGGAGTGCAGATCCAGCCATCACTGGTTTAATGTCTGAAGTGTGTTTCTTTCTGGAACAGGCGCTGCCTTTCCATAGTGTCCTCCCAAGATGGGAGGCTGGAAACACCCTTGGGATTTTTGTAAAGGTACTAACTCCCTTCAGGAGGGTGCCACTCACATGACCAAATCACCTTCCAGAGACCTGGGAGAGGCTACAAACAGGATCCAAATAGTATCAGGTAGAGAGCTCAGCAAGATGCATTGTAAGAAGTAAATTTTGCAATTATGTGTTGTTAAACCTACTTCCTGCTCTAGGCTCCCCTTTTCGTTCTTTCCTCATATATCTTATAAGCTTCTGAGTTCTTCCCACCTCACTGTTTTACAGCGCTGTTAATTTATTCAATTAAAAATGTATTGATCGGAGTGAGCCATTGGGGGAGGTGAGAGGGGAGGGTGAGGGAGTGGGCAGAGGCGTCTCAAGATCAGTCTCCAGACATCAGCGCCTACATGCAGGCATGCTCCTTTGGCTTTCCTGCCAGAGTTACTGGCAGGCATGTTCATTACTTTCCCTGTTGCTGCCATAAAACACCCTGACAAAAGCAACTTGAGAGAGAAAGGCTCACGTTTACCGGGTTCACAGTTTGAAGTGTCAGTCCATCATATCGGAGAAGGAGTGGTGGCAGAACAGCAAAATGGCCAGTCACACTGCACCCAGTCAAGCATAATGTGATGAATGCTGGTGCTCGGCTCATTCTGTCATCTCCCTATCTGTCACCTATCTATCTGTCATCTATCTTGGAAACAGGGGGCCTCATTGTATAGCCCTGGCTGGCCTAGAACTCAAGATGGTGCCCCCAACTAACCTAATCAATAAAAGCCCACAAAGACAAGAGTAAAGGCTGGTTCCCACATGATTCTAAGTACTGTCAAGTTGACAGTCAGTATAAACCTTGACAATGGGACGAGCAATAACAAATAAAAAGTTCCCTGCACACAGTAGATGTTCAATAAATGCACATTATCATAAATGAGAAGAGGGTGGTTCTAAGCAAAATTGCAGGGTCCACGGCCTGTCTTGGCATAAAGAAGACTTGAATGTTCCCTAATTTCTCAGAGTCATTCTTCGTTTGTTTGTTTGTTGGTTGGTTGGTTGGTTGGTTGGTTAGTGGAGCGGTGAGGAGGCTCCCATGTAGCCCAGACTGGCCTCAAGTCACTATGTAGTCCAAACTGAATTCCTGATTTTTCTGCCTCCACCTGCCCAGTGCTGGGATTACAGGTGTGTGCCAGCACACCCAGATGCATCTCCTGTTTTCCATCTGCATCAGCAGCCTGGCCATTCCTGACGCCATAGGGCAGGGTGAGGAAGGGTTACCAGGGTCAAGCCAGGCACATAACTCATACTCAGGAAGTGGGAATTGGAATGAATTGCAATACCACTTTTTCTGTTTTGTTTGTTACAGAATCTTGCTGAGTACCTCAAGCTGACTTACAACTCAGTCCAGGCTGGCATCAAAATCACATTTCTCCTCCTCAACCTCTTACTAGTACATCTGCCTGGCTTTTTAAAAATCATCATCATGTTTACTTATTTATTTAGAGTATGTGTTAGTGTATGTTTTCATGTACACATGCATGTACCCTGGTGTGCATATGGAGATCAAAGGACAACTGTGGGAGTCAGTTCTTTCCTTTCACCACATGAGTCCCAGGAATTAAACTGGAATTAAACTCAGATCATCAGGCTTGTGGCAAAAATACCTTTACCTGCTGATCTAGCTAGCTGACATGGGTGTGCATGTGTGTGTGTGTGTGTGTGTGTGTGTTTGTATGTTGTATGTGTTAGAAATGTATAGGTAAAGCCTGAGATCCTATGAACATTTTCTAAGGGTACTGAGTCAGATCAAGCTATATTTTACATGCTTTCAAGCATTCAGCAGAACAGCAGGCATCAAATGTTCCTTTTGGGGAGGAATTATCAGTAACAGTGCCATTTAGTACACTCTTCTTAGGTTCAGTTTTGGATTGTTCTTGGCTGTCCTGGAGACCAGGCTGACCTCAAACTCGCAGAGATCCACCTGCCTCTGCCCTCCAGAATGCTGGGGTTAAAGGGGTGCACCACCCCACCACCCCTTTCCTGGCTGTGTTTCTTTTTCTTATCTTGTCACACTGACTGAAATCTAGTGCCAAAGTAAGCAACAGTAGTGACAGTCTTTTCACTGTTGAGCAGGACCTTGGCATCGAGCTTTTCATCTTCCTATCTCCTTCATTCCCTCCCTCTCATTCTTCCTTTCTTTCTCCCTCCCTCCCTTCCTTTTCTGTTCTGAAACAGGGTCTCATGTAGCTAGATTGAAACGTTCTACATTGTCCAAGATGACCTTGAACTTCTAACCCTTCTTCTTCTACCTCTGGACTACTGGGTGCAGGTGTGCACCACCAAGCCCAGT